>NC_067283.1:105456205-107856205 GCF_020740795.1 Apus apus
TAACCTGAGTTTACAATGAGTGTGGTACTCTTACACTCTCAGTTAGGAAGTGCTTTTCACTCGTCAGAACAATTGTAGTAAGGCAGGTCACAGTCCTGTTAACTGCTGTGCTACATTCTGCTAATACCCTAAGTTCTACCATACCACTCTCCCCATGACGCCAGTAGAAGATGTAATAGTATATACATGTAGGACTCTTTCTGGTGAGTTTAGTGTTGACAAAGACCATTTCAAAGATACAATTTCGAGGCTACAGGCAAGGCTATTTTGCAGACCTCACGCAGACCGATAAAATGTTTTTCTAGTCCAGAATTTGTTATGACTCGTATGAATACGCAGGCCAGTGCCCCCCAGAAGTGTCTGACTGAGTATATTTGTAGCTGAGTGCTCTCAATGATATTTCAAAGTGTTTGCAGCTTGGTCAGAAGAAGGAAATTTCTTGTTCTTTTTTTTGCTGAGGAAAAATTGTTTCTTGTGTTGACCTCTCCCCAATGACATATTGTTCTTTCCCCTAGAAAGAAATTCTTTCCTAGTGTGAAAAGCCACTAGCAGATCTCATTAGTGAGGTGAAAGAAAAAGTTAGTTGATAGATACTTAGAAATGGGATTGAATTAGCAAGCTTAAAAAGTGGTTAACAGTCCTAGGTGCAATATTTCTTTAAAGTATGAATCAACATAGTGTTAAAAACTGGCACAGTGTTTACTTTTTCAAATTATTTTTTACAGAACTGAAGTCTTAAACAAGTGAGGCTGGCATCTCTCACTTGCGTATCACTGGGTTAAATCCTATTCAGGTTACCAGTGAAAATAATTCTGTCATCACAGTGGCTGTGTGGTGGCCTATATCAAAGGATTTGTTCATAGTTGGGGGATGGTGGTAATAAATTATACACTCACTATTAATATCCTTCCTGACACTGCATACAGGCTCTGTGTATTAAGCAGGACAGTCAAATGGTGAATGTACAGAAGGAACGGGTTACACTGGCTACCTGAAGTTTATCCCTCCAGATAATTTCTCTCTCATTCTTGTTATAGGCATAAATAATATTACTCCAAACTTATAAGCTTTATCATGATAATGGAAATTAAATGCACTAACTGCAAAATAGAGTGAAATGTAGATTTATTCCTCTACCTACAATCTTGTCTATCAAGGATTTTATTAAAGATGCAATCCACTGTATTAGGTTTACAAATTATTTCTTTCTAGGCTTTCTGAAATTATTTAAGTACTGGTTACCCATTTGTAGTGTGTTCTTTCCCTAATAAATTGCAAGCAATTTACAGAACAAGATATATTATTTTTTAAGGAATTGCAATTGGAGCAGAATCTTCACTGATCTTAGCAGAAATAAAAAGCTGACCTGAATAGCCATAAAATGCTTAAGGTTCCTTTAGAATACCTTGCTAGGGAAGTGAAGGCAGGTAAGCTCTGTGCAGCTGCCGTCTGACCCTGCGAGTGCCGGCAGTCACGTTATCAGAAGTTGCTGTCTTCTTTCTTCAAGAAACTATGAAATTTTCTGCCTGAAGAGGTAATTCGATCTGTATTCTAGTCAGATATTTCTCTAATGGTAAGGCAAATATAATCTCCTGTGCATCACTTACATTTGCTTCACTTTGTAGTATAAGTATTTAATATAATGACACTGTATTTTCTTACTTTGATCACCACTCGCTATTTGTCAGTATGGAGGGGGTGCATATCCATTACTACTTCTTTTAAATACTTACAGACTGACACTACATTTTGTAAGTTTTCTTAATAGAGTGGAAAATATTTCTGTGGGAAGTTAGAGAATTAGCTCCAAGAGAGGAAAACAGCATGTCATGGCATCCTGTTGCAAACAAGGATTCTAGCAAGATTATAGCTATGAAAAAAAAACAGTTTTAACTCTTTCAAGGGGTGCTCTAAATTCATATAATCTTTGATTCACTTTTTCTTGTGAGTTGGTATGAATATATATATACACATATATGCATTCATATATATAAAAAATCTCATCCTAATTTACAAATAGCCTTATGTACAGTTTACAAACTCTGCTCACATTCTAAAATAAGCAGGAAAGTTTTTCTAGACTGATTTTTGCCTGTGCAAATTTAGGTTTTGGAGTTTTCTTAGAAATAAGAAAGGACTCTTCTTCAGCTGAGGTTTAACTAGGCAATTTCTGAAATTAGACTCTGAATAATGCACTGTAAATTAAAACACATCTGAAATCTAGCAGGATGTTTTCACTCATTTGCTGGCTTTTGACAGATTACCTATCCTTTTCCCTATATTCTTCACTTTCAAAAAGACCCAACAAACAAATACATCAGTTTCAGGTATTGCAAATTTTAACTAACCTGTATATAGTTCTTCAAGAAAAAGCACTGCAGAAATATAGAAACAACAGCTAGAAAAATAAACCTTTGGTAGTGGAATATACCTCCTCTGAAAACTGACCTTTCACTTATGCTATACAGTGGTGGATACCAGAAGTCTTTTAGCATTTAGCAAGCCTATGTATTTCAATGGGGATTTGTGCAAGTCCGTGAATAAGGGTTTTGGTACAGATTCAGAAGGCCTAAATGTTATCTAGCTTTCTGTGCCTAATCCTTTCTTTTTGGCTAGGAAACTCTGAGCTCCTAAACAGCAGAAAATAGAAGGCAGAGGGAGTTAGGTGAAATACGGGTCACCTCTGTCTGTGCCCTTGGACCTCTCCCTCCATGAGAGAAACACAGCATTTTATTCAAAGAGATTTCTTATTTCAGTATTTGAAGAGTGTTCCCTAAAATAAATAACAAAAATGTACAGATGAATAGAATTTAAGTTGTTCATTAACTTTGGAGCAGCTGGTCCCAGATGCTCTTTAGAAAGTATCTTATATTTATACACTGAACTCTAGTCTAGGGGTTAAAAACACTCGTAAGTTAATGTTAGCTTGGAGTATTAAATCCAGCAACTTTCCTTGTGGGACCAAAATTGGGGTATCACACTTACAGGTTTGGGTGTGGCAGAATTCATTTTGAATGTGTATGTTGTCAAAGCTGAAAGGACATGGTCCCCAAGAAGTTAATTTATTGATGTATGTGAAAATACCTAGAAAATCTATAGAATGACGTGTCTAAACTATTTAGTTAATCTTATTAAAGTATGGCAAGAAATCTTAGTAAAACGTGGTGACAAAATGCTTAAGAATAGATGATGTTTCTGTAGATGCCAACAACCTCTTGATCTAAAAAACACTGGAAGCTTCATTTTGGCTGACATATTTCAAGTAGTGTGAAATTACTCACCGGAGTCTTTGAAAAGATAATTTAAATATAGCAAGTAAACTAAAGAGACTTCCAGATATCTTTTTCTCTTAAGAAAGGGCAAAACTCAGTGAAAAAACCAATAAATTACAAAAACTCAGTTTAGCTATAGCTAATGTCTGGATAAAAAATATACAATGAAGTGTCACTCTGGTGATATCATGTATTTTTCATAATATCTTTTAAATCTGCATTTTTGGTCTTCTCCTTCACTGTTCTGTTCGTCCTGGATTTGTGTTCAGAGCAGGGTTGTTCCTGTTTCATTCTCATAATTTGTTTTGAAGAGCAAAATAATCTGGGCTGGACCTGCTCTTGCTATACTTTTGTCTTCCATTCTGGCATGGCATGGCAAGAGTTAAGGTGTGATCTTAGAGCAGAAGATATAGCTGAACTGAGCCTTGACAATTCTAGTGAAAGTCAGTGTCAAAATCCCCTGCACACCACAGGTTAGGGAATTGGAAAAACATGACCATCCTACATGAAAGTACTTTTAGCTTTTCTGATACATTCAGTGTCTTCCCTTGTTCCTTCAGGAATTAGGGCAACTGAGCATTGCTCTCTGATACTTGACAGCTATTGGTCAGGATCTCACCAGGCTTCATTTCAGAGCATGAGAAACAGTATTGAACAAAATTAACTCTAATACATTTCTGATTTAATTTTCTTAGCATTAAATTTACAACTTAGTTCTAGGACCTTTTCATCAAGTCTCTGAACTGGCATCATTACTGACATTGAGACAAATGGGTTCTCTAATCCTGTAAAAAAGCTTAGTGACACATGCATAAATTTGGGTTGGTGCACATGTGTTAGAAAGCCTTCAGCTCTGGCTGACTGCCATGTTCATTCATTCTGGATGTAATTAACATGATTCATCAACATTTCCTGATTATGGATGCTGTGCAGCCTCATATTTTAAATCCTAGTACCAACCTATAAAGCAATCAAAGAAGGAGGCTTTTTAACCATTTCATAGAATCATAGTATCGTTAAGGTTGGAAAAAAAACTTCAAGATCAAGTCCAACCATCAGCCCTACACCCCCTTGAGCACTAAGCTATCTCCTGTAGCACCATGTCTACCCATTTTTTTAACACCTCCAGGGACAGTGCCTCCACCACCTCCCTGGGCAGCCTGCTCCAATGCCTCACCTCTCTTTCTATGAAGAAATTTTTCCTAATAACCAATCTGAACCTCACCTGGTGCAACTTGACCCCATTTCCTCTTGTCCTATCATTAGTCATTAGGGAGAAGAGGCCAACACCCACCTCACTACAACCTCTTTTCAGGTAGTTGTAGAGAGCAATGAGGTCTCCCCTCAGCCTCCTCTTTTCCAGACTGAACAGCCCCAGCTCCCTCAGCCTCTCCTCATAAGACCTGTTCTCCAGACCTGTACTCAGCCTAGTTGCCCTTCTCTGCACTCCAGCACCTCAATGTCCTTCCTATACTGCGGTGCCCAAAACTGCACACAGTGCTCGAGGTGAGGCCTCACTGAGACTGAGTACAGGGGCAGGATCACCTCCATGGTCCTGATGGTCACATTCCTGATGCAGGCCAGGATGCTGTTGGCCTTCTTGTCCACCTGGGCACACTGCCAGCTTATGTTCAGCTGGCTGTCAACCAGCACCTCCAGGTCCCTCTCAGCTGGGCAGCTCTCTAGCCTATCCTCCCCAAGCCTGTAATGCTGCCAGAGGTTGTTGTGGCCAAAGTGCAGGACCCAATATTTGGTCTTATTGAAACTCATACAATTGGCCTTGGCTCATTGATTGAGCCTATCTAGATCCCTCTGCAGAGCCTCCCTACCCTCAAACAGATTGACACTCCCACCCAACTTAGAGTCATCTGCAAACTTACTGAGGGTGCACTCTATCCCTTCCAAATCATCAATAAAGATGTTAAACAGGAGCAGCCCCAGCACCGAGCCCTGGGGAACACCACTCGTGACTGGCCAGCAACTGGATCTAACTCCATTCAACACAACTCTTTGGACCTGGCTGTCCAACCAGTTTTTTATCCAGCAAAGAGTATGTGCACCCAAGCCATGAGCAGCCAGCTTCTCTAGGAGAGTGCTGTGGGAAACCTTGTCAAAGGCCTTGCTAAGGTCAGGGTAGAAAACATCCACAGCCATTCCGTCATCCAGTAAGTGGGTCACCCTGCCATAGAAAGAGATGAGGTTAGCCAAACAGGACCTGCTCATCATGAACCCATGCTGACTGGGTCTGATCACCCGGTTGTCCTGAATGTACTGTATAATGGTACTCAGGATGATCTGCTCCATCAGCTTCCCTGGTACTTAAATCAAACTAACAGGCCTGTAATTTCCTGGATCATCCTTCTGTCACTTCTTATATATGGGCGTTATATTGGCTGATTTCCAACTTGTTGGTACCTCTCCAGTCATCCAGGACTGCTGATAAATGATGGAAAGTGGCTTAGTGAGCACCCCTGCCAGCTCTTTCAGCACTCTTGGGTGCATCCCATCAAGCTCAATAGATTTGTGCACATCTATACGGTGGAGCTGGTTACTGACCATCTCCTCCTGGATTGCGGAGGGGTCATTCTGCTCCCAATTTCAATTCAAAGGTTACAAAATATTTACCAGAAGAGGCTCACTTGGAACTTCCATGCTGTGGGTGGAAAGCTGGAGAGATATCACTGCCAATGGGAGGTTAAAGAACTGAACTTCATTTCCTGTTGAAGAATAATATAAATATTGATGCAAATAATGTTATTTACCACAACAGATACATGTACATTTTGTTGTTACAAACTTGCCAAGTTCTTTATTTTTTTTGATAGATCTACAGTTTATAAACACAATTTAGGTCCTCTCCTGCAACCTTTTTTTCCCCATAAATATAGCTCCCATGCACCCATGCTGGACCTTGTGATGAAATCTTATCATTACAATCTTGCTTACATATCAGGTTAGTAAGGTTATTATTAGGACTCTTTGTAAGGTATATTATATTTAACTTGCATAGCAAGCAAAGGGGAAAAGGCACAGGGGATATCAACAGAAAGTGCAGGAGGCTGCTTTGACTGAAGGCTGGAAAGGAAGTGACTCAGGATGTTTTGAAGAAACACAGAAGTGTATAAATAAGAATGGCTCAGTGTGCCACTAGACAGGTTTTTCAAGATTTAATCTGTGCTAAAACCTCTTGTTCTCTATTTAGCATTTTCCATGTATACTTTTCTATAATTCAGAAACATCACAGACATCTCTCTCACACAAGATGTCCTTGGACTTAAACTAATATTAGTTCTAGTAATTCAAATGAATAGTTGTAATCTACTTTAAATGCTTTTATTCTTTTCCCAAACTGCTAGTGTTTGTTCCTTCATAGGGAACATCTTCAAGTGAGCCAAGGGAACTTCAAGGTACTAATATATGGCACTAGTTTTAGATGAAAATTGAATATGTGATTGATTCCTGAACTCAGTCCAAGACTGTGAGGTTTTGTGAATCTCTCAAACTATATTTTGGATTGCAGAACCAGAATGGAGTCTGCAAATCATTTTTCATCTGCTATGTTAGTTGGTGTAAAACTTTCCAAGTGAAAGATAAGGTGATCAAAACATGCTAGAGATTTTGATACATCTTAATGATAAAATTGCTACCTTGCATCTATGTACTAAACATCACTTCACCTGGATTTTTCAGTTCTCTATTTACAGAATTAGGGTGCTGAGTTCCAGTATAAGTCAGGTGAGCGTTTTAAAGACAGAGAATAAGTAGAAAATATTTTGTGACAGCAAAAGGGAAAAGTAGCCATTAGACAAGTAGGCAGAATGCTTTTCCTGCTATCCTACAAGTTTTCCCAGCAAGTACATCACAGAGTCACAGAATAGTAATGATTGGACCATACCTCTGAGATCACTGAATTCAACCATTGAAAAACCAAAACCAAAAGTATACAAAAACAAAACCAAAATAAACCAAACCAAACAAACACACACACAAAAACTCCCCACAAACAAACAAACCAACCCACCAAAAAGCCCAAATGCACAACCTAAAATCACAGCCACTAGAGCATGCCCTGGAGTTCTGCATCTACGCATTTCTTGAATACATCCAAGGATGGTGACTTAACATCCAAGGATGGAGACTCAAGTTCCCTTTTATCATAGAATTTTTATTAAACTAGTAATCCTTCAGATATTGAAAATAAACCCCATAGATAAAATTTAATTTTATCTTATCACCCTTGTAACTCTTATTTTGATTAAATACCAAATGCTTAGACAACAATAATGTTGTCTCTATTCTAGGTAATTGAAAACATGCAGGTCTTAAAACACCTGATTAATTCTATAGGCACTCAAATTTCTGCTTTTATGTCCACATGAGTCTGTATTTCAGCAAAGTGAAGCAGTCTGATAGATGTGTTCCAGCTCAGCTCCTTTGGGGTCCTTGAATGAGTCATCCCTGCTTTCCTTACTCAATCCCTCTCTTCTTGTTCAGAATAAGTTCTGCATATCAATTTTAAAAAAGATCTTCTCAGAAAACAACTCTGTGTTAAATTCTTTCCTTGAAATGAATAATTAGACGAAGAGGATGTACTGGGGATACTCTTCCAGAGACTGCTGTTTACTTCTTCAGGAAATGGCAAAGGTTGGGTTTATGGCAGCCTCACTAGATAGAATCAGAGGAATCCTAGAGGTTGGAAGGAACTTCTGGAGGTCATCTTGTCCAATTCCTGCTGAAGCAGGGTCACCTAGAGCCATTTGGCCAGGATCATGTCCAGATGGGACAGCTATGATGGACATCACACACCCACAGGAGCTGGACATTCATGTTTGGCTGCTTGATGTGTCTGGATCCTGGCTGACAGCCCAGCTCCTAGATGTAATGGTGCCAATGCAGGTTCAAACCTCTGCACAGTGTCATACTCTCCCCTCAAAAAGAGCTATTATTTTCCCTGTTGCTTTCTAATTTATCTGGCCAAGAAAAGCTGCCAGTGATCTCATTGATCACATCACCCAAGGCCAACATCTTGGACTCGCCATGTCCAAAGCCAATTAACTGTTGTTACCTGGCTTACTACCACCCTAACTATGTTACAGAGATGAAAAACTGTTAACAGTTTGTTTGAGCTGTTTTATTTCCTTTCTGTGCATATCTAAGCTATCAGGGGCAGGACCAAAATAATCCAGAGGTTTTGGGATCTCTGTGCTTGATTTGTTTTCTCAGCAAATGAAAGAATCACATGATGAGTTACAGCTGGGCAGAGGTGATCTAAGTACCCCTTATGTGAGTGGTGCTTTCAAGCAGGCTTTACTCCATGACAAACAACTGAAAAGCTCAGGTAAAAAATCACTGGAAAACTGTTCTTTTTTCAACCAGTTTTTGCTATGAATGATCTTCTTAATGTAAAAATATTTAAAGTTCAGATCTTGTAGATTAATAAGCAAGAACCAGATAAGTAATGAAGTATCACTAACAAAAAAACCCAACACCACAAAAAAACCCACAACAACCAAAAACCAAACAAAAAAAAGAATAAGGAAATTTTAACAGCAACATGCTTAATGGCAGTATGTTTGCAATAATAAATTCTGGGGTCTTTATGTCTGTAGAGGTTGACAATTTTTTTACTTTTCATATAACCTCATAGTCTATTCCAACCTTCTGACTTGTATTCATAGATTCTTGTTTATCCATGCTTTTGTTATTATATTGTCTTCTGAATATCAGCAGAGTTGAGTGACCTTTTCAGCCCAGCAAGAAGACTAATTCATTGTGTAATACAAAGTGAGTTAATATTTGAGTAATAGAGAAATATCTGTACTTCACTGTGAAGTAACATTGGATTTTATCCAAAAACAGTTTCAAGTGCTGAGGAGTGGAACAAATGGAATCAGAGAGGTTGATTGTGCCAAGAATACAACTGATTCCATTCAGTCATCTTTTCCTGCTTAAAAAGTGTTTCCTAAGTTTTAATGGTTTTAACCTCTTACTTGTATACAAACTTTGTTATCTCAATGCAGTTTTAGGGTCTTGGTTTTGTTTGTTTAGTTTGTTGTTTTGGTTTTTTTTTTAATTGTTCAATTTATCTATAATTAAGCCACATTTGTGTTTTACTTTTAGCCAGAATGTGTATAATATGAACATGGTAGAAATAAGCATATTTTTTAAGCCCTTTCAAAGAAACATTAGAGGTAATGAATGCTTTTTTCCTCCTAGAGTAAGCTTCAATCATTTTGCTGGCAGCTGTTTTGGACTCACAGATCATGGAATCATGGAACCACAGAATGGTTTGGGTCAAAAGGGACCTTTAAAGATCATCTAGTTCCAACCCCTCTCCCATGGGCAGGGACAGATTTCACTAAAACAGATTGCTCAAAGCCCCACCCAACCTCATCTTGAAGACTTCCAATGATGGAGCATCCATAGCTTCTCTGGGCAACCTGTTTAGGGTCTCGCCACTCTCAGATTTCTTCCTTAAGTCAAATCTAAATCTACCCTCTTTCACTTTAAAACCATTGCTCCTTGTACTGTCCCTGCAAGGCCCTCTCCATCTTTCTTATAAGTTCCTTTTATATATTGAATGGCTGCTCTGGAGCCTTCTCTTCTCCAGGCTGAACAACCTCAACTCTCTCAGCCTGTCTCCACAAGAGAGGTGCTCCAGCCCTCTAATCATCTTCATTGCCCTCCTCTGGACTCGCTCCATGTCTCTATGTCCTTCTTATCTTGGTGACTCCAGAACTGGACACAGTACTCCAAGTAGGGTCTCATGAGACCAGAGTAGAGGTGGAGAATCACCTCTCTCAACCTGCTGGCCACACTTCTTTATATACAGCTGAGGATACAATTGGCTTTCTGCTCCTCAAGGGCACATTATAGGCTCATGTCCAATTTTTACATCTACCAGTACCCCCAAGCCCTTGTCCACAAATCTGCTCTCAACACATTCACCACCCAGCCTGCATTGATACTGGGGATTTCCTTGACCCAGGTACAGGACCTTGTCCCTTCCCTCAAGCACATCAGATCTTAGCAGATCTAAGTGTCCTTAAGATGAACAAGTGACTCTACTTTTTGTCTCTACCTTAAATTTCCTTGCAAAAAATTCTTAAAGAACATTGGGAATTGCTCACAATTCCTGATGTGGAATCCTCATAAAAAGCAGCTGACTTTTAATTCACTCTGTTTTATTTCTGTCAGGACATAATTCTTAATATATGGCTTTAAAACAGACAGCAAAATACAAATCCTGTTTAATGAAATACTCGAGCACAACAGTCAGTTAAGAAATAACTGAGATTATTATCTTAAAAAGATTTTGAATCAAATCTAGTGAGGTAAATAAGCACCTAACCTAAGCATTTCAAGTAGCAACCAAGTATGTTTTCCTAAATGCTAATAGATGTTCATCACCTTAATCCAGAATTATACTTTTTTGTATCAAGATCAACTTCAAACATTACACAACATTCTTTATTGCCCTGCCAAATTGTTTGTGTTAGGAGTCAAAATACTTCCAAAGAGAAACCTCTTAACATAGATTACTCTTCTTCATTACTGAATGTCAGTAGTCATACAACATTTCTTTGATCTTTTCCAGATTTTGCACTTTGGCAAAACAAGTAAGAAATATGTATTCATCAAATGAGAAATACGTATTTGTCAGGTTGCTATAGACAATGTTGTAGGTTTTTTCTATTTTAACTATAGCAGTCAGAGCCTAAATAATGCTGTTGCAAATATTTTTGCAAATGTAGCTAAGATTCAATGAACTGACATCTAACAAAATTTTGTACCTTGAAGTCAATTGGAATTTGATGGATGAGGGCTTTTAATCTGAAGTAAAAGTAAATAGAAATGTTAATGAAACAGCTTTTTAGCAGTGTGGTGGTGGGGGAGTACGAGTCAAGCTTGCAAAATGAAGTCCAATTCCCTATCCAGATGCACAGCTCAAGTAAAAAAGGAGGTGATTCACAACTGGATGAGAAAAACATCCTTCCATGTCTTGCTGTGATGTAAGCTGTCCTTATTTCAGACATGAAGCCACAGCTGTCTGTGGGGCTGGGAGCTGGCTAACTGAGCAACTGAGCTGTATGACTCAAAGTCTCCTCCTTCATTCAGTTCTGTAGCACCGTGCACACAGAGGCTCTTTCCACCCTAATTTATCGTCTTCTTCATTGGCAGGTTTCCTATGTAATAAACTGTTACCAAGATCTCTTTGGGTTTTTTTTTCCTCCCTTTTTTCTATCCTTCATGTGTTAAAAGAGTAGCCACAACTGCTTAGTTCCTTTTCTTTCTTGTTTGGTTCTGGCAGGTGAGAAGCCAGGGACGGAGCAAGATGAAGTTAAGCTGCAGAATGCCAGCAAGCAGATTGTGCAGACTGTTATCCTCCTAGCAGTACAGCAAGTTTCCCAGGAAAGCCAGCAAAAGGAGAAGCGGACAAACAGCAGCATGAGCCTCCAGCTGGAAAGAGGAAAATTAACCAAGAAGCATGAAAAAAAGTAAAGGAGCAGATTGGGTTTTGCAGTCCTGCAGTCTGCAGTGTTTTCAGCCTTCTCTTTAGTATCAGCTGTATTGCTAGTGCAATGTTACTGTTGTAAAGCAAACCAAAGTATAATCACACCTAGACATAGGGTAAAGCTGCAATAGTCCTCAGCTGAGAAATGTTAAGTGCATTAGATGACTAACTCCATATTTATACAGTGCCTCTTAACAGAAACAATAACCCTAGCTATAACAGTAGTTTCAAGCACAAGCTTTTATGGTATGGACTTACTCTGAAAAGCTTGTTGTCAGTGCACTTTCATGCAAGTTCCATGTGCAATGTTTATGTCAGCTCAGCTGGACAGGTTCTTCTCTGAGTTGCTGGGTTCACTGAAGCTGTCTTCACTGGAAAAATAGTTTACTGTTGAGTGTAGCAGAATGTGTTCAGGCTGCCTTGAAGCATGAGTTTGTACTTTGCTTTGATTAAGCATGTACTATGTTAAATGGCAGTATAAAGTGGATTGGGTAAGTTCCGTGAACCAATTTCATTTTTCATCTTGGGAGAAAAAGAAAAAAGCCATCCAGTAAGACTGCAGTGACTGTGATCTATTGAACTATGACTGCAATCATAGACCCGTGATGAATATATTTTTAAAAATAAATTGAAAGAAGTACTGAAGTTTTAGTCTACTTATTTGAAATACTTCTATACTTCTGCATAATAATCACTTGTGCCTCAACTATTCCTTTTAATTTTTTTGATACTGAAAGAAGAGGAACTGATGTGCTGATATGGAGCTCGCCAGCTTTTCCCTCAGTAGTGCAATTTGTTTTACAGAATTGTTTTACAGAAAGTGAAGACTGGAGTGGCTTAAAAAAAGTGTTTGGATTTATTTATATCTTGAGGGATGGAAATATACTGTGAATTCTATCATGGTAGATATTTCTCACCTACTGGGCATAAAGTGACTTTAGATATTTGTTACATACAGTCACCTTAAAAAGCACTGCTTTAAGAGGTAATATAGGACTTATTCCTCAGCTGCTCTGTGTAGCTGAAGAAATCCATGATGTTTCTAAAAATACAAATGAAATAAATGTAGCTTTCACTTTTAAGCTCCCTACTGTAATGATGATTGCACTATTATACATCTGAAGTTAGTAACAGTATATTTAATTCTAGAAATGGCTTGTAAGTCTGTTTCAACTGAATTCTTGTAGTAATGCACCTGCCTAGAAATACAGAGAAGCAGGTGCACAAGATCTGCAAACAAAGAGACAAAATGTTGTGGTTGCATTTCTACTCAGATGATTCTCAAAGAGACTTTCTGGTTGAAGTGATTGACTATTACTTACTGTTTCCTACTGCTTGCATTGAATAATTTCAGGATCCTTTCTCGTGGCCAGAGGCTTAGTCATGAATAGCCACATATTGTAGTATTAAACCTTTGAAATCTGCTTGGTTCAACTTGGGTTTTTTGTTGGTGGGTTTTTGGGGTTTCTTTGGTTGTTTTTTTTTTTTTAATTTAACAACACTGACTCATACCAGCTAATGATTTAGTTCAATCTTGTTTCACTTAAATATGAAGAAGAATTCAGCATGATTTAGTTGTTCTAAATCCTTGAATTGCAAGTATGCAGTTGGTTCACTTCTATAGACACTTGTTGAATTTTTCAAGCCAAGAAAACTTTGAAAGGTGGAAGTAGTTGGGTCTTGAGGCATGTGCTTGTTTGTCATAACAGACAATGTGGTTTTTTTTAACCATTAGCTTTTTCATCAGTTGACCTTTGGTAGGGAGGTAGCTCTTTTCTAAGCACTCTTGTATATTTGCTTTCTGAGAACCTAAGAAAACTGATCATGAGCAAAGGTTCAGTTCTGAGGCTGATGGCCAGGCAAGTCTAGTGGGTGAGGGAGAGCAAGCCTGTTGGAGAGACCCTGTGTTGTAAAACAGTGTCTGCCATGGACTCACCTACAGTGTTCTAGGAAAGAGCACTATAGGACAGAAAAAAATAATAATAATTGGGATTATTATTAAATTTTTAAATGCTTATTGTCCCCAGAAATTCACAATATGTCTTTTTACGTTCCTGGTAATTATTTTAATAAGCTTAGTGTCATCTGGAAACTTCTTTGCATATCCAGTTTATTTTTAATCATAATTTTAGAGAAATAAATTTCAAAAGCCAGGGAATCCAGACTTTTCCCACTGCTTCGTATGAACCTATTCCACTCCTTCTCTCACTGTGCTCTTCTACAATATTCCTTGACTGTCCTAACCCTTTTAGGCATAGTATTATTCAACCATTAAATAATATCCATCATTTTCAGTGCTGTCAGAAGTCTAATACCTTGGAAAGATAAAAATAGTAGGAAACCTAACAAAGCCTTGAAGGAGTCTTTGATGGTCTCCTATCAAGGAAAAGCAAGTACTGTAGCTTAAATGAGATTTTCCCTGAGATTTAAATAATGCGTCTCCTATCTATAGTATATATCCCTAAATTAAGGCATGCATTTAGTACTTCCTAATGACAAAGGGTGTTCTGCACAGAACTTACACATGGGATATGTAGTTGAGATCTGTACCACATGTGAGAGAACTATACAAAAGAAAACTTTACCGTTGGCTTGTTATACGTTTACTACATGGTGAAAGTGGGTATTTTTTGTATATTGACTGACAGATTATATTTTCTGAAGAAAATGCAGACTATAGAAACTGTTACAGATGTGATGCAGGTCTGATTACAAATAAAGAAACTCTTCAAGAAACTCTTGATACCTTAGATGTCTCTGGTTTCTCTTGTAAAAAGAAGGGCAGCATTTTTCAGATTGAATAGACAAGCAATGAAGCAAACAATGTGCTAATGAGTTTTGTAGTAAAGAATGCATTATTCAGCACAGTAATTAGTATCTTGAAGGTAAAAGACAATCAAAATGGTATCTCCATGTATTTAAAATTAACTCACCACCTTTAAGCACTTACCAGTGGTAAGTAGAAGGCTGCACAAGCATATGAAAGTACATTTATCACAAGTCCTTTCATGAGGAAGAGCTGTGTGTCTGTGGCTATTCTGCACTGTGCTTGCTATGTTTTCAATCAGGTTGATTATTGCCATTTTGTTACCATACTTGTGCTAGTCTTTGCAGTGTAATCCTGCAGCAACACCTACATGGAAATTCATGTGGCTTCAGCAGGATGTATTAAGAGACTGCTGAATACCAGTGTTCATAAAGTTGTTGGTTCTGTGTGGTTACATCAGAAATGCCTGCTCTAAAGTAAAATAAACCCCAAGCTGTGACTTGGAAACAGCCATCATAATTTTATCATTTCAGAAAAATAGAAGCATTATGTGATAATATTATAGTTAAGAGTTGAAAATTCTTGAATATTTCTTCAATATCAAACAATACATCTCAAAATATTACAGTCTCTATTCATGTTGTGTCAGATTTTATTTTTTTTGTGTGATCTTTTTTAAGTATCTCAGAATGCAATAAGTCTACAATGGTAAGTATATAGAAATAACTATGTAACTATTCTCAATAGGACTACAAATATATACGCTGCTATTGTTCTTTAAATGTGTGTGTTGTCAGATACAGGGCTTAATGTGTCATTACTGAAGACTTTTTTGAAGCAGCTGGATCTAAATTAGGGGAAGAGATATGAGGCATTAGAATAAATTATTGAAAGAATGTGGGATTCACTCTAAATTTCTTGGTTCCCCACTCAGGTCTGAGAAGAAATTAACAAAACCTTGAATACTGGCATAACCTATTTTCTATCAAAGGATTCCTGCAACAGAGTGATCAGCTTGTTAGAAGGGTCTATGGGAGTGAGAGGAAAAACTGAGCAGTTGATAATGTCATCCTCACCACTCAGTAAGGAGTGAGCAGTGGTACTGATGGAGTCTGGCTTCTAATAGATGGATTTTCTCATCATCTGCTTTTGGTGACATGTGATAAGCTCTGGCAGAAACTTTTTTGCTATTTTGGGTTTTCCAGGTGAAAAGGATTCTCTGAGGCCTAACAGGTTTTTAATTTGCACTGTATCCTGCCTTTCAAAGGGAGCAGAAGTAATGTCTCTTCCCTCAACTTCCAGACCTTCATTCACAAAACCTGGTGAACACTTACGGGCTTTTTTTTTAAAGACAACTGTATCTTCACCAAGTTTAGTTGATGTGACCAGCAGTTTCTTTAATCCTTAAGACTGAATGGACAAGCACACATGCTAGCTATGTTTGGGTACTCTGGGGAACACCAAGAAATAGGTACATATTTTAAATGAATTTGCATCTAAGCTGTTCTTCTATGCCAGGCAGATTTTCTTTGTTTAATTAACATAAGCAGCTTTTCTTTTTAAATAGCTTTTCCTCCAGTGTCTTGTTACTCGGATTTTGTTCTACGAGCTTGCTAGTTTTAACACTAAACAAACAATAACTGTTCATGTTTAGTTTGGGTTTGATTAGAGCCCCTGCGGACTTAGGCCTTCCGTTGTGGTGTAGCTTTTGTCTTTTCTTTCACAAAAGGCAGGTAGCAACAATAAATAACAATAAAAAGAAGTGTGGCTTGTTATTTTGTGGGGGGGTTTGTTTATTTGTTTGTTTGTTTTGTGTTATTGGGGGGGATTCCACTTCAGTTGAATGGTCACATGAGACAGATCACCATGAATCATTCACATGTGTTGTGACAGTAGTTGGGTGTAGAACTTGTGCAGAAACAGGAAATTATCTCTTATGAAAGCTAGAAATTGAACCCACCTAAGCTGATTCATTGAAGTAAGACACTCTTGGTAGCTTTAAGAAAATGTTCTATGTGTGCTTTCAGATTGGAACACATTTAGAAACACCACGTAGTGAAGACTGTAACTGCTTGCTTTGTGACATGAAGTGGAAGATAAACATTACTGCGTTGTTTTGAAGACTTAAACGCTATCTCCTGGTATCTACGGAAGATCTGAGTTGCATCTTTTGGCAGGAGGACACACTTGCTACTTCCCTAGAGAGTGAATACCTGACATTCTTTACACACAAGCATTCATGTGTGAATATGCATCCCAGAAGTTTAAGTCCTTGTCTCCAGTTGCTGAGGGATTATCCATAAAACACTGAATTTTAATTTTTCTTTCCAAGGTAAACACCGTTCTTGGGACACAGTTTGCCCTGATCTGTGGCCATTTACCAGGTCCATCTGATGTCATATTTCCCAGAGACCAAATAGCTGGTTTGTATATTTTCCCCACTGTAGTAAAACAGACTTTAAGATCTAAATATGCACAGTGGTGAGGATCTAACAGCTTGCTTGGTACTCTACTAGCTGAAGGATTTTATATGTGTCCCATTCAGCAACCTTAAGGAAAACATGTCAGATCTAATGACTCCTCCTATCATATTTGCCAGAACTAGAGCTACTTTTTTATAGCCGTTTAATTTTACTGAACATTAGAGTTCCTAGATCTATAGCCAGGAAGAGGGAGTCATGTCCTCTTCTTTTTAAACCACTGAAACCTGCCTGGAGCAGCAGAACCTGCACTGTTTGGAAAAAATGAGCCTCTTAGCCCTGAGCTGCTTTTGTGGTTCTTAACCTCATATGTTTGTTTATTTTCATATATTCACTTCCAATCAGCAGTCAAATCTAGAGATCCACAAAACAGAGATATCTGAGATATGCCACATGACCTAGGAGACAGGGAGGTGATGCAGAATGAGGTCAACACAATTAAAGAGGAAGTGGTCAGAGACCTACTACACCACTTAGATACATACAAGTCTATTGGACCAGACGGGCTACATCCAAGGGTGCTGAAGCAAGTACAGAGGAGGGCAATGAAGCTGGTGAAGGGCCTAGAGAATAAATCTTATGAAGAACACTTGAAGGAGCTGGGAATGTTTAGTTTGAGGAAGAGGAGGCTGAGGGGAGACCTCATCAGTCTCTACAACTACCTGAAAGGTCATTGTAGAGAGGTTGGTGGTGGTCTCTTCTCACAGGTAATTAGCGATAGAACAAGAGGGAAGGGCTTCAAGCTGCAACAGGGGAGGTTTAGACTGGACATTAGGAAAAAAATTTTCACAGAAAGAGTGGTTAGACACTGGAATAGGCTGCCCAGGGAGGTGGTTGAGTCACCATCCCTGGATGTGTTTAAGGGTCTTTTGGATGTGGTGTTGGTGGATATGTTTTAGGGGAGAACTTTGTAGAGTAGGGATGATGGTTGGACTCGGTGATCCCAAGGGTCTTTTCCAACCTGAATAGTTCTATGATTCTATGATTCTATGAGATACCAGAGAGGATCCAGTGTGTCCTTGCATCATCCTCAAGTGTAAAAGAATCAGCCCCATGCTGTGCTTCCCTCTGGTGGCTGAGTGAAGGGACATGAGAGTACAAAAGTATTTCCTCAGTACTTGAGACAGTGGGATACCACTCAGTCAAGAGCTCTGTTTCAGCTTAGGAGGTACATAAACTCTTCCTTCTTTTGCTGAAGGAAGAAGCTGGCTTCAAAGCTCAATGCCTGAGTCAGGTGACAGCTTGCTCATCAGTGCTCAGAGGAGCTGGATGGAGGAGAACAGGCATGTCTCAAGCCAGGCCCTGAAAGGAAACTGCAGAAAGTACAGGGATTCTTCCTGACCAGGAATATTCCTCCACTAGATGGAGCAGCTGAACAAGTCCCTCCTTGTGTATGGTTCTGTTGATATTTTGTTTGTTGTTAATTTAATTTGAAAAAACAGCAACAAAAAATAAGCCCTTGGGTGCTCCATGTTCACTACCAGGCCTGAAAACACAGTACTCCAGCCAACATGTTTGAGATGTTCATGTTCAAGAGAACTCTTTGGGGTACCTGACCTCAGAAAAAACCTTTTCTTCAAGGCCAAATCGGCACACCTGCTTCTGTAACTTGACTTGTGCCTTCATCCTTTTCTCCTCTTCTTTATGTTACAAGGAAACACTGAAGTTTGCTGGATAAAGTTAATCTCCACTGTTTGTTTGCTGGGGATTTTTTTGCATGCTTTTTTTTTACTGCACTTAACCTGTACTATTGTCACTCTAGGTCACATTTTTCTTTACTCTGAAAAAAATAATGTCTAAGAAAAAAATATTGGAGCAGTCCTGTAGTCCCTGTTTTAATCGCTGTGTTCCAGTATATCAAAGGCCACATGTTTCTCCTTGATTTAGGTAAATCCTCCTGTTTTTATTACATCTTACATTCTTCAAATAATTTTCCTTGTGCCTATATTGTGTGTAGAAATAAGATGGTAGAAACTACTGCCACATTGTGATTCTGAAGCTGCAAAATCTGCTATATATCATATGCACTAAATCTTCCCTGAAAAATCCTGGTCTCTTAGAAATCAGATTATATAGCTCCATCTGCCCTGGTAAGAATTAGGTTAAGATCTATTTTGCCTGCTGGCAGGCTAGAAGGACCTTCTATTTTCCCCCCATCCCCTTTCAAATATCTACATCTTAGGCTATTGGCTTGATTATTTGGAAAGTTAAACAGGCAACTAGGGAGCGGAGAGACTGCGAATTAGGACCCTAGATAAGGTAAGAGGGCTGCATGTAAAACATATAATATATAAACTGGACATACATCTCCAGGATCTGCGTGACCTGAGCTTTGGAAGTTCAATAATAAACGCTTCTTAACAGATGATGATGTCCGGATACCAGCTTTCAGTGTGCAGATGGTGATGCTGTCAGGAAATGTCAACCTTCGGTCTCTAAATGTCTGTCACATTTCATTAGGGTGCACAGATGACTGTGTTCCCTCCATTGCTGAGGCTCAACAGCAGATATCAAATGAGTTCTGCTGGTAATTGTCCCATTCCTTATTATTTTTTGATCCGTTCATTTGACCCAAATGCCCATATCTACAGAAGCAAAAAAATGCTTCCACATGTGAATTTTCACGCTGTTGGTGTCAAAGAATGTGTCATCACTCAAGGAGATGTCAAATGCTCTGCAGAAGGGCAAAGAATCCCAATTTCTTTCAGTATGTCTCTCTAGACGGCCAATGCGTCAGCCTAAGGAATCAGTGTAGGTTTGCAGACACCTACAGGAGACAGACAACTCCTCTTTGTTTTGTAGCTGTCACATTGGGTGACAGCTCCTGCTGTCATTTTGCTTCCACCTTGGACTGAAACTCCAACAGTGAAGACATAAGGAGAACAACAGGTGGTATAAAGAGACATGAACAAGCCATGATTTTGCCCTAGCAGTGCAAGAGCACAGATAAAACCCCTACTCCCTCGCCAGTCTTTCTGGCATGCAGTAAATTGGGGTGGGACTAGATGACCTTAGAGGTTTCTTCCAACCCAGTCCATTTCATGATTCTAACGGAGAGTGACAGGGTCTGGGAACCTTAGCTTCTTCTGCTACATGACCTTCCTGATTCGAGTCTAGGAGGACTCCACCAGACCACCAACACAGAAAGGAACAGGGAAAAAGGCCAGAAGTGGGCACTGAAGACCCTTGAAATCATCAGTCCAAACCCTGGAATTATGGGAGAGCTACAGGGCTGATCTGAGGAAGCAATTTGCCTACAGATTTTTCCTATGGATCTTTTTTCCTTATAACATAAATCATTTACAGTATTTTTTTTGTGGAGAACATTCTTTTGGGTGGAGTGAAGCAGCAATCTCTTCTGGGTAAATAAATTACTTACCAACATAAACTTGCCTGGCCCAGAGCAGATCCTTGCTGCTCTGTCTTTCTTTCCTACTTTAGGTGTGCTTTATTCATTAAAACAAACAAACAAACAAAATTAAAACTAAACAAAAACCAAACCAAAACAAAAACAAACAAACAAAATTAAAACAAAACAAAAACCAAACCAAACCAAAAACAAACAAACAAACAAAACAAAACAAAAAAAACCCAACCAAACAAAAAAAGCCCAAACCAAATAACACAGTAATTTTGGGGTGAACAATTTGTGATAGATGAAAACTTATGCCTGTGCATGATAACAGAAAGCTACTGATATTATGAACCCCACAACTGAACATATATATCAGACTGTCTGCACTGTTTTCATTGTCCAATACAACACTATTCCAAATGTCTTGCACATTACTCCTGATTGTTTCTGGTTTGATGATTAGGCTTTTGCTTGTATATGTGGGGAAGAGAGACAGATTAATACCACACTTGGTCTTTTTTAAAAAAGTCTTTCTTTTGCTTTTAATGGAAAGCCATTAACTTACCTGGAAACAAAGAAAATTTTTCTGGCTGCAGCTGAAGGAAACCAAGGGATAAGAGGGCAGCTGCATTTTGTGTTGTATGCATTGATAGGTTCAGAAATGATTTGTAACTTCAGAAAACATAGATTTCCAAGGGTACTTTCTGGAATGTGTTAGAGCTGGAGCAAATGAATATTCAGTAGGCTTTACTTTTCAACAAACCCGCTTCCTGTGTACTTATAAATGAATTTCTTGTGATCTTACTTTCATCCACAGTGGTCCTAAGACCTCATGTGAGAAGCTTCTGTTTTTCCATATATTCTTAACTGCACCTTCTAGAGAAAAGGGAGGGAGTAATTATTTTCTAGCAAGTGGGTGAAGTGATTATTGTCAAATCATCTCTTTTCACAGACTAGCTCTACCTGTCCCTCTGAAAAAAGGCAGCCTGCCAAGTTAGCCATTATACATCACTCCTTACCCGTCACAGCTGATGAAGAAAAAAAGCTGCAAAGCCCTGGCAGAGCTTTAGAAATTGTATATGCTTATGTTTAATTTTTGTGTTAAAGGCACATGATGTATCTGTAAGAACAGCACCTGGCAGACCTGTAACAACAGTACCAGTAGACCACTGGCTCTAGGTCATTGCCATAATGAAATCTGTAGTATATATCATTTTTTTGATTATTATTTTGGAAGAGTTATGTAAATAAATCAATATTTTGAATGATGTGTAGATTTTTTTTTCCTAGGAGCTGAGAAAATCTTTACTTTGTCATGTTTGCCTTTATTTCTGAATGCAGTTGCAGTTAATGAGCCCAAGCTCCTAAAAGTTCCTAGCAGGATTCTCACCATCTTGAAAGGAGCATAGATTTCACCCAATCGCACTTATAACACAGGTTTCAAAGCTGCTGCTGCTTACACATTATACATAGAATCATAGAATCATAGAATCATAGAATCATAGAATCATAGGGATTGGAAGGGACCTCGAAAGATCATCTAGTCCAACCCCCTGCCAGAGCAGGGTCACCTAGAGTGCATCACACAGGAAGGCGTCCAGGCGGGTTTTGAATGTCTCCAGAGAAGGAGACTCCACAACCTCTCTGGGCAGCCTGTTCCAGTGCTCTGTCACTCTCACAGTAAAAAATTTTTTTCTGATATTCACCTTAAACCTCCTATGCTCCAATTTGTATCCATTACTCCTTGTCCTATCACTTGTCATCACTGAAAAAAGCTTAACTCCATCTTCTTGACATTCACCTTTACGTATTTGTAAACATTGATGAGGTCATCCCTCAGTCTCCTTTTCTCCAAACTAAAGAGACCCAGCTCCCTCAGCCTTTCCTCATAAGGGAGATGTTCCACTCCCTTAATCATCTTTGTGGCTCTGAGCTGGACTCTTTCCAGCAGTTCCCTGTCCTTCTTGAACTGAGGGGCCCAGAACTGGACACAATACTCCAGATGCGGCCTCACCAATGCAGAATAGAGGGGGAGGAGAACCTCTCTTGACCTACTAACCACACCCTTTCTAATACATCCCAGGATGCCATTGGCCTTCTTAGCCACAAGGGCACACTGCTGGCTCATGGTCATCCTCCTGTCTACCAGGACCCCCAGATCCCTTTCACCTACACTGCTCTCCAGCAGGTCAGCCCCCAACCTGTACTGGTGCATGACATTTTTCTTCCCCAAATGCAAAACTCTACACTTGCCCTTGTTGAACTTCATCAGGTTTTTCCCTGTCCAAGTCTCCAGCCTGTCTAAGTCTCTCTGAATGGCAGCACAGCCTTCTGGTGTGTCAGCCACTCCTCCCAGCTTGGTGTCATCAGCAAACTTGCTGAGGGTACATTCTGTACCCTCATCCAGGTCGTTGATGAAGATGTTGAACAACACCGGTCCCAGTACCGACCCCTGAGGGACTCCACTAGTCACAGGCCTCCAACTAGATTTTGCCCCATTGACTACAACTCTCTGACTTCTTCCTTTCAACCAGTTCTTGATCCACCTCACTGCCTGATCATCAAACCCATACTTGATCAACTTATCTACAAGGATGCTGTGGGAGACGGTGTCAAATGCTTTACTGAAATCAAGATAGACCACATCTACTGCTCTACCATCATCTATCCACCTAGTAATTTCCTCGTAGAAGGCTATGAGGTTAGTCAAACATGACTTACCCTTGGTAAAACCATGTTGACTGCTCTTGATGACCCCCATGTCCTTGGTATGTCTAGAGATAGTGCCAAGGACAAGTTGTTCCATCACCTTTCCAGGGATGGAGGTGAGGCTGACCGGTCTATAGTTACCCGGGTCCTCCTTCTTGCCCTTCTTGTAGACTGGAGTGACATTTGCTATCCTCCAGTCCTCAGGCACCTCTCCTGTTACCCAAGACTTACCGAAGATGATGGAGAGTGGACTAGCAATGACCTCCGCCAGCTCCCTCAGCACCCTTGGATGCATTTCATCCGGACCCATCGATTTATGGATGTCCAGATTACGCATCTGATCCCTAACCCAATCCTCATCTACCTGGGCAAATTGCAGTCCATAGCTTGGCAACAAACCATATGCAACAATGGACAATGAGCTCAGCTGAACTTGAGTTACTCATTCATGTGAACATCTGAAGTCAGTCTTGGAGTTTTCTTTGCTTGACTTCCTAAGAAAGTGAGGTTTACATGCTCACATTAACTGTCAGTGGTTTTGCCTCCTGACAGCTCTTATATCTGTTGGCCCATGCAACAAAACCTGACAGAAGGGTCTTGGGATATGATACCTCTTTCCTGTTTGGAGATGGAGCATCATGGGGAAAAAAAATAAAGAGGAGGACTCATTTTTGAGGGATGCTTTAAGGAAAAAACCTTTCCCCCAAGCATGTCTGAGCTCTACACTCTTCTAGTCTCAGGTATATATAACTTGATTACTTTACGTTATTATTTATAGTAGGTCTTACTTCACTTAAAGAATGTTCAGCACAGCTGGGCTTTTGGAGTTTGGGGTGGGGTTTTAAAAAGTTTTTAAATTATTTACATAAATTACAGGAGCACTTTTTAATATATAATATTTGACTGATTTATGCTATCTAAGCCAAAAAAAAATGCTCTCTCCCTTAGTGCATTAGGCAGAGGACTGGAAATAATAAACCTCATACATTTTACAAAAAGGAGAAAACAAAGAGTTCCTAATATATGGAAATACATTCACTTCACACAATATTCTTCACATGAACATGGTATACTCAACTTTCGTCAAGTTTCGTACCTTCAATAACGCTTGAAACTTTGCAAGACACACACAAATCAGAAAAAGCAGCTGGAATCAAACTCTGAACACAGGTACTGTAATATGAAGTTATAAAACCAAATGAAATCTCCTTCCTTTCCTTCTCCTTTGCCATTATGGGCTTTTTTTAAGCTAAATTATACATTTGCAACCAAGGAAGCTGTAATTTATTCTTTTTGCAGCTTACTCTTCAAAGAATGCATTACATTATAAGCTGAAGCAAATAAAATATGTGATTGCTCTTACCATTCAAACAGTTTAAGAAACTCCTCATATTGTAAAATAAATATTAGTATTATGTATTTATTCACTGGAGGTTCACTTGACCACAGACAGGAATCCCCAGACACAGACAACAAGTTGAGATACTTTCAACTACAAATACTTCATTAATAATTTGGTGACGATATGCTTCAGCATTTCTGAACTCTGTCGTGAAATATCCCCTGCAGTTTGAAACACTTGAAAAATGATTGAAAATTCAAATGATGACAAGATATTTTTCCCATGATAATGATTTCCTGCATTATTAACCACCAGTGTAGCATTTGCCAAAGCCATGTTACTGCAGTTAATCTTTACATCTGCAAATATTCCTAGTTCTCCTGTACCTCAGTCAGAAAATATTGAGATGATGGAGAATTCTCCTATCCTGTTAATGAGCTGTAACTCTTAGGAATAGACAAACAACTCCTAGGAGAATAATAATAATAATAATAATAATAATAATAATAATAATAATAATAATAATAGAATGCTTTGGGTTGGAAGAGACCTTAAAGATGATCTAATTCCAATCTCCCTGCATTGGCAGGGACACCTCCCACTAGACCAGGTTGCCCAGAGACCCATCCAACCTGGCCTTGAACACTTCCAAGGAGGGGGTATTTGATATTACCAAGAATTGAGGCATCAGAGGAAAAACATGCCTTTCCTAAAGTAGTCTTTGATCTCTTTGCACACAAAGAGAGATGCCAGCAATAGAAGAAGTTTTACCTTACCAGGATATTTGGCCCTGGTCGTGTGTGAATGCTAGAAAACACGGCTATTTCATTAGTGGTTGCAGTCAAGAAGTGCAAGAAAGTTCAATATCTCAGAGCTTTTTTGATAAAAGTTTTCCATTTATTTATCCATTTAAATGCTGCTTTAACTTCAAAAGCAGCATCATTCCCTTTCCATTTCCATGAAAGAGTTCTGCAGCTTGAGGGCCACTCAGGCAGTGCTGCCATTCCATCGTGTCTCTGAGCTGGCTCATGCATCCATGCATGGCTAGTAGCTCTACATGGGAACATGAGCTCTGGTGGTGGTGCCCCCTTAGAAACACCTAGACTTCTCCAGAGAGTCTTTACTTCTTCACTGAACATTTGCAGTAAATCATAAAATCATAGGATGCCCAGTTGGGTGGGACCTCAAGGAATATCTGGTCCAACCTTACTGGGTAGAAACACAGTTAGGATGAAATGACCCAGTATCCTGTCAAGCTGAGTTTTTGAAGTGTCCATTACTAGGGAATCCACCATTTCCCTGGGGAGATTTTTCCAGTGTCTGACTTTTCTCATAGTGAAAAATCTTCTTCTGATGTCCAGTCAGGATCTCCCCGGGAGTAACTTCTACCCCTAAACCATTCTGAAGCCAGTACCTGGCAAAGACTTGCTGTTTTCAAAACCAATTTTTGAGACCTTTACTTCTTCGTGTATGTTTTTACCAGGATTATAACTGCTAAAACAGTGCCTTGGGAAAATAGTGCATCAGGCAACTTCTTATGGGATTGTATCAAGGATTTTTTTTTAGTATTTTTAATTCAGTCAATATAAACTGAGAATTTTGAACTTTATCATAGGTTTTCCTAGATTATTTCATTGTCAAGCTTGCTTTCTACACTGCATGTAAAGTTTAATCAACAGTTACCTGGAATACAATAAAAGGCTTTTGTAAGAGAATTGGGAAGACCAAATTCTCTTTAAGAGAAGAAGCAATGGGTTAAAACTGCAGGAGGAAAAAAAAAAAAAAAAAAAAGTATAAAGGAGATTAAACAGTAGAGAAACTGCAGGTATTCCAAGTTAGGACAGAAAAGGCTGATGGGAGAGATTGTGGAGTCTCCATTCCAGGCAAACAGAAGAAAGCAATGGCTGTCAAGAAAAACATAATTGTAACTGCTCCAGTCCTAAGATCACAAATGAGCAAGAACCTTCTCAGCAACCTTTCAGGTTGTTTTATTTTAATGATTCTGTGGTTGCTTGATGTTGTTGTACACATTACATAGTGAGGGTGACTGAGCACTGGCACAGGTTGCCCAGAGAGGTTGTGGAGTCTCCATCCTTAGAGATATTCAAAAGCCATCTGGTTATGGTCCTGGGCATTCTTTTCCAGGTGGTCCTGCTTCAGCAGGGGGGTTGGAGAAGATGAACTCCAGAGTACCCTTCCAACCTCAGTGATTTTATGATCCTGAGAAATTTGATTAGTTCAGTCTCTTGAGATGAGAACAAAATCAGAAATTAAAGGAATAAGAAACTGTCCTTGGAAAAAGAGACACATTACAACAGGCAGCACACTGGTAAAGAGATCTTTGCAGTAACCCTGCTCTGTGAGAAACCTTGATGTGAGCTCAGTTCTTACTGAACAATAGGAGTTTGCTTGGGCTGCAGGATAAAAGGTTTAATGGATTTAAGGGGGAGAACAGGGAGAAATCCACTGAGGGTTATCAAATACAGAAATATATAGACACCTATCAAAACTGGAGCTGAAAATCATTATAGACTGGGAAAATATTCAGAAGCTCAGCTTTGTCTGCTTGGTTTCTCCTCTTCCCTTGGTGTTGGCATGAAAGTGGGACTCAAGGTGAGGGGGGGGTTCCCACCACAGCATCTTCCCCCCATGCATGAAACAGGGGAGGACCAGCCACCTCTCCTCCCTGCCCCACTCTCTCTTTCCTCCCTGGCCAAGGTAAGCAAAATCCAGCTCATGGCCCTAGGAAGACCTGGGTTGGCACGACAAACACCTGTGACATAAAGTCAGGAGACCTTTCATGGCTGGTGGTAGCAGGTAAGTGTACTTGCAGCCCCTGTTACTGCCCTAATTGTATATAAATCATCCACCAGCAAGGAATCAATCAGACATAGCTAGTGACTCTCCACTTTGCAATTTAGATTATAAGTTACTGTTTAAGTCTACTTTTAAGCAGGTGATGTGAAAGATCAGTTATTGATTGCAGTTGTTAATTCTTGGTTTTCTGCTGTCACAGGCCTGTATTGCTCCCCTTTGCTGATACAGAGCAGAACCCTTTTAAATTAATCAGTTATAAGACAATTATTTTCCTGTGCCCTGTACTAAGGAAATGTATTCTAACTCAATGCAAATGGGATAAAACTATTAAAAAGAGATTTCCTTTCCCAGACAAGGCTCTTCGGTTACATTCATTATTACACTAGTTTTTAATGCTGAAGTATGGACTTTGTTTCAGGAAATTAATATATTAACAATTATAAAGCCCAGAGGTAGAACAGAACAAGGAATAACACAGGAGTCATTTTGGTGTGCGTCCTCCTTAGCTGTACCAAGCAAACTCCTTCATTTGCTAAAGCTGTGTCTGTATTCTTTGAGTGCAGGGTGACTGGCAGCTGCCACTTAAAACACTGCATTGGGTGATGCACTTGGAAACAACTGATGGGGCACTGCCATGTGAAGCTCAGTGTTTATCCCTGCTGAAAAATGGGACTCACAGTTGAAAGTCCCATCTGAAAGACATGAGTAGACCAAGGGGAGTGCAGAGGTGAGAAGGTGAGAGCAAAAGGGAAGGGCTCAGCCAAGACCAGATTCCCAACCCACACCTACCTCTCCTGGGTTACTCCATCCAAAACATGAAATGAAAACAGTCCTTCAGATGCTCATCACCTATGGCCCAAAGATGAGGTAAGAGAAAGGCTGAGCAATTTCCCTCAGAGTCCAGCACTCTGCCCCTGAAAAAGAATAGACACAAAGAAGAGGGATGGTACAGATGGCTGGTGTTGATAATACAGACTGAAATAAAGTTTCTGAATTTCACTTCCTGCTAAGTAGAAAGAACTGAATGTTATTCAGTGCAATTTTTTTTATTATTATTTTTAAATGCAGAAAAAGTGTTATTAAAATGCACAATTTGTGCTGAATGTGTTTAATAAAACCAGTGACTCAGCTTTCTGAAGAAAAAGTCTTAATACAAATGGCCGATATTACCTGCAGGGGGGAAAAAAACCCCAACAAACCAAATATAAAGCAGTTAAAAGACAGAACAAAAGCTCTGTGAAGTGGGATTATCTTTCTTAACATTGTTTTTCCTGGCCACTGTGAGCCATGTGTGTTTTAGTCTTTCCTTAGCATGACTATTAAAAGATGGTAGAGGATGGAAATCTTTCCACAAAATTAAAAAAAATGTTTTTTTCAAACTTAGCACAAACTAGCACTAGATGTAAAAACTCTGAGAGTATTTCAGTTACACAGTTAGTAAAGACATTTCTGAGATATTAGTTAGTGAGGATGTAAAGAAAAAAAAGCAGTAAATTTTTAACTGAGAAGTTAATACAAAAAAAAGAACAAAATTCACTTTAAATGAGTGGGCTGGAAAATTATCAAAAATTAAATCTAAGAAATGTCCAGCGACTACAGGTACATTTACATGAATCATGTGATGTGTTTAATTTCACAAGAGCATGGGGTCTGATGTAGAATATATAGTTTGTATTAATGAAACTCATTTTGACATTAATGTAGATGTAAGTTATCTGTGTGATAATATAACCTCTTTGTCTTGTTGGTTGTAATTTTCTCTGTATTGGTTCCTCCCCTACCATGGGATGATTTATCTCAATTTCACTGTCATCCTCTTAATGAAGTTAGCCAAGATCCTCCAGTATTAAATTACAGAGAGCACACAGGCAGACGATTTGGAGCTCTAAGCTCTTTAAACTGGCAATTCCTTCTTGGGGCAAACCTCTTTATTAAAGATTTATTTCATCTGCCCTTTGAAACTAGTGAATTACCATCAATTTCAAAGTTTCGTTATGGTTATTCCCTGGCAAAAAAAGGGGAAGTGGAATCAATCTCTGCTGCGGTAGAGCTGTTTCTTGTGATGTCTGTATCAGGCAACCTTTAAAGAAATTGGATTGTATTCAGGTTTCAGACACAGCCATATTATTATTATTATTTTCAATGTGACTGCAGCCGGGTTTATTTTAGAGCCGTTTAAAATGGGATAATTAGTGCACCAGTTACATGGATGTTGAAAGCCTGCTGCTGCCTGCTGCAGGGCACACTACTACCCCAATCCACTTCAGAAGGAGCTGGGGGTGCAGGATGGATGTTTCCATGGAGCAGGGAATAGCAGTGCCTGGTTGGGTTGGCACCCTTGGTTGGAGCAGCTCTGAGCTCCTGAGCTTCAGCCACCTTGAGGATACCTGAAGCTTTCTGCTTGAGCCTTGGTTGCCATTGCAGTCTTGGCATTTTCTGAACCATTTCCCAAGATGAAAACAGTGCTGCAAACGCAGGTGCAAGGCCAGTGCTGCTATCCCAAGCACGGTGTTAATCTGACAACTCACTACTCACAGCTGACTCATGTAATTTTCAGCAGCCTTGCCTTCAGTATTGTTCAGTCCAAATATTAAAAATTAATGGTTTTCCCAACACTTAAGTTACTTTTGAGGCTATATGAGTTGATAAAGTAAGAGGCATTTTAGAACTTCCTCCAAAAAGAGAAACTCTATATTACATAGTAACAAAGCATCATAGAATGGTTTGGGTTGGAAGGGATCTTAAAGATTATCTTGTTCCTACACCCTTCCATGGGCAGGGACACCTCCCACTAGATCAGGTTGCTCAAAGCCCCACCCAACCTGGCCTTGAACACTTCCAGGAAGGGGGCTTCCACAACTTCCCTGGGCAACCTGTGCTAATGTCTCACTGCCCTCACACTAAAGACTTTATTCTTAAGGTCTAGCCATATTTACCCTCTCCCAGTTTGAAACCATTACCCTTCATCCTACCTCTATATTTCATACAGGACAACTGACCACCAGCAGCTGTACTTACAAGGTGACCCCTTCTCCTTGTTTGTTACCGGTTAGGCAGAAGTCACCAATGAATTAGTACCTATTACGTCTGAAAAACTCTCTTTTTCATGCTTTTCCTACCTAAGGCCTGAGTAGGGGATAGTAGCAGTTCAGCCAGCAGTTTCATGTATGCAGCCCCACAGGCAATTGTCGTGGGGGACCATGGGCCAGTGGATGGCATGAGGCTGCAGCAAAGTGGCATTGTGACAGCCAAGCCCACACCAGCAACAGCTTTGCTGGCTGGTTAGGAAGGTTTCCCAATTCAAATCAGATGGAAATCCTACAGGTAGGTCTTGGTGCACAGAACTTGCCTCTCTCATGAAGGTTGTGAGCAGGATTTTTCTGCTTCTCACTCTGCAGCTTTGCACACCCATCAGGAGGGCGTGCTGGGTTTAAGAGAAGGGAAACACTTTGGATGCTCTGGCTTTTCTTGTTGACTGGTGTAGGCATCACTTCAGTATCTCCTGACTCTTCTGAATTACAGCATTCTTCTGCCAAGACACTGAACAGAGCAGAGGATGTCCAGTTTCTCAAGTGAAACCTGTGTCTGGCCTCCAATTTAAGAAACAAACTCATTCCTAGCCTTCTGCAGAAGCAGGTAAGGTGTGAGACTGGGGCTCTCTCTCAGTACAATTCTAACAACTACCAAAAGCTTGAGCCTGGGTTTCCTGGGGGCCCTGCAGCTCTTCCTTCCCCAGACATCTTTCATTTGGCTCATCAGAGAAGGGAAAGTGGATGAAGCAGTAGGGTAGGATGGCAAAAGCACAGTAACACAGCCAGACCCACTCATGTGGCCATGCCTACCTCTGAGGAACTCCCAGTAGAGGCCACATAAGGAATGGGATGCCTTTTGGGAAACTGATGCATGCAATCAAATGTGAATTCCCCCACTTCACTGCTTTCTGACCATCTTCCCTGAGAAAGCAATACAATGATGCTTTTAGTCTGCTAAAACCAGAGATTTCCATCTTGCTACAACAGGACTATTAAGTCCATTCCTTGAGGTCCCAGCTGAACGTTAATACAAATTCCAGTGTTTACTCCTCTTTAAAAAGGGGAGCAAAATACAAGTGTTGACTTCTCAAAGAGTAGTATGCCCCAATTTCATTGTTAGGTATTACAAAGAAATAGCACTACTACTGTTAGACTACTGGGTTTCCACTACTTCATTATTTAGTTTAGCATCTCCTCAGTTTAGCTGAGAATTTGATTCAAGATTTGACTGTCTAGCCTGGACATGAAGATCTGTGATTCTTTGAGTACCTTTCCTATCTTCCTTTCCATGGCAATTTATGTGTTTGTGGGTTTTTTTGTTTTTGTTTTGTTTTGGGTTGTTGTATTTGTTTGTTCATTTGGTTTGCTGTTATTGTTTTTGTTTTGGTTTTTTTTTTTTTCTTTTTGCAGAGCACTTCTGCCACCTTCCCAGGTGAAGGTATTTCTAGCAGCAATTGTGTCTGATTCCTGCAGAGTATTCAACTGGTCCAGAAGGGAGAGGAGAGGTATAGCTGTTTCCAACCTCTCTGACAGCTGCAGTCCAGCCTCCCACATATCTCCACACCATCTTTGCCATCCTGCTCCAACAGCCTCAAGGTGTTTACCGTTCCCTTGGCTACATTTCTGGAACCTGTAAATGGCTCATATGGAAATGTCAGTGTGGGCTCCAAACCTGGAAGAGAGGTAGTAAAAGGCTTTTTCCCAGTAACCAGTAACCAGCAGTAATCCCGATCACCAGCCTGATCACCAGTTCATTTATTTTACACAGGAAGAAAGAAATCAATCAACAGCAACAGAACGAGATGGTGTATGCCTTTCACATCTGCAGCAATATCCCTCAGTTTTTTCCTCCATCTACTGTTGTCATCTTAGATTGGAAATGAGTTGGATCCTTGCTAGCATAGAAAGCCAATAGGGGAAACACATTTTCAGTGATGTTTGGTGCATCTTTCCGTCACTGTTAAAACAGAAGAACTGCTGCACCCCTTGACAAACAGAGAAGATGCTTGCAAGTTCTCTCGATATAAAATGAAATACTTTTGGTGTTTGGGAGCTATGTTCTATTGCCTGGAGAAATAATGAATTTGACATTTAGGAATACTGATGAAAATTATTACACTCAGTTACTGAGACTGAGAAGTCACTGACTTTTTGTTACAAAGGACTAATACTTTAATTAATATTCATTTAAAGTCAGAGATAAGTATCCTGTTGGAAGGCAGATCAATGGTGCCCATCACAATTTATAATGAGAAACTGTTGATCATGTAAACCACTGCCTCATGCAGAACTGAGGATTTATAGCACAGAGCATACATGAAGATATTAAAGTCTTGCACAGTGAGCTGAGAAGGGGGTAGACAGAGAATACTTACTCAAATGTTAATTAAGAATTTTCCACACCAACACACCTTTTCCACTTCTTACCATTGCATATTGATATACCAGAGGATACTTCAACTCATTATTTTCCTTTTGCATATTTATCACTATTCTGCATATTTATTTCTCATGTCTTTTTAAAATAAAAGATCATAAATCTTCCAACTGAAAATGTTTTCCAAACAGGACATTAAAATATTTAGATGATTTTGACACCATTGGGCTTTCTCTTCTGAACGATCCTGTTTTCTAATTCTGATTGAGAACTCACACTAAGAATAAGGGGGAAAAAGGGGTTTTTTTTTCCTCTTGGAAATCCAAGAAGCTGGATTGGTAAAAACATGTGGGAAGAGGATTAAGGAGACTGCCCTGCAGTTAGTGAGAATGATGAGCCCAAGTGAGTGGAAAAGATCATGACAGGAAAGAATTGCCCCCAGAAACAAAGTTGGCAGAAGTGTAGCCAATAAACAGATCAATGTGCTTGCACTACTTCTAGTTGAAGTTGAATCCCTCCAGAAGTGGCAAGAGAGATATTTGAGCAGTCTTTTCATCTATCTAGCAAATTTTTAAGAGCTGGAAGCTGCATTTTCGTGCCTTTCAGAGGGTGCCAGCAGAGTCTCTTCTTTGCCCCGACACGTAAAACATCTCCCCATAACACAGGCAAGCAGAAGGACTTCTCAGAAGTTATCCAAGGGGTTATTGTTGGGGGGAAAACTTCAGGAGCAATGCGGTACTGGGAACCCAGAAAGTAAAAGTTGTTATGAATGCACAGTGCTAATGGGAGCTGGCTTTAGAATTGGAGTATTTTGACTGATGTACTAAAAAAAAAAACATTATCCTTGAAGGATGGCGTCTGGACAAATCTCTTTGCTAAGTGGATTGTCCAGTGCCTGGTAATGTCCAAGATCCTTATGCAGACTCTCCCCAAGCTGGGGTATGGAAGTGGTCTATGCAGCCAGCTATTTTCACAGACTTTGCAAGAACTCAGTTTCTAAACCTTTGTCCAACCTGTATGAAACAGACAAAAGATTCAGCAGACTTCATCTTCCGTTTTCTGTGGATCTGAAAACTCTCTAACCATGTATATAGAAAACCCTTAATTTGAACATTTCATTTTAATGCGATTGCCTGAAGTTTTTCTGGTAATAGAATTTCTTCATCTCACTTCTGGCTCTGTTAGTAATGCCATTTACCAATGGACATTTTGAGAGTCTGTATTTTGTATAACTTTTGACACGTTAATGTGATCTAAGAGTCACAACATTTTGGCCTTGCATCGCCTGACAGTCAGAAACTTGGAGAGATGGCAAATCAAACACTCAGAAACAGTAATAATTTTTAAAATCTTGGTTTATGCTCATATTAAAATAAATAAAAGGGGGGAACAGAGAAGCATGTTAGGTAGGAAAAATGCCTATGAGTTGGAGCAGCAGGATTTTTACTGTAGCAGTACTATCAGCTACAACCCACATGTAGACTTGTTTTGAGACTGTACAGCATGATCTGAGCATGGACAGGGTCCAGCTTAGGTTTTTCTGGCAAGGATTGCCCACAGTGTCTCTTTCTAGGTGACTGAATGTCCAGAACAGTGTCTGCTATACATTTCCAATTTTAAAAAATTTGGCTATATGGTATGGTAGTGTTGCCCAAAAGGGACTGAGAAGACTTCTTGTTTCATCAAAAATATATGGCAGTTTTCAAGTCCTGATTGTCTCAGGCATCTCTCACTCTCACATAGTATAAGTAAATATTACTAATGAAAAAAAATACTAGGGTGCAGTTAAATATTAAAAACATCTGTGCTCTACTGTTTTCAAACCAAAACAACAAGAGCAGAGCTTTATGCCTTGGCTTCAAGAATGAAGGACTGCTGAAACTCTTTATACATGCTTAAGGTGATGATTCTCAAATCACAGATCCATGAGAAGACCTAAGTTAAAGAGTGTGAAACTTTATGCAGAAGAGCCCTTCTGAATGGTCAAGGCAGAGCATCTAGCCAGTGTAATGTTCAGCAGCATAAAACCATGACTGTGTATTCCATGTCCCAGATCCTGCAGGCTTGGGATGGCACAAATGCTTCAGACAGAAACACAATGTAGAGTTCATAGTGCATTTTGGTATTGTTCAGCATGGGGGATATAATATGTGCTATCAACATTTCCGTGCATTTCTTGGCAAAATGTCATCAAATTACTTTGGGTGAAGGCTGTGGGCAAGGGTTTCAGGTCAAGTCACTCTGCAATTCCATCTTAAGGTGGAAGTCGATTTCCTTCCAACTAGGGAGCTGCAAGAGACAGGGTTGGGTATTGGATCACCCCTCTGTGCTCCTGCTCACACTGGACTCACTTTGTTGACCAGATAGCTGTAAATCTTTAACATGGTGGTCCAGGAAAAAAAAAAAAAAAAAAAAAAAAAAGTTTGGCTGACAGCAGAGAGGTACATGTCTTTAACTGAGCAGCTAAAAAACCAACTTCAGGTTATTCCCCAATGACTACTGTAACCAGATTACCTAAACTGAAGGGAATTGATGCTCTTTTTGCCCCAGTAAGCTGTTAACCTTATTTATGAACTGGTCATCATTAAATGCTGGGAATCCTCAAGGGTTATCTTGGAGAAAAGGTTCAGCTGTACAACTGTACAGCTGTACAACTTCTTACTTTGAACCAATGTCATAGTGGATCACAGAAGAGAGAAGAAAGGAAAAGGGAATGGTAATTTTTACAGCTAGAATTCCATTTCAATTAGCTGAAGAAATATAAGAGATGCTTGTAGAGATGGAGGAATAGAGAGTAATAAGGGACAGAGACAAAAGAGCTATTTGGGCCTAATGATTGATATAATAATGAGATATAGTTATACCTGTAATACTGTGTAATTATTAAAAATGCCTGTCCCATAATGTTGCTAATAACACTTAGCATTGTCAGCTCCTCTACTTCTATGAAAAGTCAGTGAAAGCTGTTCATATTGATCTTGAAGTATTATATTGACATTGGAAATTAACCCTTTGAGGACTAATGTGGCAGCAAGCACTGGTGGCTTCATCTGGAGAACAGAGACAAAGTTTGGAGGACTGTGACAAGAGAAATTCCAGTTAAATCTTGACCTTCCCATTTCCTGACAAGAACTGCAAAAGAAATCTGTGACTTGCATGATTATAGTAACAAAACTGGCATTTTTTTTCATGTAACTATGCAGTGGTGAGTCCTTCAGCTTTCCTTTCTTTTCCCAGAGGGAAGTTACTGTATCCATGAAGAAGGAGAAAAGAGCATCACTCCAAGAAACTTTGGTCAAATCTGACAGCAGATAAATTTGTGAGCACTGACATGCAACATGAAGTTTTCACCCAGTAGTTAATTAGAAACCAAATTTATGGTCTAGCTGTTACACAGAAATAACATCCTAATTAATTTAAAAGCTTAATTGAAACTCACTTCAAAGGATTCCAGTTTCCTTTCTCCAAATATTTTAAGAGACTGTGCCTGGTTAAAAATATGCAACATCTATTTTCTTAATCCCATGTGTCCCAAGCCTGCTTGTAGTTTTCATACTAAATCAGTAGGGACAGAAATGAGTCTCTAGGATAAAAATTCCCTTTAAGGTTTTATGGGCTGCTGGTTATATAACTACCAAGGCCATTCTATTATGTGTTTAAAAGAATGCATAAATCTTTGCTGATCTCTCTAGCAAGCACGTTTAACTTTCATTAAGGAGAGGTCTACTGCATAAGCAAGGCTGACAATGGTTATTTACTGGTTAGTCCATGTGAAGCTGGGCCAGTCTATTTTCTTTTGAAACTCAGATTTGGTGTTTGGACTGCCTTGCTCTGCTTTGCCATTCCCTGGTGAGGTGTCTGCTTGAGGTCCCCATGGCCACAACTGCCTTACGGCCACGTGCTCTTGGATGTCCTCTGGGACCCCATCAACACCCCGCATCACTCCCCTGCTGCAAGCTGGTGGGAGACAGCCAGGAAGACACTGCCATGAATTTTGAAGCAGACACAGATAGGCAGAGAGAAGGATGTGATTATTAATTGTTTAAAAAACACGGTCTTCAGTTCCAGTTGGAGGGGGACTGAGTCTTTTTGGGAGGGGTACAGACAAGTCAGCTGTTCTCTGTGGGCACTTTTGGGTTGTCTAGGTGTGAAGGGTCATTGCTGTGGCCAGGAGCTGTTGAAAAGACTGATGTTTTCAACATTATTTCTGAGAAAAAACCCTGGAGGTGTTCAAGTTGAATGAGGGTCTGACCAACCTGGTCTAGTGGAAATTGTCTCTGCCCATGCAGGGGGGTTGGAACTGGATGATCTCCAAGGTCCTATCCAACAGAAACTATTCTATGGTTCTATGAACTTTCCAAGACTTGCTTAGTTGTAGATTTTTTTTACTCAGTCTGGGGAATGACAGCAGGGAAATATTCAAGTCCCACAAATTGTAGCAGACACTGAGAATAAAGGACACCTCTCAGATGCAGAAGAATAAAGCAGTGGGAATGAGACACCCAGCTAGGAGAGTAGAAGCTATTTTACAAAATTGAGGAATGGTTGAAGATGGAAGGGATGCTCTGGAAATCATCTAGTATTTGTATGAACAAGAGGTTGCATGAAGATGTTCCTGCTATGGCAGCTTTAGCATGGAAATCCTCACAAGCCTCTGCTGAAGAGCAATTTCTCATGGTGAAAAATGCTTCAGAAACCTATCTCTGAAGGGGAAAACCTGGGGCCAAGTGCCTAACTTGCACAGGTAAGAAATTGACAGAGAACCTGTCAAACTATGTCAACTGTTTGGCACATTTTAATTCTCACTTTATTTTTCTTTCTCTTGAAGTTCCTCTCAAGGTATAGAAAGACCAGATGAAATGCAGGGAGCTAATGCCCACCAAGCTGATATCTTTGCTGTCACCCAGCTTCATGCCCTGGCTTCTGTAGGCGCTGTTGACAAAGCAAAAGTATCCCACCTGCTTCTTAATCTGATGCATTTTTCCCTCTTACAGAAACAGATCTTTTATTGCCACTTAGCAGTCTATGCTGGAAAAACAAAGACAATTGGTCAGGGAGAAAGTGGTTATTTTGTACATTTAGTTTATGTGGAGAAGCTGAGATAGAAGTCACATAATGCTTCACAAACCAATGAATCCCCACTGTTGAAAGACATTGGTTAACAAACTGGGGTTTGGCTTTCCAACACAAACCTTCTGTGTCATGTACCCCACCTCTACTTCTGGAAGACAAAATGTCCAACAGGGGCTATAAATCCACTCCCAGCCCCCAGACAAGTATTTCTGCACAGAAACTATGTGCTGCATCCCTCTGGTAGTAAATACAACAGACTCAACCAGAGGGGAAAGGAGAGAAGATAAACAGCCTAATAAAGAACTCATCCTGAATAATTTACCTGATTAAAAAAGCAAGGCAATGTATGTACTTAATAAATTGTGTTTATATTAATTATATGAAGGGAAATTATCAGGTGTTGCTAGATCTCCCTGAGGCTGCTGAGTCAGTGCAGGGGCAAAGCCTGGGTGATGCTGGGGTGGTTCTGGACAGTGCTGGTCAGTGTTGAGTGGTGCTAAGCAGTACTGGGGTGATGCCAGGTAGTGCCATGGTGATGCCTAGTGACACCGGACAATGCTGGTGTGATGCTGGGTGATGTCTGGTGATACTGAGTGGTGCCAGGGTGACCCTGGGGTGATGCTGGCTGCTGCCAGGGTGCTGCCAGGCAGTGCTGGGCCATGCTAGAATGGTGCTGGAGCGATGTCAGACAACATTGGATCAATGCCGGGGAGATGCTGGGCAATGCTGAGGTGATGCCAGGCAATGCTGGGAGGTGCCAGGGTGATGCCTGTCAATGCTGTGCCATGCTGGGCAATGCTGGGCAGTGTCGGGGTCATACTGGGTGATACTGGGCAGCGATGGGGTGATGTTGGGGAATACTAGGCCATAGCAGACGAGATCTGGCAATACTGAACAGTGCTGGGGCGATGCTAGATGGTGCCAGGGCGATTTCGGGCAGTGCTGAGGTGGTGCCAGGAGGAAGGTAGGTGACGCTGGGGGATGCTTGAGGTGATGCTGGGCGGTGCCAGGAGACCCCTGGCGATACCGGGCAGTGTTGGGCCGGTACCGGGAGATGCCGAGTGGTGCCGAATGATGCTGGGACCGTGCCGGGCAATGCCGGGACCGTGCCGGGCAGTGCCGAGCGATGCAGGGAACTTGCGCGGCAGCCGGCGATGCGATAGCGCCACCTGGTGGCGCGACGCCGCCACCGCACCCCTGCTCTGTCCGCGCCCCCGGGCGCCCGCCCCCGCGGGGAAGCGCGTCTCCTCCGCCCCGGCCCGGGAGCTGCTGCCGCTGCTGTGTGCTCTGTGCTGAGCGGGGTTTCGGCCTCCACGTGGAGCACGGCGCTGTCAGCAGCAGGTACAAACCAGGAGGGCACAGCACGAAGGGAACCAGTACAAGCTTTGTGGCTGGTTAGCTGTAAATGAGATGATAACTGTTTCTTTTGCAGTGGAAAAATAACAGTTTAACAAAAGCATACAAGTAATTAACAAAAAGTACCTTGGCTTCAAGCTTTGCTATTCTGTTTCTTTGAAGGTTTAACTTCCACTTTCCCAAATATTGGATTCTCTTCCCCCAACCCTCCCCCCCCCGACTGCTATCCTTACTATTGCTATTATTGTCTTCACAGAATAACAGACTCTTAGGGGCTGGAAGGGACCTCTGGAGCTCATCTAGTCCAACTGACCTGCCAGAGCAGGATCCCCTAGAGTGGGTCACACAGTTTTGATGTAAGCAGACCAGTCACCCAGGAATAAAAGGTTGTTTGTTTTGTTGGTTTGGTTTCCTTTTTTGTAGCTCGTTTTTGTTGTGGTGGTTTTTGTGTTTTTTTGTTTAGTGGTTTGGTTTTTTTAGCACTATGGAATTGATTTCTGGGCAGAAATCAAACGTGCAGTAGTGGGGACATGGTGACACTGCAGTGTGACTGCATTCCCTCCAGACCTGCTGACCACTGAGTTCCCCTTTGTTTTTGGAAGTTAATTAAACAAAGTGACTCAACAGCCCTGTGGACACTCATTGCAGAATCTGCATATTTTTTGAAAGAGCAAATGCAGTTTATGGCACACACTTGATATTCCCTGTCAAGTTTATTACCTCTGTCCCCTTGGAATTTATACTCAATATATGCTCAGGGCAGAGCCACAACTGTTAAAAATACTCTCTCTGTTTCTTTTTTTCTAAATTTGTAAAAGCATTTTACTTTCCACTCTGTTGAGTTTTATTTCCCTTAGCAGTTTTTTGTGGGTCATCTTACTTCAGACCATGTAAAGGGCTTTCTCCTCCATGCTGAAAGCCCTTTATCCACCTACCGTCTTCCCCCTGCCAGAGATAGTTCAGGGGAAGACCACCCTGCCCATCCAGTCACCTTTGTTAATGTTCATCTCCTCCACATTTGAGACAGGTGTATTATGTAGAGCAAGGATAATGCCAAATACATCATTCACCTTTCCCAAGTGTTCAGGTCACCTCCCAAGTCACTGCAGATGCCAGCAAGGAAAACAGAAAACTGTCAAGGTTTCTGTCTCACTTTATGTTGGAGCTGGTTATTGTTGCGGGTGCTGTGAAATGACTGAAAGTAGGGATGGGGAGAGGATGATCCAGAGACAAGAGGTATGGAAAAGAGAAATAAAAGAAGAATAAAAAGTAGAGGACACTTTTCAACAGTCATCTGTCTACAAGGACCAAGAAAAACAAGCCAGGTGTCTGTCCCGCACTGCCCCCACCCCCCCACCCCCAGATAATTGTCATCTCCTTCAGGTGAGAGATGGAACAGCAGTGAGGAAATAAAAAGGCAGTTGTTTCCATATAAAGTCTGAGGTTGGGCAGGATTGCAACCAGGGCATGGCAGCATGGGCAGCCCCCCAGAAACATGGAGTAGGGGCTAAAGAAGGAGAGGATGACATGTCAGCAATGTGAAGGTCTGCTGTTTGCTCATGAAGGCAGTACCCCTGTGGGAGATAAGGATCTCCTGTTCACATAAGACTTGTCAGAAACTACGATGCCCTCAGAAAGCTGTCTGCTCTGTAAAATAAACTCATGGTTATCCCTAGGGGGAACCCAGTTCCCCCTAGGGAATGTTTGTCATGGTAATGTTTTACAGCGTTGCTGTGAATTTTCCCAGGACCGGGGAGGCATCAGACCAGCTGATTTCTAGGGACAGATGACCCATTTACAGTTTGGGACAGGAGTGCAGTAGCAATGATCACCCATAACCTACAGGGCATGGTCACTTTGTGTTGTGACCACTCACCTCCACCTCCCAGTCACTGAGTGGTACCTGACACAACGTTTCCCTGAGCCTGGGGATGCAGCTGTGCAGAAAGTCTTGTCCCTGGGTGCCCTCTAATGTCCCCACTGACCCCTATCACTATCTCCCAGCCCATTCCCAGCTAATCTCTTCTAACACCTTTCTAATCTCATCTAAATAGCTGCTGGAACACCCACTAATTCTCCTTGTTAATTCTTCAGCCTGTCTGCTCAAACTGGCTGCTAACACAAAGCTGTCCTCCTTCTACTGGCCTTACTGTCAGGGCAGAACTCGCAAGTCCCCAGGAATGGTGAAAATTTGTGGTCTTCCAGATAATGGGGATGGAATTTAGAGGCATTGCACGGAAGAAGTGCATCATCGTGGTACCTGGAAAAGAAGATAGATGGTCTGCTGTTGAGACAAATACTCTACAGGTGTGAAAGAAGATCATATGGGCCCAAGTCCAGATTTCCAGCATGTTTAAACACACAGTGCTCCTGCAGACCTTGAGAGACTGGGTAAGGAACAAGATTTAGCCACAAAAGTCCCACCTAGGAGACTAGCATAGGAAAGTGAAGCACAAAAAAACCAAATTTTTTTTCTTTCTTCTTTTTTTCTTTTTTCTTTTTTTTTTTTCTGCTCACTTAGACATACTTCAGTATCTCTTTTGTGATTGTTTCTGATACCATTAATATACCTGAGTTCTCCCAGAGAGTGGAGCTGCTCAGCTCTGAAGTAGAGAGCCCAGCAGAGTGAGCACAGCCTGTCTTGCTGTATGTAGAAGTGCTTTTTCCTATAGGGTTTCTTGCATTGACTTTTTCAGTGAGCACACTAACAGGATTCCTCTGCTGTCAGGCATCTGGCTCCATGTTTCATAGCATTAGCCTTGCACCTCTGCTAGCTCTCCAGCAGCTTTCAAAGGCTATGGAAGAAGAGAGTGCAGCAGATACACACAGGCTTTGATAGTACAAATCTGGTTTCATTTAAGAAAGAAGCTATTATTTTTCTTATTATTTCCCATGAATTTGTAAAAAGATATAAGGGTAATGATTCATATTCCAGCTGTGGAACTTTTCTGTTCACATTAATTATTAAACATTTTATGTTTTCCCAAGAAATTGTTGAGGTAAAAATTAAAAAAAAATGTTTTCTATTTATGTATGTGTACATATTCCTCATTCTAGAAAATAATGTTAGTATTGTTTTGGTGTAAAATTTTTTAGATATTTTTTGATATGGTTGAGACACGGGTCCTTTTTTCCACCCCAAAAACCCCAAAGAATGAAACCTTTCATTACTGAAGCTCTGCATGTCTGGTATAGGCTTTAAAGCAATTTAGTGTAAAATTACTTCAGATTTGCGAGTGCTGAAAATAGCTACAACAGATTTCAGATACTCCCTTTGCGTGACTGGGTCAATTACTTGCAAAAAAACCCCCTAAATAGCACACAGTGTCTTCCCTCACACTCCTGCTCCTGTCTTACGTCCTTTAATTGCCTGTGAAAAAGCATCTACTCTGAGCACCTGCGATGTTGAAGAAAGAAATCAGAAATGACACAAATTCAGTACACCATGACTACTGAGATAAACAGGAGGCCAAGTCACCATGCGACACTAATGAGTTCAATTATGGATAGAAACACAAGCAGCTTACAGTGCTCCCTTTTGCAGTTTGCAGAGTGGTGTGGTCATATAACCCAGCTAAATTGCCGAGGAAAAAAACCTTCCCCCATTCCCACCCGGATGTGTCTAATGCTCCCTGAGCAGCTGCATTTGTTGCCAATTAGGGTGGCACTTGACAAAGCAAACCCTTCCAGCAGTGATCTGTTTTTCATTTACCCTGCTACAACAGTTAACAAAACTTACCAAACAAATTAACATTCATTTTAGACTGCTGAAGAAAATCTGTTGAATCATAATTAACACGTTAATATGGATTTTTTGAGTGATTTCTTAGAACAAATGGTTCCATCCCTTGAAATATGTGGACGGGGTCTTTCTCAGTGGTGAAAAAACATGCGTCTTTATCCACTCCAAGATAAAAATATATCTTAAAGGGAAAAAAATCCCCACTGATTAGAAGCTTTCACCTTGAATAGGGCTAATAAAAATATTCTCTAGCTAATCTCAGAAGAAAGAGGGGAAAGTGTGAAAGGGGGGGTCAGCAAAGGTTCCCTTGGCACTGAAGCACACTGAGCTTTTTGGCTGTTTGCAGCCCTCCCAAGATCCATGGGAACCTTTGAATGAGCAGCCTCAGCAGCCCTCCAGTGATGGGCTCAGAATGTGTTTGTTGACAGGTCAGGAGATCAAAGCAGGGACCTGGGAGACAGCCCTGACACTGACTGTGGCCTCTTTTGCTTAGCCCTCCAAGAAGAGAAACTGCCTTTTGGCCCCAAAATGAGTGCATGTGAAACAGGGAAAAGGGCAGCCTGAATGCCATGCACATATTTCTGACCTTCTGCAGACGGGTGCAGTCTGGCAGTACACCAGATTTGAATGAAGCTCTTCAATCTCGCCCAAACTGGGTTCAGTTCCCTTCCAAATAACTTGTTTTCCTTTGCACTTCCACCCTGTCTCAGAAAGACCAAACCCCACGTCCCACAGGCAATCTGTTTTGCAGCTGGTTTCAAAGACCCAGACCAGTTTGATGAAGCTCACACAAACATTTGAATATTTCAGTTCTCATTTTGACTGTCCACTTAAACCTGTGTAGGTCCATCCAATCACTAGAAATAACTTTGCAAATTAAAAGAGCTAACCTTCTGTGACAGTAAATGCTTTAAAATATCTGTTGCAAAATCTGTCAGTGAGGAGAAAATGGATGCTATGAGATGTTTACGGACATTTACTTACACTTCTGCCTGCGTTTCCAGTTAATTTCAGTGGAATCTTGAACATTTGGGGACCGGATTAGCCCTCTGGCAACCCTCTGCATGAGAGCTGCTCCCTGGAAACAATTTCCAGACTCAGTTTTCTGGATCAGAAAATGCACAGCAATGAACAAATATGCAGCTACCATGATAACATGCAGTGCAGCATGAATCATTTTTCACAGCAAGAAACCACTGAATTTTGAGAAGATTATTGGTCCCAGGAAAAGGGCATTTCTAAAAATAATTAGATTAGACCTAACCAATGTGAAACTTGTATTGAAAACTGCGGCTGTTTATGAGATGTGATCTGTGGTTGCTGCTAAAAAGAATTGTTCAGAGACAGATTTCAAAAGCAATGTGCCCATTTTGACCTCCTTCAGCTGCGACAAAAACCTAAGTTGAGGGCTAGAGCAGAAGCCACTCTTAATTATGTAAATAGACATCACAGAGAGATGGTGCCAAAAGGGCTTTACACAGAGAACACTGAGACAAAAGTAGCCAGGGAAACTGTAATTTATCAGAAGACATCTAATGCCTTCTCTTTTACTTACCGATGACCAGACTAGTCTGGGATGCATGTGTGATGGAAAAATGCACAGCAGCCCTGCCAGCCCTTTGGCTCCCCGCTGCAGCACTGTTGAAACCTGGGCTGGGCAAGGATGCTCCTCTGTATGGAAAGAGCAGTGTCCCAGCAGGAACCAGGGCATTGCCCAGCCCCAAGGCTGAGTGCCCATCTGAACTGTGTTCTGGTGGGCATCAGGATGCAGCAACCCTGACTCCTCACATGGCACGTGGGTGAGCAGGGCACTCTGGTCTGGGTTAGGCACACCAGCAGCAATGATACAGGCATGGACCTGCTGGCTCTAGATTCAAAATGTCAGGACCACATGAAGGGGTGTATTGTAAGGACGAGCTCATCCATGCTAACAGAGCATACCCATAAAAACAGCAAGCAGAGGGTGCCTCTTTGTTCAGTGTCTGTGCAATGTTCAGGGTCAGCTACTTAGCTGGTTTAAATCAGCACAACCGCTCGGGCATTTGTGGAGTCATGCAGATTTACAGGGGCTGAAGATACAGCCTGTTATTATGTTCTGAGGTTGTAATTTCAGCTGGAGGAAAGCCTGAGTGGTTTATGTGACAATTAGACCCTCCTTAGGAGAGTGACGGCCACATGAAACCTAATTTCCCTCTCACATAATGTGTATTATATTGCACCTGCCTCCTAGAACCATACCCTGCCCAAGCTGTCACTGCTGCCACCTCAGGCACTTTTTGCCCCCAGTTCTGACACTGATTTTTCCTTTCATGTTTCCAGTATGGCTTTTCCCATTTGTGGCCACAGTGCCTCACACTACTGCCCAACCCACTTTCCATCACAGACATCCCACTGCTCTGGGAGAGCCCATCTAAGGTCTGAAAGCAGCATGCAGAGGTGTCCCTAGGGTAATGTTGTCTAGGTTCCAGCTAAAGTCACAGGCACACCACACAAGTATGGCTCTTGGGTGCTGAGGTAACCTGAAGACCCCATTCTGCTTTACAGTCTGGTGGTACCCAAGCTGAGAATCTTTAGCTCTACCTCACCTGTAAGCTAAGCAGCTAGGCATGCACAAGCACAGCTTTCTCACACAACCTCTTTTTTATTAGAGCTGCAAATCTCACCAAATTGCTTTCTGTGGCTGGCTGGAAAGCAGGAGGAAAACATTTTAGAGCTCTGGGCTCACTTTTGTTTTCCCCACAGTGTTTTCAACATTGAAATCTGGCTATTACTGCATTTACTGTGCTATCCATCTCTCCACACATGTATGCGCTTACTCTTGTTTGCCCCTTTTAAACCACCTAGTACCCCACGTACACTCACACGTTTCACCAGATAATCAACCAAGAAAGGAAAGAAGAAAAATACAAGGAGGTTCATAAGGATGCTCTATGTGTTTATGTTAATTAAGCATAGAGTAATCACTTAACTTTATTACTGTGACATTTCTATAATAAGTCTATACCGAGTTTTTCAGGATATTTTCCTTAATAAGCATGACAAGCTCCTTACCCACCTGTGAAGGATGAGAAAGCAGGTGTGCAGACCCACTTCATGTACCTTTGGTGGTGCAACGAGTTCCAGCTGGCAGCACTCATCTCCCTACCACCCCCAGCTACAAAGGAGCAGGATTCACCCTTGCTGAGAGATTTGGCAGTTGTTGTTTCTATCATCTTGATTGTGTTGACTTTCAAAGTTTGGGGGCAGTCCAGGAAGAAGCTACACTCTGAGAACTGGGAAGAAGAGACTGCCAGGAAAAGGTACTGTTGCTACTGGCAGTGGGCTTAGAGCATTTGTGATTGCAGGGGCTGTTCTGCCCTGAGGAATGGGTTTCGTTTTTGAGAGGCACTTCCTGTGACCTGAACTGACTCCCTTCTTCTCCTGGTTACTGCCCTTGCTGTCCTGCCCTCTATTAGGCTTTTTCCCTTTAGATGCTACTTTCCTAAGAAAGTTCTGGACTAAAACTTGAAGAAAAAAAAAAAAAATAAAAATCTGATACTTGAGTGCTGTAACTTCTCTTGGTTTGCATCTGTCCTATTTTTTTTGCCCTCTTCCTCCCTTTGACTCATGCATTCAGAGCCTAACAGCTTCTCAAGGATAAGGCCTGAGTTGTTTGTGTGTTGCCAGAATAGTGGCTTCCTGTTAAATGCTTAACCTCAAGCACTGTTGTAACATGATGATGCTATTTTATGTACTTTGTGACATAGTATTCTTGTCCCTTCTGTAGCTAATAACTATTTGACCTCTGGTTAGTCAAGTAATGTACGAGGTTGTTCCCTCTTGTTGTGTTTGTAAAACATTAGAAACACAGAATCATCTGTGTTATTCTGAAGCCTAGACTTCATGAATGGGGCTCGTATCAAGCTTAAGAAAGGAGAAAATCCTCAGATTTAGTTATTATTAATTAATTGATAAAGGAAAAAATTATAGAAGGAAATTGTCATCTAAATTATTGCCATTTGTTCTGGAAATGTGTAATCAGGGTTTACAGAAAGATACAAAACAGATTTATTGTGGCCTGTACCATAAAGTTTCAGAAGCACAGCAGCAATCCACACAAGAAACAATGGTACACAGTAGAGAGCAGAATTTTTTATTTTAGTGTTTCTGTGTTACTGGTGATCATAGAAAGAAGCACTGAAACTCCAAAGAGCTTCAATGTTTTTCAACATCTATTTAAATATATAGGTCATATACTCGAATGAAGGATTATAAAGAAGCAGAAGGGTTGCATTGTGGTTTTGGCTTTTTGGTTTTTTAATGCTGAAAAAACCCTGATAGCATCAAAACAGAGAACTGACACTTTCTCTGAGTTTCTTCTTCACACTTTAGCAAAGACTGAATATTTGCTATTTGGAAAGTAAAACTTGGGCAGCTGTGAAGGGTTTGTCATTTAGGGAACTATTGTGCTTTGTCAACTGTTTGCCTTTTGAGATGTCTATGTAATGATTTGAAGGTAATACTGGTGGTGGGATGATGGACCAGATCAGACCCACTGCGGCAACTTCAGCTTCCTCATCTCACATAGGTGAGTGAGGAGAAATGATAGACCTGAGCAATGTGTGGGAAGAGAGTGCAACCTTCTGCTACTGCAGCCTGCTATGGCTGCATGTAGAAGATGACAGTGTCTTGTAAAACCTGCTGTATGTCTATTTAAGATTAGAGTTCTTCATACTGAAAATCATAAAGGTCCTTGCATCCTTTTTATAAAGCATCTGTTGACTTTGTTCAGGACTTGCTCCCAGACATCTTGATATGCTTTAGTGCAAACCTTCCCCTTTGTCTTCTGACTTTTATTGCTACAATAAATTCTTGGTAATTATATCTCTGCTCCTGAATAGATAATATCATATATTCTTACTGCCTGTTTCTTGACGTTCTAATCCACTTTAATAACAATCTGCACTACAAATAAAGAGTTGCTGACATTAAACAGAAGTAGAGGAAGCCGTAGAAATTAAGCCCTTGCTTCCCTGTGTACTGAAATGTTATAATGGGCTGGGAGAAGGAAAACTTGTGGAGACAAAGAAAAAGAATGGCTCCAACCAAAATAATATTTGTTCTTTATTATTTTTCAATGTCTTCTCCCCTGAAGTCAGGAGAAAGGCCTGTTCCAAAAAATAAATGGCACAATATGGCTTTTGAAGCTCTTGGTGGCAGTGAAGTGTCACAAATATTTCAGTGCAGAAACTGCAATTGAATTCTGCACACCAAGGTGAGAGCGGAGTCTGAGGACATGTAACTTGAATCACCCTGCAGTGGCCAGAGGCTCCATCTGTTCTTCTTGTGCATTATTTAAACCTACTGCTTTTAAATATCACTCTGGGGATTTGTCTGTGGATTATCTGAGTTTATGTTCAGATAAAGGATTCAATAAGTGAGGTAACTGAAAGCAAAGTATATGTTACACTGAAATCCCTTCAGCTTCTCTGTATGCAGTTGCAGCAACTTGCCTCATTGTAAACCTTTCTGGATCAGTGTTCAAGCTATTGAAATACACCTGTTAATTCACAGCCTTACCCTTTGAGAGGAGGAACATAACTTTTATTCCTCTCTTCTCCCTAGATATGCAAATGGTTGAATACATCTGATTGCTTTGTATAGAAAAGTTAATGCCGTATAGTTGGAGAAGATGTGTGATCAGGGGGTTGAGAGAGGTGGTTCTTCCTCCCTGCTCTGCTCTCCTGAGACCCCACCTGGGGTATTGTGTCTAGCTCTGGAGCCCTCAGCACAGGAAAGAAATGGAGCTGCTGGAGCAAGTCCAGAGGAGGGCCACAAAGATGGTCAGAGGGTTGTAGCACCTCTCCTATGAGAACAGGCTGAGAGAGTTGGGGTTGTTCAGCTTGAAGAAGGGAAGGCTCCAGGGAGACCTTACAGCAACTTTCCAGTGCTGGAAGGGACCTACAGGAAAGCTGGGGAGGGACTTTTTATAAGGACATGTAGTAATAGGACAAGGGAGAATGGCTTTAAGCTGAGAGAGAGTAGAGTTAGGTTAGACATGAGTAAGAAACTCTATAGTGTGAGAGTGGTGAGACACTGGAACAGGTTGTCCAGGGAAGCTGAACAACCTCCCTGGAAGTGTTCAAGGCCAGGTTGGATGGGGCTTTGAGCAACCTGGTTTAGTGGGAGGTGTCCCTGCCCAAGCCAGGGGGGTGGAACTAGATGGTCTTTAAGGTCTCTTCCAACCCAAACCATTCTGTGATAATTCAGAGTACAGCCAAGCCAACCCCAGCTCTGTGTTTCTCAAGGAAATGTCAAGGTGCCCATCTAAGAGCGTCTTCAGCAGCCTACTGAAGCAAGGGGGAAAGGTGCAGGTTCTCTGCCTGCAAACTGGCCCACAAGCAGTTTCCTACCCTGCACTCCTGACTGCAGCTTGGTAAATATTCCCATTTCCATCTTCCTTGTCCTGATAGCTGCTGACAGCAATTAAAGGTAGGGATCTGCTTGGTGCCTGGTGTAATACTGCCTGCAAATGTTTACAGAAACTGGAGTGGAAGTAAGGGGAGGTTTCACCTTAGGGGCAAGAGGGGAAGGGAGCTTTTATGAAGATAGATGAGTCCAAAAGAAATGTGTTTACAGAAAACTTGTAAAATGTGTTTTTTAAGAAGAATAGCACTTTTACCTGACCATAATAAAGATTTCTAATTTGTCTTTATTAGAGAAGGAGGCTTTTTTCTCTCTTCCCTCTGCAAGAGGGAATTTTTCTATTGCTGCTGAACAAGTTTTGTTGGTTGTGATTTATGCTTTGCATTTATCATTTGGCAGACTTTGCTCAAAATGTAATTATTACTTAAATTTTCCTGACCAAACCAGAAAATCCATTGCTTCTATTGGGTTGTATTGTGGGATTTCTTTCTTTTTGGTGGGTTTCTGAGTTGCTTTAGGTGCTTTTACACTTGTCTTATTTGTTATCTGTAACACAGGGGTTACCTGTGGTGTGGTCCACAGCCTACAGCAGGGTAGCTGGCTTTTCTACTTCTCATCTTACAGTACTGCTGAACACTCCTTACTGAATTTTTCAGCTCTCTTGGAGGTTGGCACAGGACAATAAATAATGCTGAGATGATAATTTTTTTGTTTATGTGGAAAAGCAAAATATTTTGTGGATGTTGCCATAATGGGAGTCAATGGGTCATGGTCATAGAATCAATGGAAATACCTGATCTAAATGTTGTAGGGGTGAGGGCTGTGGACATGGATCTTAATGCCTTTGTGGGTATGCCCAAGGTGTGTGATTATGGACTCATTTGGACTTGTTCAGGTGTTATCCTATCACCAGTTTCTGCTGTTCACTTTCAAGGGGACACAGCTTGGACTTGTAGGCTCTTGCCTATGTTTGGATGTGTTGCTACTCCTACTTGCATCAGATCAGGTCAGTTGTAAGCTTGCAAGTTACAGAATAGGCAGGAGTAACGGGTTTTAAATGCAGGTAGCTTTCCACTAGCAAGACCATGGTTAATGTTCAGTTTTCTCCCTTTCACCTTACTCTCCCCTTACTTCTGTGCCTTCTGTCCAGAGGGAAAGCAGCACTTTGTGTTTCCATGTTCAGGTGAACACTTTATTCACTAAATATTTCAGAGAAGCTTTAAAAACTCTGGACTGCTAGCAGGCTTTACCCTCCTGGGACAACCACAGTGCCTAGTTCTCACACACATCTTCTGAGCAGCAAAACACAGCCAAATCCTGCCCAGTAAGTTAGGTGTCACAGAGCAGCATAACAGAAAGTCACATTGTCACAAGGGTTGGTGGCTTCATCAGGCCTCTGCTGGACTGACCTGCTTTGCTGAAAACACCTTGTCCTTTTCCTGAAAAAGCCTGATAGAAAGAAAAGCTGTGTGGCAATGGAGCTCTGGTGATCCCACATCCCTTTTGTACTCTGCAGAATACACAACCTGGTCTTCCCCAGCACATACTCCTCTGGGGAAACATGTCGCAGGAGGAAATAGGGTAAGGCAGCTGTCAGAAAGTTGGTGCAAGGACAGGGGTGGCAGAAATGCAAAAAATCAACACCCTCAAGGTGGGCAGAAAGCCAGGGGTTCTTTGCAGGGCCTGTGCTGGTGGTGGGGGGCTAGGGTCAGCAGGAACAGGCACACTCTGCCAGTGTGCAGCCACTGCAGGAGTGGAAGCAGCTGCCTGGCTGGCAGGAAAGGTGCTGCTCTTGTTGTCAGGATAGTGCCGTTAATGAGGGAAACAACTTCTTTCATATCTGAATGGCAGCAGTCTTTAGGAGGAAAAGAGTGCTCAGCTGGCAGTGCTGGCTGTGTCGCTGCCTGCCTCAGTGTGGTCGTGCTCATCTGTGACCCCAGAGCAAATCCCATGCAGACCTGAGCCCAGAAAGTGATTGTTGTCAAGGGTGAGGTTGCTTTTGAGGTACAGCTTTGATATAACAGGGGAAGGATTCATTTCCTGCCAACTCCTCTCCATGACTAACCAAGTGCAGAGGTGCAGGGCTTTAGAGAAAAAGGCTTTCTGCGAAGTAATCTCACACTTTAAAACAAAGAATTGAAGTAATTTTAAAAGAGAGCTTGATGGATAAAGGTGTTAAATGCTACATTTAATTCTGAAAATTATGTGATTCAGCTGAATGTTTGTTGCTTCTCTGCTCTCACTGGGACTGGAGTTCTTCTCAAGAGTTAGAATCAGAACTAGTGAAGCTGAGGCATGCCGGTAGATACTTGGGTGTTTTTCTTAATAAATGTTATAAAAATGTTTATAAAACAGGCAGCTGGTGTACTGGCAACATATAAATGATGCTTTGCTTGGGGCTTTTTTTGGGGGATTGTATCTGTGGCAAATCACATTAACAGATATTGCCAAGCATGCCAGTCTTACAGCTTGTCTTAAGGTAACTGTTGGACCTCCATGTGGGGTCCAGAAATAGTCTGGCGTGACAGAAAGAATATTTGTGCAGTAACTATGTGCTAACAATTAGAGAGGATGGCATTTTTCTTCTACCTCTCCCCTCTTAAATAACTGTCATTCATAGTTATTGTTCTGTTCTAACTGTGAACTGTGACAATGTAGTTAATGAAAGCTGGAAAGGGAGCTATAGGGTAAAGTACAGTTTTGAACACCTGTAATGAAGTAGAATTAAATAGCGGAACCAGAAAGCAATACTCCTGCTCACAATGAGTAGCATCTTCTTTCTCTTTTAGCCTCATTAGAGGGAAAGGGCCTATGGAGACTCAAGTTCTCTTTAATATGAATGAATCTATCAACACTCTGGCCCAGGATTCAAAGCAGAATTCAGTTGTAATGGACCATAAACACTTCAAGGGTTTTCCATTTGTTTAAATGTGTTCCTTTCCTGAAGAAAAGACCATAAATTCTTGATGCAAATGTAATCTGGATAATGTACAGTGTGAGTGAGGGACAGATGATTTAGGTGAGCCAATGAATTTTCAAATAAGAGGAGCAGAGGTGGATGACGAGAGAAGTTAAACAAATAGCATGTAATTAATTCTCACAATTTACTTAATGTTCTGTGACATAGTTGTCATTAACATTGTTAGAAGCTATAAGTGAAATGGGATTGAAAAAACTTCCAGGCAGCAGTGATCTCAGTGTATTGGAAGAATATATATATTTTTTAAGATGCGTGTCCCCTATTATATACAGCTCAGGTTTACATGAAAGAGGAGCTTAAAAAGCTTAAGTTGTTCTGTATTGACTTTCATTTTAGACTGCTGCTCTCACTCCAGCTAGTAATATATAACTCATGTGACCTACAAAAATATATTTATTTCTATATGCCTGCCCTCTGGGGCACTGTCTGTCAGTATAAAAAAGGCCACAAACACATCTGATTATGTAGTTTTACTGATTAATTTATATTTATGTCTTTGGGTGGATTTTTCCCCTTTTTGAAAGCCTTTGTTTTCTCTGCTAATGCACCTGAGGCTGCTGTAGGCAATGGTGTTCTTTGGTAGAAGAATAAAACCTACTTTCTGGTTCACAAGTGCAGCAGGAGAAAAACACAAGAGCATTCACTTTCTGTTTTAAAGGACCTCCCCATCAGGATACATACTAAAAATTAATACTGAATAAGAATGAATGTTGTGTTAACATTCCTCTTTGTTGTGGGTTTCTTGGTTTTGTGGGGTTTTTTTTGTTTATTCTTTTGTTTGTTTTGGTTGGTTGTTTTTTTAATCTAAGGACTCTCAATATCTTTAAGATGAATTTGTGTTTCTGGCTTGGTGCAGGGATTTAAAGTCTGGCAAAAGGTGGCCTTTGAAAGAGAACCAAGGTTTTGCTTTTGCCTGATGGAAAACATCACTTTGTATATCGGTGAATGTGTTTATTTATGAACATATTCTGAATTTTCAGAATATTCTCTCTCTAGGTAGCAATGGTTCCTGTCCCTCCCCTTCCAGTCCCTACACACTCATCTTGTGTGTGACATGCATCTTCCGGGTGCAGAGAGAACCCTGTGGATAAGAAGCTGTTGTGACAGCATCTACAGAGCAGAGTTTGGATTGTGGTTTATTTTTTGGATTTTGCCCACCCTGCTATACTTAGCTAATACCCAGCTGGGATGAAGCTGTTAAAATCCAGCAGGTTGCAGTTGGGGTATAAGCAGTAAGGAGCAGAGTTGAAGTGCAATAATCAGTGGAAAATAGCAGACAGCACAAAAAAAAGAGGATCAACTGTTGATAAAGGACAAGAAAGGAGGAAGGGGGGAAAATTGAGGTGTGAGTTTTTTTGTACAGGAGTGGTTAAGGATCTTGAGAGGGTCAGTGATACACTTTTTCCATCTTAGCTTAGTAAGTAGACAAGACATAGCATGGGGAGTGTGGAGGAGAAGTGGGAGCTGTACATGGACTAATGGCTATGCACCCAGAGAAAGGCAAGGGCACTGAATGTGGTGGTGCAAGTACAACTGCGGGCAGATATTTAGAAGAGCTTGCTAATGGAAACAACGCATGTGAAGATCCATTCAGAAATGGGGTTCAGATCATCTCCTGTCAGGCCTTCCAGGTTTTTCCAGCTGGACTCTAACCAAGGATTAAATTGTCCCTGTGACTGCAAACACAGTTGGGTGTCTTCTCATTGGACCTGGCTACTTTATTTCTTAACCTTTGAAGCAAACAACGTGCTATTAGCAACCTCAGCTGGTGATGCTGTGTCCCTAGCTGGCTCAGTTGGCTGTGTCCTGTTACTGATTTACAGGAAAAATATTTGTGTAGAGAAGATATGGCTCCTTTGGCACAAGCTAAAAGAATAATAATGTCAGGCTCTGGGCCCAGACTTGCTGAATATTTGAATCACGTAGATATTTGATAAATCACAAATATCCAATCCCTTATCAAGTAATATTCTGGACTATTTAGTAGATACGTCTTTTAAAAAGCTCCGTAAGCATTTGGTAAAGAAGTAAATACGAACTGCTATTAGTCTAGGTCTTCATTACTTGGTTTTGTTTATAGATGCCAATAAGTAGAACACAAATTGTGTCATCTGAACTTGAAGGAAGACATGAAATTTCTAGAGAGGTTTTTGAGGATTCTCCTTCAGCTGATACTAATCATAAGATGGAGCAAACCTAAGAAACTCCTGCTTGCAAATTATTAATGCGCTGAATGAGAATATATATCAGCAGAGAGTCCAGATTTGTGATTAAAAAATCTCTGCCATATCAACATTTACTGATAGCTCCAGCATTTGAATCTAGATGTTTATGAGGGAAGGCAGCATTTTCTGCACACAACTTACACAGAACTACCCACAGTAACATATTGTGATTTAGTCTAGTGGAAATTATCTGATCAAGTGGGTTTGGTTTCTCTTTTTCATCTTGCCAACTCGGATCACTACAGAAAAAAACCCACAAGCTTGTATTACAAGTCTTAATTATTCTTTCTTATATTCTGGCTTGAAGGACTTGGACCTTCCTTGTGGAAGGGCACCAGGAATTCTCACAAGCTGTTACAGGAGAGAAGAATTTATCCAACAGAGATTGGTATCTGAACATGTAGTCAGAAGTGAACAATTTTGTCTTGTGTTATTTTCTGAACTTTAAGCTTGAAATCATCTGTTTATTCTAATCTTTGACCTAATAATTCCAATGTACTCTGTTCCCAGTCAGCCACAGCATTGTAATAGTGGTTACTCTGAAGGGACTGTATGGTGGTGCCAAAGCCCCGGTGACTGCAGGGAGGGGAAAAGCACAGAATTAAAACTCCTGACCAGGTCAAGACCACTCAGGGAACCAGGCTGTGGCCATTCAAAAACCACTAAAGAAATAATGAAAGGACCCAATTCATAGCCAGCAAGTGGGACAGTTCTCAGTAGGAGCCCTTTGAGGATGGAAGAAAGATGGACCAAATGAAGCCATCCTGTGATGAGACACTAACATCACATTACAGGCTACAGCAGTAAAAAAGATTAAACTGAAACTTTATCTAGATTCTGGGATGGTTTCTGAGGTGATAAAAAGCAGCTGAGCAAATAGCTAAATTGGAAGCCAAAGAGAACTTTTAACTTGCACTGAATCTTCAATAACCATAATCATTAAGTAGAAATTTTCTTAAGGAAGGTGGGAAGCTCTGTATTGCACAAAAGCTAAAGATTGGCCAGAACTGTTTGACATTGTGTCAATGTTTGCATTTGTTAATGACAGATCAAGCCTCAGAGTTCCAAAATGGCTGGAAATATTTCTTGTGGAAGCTACAGAAATGCACAACTTATAGCTGCTCATTAGAGGGAAGATCAATGTGCATTGCTGGTCACTCTGTTTTCAGTTCTTGTATTCTTGATAAAAACTGTTTTGCAGCTGCCTCTTGAGTATCACTTACCTGTGGATGTTGTCTACCCAGACTTCCATAAGGCATTTGAGACTGTTTCCCACAGCATTGTGATGTGTGAAAAACTGGCTGCTCATGGCTTGGATGGGTGTATGTTCTGCTGGGTAAAACACTGGCTGGATGGCTGGTCCCAGAGAGTGATGGTGCATGGATTTAAATCCAGCTGGTGGCCAGTCACAAGTGGGGTTCCTCAGGGCTTGGTGTTAGGATCACTTCTTTTTGGCATCTTTATCAACAATCTTGATGAGGAGATAGAATGCACTCTGAGGTGCTGGAGTGTGTCCGAAGAAGGGCAACAAAAGCTGGTGAAGGGCCTTGAGAGCAAGTCTCATGAGGAGTGGCTGAGGGAATTGGGGCTGTTGAGTCTGAAGCAAAGGATGCTTAGGTGAGACCTCATTACCCTCTACAACTACCTGAAAGGACATTGTAAAGACAGTCGGGACTGGTCTCTTCTTACAAGTAACTGGCGATAGAACAAGAGGAAATGGCCACAAGCTGAGCCAGGGGAAGTTTGGACTAGATGTTAAAGATAACTTTCACTGAAAGGGTTGTCAGACATTGAAACAAGCTGCCCAGGGAAGTGGTTGAGTTGTCATCCCTGGATGTGTTGAAAAGTTGTCTAGATGTGGCACTTGGGAATATGTCTTTGTGCTGGACTTGGTTGTACTCAATAATCTTGAAGGTCTTTTCCAAACTAAGTGATTCTATGGTTCTACAATTCTACACCTAGGAACTGAAATTATGTTGCAAGAGGATAGTGGTGATTAAAGCTTCTCAATTATTTTCCGTGCCACTGTGGGACATGCAGGTGTCAGTCAAAGGCAGCGGTGGAGGTAGGTACTACATGAACTGGTGGGCTCTAATCTGCTAAAACTGCCTCACTGCTGTGTGGCTGGCAGCAGAGTATCACTTACTGATGGTGTAGAGCACTTTGCTAACACCTGCCAGGTGATTTCATGCTTTTTGTTACTTCTTTCTTCCCCTTAAGTAAGACCTTAAAGGGAATTTAATTTTGTAGGCAGCTGTGGTGCTTGTTGCTGTTGAAGGGAAGCCAAATGGTGTTTTGCTTTTGTAGGTCTGGAACGTAAGTACATGGACATGGGGACAAATTGACCAACATGGTGCAAGCTCTGACCTTTGAAGTTGTGGATACCATTGAGTTTGATGAACAGAGGCTTTAAAAAAAAACAAACAACAAAACAAACGTTGAGTAAAGGCTCACTGTAGTTGTACTGTGAAGAGCTGACCAGTCGTTGAAGGGTGGGAGCTTGGGTTTCTCAGAGCCTTGTCGAGGGACTTTGAATGGGTGAGCAGAGGCTTCCCAGAGGAGGGGTTCTGCCCGGCGTGACAGTGTCCTTGTCAGACAGATCCCTCATGGGACTCTTGCCAAAGACAATGTCTCAAGAGCTCTGGCATGAGGCTGCTGAGTCTGGAACAAAGCCACAAATTGGCTAGTGCTGGAATCCATCCTGCGGTGGAAAGACTGGCCAGTGTTCTAGCAATGATATGGCCTTGAGAACCTACAAGGACTGAAGCAGATGTAGGTCTGAATGTTGAGGTAGTAATATGTCCCAGTCCCAAATATGTTTAAATTGTAAGTATCACAGAATGTCAGAGGTTGGAAGGGACCTCGAGAGATCACTGAGTCCAACCCCCCCTGCCAGAGCAGGACCAAATCTAGGGCAGATCCCTCAGAAATGCATTCATACAAGTCTTGAGAGTCTCCAGAGGATTGATGTAAATAAGTAGCTTCTGTTTGAAAGAGCTCTCTTTTACCACCAGCATAGAACTGTTTTAGTGTATCTAGCTGGTCCTTGCTGAAATGACAGCTGTCAGTTGTCTTGCTTGATAGCCATGCAAGCATTCCTAAACCCTCTCTTTGCTTGGGGATGTGCTGGGGAATACAGGTTGAAGAGGAAACAGCCTTGTGGTGACTTGTCTATATCTGTGATGAATTAAAGTTTCTGGACTTGACAATGACCCTTCTCCAGAGCAGTGAGGAATAAAACCCACAACCCTAAAAGGGTAAAAATATCTTTAGGTACACAGTAGCTCCAGGAGAACAGTTGCTTCACAGCATGTTAATCTTTCACATACTCACTCATTTTTCCGAGAGTCTTTAACAGATTTTTTCTGTTTTGAAGAACAGTGTGAGGCAGGTAAATTGTCGTGGGCTTTTTCTGAAGTTATGTAAATGTGTGCTATGGGAAGACTTGTATGAAGCATGTTATTTATATACTCGGGAGGCTGTTTGATAAGACATTGTCATTTGCTCTGTGATTCCAGACACTCTCAAAAGGCCTTAATGTCACTCGTTAAACACAAACAGAGATGCGGCAGATCAGGGGAATGATTCATATGAATAGCACTGTGCTCTCCTACTGCTGCTCTGCTTGTGATTTGTAGGAAAGCTATAGTGAAAAGCAAACCTGCAGTTTAAGGTTTTTCTGATTTTTAAATTACAAACCCCTATAAATTGGCTCACCTGCCTGCTTCTGAGCTTTAAGTTAACCAGTTTCCTTCAGATGACCTAATATATGTCCAGTGCTACTTTCATCAGCTTAGTACAGTTCAGTGTCTGGAAAACTGACATGCTGCAGGCAGCAAGTATGACTGTACCCTGGGGCCCAGGACTCCCAGAATGGCAGGAAAGTTAGTGAGGTGACATATGCAGATAGTGCAAGAAGGAGAAATATGCTGGAGTCTAAAAAAATTTTTTTAAAAAAGTGCCTGGAAAAAGTGCTTTTCTGCTCCTAAACGTGGCAATCAGCTTGGCCTCAAATATAAGGTACTGAAGATGAGTCTTATAGGTTTTCACAGCATTGACCTACCCAATGCAGTCTTTAGCTAGCTGGTTAGCTTGGAGGAGGAAGGTGCCACGTGAAAGTTCTGGAGTATGTCCACCCAGTAACATGGACTGGATGAGTCTCTTCTTCTCCATGCAGGTGGGTGCCTGAAGCAAAAGTAGATCCCTCTGTGGGGTTACAGAGGCTGCAAACTCATGTCTTAAAGCATGATCCAGAGCTCAGGAGAAGGGAAAGGCTCTTTTACCTGCCATCTCACAGGTGTTCAAAACTCATGGTTAGTGGAGGAGAGAATATATAGGGAATATATCTTTGTTTTCACAGGTTCTGTGGTCAGAAGAGACTATTCTAGTCATCTAGTCTTTTTTTTTTCTCTTTCTTATGTTACAGACCTTAATTTTCTTCCCTTACATTGGATTGAGTGATCTATTAGATATTTAATTTTTAAAAACTCCAGTCTCTGCTGAATCTACCACCTACCAGATAAGCTCTTTCAATGTCTAATTATCCTCACAGCTAGGAAAAAGCATCTTTTTTCAAGGTTGACTTTGTAGAGCTGTTTTTTTCTTCTGGGTTTTGTTTTCATGATTTTGTCATCTTTCAGCTGATATTTTTCTATACATTTTTGCTACTGCATAAAAAATCTCAAATGTATAGGTTTGCTTAAAACCTTTGTCTTTAATTTTCAAAACTTTGTTGCATGTTAGAATAACTTAAGCATTCCCTTCCTTCTAGCTTTTTAATAAATAAGTCTAACTTGTAAGCCTGCTCTCACTGGTTGAATCTCAAACTTCTAGATTAATAAATCTCAACAGTTTGCTTTTCAGCCTTCTTCTCTTGTTTCTAGTTGCTTCTTGCACTTGTTGAACTCCAATGTCTTTATCAGTTCTGGAGTAGGTCTTCTAAGTCCTTGTCTTTCATATCCTGTGTTGTATTTTGTCTCAATAACGTATTTCGGCAATGTCTTCTTGGAATGTTCTGTTTAGTTGCAAGTCCTTTAAATGTAAAATGAACCCTTGTCCTCAGAGGGTGCAGAACAGCCATACTGGTCCAGACCAGAGCTTCATTTAGTCCAAGAGCCTTTTTCCAGGAATGTCCAAAATGGATGGTTTCAGGAAGATGATTACAAAACAAAACAAAACCTATCTCCTTCTTGGCTATTAGCCAAACCACCAGTGCAAGTCAGCATAAATGACAAAGCAAGCAGGCCTTTAGGCAAATAACATTTGGAATAAATTTTTACTCCTAGGTCTGGTGTGAGGTTATTTCATGGGTGGGCACCTCCAGAACCAGGCAGTACTATGCAGACTGAACTAAAGCTGCATGGTGATCCGCTTAGGCCTTGTGGAACCACAGTGTGAAAATTGAACAAGCTTGGTAACAAATTCCATGATTGATTTTTTTTTTGAGACAAAATAAATCTAAGCTAAGCATATAAATGAATATTCTTTTCACTTTCAAGGAGAAAAATGCAAGGGGGGAAGAAAGCATAGCTCATAATGGCAAAAGAGAAGAGGAAGACAAATGTGAGCTTTTTGCAACCCTTCAACACTTGCATGTTTTGTTGACTTCACTGTATTTCTAAATGGAGGAATGTAATGCAAGCAGGCAAAAGTATTTTCTGACTGCAGGTTGTAAGTATAGCTGTAGCTGCAGATTTTTTTTTTTTTAGAATTTTCAGCCATTTTGTTATGAGATTACTGGTATTAAATACAAATTATTACTCCAACACTTGTCTCTGTGCAATTGTTTTTCTACATTTAAGATACCAAAGTATCTCTGAGTTAGATATGCCACTCCACTATATGGAGAAAGCAAAAAAGGGACATGACTTGGGGGGAGCAGAGAGAAAGAATCCCATGTTTCCTTTATAAGCCTCTTGCCACCACTGAAGAGCTGTGCTTATAGATTTATTAATGCTGGTGTCCAAGGGCAATTGTGTTTCAAACAGGCCTCTTGCACAGATGTAGTTGGTGGGACTACTGAAACCAGTGCAAAGTGCAAGTTGGGAAAAGGGGAAGGGGGAGGAATGCAAATGGTTTGCACTCTCTAAATTATGTACCAGAGAACTCTGAGTGGATCCAGCCATGAACACCAGATGAAAGATGACTAAACACAAAATTATTTGTAGCACCCCAAATATAGCCTGGAATCATCAGACTTCTTAAATCATTCAGTATTGTTGCTGATTAGGTAGGTTTGAACTACACAACCAGAGCCTATTCTTTCCAGCCAAAGCTGGACTTGAGGGTATTTGCTTTCCTTTGCTCTAGAGAGGAAGGACAAAAAAATGATATAGTTGAGAGCCAGATGCCAACACTAGCAGGGGTCTGAAATGAGAATGGGAACAGCTTTTGCTGATCAGAAGCCATAATGCCATACTGCAGCAGAACACAGTTTAGTGCTTCAGCAAACCCATATTTTTAGAAAGCATCAGCACATAGCTATGGTCACGTGTCTGAAGGTTGCCTTTCACCCCCTTGTAAATATTTTTCAAACAAGACAGAAGGGTGGGAGATGAGAGAACGCTCAGATGATGTTTAAATTTTGGCAGTACCTGCTGCAGAGTATCTAGTCCTTACCTCTTAAACTGAAATACCAAAACTCACTCTCCTGAAGCTCTTGCCAGTTTTCACGCCCCCCCCTTCCACCCCCACGGCTTTACCACTACTGTCAGCATTTGCTGTGCCATTTCGCTTCATTGCTCACTTGCTAAATATAAGTCTGAGATTCTTCATTCTTCTGAAAGCTCTACCGTGCCATAAGTACTGAATTCTGACAACTCCCCCACCCCACTTCACTGAAAGCTACAAAGGGGTGCTAAGTCCATTTTAGGTCAAATGTGGACTCTGGCAGTCAATAAAGCTTTTCAGATTTCTCAAGGACAATGTATTCTGGCAACAATGACCCCGCAAGTCCAACAGAGTCTTCCCTTCATGTGCTGAGACAAGTCTGTAATCCAGGCTTGGGTATTCCTGCTGTTCGCTAATGTCCTAGGTTGTTTTTGAGGCAAACCTGAAGCCCACTTAACCTCTCAGCTTTGCTGGACATGCAGGTGTCTTCATGTTCAGCTCATACCCAACACTACAGCAGTCAGTGATGTAATTGCTGTTTCTGCCCACCTCTTATCTGGGAAGAGGGAGACCTGGGCCTGAGTCCCTGGAGTTCCTAGACCCGCAGCTCTGAGCTTCAAAGAGATGCACCAGTTACTAGGCTAGAGACATGCTTTTGCACCCAGGAGGAAGATCGAACAGACCTCAATTGAACAAATGGTGAAATGATTATATGGAGGTGAGGGTGCTTTGCTGGGAGGAGAAGGAGGGAACGGAGTCCTGTTACTCTTCAAGTTTAGTTCATGGTTTATCAATATGTAAAAAAAATTTTAAAAAGACTGAGAGCAGGGACTGCAGGCAAAGTGGATTGTAGGCATGGATAGCTGAGACTGGGAAGGACCTCAGGAGGAGTCTGGTCTAGCCTTCTGCTCCAAGCAAGGCCAGCTGTGTGAGCAGATCAGGTTGCTCTCAATTTCCATTATTGAAAACCTCCAGACACAGCCTTCGCTGCTTCCCTGATCAATCTGATTCAGTGCACAGCTATCCTCAGGGTGAAAGTTACTCCTTGTATCCAATCTGTGCCACTCACTCCTCTTTATGCCCAGTGTCTTTCACTTGTGCAGTGCTGTCACAAGCATGACTGTTTACTGGATAACCTCATAGGTACTGAGGGCTTGTTGTTAGGTGCTGCTAGAGCTGTCTTTTCTTCAGGTTGAACCAGCCATGGTCCATCAACTTCTCATGACAGGGCATGTGTTCTAACCCTTACCATCCTGGTGGCCCTCTGGTGAACATGTTCTAGTTTACTGATGCTTTTCTTGTGCTGGAGGTCTAAACACAATCTAATGAGTGCTTAGCAAAGATGGGTAATCCCTTTTCTTGGTCTGCAGACTGTGCTTCTGATAATACAGCCCAGGATTGCTATATAACCTTCTGTGCTGCCAGTGCATGCTGCTGGCTGCATTTCAACTTGCTGTCTTTCATTACTTTTGGGGCCTTTCAGATTTGCTCCAAAGGCTGTGACTTGTCAAGGGACTCTGAAGTACTCTTCAAAAGCCCTTATGTCTTCATTATCTCTATGGGAAGTTCACTTACCTTAGGTACTCTGAAGGAAGCTTTAGAAATTTTACCATGTTTACTCTTCTGGTCTTTGTTCAAGACCAGTACTAGGTCACACAAGGTTGTTAGGCGAAATATGTGATGCCTGGATAGTTACGTTAACTATGCAGCTCCCTGGTAGCTTTTTCACAGGTACCTGAGGACTTAACAGAAAAGAAAACAATTATCCCTAATTCTATTCCTATTACGGCATCATGTAACTTATGTAAGTATTCCACTATAAACAGATGCAAGGGAATACAGCAAGCCATGTATATGCACACACACAAATTTGTTCCTTTATGAATGCTCCTGATAGTAACTGCCAGCATACTGTCAAAGTTTAGGCTCAGGAAAGGGCATAACTCCACAGCCTTCTTCTTTCACCCCAGTCCACAGCTTGTAATCAACAAGTGGACGGGACAGCACCACTACTCTTGTACCTGACTGCAGTTCATGTCCTCTTTCTTTTGTTTTCCATCACATTTCAGTGACAGCTCCCTCTTCTTATTTCCCTACCCCTTTCTTAGCTATTCCTAGATGTGTCCTTTTCTTAGGAGAAGCCTGTTGTCAGAGATAAATATACCATACTCTCATACTGCAGAGAGACAGATCATCTTCTCAGTCTTTACTTGCAATTCTGAAATGCTGAGATTGGAGGTTATTACTAAATATCAGGACAGATCAGAAGTGAGGACTTACCCAAAGGTCACTATTGGAAGCTCAGGGTATTTCAGGACAGTGTATTCAGTATATTCTGCAAAATATCGGGTTTGCTGTCAAATGTAAAGACCTGATCCTGTAGCTCTGAGAATGACCTTTCAGAGCTCAATGGGACTGTTGTGTGACAGGGATTGCAAGATCATATTCTCCAGGATGTTTGATAAATGATGCATGTCCATGGGGAAATTGGTTTGTTTAGCCATTCATGAATGCATTTCAAAACAGCGAAATTTTGCTTACAGTTTCCAAAGTAAAAGAGCAAATTTCCTGGCTATTTCTAAAAATATTGCTATCTTTTAATGTCAAGATGCCACTCTGAAACGACTCACATAATAGCATCTAATTTACAGTGAGGAATCATTATCTTCTAGCCGCATCACAGCTAGCTGCAAATAATGAAGTAAAGCTGTATGGCACTTAAATAGAGGGAAAGGTTCACATTAATGCAAAAAGTAAATTGGTGAGACCATATTCACAGTGGTTTGTCTGACTTTCTTCCTCTGCCTCCTCCCCTTCCTCTAATTTCAAGGATGAAGCAGTATGGGCTACAGCACTAAGGAAAATACAGGGCTCTCTTCTTAGCTCAGCTTCAAAGAGTAGAAGACAAGTCAGTATCAGTTCTCTTGTAACCAAGTATCACAGTGCCAGGGTGGGAGGTCACTGCCATCTGTAGCTGGTGAAAAGATACGTGAAACATGAAAAGGGTGGACTAACACAGTGGTCTTGATGTATACAGAAGTCTTAAAACAGTGCTGTAAAAAGCTGAGTGCTTTCCTCTTGAAAGCTTCTGAAAACAAGGTAAAAACCAGTAAAATCTGAATGTTAGTTACATGCAGTAGAAGTGGTGCTCAGCTAATGCAGAGTGGTTTGGCCTCCAGGTGCAGAAAGGATTTCTAGCTTGCCAGCTTTTCCCTCCATGTAAAGGAAAAACAAGTACCGAAGCCTGTGGCTCAAGACCAACCAAGTAAGTGCTACTGCAGTTGGGTGCCGTGTGGGACAGCTGTAGACAGCTGGTCTTGCTCCCTCCAAAGTGTGGGTGAGGACCACTGCCTTTCTCTGCCACTTCCAGAATCTGGCCTTAATTTTGTCCTTATTTTGCGGTATGATAGGCTGCTTCTGGTGTTAAAACAGCCTATTGCACTAGTAGAAATATATTCTGGAAGGCTGAAGACTAGGAGTCAAACAGTATTGAAGACACTTCCTGAGTGTAGTACCAGGTCCTTCAAAAGATGATTTCATATTGCACTTCCCTTATACCTCAAAAGGGTTTGCATCTGAGAAGACCTAAATCTGATTTCAACTTCTGGGTCAAGTTCTTGAAGGTTAGAAGCATTTGCTTAAATATCTGAGGTTCTGAATGTTCACAGCGAGACTGTATGCTATGTTTAGACAGGTGTGCTGAAAGTCTCTGGGTAGCTTGTGACTTGTAGATGCTGCCTTAATTTCATCTTTCTTGAATGTGAGAGATCAGTTGCCTCATGAGACTGTCATCTACTAGATAGTTTAAAAAGAAAACTTTGTTTTAAAAACCAAACATACCAACCCCTTCTTGTTCAGTCTAGGAAACTGAAGCACAGAGTTGAAGGAAACTTCTAGAGTGGAGTATCCAAACATCTGCATGTAAAAAAAAAAAAAAAAAGGCAAAAAAAACCCCTATCTAGTCCAAAGGATCTACAAAGCTCTTCAGGTGCTTCACCTCAGGTACTGATACTTATGTCTTTATTTGCTGTGAAGCTTATTGTGTCACAGGAACAAAGGAGTAGAGGGATCAGGATAGTGCTGAAGTCTTACTCCCTACAACTGCAGACCATTAGAGGTGCATGGAGAAACATACTTGAAGAGCAAGCAAGATGTATTTCAGGCTATCCTGAAGCCACGAGCACTGTCATTGTACACTATTTTCCGTTTTGTCTTGACTTTGTCAGCATCTAGGGCTTCGTAAAAACAAAGATCCCCACTCTGTTTGAGAAGCCTAGCATACATCAAGGGGATAAATATGCCTTTCTAGTCCTCAAAGGGGAGCAGTCCAGCCCAGCCACACTTGCACAACACGAACATACAAAGGGGTCAGGTCTCCCTCCTTCTCTATGTTATCACAAATGAAAGACAGCCTTAAAAGTTTTCAAGAGGGTAGGCAAATTGCCTCAGGCCTAATTTTCTCAATGTTCTTTGGAAGTTTTGGTCCCTGTGGTTATTGAATTTCTCCCAATGCACAAACAGAGATGCTAGAGTTTATTAACGTAACTTATGAAAGGTGTTGGACTAATTATCTATTTTCACATAGTATGATAGCAGACAGGGGATTAATAAATGTGAGTTATTATTAAAAAGTAAATTATTGAGGAGGTAAGAAAAGTTATGCCATGCAATGTGCTTGCTCCAAACAAGCCTTTGATACTGCAATCTTTTAAGCACATTTCTGCATGCATAAGCTGTTCTTGTGAAGTGTTTTTTGTGTCCTGCTTGAGCTGGGTGACAGAAAACACCATTGTCAGATGCTTAATTCTATCAATGTTTACATGAAAAAGAAACAACCAAAAAGCCCTCAAACAAATCTAGACATTTAAGCGTGTATACAACTAGTTATATTAATTGCATATAAGTCATTTTTCATAGCATGGTGTCCCAAGGTGGCAAGATGTCTCCTAAATCTATTGGACTGGACTGTATTCTTCCTACTGTCCAGAGAAATATTGAGGAGTTCTTAAAGTCTTGCTTTGAGACAAGCTTTGGTCAGAGTGCTGGGGAACTCCTGGGTAGTTTGGGTTCATGGGTTTGGTTGCATTTTGGTGATTGTTGTGGTTTTGTGTTTGTTTTAGTTTTTATTTGCTGTTGGATATTTTTGGTTTTAAATTATTTGGTGTGTGCAGGGGTGTTCATATTAAAGTAACTAAAAATCGTGAGGTTTATAAAGGACCCAGAAGTAATGAGACACTCTTAACAATGCACCTGCTTTGAATTAATTGTCTAACATGCAATGAGGGGTTAAGGTATTTTTAAACTGATTCTTGAGTTGATTTTGAAGATGGATGTGTTAGCTTCTCTCATTAGTTATACGTGGGATATGAACTCCTCTGGTAGATGGGAGATATGTATTTGTAGAGTTTTCTGCCATTAATTTCTAATTAGGTACTTGTCAACAATGTGAATTGGCATTGCTGCTGTTCAGCAACATTAATTGCTTTGTCCACTCTAATTAATGAACAATTTCCTTATAAATAGATTAATAGAGGTAGTCCCATTACCTAATGCTATTTCATTCTCACCGTTATAGAGCATCTAATTAAAAAATTGTAAAATGAAGCAGTGTTTCAATTAGCTATTACACAGTATCTGATTCTTTTTGTTTTCTCAGCTGTTCTTTTAAATGGTTTTTTGAGAAGGCTCTGACCTCTTCCTAGTGTTCTTGAATGCAGATACAGCTTTCTGTGAAATGTCACTGCACTTAAGAGCTATAGAGAGCATAGCTAAATTCTCACCGTATTGCTAGAGAAAATGTAATGGAAAATGCACTGCATTCTGATTAATGTTAAAAAAGAAAAAAATAGAGGTTTCTCAATAAAAGCCAAATACTCCTTCTGGAAATATTGGGGAAGGCGAGTCCTAAACGCTTGAGCCACATCAGTTCTGTGTAGCATGAACACAGAGAAGATAATGGTGGTCTTGGGCTCTGCTGTTCTCCATCTCTGGATGGAAACCCTGATTCATGGACAAAAAGCTGCCTCCATCACAGAACTAGAAACAGCAGCAAAACCAAACTGCAAAGACAAAACCAAAAAAGTTTGTGGTGATACAGAGGAGATTTTTTTTTTCCCTAAAACCTAAATTTTATAGGATTATCTTATGGTTTAGAGAAGTGCATGTTATATACATCTGTTGTAGCTGTACTTCACAGGCTCAATGGGTGTCATTATGGTCAAAGGAATACAGTTAATCAAAAAATCCCTGCAGAATTCTTCTCAACAGTGAGCTCCAGTGCTCACAGACACTTTTCAGTTGTGGTTGTAGATGATGTTTCAAATAAAGCCAGAAAAAGGTCAGAATAAGAATTGTCATTCTACATACTACGATGATGCCTTTTCAACAGTAAGATATCCAAGATGATGATAAAACAAAATACTAATGTCTGGCACACAAGATTTCACTCCTTTCGATTTGTCTTTGCCATAGAAATTAAGTGGTTAGCATGGTAGACAAGCAGTAAAGGAATATGTAGTTTCATACTGTTGTTTTTACAAACTAGAAGTTTAAAAAAGAGTATAGAATTAATGTAACACTACTCTATGAAAAGTGTTTTTTATATTAATTGCCATGGCATAAGATTAAAAGGTAGGGATGTTTATTACAATGCTGATTTTGTATAAAACAGTGCTGAAAGCTTGGTGTGATACAAGACTTGGCCCAAGGCATGAAAATCTAATTGAATGAGAAACTGCTGCACTGAAATACTTGAACAAGAGTCTTAGGTAATTTTTCTTCCTTCCTCAAGGCTGTTTACTTGAGTTGTGTGATTGGATGAATGCAGCATGAATATCAATCCAAGGGAAGTGCTGGTCAAATTTTAAACACAAAACTACCTTTTAGTACGCAAAGCAACTGTATATCTAGTAGCCTAGGAAGTTAAAGAGGTTTTTTTTGTTGGCTCATTTGGGTCCACATATACAACTACTATCATTCTGAATATTAAGCACTGAAGGTAAAAATATCTGTTTATCAATTTATTCTCATTTCAAGACTCATGTCTTTGTACGGGAGCAAGGTCAAATCTTTGCTATTTGCTCTTTAATGCCTCACAATTTTTTTGAATGCTATTTAAAAATAGTAATATTTTTTATTATCAGCATTGACATCATGAGTCTCTATCATTTGAGCAAGCTGAATTAACCTGGGGTATTCAGATTAGCACACCTTCAGTGTATGTTTCCAGTCTGGAAAGTACAGTTAAAGTAGACAATTAAGGTAGAGTCATGCTTACATGAGAACTGGAACGAAACCAGTAAAACTCTGCATTTCCTATGCAGAGATCAAAGACATGGGGGGAAGAGAAGATAGAACAGGTACTGAAGATGGAGCTGGATTGTCACTTCTGAGTGAGATGGGAGGCATGGGAGAGGTGGCAGCTATGCTGGGAGCCAGTCCTTCAGGTGCCTCATGATCTCACCCTCTCATGTTGGTAGCAGTAGGAATGAGCAGTTCTGTGTCTTACTTTACTCTTTTTCTGTATCTTCCTTACAGTATAGTGCTTAAAACTGGAGAGTCAGTTATGCTTTCACCAGTGTTGAGTAGAACAGATTATAACCCTTCTAGAGTTTCATCTGCAGTGGATAGGTTTGGTTTTTTTTGTTGTTTCTTTTTGTGAGAAGGACTCCTCTTTAGTTCTGGTGCACCTGAAACTACAATCTTTGAAAGCTGTGGTCCTTGATTTGCAACAGGCTGTTAGATTTAGCAATGGGAAATCAATCACTTTGTTCTTTATTGTCTTTCCTCTTCTTGCACCACTTGTCTAATTTATCATAGTCTTGATGACTTTGTCCTTCAAAGTATTTTGCTACTTCTTCATCTTTGTGTCATCTATGTATCTCCTTTTTTCATTGCTTTGTATGTCTGCTATGGCTATTCTTTCCTCAAAGTCATCAGGGGAAATGCTGAAAAGAGACTAGCTAAGGACAGACAGGTTCTTTATATGAGAAGGGCTTTTCCAAGTCTGGTAATAATTCTTGCTAATATATTTTGTTGCAACTAATAATGTATTTCCATTATTGTTCATATAGCCTCCCAAACTGGTGTTTTCGCTTTGATAAAAGGAAAAAAATACCATGCCTAATGCTTTCCCTCTATCTCCATTCCCGTACGATACTATAATGGAGCCCCTCAAGCCAGAGCACCTGATTAATGATGTAACTTGCACTCTCCCTTTCAACAGTAATATATCTACCTTTCAAAACTATCTGAAGTGAAGGGTGGCTGTTAAACATACCATGCTGAACAAGGTATAACCTGACCAGTAACCGAAGTCCAGTATCTCACAAGTCATTAACACCAGCATGAGTTTTTTCTTTGAATTCAAAGTAGGTACCAAAGATTTCAAATGGTGCTTAGGGAGTACACAGTTAAACAAAATTCTCTCTTGATTGAATAATGCCTACTAGTCTTTCATTATTCTGTAAAAGTCTAAAATGGCAAATGGCTTTTAATATTAGCCTAAGAAGTTACAGAAGTAGAACAAGGTTAATTGCTTTACGATTGCTGCTTCCTTTGCTTAGTCTCTGCTCAATGTGCAATGCCATTAGCTTTTCAATTTCACAAAGCTTACTTGATAATAGTTACAATCATTACAAAGTTGTGCATGCATTTAAAATTTTATCTAAAATTAAGCAAGTGATGCACTATTTTTATGGTTGTCTGGGAACCTTATTTCCTTTGCCTTTCTCTCAAGACTTATGACACCACTCCTGAGTGGAAAAGCAATTGCTTCTAATGAACTGTTTACACAAAAGAAGCAACGCCTGTCAAGGCTTTAGCATAATTGCATGATAATAAAGTATTTATAACCAATAAACTGCTAACATTTTTAGAAATGGGAAATAATTTCTTGTGTTTCAAATCTGTTGCTCAATTTAACAGACCTTATATAGGCCTCTGATCTTGGAGAACAGTAACTGTCTAAAAAGCGGATCTCTCCTATGTTATCTGAAGTTGAACACAAAGGTGCCAGTTGCTGCCCAGAATCTTAATGATGGTGGAATGATCATGCTAAATGTAAGATGCCGTATATTGCAACAAATCTGTGACATGTCTGTAGTCTATAGCTTTGGTACTATCAAACAGTAAGGGGGGGCAAAGCTCTGCAGTTTGCAAGAAGGGTGAGCTATCCCGTAAGATCAGCTTTTACACTCAGTAAACTAGCAGTATAAAATATTCTGGTTTAAAATCACTAAGCAGAAGAATTGCACTCTAAGAAAACAGCATGGCTATCGAAAATTAACCTTTGAAATAGAACTGAATAGTTAAACTGGTGGAACTGGTTGGAGTGTGGGGGGAAGAATGACATTTCAGCCAGAGCTGAAGAGTTAGAGCTTTGAACTTCATGAAACCTTACATTTTCAGTTGATTTTTGGAATCATGTCCATACTCTCTGAGTGTGTGGGATATCAACATCAGTTCTGCAAACATTTACTCCCAGTATTGATACCAGAAGGAGAAAACAGCACAAGCATCTCCATGGCTGCAATGGAGGCCATTAAATTTAAGGTTTAATTTGTTGAGTAAATTAAAATGTGTATAGCATGGTTTACCTTGGGCTTTTTCTTGAAGGGACAATAGAAATTAGATTCCCTTAGGACCGTGCTAAAATTTGGGTTCTATGATATTCATGTAGGAGTAATACTTTTGTCTTATCTTTTGAGGATTTTTTTCTAGCTTCAGGAAATATGGACAAGTAGTTGCCTAAGGAGAAAATCTTTGTTATTCTAGACACTAGCAGTTAGGGACAGCCTAAATTTGGCTCTAGAGGATAGTACTTGACACTTGGTAGTTAAGAATTTTTACTGCTTTTTAGCTTTGACTGTGGTATTGCATGTTGACTTCACCTTTCATGCAATGAGCAGATAGCCCATTCTGATGCTGTAACCGATGTGGTACTGCAGTCAGTATTTTACATTTGCACAAGCTACTTTACTCAGGATGGCATAAATCCCGTTTTTGCTCCAACAGTTCTGTAAAGGAATGTTAAAAGAAATGGGCTAGAAACCTTCAGTATGCATAAAACTGAAGAGTGCATGGCAAATTCTTATGGAACTTGTAGTAATTTATTTATAGGTGGATTGAAGTGGTACCTGAAAAGGTAAATTTGCAGAGTCAAAATCTTTTAGAAGCTATTTAACCTCAGGATGATTTTTATATAGGCTGTTTACTGATATAATGATAACTTCACTTAATTCTAACCTAGTAGAAAGGTAAAACTGACCTGTCCAACATCAGTAATGAATGATTACTGTTTTGCAGTCTGCAGTCAGCTCTGAGAAGGCAACATAGGTATATATAGTTTACTTGGGAACAACATCTCAAGGAAGTTGCTGACTGAATGAAGAGCTGAAAGAACACTAAAGTGAGTAACAAGGACTAGGCAGCAAAAAACTGCATCTAGGAAAAGGCTGGAATTATTCTTAGCTAATCAAGAATGGAGGAGAGGAATGCAGGTGTTCAGTATACAAAGGACTGTTGCAAAGAAGGGGGAGGGAAGTGCCATCTATATCCCTGGTAGACAAGATGGGAAGAACCAGGCTGTAATTTCAGCAAGGAAGTTGGTAGTTGGAAATAATTTCCACTGATGAAAGCAGTGATGTGCAGCAGGCATCCACTTGGTGAACTTGTGGAGTTTTTACTCGGCAAGGTATAGGTTGGACTGGAGTAGTTTAGGCATAGTCTGCCACCTGGCCATGAGACAGGATTCATTAAGTGAGCTTTTGAGTTCTGCTACTGTGATTTCTGGGTCTCTACTCACTGCAGAGGTGTGCTTTGCCTAGTAACCAGGCAGAAAGCTGTCCTTAAAGTAGTGCTCTGAAATTGAAAAATGCTATGCTCTCCAAGTCATAGATGGAGGAGAAGCTGAGTCCATTACAAGGTCTGTCCAGATCAAGCGGATACCAGCTTTTTCCCTGGCTACTTTTCTCTCCTGCCCCCAACCACCCTCACTTCCTTGGGAGAAACACCTAGGCACATGTAAAAAACTGCATCCCAGAGCACCTAGTCAGGACAACTGGGAGATTATGAACTGGAGAGTACCTCAAACTAGTTTTCCATTCAGCCTCTGTGGTCCACAAGAAGTGATATGAAGTTTGTGGCAACCAAATGGGTTATGGGAACCAATATCTCTCTTAAAGGTTACACGTCTTCAGCAAAACACTGAGTTTCTCCATCTATAGCAGTAAATAGCTTGTATTAAATTACATGCTACCATGCATGAGTGAAAAAAATTTTTTTCAGACTAATCCTGGAGCTAAATGTTATAGGAAAGTACCTCAGTTTGTCTCTTGCAAGTTATTAGGCTTTGCTTTAGTCAACATAGCAAAAACTGAAATAATTGTCTCAAAGAAATTGAATTTTCAGGTCTGTTCATTCACAAAAAAGTAGCAGCACAATTAATTCCAACTTCCAAAGTTGTCATTTAGGTGGAGCTGTGCTTCAGGGAGGGGAAAAGGTCTCAGGATTTCTACAGACAATTCATCCTAGCATTAAAGTGACCAAAAAGAACACATTTCATGTCCGTATGCCACTGAAACAACAATTTCAGTATACTGTGGTGGGGGTAATTACAGGAATGATGTTGGCTTGGTATGAAAGGTTGAACAGTACAACCTACAGCAGGCAGTATAGTGTGTTAGATACATTGAAGTCTACAGTATATTTTACTTAAATGAGTTTTGTTATGGTCATTTAATGTTTATTCCTCTCTAGTTTTGTTCATGGATTACAGACTTTGAGAAGAGAAAAAAAAAAACAACAATTATAGCTGTAGTTGCCATTCTCTTCTCCCTTTTGAGTTAATAGAACAGGCAGTGTTGTGAGGTAGCAGGCATTCTGTTGGAGCACATCATGTTGTCCTCCTGTTCATAAATTACTTTTTCTCCTACAATGTCAAAGCACACTCTAAAATTGAGTTACTGTGTTATGACCAAAATAAAACACTCTGAGGCTTCAGCTCAGAGTGTGAGCTCTAGTTCTATGCAGAGACTTCCAGTGTCTGCTATTGCACACCTCTGAGGCTGCAACCTGTTGAATGTAAATTATTACTGTCAGGCCTTGGCAAGACTTGTTTCAGTATCAGCTGTACAATACTCTTTGTTCAGCTTCCTTTTTTCAGACCTCTTGTTTTCCTCATTTGAACTGGTATTTTTCTGTAGTTTGGCATTCCCTGTGGAGCCAGATGTTTGTTTGCAGAAGTTTGAATAAACAAAATTTCAACCCCTTCTGTCAGAGAAAAATGAACAGCGACTATTCCTCTGCTGCAAAAATAAATTCTGCTGTTCTATTTTTATTTGAAAATGGAAGTCTGGCAGGGAAATAATTTTGGAACTATGTATGATCTCATTTTGAAAGGCATTGACTTTGATTTCTCAGTTCTGAAATTCACATTAAAAAAAAAGTACAGAGGGCTTGGTGGTGGTTGCTACTGTTGGAAGAGAGAAACACTGCAGAGAGAGCCTAGAAGACCTTCACTGTTTGTGATCTTACAACTACATTAAAATGCCAAGGTGTTCTATGGAAAGATATAGATGTTGAATTCAGCAGGGAAAACTGAGAAGTACTGAAGTGTTCTTGAGAGAGGACCATGTGAACTATCTAGTGCACTCATAATATGTTGATAAGATGTTACCTTTTGAAAGTCTGCATAAGACTAACTAACCAGTGCACTTACAGAAACAATCCAGGATGTAAAAAGTCTTATAAGGCATTAAAGTTTTGAGGGAAGTGGCTGACAGAGTCCTCAGGAGGACGGGAGGGAAGTACTCTTTCGGAGTACTAAGGCTTAGAGAGGAAAGGACTTGTTTTTATAGACCTTAATACTGGTTTCATACTGTGCTATTCAAGAGTTTGTTCTATGACAAATTAAAATGGTGTCTCAATGGAAATGTTACTTCACAGGCAAGCACAACCTGGTGCTTTTATGAAATTGGGTTTGCTAACTCTGTGGCACTGTTTTTGGTCTGAACCTGAGTGCTGTTGGAGAGGGGTAAAGGCACACCATAGGACTCGTCTGCATTTCTTTTCTGTGATCCTTTCATAATGTGCCTTGTAGCATCAGTCCCAAGTAAAATCCAGGACCAGGCCATGGTGTTCAAAGACTCTCTTACAGCAAGTGAAGCATTATGTAAAGTGGAGCTGGTCCAAACCTAGGTGAGATGGGGCTCTGAGTGTCCTGGTCTAGTGGGAGGTGTCCCTGCCCATGCAGGGGAGTTGGAACTGGATGATCTTTAAGGTCCCTTCCAACCCAAGCCATTCTATGATTCTATACATTAGGCCTTCATTGACACCTTGGCATAGTGCCTCCAAATCTGGAAAGTTTTTTAAGTTTTTTTTTTTCTTCTTTCTAATTTTCTGGTATAAAAAGCTTATTTAGTCAATGTACTGGGTTTTGTGGCTATTCCTATGAGTACTTCCAGCATAGATCCACAGCTTCAGAACATCAAACTTCAGGTCAGATTACTACATGTTATCATTAAAGAACAGTTTATTATGGAAATAATGATTCTAAGTGATCTTTTTGAGGAGGAAAAAATAGAATCAATATTTAAATGTGGTCAACCCACATATCATACCTAAATGCAGGAACAGGACAGCTTTTATTACAAGTTATTCTGTATTTCTGAGTTTGTCTGTCTTAAGGAGCTACCTTTTATAAGTCACCTAAAATTCTCTTTTCTCTGCATATGAAGTCTAGTTAAACTATCTCTCAGACTCAGGAGGATGCCAGATGCTCTATGTTGTTTCTGAACTTTTTGAACAAGCATAATTTGTAAACATTTATATAAAAATTTCAAATATGTCATTGGCTGCGAAGAGAGGGCAAGATGATAATAATAATGAAATGAAGGCTGGAGGAGAGGGAGACGACAAAGAACACAATAGCTGCTGATGGACTTTCTTTCTACCCACCATTCTTCTGTTCATTTTGTCTCCTCCTTTTGCCTCCTCCTGCTTCTGTTTGCAACAACGTTGACCTGCTGTAAAGACAGCACAGCAAGAGGCAGAGGCAGAAGACTTCATACCTGACATGGACTGAACACAGCAGCAGTTCTGCCTTTACTACTTCTAATGGGGGTTGGAAAAGGGTGTGGGGAAAGAATTGCCTCAATTCAGTTTCACAGTTCTCACTTCAACAATCCTTCAACCCCAGTTACCCTGGAGTGTCAATGACTGGGCTGCAGGAACTACAGAATTAAATACCATTAAAATCACTTATATTAAGAATTTTTCTCACTCAGTGAGGTGAGAGTGTGAATCATCCATTAGCTCTATTGATCTAGGTTGGTCTCAAGCACTCTTGATTTGAGGAATTGATTATTTTAGTCTAACAAGGGTGGACTGTTACCGTTGGAAGTCAGCAGGATACTGGTGGTGATGCATCCATAGAAGGAGCCTAATAATAACTTGAAAGCCATAGAATCAATAGTGGAATAATCAGTGAATAAGTACTATGTTTTTCAGGCTTTGACAGGACTGGAAGGCATTGCTGTAAGTGAACGACTAGTAAAAAAAGCAGGGGGGGGGATGGGGAGGTGGGAATCTTTGCCCAGTGTAGAAACAGGGTGCTTTGTTATAGCAACATCATTAGAAATTGTTTTGATATTTAGGATAGTGTAGACAGAAATCACTGATCATACAAATCTGTCATGGCAACAGTTGGGGTGCCTCTTGAAGTTTTTTTTGTTTGTTTCCATTTTATTGAGGATGTCCTCACTTTTCATCTTTTTCCCATTCCACTGACAGGCAAGTTCATTAGAGCAAAATAACCTCTGCCTTATGAACAGTAGAAGGCTTTTCTCACTGATATTTTTGTGCAATTACTTCAAGGCAATAACATTTGAGATAATAAGCTAGATTTGCTCATGATGAAAGCAAATGTGGTTACACTGGATGTAAACATAGTTACACATTCAAGAGATGAATAAGATCAAGTCTGAGCATTGCAACAGACCAAATAAGCTGTACTATAAGGTTAATTCTCTGTTATTAAAATCAATAAGTAGAGCATAACAGTAATAATGTTTAACTAAATATAGCACTGTTGCTGTTTTGATTTGTGGCCTTTTGGTGGGATGAACATAATGGGAGAGCTAGGAAGACATGGGGTTTGTTTGCTTTTCAGCTTGGGGATATATATGTATATTAAATCCACACAGAGCTACCTACTTGATATATATACCTAGAAAACAAAAAGAACACTCATCAGATATAAGGTAAATACTATAAATGCCCTGGGGGAGCGTACCATAAAAATTAAGATAATGAGAACCACCTCCCATAGAGGATGAGGAATGGTCGTTTATCACATGTGCAGAAGTAGGTATGGCAGGTAGCCATTAAAGGACAAAGTCAGTGGAGATGCATCATCTCTCCTCAGTGGAATATTGCCCACTGAGCTGCTGGGGCTCACCAACAGATACTTACTCTCTTGGAAAGGTAAACCATGCTCTGCTTGTGAAATAATCCTCAAGACTAACTCTTTGAGATAATTTGGAGAATGAATTAAAAATTTATTAAAAAAAATGAAAATCATTTCACCAACATGTAGGTGGCAGGCAGGAGGCCTCTGCTGCTAACCCATCTTGTTTTCCCTACCCTCTGCCAGTGTCACTCCCCCTCATTTTTGCCAGCTGAGCTATGCAAGTGAGAAATCCTTTCAACTCAGGCAAAACAATCTGAACTGGTTCAAGTTAAGAGACTGGTCTTTGGGTGTTTTGATGGATGGGGATTTGAGGAAGGCAGAAATCCCCAGCACTGGGTGCTAGCGAGCAGCTGGAGTGGGCTGGCAGGAAGGAGGTGCCAGCTTCCACTGGCACAACTGGTGGTGGGAATACACATTTATCTCTTTCCTGTGTATCAGCTAGAAACAGCTTCAGTTGCTTCTTCCTTTGAAATGAGGAAATTGTAATAACAAAACTGGTTTAAATTTGTCTTCTCTCTCTGAATATCAATCAGAGAATAAATTAGGTCTTCAATTCTCATGCGTAAGCATATACATGCTGCATGAACTGTGACAGCATTTCAACTGTCCGTGCTGGTCTTCTGCCAAACTCTTGATTTCAGTTCAGATTCTGCAGTTGTCTTAACCTCTGACATTTATTTGTTTTGATCACAAATGGATTTTCTGAGGGTGGCAAACGACCACATATGCAAAGTCTCGCTCTCAACTCTGCTATAACATATTTATTTGTTTGTTAAAATATCTTCTAAATAAATTCCTAATATATTTCTCTCGATTAGCACAGGGCATGCTTGACTTGTTTTCTGCCATGTTTTCCCTCTAAGAAAAAGAGAAATGGCTGTAGGCTGTGTTTTGTACTTTGGATTATCTTAAGGATAAAAGCAATGTATCATTGGTTTGTTTTTTTTCTTCCTTTTCACTTAATATGGATCAATACCAAGAGGCATTACATACATCTGTTTTCGTGTCCCATGACAGCGTACACAAGCTTTCTGTTTTCAAGATCCTGAGGACAATAAGCTAAAAATCTACACATCTAAGCTCAGTGTTCAAAACTGTATTTTACATATGAGCCTGCAGTATATTGTATCATGCTTAAGGGCTTAGTGAACCACACTGCAGCAGCTAGCTTTGAGGTTTTTGTGATAACTCATCCATTCACTGAAAGGGTAAATAAATACTGGAATAGGCTGTTCAGGGAGGTGGTTGAGTCTCCGTCCCTGGAGGTGTTTGAGAGATATATACATGTGCTGCTTAGGAACATGGTTTAAGCACTGAAATTGGTAGGTTAGTGGTTGGTAGAGTTAGGCTGTAGTTCGACTTGCAGATCTTAAAGGTCTTTTTCAACCTGAATGATTCTGTGGTTGTGTGGTAAATACGCAGCATCCTTGGGCCTATATAGGAATATAGTCTATGTAAATCAATCCATCCATAAGCTTTTGGCTTGTGGTGCACCATGAACTTTCTCGTAGGACAAACTGTTCTTAGGTTTCAGTGTAAGAGAAATGCCTCTAAGTTGGGTCCTTGTGTGGCCTAATGGGTGGTTTTGGCTATGGTTTTGTCAGGGTTGCAAGCTCATTTCTGCCTTTTCTAAATGACCTGGAGGGGAGCAGATCCAGCACAACAAAACAAAGCTCAAAGGAGTGGTTGCAATAATGGCTCCATCACGTGGAACACAAAATGGAGTCAGTGGTTGCTTCGTGCCAAACTAAGAGTGAACTGGGATCAGGTTCAAGTATAGGTCTTACACCTGTCCTTTATGGGGCAAGCATCAGGAGTTATTGTACTGTAAGGGGATTTTTTAGCTGATAAGGAATTGTAGCGATACATGTACCAAAATACCTACTAAAAATAAGAAAATAAAAAGCTTCCTAGCAACACTGTTATATGCTAACAGTGAGGGTTTTTTTCCTGTAAATTCATGAAAGATAACTGTCTTTGCAGCAAAACAAACAAGGCAGCTCAGCTGAAATTCAAGTTAGGAATGATGCATTTGTAAGTTTGAGAAAAACAGGAAAGGAGGAAAAGGCAATAAAGGATGGAAGATTTTGTCTGAGTGGCTGCTGCTATTCACAGCTATAGAGAAATCAGGGAACCCAGTCTATTTGCTTCATCCTTCTTTCTCCTTCCCTGCAGGCTTGTTGTGAGTACTCAGGTAGTATTTGAGAATGCATGGAAGGAAAATAAATGCTTATGCAAAATGAGGGATGCATACTTTTGCAGCCTTCATCTGTGTGCAGTGGATGGGTGTGACAGCATGTAACCGTTCCATGTGCCAACAGATCTTTAGAAAGGGGTGGTTACCACAGCAACAGCCATGTAGTTGTGATTTACAGCATAACTTCTCACGTGCTCCACAGCACAATCTCTCTCTTCCTGTTGGCTTCTCTCTGGTTAACCAGTACCTGTTTGGTGCCACTGTCACTCCAGCTCCTGCCTCTACCCACAAGGTGACCCACTGTCCCAGCTCACCCAGCAGATCATACCGGCCAATGGCTGCTTTCGTATCTTACTGAATTTTGGTTTGGTCAAAGTGTTTATGACCTGGAGGTACAAGGGTCCCATGGTCACCTCTGTGAGGTGTGCAGCTTAGAGCAGCACCTGTGGGAGGTTTGTCTTTCAACTCAAGGGGAAAGAGCAAGGAGTTGCGGAAATCAAAGGAAAGCTTAATGGCAGTTACCTGCAGTTCAGAGAATCATAAATTAGTTTGTCTTGGAAGAGACCTTAAAGATTATCTAGTTCAAACCCTCCCGCATAGGCAGGGACACCTCTCACTAGACCAGTTCCTCAAAGCCCCATCCAACCTGGCCTTGAACACTTCCAGGGATGGGGCATCCACAAGTTCTCTGGGCAACCTGTTCCAGTGTCTCACCACCCTTAAATTATAGAATTTCTTACTAATGTCTAACCTAAATCTCCCCTCTTTCAGCTTAAAGCCATCCCCCCTTGTTCCACCTTATAAAAAGTCCCTCCCCAGCTTTCCTGTAGGCCCCTTCATTTACTGTAAGGCTGCTATGAGGTCTCCTTGAAGCCTTCACTTCTCCAGGCTGAACAAGCCCCAACTCTGTCTCAGCCTGTCAATTGACCTAAAGCACCTTGCCTTCTCTCCATGACTTTCTCACCTTTGGTTTTTCTTATTTGCAAGGATATTTTGTCTCTGTACTGATAAATTACATAAATATGAAGGTTCTCTGGTGATGGTGATGCAGATGTGTGTTCTGATTGGTGCTGTGCACGTATCCATTTGGTCGTTGCAGTTTTAGCATTGTCTTATGTAAGGGGGTAATTCTACTGGGGAGTAAGTTCACAAGACACAGGGAAAGGCTGCTGCTGTAGTAAGTAGATGCTGTAGCAAGTAGCTGCTATCCATACTCCTACAGACAGAAAAAAATAATGCATCAAAGAGGTCCTGGGGCCGTTTCACTTTCTTGATTTCCATAACTAATTTGAGCTGCAGCTTTTAGTTCAGCCACTTCCCTTTTTTTGTCCAAAAGTATTTTTACATCTTGCCAAGGAGAAAAGTTGTCTTGATGATTGAGTTATTGTAGTAAAGTCATGGAACTACCTTGAAGTAGTGAGATTCTGGGCGGGTTTCTTTATTGTTGCATCTCAGTAAAATGTGAAAGTTTGAATGAAAAGATGAAGGCAAGTCTTCTGGAAGGTAGGTGTACAAAGCTGCAAGAGACACTCTTAAACCGCTTTGGTTTGCCTCGGTAAGCAACTGGATTAAGTATTTTCAGACTTTGCTACAACATTGAAAGTGAATAATATTTTCTTTAAAATAATGTGCATCTCTTCTAAAATAGGTAAAACCTAAGTATAAAAGAATAAGGGAAAAAAAACCAAGAAGAGAATTGTGGGCAGACAGTAATCAACTGTCTTACACTGGATTTAGAAAGATAGAAAAGCTCTTATAAATCTCTTATGCCAGTTAGTCCCCCTAGAGAATAAAAGTACAGAATGGTAATTTTTTGGGTTTTTTTTCTTCCTTTCTATTTTAGCTTTTCACATGAGCAAAGCAGAAGGGATATGCACATTAATAAAGCAACATCAAAGGAAAAAAAAACAGCTGGAAAATAAAGGACTTTCACAATACTGTGTAAAGAAACATAGGGAAGGCAGCTGAATAGCACATATCCTGTCTGATGTAGAATTAACCATCACTGCTGTAACAGCTGGGGAATACTTGAATGCAGCATCAACATGATATTGTTACTACACCATAGATCTCCCGGGCCTCCTTCTCTCATTGCTAGTTTAGCACAACTCTTGTAATATTGCAAGCAGCATAGTAGCAAGAGACTTCTTACGTAGTTCATATCTGTGAGGACATAAGAAGCTGGGGAGAAATAACACTGATTTTGTGGGGTTTAAAGTTAAAGGAATTCTGCCAGGTTTTCCCAAATCCTCTTGGAAAATGTTTAAGCTTTAAAGAGTAGAGTTAGGAAACTGTTGGAGAAAACTCCCACTAAGTTAAAGAGGCAGAAAGCAATTGCCTTTTTACGCATTTTACACTCCATAAATATACACTTTCATGTTCGTATACTAGAAGATATTTATATAACACAATATTATTCATGCCTTATGCAACAGTTATTTTTCATGAACTGAAGGCAGAGAATATAAGGTGGAGACAACTTTTCAGTGCTTTAGGAAGAAAATAAATAGGATTAGGTGTTATTTGCCTTAAATGAGTAGCTCCTTTTTCAGCATTTATCTTCCAACACAGCAAGGCAGCCTGTGAATATGCAGCACAAAAGAGAGTCACAAGCCCAAGTAAGAGGTGAAAAAGAGTTAAATGGTAGGAGCAGAATTAAACCAGTGTTTTGCCGCTGACTTTCAGTTTATACAGCTGAGATGTAAGCTCGTCGGCAAATCATTTAACCTGATGCATTATCAGTGGAGTCCAGGCAGATTTATGCTTGCAAAAATGAGATAAACTGTTGACTGGTGTCTGAAAAAGCACGTAATTTTCCACAGGAATATGTAGTTTACATGAATTGGTTGAGTCTTTGACAGCACTTTTTTAAAGCAAACAAACAATCGCCTCTACAAAAACTGGCAGTTTAGCTAGGGCTTTGTAATTGAACTCTAAAAAAAAAAAAAAAAAAAAAAAAGAGGGAGGGGGTGTCACATAGAAGGTTTTAAATTCTAAAGTAAATATGAAGAATTTCCTCAGGACTGGAAAAATAAAATTAGCTTATTAAATATAGCCTGTGGACTAAGGTGGATTTTTTTAAAGATAGCAGGCCTTATCCAAAATTATTCTTTTACTTGTACGTGGGTAAAAATGAAACAAGGCAAACCTGTTATTGGATACTCATGTGGCTGTTCAGAAGAGAACTTCAACACAAATTGTATAAAGGAGGCTTTTAACACATTAATTGCCTGAGGTAAATGGCTCATAAAACTTGTATTCACCTGAAAAGGTGAAAATTTATGGTACTGGTAGACCTGAAGCTGAAAGTCCTTTAAAGGCCACTAGACCTTGTCACAAGAGAGACTGCAAGCATTTCTAACAGCTACATAATAAAACTGTCCCTGTGTAAACAAAACAAAATAATAAAAACCCCATCCTAAATTTTTCAGCTGGTGTTTTTGCTCTTTATGGTATGTATAATTTCCAAGAAGACAATGACCATTTTGTACCCCAAAAGATTATCTTATGAATGCACATTACATTTGTTTCACTAGAAATACTTCTCCAATAAATGGATAACTGGGGTAGTACTTCTTGTTTTGTCTAGTAGCTTAATTTGTCCTTGAAATACTGATTGTAGTGCTTGAGAAAGGTGTAGTTTCTATGCCTTTTAAGATCACAATTCCTGGCAATACAAAATGTTCTATCTGAAATATTAATGTATTTCAATGTAAGTCTCACTCATTTGGCTTCTGTGAAAACTGTTTGAAACTGTTAACTCTGATTAACACTGCATAGATTCTTATTCAAGTCATGTGAATTGAACATAGAGGATACTGTGACAAACCCTTCTCTTACACAGCTTTGTTCTATCACAGCAGTATCAAACAAAAGGTGCAATAGAAAGGTTAACCTGCATTCATTTTGGAAAATGCATGTTTATATTCAGGATTGTCTGAAAAAACCTGGTTTGTTCTATCACCTTCTAGATATATTTATACTTTAACTTCTGTTGGATAACTTCATAGAATCATAGAATGCCAAGTTGGAAGAGACCTCAAAGAGCTTCTGGTCCAATCTTTCTAGATACTACTATAGTTTATATGAGATGGCCCAGCACCCTGTCAAGCTGAGACTTAAACCCGCCCAATGTGGGGGAATCTACCACTTCCCTTGGGAGACTGCTCCAGTGTTTGACTGTCCTCATGGTGAAAAATTTACCTCTTGTGTCCGATTTGAATCTCCCCAGGAGAAACTTGTGCCCATTACCCCTTGTATTTTCCACATGACTCCTTGTAAATAGGGAGTCTCCTTCTTCTTGGCAGCCACCCATTAAGTACTGGAACATGGTAATGAAGTCTTCCCAAAGCCTTCTTTTCTCAAGGCTGAACAAACCCAGTTTTCTCAGGGTCTCCTCATATGACAGGTCCTCCACTCCTCTGATCGTCCTTGTGGCTCTTCTTTGCACCCTCTCCCGCCTGTCCACATTCTTTTTGTAGAGGGGCACCTAAAAACACAATACTCCAGGTGTGGTCTGACATGTGCTGAGTAGAGCAGGATGACGACTTCTTCATCTCTGCTGGTGATGCCCTTGTTGATGCAGCCCAGCATCCTGTTGGCTTTCTTTGCTGCTGCAGCACAGTGTTCACACTTGTTGAGCCTGTTATCCCCAAAGACCCCCAGCTCCTTTTCCACTGGTCTGCTCTCCAGCCAGGTGGACCCCAGTCTGAATTGCACTTTTGGGTTATGTGTTCCCAGGTGCAAGACCTTACATTTCTCCCCATTGAGCTTCACAAGGTTCCTGCTAGCCCACTTTTCCAGCCTGTCTGGGTCATTCTAGAGGGTGGCTTTCCCTTCTGGAGTGTCAGCCTCTCCACTCATCTTGGTGTCATCAACAAATTTTATCTGGGCTGGAAATCATGCTCCTGAAGAAGTGTTTTAGGGTGTACTGCATGGGGCCAGTCTTTTAATCTTAGATCTGAGCATGTAATTTGTATCCCTAAATTTTTACCAGGACCAAATATTTGTTGGTTTGTCTTATTTCTGCTGAGTGATCTCATTGCTTTGGTCTGATCCTCAGCAGGTGCCTGTAGCCAAAACTATGCTGAAGTCACTGGAGCTCTAACTTCCCTTGAGAAGCTGAAGTAATCTGTGCATTTCAAAATATCTGACAGGTGCTTGACACAAAAATTTGTGTATGTCAAGCCAATTAATATTTCTATACCTCAATTCATCCCTCCATAAAGCATCATGCACATCTCCTAGGGTGTTGTGACACTCAGCAGGTGTTTGTTAAGCACCTCGAAAATCTCCTGTTAAACATAACTGCTATAGGGCACAGTGCATCTTTGCCTCATACTTGAGATCTTTGAGGTATTTATGTAAGAAATATGGACAAAAACTTTTTACCAAGGCCTGTAGCAACAAGAGGCAGTGATTTCAAAATAAAAAAGGGTAGATTTAGATTGGATATAAGAAAGAAATTATTTACAATTAATATAGTGAGACATGGGAAATGATGCCCAGAGAAGCTGTGGATGCCCCATCATTGGCACTGCTCAATGTCAGGCTGGATGGGTTCTTGAGGAATCTGGTCTAGAGAAAGATGCCCCTGCCCATGATAGCGTGGCTGGAACTAGGCAATCTTTGAAGGTTCCTTCTGACTAAGACCATTCTGTGACTCTGTGGCTTATTTTCAGACCTCAGTCTCCAAAACCCAAAGCATATCCAAGTAACTGAATTGCAGGCACCGCTGATTAGACTTGCAGCAGTACTTATGGTAAGAGTTTCTCTCCTCTGGATGTTACTGCATTTTAATCATAGGACTTCTGATGAGGAGAGAGGCACTCAGTTCAGAGTCATGAGGAGGAGGCAGAGACCAGTGTAGCTCTGTCCCACCTGTTTGCTCCTGTTCAGTACAACCAATCATAAGGATTTTATTAGGCACAATAACTGGAGTTTCTAGAAAACTTTGCTTTGCTTTTGTAAGGTAACTGCTCCTAACATAACAGCTTGTGTGAAATACTTTTTACCTGCATTAATTCAGCAATCTTCTTGCTCAGTTTAGAGCTTTTTCCCAGCTGTACCTTGCAGATCTGTTTCACAATCTGAAATTGTCTTGATATTACCCTAGTTATTTCATTTGAAAGTATGCTTCTTGTGCTAAGACCTGAGAAAGATACACGTAGCTTTGAAAGACAGGAAACAAGAAAATTATACAATAGGCTGCTTGTTGTAATACCTGCATAATCTGGGAATTAAAAGAAGTTTTCTAGCTCAGTTTTGATGTGACATATACTCTTAATATTTTTTGCATTTGATATATGTGTTACAGAGAATGTAAATCAGGCTCATGTTCTTCGAAAACAGATTAAATCAAGAGTAAATCACTCCTATTTTTCCTTTCTCCCAGAATACTTTATCTGCTATTTTATATGTCAGAGAGTTGGTTAATTTTATTTATTCTCTGAGGTATCCTGCTAAAGCACTTGCCTATATCTGGCTGTTTCAGTCCCAAACCCTATGCCTACTTCTCAGAATGTGTTTCTTTAGTATATATACAGTTTGTCAATTATTTCCTTCCCAGCTGCTGGTAAAACATCTGTCAGGTCACCAAATACAATGAAAGTCTGAGTAACTGTGTTCCTTACCTTCTGCTAAAGTGCTAATGGAACTGTGGACCTCTGATGTGTAATTGGAGCCTTCCAGTTTGTGAGCACACCTCAAAGTGGGGGAAATGTCATCTGGGTGGCAATCTGCTTTAACTAAAAAACCTCCTGAATTTCTCTGCCTTTTTTTATTTTTTCCCAATTAATAAAAAGATCTTGAATAAATAGAAAATAGAAAAAAAAAGTTTTTCTGTTTAGACAGCAAAATAATTAAATGGATTTAATGAAAGGGTATATATTTTAAGGTTTTTTTCTATAGCTGGGTTTAGATGTTCAGTTTTCCTACACAAGCAAAATAACCATACTCTGTGTGACCTTTCCATAAATGAACACCAAAATAAATTGTTATATTAAGAATCATAGACTCCTAGGGGTTGGAAGGGACCTCGAAAGATCGTCTAGTCCAACCCCCCCTGCCAGAGCAGGGTCACCTAGAATATATCACATAGGAACGCATCCAGGTGGGTTTTGAATGTCTCCAGTGAAGGAGACTCCACAACCTCCCTGGGCAGCCTGTTCCAGTGCTCAAGGAGCTGTTCTTATTCAACATCTTTTATTAGAAATGCTGAATAAAACTTGAGATATAAGAAATCAGTAGAAATCGGTTAAAAAGTCACTCTCTTCTTCAAGAGCTCTCAAACACTTTTTGGAGTAATTCTTACAAAGCTTCTGTTCCATTCAATTGATCATTTTCTGTTATCAGCATAAGTTATTCCTGTAAGACTTTCTGGTTTCAGTAATTAACTTCAATTTAGGTGCAAATTAATCACCCAGCACTAGGCACTAGTCTGTTCACTCTGTGTGGACTTGTTAGCTGGGATCTCTCCCTGAATGGCATAACCAGCTTTTTCCTTACAAAATTTCACTGAAGAAGTAGGAATCACCTCTCTTTTACTGAGCATCCTGTTAGATCAGGACACAGTCCCAGGACAAGCAAATCTCTGGCTCAGGTCTTTCTTTTGTGATGGCAGATGGATCACCTTAGTGGTCTACTGAGTTACCAAAGCATAGGTTCTCTTATTCAATAGACTGCAAATGTTTTAATGTGTAAGGAACAATTCCAGTGGAAGAAATTCTGAGACCTTCTGAAGAAATGCTTTATAATTAATTTGAATCACTAACTGGTATTTTGTTTTTTAAACTCAGCACTGCCATGCAGCCTACCTTGATCCAGCCTCCCTCTATCTCTTTCTTTTGTAGCACTAATCACCATCACCTCACAGCACCACATCACTTCTAGGCTTCGCCTTCTCTGCAACTGCAAAGTTGCAGGCCTCTGTTGCCTGGACTCCCCTTTGAGCAATGCCAGACATCCACTTTGCAACCTTTTCTTCCTCCTGAATTTGGCTTTCTCAAATACTAAAAAAAATCTCCACTGTCTAGCTCTAGCCCTGTGTGGTGTGTCACCTGCTATTACTTGCTCAGCACAGAAGTGTTATGTTGACTTAGAAACTTTTCCTGTGCATATCCTGTGCTGTTGTGTCACAGGACACAGCATACATAGGGGCTCACAGGATATACCTGTATTAACCTCAGGCAGTGATTAAGTTGGCAGGGATCTCCAGAGGTAAACCTGTGTCTCTCAGCAAGCCTCTCAGAAGTCAGCCTTGTAACTGGCAGCCATGTTCTTCTGAAAAGTCAGAGGTGCAAACTTGCACTTCCTCAAGAAAAATGTGACATTTTTGCTTGGACCTTCGACAGCTTCACTTTAACTACTTGTGCACTGAGGGGAAAAAAAGGGCATTATATTTTCTCTCTTCAGCTGCACTTTTAGCATGTCTTTGTGTTCTCATGATGTGCAAATACAACTGACTTCTTTGGCTGTGGCAGTAGGAAAAAACCTGATTCATAGATCCCAAAGGCAAGGCTCAAAGTAGGGACCCACATGGTTAGAGTATCCAAAATTTAGGCATTTACGAGTAAAATATTTGGAGCAGATATAAGGTATCCAAGACTATCAGGTGTTGCAAGAATCTGCTAAGGTATTTCAGACTAGGCATTGACTGAGAACTGTTACTGAGTACTTGAAGGCAAAGTGCTTTTGGGTACTTAGGCCCATAGTGGGCTATTTCAATAAAATCTGGGAGAGTTTCACCTTCTGGAGGTGAATGGATTTCTTTAAGTTGTAACCTAAACTACATTTGACTTTGGGACTAGTCTTATGTTTTTGAGATAAATTTAATCTATTTTCAGCCTTAGTATGGCCTTGGCTTGAATGGCTTCTCACAACAGTGATTAGTGCTTGAGCTGGAGCAAAGTGGGAAGCAGGCTTCTGCATCTCTGCTAATGAAATAAAACATTGGACCTGTTCCTGTGACTGAATTAATTTCCCTACTCTCTCCAACGAACTGTCTTTAATCTAATAAGTTTCCTTCTGTCATTCACACTTCTTCTGAGTCACAGCATTGCAGGCAAGTTATTTAAAAATTAAAAACCACCACCACACTGTGGAATGTAATGTGAATCTTTGAAATTTGGTTGGGCATTTCAATGTCAAGATTAAACCCAGCAATCAAGCAGATGAGAAGAAATGACCATAGGTAACACGAAATGCACCATTTCTGTGTGCTGCTGAAAGCTGGGAATGTAATTCTCTTAAAGGGATTTCATATATAAGATGTTGACTTGATGTAAAAAAGTGGAGGGTAGAAATATTTATCTCAGCCATCCATCAATGTCTAATTGATTAAGGTACTCAGAAGGCTCTTTATAAATAGCACCTTATCTCCTCATTACATATGTATCCAAGGTTTCCACAAAGAGGATCTGTTCCACATGGTACATTCTTTTTAAGTGAGGTATTTTATTTTTTTTAAAGGAAGGCTGAGTGTTGCTAGTGTGCTGAGCTGAGGAAAGAGAACCTTCCTATAACTGCAAGAAAAATACTTTGCAGAACTATACTGAAAATGACCAAGCTTGCACAGGTGCTCAGCTGGGCAAGGTGGTCCTATAGAGGCCAGAAGGAGTCTTGCCACTTGAGGAATTGGGTTAAGCTGGCAGAAGGTCATATGTCCTTGCACTTAGAAAATCCTCACACCATCCTTTGGAAGGTGTACATCATTTGTCTTAAATGCTGTGCTGTGAGGGTTTTGATTTTTACTCCTCTTCCAGGAGCTGTGTTGCAGCCCAAGGTACTATTATTGACATTTCATGTCTTTCTTCCAAGTTTTGTTTGTATTTTTCAATAAAAATACTCTTTTGCTATAGCGAATCACAGAGTCACAGAGTAATTGGAGTTGGAAGGAACTTCTGAAGATCATCTCATCTAACTCTCCTACTAGAGCAGGATCACTACTACAGTGGATCACTAGGGTTAGAACCAATGAAGGTGAAGTTTAGGGTGCCAAAGCAGAGACAGGACTAGCACCAAGTTTGGTTGAATTCAGGTGCCCAAACTCATGAGCAGAGAAGATGTGATGAGTGAGGATCTGAACATATTGAAAGAAAGTTATGTGAAGTCAACATGCTACCTTATCATGATTGCAAGTCTACAGAGGAACAAGGTGTTTCTGAATGATACTGTGAGAGACTATATCTTTGTTGACTTGGAACACCTCTCTGGAAAGCCCCATTAATGACTTGAAGCTCATTCCTCCTTATTTTCTGTATGGTTCCTAAGTTCACAGGCTCAGAGCAGCCTGGTAGGTTTAGAGTGGGTAATTCTGAACTGTTTTGGAGTAGAGGGACAGAATTCAAAGCAATTTCATAGAGGGGAGAAATGGAATTTGAATTTTGTTTCTTGAATATGCATGCAAAATTCTGTGCTATTTTATTAATGTGGTTCTGTCTTAGTCATAATTTTTAAATATATTTTGTTTAAATATGCTTTATAGCAAGAAGAACTGATCCTATTAGTACATGCTAGTACCAATCTGTATATGTTTTATTGGATTAAACTCTCAGAGATACGGGCACAGAAATGTTGAGCCTTAATTAAATTTAGGTATGGCTGAGAACTGAGCTGCATCAGGATTGTGGCTATCCTTTAGCCTATTTAGTGAGGTAAAACTTTAAAGAATCTAAGAAACATCACCACCAACACCAGCTGAGTGGGTCTCTTCAGCACTGCAGGTTTTAAGGCAAGGCATGAGGTCTGCTTGGCTGCTTTTTGGATCAAATCCAAAGTGATTTCTCAAAATTTTTTCTTCTCTGTGGACAAAAAAAATTAAATTAAAATTTAAGTTTAAGTGAGATGTGCAGATGCCCTGTATCTGGACAGAATTTGTTTTCCTTTGGGTATTAGATAATTAGACAAAAATTATTTGGAAATATTTTTCATCCTTTAGCTGTTTATTGAATGTGTTAATTCTGTTGTTTGTATATTCTCATAAGATTTACCTTGCAACATGTTCTCTGAACAGGTAGTCTAGAGAAGTAAGAATTAAAAGAAAAACAAAACCAAACATTATTGAGAGGTAAGAAAATACACAGGTATTCAAAAAACATTTCCTTACTTCACAGCAATTTCAAGCCTGACATTCCTTTATCCCTTCTTTGGGAAAAAACAAGCTCCCAGTGTACAGTACCCATCCTGTTAATGATTATTCTGAAATGGGTTTGTCTTCATGCCAGCTGGTACTGGGGCTTCACTGCTTTTGAGTCAGGCTTTCTCTGAAGAATAAATTGTTGAATGAAGACATGGGCCCAAGAACATGCAAAATCAAAGGTGAACAAAGGGCAGTCAAAAAGCAGAAAGAGATAGGAATCTGTTGGCTTAATTTTGTGAAATTTTTTGAAGAATGTGTGAAAGTTGTCTGTAATGCCCCTCTGGGACAGGTGCATCCCATCTGCCACCAGCAGGCCAGGTGTCTCATATAGCAGCCCGTGATCAAAAGCCAAAAGCCCTGCCTATGGCACCAGTCGCGTAGCCATGCATTGATCTGCAGAGTCCTCCTGTTTATCTCTTTATCCTTTCTTGCAACAAGTGTGGAGGCAAACACTACTTGTGCTTCAGACCCCCTAATCAGCTATCCCCGAGCCCGAAGTCTCTCTTCATTGCCCTTGGACTCCTTGTAACAATTTCATCACTGCCAACCTGAAAAACCAGCAGTGGATAGTAGTCAGAGGGCTGCACCAGATCAGAGACTTTCCTTCTAACATCTCTAATCTGAGCCCCAGGGAGGCAGAAGACTTCCCTGTGGGATGGGTCTGGTCGACAAATGGGCCCTTCTGTTCCCCTCAGAAGGGAGTCGCCCACCATAATTACTGTCATTTTCTTCTTAGTTGAAGAAGTTCTAAGGTGAGGGGGTGAATGACAAGCCCTAGGTGATTCACTAGATGGATCTACCTCTCCATCTTCATTTGCCTGGCCCTGAAGTTCCAAAGCCTCACACCTATCTTTCAAGGGCAACTGGGGGGTGTGGGTGTGTGTGCTGTGAGGGTTTTTGCTTGCCTCTTCAAGGAGGAACCTCCCTCCATTCCTCCCTGTCCTGTGAGCTCCCTCCTTCTGATGATAGGAGGGGAGCGGATCCATCATCACTTGTTCAAGAAATTCTTCCTTCTGCCCTTGCCTTAGGGTGTGGCTCCAACAATCTATTTCACTTTTGATGATGCTTCTTAACCTTTCTGCTTTCTCCCTCAGTTCAACCAGCTGCCTGGGCAGATAATGTACTTGCTCAAACCACACAAAAGCGGTGTCACTGGCTCCCTCGAGTACCGGTGCCAGGCTCAGGCATTTCCTGCAGCCAGAGACCTGCACGGCCACATGTCTGCACGAAAGCTCAGTCTGAGTTCCCACATTGTTCCCCACTGCAGCTTTTGGTTGTGTTATGATCATGATGGTCTGTCTAGCTAAAATAAAGCAACTGCTGCTTGCTGCTCCTCATGTGTCCTCACGCACACCCACACTAAACTGCTTGCACCGACTCACTCAGGGTCACTCTCTATGATGGCTGCTGCCACATGTCTCCTGTCTCTTTCAAGCTTTCACATGGGTGCTTAACCCAGGAGTTGACTGTCTGGCTGTCCTTTCTCTGCCCCTGTACTTCAACCTGCACAGCTCATCTCCTGCCAAAACAATTTGTTCTGGAATTTTTTCCTTTACATGTGACTGTCCTTTCAATCTAGGTTAACCCGAAAGGACTCAAATAAGCAGAGATGATGTAACTTAAAGGACTTTGCCTAATGCAACGCCATGCAACATGGGGTTGGTCTATTCTCCCTAGTAACAAGTGATACAACAAAAGAAAATGGTCTCAGGTTGTGCCTAGGGGGTTTTAGACTGGATATTAGGAAAAATTTCTTCACTGAAAGGGTTGTCAGGCACTGGAACAGGCTGCCTGCCCTGGTAGTGGTTAAGTCACTTTCCCTGAAGGTATTTAAAAGACATGTAGATGTGATGTTTAGGGGCACGTTTTAGTGGTGGACTTGGCAGCAATACGTTAATGGTTGCACTTGATCTTTTCCAGCCAAATTATTATATGATTCTATGATTGCATTATTTTAATATTGTGAGATGGTGGCAATGTCCCCGGCCCTAAGTTTTTGGAACATTTTTTTGCCTGAAGAAATACTATGGCCCTTCACACAAGTTAATTCCATCTAGCCAAGCCAGTCCATGAAACATGAACTTTAATGGTTGTACCTCAATTACATGCTTCAAAACCCAGCAACTTCAGAGGGTTTGTGAGTAAATAATTGATGTGCATTAACCTTTGTAAATCTGTTTTTAAAATTCAGTTAAACTGCTGAGGTGTTTCTGACACCTTCTAGAGCTCATTAGAATTTGGTGGCCCTGTTGCTATGGTACCAATGAAGCAAAGTCTTTGATGCCATTAGTGTCTCAGTCTTCTAAAACTCACCTTATTCCACAATAGAGACCAGTACTGAATGGGCTTTTTGGTAGTACCTGCAAAACTGTCAAACTTGGTAAGTGTTCCCAAGCATAGAAAACGCAGTAATATCCATAGATGGCATTAACTCCATTCTGATGTGACACCAGGCAATATCTGGTGTCTTATTTAAGTACACTGGAGGAAGAAGATCATTACACTCATTCGCTCCCATCTGCTCATCGTAAACTCCAAATGGGAGAACCTTTGGTGCACAAAATAAATCTCTTCTGCCAGACATCAGTCAGTGAGGGTTTAGTACAAATAAATGAATGCAAATAACACTAACACATTCTGCAACTGTCTCAGATTTTCTTTGCAGATTTGTAGCAGGCAGTCCTTTGTAAAACCTTGAAATATTCATGCTTTTTTCACATTGAAATGCCTCACAATTCTCTCTCTGCCTGTAAGTGGAATGCTTTGTTTTCTTTACTGTTGACTTAACTACATCCCTTTGGAATAAAAATAGAAGTTACTTCAAACAGTAGGGCAAAATAATGGCCTCAGGCATGTCACTACTGCAAACCATACATCTAAGCACGACCTTTTCCTTTGGTTAAATTAGGGTTTTGTGGGATGCCCCATTGGTGGGAAAAGTATTCTTAAATTATAAATATGCACAATTCTATTATCATAACAATTGGAATTTTGGGAGCTGGTTGTCAGGGCCAACTTAATTTTCAACTGCTGCATAAAATACATTTTTTAGCATTAGTTTAGGACTCACTCAAAACTCAGTAAGCTTTTTAAGCAGGGAAAATATTTTTAAACAGTACCTTGAGTTGAATCCAATGTCCTTGACTGGAAAGAGAGAAAAAGCGATCTCTCAAGTTGCCGTGAAAATACGAGCTTGTCTGGTTTTATGATGAATGAACAGCAAGAATGAGAAGGAAGAACAGAAAGCTGAAAGGAACCCATGGGGTTACCGAGATGCTGTAGACGCTGTACAAGGCTTGCTTTGGCTTGTGCTTTGGTCTCCTTGTTCCAAAGATCATCCATCCCAGTCATATTTCTTCTTTAACAATGGTTGAGGAAGTGGAACAATTTATTTTCCCCAGTGCTGGGTCAGGGCCACCAGTCAGCCTAGTATCTGTTTCCACAAGTGGCAACACAGGGGTCGAGTGGACTGAGAAGGAAGGAGATGGATACCTGAAGCTCTTGTACCCCCAAGTGTCTCTCTGAATGTGTAAAGAACCTACATCTTGCTAATATCTGCTCTGGCTTCACTCTACCTGCAGGACAGAGGCAGTCTGCACATGCAGATCAAATTTGCACCCTTGTTCTCTGTTTTTTTGCTGTAGGATTTCTTGAGATTAGTTGCAAGGTGAAACTGGACACACAAGGCTGTGTCTTAAGACAGAGCAGTTAATAATTTAACAACCAGTTTCTTAAACACACTGGCTGCCGTTTCTCTGATCCCATGTTAACTATACTCATTTTGCATTGTTTTCACAGCCATTTTAGACATATTTATGGGACTAAAGTGACCTCTCATGGATTTTAATCAGATTTTTTTCAAACTCCCTCACTGAGCCTTAATATTTGTCTTATTTGGAAAGTGGAAATTCTCTTTAGTGATTCTAAAAACCTCCCAGTTTTAGTGATACTGAACATTATGCCACTGTGGGGTTGCAAAAGGATTCCACTGTGGCTGAAACTTACGCATTTCTGAAAATAGAATTCTACTTATCTGGAGAAAAGCAGAAAAGCAAAACATGTAGTTGGATGAAAGAAAAAAAAAAAAAGACAGCTGCTTAGGTAGCTGATGTGTTAAAAATAGTCTCAGCAAAGACAGATTAGTGTATAATGATTCAGAAATGTATCAGGTAAGACAGAGAAAGGTAAAAAGAGAATGCAATGTGTCATATGTCTCCACAGTTTAATAGCTGGCTGTTTGTGGTGCTTATTAGGGGTTTCTTCAAGAAGTTCTGCTTCAAGGCAAGTCCATGTCACAGTGACCAGTACAGTATTAAGCTCACTGAGTACTCTTAAATGATCTGTGTGAAGCAGTGGAGGTGGGGGGAGGACAAGGAGGGGCTTTTTTTTTTAAGTGGTGATTTCTCAAAAAAAACCCCCAAAACAATAGGGAGGACTGATTGAATTTAGCCAACTGTTATGTCACCATAGCAACCATACATGTTTCACACTGGCAATATCTATTTTTTTCAGGGATTAAAATGCTGTTTCTTTTTCTTTGAGCAAAAAATTGTGACAGACCCACTAGGACCTTGAATTTGAAGAAAGAACTAGTTTTGGTTTGGTTTAAATATTATTATTGGGAGAAAAGATGTGGATGCTTTGAGCACTGAATTGGCAGAGTTTCCTGTATGGCCATATGTTATCTTCAGCAGTAACGGAGGGAAAGCAGAACAATTGCATACTGTCTAATTAAAAAAAAAAGTCTTGAGAGTTATTACAATTTATTTGGTTTTTAACCTTTTACACTTAGGGGTCATAGACTTACAACAGCTATCAAATAGGTTGGACTCTTTCTACTGACTTACAGTCTTTGATTAGGTCATAAAGCTACAGCTAAGCTAGTCTTTTTATTATGTAATGAAAATTTTGCTGATATTTAAGATATTTTTACAGCTAGAGTGAGCTGTGGAGGTATCAACAGTCAGAAAATGACCCAGTAGATTAATCAAGTTAAAGTGTCTTACCCAATTTGACGTATTCAGTTGACAAAACTGCCCCCAAAATTGTGTAATAATAGACTGTTGGCCTGGGATCAGTATGAGACAATTTCACATGCTCATTTATTGTCTGTTTCTGCATGACAAACACAGCTCTCACTGGTTTCTTACAGTGTTTTAATAAGCTTGGTCAAGACTAGGAAAAATTATTTTATTACAGAACAATAACCACTCTTAATCAGATGTATTTGTCTTTTGGAGACCAAACCTTTAGCAGTTACTTTTGGAAGAAGAATTAATCCTTTATGGCTAAGAGGCATATTTGTATATAGATTGTACCATATATAGGGAGGACCAATGCTCCTTTTTTCAGGACAATAACTTTGCAGTGAAGATAGGGAAAAGGCTGTTCAGAAAACCAGAGTGGGGCTTGCAGAGGTGCTGCAGGCTGCCCACGGGGTGCCCTGCACAAACTTACTGCTGGTGCTGAGCAAGACAGGGCAGTGCTGGGGGCAGGATGAAAGGACAGTTCTGCTGCTATAGTGCAAAACCTTTTGTTAAGGTCAGCAATGCCATGGTGATGCTTTTCTGCAGTAAGTTTGGTGTGGCTGGAAGTACAGAGGGCAGCTCTGCCTTAAGGTGCACGGTATAGCCAATGCCGGTTGTGACCATGGACATGATGTGAGCCAAATCAGCAAAGATGGCTGTTGATCTGTTTTTGGATTTACAAGTCCTCTGTCCTTTCAGGAAATGGACTACGGTAGAGACAGCTAGGGGTCCCAAGACCAGGCATATCTGAAAACATTGTCTCTTTCCTTTACCATCTTCATAAAACATCAATAATAAGATCAGGCTCCATCAGTGGGTCACAGGGAAAAGGCAATCCCTGAAGCTGTATACCTTCTTTCCAAATGCTGCTCCAGTCTCTCAATGATGGATTAGCTGCTGAACAGCTCTGTCAGTGCTACCCAGTGCTGAACTGATGATACCACTTTCCCACAATTAATTTTAGTGGTGCAGCAAGGCTGACCTGCCTAATTAACGTGAAATAGCATTCAAATTACCACAAGTATAATAGCTATTTCTTTACTGTTTTTAATTTACTGGCAGTAAAATCACTGAAAACACAGATCTTGGCCAGATAGTTTAAAAAGCTCAATTATTCTAGAATTGCAGATTGCAGTAGGGATGCCTTTGGCCAACTGCAGCTCACAGTAGCCATACTGTGTCAAAGCTGGCCTATTTTAGCTCCCCTTTAATAACATTTTTGCTTCCCTGAAGGTGTGACACCAAGTGTTATTAATAGTCAAATTGTCTAGCATCTTACAAAAGCTGTGTTTCCTTGGATCCCATTATTTTGCCACTGTTCTTCACTATGGGATAGAACTTGAAGGTACAACTGTGGATAAAATAGTGACTGAGAGACGAATGTGATGGATCACTATAAGCCCATCATCCATAATACTTGTGACTTTAAGCTTTCTGCTGCTCCTGGAATAGTGTAACAGGTTTTTTTGTTGTTGAGATTTGAGTACTGTGATAACTATGCTAAAGATGATGGCTCACATTGTTTGCCATAGCTGGAGGCATGCATGTGGAGAAATAGTTTTTCCTCCTCTGTTTGCCACATGCGTGCACCCCTATCTACACTGTGCTGATCTCCAGGATGTTTCTCCCATGCAAAACATGGTCTTCAGAAGAGGATTTTGTGCTAATTGTTTAAATTACGTTAGTCAGTGGTGATAGCACACTGGCACCTATGAAACAAGGTGAGAGACACCCTGTGAGCAAATCCTCATGTGCAGTTTCTTATTCTAATCCATTTGTATGGATTTTACTGTGAATTTCTGACAATTTGTATTTTCAGTCACAAAACAAAACCACAGAAGATGCTATAATTTAATAAATGCATTTCACAAAATGTGTGAACCAACAGGAAATTTTAACAAGATGAGTGAAGTTGCTAAATGAAAAGAGGTGGGTGTTTTGCACTAGAAGATGTTGAGACGACTTGTTCTCGATTGTGGCTTTTCCTGGTCTTCTATCAGCTTTCCAAATTATTGCACCAAAATTATAATTCCCAGTAATTGCTAATTGCCTGTAAATCCCTAATGTTTAACTGGATCAATAGCTTCCCAGTTGCTGTTTGTCTTCACAGTGCGTCAAACACTATGATACCAACCTGTAAAGAACGTCTAAAAAGAGCAAATGCAAGTGGGAGAAAACCATGTAATATACAAGCAATTGCTCTAAGACAGAGCATTTGCTACTTGCTGTATGCCATTCCAGAAAAAACCCATAAGCTATTGGTCTCTTTGGGTTTTTCAGCTGTCCCTCAGCCATACCTTATTCATTGCTAGTCTACAGTCATACAGATTTTGCCCACTGACTCTTTTCTTATATGTCCATAAAAGCCACAAAATTGGGTTTTTTACTTGTCTTGCTTCCTTGCTTGCTTTTCATCAATCTTCTTTACTCCAGATGCAAAAACATTACCACGGGAATGGGAGAGTTACTGTTTCTTACAAGTAGCTTCAATAATATCTTGGGTCAACATTAATGTACTACAGAGTGCTAACCTATGAACATTGAATTTTGTAGTGTATCTTAACAGTTATTGCAGTGAATCTTGGTTTGAATTTCCAGAAGACCTGAGTCATGTTGCTAAGAAATTTTAAGTAGCAGAGCTGATATTTTTTGCAGTGATTCCTTCTAATCATAAACTGGGCAAATGCCTTAAAAAAACCTAACCACCAAACAAACAAACAAAAAACACAACAAAAACCAACCAACCAAAAAAACCCCCCAAAAAACCCTCAACAAACTCATTACATTTTTTTCTCATGCATAAATAAAACTGGCCTAGAAGGCTTCAGAAGTATTTTTCATCAGTAAAATAATCTTTATATGCCCACACAATTGATTTGATGCCTTTCCTTATGCAAGGGAGATATTTTAAATTGGTGTTTATGTCTTGTTTGATGTTTGGGTTATGGCTTTTTTTCCTTTTTTTCTTTTTTAAGATTCATTATGCAGAAAGATAAAGATGATGCCCAGAAGGAGAGATCTCTGTTTTTTCCTTTTCATTTTGGCTGAACTAGTCATTGCATGTATAAGGGTGATTTGCTTGAACAATGACATTTTTTTGAAAGAGTATTTTCTTTTAAAATATGATGGCTTTTGTGATAACAACTGAAAGTCTTATCCTAAGCAGTAAACCATGTTTAGGTCTTAGCACAATGATAGTGATCCATAATCTGCACATTTGAGCTCCAAAGCTGGAGGTGTCCCCTTGAGATGCCCACATGTCCTGGCTGGGTGACTGCAAATGTGAGGAGTGTGCAGGAGCCTGGCAGGCACCAGTGTTTCTGTTCCCCTCTGTTTGTTTGCCTTACAGCAAACACTGAAATGGCTTTGGCTGCTACATGATTCTTCCCCCCCCTGCAAACCTTTTGGCTTCATGACCTTACACCTGACTTTTAGAACACCAGAACAGGAGGACAGCTCACGCAGTGGCAGCATATGAATGTTGTTTTATTTGTACCTGTCGCAGTTGTCACTAAAGGACTGCAAGGCACATTGCCACAGGGGCTGCTTCCTGTATGTTCTTTTGAAAGTTCCCCTTTGAAGACTCTGGCCACAAGTTGTAGTTTTGTTGGTTTGTTTTTTTTTTTCCCCAAGTACTGCTGTACTATGACTGATGTAAAGATGCCCTGTATTGCAGTGCTTGTCACAGTGCTCAAACAACTTGCATTTATAAAACTCACAAAAGCCAAGTTAGCAAACGCAGCAAAACTTCCTTGCTCATGTTAAGTGCTGCCAGCTCTCTGCCTGCTTGTTTTGTGCATTGAGCTGAGAAGCTTTGCTGGGCTAGCCTCCTTGTGAGTTTGTCTAAAGAAGAGTTGGATTTAGGAGGCCAGGGATGGTGCAGAGCCCTGGTAGCTGCTGTCAACCACACGGTGGGAAGCATCGGCAGGGAAGGTCCTGCTAGCCTGCAACACAGCTGTCTGGCACAAGCAGAGCATCTCATTGTCTCTTGTCTCAAGAGCCTCAAAATGGTACACAGCACGTCTACTACCCTCTCCATTTTACATTAGGCTTGTTTTACTAGTTTGCAAGTGTGTCACAGCTGATTTCAGCCAGGCTTTATGATGGATGGTGAGAAGCCACCATCTGTGTTAGTTCCTGTTCTGCTCAGGAGAGCCCAAGGTGGGCTTCACTCCATGCACTCATCTGAGGGCTCTGTGCATTTGCCTCTGCTGTTTTCAGATGCTCTTGGCAGTGGGACTGTGAGACTGGGCTGCGTGTCTCCCCAGCTCCAGCAGTTTCCTCTTCAGATGGCTTTTTCTTGGCTGCAGGAAGTAGGTTACTTGAAAGAAGCAAAACCCACTGGCTTTGCTTAAGCTTTATGCAGTGGGCGTCCAGAACTAGAGACAAATACAAAAAATATCCACAGAGGTTTTTGCTCTCCACTCCCATGATTGGAGCAATTAGAGACACGAATAATTTGAAAAGCTCTTTTCAGTGCAACACAGATATATTGTTGGAAAAGCACCTGTTCCCCATGCAGAAGCAAGTGTCTGTGAAAACAGTCCCTGCAAAGGTGGTTTCTTCACCACACCAGGGCCTCATGCCAGCTGCACCAGGCTGCAAATAACCCCCTGAGCTGCTTGAAAGGATGGGCACACCTTGCATCTCTCCTCCTTGAGCAGTACCAACAGTATCTAAAAAATAGTTTGGTAGGATCAAATCCCCCACCTTCTTGGGAATTAGACAGTGAGTTAAGAGCCACTTTAGGGCAGTGAATGGGGAGAAACACAGTGCTTCTGACTTCTTCAAGAATATATTTTGTGAAATGTTAAATTTCCAACTCTTTTTCTCTGCATGTCGTATTTCTCCACCCACTCTCCCTTGCTTAGAGGTGTTTAAAATGCTTGGAATGGACACACATATGAAAAATGTTTAATCACAGCAACAGCCCTGTGTGGAGTGTTCTGTTTAGCATAAAGTCTGTATAATCTGCATATCAGCAACCACTTGGAGACATTACATGGGCTGTTATCTCTAATCACCCAAAGATGTTTTATAACTCTAAGAAGATTGACAGCTTTCCCTGAAAGAATTCAGAATAGACTTTTCCACTTATACCATCTCTTGGAGTAGCAAGAGAAACATTGTGATGTCTGATACTAAGATCTGGTAGATGTTGGTTTTAATGACAGTTAGCATGCAGCTGTTTTCACAATTGTTTAAAAATCATACTCAGAATGTCTGAACAAAACTGGAGCAGGAATCAGTGTGATCCAATTTAGCATGCATAGCAACGTTGGTGTACTAATTATAATTTTGCCACAAGCAATTGTCACAGTCATAAAACTGCCAGTCTGTTTGGTGGTGGGCAGCTTTCTATTTCACAGACATCTGGCCGAATCAGCAGAGGACGATTAGCTTGCCAGACTGCCGGCTGTGTGCAAGAACAAAAAATCACAATGTTGAGGTGGGCTGGAGAAACCAGTGATTTCTGCAACAGAGATGGTGGGCTTAAGCACTGCAAAATGGCATATCATTTGGCATTTAGCAAACAAGGCTGGGAATGCGTCATGTTGGTTTTTACAAAGCTTTTTGTTGCTCTCGAGCTATTCTGTACCCTTCTGAACATAAATAGCTCTGGTACTTTTATACCTAAAAAATACCAGAAGTGCTTTTTTAGCAGAGGCTTTGCTGTGAGTCCCATGTATCAGAGAGCAATCTCTTGCATTGTTTTAGGGGAAGACTGGGGGCCAACGCATAATTTGCACTATTCTGTGCCCCAGCGTACAAGATATACCTCTGGTAAGTCATACCCTTACCTGAAGCCAGTTGGACATTTTCCAAGGACACAGGCTGGCACTGAGGAATTGCCATTTGGAAACAGGCACAACAGAAGAGTCGTTCCTTCATTGCAGAACTTTCCAGCCCAACTTCAGATTTTAATTTCAAGAACCTGGCAAATTTTATTCCAACTTAATATGATAACATACCAAATTGGAAAAATATTCTGAGCCTTTGACATGGTTTCCAACTATTTAAATTAACAAAGAAAGGAGGTAATATTTTATATTTTTTTCCCCAAAAATGTAGAGCAGAATTCTACTTTACAGTCTACATCTGCCAGTCAGGCTTTATCATCAGGTGGAGTGTCATAGATTGGTTTGGGTTAGAAAGGACCTTAAAGATCATCTAGTTCCAACCTCCCTGCACGGGCAGGGACACCTCCCACTAGACCAGGTTGCTCAGAGCCCCATCCAACCTGGCCTTGAACACTTGAAGGGAGGGTCATCCACAACCTCCCTGGGCAGCCTGTGCCAGTGTCTTACCACTCTCACACTGAATAATTTCATCCTAATGTCTAACCTAAATCTCCCCTCTTCCAGCTTGAAAACATTACCCCTTGTCCTAACACTACATGCCCTTGTTAAAAGTCCCTCCCCAGCTTTCCTGTAGTCCCTTCAGATACTGGAAGGCCACTATGAGGTCTCCCCAGACCCTTCTCCATGCTGAATAGCCCCAACTCTCTCAGCCTGTCTTCATAGGAGAGGTCCTCCAGCCCTCTTCATGGCCCTCCTCTGGACTTGTTCCAACAGCTCCATGTCTTTCCTGTGCTGAGGACTCTAGACCTGGACACAATAATCCAGGCTGTTCTCATTTCATTTTCTGCGTAGCCAGTATTTGTGCTTGAGCAAACACAAAACAAATGCACAAATAAATCCTGGCCCTTGTCCAGGCAAGGTCCTCCCTTTCCCACTCACTGCTGCTGCTTGAACAGCCACAGGAAGCCTCCCTGGCCAGTAGTGCTGCTGCCAGCTTGTTACGTACCTTTGCAGCAAACAGGTTTTGCATCTCAGAGTGGAAGGCAGACCATATCCCTTCTTTTCCCTAGATGCATGATGTTTTCTATATTATAATAAACTAAGTATTGTAAAATTTGCAACAGTTCACTTGAATAAGTTCCAGTTGATTTTAGTAGAAAAAAAGTTATTTGGAGCAATGAGTGGTGAATTTTGCTGTATTGTACACCTTGGATTGACTGCAATTTACCTACCTAAACATTGATCTTAGAGAAGGAGGCAACTGGGTTCTTTCCCGGAGATATGTTGAGGCTGCATTATCCATAGTTGGATGCTTAGTTCAGGAAAATATAAAGGGCAATTAACTGAATGAGAAAATAATAACAGGACAGGACATATATATATATATTTAATTTTTTCGTTCAGACAGAGTGAAAACAATAGCCCAGGTTTGTCATGTCTTTTTCCAATCATGTGCTTGGTTGCATTTTTAAACTATTAGGAAAAATAATAGTAAAACACCAATCTAAGGGTTAATAATAAAATAGTCACGATATAAGAAAGAATAATAATTGTAAAAGTATTAAACAGCTGGAAATTTGTCTATGTTGCTTCCCTGGGGGTCAAAGTCCCATGAGACTGTGTCTGTAGGTCCTTCCCTGAGCTCTGTTTTAAATCCAACACAGCTTATCTCAGTTTCAAGCAAAGACACTATCTAGTACCTATAGTTGCAATTGTAAACTAAACTGGAAATTGTGAAATTTACCCACATGTCATGGCACAAGTAACTTACTCAAATTATTTTGCAAATATGAGCCAAGAGAGACAGGCTTTCACAGTAAGGTTGCTGATGAGATGAGTGACGTCAGGAGAAGGACTTAAGTCGGTTTGCTCAGCATGGAAACAAGGTTTTCTAAATTTCCAGGAATTTAAATGCCTGTTCTCTGCCTTCATCTGCTAGTATACATGTTTTTAGCATATTATAAAACTGTGGCTGTTAATAAAGCACCACACAAAATAACTACCAAAATTCTTTCATATGTGAGAAAGAACATGTCTTCAGAAAATCTCATTTAAACTTTTTAAACTTTTTTTGTAAATGATGGTGGTAAATTATGGTAGATAAGTCTCAGCAATATTTGCATTGGCTACTTACCATGTGCTTAAAATGTGTACCTTATCAGAATAACAACTAGATTCAAATACCAGTTCAAAGGCAATTTTAACATGCAGATAATTACTTCAAATCAAAATAATTATTTTTCTTGTACAGTTCTATAAATTAAATTAACTTAACCTCTGATATTTTTATGACTTTACGACTTAATATTCTATAGGTAACCCAGATAAAACACATAATGTCCTTCCATGAACATTGTAACAAACACCAGAACTGTTGGGGCACCCTTCTATCACTCCTCCCCTTCTCCCACCCCGTCTTTTGTGTTCAATCCTAGACAGAAAATAAAGAAGGAACGAGGCTTTCTGTGTTGACATTGTGAATTGCAGCATAGCTACAAAAAAACTCTTGTCCTTTAAGCGATTGCTGCGATAGCGAAAGGAAGTGGGGTTTCCTTTGAGCTAGGAATGGGCAGTGAGAGCAGAAAATAATGAGAGAAGGCACAGATATTCTGCTGAAGGCAGCACTTATCCTGCCCATATGCCCTCTAAGAGTCAACAAATTATTTGGTGTGGAAAACACTGGGTACTCTTTCTGCATTGTTTTCTCAGTGTAAGAGAGAAGATGTAAAGAATTACGTGATGTGGGGGAAGGGAGGAAAAATCTTTGCAAAGTGGTTCCCAACATGCTGTCATTGAGTGGGGAAGAGAAAATGTTTTGGGAAAGAGCTGCTGCAGCTGAATAAGTGCATTCAGAAAGATCAAAATCTCTCTGAATGATGCTCCTCTTTTTCCTCCTGCCTTGTTTGTCACTGGTGTATGTTAGATCCGAGTAACTAATTTTCTATTGTGCAGGAATATAATTGCAAGGTCTTTCCACCACTTTTGAAAAGCCTGACCCAAAGTTTGTGACCAAGCAGCACACTGAAAAAGGAAGCAGGGTTTACAGGGAGACTCACTAGACTCATGACTCCCGAGAGTCATTGATAGAGCTAAAGCGGGAGAAATAGGAAAGCTTTTGTCTCAGAGTAACTTTATCAAGTTCTTAAAGAACAGTGGTTACACACTTCTATCCAGTTACTGTTACCTGCTTTTCTCTGCAAATCTTGATTCCCTTTTTCTCCTTAGGCCATCATGCCACAAATCTACTGCAACATATTAAAAACATCACACCACGTAGAGAAAAAAAAAAAAGTTAAAGTCATATTAACGTTGAAATTTCAATTAATGCTTGATCACATTCTGTTAGTCCTTTATATCACTTGTATTTTGCAGAGCACTTTTAAAAAGGCTTATGATTTCTGCAGAGATTAAATCCAGCTAAGTGGAATGTCAGCATTGCATTAAGTCCTTAGTGTGCTTCTGGCTGATTCTTTTGTGTTGCCTGATGATTTTTACTATCTGTATCTTCTGATATACTTTTTAATAAGACATGCAAAGAGCTGCATTATTGCATGCTTGTCTCAGGTAAGTTAATGATGTTAACCACAAAAATATTAGGTTAAATAATTTTTTAAAGTTTATATCAAAGTACAATTTCCTCCACAGGCTCTCTGCCAGAAATGGTGAGATGTGACTTTAGTTATTGTCTTTAGCAAAAAAGATGGTAACACATTTGTCCTTCAACAGCTGGGAGAAAATTCACTGAGATTTCTTTTTTTTTTTTTTTTTGTAAATGCTGTCAAAGGAGACAAATTATGACCTCTTTCAGATGTGGAGTCCTCAGTCTTGACACTTGCATTAGGAAATCTGGAAACACTAGCCTGACTTGATTTGTGTATGCAGGCAGTAAAGCACTAGAATGTATGCTTGCTGTTATCATGGTGGAATTATTGATATTAACTGATGTAAGATCCCAGGAATTTCAGATGAGCACTACCAAGATGAGAGACTGAGAAAACTAGGTAGGCTGATGTAGGGAAAGAATATTTGGGACCACTCAGGCACTTCACAAGAGGTTCGATTGTTCAGGAAAAGTAACTGGACACCATCAGAAGAAAACTGAAGATGCTGTCACACACAAAACTTTTTAATAAGAGTGTTGAAGCTATTATATAAAAATATATAACCCTTTCTTCTTTGAAGTGGCTTTCTATAACTAGATTTCTATAAGGATTCTAAAGGGAAGTAAAACTAGACAATCTTTACTGTATGACTTCCTGGGGAAAAAATGAGCTTATCTGTGAAACTTACAGCCACAAGTTCCTGGGACAAAGAGCTTGGCTGGATTCAATCAAGAAGCAGAATAATACAATGTGGTCCTTTTTAGACAGCTATCATAACACCTCATATAACTTAGTTAAATACTTATCTAGAAAGTTTAGGTAAGCTTCAGAAAGAGGGCAGGGAAATAATGAAAGACACGAAAAGTTTATACATTTTCTCCTAATGGCAAAAACTTCTTTGTATACACCAAAAACTTTAGATTAAATGACCTCTGAGAAAAAAAGCTCTGATCTAATGTTACTGCTCTACTGGGGTGCAACAGGGTGCTTTTCAGGAGTTCCACGGTGTTTCACTTCAATCCTGACTACACATTTCTACAGTCTGTGAAATTTACTGCCCCACTGGCTGCATGGATTGAGCAGTTTTTGTGAGGTAAATGTTTTATAAAAGAGATGTTTTGTGAGACTATTTTCTGACTTTCAGTCATCTGAGATGAATGAAGACACAATGGAATAATCTTAAATTTGGGTGAAAGCAATTTTGGAAAAACGTCTAACCATGGACATTGTGTTTAACCTGGTACCTTCAGTGCCATGAGGTATCAGGACAAAGAGTCTGGTTGGGTTCAATTAAGAGATATTGTGTAAAATTTGGGTCCTTGTAGGTAACTATAGTGGTTTCTGCAGAAAAGTTCTCAATCCAAGGGGGGATATGTTCTGAAGATTTTTTTTAATGCAGATACACTGTAATTTTAAAAAAAATATTCATACTTTATATAGAATATTTAGTTGCATAAGCAAGTCATACCTTGGTGGTGTGGTACTGCGTTGCCTTGATTTAGGATAGACCTGTCACAGATAACAATGAACATGGAAAATTATTTGTTTCATAAAATCATAGAAACATAGAATCATAGAATGCCAGGTTGGAAGGGACCTCAAGGATCTTCTGGTTCAACCTTTCTAGATACTACTATAGTTTATATGAGATGGCCCAGCACCCTGTCAAGCTGAGACTTAAACCTGTCCAATGTGGGGGAATCTACCACTTCCCTTGGGAGACTACTCCAATATTTGACTGTCCTCATGGTGAAAAATTTACTTCTTGTGTCCAACTGGAATCTCACCAGGAGCAAATTGTGCCCATTGCCCCTTATCTTTACCATGTGACTTAGGGAGTCTCCCTTTTCTTGGTAGCCACCTTTTAAGTACTGGAACCTGGTAATAAAGTCCTCTCTCCTCAAGACTGAACAAACACAGTTTTCTCAGCATCTCCTCATATGGCAGGTCCTCCACTCCTCTGATCATCCTTGTGACCCTTCTCTGGACCCTCTCCAGCCTGTCCACACCCTTTTTGTAGATCAGGGAACAAAACTTAATGCAATAATCCAGGTATGGTCTGACAAGCATCGAGTAGAGCAGGATGATGACTTCTTCATCTCTGCTGGTGATGCCCTTGTTGATGCAGCCCAGCATCCTGTTGGCTTTCTTTGCTGCTGCGGCACAGTGTTCACTCATGTTGAGCCTGTTAGCCACCAAGACAACCAAGTCCCTTTCCACAGGGCTGCTCTTCAGCCAGGTGGATCCCAGTCTGAACTGCACTCCTGGGTTACGTGTTTCCAGGCATAAGACCTTACTCTTCTCTCCATTGAACTTCATAAGGTTTCTGTGTTTCTCACAGCTAAGCCAAGGTGATCTCTTGCTCTACCTACTTCCCTTGCCTTTAGAGAGGATGAATTGTTTTTGCTTATTTAGAAGAGTGTTCTTATTAGTTACATTTGGTTTTCCAAAGTCGAGAAGAAACTCTTAACCTGGAAAGGGTCTATTTTAACAAAGTAGTCTCAAAACTACTGGAGCTGATTAAACTAACCTATGAGTAATGGACCTTGTCCTGTGATGAACTTGATAATTTCTGCTAGTGATAATGAAAATAATTTTCCTACAATTAATTTTTCTGGAGAATGTGACTTAGAATTTTTTTCCATCTTTTATTCTTGGTGTCTTATTCAGTAATTTTTCAACCTATTTTGTCATGAAAAACTTGAAAAATCCAGGAGTTCTGAGGAGTCAGGTTCCTAAGGTTTGTAGCTGAGCAATTTTTCTTCATTGATGTATTTGTTAAGTCCTGCACTTCAGGTCCTTTTAAGCTGAACCCCTGGAAAATTCCTTAGAAATAGACTTTTTGTAGGGTTCTTAGTTTCTTTAGCTTTCTTTCTGGGCTTTTTGTGTGTGTATATATATATAATTCACTTCATGTAAATTATGTTTGTATTCAAGATAATATTCATTAATTCTAATAAAGTTTTAGAGCTGAAATGCAAATACACACAGGTGGGGAACAACTTTCTCTATTCATTTAAATTACATCTCTTTCTGAAATGTGAAGGCTGGAGTTTCGGTGCAAGTTGCCTGCCTGTCTTCCAGTGCTTCTGAGATGTGCAATGGATGTTTCCTTCTCCTGCAAGCATGGCCTTTCTCAAAAGTCTCCTTCCTGCAGACTCTTGAGATAATCTCTCCTCTACTGGATAATCCCCTCTCTTCTCTGAAATGGCACTAACCTTGGAAGACATTATGCAGGTCTTTGGTATCCTTGTGAACTTAGCTCTTCTTGGTTGGCTTGCAAATGCAGGGAGCAAATTATTTGCAGTGTCACTTGATGGAGCTCAGTGAAACTTTGACACTGAGCAGTTGTTAACAAAAGTAAACTTTCTTCTGTCAAATGAAATCAAAGCATTCTTTCTTGCTTATTTTACAGTTATGTGATCAAACTTGAAACCACATTTTAATAGAATGGATTCCTTGCTACTTACTCTCATGCTGTCTTCAACTATTAACTTGTTCATTAAACAGGAACTTTGGATGTTTTAGATATATAGATTAGGAGATAAACATAGGTTTAAATCACTATTTGAACTTTTATGGTAGGGCTTTACTTACTTTTCTCCTGTGGTTGTTGCAGGCAAAAATCATTAACTCCAAAACAGATTTCAGAGGAATTTTGAAAGGCAATAAATACTATCAAGGACATCTGCCATCACCATCCTGAAAGGATGCTACAGCATTAAGAACTGTAAAAACACCTAACTAAATACAGGTACCACTCAGCATATATTTACATTATTTGTTTTGCCTGTGCTCCTTAGCATGTTCCGCAGCTTTTGTGAACAGTCTTCTTGGGTGACGCAGCAGAAGCAAAGAACAGTGGTAGAACCATGCAGCTAAGGAAATGCTGCCCCAAGTGCTGTCTGTAAACATTATCTGTTACAGTGCCCAGTCCTGTGGCACATGAGATTACCAAGCCTTGCTAAGTTTAAAGTACAGTAATCCTCTTTTGTGCAGTAACACGCATAGATTCTTTATAACAGCTTAGATGGTAATTAGCGGGGGATTTCGGATTCATTGACTGGATACAAATATAGCAGAGAGGAGGGAAAGACCTAGGCAGCAGTTCTCAAATCAGGGGTCACTAACGCAATAAGGGTTGTAGCATTTATGGGGGTGGGGATGAGCCAGCAGAACCTCAGGGAGGGTGAGGGTTACAAGAGTTTGGGCTTGCAAGCATAGCGATGGAGTCTTAATCAGAATCAAGGTCTGTCTTGGCTGGGAGAAGATTTAGTTTAGATCTGTGTCTTCTCCAACATTTTGTAAGCATAGATGTCCATCCTTCAGGGCTGACACTGTGTCAGCAATTACTGTCCTGCTTTTGAAGTATTAGTTGAATCATAGTTGTTGAATCAGCCTTATTTAATTTCATGTATTTTGATATGCATTATGGGGCGAAGTGAGAAAGAAGGAAGTGAGTTGAGCTGTCTCCACATGACCTTGTTTTACCTGCAGAGACCTAACCACTGCAGTTAACTGAAAGAAAATGAAATATTTCACAAATTTTAATATTCAGCAGATCAATGTGCTTATTAAATCCTACTGCAAATGAGTTGACTCTTCCTGCTTACAAGTTTTCTGAATTTTAGCTTTTTGGTAATAATGAAATATCACATAATATTTCTGTTCTCACTGCTAGCTAGCAAATTTGAGCAAACACAGAAGAATTTTCAGGTTTTAGGGTATGAGAGTAATGAAAATAATTTTAACATTCTTTTTAGTACTTGGGAGGAATGTTATTTTTATAAGAACAAGATTCATATCTGCTCCAAATGCAAACTCAAATTCTAGAAATACAAGCTGAATTAATATAATTTTGTGATTTGGAACCTATACATTCAGCTAATAGTTTATATATCAGCTGTTGTATGCTCACTTTCTTGTCAGAAGAGCCAGGGGCTGATGCATATAGCCCTAGCCAGGGCTGGTTTTGAACAGTGGTTTGAATTGAACAAAAAAATGCTGTTAGAATTTATTTAATTTTTTTTGTAAGCAATAATTAGGGCTGTATTTTATGAAGAGTTGTAGAGAGCTTATAGGTCTTTTTACCAAGATATGGCAACTCTTTTTTTTTCTTTTTTTTTAATGTTTAATAACTGCTTAATTATTTATTAAAGCTTTTATTAAATGTATGAAAATATCAGTTCCTTCTCTGTCCTGACCACAAGGTAGTAAAAAAGTAACAAATATTTTTTGTTAAATATATTGAATATTTTATATTTTAAAAGTCATCTTGGTTTTCATCAACATTTTTATTTTTTAAATAATGTTCTACATCTAATTTGCATTAGTTTCTCCCTCTCTCTTCCCTTCAGAGCACTGAATAAACAGTCCTCCTGCTTGAGGCTGCTCCTTGATGAACTCTGAAGTCTCATACTTTTCATGTTTTTATGAAAATATCTTCCCCTGTGATATTACTGGCTTCCCTCACTTTCAGTAGCAGCCCTGGAAAAGTGTACCAAGAAATATTTCAATCAATTTAAGCCTGAAAGAAAAAGGCAGATGACTAAGTCTATGCAAACGCTTTCTGCTTCATCTGCCAAGATGAAGATGTTATACGCGTGGTCAGAAAAGAACACATTGAAACTGGGCCCAAACTTCGCTTTTACCTCAAAATGACAAGTCATGTGCTGTCAGTAAAGGTTGGTGACAGTTGGTCAGGACTGGGTTCTCCCTCAAATGGAGAAGTGCTGGATTTCAACCCATCCTTTCCCACAAGACCCCTCAGTGCTGTGAGGGCTGAGCTTTGGGTTGGGGCTCTGCACGTGGATAGTGGTAGCAGGGCAGCAGATTCCCCTTGTGGGTGCTGAGCTCTGCCTGACCTTGAGCTCCCAGGGTACAATTGAACTGCTCATGTAAATGTGAAGGTACCTCCAGATGCCTGCTTTTGTCTGTATCATACCCATGAGAAGCTGTTTCTCCTGTCTTCCTAAAGCAGACGTAAACACTGTGCAAATCACCCTCAGTGTCATGCAGAAAAGCACAACTCAAGTTGGGCTTTTTTCCTGTCTTGTACAACAAATGTGCAATATTAAATATGTTATTTTGCAGGGAAAGACATAAAATCTCTAGCTCTTTAGTAAAAAAAAAGTGTGCAAGAATGGGTCCTCAGTTTTTTCAGCCTATTATCTACTTCTATTTTTTATTTTGTTTTTGTTCTGTCCAAAATTATTCTGTATTTTGAAGACCAAATTTCACAGATAGTTTCAAAACACCTGAAGTGGCATGTTTAGATCATGAACTACTTGTGGAATATTTTGACCTGTTTTCGTAGATGAAACAAAAAAATTCAGCTGGAAAATAACTGTTGTCTTCAATGAATCTTAATATTTTCTGGAAGATATAATTTCTGTTTACAGTCTATCTTTGAACTTCATCAAATATATATTGAATATTAATAGACGAGAAAAACACAGAAAGAAACTTAGCTGTTCTCAAACCTTTAATAAAAAAAAAAAAACACCACCTTTGAGTGCAAGGTATAACTATCATGCTGATACCTCCTTTATGCTATTATGCTGTTATGTTGCCACTTTGCATTTGTATCAGTGCCACCACTCCATGTACATAGTGCCTGTAGGTTCCTTGGGATTTATTTCTAGGAACCAGAAGGCGCACTAAGCTGCTGCACTGACAAGACATACTAGTATTATCTCACCCCTGATGAAATTCACAACACCCTTAATATTTCTTCTTCATGCTCAAGAAACGTAACTGTTCACTTTTTACCATGACTGCCATGGTTCTTCTGTGAATGGTTCTTTGCTTGCTGTATTCACAATTAGGCATTCTCTTTTTTTCTCACTGCCTTGTTTTCAATTGAATTTCTTAATTGATGCATCCAAGCTAGTAAGCAAATCGAGGGGAACAGGGCAAACGGTGGGGTAGTAATTTCTCCCGTTGCTGTGCTACGCTGTTGTTTTCAGTTCCACGTTAGCTCTGGTTCATATAATCTCTTTTCTTACTCCATATGACTCACAGGCTAAACAGAGCAGATGGGGGAGTAATTTCAGACAGTGACCTCATTTCTGCACATATTACTTCTCAAAAAGAGACAGCAATCAACTTGTGTCTTGCAAAAAGAAAAAGTTTGGGTTTTCTTTTTTTTTTTTTTCTTTTACTGTGTTATAGACATGAATCATTTTGAAAAGATAAAAGGGCCAAAGGGAATAGTCTGATCTTCCAACACCACCAGTGTGTTTGGCCGATCTGAGCTGGTGTAAAGAGCACTGTCAAACATTTGTGTTCAGCTACCTTGAAATCACTTCTCACTGTAGTTTTTAGCTCTTCTCTAAGAGTGAAGCATCCAAAAGACTATTTTATTGGTGAAATAATTTTAAATTTAAACACATTTCTTTATAGGAGACTTTCTACTCATTTGTATGTCTGAAATCAATCAGGTATTTTATTGGTTGTGGTGTTCAGGTCTTGGCTGCAGACATTATTGCTTCGGACAAATACATGCATTAATGATTGTAAATTGCTATAATAAAGTAGAAGTTCTCAAAAAATTGGTGTCTGCAATAAAGAACTGTGTTTGTTTTTTTTTCCTGTGGTAGTTAATTGTGATGGCTAGTCCAAGAGAAAAAACAGCTATGTGAAACCTGTAGGATTACAATTTCTGGAAAGTTCTGGAAACATCTAACATTTTTCATTTTCCTAAATGCTGCCCAACACATATATACAGAGCAATGATCAGTCTTGAAATCATAGAGTGAAATATAAGGACAAAGACAAGAATACAATTTCAGTAGCACCTTGGGTTTGATAGTTAGCTTTGCTCTAGTTGTATTTGCATCATTAAGCAGACAGCTCTACAATTGTACTTTGGTGTTAAACTGACTGTCAAGGATATGTCCTTAAAGCTCATAAGTTTTGAATTTTCTTCATATCTCCAACCCATTGAATCAGGCTTTTAGAAAGGAATCTTCCTTTTCAAAAGAAGAATGTTAATTTATTAGAAGGAATTATTTAAGCTTTAGAGTGAGAATATACTGAAGCTTAAGAAAGGATGTAAATAGGTATGTGTATTTTTAAGCATATTTAAAATGTCTATATAAATTGAACTAGTCTTTTGAGCTCTGGAAGAGGTATGACATCGTAGATCTTAAGTGTCATCAGTATGAATAAGCTGTATCAGAAAGGAGCTAATTATTTTAATTTATTTGAAGTTAATTTCTCTTCATACAGTTATTTAAGGACACAAATAATAGCAAATACTATAATTTGTTTAAAGAATGGGTAGCATGGTAAAACCAGTGATTTGCTGCAGTATAATCAAAATATTTATAAAAATGTTTTCAAATCATGTTGATCTATTTTTTAGATTTAAAAATATAGACATTATGAAATTATAGAAAGGATTACATCAGTAATAGTGAATTATCTTGTGTGAGTCTGTAAGGAATAATTATCAGGAGTAATTGCTATGAGACACTGACAGGAGAGTGGGGAGCTCTGGATTTCTGATGAAATAATTGCTTGATTTGATAAAGTGAACACACGTGAGTTGACATTACCTCTTTTAAGGGTAACTTTTGTCAATATTGGGAGCTTTATTATTAGAGGTGATGTCTGCCAAAATTCAGTCATATGGGGGCACTTCTGAGGAGGTAGATTTTCTGAGTCTGCTCAGTTTGTTTGAGATAAAAACCTGTCCTCCTAATTTCAGTGAGAAATTAGTGTTAATTTTGTTTTTCCTTTTACCACTGAACGTATTTCCCTTGGTTTGATATTGTTGTATTGTTCTGTGTAGGCAGACTTTGTAGGTGGATGTTAAGGAAGACTTAATCCCAACCAAGGCAAACAGACACACTTAGGCACTGACAACCCGAGTTCCACTTCTAACTAGCATTCAGGCCAAGAATTAAATCCACTTTCTTGCTTTATTTTCTAGTAAATGACCCTGAATAGATGAGAGGACTGGTGATTTGTGGTTATTTCCTCTGTCCTGCCCTTCAAACACTGCCAGTGCCCCAGAACAGAGGAAGGCAATGCCAAACCCTGCCGTGGGAGAACAGAGTTGCCCGAGGATGCATGGCCAGAGACTGTCTGAACTTGCCAGTCACCCTCAGCACGTCTGTCCTAATCCCTGCTGAGGTCTGACTTCTACTGGAGCTAGAGTCTCTTACCTTCATATTATTTCCTTTGTGAGATTTTAATGCGGTTGCCCATCATCCCAGAAAATTTGAGACATAAAAGGTGACTGCAGTTTAAACATTGTACAACATAGGAAACAGGAGGTGATATATGATTTTATGTATTTCTCAGAATATGTGTGATGTGTTGCGTTTTGTGACCAGTAAGACATATTTTCTTTTGCAGGAAGTGAACTTCTATTCAAGGGGCACTGGGGAACTGATGAGCTAAGAGCACAGTAGCAGTAGTTCTACAGAGTTCTGCCAGTAACATTAGAACATACAACAGGCAAACAGATTTTTCCATTGCTAGGGAATTGTTTAAACTCCTTTAAATGGTTGAAAGATACTTGTTGTGGTGGGGGAGGATGAAAAGCACTTTTATAGAGTAGTTAGGAAAAAAAATCCCATTACATCTGTTATATAAATACTGTGAAATCAAATTAGAGAAAAGAATATTGAAAGGGGTGAGGTGAGGGGAATATTAAGAATTTTGTTTTCACACAAAGCAGGTAAAATGCTTCATCAAGGATCTTCTCCCCCAGTGAAACTCGCACTGATTAGTTTAATCATGCAAAGATTTGTTGCATTTTTCTGAATCACAATAATGATGGTACTGTCAGATTGCAAAAGCATCTTATAGGAGGTCCTTTGTAAACCTTTGCTATGAGCTCAGAATAGAAATGTATTATTCAGTGTCATATTTTTCTTAAAAATTAATGTTTTAGTAATTTAAATTGAGATATCGCTCACATTCTCACATGCACATACTTCTCCTATAGAGCCATTCTGCTTGATGTTAAAAATTGTTTGAATTCTGTAAACAGAAAAGGCCATGTTATGACTTCTGTAGTGTCAAAAACAAGCACTGACCAGAGGATATACTTCACAAACGCTTTGCTCAACACAAAAGCTGTACACATGACTCCTTATCTGTTGCCATAAGCATGGGGCAAAGTAGACAGTTAGGGTCAACATTTGTATAAAATCACTTCACTAGGAGATTTCTATCATCTGATGATAGATGGACTTTATTCACCAGTGAGGGTTCATATATTGAAATATCTGCAGTCTTTCACTATGAAGCTGAAGAGTAAGTAGAATGTGGAAGATGCTGGGGCTGGCCACTGGGAAATGGGCGATCTCTTGCCTGAGTCTTGTGCTGTGCTGGTGTCAGATCTGACAAGTGTGGGTATTATCAAAAGCTAGTAAACCATCACCTAGACTGCCTTGCTCACTCATCGAGTTTTCAGCTCCAGCTCCCACAAAAACAATCTCGTCTCTAATGTTTTTCTACTGTTTTTCTCTACAGTAGTGTTGTTCTTGACTGCTCTATATGCTAAAAGGGTTTTACAAGCAGCAGTGCCTTTCAAACACATTTGCTGCTTACTGAAGAACTAGCTCTGAGGCAGGGCATTTCTCCTCTCTTGCTGCCTCTCTACAAGTTAAAAAGTACTCATTAAGGGAACTGGGTTTCTGCTCACTAATGGAAGACTGAGTGGAGCTTCTGGCTGTTTTCTCCTAGTGGGCCTGATTAGGAGGACTCCTGTATGGGCACCCAGAGGGAAAAGTGGCTGTTAGGTGTGAGAGCTGTTTATTAGCACTCATGCCTCCATTCAAGTATTTTTAGTTATTCAGCATTGGTACTTATTTGGTATTTGTACTATTTAGCAAGTACTTGTACTTGCTTATGCCAATAACAGGTTCAAATGCTCCCTTTGGAAAGCTCAAGGCTCAGAGTACAACAAGGCAGCCTGCTCCCCACCTCCTCAGTGCTCAAACCCTTGGGCCTGCCTCATGGGCCGCATTGTTCTGGTTTGGTAAAACCACTTCCTGATTTAATGGTTAGACTTGTATAACTATATATACACATGCATACTGGTGATGACCAGATATACCTTAAGGTTAAACATAAAATATAATAATACAAAACAGAAGTGAGGGCAGTCACAAAATTACACTAGAGAAAAAATCCATTTTATCATCCCTAGGGTATAAAATAGGAGGATTTTCTGAAATATTAGCTGTAATGAAGGGAATAATACTTTATTTATCTATTTATTTATTTATTTATTGCTGAAATGTTTTCACAACTTCCAGCTACAAGACACAGGTTCACAGTGCTTTTGACTAGAAAAATAGCCTTTTGCATCACAATGCCCCTTCTTTGAGCATAAGGGATTAATAAGCTTTTGGTGAGTAATAAATCTCTTTCATGCAGTAACAGGTGGATTCATAACAGCTTACATTATAATTAGGGAGTCATTTAGATTCATTGACTGTATACAATTATGGCTTTCCCTTGTCTGGTTTCTCTGACCTATGCTTTAGAATGTACCTTACAATGCACCTCCTACATTAATCATCATTATAATTCCCACTGACTACTGATGCATTTTCCATGGTATTTAAGAGATTTCTCAAGGGAATACTGCAAATCCTGTAAGTAAAAAATACCATAGCACAATAAATAGTCATTTTTAATGGCATCCATTATTTCCCCAAGATGTAATGTATCAGGAGGCCTGAGTCAAGCAGAGACTCTGATTAGCCCTAAGTCTTTTATAAATCTGTCTCCATTTATTACGTATTACTCCACCCCTTACAGGCACTTCAGGTTGTTCCTCACTTAGCACAGCAGCTCCACACAAGAGCTCCTTCCATTTTGGTTTTCTCTTGAAGTCCTGGGAGAGTTTCCTGATTTATGGTAGCATTTTCAGCCAGTGAACACTAGTGGGTTGAATTATTGCTGCTAGTGCGTTAGCTCTCAGGAAAGTTTAGGTTAATGCTTATCTTTGTCTGTAATCATATTTCTTCTTATTGTAATCATTTCTTCTAACCTTGTGTTATTTCTATCCAATCTGAGATAAATGATACAATCTGCTGTTGTGTTCTGTTACTGCCTGGTCACACCAAGTAGGATATTGCTCTGGAAAACTCCAAAGCAGTAGCTAATACTTGTTAGCCTGGTTAGAGGGAGTAAACATTCTGATTGCATGGGGTAATCTTAAGAGTCTTTTCTGAGCAGACAGTTTTAAAAGCACTTGAAAAAGCTGGAGATTATTGAAGTAATATAAATATATAAAATCTAGCTACAGTTTTTTGTATCATCCGAAAGACGTCATAGTTGTATTATAACTAAGGTGTATGTGTACAAATGTATTGGTGGATACAGAATACCAGAGAACCCCAGCCACAGCAAGGAGAAAAAAACAGAATTGAGGTTGTTAACCTATCATTTAGTGCTGTTCTGTGACTCATTTTCCACCCCATGATTAATCACAATGAAATGTCATAAAGATAACCTGAAAAAAGTGGGGTGATAGCTGGCATTCAGCAATTTTTCAGATAGCTTTTACTGGAAGCAGAACTTAAATATTGCATAAAAATTAAAAAAAAAATATATATCTGAGTTTCCTTAGAGATACTGCTAAAGCTGTGCATAAAATTGAACAATGCTTTTAGGCTTCAAAGTCTCAGTCTCCTGTGAAATTCTTTGGCACATCTGACCAAATTCTTGAGTGTTAAGTAGAAACTGTCTTGTTTCTGGATTCCTTCTTAAAATGTCACTCTGTGTTCACAGTGGGTCATCAGAACGGGGGTCTACAGTGGAGAGAGGGGTAAAGAGAAGTGACATGAATGTTTAATCTCCCCGTAATTCACAGCCAATATACAGCCAGAATTATTTATAAAAGGCAGAAGCCTATCATTGAACACTGATGTACAATCCCTTTAGACTGTGAGACCAAAAGAGAGCCAAGAGGAAAACACCAGTAAGATGGAGATAGTATGACAGAGGAGAAGAATACTTTTTCCATTCCTTGGAGAAAAAAGTATTTCTGATTACAAAGGAGCTTTCTCTGTACACAAGGCATAAAGTGCCTGCAACTTCAAAGATGGGAAGAGAATGTGTGTATTTATCATCGCTTGCATGACCATTACAAGAAATGATCACGGCACTGGCCCGGAAATATAAGCTACTTAATTTTAAAAGCAACTGCTCATGTATTGGATAGCAAGTGTATCAACAGTACTTTTAAAGCTACATGAAAAAGTGGAGAAGACAAGGGAATCTTCTTATGGCTTCCTTGAGAAATTACAGCAGAGTAAAGGTGTTGAGGAAACAATTACAGGTTTTTAAGGGCTGAATTAGTATTCCAATGCTACTTCTACACTTCAAACAGTTATGATCTTATTGACTGTCTCTGCATTTCCAGGATTCTCTTCTTCATATATTTAATCCTTTCAGTTGATGGGTAACTTGGCGAATAACAAGAGACAGTTTAAATTATTACACTGACAGGTGCACTTGTATTCAGTAAAATACTTGGTAGATAACATAGGTGCCAGAGGATAAAATGGAAATGGATAGTAAAGAATCAAGGTAAAAGTCTTACAAATGTTTAAGGTTGTGCTTATTTCCAGACATGATCAATGTCGTTGCTGATAGTAGGAAATTTTTCAGTGACTGAGGCAGGATATTTTTGAAGAATCTGGGAGTTTTATCTACTTTCCATGGTTTCAGGAAGGCAGAGAAAACAAATTTCCCCTCAGAAAATTTTCCAAGGAAGCATGTAGTGAGATGAAATCTGAAAACAGATCCATATACATGGATATTTTTTCCTTAATTGGTAGAATTGTTCAGTGTTAGAAACCATTATTTTGCTTATAAAATACTAAGCCCATTGATTGCTTTGAAAAATAAGGCAAGCTAAATGAGTAAGTGTATAGAACTCCAAACATTGAAATATTTAGTATGCAAAGATATAAAATCCCCAGGAGGGACTGGAACAGTTGTTGTCTGAAGGTTCAGTTCACTCAGTTAATAAGAGCTTCTGGTGATTTGGTAGATATTTGGAGGAAAACAGATCTGGTGACAAGCCTGAAGACATTTCTATAGCTTCTGGCTGCAAGAAATGTGGCATATTTAATTACAAAGTGGGGTGGGAAAAGGAGATTTTGTTTTTGTTTTTATTTTTTTTATTTTGTGTGGTGTTTTTTTTTTTAAAGTAGATAAACTAATGCTCCATTTTCAGCATCTCTTAGTTTGAAATACTGTGAAACACAATGTTCCTGTAGCTACAGCACGCTTCCTCATAAATACTGGTGACATGCTGAATCCTTTAAGAAAAGGAATGGAAGTCATTAGATTTCTCATTAATGCCATAGCTCTTGGGTAAGAGTCCTAATGACTGACAAAGCATGAAAAGACACCCTGGCAACTGCTGATCTGCCCAAAGAATTCTTCCTTCCCTGCTATTTCCATTGGATCTTTTTTTCATACACAGAAAGGAGCCTGAAATGTAAGATGTGAACCCCAATATGAAAGAGGCAAGGCCTAAGTATTTATATTAAGGAAAGGCCTCATGAAAGCAGGAGCTTCTTTACTTGTATCTTTCCCTTTTCATTCAGTAACATGGTGCTTTTTGTCTTAATTATATGTGCGGGCCTACAGAAACTGTAAAGTATGAAAACCAGAATGTTTTAAAAATTGTTTTGATGATCTTGAAGTCATTTTTTTCTGATGTCTGTGACAGATGGTGAGAACTCAGATAACACCACAACTGTGTGAGGCAGAAGTAAATGTAGATCTAAAATGACTGAAAGTGCTTGCAAAGATTAATTACGGTTGAGGGATATGCATGCCATAGCTGGCACAGTCTCTCTATGTCATACGTAAGTATATTTGATTATATAAGTTCAAAAATAGCTTTTGTGCAGTGACTCAGATGCCTTTTTATTTTTGATACGCATTAACTTTCATAAATTCCTTTGATGTAAACCAAACTCCACATTCTCTGCATCATCAGTATGAATTCTTTGGATATTTTGTTGTAAAATGTAAGAAAGAGAATAAGCTGCCCCAGCTGCACTTTGACAAACTGGATCATTCTTTATGTGCTTGCTTATAAACAACATCCATGCCTCAGCAGGATGAAAACTAGTACATTTTAACATGAACTAGGGACACCATTCTCCCACTTTCTGCATCAGGAAAGCAGGTAGGTTGCCTAGGAGAAGACTGAGGGTACACAATATATTCTATGTTAATGAAGTTTATAAATTTGTAATAAATCAGATGTTCCAGGCTTACTATTTGTCATGTTTTACCTCCTATATGTGATTTAACTTATTCATTAGGAAGAAAGGACTGATAGATAAATTTGCATTTATGATAGGGTGATAGCATGGACCTTGGAAGTAATTTTTTATTAGATTCTGGGAAAGGAAAAGAAATACCTTTGATTACCAATCAATAGCTTCCTATTTGGATGGGAAACACCTAGTTTGAAGATACCAGGTATGGAAACACAACGAACAGTTTGAAGCACTAAGGGTATAAAATGTTTGGACTAGCCAAGATGTTAACTTTGAAAAGCAAATCACTTGCTTGCAGATTCTGTATTTTATTTTTCCCCTGCATGGTCAGTTTTTTGTTTCCCTCACCTCTAGGAAATGGGTGGCTTTATCTAAATTACCATAGGAGCCCCTTGTAGAGATGAAAATGGACTGCTTCGCCTTGGCCAGGACTCCTGTGCTTTGTCAACAGCATTAGTCAGCTGGGGAATGAGTGTAAAACAATTCTGGGCCTCTGTTTTTGGATGAGGAAGGGGAAAAGGAGGTTGTTCTAGTCTATAAATTGTGTGTCTAATGCATGAGAGAAAATGGGTCTGTTCTCCAAGACCTGGCCTAGTGGTACATCTTTTGAGATATGCAATAATCTGTTGCCCCCAATTCTGCTCAGTCAGAAACTGTTCTTCTGGTCAGGATTTCAAAGGTAAGGCCAGTGCCCTCACAGGAGAAAGTCAGAACTTGAGTAAGCTGCAGCTTCTTTTTTTTCCTTCTGCCATTGTTGTTAAAATACAAGACTCAGAGTCAGGGATATTTTTGGAGTGGGATGAGGAAAAAATAGTTGAATTATAGAGGCTGTAGAAAGATAGCTTTCAGCATAGCACCTGCATGCTTGCATGGGAATTTTCTTCTGTTCCTCGTAAATATATGATACTTCTTATGTTACTTTGCTTCCTAAAAGAGAATAAATTATTTGTAGCTTGATGCATCAAAAATCAGCACAATCTATTTTTTTTCCTATTTGGATGACTACTTACTGTTTTTGATGAACACATGATTAAAGTTTCTAATCAAATTATTGCACTAAACTGTTATGTTGCTTCATAGAAAATTCCATAATATGTTTTACTCCTATTAGGCTTTATTTACCTTTAAGCTGAAGGTTGCCCACTCTCTTGCATACAAATACCTGCACTCTTCTTTTTTCTTCATCTTTTCTTTGCTTGCTAGTGTGGTGCAGAAAGAATCAAATGTTTCCTCCTTTTGCAGGCTGATGATTAAAGTCCCATACCGTGACTATTTAGGCATGCAGTTATTTTTAGCTTAAATGCAGTTGTTCAACAAGGATACAGGAAAAACACTAACTGTAATTCTCTTTTGTTGTTAAAGCAAAGGTGGTTTTGACTCAGGGAACAAAAATCTGTTCTGCTGTACAATATACACCCCAATGATGGTTTGTTATCAGGCGCAAGTAAGTTAACTCTTACCAGAATCACAGAATAGTTGAGCCTGAAAGGCGCTTCCAAAGGCCATCAAGTCCAACACCCATGCTGAAATCAAGGTCATCTAGAGCAGGTTGCTCAGGACCATGTTGACTTGGATTTTTAGTATATCCAGAGACAGATACTCCACAGCCTTCTTAAGTAATCTGTCTTGGTGTTCAACCATCCTTATATTACTTTTTTTTTTTTAAAAGGTATTTTTATTCCTCATGTTTTAACAGAACTTCCTGTATTTCAGTTTGTGTCTGTTGACTCTTGTCCTATCAATGGACACCACTGAGAAGGGCCTGGCTCTGCCTCTTTAGCCCCAGCCATCAGGTATTTATACACATTGATAAGATCCCCCCCCAAGCCTTCACTTCTCCAGGCAGAACAGACCCTCAGCTTCTACTCATATCTCAGATACTTCCATCTCTTAGTCACCTTCACTCTTTGCTCTTTGCTCACTCAAATATGTGAATGCCTTTTTTCTATGGGGAGTCTAGAACTAAGCCTAAAGTTGGCCCTGCATCATGTGCACCACATTAATAACTTAGTAGATTTTGCGTTCTTTAAATCAACCAGGAAAGCTTTCTCCTTGTCTGTCGGAGTGAGCTTTTCTGAGGAGCAAATACCTCTTTCTTTCCTAGTGGAATCTCATGTTGCTGACTGGACTTTGAATCAGGTGCAAAAGCTCTCTGAAGCAAAATGCTGCCTTTGACAATGGCTTAAAAAAGTCTTTGGTCTGGAAGCTTGGGAGATGTAATAGTGAAAGATTGATCTGAAAAACAATGGGGGTCAAACTTGAAATGTTGCCTGAAATCGTTACTCATCAGAAGTCAGACTGTTAAGGAAAATAATTAAATAGAATGGGGTGGACTAGACAGAACAGATAATTTTGATATCCCAGGATCATTTTACTGAACAGTGATGATGAAAGTGAGTCATTTTGCTCACTATGACTGAAAGACATTTCATATAAAATCAAGGTCTGTAATCTCTCTGCCTAGGGTAAATTATATTTGAATGGCAATGGGAAGACAAATGCTATTTATACAGATGAGTGAAATCAGTTAGTATGCTGATTGGATAGTAAAAAAAAATAAAAAACAGAGATGGAAATTAATCTCTGCAAATTTACACAGCTTAGAGGAAATAACTTTCGGTTTAGTACTGTGAAATACAAAGTACCAGTAACGTAGCTACCCCGTAAGTCTCTTTGCCTTCTGTCTTGTACCTGCAAGAGAAGTGTACAGCTCTGGAAGATGCGTGCTGGCTGGCTACTGAAGTGGCAGTACTAAAAAGGTAGTTTCTTACATGTTTTCCATTGCGTGAGTTAAAGAATTCACCTGAATTCCTTTCATATGGATGTGCATATTGATTTGCATTGCAGGAATTTTCAAGCTGAGAAAAACATAATGCAGTGTAATTGTCTTTTCCAGTAAAGGAAAAAAAATAATAATAATAAAAAATTGCATAGTTCTACCATAGAGCCATTATTTCTTCTTACTGCTGTGCTGGTGGTAACATGTGCCGTTACTCTGAGCTTATTTTAAGGCTGCAATTAGATCCTTGAACCTTGATTTTGACAATGCATTTAGACCTTTTCGGTATGGGTTTAAAGGAATTGTGCCTGAGCGTGATATCTTATTTACTCATTGCAGTTACTGCTGTTCTTTTCTAAAGTAAAGGGTTAAAAAAGAGAGACCTATTTCATTAGGAACTAAGGAAACATGGTGAGCAGAGAGGACTATGCCTTTTGCTCTAAACATTTGGCTAGGTTCCTTTCCTCCCAGATGCTTCAGATTTTCCCCAAACACTCCTGGTTTTAGCAGTCTGAAACTTTCCATCTCAGCAACCTCATTAAGAGGAGAAACTTCTCCCTGGTTCCTTACTTTGTCCCCTGCCTTTCTTCTCCTTAGTTTACAAAAATAATTTCTTTTCAGAGAACAGGAATCTAGTGATTAAATCCAAAATGTAGCAAGCTGGTCCCAAATTCTGCTCCTCTGCTAGAGGGATGGGAATAAAAATGGGAATAAAATGGGAATGAATGGGAATAAAACTTCCAAGAATAAAATATGGTGGAATTTTCTATCTCTCAGTTTTCCCACACTGAGTTGTCCTGTGGTAGAGAATGATTCTGTCATAGAATCATACAATGGTTTTGTCCTAGTTTGAGGCAGGATGAAGCTATTTTTCCTTTTACTGATTTATTTTTCCTTCACTAAGCTTTCTTTTAACTAGTAGCAAAGTGTCCCAGCTTGGGCTGATAACAGCTGGAATGTTTTTCTAACTGCTGGGTCTCCAAGGACACATCTTTACTTTGCCGGCTCAGACACTACAGGGAGATCCATGACGCCACCACAGGAGGCCAAACTAGACAGACAGCAAAATTGGCCAGAGGTACTCCATTCCATATATTTACATAAGCTCAGAGGAAGGTCAGAGATCACAGAAGACAATTTCCTTCCTGTTTCTCTTTCCCTTCTCTTCCATCCATGGCCGGCATGCGGGGAGGACTCTGTCCATCCATCACCATCGGCCCCCAGGCTGGAGCTCTCCTGACCCTCATCACTCTGCACTCTCTCTGGCAGCTCCAGGACTTTTTGGGACTGTTCACAGCTAAGGAGACAGCTGTGGGAGTTGCTGAGGGTGGGGGGGAGTCAGTAGGGGTTTTGCACATTTCCTGAACATCCTGAACACATTTGTATATAATTGTATATATTTTCTTTTATCATTGGTGTTTAATCAAAGCTGTGTAGTTTAGTTTTCAATCCAGAGGATCTCTCTCCTAATTCTCTCTCTCCTTCTCTACCTAGGTGGGAAGGGAAGGGGATCAACAGCATTGTTGTAAAACTGAGTCAAACAGTGACATGTTTGGGTTGTAATGGACCTTAAAGATAATCTAGTTGCAACCAGCATGCCATGGGCAGGCAGTCCAAATCACCTTTTGTGTTTGGGCAACACCATCCATGGTCATCAGTTTGGGATAAGGTCCAGAGCACATGAATTGAAATTATGCATATTAAATTTGTAAATTTACAACTTTTAGGTAGTTAATGAAATAACAGAACTTATTATTGAATGTCTACATAAGAAATTATGAAAAATAATTTTTGTGGTTTTGTGTTTGTAACTTCTTCCTTCCCTCTTTGGCCAAAAGCTCTACCAGATCACACCGAAGCTCCTGCCTCTAGAGATCAGAGAAAACAATTAAGTTTCTTCCACCAAACACTCTTTGTCTCCAGTAATATCTTTCAGGAACTTTTTTTCTCCTCCTCTCCTATGTGACTAATCATATTTACCTACATAAATGCTGAAACAACATTTTTGTTCTTTTACTGTACTTCATTAGAGAGAGAAAGGGACTCTCTAAGGATTAGCAACCTAAACAACCATTTATAATGCAGGAGCCAGAACTTTTTCACTGTATAAGCAATACAACTTTGTTTTCAGAAAAATTTCTGTGGAAGAGCTAAACCTTAAAACTCAATACTTCAAACCAAATTTTATCTGTTTTTTTGTCATTGCCATTCATTCATCGATCCATACCATCTCACGCTTTGGAAGGAGGCTGTATTTTTTGTTGATACTGTTTATCTTTTTTTTTTTTTTTAATTAACTTGTCTGCAAAGATTTGATAGAGGTCTTGTAATAGCATTGACTTAAAACATCCTAGGTCATGAAACTTCTAATAAAGAGGATTCTGTAGTCCCTGTATAGTTGTTCTGAAAGGACTGCCTGTAGATGAATTCTATTTCTCTCCAACTTAGGTGGGACTAACTCTGGAACAAAGTGGTAAATTTTGCCTGCAAAGATTTATTCAGGTGGTTTTAAATTTAGAATGGTTCAATTTATATGTTTGCACTCTGGCAATAATAATTCAATTTCAAGTGAAATAATTCAAATGAAGGTCACTAGGTGTTACATTTTAAGCAACTGTCAGTTATTAAATCATGTAAATGCTATACCAATTTTTTATGAAATCCTGTGGCAGGTATTAATTATTTTGATGCAGAGAAATACTTGGTAAAAAATGTGAAAGCAAATTAGGTTTGGCCATTTAAGCAATTTTGGTTTTATTTAGAAGTCTATACTTTTCTGGAGACTGAATATCATGCAACATATAATCATCTTTGACAAAGAGAATGTATGTTTTTTTCTGAAATATCCAGAACAAGTTGCTATATTAGACTCGGGACTGGAATACTGTGCTGCTCTTCCTGTGTAGAATACTTTACCACTAGAATCACCATATACTGCCAAATGGTCTGCTCTGCCAAGATGGCATCATTAAATTTCTGTTCAGATTCCTGGAAAATCTCACAGGAGTGTAGGAAGTTTGCAAGCGTGTCTAGCACATAGTCATAAAATACAGCAGCAGTAAAGTGAGAATGCAATGTTCTAACTGCAGAGGTGCCGTATTCTGTTTGACCCCTATAACTCTGGTCCAGCTCTTGTTGTTCCAAGTACTTTGAGTCTCTGTGATCACTTCATTTCCCAGTTCTGATCAGCAAAGATTAAATTACTGTTCACAGTCTGTACTGAGAGTTAATAGAAAAGTGAATTAGATTGATGGATAAGTGTTCCAAATCGAACTGCAACTAATCTGTTGATTTTTCTTAGCAGAAAGCAGTAGGAGAAGGAGCCAGGTCTGTAGCATCAGCATGATATCAAGCCATGTCTGTACTAGGGCAGGTCTAGTCCTTCCACCATTCCTTTTACAGTGTCTTCCCATTCATGTGGAGTACAGCATCCTAGTCCCCTGGATTGCAGAAGCTGGTCAGTTGTGGTGTGCAGCCACAACTGCAGGTTCCTGGACCTGCACCAGCCTGAGCAAAGTGCATCAGGTGCAGGTCTGCTCAGAGGAACATAGAAAGGCCCTGACTGCATGGTTTGTTTTGCCTAATATTCTCTTTCCCATCTTCTACATAACCACCCCAAACTCGTTTCATTCTTTCCCCCACTAGCCCTGGCTTTGCCAGTTTTACACCTATATTTATTAGTTCTGGCTTGATGAGAACCCCTGCTAAGGCAACACTCCCTTTCACTGTACCTTGGCATTATTCACCCAAGGGGAGTTTCTGATACTTCCCTTTCACTTTGGTAGTTCATCTCACTGTTTACTGCTCTTTATTAGTTTTAGACTACTTTAGGTTTAGCCAAGTACTTCTCTTCTTCTATTTTGTACAATGTCCAGCCAACTGTTACATTTTTTCCTTGGTAGTTTGTCCTCTGGCCAAAGCTCCGCATCTGCCTGTATATTTGAACTGAGTGATTTAATTGAGTTACAAATAATTATTTGCACACAGTTCCACAACTGGGGATCAACTTAACTAAGCTTTGTCTTATGACCCGCCTGTTTGGCCATGCTTGTATATTATAGCTTTATTGGTGACACTGTGATAGTGATTGCAGACTGGCAGCCTGGGCAAGTGAAGAAAATGTTGACCCCAGAACTGAAGAAGGGTTCATGCAAGTCTCACTGGTAGACAATAGGTATTTCTCCTCTGGTCTGATTTGGAAATGAATGGACACCTTCCAGCATATGGTCCATGGTTGTGTTTCTTGCTGTCTTCTCCCACACTTTCTACACACATGTGCAAATGCACACATATGACCCTGACTATTAACAATTACTGAATTATAAATCAGAGTGATTAGGAAATGAGGGAATTAGTTACTGCTGCAATGGTGGAGGGATCTGCTTCATTTAAGTAATTTTATAAACCTAGAATAGTCGGAGTTTATCTTTCTTCCACCCCTCTGTGCATCCTGTAGGAATGTTGGAATTACAGCAGTGAATCAATCCAGAGACTCACCCAGTTCATCACTTTGTGTATCTAACAGTCTCAAATAATAGGTGCTTCAGAGGATTGTGCTAAATGAAATAAATATGCTGAGTGTGTTAAGATCTCATAAAGCCTTGTATCCAAAGAGGTTCCCTATCTATGGATGACCACTTCTGCATGCTCCCAGCTGCTAGACTCCTTTTTTCTGCTGCTTCACATCCTTCAGAAATGGGGAACACTAGAGCTAAAAGCAGTACTCTGGAAACCAGCCAATGCATTACAATGTGTGGAAAGGCCATTTTCTTCCTTCCTCTTGATTTGTATCTATGAACGGCACTTGGTTATTTGGTATTTCAGTCATGGTACCTGTGGCAAACCTCTAACTAAAATTTCTTCTAAATGATGTCATTGAAGTTTGTCACAATCATATTTATCTTTGAGTTGTAGTTAGTTCTCTAGTGTACTGAAGTTGGTTTTGTATCTATTTTTCAGAGCAGTTTTCTCCTGGATGTATGTATTAACTGAACTGTCCACAGCAACAGCTTTTCCCCTCTACTAGCTAGAAAAGCTAGGAGATAAACCCAACTTAAAAAGCTGATGCATTACTGTTTGGATGCTTTGGAGAAGCTGTGATAGGACTGTAGCAATAGGACTGCCTGCCTTACTTCCAAGTGTTATTCTTCAGTGTTTTGAGCACTGATTAGAACTACTTTGCCACTACAAGAATGGATTCATTTGAGAGAGGCAAGGGGATGATATCTGAACAATACTGGTGCAGTGTTTTGCTGCTGCCTGTCATGGCAGAAGTGAGTGCAGTGGCAGAGTCTAACACAGTGTTTTGGCTCTCAGTACAGTCATGCTTTTCACCCATGTCAGGTTATCATCAATGGATCCTTATGACAGGGAGGAAGCATTTTTTACAGAACTGATTTGCATACTCTGGGGCTACAGCAACAGGTAAAGGACTTGGTTTGTAACAAAACTTTTGTGCAGCTTTCTGAAAGTTTAAAGGAAAAATTAGTTCAAACAAAATCCTGTCTCTCATTAGCACAATGAAGAGTTGTTTGTACAAACATGTGATCTTGGCACTAGCATTGACAAAGAGGATTAAAATGTAAACCAAGCCTTCTCAGCAGGTATCTCCAGACATGACAGACAAAGAAGTGTATATCCTTATCAGAAGAGCAGTAAGCACCTGGAAAGACACAGTAAGCATAGAGATAACCTGGACTCTTGGGAAAAAAAAAACTATTTCTGAAGAGAACAATTTTTCTCTCACATAAATCTCCCATATCACTAGAAGGCTGGCTGACTAACTTTTCTTCACATGAAGAGATAATGCTCCTCCATTTGAAAAGGTTTAGACAGGGTGCTATGACCAGATCTAGAATTTCATATTAGGGTAGCCACAAATACCCTGACACTAGCACAGCATTTGCTTATAAAGAAAAAAAATATTCATTGAGCAAGGGTTAACTAATTTTAAAGGAGAGCTAATTAATTTAAGGCTTAATTAAAAATTAACGTGCTTTAAGAACTACTGAGAAAATTACTGCAAACAGTGATTTGGCTCGATATGGGCACAGCTACATTGCACACTCATTTGACACAACAGGTTTCAGACTGAAGTAGGTGGGAGTCTTCTATACTAGTAGTGAATTCATGTTCTAGTAAGCTGGGTTAATTAACATCCTAAACCTGTAGTTTTCCTCCATTTAGGTACCATTAATGTAACCAGGTATTCATGCCCCCTCAGTAGTCATATATTTAACTTCATCCTGTTCAACACCCGAACTGTCAGGCTCATTAATACTACACACACAGGGAGAGACAGACTGATTCTCTTTAGCCTACTAATTAAGAGTCCTCACCTTGAGGTGTGGGAGGAACCAGAGGTAGACATGACTGTTGATGGCTTTTCTGTAATGTCAAACAGATCCAAGGGAGGATATTGAGGAAACACAGGGTTGTCTCCCATCTGCAAAAGCTAGCCACTGAGCTGCTCTGAAACCAAGGGTCTTTCTGTGTCCATTTTTGGAGTTAGAACTATCAAAAAATGACCTTTGGAATGTTTTGGTTTTGTCCTGATAGGAGAGGTTTTTAGCATTTGTAATCGTTGATGATTCTGGGAAGATGTCTCTAACTGAAGACTTCTGTATTTTCTTGCACACTGTTTACGAGGAACACAGTGATATCAACAGTTTAAATCTTCATGACCTACAGAGATTTCTACATATCTCAAGGAATTTGGTTTAAAAATAGAAGTTCCCTAGTAACTTTTAGACCTAAAGCCACACAAATGCAACAAATAATTATTAACCAGGCAACCTTGTGCTTTGCAACAGCAGCTATTTTTGGGTTCTTTATTTTTTTTTTCTTTCACAAATAGTAAATTCACAATTACATGTTGTTCTAAAGAGATTGTGTGGGCAAATACCTTCAGCCAAAAAAAAGTAGAAAAGAGGGTATTCAAAAACGTGAAAATGTTCTAATGCCTGAAAACTGGAAATATTTTTGACATTTATAAAATGAAATCATTCATCTTCTCATGTTGAAATGGCCTTTTCTTTTTGCAACAAGTAACTAAAAAAGAGTGGGAGTTAAGAAAAAAGGTTAAGTAACCTTGAGAGAAAACGAAGCACTTGTCTTCCAACAAATGCTAAACTTCAACTTGACCTGAATTATTATTTCCTTCTTGCTTGGTTTTCATTTTCTCTGCAACTCTTTTTTCTTCTCTTCTCTGAACCTCCTCCCAATTCAACTGAACAAAAAAGGTCTCTTGGCAATCAAGCAAATTGCTTTACTACGGATACAAAGTGAAGAAATCAGATTAACAACTCCAAGAGCATTTTCCAAGTTCAGTCAATTGTGAGTTCTGTTCATGGGGGAAATGAATGATTTCGAGGGCGTAAAGCTGGAGCAGAAAAAATATTTTGTTCCAGCTTTAAACTCCCTGAGACAGAGGCAGTTCCAAGGAAAAAGTTCACACAAAGTTTGTCCTAATGCTGCTTAAAATAACACCTTTTTCTCTTTTCTTCTCTTTTTCTGATGTGACTGTGAAGGCCTGGGCCACACTAACCCTGAAGGGGAAATAGGGAAGGTGTTGTTTCATACAGCTCCTCAAGGTGTCTGCCCTCTGCCTGTCACTGCAGTACACTAATGGCTTCTGAAAACATTATTCTAGCTGAATGCTCCAGCACTAATTTAAAATTATGTTAAATTGAACCTTAGATATGCTTCCAGTTCCACTGTCCCCTCCCTGCTCCCCTTCTCCTTGGCTTCAGCTTTTCACTGCACTTTATGTTCCTTCCGTAAGGTGGGTTGTGCCTGAGACATAGCAAGTGGACTACAAAGGTCTTCCACAGTGTGTTAGTGTTGGAATCTGTATAATTGGCTTCCAAAGCATTTCCTTTATAGTTTCAATAAATAAAATATTCTTCACAAAGTAACTTTAAGGGAATAATAAGGAAAATAGTAAATAATACTCTTATGTTGTATGCATAATTTCTATTAAATCAATGTATAGTGAGTGATTATAGTTATATAGATATTGTATCATATTTCAAAACTAATTTCCTTGTTTTGCTGTCTTGCTTTTGTGCATTTGAGATACATATTTAAATTATTATATGTATAAGCAGTATTTATATTATTATATATCTTGCTAGTCTAAATATCTACTAAAGTGGATTAAATTCATGCTCTAAGCATTTAAATATTTATGTAGTCAGTAAATTAAACTTTAGTGAATAACTAACTAATCTGAGCTATCTAACAAGTTTCATAGACAATTAATGCAAAGAACAACTTTAATGCTGTCTTTCTGACTAAAGAATAAAACACTGCCACAAAGTAATTTATCACAGTGACACATAAATACAGAATTACAGGAAATAAAAATTTCTTGCCAATAGAATGCTATAAACAAAAAGCAGCTTAACTCTACTGAGTGCTAATTCCCTCATCACTGCTGGTATTAAGGGACAGATGACTGTAATGTTTGGAGATACATATATATATATATATATACATCTCATCGGCTGAATAGCTGAAGCATTGACATGTATATCTTTATCTTTACATCTTTAAGTTTAGTTTAACTAACAAGAATAATAATTATCAAAGAAGTAGCAGTTGAGCCTTCAGCTCTAATTGCTCATCAGAATAGGTACCTGGGGTTTCTGGCAAGCTCGCCTTACTGGCATCACAGCCTGACTGGCCTGTGTTCACTATCTGTAGCTAGATAAAGGACAATTTAGGTACCAGTGTCTGGTTGTGTTATGACTGCATTGCCCAACCAGAAAGAGTAGTTTTGGAGATAAATCTTGCAACAACTATAAAACCAATCAATTAGGAGTGGCTAAGGACACTTATATTATTCAGCTTGGAGAACAGGAGGCTAAGGGGCGACCTCATTGCAGTCTACAGCTTCCTCACGAGGGGAAGAGATGGGGCAGGTACTGACCTCTCCACTCCTGTGATCAATGAAGACTCAGGGAAATGGCAGGAAGCTGAATCAGGAGAGGTTTGTGTTGGATATCAGGAAAAGGTTTTTCACCCAGAAGGCAGTTGAGCACTGGAACAAGCTCCCCAGGGAAATGGTCACAGCAAAAAAACCTGCCTGAGCTCAAGAAGTGTTTGGATGATGCTCTCAGGCACATGGTGTGATTCTTGGGGTGCCCTACACAGGGAAAGGAGCTGGACTCAATCATCCTGATGGGTCCCTTCCAACTCAGCATATTCTATGATTCCGTAAAATCAGATGTATTATCTTACAAATGCATTCCATGAAGATGCAAAATCAGATTTTAAAAACTTTCTGCTCTGTCTACTGGGACCACTTCCAAGCTATGATTATCACAAAAACATGATGGGTAAGAAAGTCTACATCACAGAAAAAATATGGTTTACAGTGTAGTATGGCATGATAGCTGTTGTCACATGAGTGGGGCCCGATAAGCTTTACCCTAGAAGACCCTAGGAGCAGTTTCAGAATAATTAAGATGAGTAACAGCCAACTGAATTCATATTAGCAAGTCAGATCAAACCAATCTGATTTCCTTCTGTAACAGACCCTGTGTTCTGTTCTGAATCATAGAATGTTACCTCTAGTAAGGCTCTTAACAAAGTCTCCTATGATATTCTCATAGGAAAAGTGAAGAAATACAATCTGCAGTGAAGAACTGCTGAGATAACAGTACCTGAATAGTAGATAACAGTGGGTTAACTGTTAAACTGAAAGGAAACATCTAGTAGAATGCAGCAGATGTATCACAAGTGAGTTCTTTTCTGTTCAGTGTTTTTACTAATTATGTAGAGAATAAAATGAAAAGCATTAAATTTACCAACAACCCAAATGTGGGAAGTTGGAGTGCATTTTATAATTCAAAAATATATTTGCAGATGGTTTGAACAAAAATCTTTGACATTAAAAAAATCCTCAATGAAAGAGGTAGGAGTAATCAAGGTCACAAGAACAGGTTCAAAACAATTGGGTAGGCAGTTACTCTGAGGAGAGATTCTGGGAATTACTGTGGATCACAAGCCAAATGAATCTTTTAATGCCACTGAAGTACATAGGAAGTCATTATACTGGAATATATTTGCCAGACCACTGGAATAATTCTTTAATAATATTTCTCATTGGTGAGACCTCACCTTGTTTGATGTTTTAAGAAGAACCTCAGGAAGATGTTGACCACTTGTAGTGCACTAAGAAAAGCAACATTATTTCTTTTTTTTGGAAATATAAAAAGGCATTATTTATGAGAAGAGAGAAAGAGCTGCAGATGTTTGAATAAAACGAAGAAGAATCTGAGGGAGATGAAACAACAGGCTTTCAGTAGGAAAAATCTTTCACACAGAAAAATAAATAAGCTATTATTCATGTCCAAAATGGTTAGAAAACAGATGTAACAGGTTTAAGGTGCAGAAAGAAAGATCCATGCTAAATGTGAGGGAAACTTTTCACTTGTTAAGTGAGACAGTGAAAGAGACTGACCAGCAAACCTACAGGGTCTCCAACACTGAAGGTTTGTGAAAGCAGGTAATGAGGAAGTTAGGGATGCCTGATCCTTTCTCAAGAACTGAGGATGAATTAAATGACCTCTCAAAGGCCTTTCCATTTTTATAATGGCCCTTTATTTCTTTATTTTACGAGACTTTGAGGATTCTTCATTTTGTTTTTCCAAAGCAAGGAGCACTCTCATCATGTAAAGTAGCATTTCCAGTTTATGGTTTTGTTTTAGGGGGGAAGGTGTTAGATGAGGTTCTGACAGTGTCTCATATCTGTTGTTATAAAAGTTCATGATAATTTGACATCTGCACTTCCATTCATATCAACTACAAGAGTTAGAAATGCTGGGACATTAATTAGGTCACCTTCACAGGCAACTGAGACCTTAGAATTATCTGCTGACTTAGACTCCTGAATTTCATTAGAAATCTATGAACAATATCATCTCCATGGGAGATCTCAGTTTTATTTTTTTTATTGAATAGAGTTCTGTGCTAAATTATTAATTAAAAAATGTTTGTCTTTCATAAAATTTTATATATATCTAGTTCCATACTTAAAATTAAACTTAGAGTATCTATGCCATGTCTTGGTTTTCTGATAGCTTTTTGCAAATGTATTCCCAAATTGCAGTCTACAACATAAGACAGAGTGAATCTACTTTTTAGATATGTTCAGTATCACTAAAGACAATGGGGTACACTTGTAACTGGATTAAAATTAGTCTCCTATAAGCAAAAATAGTCCCCAGATAAAGAACACTAGATGAAAAGTTTTACTAAAAAATGAACTAACCATTACTTGGAAGCTGATGTAAGACTAATCAGATTTGAGAACAAGGTTCAGATGTTCCTATACTGTTGTACTCTGAATTAGTCTCTCCTTTGAAAATCTCACTGCTCTGTTTATTTATTTTTGTGATTTTTTTGTGGCTTTCATATAACAGACCATATTCAGAGAAAATGTTCAGGCTGTGAAAAAGAAAACTATAGCTTTGTGTTCTCAAAGTGCAGCATCTTGTGCTAAATTTGTATGTAATTAAATAGAAGCCAAAGGGTAATTACTTGACATTATCTTATTAAAATATATTTCTGCTCAGTATTACAGCTGACAATAAATTTATTATTTTTATTGTTTGGTATTTATGTGTTGCTGAAGACAGTGTCCTACCGATTACAACCAAGATTTCTGATTATTTTAAGGTCTAGCTGCCAAAAAAACAAAAGGAAGAAAGGGAGGCGAGGGGAGAGGAAGGAAGTGCTATTATATCTCAGAGGTAGTAATAAAAAAGCCTCACCAGCAATTTCAAGTAGTAGATACAATTTTGCTTTTCTTTTGTAGCATAAAGTGTTCTAGCTGTACAAAAGCAGCTTTCAGATGCTCTTGTACAATGACACATAATTACTGCTATTGGATCACAGGGCCAAACTGATATCCAAAGATCCTGAAGGTATTGAATTTGCAGCTAACAGAGCTGTCTCACTCATGGAAAGTAGTTAAATATATACTTAATATAGATAGATAAATAGATAAATTATTAAAAATAATTATAATTATAATATAATATAATTATAAATTAATTAGATAAATATATACTTAATACTTTGACAGGCAAGTTCTTCTTGTACAATCTTAGTGCTCCCAGTATTTCCTTCAGCCAGTTTGACTGCCACTTGGCTTCCATTCTCTCAAATTCCATTCTCTCAAATCCCTGGCTAATCTCTTCTGTATAGGCTCTTTTGCCACCCTTATCACCGCAGCATCCAAGCAGCTGCCAGGAGCACAATAAGCTACACAGTAAGATATCACAGGTGCCTCTCGTGGTCTCTTTCATCCACTTTGCGTGGGAAAAAAGAACCTGTGTGGACAACAGGGTGTAGGGGATTGGGTTTTCTCCCTTTTATTATGTATACTATGATGTTTGAGAAATCTTGACATAAAAAGCACACTTTGCATTTGAGGTCAAAATGGGAATGGTCAAATACACCGATGAATTGGTGCAGATAGTTTCCTAAGGATTGATGTCCTCTGTCCTATCCAGAAATGGCAAAGATAGTTAAGGCTGAAATATTATCCACCAGAATGAAACAGCATGTCTTAGCAGACAAAGATGACTGGAAGCTTCCTTTTCAACCATCCTATAAACCAGAGTATATCCATTAGCATTTCTGTGCCAAGAAAGCCAAGAGACCAAGGTTTTTTGTGTTGTCCCCTTCCAGAAGCCCAGCTCAGTTCTGTGATGTGTGCTGGCAACATCCAGTACTCAAAAATGAAGATTTAAGCTCCCAGATATGAAATATTAAATGGTGGCTTTAAGTTTTTGCTTCAAAGTGAGTTTTTTAAGATTGATGAAAACACATTGTAGTCAGGTATTTCAGCTGTTTTTTACAATTGCAATACTAAGAAAAATTAATTACTTAGAAAACGGAAGTAGAAAACATCACATAACCATTGAATGTAAGCAACATGGACTGTTGTGAGAACAGCTATTATTCCATGAAAACATTACAATTAACTCTGCACCTCAACATATTTCTCTGTAAGTAAATCCTTCAGTAGCTTGGAGCTATAGAGTGAAGCAAAGCAGAATTCCTACCTCAGGCTGCAGTTCCAGACCACGTCCTGAAGCTCACAAGTGCCTGCCACATTTTAGATTTCCCACCTGTACAAAAGAGCCCTCTCAGGGCTTTCTTCATTCTTCTGGGTCTGTGGCTACTTTCAGCAATAATAAGATGTAACTGATGGAAGAGGATGGAGATCTATCTACTGCTAAACCTAAGAAGAGGTAGCACAGAGAACTTACAGAAATCTTGGGCTGAAGTAGTAGCTTACTTTTGATTAATACCCTGCAAAAGTTCCACAGTGAACGCTAGCTGACAACCTGCTACTTTAAAAAAAAAAAAAAATCAATAAAAATAGATAACTTTGTCATCTCTGTGGATTAGCACCTCTCAGAATTAAGCTTATAGCTTAACACCTTAGCAGACACTGAAATTGGTTTCATTATCTTTATTTCTGTCATCCATGGTAAGTCAAGCTTACACTTTAGGTAGGACAAGCTTTTCTCATACCTTTTCTGGAATTTAAAGTTTTAGACACAGGGCAGTTGGTCTTACAAAGAAGAATACGAAAGTGTGTTTTTAATGGCTATCATATCTTGTTTAAATGGGAAGAGCTAGTATTTGTGCCATCATTCATAGGTGATAAAGCTACATAGTCTCTCAGTCACTGATCTGGTTTTATTATTTTTTTTTTTTTTAAATAAAGCATGTCACTTCCAAGGTACAAGTAAAGCTTCAAAAATATTTGGTGGCTTTAGCAAACTACTTAAAAAAGTAATTACACAATTTCCTTTTTCCGTGCATTATTCCACCTAAGCAAATGGGGAAGGAGAGTTTTTTCCAACTATGATTCCCTTAGGGATCTATTTTACTCACTAACATTTCTGGAAGAAACCATCTTGTCAGTGATAAACACTTATGAGTTATTAACATACTCCAATTTTTAGGATTACTGTTAATGACTAGGAGTAGAGAATAGAAAAGTGAGAAATGCAGTGGGTGGCAACACAAAGCTGCTGTCTCTGGAAAAAGCTTAACTGAATATGAAGTGTTTCTCTGCCATTTAATAACTTACACAAATATATGTAGTCTTTAGTAAAAGAATCTCTGAAGGTACCCCAACTCCCTCAGCCTGTCTTCATAGCAGAGGCTCTCCAGCCTTCTGACCATCATTGTGGCCCTCTTCTGGACTCACTACAACAGCTTCATATCTTTCCTGTGCTGAGGACTCCAGAACTGGACACAGCACTCCAGGTGGTATCTTACCAGAGCAAAGCAGAGGGGGAGAATCACTTCCCCCTACCTGCTGGTCACACTTCTTTTGATTCAGCCCAGGATACAGTTGCCTTTCTGGGCTGCAGGTGCACATTGCCAGATCGTGTTGAGCTTCTCTTGATGTGTGTCAAAATCTAGTATCAGTTATTTTCAAATTTTTAGTGTGGATGTCAGCTTCACTGTGTTAATCAAACTTTTTTGGTTTGCCAAATATTGGAATTTTCTATATTGTAGTTCTCTAATGTTTTCAGTGCAGCTTTGCACCATGAAAATAGAGACTGCTTCAAGCCTTCCTGTGGAGTTAAGATTTTTTAATGTTTTTTGAACATAAGCATTCTACTGTGGTAATTCACTGTGAACTGAAAACAAGATATATCAATGATCATCAAAGGTAATTCTGTTCTTACATGTGGGATACCTTAGAGAGCTTTTTGTTTAAAATAGCGGCACCATTTCTGGGTTTCACTAAGGTAGTTACCACATTTACATGGTGATTTTTACACTTACTTGACACTAATGCTCTTCCACAATTCAGTGAAACAAGATAAAATTCAATACATGACAACATTAGCTTGGGAAGAAGTGGTTGATTTTTTCAGAAAAAAACCCCAAAGAAGTAAAACTGTTTCCTTATGCATCTTTTTAAAATAAATCCTTTTCCTGACGTAGGAAGTTTTTTGAGAAACTCATCTTCAGCTACCCTTTCAACCACCTCAACTAGAATGACTCAGAATTAGATCTGCTGAAATGAACTAATTAAGTATGTTAACACCTTTGCTTCTACATGTCAAATTGAAGGTCTTCTTGCCCTTGCCTTTGCTAGTCAGAAGGTTCTTTATTATACTTTGAAACTATGAAATGTTATTCTTACTATTTTTATTTCTTCAAGGCTTTGTAAACACTATCGTCATTTATCTACATGTACTTAATGAAACATATACAGATTTCTTGCCTTTTTTCAGCTAAAAATCTCTTTTCTGTTAATCAGTATTTCGATTCAACATTTTCTATGGGTAAAGAATACTACTTCTCTTCTGCATTCCCCACTCACCTACTGTTGGTGAGTTTTTAGGCTTCCAAGGATGCAAGATTGACTTGATCAGCACCTACCCCTTGTATTTAGCTAAATGTTACCAAAACTGACCTACAAACCAACATTAAGTTTTTTGCTGGATTATCCAGTCAGGTGTCAAACTCTTCCAAATATTTATGAGGTATAAAAGAAGGGCATGTAAAGTATTCAGGTGACAGTTTGTTGGGTCAAAGTGTGAAACACTTCATAATGGAGGTTTTAATGCAGAGGTTAAGACTTCACTGACTATTGCAAAGCACCCTCTTACAATAATAGTTTCAGTAGAAAAGGTAACGCTGAGAAAATACTTATTTCCAAGCCTTTAATTTCTCTCTTCATGCTTCTAGCTCAATCTACTGTTGGCTACTAAACTTCCTCACTTCCACCTCCATTCCTCGTCTTCTTGCCTTCTGAACTCTTCCCATCAACCTAGATTGTATATTTTAATCTATTCATCTTTTTCTAAACCTACCCATTTCTATCTGTTGACATATGGCCCTAACTTCCAAGAGGTTATTGACAGTTGTTACTTCAAACACCTCTCTCCTAAACTTATTAAACACTTTGTATACCTTGAGCTTTTATGCCTTTTCTTCACATCACTGGAATTCCTTTCCTTTTCCAGAGCAGAAAGCACACATCCTCAGTTCTGTCATCGCCTTTGACCTGCCTCTTCTCAGTTGTTTGTGTAAGTGAGCACTGTCATAAAACTGTTCTTTTTGGGTGTTTTCAGCCTTTAATAATATAGAATTATTTTCTTCAGTTCTTGATGTAAAGTGCCAGGAAGATGCATCCTGTCAGTTTTACACAGAACTTTGTCACAAAATGCCCTTATCTAGGGAAAAATGTGGTTTGAGGATTTTGGCATGTTTTGCATCTCTTCGAACTCACAAAAGTTTTCCAGAATTGCCACCTAGCCAGGGCTTTCCAAACTTGGGATGAAAGAGAAGATTGTTATGTGAAATGTTTTGCCTGCAATGCAGTGAACAACCAGAAGCCTGCATGAAAATTAATGGAAGCAATACAGCTTCAAGTGGCAGTATTTCTGTCTTTGCCCTAGCTTCTCAGCTTTTTTCCTTTTTAGAAATTATACAGTGTGAGTCACTAGAAATGTTAACTACAGAATTCACCCTACAAGGAAGATACTCTTGCTCTTTATAGTGTTATGATCAGGACTCTAAAGAGAGGACATTTTTGTTGTACTCAATATTAAAAAAAAATTAATAATTTATTGTAAAAGGTATTTCAAAGCTGGCCATTATATCACATCTCTATTATGTCTTATTACTTTGATTTTTTATGTGTTACCCATAATTTAAAATCTGCTAACAAAGTTTTTTACTCTTTGTGGTTTTTTTAGTTAGCTGATTAAGCTTAGCACAGTGAATTTTTAATATTTCACTCTACTCTTCATAAAATACTTCTCCCAAGACAAACGTGTTCACAGGTTTCCATTTTCATATTTGCTTTGCCTAATACTTTTTACCTTTTAATACATCACTTCACTTTGAAGGTACCTGTAACTAAGGAGTTTTCAATTCTCAGGTACCAGTTCTAAGATTAATTTCCCAAACAAATAAAACAGTGAGGGTCTCCACTAATCTGCTTAGCCACTCCGAGCATCTAATCTTTGCCAGAATTCTGGCATAACACATTTAAGAAGAAAGAATGATGTAGCTTGCAAATTACAAGTATTACTAGGAATAAGGAAGAGGAATAGATCACTGCAGAGATCAAGGGATAGCCATTCTATGCCTCAAAGCTATTTTACAGGTGAACTTGAATTCTTTTCCTGACCCTAGCATTTATCAGAAGTGTCTTGGATAATATGAAGAAACTGAAGATTAATTTAAGCACAGATCCTTTGCTGGAAAATAGAAAGAATGCCCATTGCTGGGTATATTTTTCCTCTCTAGCAAAAGGCCAATACAGTACTGTTTCCCTTTCCCTCTCCCTCTCCCTCTCCCTTTCCCTTTCCCTTTCCCTTTCCCTCTCCCTCTCCCTCTCCCTTTCCCTGTCCCTTTCCCTTTCCCTCTCCCTTCCCTTCCCTTCCCTTCCCTTCCCTTCCCTTCCCTTCCCTTCCCTTCCCTTCCCTTCCCTTCCCTTCCCTTCCCTTCCCTTCCCTTCCCTTCCCTTCCCTTCCCTTCCCTTCCCTTCCTTTTTTCGTGTAGATATCTTCCTTCAAATAATTAAATAAAGTATTTACTTTAACTCTTGAGCAAAAGCTTATAATATAACTATTTTTCCCATTAGAAAAGTTTTCAAAGCAGAAAAGGAATTGTAACCTGAGAAACATTTGTAATTTACAGTGTTCAGAAGATGCACTTTAAGATAACAGCCATAGCAATTTGGGTAAGGCACTTGAATGGAACTTGAGTCAGATGTATGATTTAATATTTAATAGCTGACAGTATTGGCATACAAAAGAGAAGAAAGTACCTTATGACCTCTACTCATGTAGCATGAGGCAGTTTGTAATTGTCAGGAATACAAAACTAAGATTATTGTCAAATAACAGTTAGAGAACTTGGCCTGTCCCTGTTCACTCTCACGGGATTATCGACATTGATGTCCCAAGGTTTTGCTCCCCACAGGAGAAATCCCCAATGTGATTCTAGATTTCAGATTCCCTTTGAAAAATAGTGGAACAGTCTGCAAGAAATCCTAGAACATTGTGCTTAGATAAAGCAAATCAGTCCCACAGGAATGGACAAAGTGTTTGAAATCACAAGTAGTGCGATGTTTTCAGCATCTAGCTTAAAAATGTATAGGGCAGAACCTAAATCCTGGGTGCAAAAGTCCTAATCTTAAGTATTAGGGATCCAAACTGTACTAAGATTTATTATATATAGCACTTAAAATAGGAAGAGAAACTTCACTGAGTTTGAATGACCATCAGCAGTTGGATTCTCTGTGATCCCCGTAGGAAGCCCATGGAAAATACTGCTCATCGCTAGAACTCACCTACCCAATTCCAGAGGTAATACTGATTTAGGTCAGCTAGAGAATTTGTTAAGACATTTTGAGGAATGGACTGGGCACCATGCTTTCCACAGAAGGTGGACATCAGCTGAAACATGTTTTTAGCTATATTTATGTGGGTTCTCATCAGAAAACATCTGCAAAACACATCCATCAGACTATTTTAAATTAGTTCCCTCTACTTTTTACTGTTTTCCCTGCTGCCAGAAGTCAGAAACACTTCTATATGGAAAGACACATGCAAAAAAATAATCAGGCATAAAAGCCAAATATATATCTACCCCACAGCTCGGATTAAAAAAAAAAACACCACTAATTTAAGTCAAGGTATAGATTGAAGACAGACAGCCTTGTGTCTGTCGCTGCAGCTGCTCCTACTGCTGCCTTCACCAGAGCCAGCAGCACCAACTGGCATCAGAAGAAGCAGGAGTTAGGGAAGAGGATCTCAAATTCTGAGAAAGGAGTATCCAAATGGTACATGAATATTTCTGCCAGGGGTTCTGAAACCTGAAACCTGGGCATAGCTTATGGCTACCAGCCAGAGCTGTGTGTGAATAATATTCAATGGTACATTTAGAGATGCAGAAACAATCAGAACTGTACAATATTTTAAAAGGGAAACCAGTGAGTAATTAAGTACATACTTGGCTTTAAACACACAAATAGCTTTGATTATTTTTTATTTTTTTTTAAAGTGAGTAATCAAATCACATGGGTGTTTGCAATAATATGATGCTTTAAAATAGAGATTATTTATTACTGGTACTTTTGAATATTGACATGGTATTCATAGCTACCATTTTAAATAGAAACTCTCTAAGATTTAACAGGTGTTAATAGCTAAATACAGAATTAATCTTAAAGTGATGTACGCAACAATTCCATCAAGTAGGAAAGGAGACTTCAAACCAATGGGTGAATTAAACAATATACACGGGGACAATTTAAGTCTAAGTGTACTAGTTCCTAGTCAAACTGAGTAACTGTGAAACTAGAATCCAGAAAAGCAGTTTGCTTGCAACTAAGAATTTACAAACAAGTTGAAAAATATTAACTTTCTGAATTGCTTATGATATTACCTCTCTAAATAAACTTTTGAACTATGCTATTTAATATTTCTGTTAATGACATGAAAGACAACAGAAAAAGTCTCTAGTGAAGGAGGGTGAAATAATTATAAGCACAGGTCACCAATACATAGCATTACAGGCAACTTGATTTCTAGATACAGTAAACCATTATGTGCTTGAACAGAACAAATGCTGGATGCCTGGGTTTCCATCTAAAGCCAAGTTGCAGACAATCACATACGATGTGAGACTCTACCCCAGAGAGCAATTACTTTAAATAAGGTATTATGATCATGGTGATGGATAATTATAATTCGAATGAGAAACCCAGGACAATGTTGTCCTTCAGGATGTATCTACTATGCTACTGATAAGAACATTACTGAAATATGTTTCATAATTTGGGTGTCCATATTTCAAGAAGGATCTTGAGAAACTAAACTGGGTTTGGAAAAGACCCCAGGCATCATTAAAGAGTTGGAAACTGTAACTTACAGGTAGAGATTTAAGGATCTCAATCATCAATTTAACGTATCAAATAGAAGATTAAGGAGTAATTTTATCGGTCTGTAAGAGCTGCAAATGAGATGAAGGATGATTCTCTCTGGAAAACAAAGAGTAATAATGCCAAATACCTGGAAGTGAACATAAACATAATGATATATAATTTTTGCCAGAGTATATAATAATGTGCAAATCTGAATGGGATAGGCATTATTTACTGGGACTTGTAACTGAGGCCTGTGATAGACACTGTGCAAACATGAGGATCTATTCTGGTAGGTGTACTGAACTTCATCTTCAAACATTAATGAACACAAATGATGGACCTGCTGTGAATCAGGAATTAGGAAACCATTAACTAAATTCTCTCAGTTGGCCTTAAAATCAGAGAAAACTGTCATCTTCACTGCTAGTAAGTTGAATCACTGAAACAAAATAATAAAATAGAGGGAGAGGTAGAAAAGAGTTGAAATGTGAATTGAAAAAAATGCCTCTTTAAAGGAAAATTCAACTTCCTTTCTGATAAATATAGCACAATAGTTGAATTTGGATTCTTCAGAGGAATGATTCATCAGTGCTTTTGATAAAAAATTTTACCAAGTGTTTAATGTCTTTCTATTTGGACAGAAAACTAGATACAAATTTTGGGTAGAAGTTCTTCTTGGGTTTAGTGAAAATGTATTACTTCAAGTTAAATGAAATTACTGAATCAGACTATATGTTTGAAATAAAATTTCTCTGCCCTACTTATATATCATTAAGGAGAAAAAATCAGACAACCTTTTGCTGTTGTTTCATGAAAGCCTATGGGTTTAGATTAATTTTATTTAACATCAAGCTGCCTTTTTTATAATAGTGTATTTTAGAATGGAAGTATCCTTGGGATAGATCTAAAACAGTATGCTAAAAACTATTTCAGACATATGGACTTTAACTAATTTTCTTCTGTTCTAATTCCATTATAAAATGGTAAGTGAAGTAAAGCAAATGAGTTGACCTTTAAAATAGAAATTCTGTAGTGATTAGTTTCATGCTTGTATGCATGTCTGTGATGTTTGATTTTGTCTCAGCTAACTGCAAACAATTCAAAATACTTGTTGAAAAAAAACCTCTTTTATATGTGGTATTATAAAAAGTCCTAAGTGAAACAGTTTTTTTCTCTGACTAATTCTGGAAAACAAAAATTAACCCATCAGTTCCGTGTCCATATAGCCAAAATTAGCTCTCTGGAAATTCCCAGATGTTGATCACATAGTGGTACAGGAGAAAGATTTAGAATGTAGAATTTGTGTTTCTGATACCTGAGAGATGGTAAGTGCCCACAGAAGCAGTTCCATGTTTAAAATGGCTAGAAACTTAAAAGCTACAATAGGTACTATTGAGCTCAGAAATATCCTGGGGCTTCATCTTCAGTGTTTGCAATGGACTTCCTCCTAGCAAAGAACTGATAGAGAAAATGGAAACTTTCAGAGAGGAATTGCCATGAGATTTTAAAACTGCACGTGTAAGTTAATCATGTGGAAATCTCTTGTCCACAGAGATTAACTGGGAGGACTTCAAACACCAATTCTTCAGCCTTCTGCCTTTTTTCAGAAAGGTATAACAAGACATTTATTTTCTAACTTAACTGCTCTCAAGAGAGCAGAGGAATGCTCTGACTGGCTTAAATGGCTTAAATTGTAAAGGTCGGCTCCTGGAAAATCCCATGGAATTGCAGCATAATTAAAATTACAATTCTAATATATAGAAGCATAATAAATAATTTCAAACACTGTTTATAAATTAATAGCTATGAATACATAATTTCATGTTTAAATCCATTTGGAGCTAGAAGCTGGCCAAAAATGTGAAAATTAAACACAAATTATATATTTTGCTATTAGTCTGTAGTCAGACAAGTCTTCGCTTCTACTGAAGAAAAAAAGACTTGACAACCTGAACTTGTGTGAGAGCATTGCAGGCTAACATCCATGACAAATCTCATAGGAAGTTGTTTGTATAACACAGCAACACAGAAATGCATTATCACCTGAGCAAAACAAATGAAATAGAAAAAGAACTAGGCAGCTCTCAGCAAATAATGTAAAGTTAACACCCATGAGATCAATGTTGAGTAAGGACTGATTTCTTCATTTTGCTCTTCTTCCCATAATGACCAATGGCAAAATGCTGTTGGTCATAGTGATACTCATTATATTTGATATCAGCTAAAATATGCTTCTCCTGTTACTCTTAACATTTCTATTCAAAGATGTTTTCAATTCTTTATCTGAATATAAGGACCTTGAAATATATATTCATTATTGATGCAGCCAGTGTAAGGTTCACTCTAAAGCTTGCATAGCACTTAAGTGCTTAACTTGGATTAGCCCCAAGTATTTTGATTCATTTAACTCCTACATGAAGACTCAGAAAGCAGACACAACATATGAATGTTCACAGAAGAAGGTGATGGCAATTCCTTCTGCCACTGCCACCCAAGGACTTCAGAGCTGACATATCACAACTGTTCTGCCTATGAGCTACTGGCATGTTTCCTCTTCCATCAATGTCCACGTTTTTACTACCTCAAATATCTTATTTTGCATGGATGTAGAAGAGGTCAGAGCTTTTTATATCCAGGGAGGAAAAAAAAAAATGTCAATCTCTCTCTGTCCATGCTCTCTCCCGGAACACAGTGGTGGTGCTCACTTCTCCAGAAATAAGGCTGGCTCAGTATAAAACGATGCCTGTTACATTTACCTCATTAAATGTTGTCTTACCAGGATACTGATTCAAATCTGGACAAACTAAGTAAAAAAACTTGTTATTGTTGCTAGTATTAGTAGTATTGCAAAGACCCATAACCCAGAAAACTTTGTTGATTTGTTTGTTTGTTTGTTTACACTTATGCTACACAATTTTGGATACTTATAGATGAAAGTTCTCTCCCTTGAACTTTCGTACCACCCACCTGGAAAAAATAAAGAATGACAATTCCAAAATTTTCATCTCAACTGACGCTGTAGGAAAAGTAAAGGAGATGCAGGTTGCCCAGGGAAGTTGTGGAAGCTCCATCCCTGGAAGTGTTCAAGACCAGGTTGGATGTGGCCCTGAGCAAACTAATCTAGTGGGAGGTGTCCCTGCCCATGCATGGGGATTAAAACTAGATGATCTTTACGGTTCCTTCCAACTCAAACCATTCTGTGATTCTATGGTTCTATGATACTATGATTCTGTGATTCTATGATTCTATGAAGTAGCTGTAGTTGGATGTTCAACATTTATCTGAAAAGTACAGCTATTTCAAATGCTAACACTGTGTCAAAATGTGTTTTAAATAACTTCATTGTGCCAGGAAATTCCAGGCTTTTATTCCTTGCCATTAAGTACATCTGCTTGCATCTTTTTTTCAGTTAAAACTCTTCAAAGTTCTCTAACCAGGTAAAGACTACCTGAAAAACTTAATTTGGTATACTAAGGCCACAAAAATGATATAAAAGCTGGAGCACCTCTCTTATGAGGACAGGCTGAGGGAGCTGGGGTTGTTCAGACTAGAGAAAAGAAGGCCCTGGGGGGACCTCATAGTGGCCTTCCAGTACCTGAAGGGGCTACAGGAAAGCTGGGGAGAGACTTATTACAATGGCTTGTAGTGAAAGGACAAGGGGTAACTGTTTTATACTGAAAGAGAGATTTAGGTTACAGATCAGGAGGAAATTCTTTGGTGTGGGGGTAGTGAGACACTGGAACAGTGTCCACTTCCAACTCTAACACATTCTATGATTCTACTAAGCAAGCCATCCAAGTCCCAGATAGGTTGAGGAATTCTTTTAAAACCTGATTGCTTCTCAGAATACTTTACCCTGAACATCTTTTTTTCCATAGTTCACATCCCATTTAGATTCATATTTGATACTAAAGCTAACACTACCCATGCTGAAAGTACTTAAGTCCAAAGCCATTGCACTGGGGAGATCTACACTTACAATATTATCTCCTGGTGGCAATATAGTCATAATTAGTTCAAATTATCTTGGAGACACCAAGGTCGTATGCAGAATACCATAAGGCTGTGTATGCCAGAGAAATAAGGTGAAGGAATTCTACCTCTCCATTTCTTGCCATAAAGCATTTCAGCTCCCGGCATTTTCCACGTGTCAGTGCTGTTGCAGGGGCTGGTAGACAAGGGCTATATCAAATAACTGAATAACTACTATTTTTTTATTTTTTTTTTATTTTTTTTTTAGATCGAGCCTTTTTACTACCCATGCACTATGGCATACTTGTATTTCTTTTATTTTAGACATTCTTTCTAAGTAGTTCTTCTGTTATTTCTATATTTATTAGATAACGGTTTCTCTTTTACCTACATTCTTTCAAATTCTCAAACAGCTTATGAAAAGCTAAACATAAATTCAAATATGTTCTGCTACCAGCTTGAGAGATATTAATAACATATTTTGATCTAGTAAGTTTACAAGCTAATAAAAATTTAGTATAGTAGTTCCCATTTATGTATTGTATTATTTTCCAGTTTAGTTTTTAGTGCCATGTAAATTTTTATTTTTAAAATTAACTATTAGTAATCCTCCTGTGCAATTAATACTTTTGAAGACATCCTCACATAATTTGTACTAATTAATACTTTTTCAATGTGAAAAAGCACTTATAAAATATGTGCATATGTAAATATATTAACAGAAAAACTGATATATACTGGACAGTTACGTTTTCAGGGATCAATTGTGTAGCTTCCCCATCCTATCTTTATTTCTATTTTTAATATGCTTTTTTGTAAATAGTGTGCAGTTAAACTTTTATGTTCTTTCATTGCAGTTAATTTTTCCCATCTAGTCACTGCTGAGTATTCTAATGGTAAAACTGAGAATGGTAACTTCGCATTAGGTTGTAATGGAGATGCAGAGCACAAAGGCAGTGGTACATTTTGGCTTTCCCCTGCAGAGCAGCAAGGTTCTAATTTACTCTGCTGTTTGATTTTGGGTTGTTTGGGGTTGGGTTTTTTTCCAAATTTAGCAAGAATGCTAACAATGCTTTGCAATGGTATATTTGTATTTAAATGATAAAGTTGGAAGAATCTTCTTATGAGATATCATTAGGTTAAACATTTCTGCAAAGTCATAAAACTTACTTACAGTGCTTGATTAAAAACAAAACAAAAACACACACACAAAAACCAGCAGAGGAAATTGCATGCCTTTTTGTAGCTAGCTAGATACAGAATCAGAGAGCATTATTAGCTTCTGAATGATTTGAACTGTTGGTTTTAACCTATTGGTTTTCTGTACCAGACAAATATGCACTGTCTATCTTGAGCAGAAAGGTGCTGATAAATGATATGAACGAGCTTGCCTACTATCCTTGGTTGCCATTGCTTCTATTTATGTGGATCTACTACATTTGCTTGCAAACACAATGCACTAGGGTATATACTACTGGCTGAATGGTAGAACTGTTCCAGGGAAAATGTTATTTGATATTACCAATGTGAATTTCTCAAAATACAAGACAATCATAAGATTACATCTTTGATTATTTAAACACAAAACCACTTTTAACATATGTTCTTCCTCTGTGTTTTTCAAACACCAGTTAAATGACTTATTGAATAATTCTTGCCTGTTTATTTTCACACATTGCAAAGACCACTATAATGGTTTAGCACTCTTTGTTCAGTAGAACAAGGGATTGCAGAAATATCACACAGGATGATTTGTTAAATAATTTTATAATAGGACCCCACTTTATTCTCTATGCCCGTTAGTTATAAAAGATTTTGTGCAAGGTCTTTGGTGTTAGGAATCATGTCTTTCACGGGATTGAAAAAGTAAATCTGTCTGTAAGGAACTGTATTAACAATACTGTTTATCTTTCTCCCTGTATCTCCCTGTCTGAATTTCATTTATACGTATTCTTTCCTGAATAGAATATTTTTGACATACACAAATTCAAGCATTATATTCTTCATCCCAGCCGTCCATAACTATTCTCTGTCTTTGGTGCTCCAGCACATGCTGTAGAAAGAATGACACAGGTTTGACAGAATCTGAGGTTTGGGAGAGAGCTAGCTGGTATGAAAAAGATTAGAAGAGAGCCTGAAGTTGAAGAAGGCCACAGGAAGAATTTGCATGAGTTATAATGTTGCCTTTTCTGAAGACACAAATTACTTCTTTGTAGAATAGATAAATAGTTCAGGAGGTTTAATATCTATGTTCCCTCTTTCAGAGGAAAGTAAGGGCTTTGGTCAGGGACTTCACATGTCTGTATACTTCATGTGTCTGGCTTTACTTTGCTTTAGTACCATAGGATCTAGTACGTTAGGATCAAGATTTTAGAAAGCCATCTACAGTTTAAGTGAATGGAGTATGACATATTTTGCAAGACTTCAAAGCAGAAACCATGTTTTTTTCCTCTTTCAGTATTGGCTTAACTACCAGAACGTCCAGTTTAAGGATTTTCTTGGCCCTAGTGGTGTTCATTTGAGTATGGAGGAGCAGAATTTGCAGTCTTGACATGGCAGTGGATCAGTTATTTGCCAGCAATAAGAACAGCAATACTTTGTCTCTGGCCTATTCAGTATCTTCTGACAGCTCCCTTGAGCAAACAGCTTAATGTTGGGTCATATTGATGCTTTGCTGTCATGGAGGTGGCAGCTCCAGTCAACTGTTGAGTCCTTCTGGAGTGAGATGTTCTGCACTGCAGTAGGATCCATCCCTGGCCATGGAGATAAGAATGTGGAGGCTCAAAAATACATATTATGCTTTATAGATAAGTTGCTTAGGTGGGGAGAGAAATTAAATTTAATGTTAAGTTGGCTAAGCACCAAAAAAATCTAGATATGAGCTAGGAGCCTGGAGTATAAACATGTGGTGAAAAGAATATCCTTTTTTTTTTTTTTTAAAGTATGTGCATGGCTTCAAAATTACTTAAGAAATATGCATGTAATAACTTTCAACTTTCATTGTTCATCACATAAAAGTCAATAATGTCCACAGAAATTGTTTTAACAGAGTTAAAATTTTAAGTATTAGCACTTAAAAGGGCATTTATTCCCTTCTTTTGACACAGTCTCTTGATACAAGGATAATAAGCATTCTTGTCTAAGAGAAAAAAGACCTAAAAAAGGATCAATGAACAGTGGTACAAGGAGCTTCTCAGAGGCCAATATTTACAACTTTAAGTATTAAATTGACAGTGTGTGCTCCAAGACAGAAGCCAAAAAAGTAATTCTATTAATGTTTATGCATACCTGTTCCACCTTACCCTTACGAGTAGCCTTGCTAGCTGACACTTCACTGAGAACCTGCATCTGGAACATGCAAAGCACTGGCTGCTCAGAGCTTCAAACTCTCAGAGAAATAACAGTATCTTTTGGGTTGTATTCTGCTTATGTCAACCTAGAAGTGAGACTTGCATGTGCTTCAGTGTATACAGAAAACATTCCTTCAAATGCTTTTGTCATTTTACTAAGGAAGAAAGCATGTCAGCTCAAGGCAATAAGATTACTTTTAAAATATTGCACAATTTTTCTCACTGCCCTACTACCTTCTGCCTAACAGTCCTGCTCCTGAGCATGTCACTGTGTATAGTTTTCACCTTCACCATCACACTTACTACATATTACTGAAATATTTTAAAATGTGGAGAGTTCCCTTCCAAAATAAGTGAGTGCCTGTGGGAAAACCTTTCCAGAGAGGGATAAATTTGGCCATATATACCACTTTCTGTTTACCTTATGCTTGATAAATGTGATGCCTGTAAGAACATATGCAAGCATTAATTCTGATTAGTTTTTATTGCACTGCTAACGTGTCCTTAACTTTTAAAACTAATTGGCCTTGTTCTCGTGTTTAGAACCATTTTATAAAGTGTAGCTGTCCATGACTGTCACTGAAACCTTTTCAGATACATGGATGATGCAAAATTTTCAGAGTAATCAGCTGTTACCCAATCGCTTATCCAGATAAAAGTCTTGTTCAATATAGAGAAAACTTTGAGAAGCAATAATTTTTGACACCTTTCCATGCAGTGTATTTTTAAATGCAATTTCTAAGTGAATTCTGGATGTTTTCACCTCTGTTTAGAAGCTGGAATGATGCCCTGAACCTGGTTAACAAATTCTTGACAATAATATTAATAACTTGTCTGATATGAAATTACTCTTCTATTAGCTGAATTAATAAGCTGGCCTTAAGCCTGCAGGGTCTCCACCTTGGTATACAGCTAGTTGCAGTTCTAGGCTTTTGTTACCTTGGCTAGCTTCAACCTCATTCTTTCCTTCCACTCTCCAACTTATATGTTTGCATCTTCTGTCTCAAGACTTGTTCTCACTTTATTAGCTCTCGGAAAGATATTCTTTTGTTCCGTTCTTGCAGAGCACTTGGCACAGGAGAACTGATCATCCTGAGAATGGTTCCTAGGCATTAAAACAATATGAATATTAAAAAATCTCCTTCCTTGGAAGCCAACTACTATATTGGGCTGCAGACAGCAGTTTTGATTACATGGGTTGCAGTGGGACGAAATTTGCAATATATAGTCCATAATATGTTCATAGAAATGTTCAAAAAAAAGTAGGCACAGCTTCACAAGCAATTGAGAATATATTTCTCAGCCTTCATGCTACCCTTAAGTGGCACTTGTTATCTTATCTTACGGTGTGTAATTCCAGGAGGATAAGAATGTAAGTCTTTCTACTCTCTGCTGACAGCAGGAGATAATTCATCATCCAGTAAAGCTCCTTCCATCCTAGGTGTTGGCTTAATTCCAGATTGCCTAAATCCAGAATACACTGGCTTTATCTAGATCAGCTTGTAATTGGCCTTTGGCTAACTCCTCTATGAGCCCAGTCTGATACTGGGTTGTAACCATTCAAAACTGGTTTAGTTGATGTTGCTTAGATTAGACTGTTTTCATGGAAAAGAAGAATCATTAATTTTGTAAGCACATTTCAGGCTAGGTTAATTTTTTAAAAGAAAACCAAATTATTAGAACTTATATAAGGGGGAAAAAAAAAAAAAAAGAAAAAAAAAGAAGTGATAAATAGAAGACTACCTTACCAGCTCTTTTGACCTTAAACTGTATTAATTTCATCCTTTAATGAAACTCTGTCCACTTCAAATAGGCAATACTTGCTTCTATCAGTGAAGGTGAGAATATGATTGCTGGTCTTGGACTCAAAATCACCTGTGGGATTTAGAACAGCTCATCTTTAAAGAACAGTTTAAAGACAACTTATTGTTGATTCCTGTAGTCTGCTGCTTTTCTTTAAAGAATACTGGATGAAAAGCAGACTGTAGGGAGACAATAAAGTACTAAATTATCGCAGAGGAGTAACACCACACCCATCTGTCACAGAAATATTGATAATAGCATTTAGCAATCTCTAGAATTTACTCCTTAATTTATTTTAAGGCTGGAAATTTATCCATTGAAATAAGCATGAAAATAAATAGATAGATAGATAGATAGATAGATAGATAGATAGATAGATAGATAGATAGATAGACAGACAGACAGACAGACAGATAGACAGATAAATTTTTATGTTTGAATAGGCTTACTTTGCTACTTTGGCAGGACAAGAGTATAATCTCCAGTGCTTTCTCCAAAAGAGTATTTAAAGATGAAGAAATGGGACTTTCACAGTTTCCCTCAGGAGACCGTTCCAGAGGCTAACAGAAACCCAGTACAGATTAAGTAACAGGTCAGATTGTTAACTTTTAGGAAACTGTAAGTCATATTCTCTCAACTCTTTCTCTGTAAAACTTTCTGCCTTCCTTTCCCAGGCCTGTTTTCCACAGCATTTATGACAGAAAAAGAAATATGATACAATTAAAACAGTGACACTTTTGAAAATACTAATTCCTTCTTCAAAACTATAACTATTATTTTTTGAAAGACAAAACCATATATTACTACTTGTAATTCTTGTTAACCCTGAAGAAGCAATGTATCAGTGACACAGATGGTTTATATGTGGCTTAAAAGCAACATTATGAAGTACTAAGTCTGTGGCATGCTCCTGAGACTTTCTGTCCTTCAGTGATGCAGAAAGAACAACACCTGGTTTTCAACCCCAGCTTCAGGTTTCAAGGATGGTGGTATAAAAAACTGTTTTAATAAATAAATGGAGGAAGTATCAAGAGAAATTAACACAGTACTCTACAATGCTATTGGAAGTAATGTCTTTGACATTTTACCTACGCTTAAAATATTCTCTCCTCCTTCTTGACCTCTAGTCATCCTGGTGGCTTTTGGATCCTCTTGATCACAGCAGTACCTTTAATTATCAAATAATACACAACGTGATTCCTTTATGAACATGTTCAAAATTGCACTTCTTTTTGCCTTCAGGTTCCCTGCATGACAGTCAACTATACAAGCTTTATGGCCTGTCTGTGCCCTGAAGCAGCACAGGCCTTTCCCAGGGTATAACTAATCCCCAAATTGCTGACTCAGCTGTACTGTAGCACATGGTATAAGTTGAGGAATCTGATTGCTTGTCTTTGGCCAAACTCTTTTTCCTTATATTATGGTGTTGGATGTTGTGCAATTTGCTAGTCTTGCTTTTTCCAAGGGTTTCTGCCTTTAGACATGCTGCATTGTGTATGGACAGTGATTTATTCCCAGTAGTTTGCTGTCCTATACTGAGTGCCATTTTAACGTTAAACTAAAATGTAATGGGTTTAAAAAAAGGAGCAAATTGGGGGTTTTGTTTTTATTTACAGGCTTCTAGGAATGAAAAGTTACTAGGTCAGATCAAAGCTCTTATGTTGGAGCTTTGCTGTGCAGGAATGATTTATATATAATGCTGTCAGATACACTTCATTGTGGCCTCCAAACAACTTTATAAAATATGCTGAGCTGCGTGGCACTTTACAGGCACTTGCAGATTTCCAAGACTATGCTAGCTCAATTGAAGACTAATTACAGATTGGTTTGCTGATTACTAGAAAACAAAAAATTCTGGGTAGCTGGTAGCTAGATTGCCGGAAAGGAAGAAGCTCATAAAGATTAACACTTATGTGAGTTAAAAACCTTGTATGTCTTGTATTAAAAGTCTGGGGCTTTTTGTGAGTTCAGGAGGCTGCTTCAGCTGCTTGGAAGTAAGTGTGTGATAGCAGAAGCACACTGACTGAGCTGACACTGGATGGCTGCTAGGAATGGGAAAGGATGCTTTTTCATAGGCACAAGGACAAAACCATTCAACAGCTGCTGGCTTTCTGGTGATAAGCCAAGCACGTTGAAAAAACCCTCCTTCCTGCTTTTGAAAGGTAAAAAAACTCCACAAACACAGAAACTGCCATAGAGAATGGAGAAGAGAGTCACTTGTTCTCAGTACGTGTTTTTTTTCCATACCCATTAACAGAGAACTTTTGAAAGAAGTGTGCATGGTTTTTCATAACTCCTGTAACAACAGGAATTATTTATGCATGTTTTAACAAGAAACGACTTTTCTGGAATGGTGCAGGTAGAATTCAGCTGATAAAATGCAAAAGTCTAGGGAGGTAAAGAGATGTGAGAAGCGCTCACTTAAATCACTAATATTAACCCAAAACATTTAGCACGGCCTCCCATACCAGGACCCTGTTTTGTGAACAACTCTAACCACTACTTGAAAACTACATGAGACAAAAGTATGTTGGAATCTGTTCTCATACATTTTTAAAAATACTGTTAAGCAGCTTCTTCCTGTGTTATCTTTGACTTGTTATTGTAACTACAGACCATCCATGAAAGATTATGCTTTATTATCATTACATTGTAACAGTTCTACACATGTCAGTTTTAGGTACCTTACAGATCATAGATGGAAAATAGGAAATATGTGACAGAGCACTGGAACAGGCTGTCCAGAGAGATTGTGGAGTCTCCTTCTCTGGAGACATTCAAAACCCGCCTGGACGCCTTCCTGTGTGATGTACTCTAGGTGACCCTGCTCTGGTGGGGGGGTTGGACTAGATGACCTTTCGAGGTCCCTTCCAACCCCTATGATTCTATGATTCTATGATTCTATGAAATAATATTTCCTATAATCTGATATTTTATTGTCCTACTCTGCTGCTACCTTCATTGTAAAACTCCTGTTGTCTTCTATGGGAGGAGAAACAAGCCTGAAATATCATCTAATGCTACCTCCGTTGACATTTTCAGATCTTTTTTATGCCTTAAAATAATTCCTTTCCCATACTTGACTGACATCTTTACTGCTGTCTTAATTATCAGGTCTTTCTGGAGTCTAACTTTGTTTTGTTCCTGTTAAAAGCTCTCCTCTGAAATACCTAAACAGTGAGGTATCAGCATATCTTCCAGGAACAAACTGGGAAATAATTGAGTGTGTTATAAAAATGTGGATTTCACCTTGAATATTTAGACCTTTTAACCATTGTGTAGTGTTTACTACTTGGTTTCTCAGGAGTCACAAGAAGGAATGGTGAAAAATGGTTAACAAACCAAATTGTTGCCTCCTTTTCCCATCACATAAAAAGAAATAAAAACAACCCAAAAAACCCCCAGATTTCAGAAGAATGAACAATCCCATCCCTAAAGCTTTTGATGTCTTTCCATCTGCTTTAATGCTCAATTTATGCTGTTTCTCACTCTGGGATAGGCTTACTAAGGCAGCAGATAACTTCTTTCTTCCTACTCCCATTACTGTATTGATTACAAGTTTATTGCACAACAGTAAATATGGACGTACCTAGCTATTACTCTTTAATATCCAGTCATTTAAGGAGAGGGAGGAATTAGAGCTGTCACATGAGAAGGTCCTGTTGAATGTTCTTAGGACTCTTCTCTCCAGGACATTGGTGCTTTTTGTGAAGGCCCTTGTTTTAAGAATCTTTCAGTGGCTGAAACAGCCTAGGCTAGATGCAAATTATCAACTTACTGTTAAAATGCAAAACCAGAATATAAGAGTCCAGCTGTTGTTTCCAATTCTCTTGCTACTCAACTTCCTGCCTGCCAAATGGATGCAATAAGTTTTCTTTTTCCCACCACACTTCATGCAGTGTATGAATACATTATTATTTATGAAAAAGACAGTTTTCAAAAGTATTTAGCCTTCAACAATGTTTGAATTGATAGCATCACTAGAAAAATTAAGCCATGGTCTCACTTTGGATCTCAGTTGACTGTTGTAGGCTTTTTGGTATGCAGTTGGTCTGAGCAGAATAGTATCTTCCATGGTTTCCCTGCTGCAGGGAAAGAATAATCATAGATTAAAAGGTAGAGTGATGGTTTCTGTGAAAACTAGTCATGGTAGTTTTCAGTTAGCTCTGTGCTAGTTGTGCTGCCTGTTCAGGAATTAATGGAGATATAGCTTATAATTTTTATCTAAAAATACCTCACTTAAAATCCTAAGACAATTTTCTACATTATTATTAGTCTTCTCATTCATAAAAAGTTCTTACAAAGCTTTCCCTGTTTCCCCACTTTTCTGTCAAAAGGAGCAAAAATACTCCTATGGTTGAATTGCACTCCACATTTGAATGATGTACTTACACTTAAAAAAACCCAAACAAAACCAAACATGGCATCATAAGTTATTATAGCCCTCCTTAATTAAGAAATTGAATGTACCTCCTTGATACAGATGTTTACAAAGTCATTTGCACTTTACCATTCTCTAAGGGCTTTGCTGAATCTCAGTATCTGGAAAAGTATTCTCATTATACTCAGGGCATGTCACAGGTTTGCTTGATTGAACTAATTTTGCCTCCTCTATCTTTCTACTTATTCAGAACACTGCTATTGATACCACTGCAATACATCCTAATATGTGAAAGTCATAGCAACTTGTTTGTTTCCAATACCAAACAAAGTTATGGGAGGTGGAAGGGAAGATGTCATTCTGAAATATACTATTTTTAATCTTTCAGAACAGAGACCCTGCTGAAAAGCCTCTCAAGACAACTTCCAACTAATTTCCTGATACACCCTGGAAGTCACAGGTTTTGTAAATTATGTGTCTGAAATCCTAAAGGTCACAAGAATAAAACCTTTAACAAATGACTTGTTTCACTAATCTTGAAGCTTTTTTTTTTTTTTTCTGTATTAAGTAGCTATATGAACTGACACTGTGTTAGGATTACCTGCTACTCTCTTCTAGTTTTTCTGGATGAGTAACCCATGGCTCACCAGGCCTTCTTAACATTCATCTTTAACTGACCAGTCAATAGTCAATGTAGTTCTACAAGGTGAGCTGGCAACTGCTTCCCTTTTCCTTGTAGGGCACCTGTCATTTAGGAGTCACGCACTGGGAACAACCACTCCTATTAATTCCTCCATGTTATCCATCATGCCGAGGGAATTTTCTACAGTGTTTTTCATAGCAGATAATTAGGTAACATGAAATGAGGCAACACACACAATTCATTCACCTAGGACAATACTGCCTTCAGTGCCAGCCAATAAAATATGACAAATAGACTTAGAGTAGGTGTGGTGGATATTAACTCTTTCAGTAAAAGACAATTAGAGTATTACGAAAGTGAAAACATTTTAAATAAATGTTTCTAGGCAGATGTCTGCTTCGGGGTAGTCAGAGGTGAGGAGAAAGGAGAGTTTTATTTTAAATCACTCTGTCATTAATCAGATTAGGGGTAGAAGCCACCAAAGCTATTGGTCTGAAGATCCTTTACAGCCACCCTGAGAATGCCTTCTTGCCTTGCAGCAATAGCTGATACTGGAAGGGAATGACAAGACAATAGATGCAATCTTCATCTTGTAAGTCTGACCTAGATGTGGCAAAATTAAAAATGAGCAGAGAAATCGCTAGCTTCTTTTGTGTAGAAGACATATTTTGAGTTTGATAGTGAAATTTTCTTACTGCACACTCTGAACAGGCCTCATCCTTCCCACTCTTCCTTCAGTATGCTTTGGTGATGTGGGTGCCCACCCAGCTGGAAAACAGTGTGCTCCAACAGAAACTGCTCTCAATGTGCCCAAGTTATTATGACAGTAGGTGGAGGAAATGAGACACAGGGGAACTGGAAGAACCTCACTGATCTGCTCTCTGCATTTCAGTTGTTCTGTTAATGCCCAGTCTGTGAGGAAAATGAAAATAAAATATAACAAAAATGTTTTGCTCTGGCAGTATTGAAATAGACAGTGAAGAGTGAGTATAGAGGCATGAAAGGTCAGAATAGGAAAAGGGATGGAGGGCAATCTTTCTGTAATGCACTGGAGAGTGAACCAAAGGATTTAGATATGAAAGGCGATGAGGTTATCTACAAAATTACAGACAAATGCTATCAAAACAGCACTGCACAAGATTTTCAGCATCTCTGTGATGAATTTAGATGCCTCCTTCCCCAGAAGTTAATGGAAGGTGTGTACCTTAAAATCTCTATCACTTCTTAGTCATAATTTTGTCTGTGTCAACAAATTTCAGACAGTAAAATGTATGCTCAATTATTTGAACTCACAGTGAGAAAGAATAAGAAATCTTATTCTGGATGCCGGCTATCCAGGACTTCGTACTCGAAAGCCTCGGCCGTGGAAAAGTGATTCACTAGCAAATTGGGAACCACCGACAGGTTTAGTGGCTCAAGGCTTCGCACCAAGACCTAATCGAGCGGTTCTGACCTTCTCTCCAGTAGAGGGCAGTGAGAGACAAATGCTAACCGTATTTTCAAACCCTTAAACATTGGTAACGTGATAAAATATTAGCATGTGGAAGAACTTCATATAAGCATGTATATATTTTGATTATGTAGCCATGATAGTAGATATGATGACCTCTTTCACCATCAGTCAAAGCAAAGAGAATTTCCTTCAAGGAGAAAGAGACCACAGTCCAAGTATAGTCTGTAATAAGGACATTTGCAATCAGGGTTATTTGATAAACTACAGATGGTTGAAGATATTAATACCGAACTATCTCACCTCCTCAGGCCATTTAGTATCTTTCCTTCCTGATTTCTACTTTTCTGACCTGAAAACTATTTTGGAACATTTTTCTTCCAAACCTGCATTCTTTTGTTTCATGTTCCCCTACATTTGTTTACTGTCCTCACTGAAAGCCCCTGCTTCACAGCTTCTTCTCAGTTTGTTCATGCATGTCATCTCTCACACCGACCAGTGAAGAATCTTTGCTCCCATCTTGGAAATCTCCCCTCCAAGCCGCACATCTTCTGAGACACCCATGAGTACTGGGACTACCAGTACAGACAAAACTATGCCTAAAATCAAAATCATTAGTGGCCCACGAAGACCATCTACATAATTATGTAAAGCTGCTTGAATTTCTAATTCCTTCAAAATGCAGATTCCTCTAGATCAGTTCAGGAAATAATTTATAACAAGACTTCCCTCTCCTACCCTTTTGGCCCAGCCAGACTGAAGTCAGGCAAATAAGGAGCATCCAGAACATTGATTAAAAATCTTAGATTTACAATAGGGAGTGCAAGTTAAAAAGGAACAAAATCCACATGACGGCTTCTATTTTTAGGTCAGGCAATTCTATTACAAAATGTCTTCTCTTTCCTTCTTACTCCTCAGTCTTCAAAGAAAATGGGGTTAGCTTCATTTTGGGGAAGTTTGTATGAAGCCTGAAAATATGTTACCTGTTTTCATCACTACATAGTTTTACTAAGTAATGTAACCAACCCCTTTGGTATACATACTTTTTGTAGAACTATCACACATAACATGACTAAATCTGCTTTACAACTTCACAGGCCTGTGGAGGGCAGGCTAAATCTTCACATAATTACATAGGAAAGATTACATTAATTCTACTATGAAGTTTTCACAGACCATCATATTTTAAACAACAGATTATGCCAGATTTGAAACTAGCTTGAAAATACAGTTCATGATGACAAGCCTTATCTCTTGTGAAAAGATAAACCAATATACTGCATAGCATACTGTTGTATGTATAAACACTAAGCAAAACAATAAACCCTGTACTGTTTAGCTTATTTACCTGAGTTAGTTTAGATTCAGCATTTGGTTTTCAGTTGATGTGCACCTTTATTTTATATAAACAAACAAATGATATGGCTTTGGGGTGTGATTTTTTTTTTTTAACGATGTCATACTGACTTGATTTATGTAACTTCAGTAACAACAAATTTGGTCTTTTTGATTTTATTACAGGACTTCTGGGAAGTCTCAAAATATTTTAACAGGAACAGCTAAATCTTAATAGATGGGCAAGCTTCTTAGTGCTTTCCTCTCTGCAACACCTATTATGTCTGCAACTAAAAACAACCCCGTAAGGATTATTTTTAAATATGTTGATCAGATTTCTTTTTTTATTCAATTGGTTGATTGCTTGTTAATTAACATAATTATCAGTCATCAGAATTTCCTAGCCTACCTAGCTCATAGACGCGACCTACGCTTGTAATTAAAAATGTCAACACCACCTTTTCCTTTCCTCTTTGTTTTATCCCTGAGACTTAAAGTCTGTGTTGTCCACTACAAAGAAACAAACAAACAAAAAGGTATAACAGTATACCTGATATCTTCACCAAAACTCGTTTCATCCTTGTCATTTAATAAACCTTTTTCTACTATGAAGATTAATTTTTAGTCCATACATATTGCCTGTTTTGTGCACAGACTAAAATATGAAGGGTATTTCTCTCAAACTTTTCCTGGTTTGGATCTTTAACTTGAAACTTGCTGGCACAACCTAATAGTAAATCTAGGACTATTAGAATAATTTGCTCATTCCTTTTCAGCTCCTTTTTGAACTGTATGTCAAAATCTCAGGTATATGCATGTATGTGGCTATATATCCAAAAGATGCATAGAATATTTACTATTTAGCAAACATATTTACCGCTCTCAAATGCCTTTCAGTAGGTCACATACTGTGCTTGAAATTCGAGTGTGCCTGACTGGACACGCGAGTATCAGGGTGCCTGCACAGTGGCCTGGACTAGCACAGCCTTTCACCGCAGTATCAGCGTCAATACTACCCAACATACACATTTATATTTGTCCCTAAAGATCCCACACACTCCCAACCCGCACCCCGCGCCGCCACCCCCTGCACCCCCCTCCCCATCCCCCAACCCACAGCCATGCCGCCGGTCGCCCCCACGCTTTGGGGGTTCGCCTGCCCCGCCCCCTGCCACTGGCTGCAGCACCACCCCCGGGGACACGCCGCGTCCCCGTCCCCCCACCCCAGCTCTCACACTCGCCGGGGCGGGCACGATGCTGCGGGAAGCCTGCTCCCCTCGCGGGGGCGGCCGTGCCCGGTCCCGGGGGGCTCGGCGCGGCCTGTACGGCCCCGAGGAGGCATGGCAGCCCCGCTGCCCGCGCTCGGCATCGTGGGCGCATCCCCGGGGGGCGTTTTTTGGGCAGAAACGTCTGAGGTTTTATTTTTCCAGCTGTTTCCCACCAGGCTCGGGCGGGTCGGGGTGCAGCGGGATCCCAGGGAACAGAGGCCCTGAGGGGTCTTTCCTGAAGGCGCGTCCTTGGAAACGGGAGGGGAAGGGCGGGCGTGCGGGGCCGGCGCGGAGGGGCTACACGCCGGCGGGTTGCGGTGCCCGGCCGCCGTAGTACCCAGCTGCTCCTCCGGTGGTTGGGCTGGAGAGTGCTGGGCTCCTCCTCCTCTTCCCCCCCAGCAGTGCACAGCCGGGCGTGTGACTGACTAGTCTCCCCCCGTCTCTTCCTTTTTTTTCTTCTTCTCCCCCCCACCCCCCTTTTCCATGGGTACACACACCGCGATACGCACATGACACTACTTCTGTGCAAGAGCCGGTGCATCGCCAGGAGGGCTGTGCTTCCACTCCGGGCACGCACACACACACACACACACACGCATGCTGCTGCTGCTGCTGCTGCTGGAAGTCTTTCTACACGGGGATTAGCAGCCGCCTCTCGCTCTCTATATTCCTCTGTCTCTCTCTTCTCCTTTCCTTTTTCCTTCTCTCCCTCAAATGCATGACTGACGGACGCCGGGCATAAAAAGGTAAATGCGGGTGTGCTGTTTGCTGACAATACCGATGGGCGATGGTGTTTTGGCAGCGTGCTGAGCGGTCCGCCCTTCGCCTGCCAGGCAGGCAGCCTACCCTCCTGCCGCCGCTCCCCGGTGCTCTCATCTTGCGGGATCGGGTTTTGCCGCGAGAGGTTTGGCTTCTGCAGCCGTCCCCGCACACACACACACACACACACACACGTCCCCCCCTCCACTACGTCCTCCTCGGTCTGTGGGGCAGAGGTTCCCGCTGTCGTGCTCCTGGCAGTTGCCACCGCGGGCTGCGAGTGTGTGGGAGTGCTTAGCGGAGGTTTCGCGGGATGAAGGTTGCTATTAATTGCTGTGTGCGCGGAAGAGGGAAAGCTTTTCTCTTCGGCAGGGAACCTGTGCATTATTAATCAGGGCTGGAGAGTGGCACTGGGAGGACCAGTCCCCCGCATCCCCCACCGTTTGCTGCATCATTCAAATGAGTAATTTCTAGCTGGCCTTGCGTTGCGGGGCTTTTATCCTCCCCCCCCCCACTCCGCGGGTGTTTCAGCAGCCGCTGAGGATGGCGATCCTCCTTCCTCTGCCCCGGGAGACACTTCTCGGGGGCAGCGTCCTCCCCTCCATCTCCTGACCTGCTCCGCACACTCTGACTCCCCACACCGGCGGGGCGCGGAGCCCTGTCCCACTGCCCCTCAAGGGCTCCGCAACTAGACTTGTCTGTCCCCTTGTTGTTCGGGCCGAGTTTGTCCCGCGTCCCTCCTCGGCAGGAGAGAAGCACGAAGAATTTTTGCCTCCCCCCCTGAAAGTGGTGCGGGGATCCCGTGACACCGAGGGGAGGTCCCGCGCCGAGGGGGGCCACGTCCTGCGGGGCTCGTCCGCACCCCGATCCAGACTTTAATTCCCCGGAGGCGTGGCTGCTTTTCCAGGACGTCTGGGAAAGGGAAGAAGGCGGCTTTGAGGAGCCGAGAGGCTCGGAAAGCGGAGCTCCCCCGCTGCCAGGGGAGGGGAAGGGGGGAAGGCCGGGCGGAGCAAGGAGCCCCGGGCAGGTGCAGGCGCAGCCCCCCTCCCCGGGCCGTCCCCAGGCCCGGCGCGGCACAGGTGTGGGCGTTTAGCAGCGAAGAGCTGCGGTGACCCCTCTGGGCAGTTCCCGGGGCGCTGGGAGGTTAAAGTGGCGCCCGGGAGGGGCGGGTTTCTCTACGTCGTGCCGCAGCGCATCGTTTCTCGGGCGGGGGTGCGGGGGTGGCCGGAGTTGAGGTGGCCGGAGTTGGGGTGTCCTGTGCCGCCGTCCGCCCTCCGCGGGGGAAACCGGGCGTTCAGCGAGGTCCCTTATGTAATTACGGCTTTCCCCCCGCCCCGCCTTCTTGTTGCTGTTACTAAAGACGGCTCCGGGATGCCGACACGGGAACTGTGACACCGCGCTTGTTTCTAAAGGAGGTTGAGTTTTGTTTGGTTTAGTTTTTTTGTGGTTTTCAAATTATTATTTTTTTTTATCTTTTGAGAAAATGTTTTTGAGTGATTAATATTGAACAGGGAGCGCTTCGGCTTCACACACTATTGATTTTGCATAGTCCCCTTTCATTCACGTTGTTTCCTGCACCCGTCAGAGAGACGTAATTACACTGTTAAAGACAGGAAGCAAAAAAAACCACCAGGGAAAACAGTAACAGAAGCAAAAATGGTGAGAAATGTAGCAGACAGCGTGTGAAGTTAATTGTTTAAAACAAAACCTAGTTGTTTAACCTTATAGCCTACTTACAAATAAAAGGTAGATGTGCTTGAAGGCATGGTGCGTGCTCTGCCGGTAGTGTTGGATTGTAATTTCAATATTCATACACCTTTAAAAAGGCAACACTGATTTCTACTGGTGATGTGGGTCCAGTGTATACAGTTAGGATATTTCGCCTAAAAGATGGGAGTTTGATCAGTGTTCATTGATCCAAAGGATACAAAGAGGTCTAAAAGTCCAAGGGATATATCTTTAAAGATAAATTTGATGCTGGTAGTAGTGATTACAGGAAAATTAGGAATTTTTAATGGCAACAACACAGTTCCTTGTTGTCTTCTGTATAGCTTACTTGTCTGTCTGATATTGTGTATTGCAGAACTATTGAAAGTAGATAGTGTAAATTCATGTAAACATATGGGAGCAAAATACACTCTTTATTAGTAGTTTCAAAATAAAGGATGCAATAATGTTCCATCATATATATGACCTCCTGAATTAAAGTTTTCTTTTTTTTTTTTTTTTTTCTTTTCTCACCAGAACGATATATGTTAAATATACTTATTTAATTCAAGGCTAATTTGGATCTATCTCGTGTGTGATTAACACATGCAAGTATATCAATGTAATCTGTTTGTGTTAGGCTTTGCAATGTTGTCCTTCCTGTAAAGGAGGTGCATCTCAGCGCATCCCTGGCTAGCAGTGTTGCCACCTGGAAAGACAAAAAGAGCTGCATGAATAATTAATGACTAGTATAATAAATAAAGGCAATCTTGTACCAAGAAACAGTAGTAAGTACCCTCCATGCAATTTTTTGTTGTCATTTTCACTCTAGTCTCCTACCATTGAGCAACTCAAGTTTTTAGTCAAATTGTAATAGACGTGTGCAATACCCTCAGACTGGCATTGCCATTTTAAGAAGATAGAGCTCAAGGCACTTGAACATGAGATAGTTTATTCAACCCTTCATTTCTGTAGCCAAACTTAATTTTTACAGCCTCTGTTGTATTACCTCTCAAGATTTAAGAAGGTTATTTTTGTCAGGGGCACATAATTAATGCTAGTTTTCGTCTTATGCCAAATTTTGCACTTGTGCACAAAGCTCATCCAAAGAAACCTGGAAAGGGGATCTCCATGGTAACAACAGAGAGGATTTTCTCCCTCACTGTAGGTCAAGACTAGATGCCTACCCATCGCTTAACTTGTAGCAGCATTTATTGGCACCTTCTTCTTTGGGGTTATTTTGTCTACTGGGGTGTGCTTTTACTGTTGTCTCGTGCTTGCAGAGAGCTGCTCCTGAGAATGATGCTACACTGTATGAGCACAACCTCTGTGTCTTTCTCCAATCATTCTCTCTCCCTCTGCTGCATCATATTTCCAGACTTCTCCACTTTATAATTTGAACTAAGGCTTCAGGAAGTCACTCATTTTCCCCATCAGGTTTTTCATGTGAACACCTGTCTTGGCTCTAACTCTGTTTGAGACCCGACAGAACCTTACTCCTTAATCCGTTTCAGATGGAAGCATGGTCATCTCTCTCTTATTTCTCTGTACTTTTTGTGGACAGAGTTTCCCCATGTTGCCTCAGAGATTTTGTAGAAGTAAAAGCAGTCTACCTCTTCTTACCAGGGAGCAGGGCTTAATTTTATTTTTTTGAGTCTGTATGTGATACCAGGATTCCTGTTTGGAGATGTTAACAATAAAAAGAGTTTGTTTTGCCCTGACTCTGTCATCACAGGACAGTAATACAGAGCACTGCTTTTTGGAGTGTTTTTTTGTTGTTTTGTTTTGGGTTTTTTTCCTCTCTTCGAAGGACTATGTGCCTAGGCTGTGTCTCTGTCCAAGCTAAGATAAAGTTAACTGTTTTTAATCCCCATGCTCCTGTAGTCCAATACTTAAAACTCTCACTGAGGAATATAATGTATTTTCTAGTCCTCTGTTCCTTTCTATATTTAATTTTTGTAGCTAAGATCTCATGAGAGGATACTAAATGGCTTTTTAAATGGCTCTTTTAGGCTGCTGGTGCACCAGATCTCTCTGGGCATATTTCCAGTTCTTTTGCCTTTCCTTGTGACATACCATGGGATAATTTGAAAACATCTGCTAGAGCAGCCATCTTAATATAAGACAGCAGTCATCGTTTGTTACCGAGCAATATGTCATTTGTGACTCTGTAATTGGAAGACAGATGCTAATGCTGACTTTGGCCTTCTTAACTTGCCTTGCTGGCAGATTGTCGTAGAAACACTTCATAGTGCTTTGAAATAATGCAGTGTATTTCTAGCTTTCTGTATCTCTGTGTTTCTGAAAGAATTGCCTGTGTCGTTTGAAAATCTGCTCATAATGCTCACACCATAATGATAGCAGCTAGTACATTCATAATCTGGCTTGCCAAGTAAGCTTGACTTTATGCATATCTTCAGTGTCCTCTGCTAGGTAAGAACCATTTTTGAAGAGGTGCCTGTGAAGCTTGAACCTTTGTATATGAGAAACTCCTGTTTTCTTTCCACATGATGTCCCTGTATTGGTAGCATTTCAGTGAATGTCCCTCATCCCAGTTGTTTCTCTCCCTTTGACAATTTTAACCATTAACTACATTGAAGAGGTTCTTAATAATCTGATTTCTCCTACTAAAGAACCTAGGGATTTGAAAAAAAGGGCTTCTAACTGTGTGAAGGAAATGTGTACTTCTAGATATCTAGATCCAAGTTTCGAACCTCAGTTGCTGTGGTTCAGATCACAAAGGTGTGTGGCATCAACTCATAACCAAATATCTCAGTAGTTACAGGTGATGTCTTGTATCCAGAAGGTGCTATTTTAAAGTTTTATGAGCTAATTTTGAATGTAGATTGCAGTTGCTTGAGTTGACTTGCAACAGTTTACAGACTTAAGCTTCTTAATATCCTGATGTGCTAATGAGATGCCTGTATTGGATTCAGTCAAGGATTCCTTTTTATCTTTCTTTTGGGGAAGGGGGAGGTAAGGGAATGGAGGCCCTAAAACATTTTTTTTCAAAGCTTTGTGCTTGAAAGTCAATTTCATTTACTGGCCATAAATCTTTACTGAAGAGAATTCAAGGGGCATGCTGATAGGATGGTAGCTGAGCTACTTTTTCGAATGCAAAGGAGTGTTTTTTTCCAGCCAGTTTCCTAAGTATGAATTCTCTTGCTTATTCTATGCTTGTATACACTTTCTTCCCATAAGTCTATTTAATTTTGTAGATGGAACAGGATAATGTATCTGTCTGATTGGAAGACAGTAAGAGACAATGATTAGCAGTCTCACTTTCATCATGGAGACTTCACTTTTATCATCCAACATTAAAAGTCAACATTGAGAGTTAGTCTGTCACTACTATCCTGTGTTTTGCTTTTGTAATCAGAAAAAGGAAAAAAAAAAAAAAAAAAAAAAAAAAAAGAGAAATGGAGATGAAATCCAGGTTTCTGCACTTTGGTAGAGGACTCAACACTGTCTGTTTATGCATAACCAGATAACAGGCAGTGTGCGGCTGCCTTTGTCCAGCAGAAATGCTGAGAATCAGTCAGCATGCTCGATGGACACATGGGGTTTCACAGATGTTCAAAGTACACAAGAATCTCTATCTTCTTTCTGCCCTGCAGCTGAAAGTATTTCAGTATCTCCTTGTGGTCTGCCCACTCAGATAGGGTGAGGTTGGCTTAGTGCTCTGTGGGAGAATGTAGGTTCTGGTTTTGTGGCACTGGAACTGCATTGGTGCAAATGTTTTGGAAGGATTATCAAAGGAGACTCTTATCTTCTTTTTGTGTTTTTCTGGCCATCCATTCACCAGGTGTAATGCTCAGGTATGGTTTGGTTCTTTAAAGTTGTCAACAGCTCTGCAGCTGATTTACCTCTATAACTTTGTGGGGTTTGGTGGGATTTTTTGGTGACTGTCTTTTAGAACATCACTATACTCTGTTATCATATCCTATTTTTTAAGAACATACCATAGGAGATGATTCACCTCGCTGTTTCATCTAAAAGATCTTTTCTTTGCAGAGAAGAGCTTACTCTCCAGTGTATATACAGTTTTGTAAGTATTTTTGATGAATATCCAAATTTTTAGTGGCAAGGGAGGGGGCAAAATAGAATAAAATCAGGGGGAAATAATCACAATAGCAAGGAATGAAATATAGAATTAGTAGGATTGTTTTGAATTTATTCTTATTTTGCACAAGTATGGCAGGCATCGTGATGTTAAAACAATCTAGTCTAAAAATAATTGTTGACTCTAATTCTGTTCATGGAAGAACCTTGCAAACATAAAATGTAATATTTGGAGAGATTATTCAAATGATCTTCTGAGGAAAATCATCACAAATACCTAGGTGTGGGTGACCATCCTAGATGTATTGCTTTATAGAACTTACACTAAATGTGCTCATGGTATGTGCCATTTAACACCAACAGTGAAATTGTGCTAGCTATTACTAGATGAGTGGTTCTTTGTAAAGCATCCTATCATGAAATCTTGGAATTGTCAGAGTTGATAGGGACCTCTAGAGAGAGATCATCTAGTCCAACTCTCCGACTAAAGCAGGACCCCCTAGAGCACTTTACACAGGATTACATCCAGGCAGGTCTTGAGTATCTCCAGAGAAGGGGACTCCACAACCTCCCTGGGCAGCCTGTTCTAGTGCTCTGTCACCCTCACAGTAAAAAAAGTTTTTCCTCATCTTTAAATGGAACTTCCTGTGTTCCAGTGCCCATTGCCCTTCATCCTGTCACTGGGAACTACTGACAAGAGTCTGGCTCTACCCTCCCTGCACCCACCCTTTAGATACTTGTGGGCATTAATAATGTCTCCCCTCAGCCTTCTCTTCTCCAGGCTAAGGAGTCCCAGCTCTCTCAGCCTTTCCTCATTAAGAGAGATGCTCCAATCCCCCAGTCATCTTTGTTGCCCTCCACTGGACTGTCTCCAGTAGTTCCCTGTCTTTCTAGATAGATTCTAGAAGAAGAGGTACAATACATATTTGGGAAGCACTGTAACTTTTAGTGAAAAAAAACAGATTTCTTAAAATATGTAGTATGGATATCTACTTGATATAATTAACTCAAGAGGAATTCTAAACTGAAGATGATACATGTTTGGATCCTGCTCTTCCTTGTAAAAAGGTCAATGCAGCATTTTTTTCTTTAAAAAAAAAAAAAGTTCCTTGGTTTGAGAAGTGACTCAATCGTGTTCAAACCAGCTGGCTGTCCTTTTATCTCAGACAGTAGTATTTATGTTTTTAAAATCCTGAGATAGAACATATTCACATGAAAGCTATGGTCACTTCTTCTACTTTAGGTTTGGTGTTTGGAGCTCTTTTTTTTCGTTACTTCATAAAATCTACTTTGAAGATTATATTCTTTGTAGAGCTGTTACTAGACCTGTGTAATGTCATTTACAGAATTGAAGTGGCATGGTAGTTGAAGAGCATTTACTTCACCTTGGGTGGAACTGTGAGTTATTTTTCGTATGTACAAATCATGATTTTTTTTTCCTTTTTTTTTCTTTTTCTTTTTCCAAACCTGCAAACCTGTGTTGTGGTTTTTATCATATTCTGGTGCTGTGGGGTCTGACTTGCAGAATACCTGCATGGTGTTTTATGTCTCTATAGCTAATGCAGGAGTTAAATTTGCCCACTGGGGAACTTCTTGCTGTATTTTGCAGAGTTGTATAGCAGAATTATATATGAACAAAAGTATTCATGGATGGAAAGGATCAGTCAAGGGGAAAAACCAATAGCATGAAGCCTGTGAAACCACTTGTACATCACAAATATTCTAATGAGCACAATAAAAAGGGCACTTACTATTCTATATGTATGGTTAAGTTTTTGCATAGTCTTTATCTTCAAATAAAATGTGTTTTCAGAAGAAGGGGTATCTTTAGAAATCAGGATCAGGGCAGATAGAAAAAAAAGGGATGATAATAATTTGAACGTTTCTAAACCCAAATGTTAATAATTATTGGTGTTAGATATACAGAAAATATGCCACTTCTATTTTTACAGATTCCTGGGAGGGGGGGAATAACAAACCTAGCCAAGTCAGCAATGAGATCATAAATACACAAAACCAAAAGCTAAACACCAGAAGCTTTTAACAAGTCAGATGTACGTTTGTGGGCTTTCCTACACACTAGTTTCTCTGTTCTTAGACTGTAAGTCCTTGGGAAAATGGTCTAATTATTTTTGGTCCTGCAGAAGTTCAGGAAGCAAAATACAGATTAGTTGAACAGCAAAAAAGCAAGTTATAGTTTCTATAGATATGCTAAATCTGCTAGAAAATTGATTATTGGACACATAGAACTGAAGTCTCAAATTTCCTTCTCATTGCATGTCAAGTTTTTCCTTTTAGTTCCAAAAGAAACTGGAACGAATCAAGATGAACCTTCAGCTTTTTCTCTCCATGCTCTGGTGTGTGTTGTCATGGAGGCATGAGAAAATTCAGACAAAGAAATGTGATGTCATTCATTTGTCCTGGGTCCTGTAGAAATGCCGTGACCCTTGTGTAATCTCTTAGCAAGTACTTCTGTCCTCAGAAGAGCTCTACAGACATGCATTACAGCATTTCTTCTTATGAAAAACCCCTCTAATACGGCCCTCACCAATTGATACTCAAAACTAAAAAACTCATTCCGCTTTTACAGAGCAGGCAATCTGCTCCTGCAGTTCATGTTCAAAATGCCAGTCAGTGTAAAGAGCAAAGGATCAGGTCAGTAACTGGGGTATACTTTCATATTTTTACTTAGTTCTGTCACTAATGTCCTCTGGAAGGTAATTTAATGTAAGAAATTAATTATTTTTCAGCACACTGCACTGATTTTAGAAGTATCTTACGTAATATCTACTTTCTAAGTGGCCAAAGTACTCTAACCATAAACTGCTGCCAATCTTCTTTCTTTCCACATTGTTCATGGTGACTACTAGCCATGGTTTAGTGATATAGACTCAAATAATGGTTTGAGTTAGACCTTAAAGATCATCTCGTTCCAATCCTCCTGCATGGGCACGGACACCTCCCACTAGACCAGGTTGCTCAAAGCCCCATCCAACCTGGCCTTGAACATTTCCAGCGAGGGGGCATCCACAATTTTCCCGGGCAACCCGTTCCAGTGTCTCACCACCCTCACACTGAAGAATTTCTTCCTAATGTCTAACCTAAATCTATCCTCTTCCAGTTTTAAGCCATTACCCCTTCTTCTATCTCTACATGCCCTTGTAAAAAGTCCTTCCCAGCTTTTCTGTAGGCTTGCATATGCTTTGAATTTAGGTTTAAGTCAGGATTGATCTTTCGGTAGGGATTTTTTTTTTTACTCAACCACAGAGAGAATAGAAGTGAGAGAGTAAATTCCCTTATTCTTGATGTTAATCTCTCCCTACTCTTTGGTTTTGTGGAAGAGGCTAAAATGACACTGAGATTAGCTATTTAGGCACATGGAAGAATGGGTTTTCTTGTCTTTCTGGTGGACGGAATGAGGACCTCAGGGAGGAAGTGTGAGTTCCTTTGTGGAAGATCTTAAAGACAATGAGCGCACACCTCACTTGTAGCCCAGGGCTGAAACTGCCTCTGTAGTTACTGCCATCAGGTGGCCTTTAGAACATGAATTTATGGACCTTCTGGCTCTAATAAGTAGCGGAATCCATAATCCCTAGGTCAGACCTATACAGCAGGCACTTGCTTAGCTGCATGCATGTGTTAGGGCCAACTAGCCACAAGTCCACTTCTCAGTAATAATTTGCTCAGTAGGTGTGTTGTTACACAATTTTTCTGCATAGTCATGGTGACTGTCCAGAATTTTTTGATATCAGCAGCACAGTTAAACTTTGCTTCTATTTTTTAATATAGTAAACACCCCTTACCCATATTAAAGGAAATAGGATTTCTAAACAGTTTGATCTAGGCAGATAAGTGCCTTCTACAGATTGCAAATAGCCAGTGTGTTATTTAGCATACCATAATGCATGGCTGAATAAATAGAGATGACTAGAATAGAGCTGTACTGTAAAATCTCATATGCTGAAGCTTGTTCCACCACCAGCAGAGCTCAGTAATTTGTTACTGCTATTTGGTATCATCGATGTGATTCATTCTGTTTTAGTGGATACAAACAAATTGTTTTACATTTGTGTAATAAGTTACTACTCAAAGCTGAATGTGTAGTTGATATGATACTGAGTTACTTGAAATTTTACAGAAGAAGATATGTTCTTTTTATATATATTCGGGGGGAAAGGTACATCTTTCAGCACATACAATTTAAATAATCATCAGCTAAGATTTTATTTAGCAATCAAGAGAACAGTTCTTGATCCAATTGAATTTTGATGGCAAATCATCCTGAAGCCAAACTGGACCCTGCTGATATTAGATGCTGAAATTTGTGTGTAGCCCAAATGCTCAGTCATTTTCCAGTTTGTTCACCTGCAATACAATTTTTCTAAGGCAAGCTGCCTGCTGTGTGTTTTGTGGAAGAGAAAGTTAAACTGCAGCATTAAAAAGAAAATGTTTAAATAAATTGATCAGTATGTGCACTGCACATCTTATCTGTTTAAACTAGATAAATAAAGAAAAAAAATCATTTTACTTCCCCCTTTGAATTTGCAGATTAGTCATGGATTGTTGCCCAGAATTTTATGGAACCTCATCATGTAGACCTTCCTTAATAGATTCCATTATTATCTTTACAATATATTAGCTAAAGTAAGTAAATTAATTCAGTGGAGTCTCTCTAGAGCTAAGTTTATGTATGTGCTGGAAATTAAGTGTGGCAAATGTACTATTAACAGTTATTTTGTTAAGCATTTTTTTAGGGTTTACATTGAGATATTTTAAGAAGCAGGATTAATTTTGTGGTATTTATTGCTAGGTCAAATTTTGAAAGTAGGATTAAATTAGTTATGCTTTATTTATTAACTACTTTTAACTAACTCTTCTTGTGCCTAATAAATAAATGTGAAATTAAACCAAAGATATGCTGAAGAAAAAACTTTTAAAAAATACTTAACACTGTGTTTTATCAAAATAGACCAGATCTTGTTCCCTTCAGCCCACCAACTCGATAAGACTAACAGGAACCAGAAATGTACTTGCAGTAGAGTTTACCTTCATAGATTCAAAATGCAGAAGACTGGGTTTGTGACCAGTGTGTTTACAGGGAGGTAAGTGGGATGAAAACAGGAATGGATTTGATTTAATGCTGGATTCAAGAGGGTGTAATGTAAGTACATAAAGCCAAATGAAAACCTATTTGTGTTATGTAATTACCATTTTTCAGTTTCTAGTATTTAGAGATTTTAAAATTTTGCCTGACCCTGGACTTTTTCCATTTTTTGGAGGAAGAGAGGAGTAAATGTTTATTATTTAGATAGTAGAATATATGACAACCGGAGGGAAAAAAAAACCACACACACACACAAAAACCTAAGGTCACCAGTTACAACAGTTCCCATAGTCAGTTAAGGAATTAATTTGAATTTTAGGACCTTAGGGTTTAGTGCATATGATGTTAAACCTCAGAGTAGTCTGTGGGTAAAGCAAGAGCAGAATGTGTGGAATAAATGTCTTATGCTTGCATATCACAACTGGCAAATTAATTGTGTAGTACTGGCCGAGTAATAAATGAGATGTGTTTTCTTCTCCTCAGTGACTAATACAATATTGCCATTCCCATTGTGGTAAAAACATGGTCACTATTTACTAGGTAGGATGTTTTTTTCACAGTAATGACTTTGAAATGAGTCTGTGTTTAGCAAGAAGAAAAGAGTTCATACAAAAAATACAGTTTTGAGCAACAGAGAATCACATCAAACCAAAATAATACAGGTAATTTCTGACTTTCATTGCTAGCTTTGTTACAAGAGTCTGAATGACTTATAAAACAATGAAGATGTATAACCAAGGACAAAAATAAAACAATTTGAAGTTATGCTTTTAGAGTTTTAAATATTCAGACTGTCATTTATTATATTAGTTCCAAATAAGTTTCCTGTTTCAGAGGTGATAGACCTTTCCTACGCTTTCAGACCATGTCTGATAGTATTAGTGTAAATAACACAGTAATTTGAAACAGTAACATAAAAAATTTACAGTACTAACTAAATCCTAACACTCATAATATTCCCTAAATAATTATCTGATAGATGAAGTCAAAACAGATTAAAATATGCTCTTAGTTCTAAATTATAATTAATTCTCCATTATATTTTGTCAAAGTTGGAATTTCCATTTATTTCCATTAACTTTACCAAGTATTCTCTAAGGTCAAATGGTATTACAAGTTTTTGAATGTTAGGGTGGTATCTTTTGTGCGTGGAGTTCAAGGAGCATCTGGACAATGCTCTCAGTCATATGATTAAGTTTCAGATAGTCCTCCAGGGACCTGGACTTGATGACCCTTATGGGTCCCTTCCCACTTGAGATATTCTATGATTCTATGATTTGACACGGGGTAAAATCAGAACACTCTGAAATAAGTAGCAGAAGTTATTGTAACTTAAATGGGTCCAGATTTCAACAGTTTCAGCAAGGTCTATAAAAAGAAGCATGTCTATAAATAGAAGCATGTCCATAAGCCAGACTAACCTTGTGGAGCCTCTAACATGCACACGTACTGTTTTATGGCTAAAAAATGTCTCATGGTTTAGCATAGCTAGGATAATCCGTAGGAGCCTCATCTGATAGTTGCTGAAATCTGTGGCTCATACTGTGAATGTAATGCCTATCATTGCCTTAAGCAGGCATAGGATTGTGTCAGTAGATCAGCACAAAGATCACATCTCTTTTTTTCTTTTTCTTTTTTTTCCTTGTCTTTATTGTTATTTGAGACCTGCTGGGTTATTGGCACTTCAAAATATTATCTCTTAAACATTTTTCTTTTTCATGTGAATTGTGTGAAAAGCAGACTTTATGCTCCTACCTGGTCTTCTTTGTATTTGGTTAATATTTGTGGGTTTATGGACACTGTATGTGCACAAAAATGACACTTCTGAAGGGTCAGAAAAGGTATACAAGTTCAAAAGTGTGTGCAAGCCCGTGGATAACTGAAATTACAGTTCAGGCTGTATTCTGTACAATATAAACAGATATTCCAGGTTTCTTTCACAGAAAAAAGTTAATCCCTGCTCAGTAAAGCTGAACATAGACTATATATAATCTTTGGCTCATGTTAGGTGTATGTTTAGGACATAAAAGAGGTTGAAGTAATGCATGAGACCATCTAAGCTGACTTAGATTTTACCCAGAGAGGAGAAACTGGCTCTTACGTAAAATACTGGAAATACATTATTTCTTCCATTAAGGATTTGTAATAGTTAAGGCTGTCAAATTAATTTGTGTGTCAATAACAGTTCCAGAGGTGAAAAGTCTGGCTGCCTTTCAAGACAAGTTTTTTCTAATTAGAGTGTTGAATGTTTGATTAGTATTCCATTAGTAATAGATGATAGTTGTACAATTATGGACTGTCACTTTCAACCAAATACAGAATAAGATCACAGGTGCATATTTGTGTTCTTATGCCTTTATCAGCTTTGGTTCCTATCAGCAGTCAGCTTTATGCAGATGTGTGCTCTAATATTTCACAAATGTGTTTTGTCCACGAGCCTGTTAGAAGGTGCTACATGTGTGATTTGTGGGTTAATGTCTGTCTCTTGCTTTGTTTAACATTTTGTCAGGGTTCTTCTCTTTGGCATTCACTAGATTACTGGGATTGCTGGGAATGATTTTACTGTTTCAGGAAAAACAATGCCTGGGCAAAATGCTGATTTACTAATGGTGAATAAATACAAATCAGGAAATACAGTAACTTCTAGGACTATAGTAGAAAATGTACATGTTTTGATTCTGGAGGTTTAAAAAATTTCCTTAGAATAACAGGTCTTGTAGAGATGTGTATAATTAATACTCAGTATCCCTGAGTTACTGTCATGTATCTCCCTGAGGGTGATTGTTGCATTCAGCTTTGATTTGTGATTTGAGAGCTTATGGTGCCTTCCAGTGAACCTCATGGTCTTAATCTTCTAAAGCAGTTCTGGAACTTGCTATTGATTGTGAGCATCCTAGAATCATAGATTTATAGAGTCATTTTTGTTGCAAAAGGGTTTAAGATCATTGAGTCCAACTGTTAACCTAGCACTGCCAAGTCCACCACTAAACCATGTCCCTAAGTACCACATCTACATGTCTTTTAAAATACCTCTGGGGATGGTGACTCCATGACTTCCCTGGGCAGCCTGTTCCAAGGACAACCCTTTCAGTAAAGATTTTTTTTCTAATATCCAATATAAAACTTGCCTGACACAACTTGAGTCCATTTCCTCTTGTTCTTCTGCTTTTTACTTGGGAGAAGAAACCAACCCTCACCTTGCTACAACCTCCTTTCAGGCAGTTGTAGAGAGTGACAAGGTCTCCCCTCAGCCTCCTTTTCTTCAGACTAAGCAACCCCAGTTCCCCCAGCCTCTTCATATAAGACTTGTTCTCTGGACCCTTCACCACCTTTGTTGCCCTTCTCTGGATGCAATCCAGGGCTTCATCATGCTTTTTGCTACTTGAGGCATGTTAAGAAGAAGGGAGGGAAAAGCTGTAAGGATTGCATGTGACCAGTTGCATAGCAGAATGCTGGAGCTCCAGATAGGGACTGCCCGGATGCACATCTGACCATACTCTTTTTTTTATTATTTATTTTTTTTCTCCTTGCATTATTTCCAGTTCATGCCAGAAGACCATTTTCTTTGTATTGCAAGCTTTATATATGGCTGAAACCATGTATTGCAGAACAAGAATGAAGTTTTGCTTCAGAGTTGAAGAAAGGAAACCTAACTGATGCTGGCATACATGTTTCTGTGGGCCATGTGTTAATTACCCAGGCTTGCAAAGGAAAAGAGATGATGTGCTGGTTGTGTGTGTGTATGCTACACTTCATACAGGAACAGTTTCATCTTTAATTAATTCTGCACTGAATTCAATGTCTTTTTTTGTTGTTGTTGTTAAACTTTTAACCTTGAACATTTTAAAAGTTTTAAATACTGTGCTTTTAAACAAAATGCTTGCTTCCTTTTCTGTTTAATAGTGTTGTGTATAGGTATCCAAAGACGTTAAGAACTATAATCCAAAGCTGTCTTCCTCTTGGAATAGCAAAGGGACAGGTAGCTGTGGAGGACTATTACCCTTTCTGTGTACACCTGCAAATCTGAGAGAAGAGCTTTGCAATTAGCTTTTGCAAATACTGGCTGACAGCAAGGAAGGGTTTTGAGACTTCAGTTTTCTGGGCTCCACTCCAAGTTCTGGGATGAAATATACTTAAGTGGCTGCATATCTCCCTGCCCCTGTCTCATCTGTCTCCACCAGCCTGACCACTTTGTCTCCTCATCTCGACTCATGTTCTTTGTGTGTGCACTACACTTCTTTCTGCCCTTTTGGTGATGTTGCCTTCTCTTCATGCTTTCTGTAATGTGTGGAGGGAGCACAGAAGATACTAGAAACAGAGTTAATCTCATTTTTAGCATTCATGCCATTGTGTCCCACTGAACAGCAATAAGCAATGCCAGAAAGGCTCTTGCTCACCTGCAGGCAGAGGTATGTTTAGTGGCTGATGCTGGGGGAGCATCTTTTGTGGGATTTGGGTACAAAGAGGAATTTTACTACAGCTTCTCATGTAGTCCTGTTGGGCAAGATGAAATGGCAATTTTCTAAGGCCATCTTTTGATGATTTCCTAACTTTCAAGCCAGAATAACCCTGTTGCACAGTTTTTAAGAATGGGAGCCGTAGCTTTTCAGTTAGATATTTTTTTAAGAGTTTACCTTAAGCCAAACATATTTTTTTAACTCATATGCTCAGAAGTATCTCAGTTGCTCTTTTCAAAAAGTTTATGAACTCTGTACAACTTGGGCATTTTCACAGTTTGTTTGTAGCTCAGATTATTCCACATGTTTTATTTGAACAAAATTACTTAAATGATTAAATCAGATCCAGGATCTAGGCTGTCTATATCAGTAGCCAAGACTGCCGAGATACACTTGAATATGGGGAATACTTTAATCATGGGGTGATATTGTAGCTTTCAGTTTTTGATGCAGAAAGATAATCTTTTTAATTCCTACTAAAACTGTAGTACTCTTAAAACAGTTATCTTGAGGTTGTAGCAATAGCTTCATCTCCTGGCATATTTCCTAATTTTTCCACTTTAAAACTTCTTTTGTAATATTTAGCTAATTCTCAGTATTTTTTCCCTAATAAATATGTACTAATAATCTGCTTGAAATTATTTTAAATAATTTAAAGTTCTCCTTTTTCTTTGATAATCTTTAGTAGTTGAATCGAAGTGTTCATTAACTTGATTTGATCAGATCTTTGCTCCTTAATGGAGTGAAATAAAATGTAATATAACATCAGCTTCTTTATATAGAGTGAACAATGATACAGAGTGATTGTTTTCACACAAACAGAATGTAAATTTTTTTGTTTAGCTTCTATTTTTCCTTTAGGATTCTTTGTACAAAAATGATGTATGTTGCTCATGTTTGAGAGGCCTCTTGATAGAGAGTGCAGTTTATTCTGTTGCTAATAATAAACTATTTTTTCTTCCCATCTGCACTATAAAAATGTTATTAATCTTCAGTATCACTGTATTTCTCAGATCATGTTTACAATTAAAATCCTTTTGTAATGGTGACACCAAACAGCCTTTGTATTTTAGTGTCTGAGATAATACTAGTGCTCTATGTAAGATAATATTTCCCATGTTCTCTGTTGAATATAGCTCTGGAATCTTCTGTCTTGTGTTGGGGGAAACTATTTCTGCTTACGGATCTTTTTAAATGCATATGTTTATTCTGCATTAGCACTGCATCTTAGATTAACTAGTTTCACAAGTTCATCTCAGCTGACAGTTCAGGAGGTACTGCTGTCCCTCAGAGAGAAGATTAAATTAGGTCTTTTTGTTCAGGTTTACTTGCATTTCTGTTTTCTGTGGTACAAGAGAGGATATGGGTATTTTGCTCCTGTGGCAGACAACCCATTAAATGCACCTGGTATGATTGAAATAGATGTTCCAAAGAGGAACCAGTTTCTGCCAAGTTAATGACAGCTTTTTAATGTGTCATTTATTTCTCTTCTTGTTTTTTACAGATCTCAGAGGTTACCTCTTAATTTGTCTATTTTTATTAACTGTGGGTGTGGCACAAGTTCACTATTGCAACAGAGGGAAATCAGTCACCTTTGTTTTCCTTGATGTTAAAAACGTTGCATTAATAAGCTCGTATTTTAACGAGCTATTTGGCTACGAACCGATTTTATAGAGGATTAAGCTACACTCTTGCTGAGAATAAATGGATTTTATGCTTCAGCAATTGATACAAAATTAATGTAATTTGACAGATTCTAATACGAGTTTCAAACAAACCCAAATCACGTACCTCTGTCATTATTTTGCTGGTTCCTTTGTGGCATTGAAACTATTGTTCTTTCATAATCACATCCTACTAAGGACCATAAGTAAGTTAACAGTGATCATTTTATATAAAAATAAACTTTTGAGTATTTAATACTCCTGTGTCTCTAATATAGTTACAGGAGGCTTCTGCAAAAATATTTGGTGAGAATTTCTGCGTATTAAAGAACTGCATGGAAATTATGACCTATTTTCAAATTCTTTTTAGACCAGTGAAAAGATGAGAAAAATGCATTTGGAACTAGTAGGAAAATGGTTTGTTACAGTAAATCATTATAGTAGCTGTAGAATGATAAAGCTTGAGAAAAAACTGGTATATGAAAACTAGTTATTTGCTGAAATTCAATGAATCCAAACTTGTCTGCCATCTGAAGTGATTATTTCTTGCATTTGTTTCTGTAGACTCTTTTTACAGGAATCCTTCAAGAAGAATAATGGCTTAGGTTTTGTATCTACTGCTTGCAGAATCACACCAAGAAAATAAGGGGTTTTTTTCTACAAATGTATGTTATCAAACATGTAAGAGTACTGTTTCTTACATAAAGCATTGGACTGTTGGAAATAATTTTTGTGCTGTTGCTGTCATTTGCTTCTGATGACTTTTAAGACCTGGTAATGTAGATCTGTGTTGTTGGCTGTGACCTAGATTAAAGCACACCAGAACAATATTGTTTTCACTGTGGGCCACTGTGGCCAGAGGATGCTGCATGGGAGCATTGTGTTTGATAGCCAGGAGTTCATTTTTTCTTTCAATCTGTAAGTGAGTATTTTTATTTCTTGCACTCCTGAGGCATAGGTTTTCCACTCAGAGTTAGGAAGAGGAGTTCAATTTATCTTGTGAATTAGTGAATAAAATGTCAGAATGGGAGCTCAAGATATACTCAAAATACACTGCTCATTTGGGAGAGTGGGGCTCAGAACACACACTGATGTGATTTCAAAATAAACATATTATCATGTGACTAAAAATTCACATGTAACAAGTAACTCAGTAACATATCTGATTTTAGTGACACTCTTAAGTTCACTCCATATTAGACTGGCTGAAATTTTTTAATTAACAATATGAAGTATGCAAAGTTTGTAATTTCAGTTTATGTTGCAAAACTGTGCATGTGTACATAGATAAAAGTTACAAAATCTGCATGCAGATAAACCCAGGCTGTTTCAGTATCTGCAGACCTGTTAAATCATAAAACTAAATGGAGTTTTCATGCAACTCCGTATGATTTTGGTGGTGGTGCTCAGGGTTAACATAGGCATTAAGTCCATCTTCATTTTATGTGGGAGGAGGCAAGAGAGGAGGCCATATTCTGCTTTCTTTGATACTTTGCAATTCTGTACATTTTATCTATTTTTTAATTATATTTGTGTAATTGCAGTGCCATCTCTGAAGACTGAGTGATAATTTTACCTTTTTGTAGGAAACCATTAGTCCTCTTGCCCTTTAGTATTGCTATCCTGTGAAGTTATAGCTGAGTAAAAAAAGCAAAATCCAACATAGGTAATATATACGCATTTATATACTTGGACAAAAGACAGAATGGTGTTCCACATAGTAGTATATTTAATAATCAGTGTACCTGATGAATTTTTTTTTTTGTCAAACTTCACTCCCTTATGTTCTTGCATTTTTTAGGCTAGTGTTCAGAATAAATTTTATCTTCCTAAAAATCAGAAATCTCCACTCCCTTTTGGTTAATAATCACTTACAACTTCAAGCATTAAGAGAGACATGCATCAAAATGTATTGACCTGAGAAGTTTATGTTGACAGAAGAATAATCTACTTCAATATTAACTTAAAGCAAAAGTAAACCATGTTGCTCAGTAAAACATAAATGCAAGACAGTGAATATAAATTTTACCACCACCACCACTTGTGCCAAAAATCTTAATTTTCTGCAAAACTGGTTTTGCATCTGAGGATTACAAACCAAAATTTCATGAACCATATCCCAGATCTGACTCTCTGAGAACTGTAAATTTCTCACAGGTAGATTCTGATTCTGGTGACAGCCATTTTAATTTATTGCTGACATGTTAGATCTATCTGAAAGACTCACAGCCAGCTCATACATTTTACTTGAAGTCTGTTGATGAACTTCCGAAATCTTAGTGAACCACCCATGAACATAGGCTTGAATTTACATTTAAGTATGACCATGTTGTCTGAAAACACAGATCTGCTAGCCAGTGGTGCAGAAAAGCCAATCCTCACACACACACAGGAGAGATACTGTATTCATTACAGGTTTGCACAGAGCTGGATGCCCAGTGGATTCCCACATCAGCCAGGAGAAAGGTAGAAATATTTATACAATAATACTACTAGAAATCCCACCCAAATAATACATATGCATAGCCAGGTTCACAATCCATAGGCTAAGGACAGTGTAAATCTTAGTACAATGACAAGCACAAACCTTTCTAACTACTTTTGGCTACACCTGGAATACTGTCAATTGTTTAGTATATGTTACTGTTTAACCTAGAATTAACTATAGCTTGTACTAGAGAAAGAACTACAGATACCAATCAGACTAGATATAGAATGGGTTCAAGGAAACCTATTATTGTTTTAATAGTCACAGTGATAGTTTTGCATTGAAATCTCTGCATACCAGCACATCTTGAAAGAAAACAAAAGAAGAAAACAAAAAGAAAAAAAAAAGGAAAAAAAAAGAAGGAAAAAAAAAAGAAAAAAAAAAAAGACAATTCCAAAGGAGCTGTTTCTACAGCATATCCTACTGTAATAGGATTACTGTTATGGTCCTAACTTTTATTTCCTGATTGCCCTTTCCTGCTTGGGTTTATTGCTCAGCTTAATTTAGTTAATTTTTCTTTTCCGAATAACTTCAAAATATTAACCAATCTAACGTTTATGCTTTAAGTTAATAGCTGTATTTGAGGAGGAAGAGAAAGGTTTTGTGATTGGACTGGGGTTTTTCTGTTTCCTTGCTTGTTTACCAGAAAGCCAACCATATCCTGGGCTGCATCAAAATAAGTGTGGCCAACAGGTCAGGAGAGGGGATTCTCCCCCTCTGCTTGGTTTTCATGAGACCCCATCTGGAGTACTGTGTCCCCTTCTGGAGATGCCAGCACAAGAAGGACATGGAGGTGTTGGAGGAAGTCCAGAGGAGGGGCACGAAGATGGTCAGAGGGCTGGAGCACCTCTCCAATGAAGGCAGGCTAAGAGTTGGGGTTGTTCAGCCTGGAGAAGAGATGGTTCCGAGGAGGACTTTTTAGTATCCTTCCAGTATATGAAGGGGGCCCTGCAGGAAAACTGGAGTGGGACTTTCTGTAGGGCATGTAGTGATAGGTCAGGGTGTAATGGCTTTAAAACTGTAAGAGAGTAGATTAGGTTAGACATTAGGAGGAAATTCTTCACTGAGGGTGGTGAGACACTGAACCAGGTTCCCCAGGGAAATTTTGTATGTCCTATCCCTGGAAGTGTTCAGGGCCTGAGCAATCTGGTCTATCAGGTGGTGTCCATGCCCATGCAGGGGGGTTGGAACTAGATGATCTTAAAGGTCTCTTCCAATGCAAACCATTCTGTGATCTGTGGTCATATATTCCTTGTCTGTTTGCAAGAGTTTCATAGAGTGTGCTTTTACAAGTAGGAATAGATCTTGTCACTATTTTAGCCAAAAAACATGGGACAGATGCTCTTTGTTATTGCCCCACTACCGTAAGGCTGGGGAAAAAAATAGAATAGGTTTAATGAAGTAGTAGTAATAATAATAATTATACTGAATTACAAATACATAAACATGGGACCCACACTCCTCAGTTTGTAATTGCTTCCAAAGCAGAAAAGTCCAAAACTGGACTTAGCAGCAGATGGGGTTGCCTGAGTCCAGGGTCCTGGCAAGAGTCCACAACAGTCTTGAAGTGACCAAGCCAGCCCTACTCAAGGAGGCAGAGGAAGTTGACCTGTCCCAGTGAACAATATTAGCTGGCAAGAAAACAGGAATGCAGGAACAGCACCAGAAGAGATTACAAACAAACAGACCCCAAACCAGCACACCAGCCACAGGAGGCCCCTCTGAGAAGCCATTTTATACTCAATGCCATGGGCAGCAGCCCTGTGATTGGTCCATGTGGGTGACCTGACCCAGCCTCTCCTCCCCACAGGCACAGCTGCTCCCCCCACTGTCACCGCACAGACACAGCTCGGCAGCAGTCGTGGGGGTCCCGGAAGGTCTCAGGTCAGGAGAGTTGTAGGCCATTCTTTTATCTTGGTATTCTGAAACCAGGGCAGATATTCTTAAATTATAGTCTTTGCAGGGGAAACAATGCAGCCTGGAGAAATTGCTTTAGCAGTTGTTTTTTTCATAGAGGAGGAAAGAATGATATACCAATTTATAAAGTATCCTGTCTCCTCTTTGTTCCTGTGGTTAATTCCAATGTTAATTCCGTGTTTTTCTTACATGTATTATAAGGGTCAGTAATAATTAGCACTTTGTTCATATGCCATTGAAAATATTAATAGTATGGGTATGCTGCCACATCGTATAAAACCACTGCGGAGTCTTGGATCTGTGTTTATTTTGAAAGTAGCAAATTAATACCATTATTGAAGAAAAAACTTGAACATGGATAAATGAAGTTGAAAGGTCACATATGCCTGCTTTATTTAAGGAAAAAAAACAACACCATTTTATGGGATGCTGGAGTGGGCTTCTAATTTTTTATATTATTATGTTGTTCATCACATCAGTAACTGTTTTTAACTGTTTGAGCTATAGCACCCAGTAATAACATAAATTCTGCTAGGTATTACATCTGTAGTCTTTTACATAGCTAAGTTTTCTCTTTGCCTGTGGCAATAACATGCAATATCTTCATTAAACCTACTGGCAGCTCCTTCAAGAGAACATGATTAATTAATCATGCTGTAGACTTTCAAGAAAGAGTAGCATAGGTAAAAAGATGCTGTTAGATCAAAATCCTTTGGGAAAATACAATAAAAGAAATTGCGTTGGTTGGTGAAAAGAGACCTACCTGGATACTCCAGAGACGTGATTCAGTGTGGATAGATGCCTGGAGTGTTACAAGGAAAGATAAAACTCACTTGAAGAAATTCAGAGGTGGAAATTGGGGAACAAATACTGTTATCAATGTGGCAGCCTTAAATGCTTTGCTCTATAGTTGGCAAGTTGTGATTACTAGAGAAATTAATTTTATTAAAAAAAAAATTCAAAAGAACCACCTTGAATTGAGTGTTCACAAGTGGATTCATTTTGACTTAAGTAGAAGCATAAATGAAGGTGTATTAGTAATATGTTTCAGGTCTTCTGTTTCAAAATAGAAAATTTAGAAGAACTGAGAAAAGTGTTGCAGGGAAGGATCAGACAAATTCAGGATTTGTTACATGGGAGATGAGCATCATTACTTTTATAATGGAAAAAGTTACCTGAACTTAGTGGCACAAGAAAATCCCTTCAAAAGTTGTGTCCTGATTTAACTGGGTGGAGTGATCATTCTCAAGAAAACTTTTGTAATTAGGGACTCAGCCTAGCTAATCAGCAAACCATTAAAGGGTAGAATGACAACTGCCAAAACCAAGGGTTAGTTAAGGTATAGATCTTTTAACAAGCAGGTCTTCAGCCAAGAAGAAAACAAGGAATGAGAAATACTGAGGGAAAACTAAATAGAAATTTAATTATAGATATCTAGGTGCAGACTGAAAGTTATATTATCATTCTGTTTCTTTTATAAATAATGATAGTACAGCTGAGTATGAGAGCAAAGGTGAGTCATAACGGGGACAAAAAAAACTAGGGACTACAAGATGTATGTCAGTGTCTGTGAGTTGATGTCTTACAGGAGTTGCAGAATGGCTGCTGATACTTTTCCCCTTTACTTAAATAATACGAGCAACTGCAAGATCTTTATTTTTTTACTTAACAGTCTGTAACTACTAAGATAAAAATACTGCTGGCGAGAACAATTGAAATGTGGAGGTAAATAAAAAGCTACATAGAATTTGATATGGACTTGACACAGGCAGATGTCAAACAACAACAGTTCAGAGGAGTAGTGGATTTACAGAAATGGGAAGAAGTTTAGCTTGGGAGAGTGCAACAGACCAGTGTTAAAGCATGCAACTGCTTCAGGACTAATTCAGATATTTTCCATTTACAGTTGGGAATTCATCATTTGAGAGGGAAATCTGGATACCTAGCTGATTACAGAATGACTCTGGAGGCTCATAGTAATGGTTTGAATGTTAGATGAAGGCCATTTGTAACACAGAATGTTCAAGGATGGAGATTTCCTTAGATGTAGGCCAAGTATGGTTGACTGAGAAACCAGTATGCAGAGGTGGTGTGTTGCTATGCCTGCGCTGAAGGCTGACCATTATCATAGCTCTCCTTGCCCCATGTGCATCTGAGTTACCTGTGCCAGAGCTGCCTGTTCTCAGAGCAGCAGCTCAGAAAGCCCAGGTGGGTGAGGCTGGGATGCAGTCTCAGTCTGGGGCAAGTAGTTGCTGCTGGTGGGAGGGAGGAGGATTTAGGAGGAAGCTAGGGTCGATGCCCGAGGGAGCAGGGATGAGGGAGGTGGGCTGGATCTGGTGCCGCCTGTGAATATCAACCTGCTGCTGCCTCTGTCTGCCCAAAAGACTTTACTCTGTGCTTGGTTATTCCTTCTTCCAAAGGAAATTCCTACATTCCTACCCATAACTCTTCCCCCAGAGATCACCAAACCCTGCTGTTCTCCTGTAGTTGCTCATCATCATCAGTCCCCTGAAACCCTGCAATGCCTTTGAAACTCACTGCTCACACTGGTGAAATCTCCATGCCCCCTGCCACCTCCTCATGGCTGCAAAGCTGAATTTTACCTACATGGCAGGAACGTTTTGCTGTGGAAGGAGAAAAAGCATTAATTTTATTGCCAAACATTAGTGGTTAGATTTTATCTGAAGTACTGTATAAAACTCTGATAATCTAATGGGGAAAGAAGGTTTGCATTTGGAGAAAAGCCACATGAGAGGTTAAGAGAGGCAATATTCTGTACAGCTGAAAAGCACTGAGCTGTTTTTAAGGCTGGAAGGTGACAAAATGTCTGTCTATATTTGTGTGAAGACCTGAGCTGAGCACTGGGGAGGAATCAAAGGATAGTGCTGATACACACACAGATGACCCACCCATGGATACTTCCAGGCTGGAAACTAGATAAAAGTTTATTACTTCCAGTAACAGAAGGTTTTAGAGCAACATTACAAAATGGTGTTTCCAGATGAAATTGGCTAAGCTTATATGATGCAGTTATGTGTGATAACAAGGGAGAAATCTTTGTGAACCTGGAGGCGTCTTCTGATCTAAAAAAAGATACTTTTGAGAATACATTTATACAGCAGATATTAGTGATTTTGTAGAGTTAGTTCTCAGTCTTAAGAGCATCTTTAAGAGTGGAGCTGATTTCCTTTTTTTCATATATATATATATAACAGAGCTTTTTAAAAAATGTCGGGTGGTTTCCCAGGTTTTACTTTACTTTCTGAATTGCCCTTTTGCAGTTTCTCAGAATACACTCACAAATCATTGTGATTGACTTAAGAAAAATGATATTCCAGATGTGTGCAATGAAGTATTTTATCAAAGACTAACATGCTTGAATTGTTGTAGTGGGGGCAAAATTGAAGGAAGGTGATGCTGTAGAGGAAGATCAATGAAATGAGTGAAGAAAGAGGGGCAGGAACATCCAGTAGATGTTCTGTAGTAGAGTAGCACCTGGACTTTCAGTGCTTATGTGAACTAAACTTCTGAATAGTCTCACAGTTGTTATCTGTAGGTGCCATACTTTGGTGATAAAAGCACACAGGCTTCTTATATGTTCTACCCTCAATTTTAGGATTAAACATGAAAAAATTTTGGGTACTTTGATTTCTGTGGAAGTCTTCCTTTAGTTTTTCAATGGAATCTGTTTTAGGGATTGTGATGTGAGAAATGTCATTTTAAAGCATACACAGGAGACTAATTTAAACCAATTTAGTTCTGTGTCCATAGGTGTGATGTTTCAAATCCATATGTAATTTTTTTCACTGTAACATCTGTTTTTAAAGCCTGAATTCTATTACATTTCTAGATTTAACAACTCAAAAATATTTTATGCAAATTTTATCCCTGAGTGCCATGTTACAGAATGTGAACTACAGGATCTGCAGTGAAAAACCGACAGTTTAGCTAAGTTGAGCCAGTAGCTATTATAAGCTTGATCTCAGTTTCTGAGTACTAAACTATGATATTCATACAGTAAATGTATATTTTACAAATAAATATATAAACATGGTAGACTTTTAGTAATGTCTTAACTTTAATTAGTTAATCAAAGAGTATTTTTCTCTGGTATTTGTGTAGTTTAAACTACTGTTGAATTTACGTAATCCAAACTGTTTATTATTGACTGTTTTCTATTTCTCAGGGCCAAATGTTGCTGACTATAGGGAAAATACTCCTTAATTTTGCTGGGAGTCCTGATTGGATGAATACCATGGGATTTGCCCCTAAAAGCCAATGAATCTATACCTACATCAAGCTTTTGCAAATATTTCTGTATTCTATCAAAGAACTGTCTCTCTACATTCTGAATTTAGCCCCTTTCCAGACCATGGTGCTTGTCTGTCAAAGTATTTTTAATTATGAACATTCCTTGCTATCTTTTATTTACTTTACTGTAATTTAGTTTTAATTTAACATTATGTATGAATAAGTTTCACTTAGTCCCAGTATCCTAGCTTCTACAGTTGGCCATGGTGAATACCTATGGTTCCATACCAGAACAGGTGAAATTTGTAATGGTGCTTTCTGCAGTATATCTTCAAGCTTCCCAACTTGGGAAAAAGTCTGGGAGAAAGGCATCATGAGATCTGAAAATTTTCTTGACAACAGATTTTTGGTTGTGCATTGTTCTTCAAGGTTGTTTCAAATTTGTTAATGTCTGTGGCCCTAAAAATACCTAGAAGAAACAGTTAGTCCTACCTATGTGCTCTTGAACATTTACATCATAGAGAACAGCTCATGCATATATCCTGTGGCCCATCATAAGACAATTTTCCAGATGCAGGAAATAGTTTTTCTTCAGGAAAATTAAAAACAAACAAACAAACAAAACAAAACAACCAAACACACACAAAAAACACACAACAACAAACAAACAAAACCAAAACAAAACCAAGCAAGAGCTTAAAACCTCTCCAGGCTGTGTTCCATCTTTATAGAATCTCTCCTGCTTAGGAGCTGCGGTGTGGTGTTATATCATGGCACCTTTACTTACAGATATTTTGTTTATTTTATTTTTTATGATTCATACATGCAGATGCATGAAAAATAATGCTTCTCATCTTGGGAAGGTACTGGCAAGAGTACCTTAGTTCAGTTATGCACCTAGAGCTGACCAGCACAGCCCCATGTCCCTCTAATGGTGTAATCCCGGGGCAGGTTATCTCAGAAATGCATTACTGCTGGTTTTGCTTTGTTTTGTTTGTTTTCAGTTGCTTTCCAAATAAGAAGGAAAGCTAGTGTGTGCAGGAGTTTAAGAAGTATGTACAATTTAAGGTGGCAGCTGGCTTTTAAGACCAGTCACCTGAAAAATCTTGGTTACTTTGTCTGAAACTGAACATTCATCTGTTACTGTGGGCTTTCTTGCTCCCTACTTTTGAAGAGTTTCATTTTTATAATCTCCACCACTCGCCTCATTTAAATCAAGATGATGTTTGTTACTCCAAGGTTGAAGGATGGAAAAGTACATAGTGGTCATCAGGCATTCAGTCTTTTAAAAGGAAGAGCTGAGCTCTCTTGGAATGGAGATGCATTCTGAAAAACTATAGCATTTCCTTCCTTTGACAATGCTAATGTGTTTTCTCTTGCTTCTCCATCCTCTGTGCCATATATGTTTTCCTCTGCATTTAAACTGTTTTGCTTAAAGCCTGCATGTATCTTGCCTCTATTACGTTGATCCTGATGGGAAAAAATTGCTTTGTTATCCTTCAAATCACCAGCCATTGCACTTGTCAGCAACAATTTCTTGATGACTGGATGGATATGTATTACAGGATGTAATCTACTTCTGTATGGAATGTAGTCCAGTCCACTGACCCAAGCCGACTTTTAGAAGTAGTTGAGATAGTTGAATGCAGTGGCATAAAAAACCCTAAAAGATACATAAGAAGCCATCCTCTTTTTACACCTCTCTTCAGACCTTTAGAGCATAAACTAGGTATTTCCTTCATGACAGTATCAATTTCAGCAACTTACTGAAAAATACAAATAAAATGACAGTTCCCTTGGAGCTTCGTGCAAATTCAAGAAGCTGTGGAGATAAGAACATACTTTTCCACCTGGTACATTAAATACATCAAACTAAACCATACATGCCTCCAAGATTAAAAACATATTCCAATGTCATATATGATTTGGGGAGCATCAGTATTTTGGATTCATACCTTATATTTGTGTTATGTAATATTTATTATGTCATGTTCCCACTCTTAATTTAATAATTTACATTTTTGGCATCAAATAAATATAAGAAATATTCAGTCATTTCCATCCAGTGTAGAGTTCCATGTCTGCCTGCAGTGGAGAGAAGCATGTTGTAGCTTGTGTGTTTGGCTGACCTTAGGAGTGGTGTTTAGCCCGAAGACTATTCTTTGAAACCAGTTAGAGTCCCCAGGAGGTTGAATCATTTCACATATTTCTTGAGATGCACTTGACAGTGTGCTAGGTTAGTGATTGGACTTGATTTCAAAGGTCTTTTCCAAGCAAAACGATGCTATGTTTGTAACACATTTGATGGCACAGAGTTTAGGCCAGTAATGACAGATAACAAACAGTCTCTCATTTTAAAAATTCATATATAGAGTTCCTTTTGGTTTATGTATGTATCCATTCAGGGTTTTTATATAAACACAGAAAGTGTGCAAGTATCCTGTTAACACAGAATAAACCTTCAGTAGTTTCTGTGTTATGAAGTTTAGAGGTTAGAGAGATCTAACAACAATGCTGCTAGGACTTTTAAAAAGCAATCCTGAATATACTAATTATGTCAGATTATATAAATACATTAATCTTCTTACAGAATCATAACATTTTCGGTTTATCTTGATTATGTGCTTTCTTAGCTTTCTTATGTTAGAGTAGCATGCAGGGATTTGTATTCTAATGCCTCTTGCTTGTTCCAGAAGAATCTGGCCCTCATGGCATGTACTCAGCAAGCTTGAAGTATGATTTATAGATACTTGATCCACAGACCACTTATAGATCTCACTTAATGTGCTGTGGACTTGAATATAAAAAATATGTTGAGCTCCTTTTGCTTGAGGCTTTTATGCCCTACTGAATATTTCTCCCACACCCTGGGATTTCAAGGTAGGCTTGGCTTTCATGGTTAAAATAGTGCCTGTTCTTTCTCTTTGTGTTTTCATGTTGGTTTTATTTACCACTCTAATTTTAAACACTACCACTGAGGTGCTTAATGTGCTTGAACTTTTATAATTACCTGTAAATGTGGTAGTCAGTACTGTAGCCTTCCATTTTAACCAAGGTTACTGTTGCCCATTGATGAAGCAAAGACACTCTGATACTGCCACTGTGAGCTTGCTTTCTGCCTCGGGGTTCTTATTCGCTCATTTTTGACACCTCAGTGGAAAGCAGAAGTCAGTTAGAATAAACCTCTCGGATAATATGCGATATAAGAAGCCAGCTCATTAAATCTGGGATATATTTTGCATTGTATGTTTTAATTTTCTGCTTAAAATAGTTTTCTGCTTAAAAGCAGCTGGAGGGAATCAGATTAGAAAAGGGGGGGGGGGGGGGGAAATCTCTGAGCTGAGACCAAAGGCAGAAAAATTTGTGTCAGAAAGGATCATTTTTAGTCAGTTGTGAGACAGTGAGCCAATGCAGCAAAACAACTGTCCTGACAGAAGATGAGCTCTAAAAGGTTTTGGTGTGTGATGCATCTTTCTGACTCATGTTAGTCCAGTGCACAACACTATTGCTGATGTGATGCAGAAGTGTTTCTCATCTTCTTCTCTTGCCTGCTGAATGTTTCTGGAGAGTAGCAAAGTGATTTTAACTCATTTTATTCCAGAATCACATCCCCATCTGAGTATGCGTGCTTGGTAAATGGTATACTCTCTGTATCCTGAAAGCATGTGCTGTAATGCCAAGTGAAACTCTCTAAGGCTGCCTATAATTTTGGATGCAAAATATATTGAAATCAGTAGGAAGAGAGTGTGGCCTGGTGAGCTGAGTCATTTGTAGTCTTAGACATTATATACTTCGAGATTTTTCTGTGTTGTCCATTATAATTAATAGAAACTAGATATCCAGATCCCTTATCTGAATTCTCAAAACTGTTTTCAGTGTCTGTTAGATAAAAAAAAGAATTTTTATCAAGTCAAGGCACTATTACTTTGGTGTTTCTATTTTGTACTGATTGTGAAATATAAGCTGATACAAGCGGCAAAGGGTTGCTGGTATACACAGCTTTAGTTTTCATATATATTCTGTATTAAAGTTTGTGTGAAAATGTTAACAGGCAGATATACAACAATGAAGGCACCCATTGATTATTATCAGTTTGATTAAAATTGAAATGTCCAAATTACTACAATTTAAAACACGAAAGGCTTTTCAGTATACTATAAATTTTCTTCTCCTGCTTTATAAATATGAATTAGATTTTTATGGAGTTATAAATGAAAATGTGAAGATAATGGCTTTTAAACTAGATGGGTATCTGAATATTATCCTAAGTAATATTTTGTCCCCATTAGCTTGAGTTTTGGCTATGTGAATGATATCTTAGTAATTCCTCGAGTGTCTAGCATTTAAAGTGAGAAGTGACTTAGCTGAAGGATTTTATTTCCTTTGTGAAATTCTGCTATTATGTTGATTGTGTAGGTTTTCTAAACCAAAATGCATGACATCTGCTTCAGATAATCTTTGGAAAGAGACTGTTCTGTTATCAGGGTGAAGTATAATCTTTTGGGGATGCCTGTTGTATTGACTGAGTGCTTTTCTTTCCTACTGATGTTATTGAGAACTGAGAATTTTCAGGACCTGCCATTAGGTGCTTAGCATAATATCACATCCCAAATAAATATAGACCTATTCAACAAGTAGATCTGACACCTTCATAACCAAAAGAGCCTATGCTAATCTATAGATGCACTGGGTCTAATGAAATATTTGTGTATTTGTTTTAAATCAAAGGTCAAGTGATTCTGCCTTCTGCTTTCACAGATTTTTTTGTTTGCTTGTTTGTTTGTTTTTCAAACCAGATTGTATTAATCATAGCATAAGACAATTTTGAAATAATGCTTTTTAAAATACTTTTGCTATTCTGAGGAAGTTTTAAAGAAGTAGGTTGCTCAGCAATGTTTGGGAAAGTTGTTCTACTAATTTCTCCCTAACACTTACTATAGCAGAATGATTAATTGTAGAACTATGGGGAAGGAGAAAAATAAAAACCAAGCCAAATAATAAAAATGTTTACTTTTCAATCATCTTTATAGCTTCAGAAGCATGTGGGTTTAAAAAAATAAAAAAGTCATTTCATTGCCATGTAATTTTTATTTACCCCTTATTAAAATTAGAGGACAAAGAATTGTATCAGGTTTTTACTTCAAGCGTGTTTTGATTTGTTGGCAAATTAATTGGTTTCTAATTGAGTTGAGAATAAGCAAAGGCAAATGTGGGAATCTTACAACTGATGAGTGTGGAGTTTATAGCTGAAGGCTGATGAGTATCCACCCTCTGTGGGTAGAGATAAAGAGGAAATGTAACATAAACTGACAAATTGATTACATAGATTTTTCAAATAGAAAAATCAACATGAAAATCAGGATCTAGTAAGTTATATCTAGAGTGTGCTAGACCCTGCAGCAAAACACAGTCAAGCTTTGGATTAATAAGAGCTGAATGTGAGCTTTTTGTACTGTTTCTGTCTGCCTTCAGCCTGGGCTTTTCTCAAATTTCCATTTATTATGTCAAACAGAACCTTCTGAATCCCATGTTCTGCCTAGCAAAACTTACTTTAAACTGTGTTCAAAATAACAGAAGAAACCATGAAAAATGGCAAAAAATCCTTGAGCACTGACAGAAGTCCTGACATGTAGCAGAACTCTCTTGCCAAATGCATCTTCCAACCCACCACCTTTTAACAGATGTGCTAAGACTGCACAGTCTGTTTCCCTAATTCTAGTGCAGTTTCTGAGTAGTATATCTGTCTTTACCATGAAGTTATAGAGATTAAAGTTACAGAGACTATGTTCATGTGCTATGAAAATGTAAAATAGTTTGGATGAATAACCAAACATTAATTTAATTCAGAAACCCTTAAGGGTATATCCTCATTTCAATGAAAAGTAGTTTATCCTTAATGAGAGGCTTGTGCATAGTTGTCTGTGCAATAAGATAAGGATGCACTCAAAACTTCTTAAACACGAGAGCTACAAATAATCTGTTTAGGGGTTTTGTAGTCAAAAGAGCTGGAATTTAAGAAGTAACTAGTTAGCCCTCATTTGCATAAGAAAATTAGCTGAAATTCAAGTCTTGGAGGAGACTTCAAAGGGCTTTGTCACCTCTATTACATCTATCTGATCTAATTGTACATGAAGGCAAATAGCCTGATGTTTGCCTTTTTTTTTTTTTCTATTTAGATCTTGCAAAGCACATTTTATAAAATTGATCTCTTTTTTAAAAATCTTGTTAGTAAAGAAAATGGTTTCAAGGGGTCCTTTTTTTTTCCTGAGTGAAACTGATCACGATTACATTTCAAACAGATCTTTACCAGGTGTTGACCATTGTTCTTTTAAATGCAAATAGCTACTTGTATCTTTCTTTTTTAGATTCTTCCTGGTATTGTGTCTATTTGTTCTCAAATAACATATTTTTTATTTCACAAAAATTAATACATAAAACCTTGTATGTCTGACTTGTATTACAGTAAAGTAGATTTTGAAATTATTTCACTGGTTATGAGCATGCCAGGTTTGTAAGAGCATGATCCTTTTGACAGGTGCACACTCTGGAAAGAGTTGCATCCTCTCCTGTTCTAGATGGGCTAGATGTAATGGTATTCCTTTTTGAAAAAAGTTCTGATGTACCTCTTCTACCACCAAGACAGTTGGCAATTGTGCCTGGGCAATTGTGCATCATATGTCAAGGGGTGCCAACTTTTATTTTATGTTCAAGGACACTTCATGCTAATTGAGCTGGCATTTTTAAAATACCTCCTGATGCCTTTGTCTGATGTTAGCCTCAGAAAAAGGATGTGTGGCTGAGTCCTCACATACTCGCAGTTTCAGGGACAGATTTACTAGGGAAATACTCTAATTAACTTGATTGGGTTTTGCAGTAGATTGTTAATGCTCCTTTCCTCTTTGAATATAGAAAGAATCAACAAAGAGGCATATGTGTTTACTATCAGTGTGGTCCCTTAATTGGCTCAGACTTAATAAAATTCTTATCTTCTCTATGGGACAAATCCAAAGGAGCTCCACACCAAATTAACCTGGATTTGCATAGTTATAGCTACAGTCATAGTGTGCCTTTTTGATTCTCAGGAAGATACTGGGCTTTTGTTCTGTCAAAGTAGAATTTTAGAGCAGAATTAAAAAATGCCTAGGTCAAGATAACAGTGGAGGTAGTAGAGGAGGACAGGTGTACAAAGTAAGAGAATGTGCCAAAAATAACTACTAGCAATACAGGAGAAAATGTATTTTGAAATGTCATGTAGGAGCATCAGTACTTTAACAGCTGGTTATTGCTTGTGCCCACATGCAGTGTTTAAAATAACTGCAGTGTGGTGTGTCTGTGGAATTTTTTTACACAGCAGGTTGATCAGGAAAGTTGTTTGATCGCTTTGGCTTTCTGCATTTAAACACAACTATGTAGTCTCTTCCTTTGCAGTTTAAAATATGATAAGCCTTTAACAAGAACTAACTTATTTTGAAATATTTTTTTTTTCTTTTTTTTTTTCTTTGAGAGGGTTGTGCTGGTATAAAAATAGCAGCAAAAAATTGAGAAATTAAGTAAATCAGTTCTGGCCATAAAGCAGGCCCAATGGTTTTGGGTACTTGCTTAAGAGGTGCTAATGACAGTCCTCAGAGAGCAAAATACTCTGTTCTGAAGTTGCCTCTGAGCTGTTGGGGATGCTTCTGACAGATTAGTGTGTGCATGTTGTCATTAGTTCTTGAACTGCAAAGCAGCAAGGCACATGGCTTTATAGAGAAGAGCTTTGAAGAGCTTCAGCCCCAGATCTAGACCCTGTGCATCAACACTACAGAAAGATTAATTTTAAATGCTGAAATATATTTGGGCCCAGATGGAAGCCAGACCATGTTGGGGCATCCCACTGACTTCAGTTTTGCTTTGAGGGAGAGGACTTGGAAGTTCATAGAGGTGACTCAAGTTGCGATATCTGAAATTATTTCTGTGCTGTAATGGTTCTGCTGTGTCAATCAAAGCAGAGATTTCCTAGCAACTTAAGACAGTTCTCTCACCCTTTATGTTTTTTATCCACGTAAGTCAGACATGAGAAGAAAATATGTTCTTTTTGTGAATGCTTTTCATAAGGGTTCTCAAATTAAAAAAGTCAACAGAGGCTGATCCCATGTGGTTGCAGTAGACTGTAAAGCATCAATAAAACAGTTTGTGGTTAAGTTCTCGGAAAGACATGCATGAAACTAGCTGATAACTGTCACACAGATCAGGAGTGGCTGACTGGCTCTTTCTGTCTTGTTGTTAAATGATTCCACAACCTATTTAGAAATCCCTTCTCCCTTCCTTACAGTTTTGGCTTTAGTGGTAACTGAAATTTTTGAAAAAGCTGAGCTTCCATCTTTCCTTTCACTATAAGCATGACTCTCTGCAGGGTTTCTTGGCTAGGATACAATGAACTTAATCTTAGTTAACTGTCTTCATGTCTTAAGGTGGATGATTTTTTTTATTAACTGTACCTGCCAAATATGTTATTACTTTTCTTTGATGCTCTCTGTTCTGTCAGGCAGGAACAAACAGAACATGCTCAAAAGGGAGGAGGACATCTTTTCTAGAAAATTTAACTCTTCTTTTTTTTAATGAGTGTTGATGTAATGAGGGGAAACGTCATGAGACTGACAAGTAGCAGACTAGTGCAAAATGTATGTCCTCAAACCATAATTATTTTTCTTTGAGGTGTTTGTAATATTACAGATAAAATCACAGAAGGTAATCAGATTCCTCTGTAAAGGGGCTTGGACAAATAGGTACCACATTGATTTGCACATAATATTGGGCAGGAGCAGAGCAGGACTGGTATGTGAGGTGTGTATATGGCCACTCTATCAGAAAAGTACCCTTTTTCCCTCTGTCATCATTGACCCTCCCAAGGTCATGCTGCTTTCAGTTGGGATCATGCCCAAAGCATTAGCTGTGCATAGTTATTTGCAGTCTTGAATTTGGCTGAAAACAAAGAACATAGTCAAAGCCAGAGACAGGATGACTTGCTATTTTTTACCTGAAGATACAGACTCACCATATTGTGCATATTTAAGTACTTTGGGAATGCGCACTGTAAAAATATATATGCCTTTCTACTCAGTTAAGTAAAGCGTTTAAAGTCCAGATGATGAATGGTAACTAAGAGGACAGAGGACTTAAAAAACTAGTGCAAATACCTGTATCAAATAAGTGGTTCAAAGGAGCCCAAAGACAGCAAGTGATAGATTTCTTTAGCCAGCAAAGCTGACTCCCTGGAGACACTTGGACAGCATTGATTTTATCCAGATTCAGAAACAGGTCACACCTGCTTCTACTGTCCTGCTTGCAGGTAGGTCAGTGGTCTTAAAGTTATACATAGTAATGGGTCACCTTTGTTAAGGGACAAGAGGGCATTTTTCTGAAAAAGGCCAGATTCTTCCAGTGCCTGAAAAGTTTTTACAGCTTCTTCACTGCATTCATACCTGGAATCAGTAATCATAAATGTTTATTTTCATACTGTCTTACAATTTGAGTATGTAGCCTAAGCGGTCTGTGTCTCACCAAGTTTCAGGGTTCAGGGAGGATGGATGGTCATTGTCTAGTGTCCAGAAACAGTGGAGTGCCCGGTGGTCCACAGACTGCTTTTCAATATCAGAAAGTAGTAGGGTGCAACTGGGATTTTGAGCATTCAAGGAAGGACCCTTGGATTCAGGTGGGACAGGTCTTTCTCTTTTTTTTTTAGCCAAAGTGTGTCAGTGTCAGGTAAAGAGCAGAAACAGTTTGTTTTATACCAGGCTGGTAGCTGAACCACAGCACCCGTTTCCTGAAAGAACTGACCTGCTGTGATGCTGCTGTGTGCCAGAGAGCTCCAAGGTTACTGCTTTTGTGCTTCAGTAACACAGTGAATCGGAGAGGAGCTGCCTTGGGCTACTGGTCTGTAAAAAGAAGAAACTCATGTCTGAGTTAACGTGACACATAATGGTTCTGTGTTTATTTTATGGCAGTTTTTTTCCTAGCGCATCTCCAATGCATTTCTTCCGGAAGTATAGTTACAGGATCTGTTACGCTTGCTCAATGTTTAAGATTAGTTTTCAGTCTGTGGTTTTGAAGTTAGTCTCTTACAATTTAGGACACTGACGGGAATGTGTATACATTGAACTAACAGCTTTCTCAGCTTTAGTTGAGACTACAAGCAGGATTTGCTAATGTTTGTTTTAATATTTTGGAGGAAGTGAGTGGAAGAAGAGCAGTAAAATGCTCAATGTATTTGTGTTCTTAAGTGAAGTATTATAGATGGTATAGTAGGCAAGTAATTTTAACATCTTTTGGAACCAAAATGACTATTTACTATGAATGTTTTGCTACTTAAATAATCTGTAAAAGGAAGCTCCTAGTAGGAATATGAAGAGAAAGCTTCCAGTAACAAGACATGACCATGAAACATGTAAGTGCTTTTAGTCTTCAGACTCTTGTTTACTTCTGTGATTTGAGAATATGTAGTAAATCGTAATTAAATGTCTTTAGGTAAAAATGCAAGGAGCTTTTCAGTTCTTTCTGTGTAATGGGAGGAAGCACTTATGGAGACAATTGGTGTTTGCAAGAACCACTAAGGTACTGGAAAAGTTAAATGTGTCTTTTTTTTTTTTTATTGAGATATATCTGTAACCACATAAGGTCTATAGTCCTGATAAATGCTTAAATATCTTAGAAGTGGTGAGTCCGCAGTTCTGTTTAACTGAAAACAGTGATCTGCTCCACAGAAATGCCTTTTTAGCTTAAAGAAAAAAAGAAAGGCATCTACCATTTGGTATGTGTGTGAGGAAAAGAAATGGTCTGCAGCTTAATAAAGAAATAATTGCTAGCATGATACCTGACTTTATTTAAAATTGACGTCCATCCTAAGACTAAAGGTTGTCTCCTTCAGTAACCTACAAGAATGCTTGCATGTTGTTGAATAGTCAGCAAATTCAACCTCTGTCAGAATTAGGAAAGAGTAGATTCTTTTATTGGAGTAAATTTTTGGTAAAGGTGCAAATTTGACTTTTGCTGGCATTTGCATCCTACCTAAATCAAGATACTAGCTTCCTGACTGCTTGGGTGGTCTCAGTGGTAGAGGCAAATAGTGAGAAATAAGTAAAAGGAGACAGTGGAGAGGAGAGATTAGAAGAGATGGGTTTTTTTTTTCCCCCACAAGTAGTCCTGGAGAGAAATCCACTGCAGAAAGAGTAAAATGAGCAGAACTAGTGGGAAAAAAGACTTCAGTAATTTTTTTTGACAAAAAAGTGAGAAGAGAGAAAAGTAACATTTTTCTAAAATTTCCGACCATTATCAAGCACAGATGGCTGTTTCCAAATGGTTTGTCTCTAAAATATTGCCTACTTCTATGCTAGCTGAATTTTTAAAATATTTTCAAAGTTCAGAGCAGATTGCAGTGATCCAAGTGGAAGGTAAGAAGAGACAGCAAGCCTCTGTAATGTCTATTTCTAGAAAAAGTTGGCAACATGTCAGCTGTACATGGGTGGAAATGAACGTTACTGATCCTTTGCTGATGCGTGGTCATCCAGAAGCAATTGTGCAGCTCCAGCTCAGATCAGATTCCCTAGCTAGATGAACTGAAATAAACTCTACAAAGTCTTGTATTGTTTTTTGTTGTGTTTTTTATTTTTTTTTGTTGTTGTTTTTTCTTTTTGTTTTCCCCACAGTATTACCAGGGTTGCCTCAGTCTTATGAAAAAAAATATCACATGCACTGCACCCAAGAGGTCCTCATCAACCTCATCTCCATTAGGACTGTAAAAATACTGCTTCTGAATCTGTGTGTGTTAATTGCATTGATAGTCTTGTCATCTGTGACCTAATTTGGAAAACCTTGTTAGGTCTGCATTGCAAATAGTTAGGTACATATGGTTCTCCTCCCTCATGTCTTAGTCATGTGCGCACACGTGCTGTGTGGTGATAATACCAGATGATTAATATCTTTTGTTTTTCTGTTTGAATGACACTTGGGTTTTTATTTTCTTTAATGTGCACAGATTAACCAGTTCTGGGACATTAAGGAGCCTGTTCAATGTCTCAAAACCCAGCAGAACACTAGGTCTTTGAGCTGAAGCAATAGAGACCGCTGTGAAGCATCTGGGGATGCAGATGGTCAAGATGCTGGCAAAGAGGGCAAGACTTATATGAAGGGCTTGCTTGCTCTTGATAAGATAGAAGTGGCTGAGGCACCAGTGGGCAGGACCAGTGGTATTCAAGCCATGTTTTCTAGTAAAGAAGCCCTGACCTGCAGAAGCTACTTGCACAAGGGAACATGCACTGAATAAACCAAGAAACATGAAGAAGGAAAAAGATTAATGTATGACTGGGGTGCATTAATTAATTATCTCTGGCTCTGCCAAGGTGATAGCATGTCTTAACAGTTAATTGAACTTTTAGGTAGTTGGTTGTTTAACTTGAGAACATATTGCAATTTACAGAAGTGCAAGCTACTCTCAGCTTCTTTGAAACATAAGAGTGCATGCAGCAGTAATTAATTTTGACATTTCCAAACATTTATATGAGTGACTTTGCCATATTCACATTTTAACAAAGGGATATTTGTGTGTATAAGACCTATTAAAAATGCCTTAGCAATCTATTGCAACTAGTGAATTCAATCTAAGCTGGAACATCCTGTACGTGCCATTACTATGAAAATTTCTAAGCACTTAATATAGCTTGCACAACCTAAGTTGCCAAGTGATGCAAATATATGAGGCCCAACATGATCCCAGACTTAAGTACTAGAGTGATAAAAGAAAGATGTTTTTAGACCTACTGTGTATAAAAAATTGCAAGGTAATGCATATCAATCCACAAAGACAATTTTTGAACCTGTAAGACAGGTCTGTAAGACAGACAAACAGACATATCTTTCTGGTTGAAATATGTGCTAAATGCTGCTGCAGTACTGAAGAGAGTTGTTTAGATTACATTTGCTGTCTTAGATATGAAAAACTGTTTGCAGCCCAAAACTGGGGACAAGTATTTTTGGGGGAAGAATTTATCAGTAAATGATGAACAGAAGGAGAAGACGGAATTATTAGAAGACAAGAAAGTAGGTACTGACTCTGCCTCAGGGAGAACAAGCGTCGCTAACAATTCCAGACAGACACTCCTCAAGAAAGAGGCTATAAATATTTTTGTTGTTGTTGTTTGTTTGTTTTGTGTTTTTTTTTGTGTGGGGGTGTTTTTTTTTTTGTTGGGCTTTTTTTGTTTGGGTTTTGTTGTTTGTTTGGTTTGGTTTGAATTGGCTTTTTTTGTGTAGGAATAGTGGAGGTGGTAATAAGAGATTGTAATGTTATAAAATAAAGAGTATTTCCAAGTAATGGCTGTCTACAACCTAACCATTTCTTTAGTTAGGTTTTTATATTTAGTTATTAGTACTTGTAAAGCTGCTTTTGTCTTACATGTTACTAACCCAACCAACTCTTTTGCATAATATTATGTGATGTGTTTGCATTTTGTAATATTCTCATTGTCTTCTGTAGCTTTTTCCCCATATACCTTAGAGGGTCTGTTTTCATAGAAAAGCAAAAGCACACTTGACAAGTCAACTCAAGCACACTGGAGGATGGGAGGATAAAACCTGACTCACAAAACTGTATGAGTGTGATACAGATGAGTAAATGTAATAAGCTGATATGAAAATTCATTTTGAAAAAGATGTGTTGAATTGATCATAAACCCGTCTGCATGTGTGGTTTTCTGGTAGCTCAGCAGAGAACCACGTCTTCCTCTAGTGCAGCCAAAGTATTAACTGTGTGTACTGTTTTATATAGAAATGTTTTAGATATAAATGTAACCTCTGTCTTGTCGGTTGTAAAAAATATATATATAAAAAGTCCTCTGGGCCAATTTTATAGCAGAACTAGTGAGGGACAGTGAAAACAAATTCAGAGCCAGATTGTAAAATGGATCTGTTAATTGCCTGAAACTGTTGCTGTGACTAACAATGTCCTACTTTCTTCCCTACATGGGGGTTGGGAGGTGGATTCTCAGAGACTTCAGGTGCTCTGCTTGTGTGTCTGCTGTTCCCCAGAAAGCCGGAGGCACCTGCTCTGTGTTGCTGTGCTAAAACCACCATGGAATATGTGGTGGTGTCTGAACAACATGTGTGGAGCAGATGTGTGTGAGACATAGTCTTATTTTGTTCTTCGTCTTTTTTATGTAGTCCTACCCATCAGAACCCAGACGAGTGGACAGCTCTTGGCTGTTGAGGGTTTTCATGTGGTTTGCTCTGGCAGAGGAACTTTGATAACCGTCTCAAGCAGTTGAAAATCATGTGTCAGGTTCTATTCAAATGAAGACATTTAAATAGCTATTACAGGGGACACTTCTGTCTTCCCATTATTTCTTGCAAAGCAGGAGGAAGGGCAAATGTCTTTCTTGCCTTGTGTTTCTGTGCAGCCACAAGACCTTTTCCTTTTTAGAAATCTGAGATTTTAAAGACAGGTACTATTATGGAAATAGTAATCCTTCCATGGATTTCCATTACTATGTGAGATTTCTTCTTTTTTATGTTCTTCTGAAGAGACCACACTCAGAGGGAAGGTAACGGAGGATGCTTGTTGGTTGTCATTTGACCTCACTTGGGCTGACCAGTGGATGGGCAGCTTCTGAGCTGATCTAAAATCTTTTATTTTGGGAAAACTGCTATGGAGTACGAAAGCACTGGCTGATGCTGCTGGGTTTTTTCAGTTTAAAATGTCTAAGGAAGTATTTCCTGAGTTTAGATACACCTCAGAAGACACTCTCTGATTTGCTTCTAAACCAGTTGCAGTACCCTGAGAACTACACTGCAGGACTAATCAAACTGTGTGTACAGTCTCCATTCAGATGTACAAAAAACAAATGAGAAAATGCAGATTAGATAGCTGTATCAGTAAATGTTTTCTTATCATTTTTTTTCTATTATTTGTTCAAAAATTAGTCAGCACATTGCTAGGAACTGAGTGGAACATGATTGTGTACCATATATTTTATACCTTTGCAGTATGTTTTCTCCCTTTCCCCATGTAGCTGCTTATGGGATAACAGAAGCTGGTGGTCAACGGCAGTAGCCTGCAACCCATAGCTCAGTAGCTGCAGTTTCTGCTGTCTGTGCTGTCTGATGCCTGCATGCCAGTGGCTTGGGGTACTCAGTACCATAATAACTAGGTCTTGCTTCAATTAATAATTTAAGTCTACATTTAGGTAACATTTTAGGCTTCTTTGAGGAATCCTGTTATGGTTGCCAGAGTTACATTCCTTTCCATAATGTCATTTCTTTGGGTTGATAAACAGACATTGGTCAGTTTACAGAATGAATAGGTAAACGGAAGAAATGAAATCAAAGTTACATTTCAGAAGCTACTAAGTCAAGATAGTTGTAGATAATCTGAAAAATGTCCTGCCAGTAATATGACACCATTAACAGTTGAATGAAGACACTTGTGGGCTTTAGCTTGTGAGGGAAAAATAATTGCAGCAGTTGGGTATTTTGTGGGGGTATTTTTATATATTTGCTGAAACTTTAACCAAGTTTTTAATGGCCATCTGTGTTTCCTTTGAGTAACTAAACTTCCATTACTAAAACCAAGAGATGAGCTCAAGACCTGATACATTTTTCTGTTCAGGAGTTCTCAGTAACCAGAAAATTATGAAGGTCCTGAAGATCACAGTAAAATGAGGCTTTATTTTCCTATTTTCATCTTAAAATAATTATCACTAGAGAGAAAAATATATTCTTGGTCTAGGTATTAAGTATCTCATCACAGACACTTTTCCTTAAAGGATCAAGTATATCTGATTGCAACACCCAAATATTTCAAACCCAAGACCTCAACAGCAGAGGTACAAAGGGGGCCTGAAAGGAGTATGGTTTCCCAGTGCCACTTCCAGTATTATATCTAAGGGCATTATCAGAGGCATCCAACCCTGACTTCTTTGTTGCAAGTGAATTGAGGTTCAGAGTTGGTGTATCTAGGCAATGGAAAATTTAGGAGCTGTAAAAAAAGCATCTGCTTCAGAAAACACAGATGAAGACTGAAATGCATCCCTCACAAGATGTTCTTTGGTATGGGGCTGAGATGCAAGGCTTTCAATGGTTAATGTGAACTGACCTGTGTCTGTACTGCACAAATCTTGGAGCGTAGTATCTTTTCTTCTGTTCTCAGTTTCTCTAACCAAGGGCAGTGCTTGGATAGCTGTAAGCAGAATGAGTCTGTGTGCAAACTAATATGTATGCAGTGTGGACACTGAGAGGCTGAAGCAGTAAGGGAAGTAATCTGACGACATAGATAGGAATTGTCGTGTGTGTTGGAGCCAGCAACTCGAATAAGGCTTTCCCAGGTAGGGCGCTCTAGAGCATATCTGGGAAGCTTGGAAGAACAGTGCTTTCCATGGCAGAAAGTCCTGGCTTCTCCAGATTTAGGACAGTTTTTGTCCCTGAGGTGTTGGAGAGGCTTAGCTTCTGAGTTACCTATCCACAACAGACTGGAGATGGCATCCTGAAAGCAGCATGTACCAGGCAGAATACAGCAGACTGCTGCTTAGTTTTGATAGAAATTTCACAAAACATGACAGATATTAAATTCTAAAGAGTCACCTAAAAATCAGCTATTTCCAATAAAAGGCAGTTCCAGCAGAAAATTCTTATCCAGTTACAATATAAAAGAAGAGGCTACTAGTCTTCTTAATTAAGGCTAGATGATACAGAAATTAAGCTACTCTGAAAATTAGAGTGTTTAAAGATAGAAAATATGACAATGCTTCTGTCCACAGGAATGGAGTATTTCCTCTAAACATAATTTTGTTGTTTTTTTCTATTATAATATAAAGTAACTGCAGTGACTTGGTCATAATGCTTTGAAACTTACAGATGAGGTTTTTAAGCCACATATATAAGATTTATAGAAATTACAGTAAATTACAAGAACTTCCTTCAAATCTGTCAAATTTAGTTTTCTGCTCTGTGGAGCAAAGTGATTGGGACAGTGAAGCTGAATGGCATTTTACACTGTGCATACTGCCAGCTGCCAAAAGCCCATGGCATCAGCAGAATCCACAGTAAACCCATAGAAAACTAGTCAAGATGGGCTACCTAATTCTCTCTCAACAGTGCTTCCACTGGAGGTTTCACACATCATTTTTGCGGTTGCCTGCAATGGCAAAGCAGTGGCATTCCTGATGGGTAGTTTTGATAGAGCTCCAGCTAGCTATCTCAAATATTGGTTTGGATGGTGATAAGTGGCTTAAAGGCTGTATTTTCTTTAGACCTCTGTAATATCAGAAACATAATTGGATCAATGTCATATTCGGCTGTAGTCCAGCTGTATCCAAAAGGGAGTATATCACATTCTCTCTTTTAAACTAAATGGTTAGTCAGTATTCAAAGCCTCATAGGTTGTTCTGTTGAGAAGAAAAAGTGATGAGAGAATTGCCTATAATATTTGATGCTTCTTTATTTGTTTGCAAAATGAATCTTCATTAAATTATATCTTCCTAAATAAAAAAGTGTAGGAATAATAAAGGGAGCAGTCTCTTTATTCTTAAGATGCTTCTTAGTGCCAAGTTTATGCTTGAGATGCACACTCTGAGCTTTCTTCTATGCTTGTAATACAAGTGTTCCTCTGATATTTCATTGTTTTTCATTGCCTTTTCTGTCAATAAGTGTGATGCTTTTGTGTTTGTCTTTTTGCATATACAATAGTACTGACAGTTTCAAAATTGCTTTTAGCCACCAGGAGAATGCTTCTCCTTGCATTGCACAGCAGCACCAGAGCAGTATCTGCATGAGTTAGAATAGCAATTTCTTCTGCTTCTTAACAAATCTTAAATTCATGTTACACTTAACAGTGAATTAAGGATTCCCATTATGCTTTCTAAGCCACAGGTTTTGTACTCAATATGTCTGATATGAAACTGCTCTTACTGTTTGATTTTAATGTATGCCAGGTTCCTTTGAAGGCAAATATGACAAAGACATCAATGGTATCAGATTAGACATCAAACTGTTGTGTCCAGAGTAATTCATAACATTCATCTTCCCATGTTTAGGGGTTTTTTCCTCTCCAAAACTTTCTGTTTACACAGAAGATCTAAGAGCATAAGTCCTTGGGAGTTTGTAGTTTGCACATTCTATGAAATATTTTTTTAAGCTTTGAGTATTGATGTAAGGGAAATACCATTTTTATGCAGGGGCTGCAGGAGGGAGCTAGGCTGTGTAACACATCTTTTTATGTCTTACCTGGAGCAGCAGGACGTGAAGATTGGGAATTTGTCTTCTGGGAAAGGTTGCATCACTGTCAGGTTTTTCCATGTTCCCAGTATTGAAATATATTATTTTCCTAGTTGGTGAGTTACTTCCTTTTATCCAGAACAAAGGTAACTTGGTACCGTGAAGTATTCCATACTGTGCTCTGCTATTTATTGTGACCCAGGATTATCATGATCCACAGTCACTGACAAGCTGTTTTGCCAAAAAGATTAAAATGTTTTCAATTGCAATCTTAATTTAATCTGAAGAGAAAATGCACATTTGATTCTTCACTTCCTTCAACTAAAAATTTATATAATTAAAATAATTTCCCCTCATATGCCTCTCTAAAATAATTTTTAGAGGACTGCAGAAAGAGTGAACACAGAGGTGTGGCTTGTTTATGACATCATTATTTTTATTTATTTACTTATAAAATATTTTTTTTAATGAAGCAATTAAAATCTCCAGTGCTTAAGGATGAAAATTTTCAGGTCCACAATACACTCTTTTCCTTTAACTAAAGTTACCACTGAATATCATCTTTAACTAAGTATAAATTAATAGAAGGGCAACGTGCTTTACCAACTTGGATCCACACAGGTATATGCAGTTCTGAAAAATACAGAAACCTCTGGTATATATTTAGAAAGTAGAAAAAGTTCTCCATATCTATGACATTTCTGTTGAAAAGTAGCCATACTTGTCATATCTCACAGTCACTGCATTTGTTAATCGTAGTAGAACAGACAGGTAATATATTTCATTTTCGTTTCCTGCAGTGAGAAAGCAATAATATCTTTCTCATTGCGCAACCCAGTGGAAGAATTAAGTTGTGTGTAGTTGATTCAATTCTTAGTGACAGTGCTATGAAAGAAATACATTAATAAAACATTATAAATATGCTAGCATCAAAGTTACCTTTTTGTCATGTACAGGTTTTTGTATTGCTAAGATCAACTGTATATAAAATAATCTTTAAACATCTTTTTCAAAAGCTCAACTTTATTGATTTATTTTTTCTATTATATTTTCAAACTCTGAGTTCATGCATTCAAGACTAAAATCTTGGATTAAAGAAAAATGCTACTTCTTAGAGGGGAAAAAAAAAAAAAAAAAAAAAAAAGGCAGCAAACCCACAATATGAATCCACAATTATTTATTTGTGAATTCTCCTTTAAAGTACAGTGGATTCTTTGGCTGTATAGAGTGAAGAGACTGGCTCCACAAATTTGTTGAGAGGGTATATTTTCTGATATACTGAGCAGTGGGTGGAGGTGAGCTTTCAAGTGTGGTCTAAAAGAAAACATAGTATAGTGTATGTGGGAGTTCAGATCTTGTAATCTCATTTTAATTCTACCCCAGTCTCTACTGGGTGGCTTTGGACTACGTAATTTCTTTGTGCTTTCATTTTTCATTTTCACTTATGCACCTTTGCCTGAATTAGATTCCACTATAGAATTTTTGGTATAGGTGCTTTCAAAGGGCAGGTAGTACATCTTTCAGGAGAAGTAATTTGACTAGGTGCAGACTATTTTACAAAGTACTACAAACTGGACTAAATGGAACATAAGATCCATTCTAATGCAATAAAGTCACCCATACTGAGTGCTTGTGTGGGCATCTGTGGGTTGTTTTCCTATTTCTATCTGTCTTTTTTTAATATGAAATTTGTACCTATGTAAATTTATATATACCATACAATATATGTATGCGCGCGTATGTATATATTGTTTCATTTACATACATATTTTAATTTCCTCTTTTTTTTAATAGATAATTTATTTCAATAATTCTGGATGCAACTGTTTTCAATATAATTCCTTTATCTTACTTCTACTTTTTAAATAAGTCTCTGGATATCTCTTGCTGTAATTGGACAATTGCGGATTTTGGGGTATGAGATGGGAGATGCTCTGATGGAGATCTGTAGCCTAGTTTTGTCAAAGCAGTATGTTACTTAGCGTGTCTTTCTTTTAGAAATGCTGGGGTGGGAAACTGTGCAAAGCTGGTCCCTGTGCTGCTATACCTGTTCTGAGTCAGCTGAAGAAAATAATTATCCAGTGTTCTCAGGATAACACTATTAAAAGCAAAATATAACACAGACACTCCCACATCCCCAGTGGTAAATGGTTTTTATAACAGAATTAAACATGTTTGAGTGTTGCTACCTCTCACTTATGCAGGGTAGGCCCAACAGTAAAGCAGACAGGTTTTTATATGGGAGCTGTAGTCTCATTTGCATTAATATACATTCTCATTTCTGTCTGGCAGTAAAGAACTTCAATACGTAGGTGAGCTGACTTTGGTCATGTGCAAGGAAATCACTGAGTCAATAAGAACAGGGTCCTGGCAATGTGATCAGGTGAAACATTTGTATCACCCTATACCTCTGTCAGGATGATGAACTTGAACTTGCTGTTCTTTGTCTTAATAGATGTTCTGTGGCAAAGCTGAATTAAGTGATTGTGTTGTCAGAGTGTTATGCAGGTACTTTCTTTTTTCCCTGGCATCAGCTCTGTGACCTATTTTCTTTTTTGTGTGCAATTTTTTGTGGTTTGTGACTTGCTACCAAGTAGCCTTCATTATTTATAAATTGTCTCAGTCCCATGTGAAAAAAGAAAAGCAACATCATCTGAGCTGGGAAAGAAAATTGCCTGAAATGTTACAAAGTTTTATGTCTCTAACTAGAATGATACTAACCTCATTTTAATTAAAATGAACAATTTCCAAACTGAGAGTTTATGCCAATTGAAATAGTAATGGGTCAGTTGTGAATAGCATATCAAAGTCTGTAATGGTTATATTGCCAGGGTCAATGCAGTCTCAGCCAAAGCATTATCATATTAGATTGTCCTAAAAATGTCATTAAAGTGCAATGTAATTTTCTCTCCCTATTTTGTCACGGCTGTGGCAGAGATGTGTCTGAATAGAAGATTTTTTAACAATTTGCTAGCCAAGCTTCATATATTAAGTGTTTCCATAACTCAGTGCTTGGAACATCTTAATCGCCTGCATGTATTTAGTGATGAGGTCCAGATACTGCAGGAAGTACATGGTTCCAGAGCCTTATCTCTTGCCAGTTTTTGTGACCATGCATTGGATGTGGAGGAAGAACTTCAACCACATGTAAAATACTGTGAGTACAGTGAGCATATAGCACAGGCCTGAGGACCTTATCTCTGTCATAGTGTAGACAAGCCAGATTCTCTTGTAAAAGTATTTTCTTTTCTGATGAATAATCCTAGGGCATTTACATCAGTTCTTCATGGATAGGCATCACTTCATTATTCCTCCCAGTCACTTTACACTCAAAAATAAGGGAAGGAATTTAAATGTTGCTTTGTCACAGCTGTGAATGGATTTTAGTTTTCTTTTGAAAGTCTGTAATTAAAAAGAAAGAAGCCGTGTTGTGTCAATAAAGAGTTCTTTATTGATTTGCAGAGCAAAAAGGACAAAAAAAAAAAATTTGAAAACGTCCACAGTTGTTTTCTTCCCAGCTATAGTAGTTTGTCACAAATACTCTTGTAAAAATCATCATTTGAATGAATACTTTGCTTCTGCCTGAAGGTTGGCACACATACACTCAGCTCTAGTACATTGGTTGGCTTTACTGAAAGTGCCTTCTTGAAGGAATATTATCCCATAAAAATGTCAATATGCCATGATCTCTGTGTCTCTTCCACTCTTCTAAAATGGAGAGAAGCTACTCTTACAAAACAGATGAGGGAGCAGGCATGAGAATTAATTAATGAGATGTAGTGGGGTTTTCTTGTATTTTAGTTTATTTGGGTTTTTTACTGATTTGCTGCCATTGCTCTTGATGAGAAAAGGACTTGTGGAGTTTTATATCAGCTTGGCAACACCACCTAGACAGCAGCTTCAAAGTTCTGCCCTCAGAAATATATTAGTACCAGAATATAATCTATTTTCATTGTGGGAAAAGGGCAGCCATTCACTGAAGTGTATCAGAGAGCTTTGGAATGGTCCCATGCTAATGTGATACCAAGCTAGACATGAGACTCATTTGACTTTGATGGAGTACCTAGTACTGTTAACCTGTTGCTCCACATTAATTATCTGAGTATAAGAAGCTATATCAATTATTCATTAACAATTATAGTATCATCCAAGGTTGAATTTCCAAACAAAAGAGGAACAATTTAAAAAACTGAATATTCTGTACATAAAATTGTATTTATCTGTTGAAATTTGAAATAATGTGGACATCATTGACCTTTTGCATTTATAAAGATAAATTCTACATTTATTAGTAATTACCTAGAGAAGATACATAGCAGAAATATAATTGTCATTGGGACACTGCTTATGTTCATTGGGAGCATGGATTATACGATAGTATTAGAAGATCTGATGGATACTCTTCAATCCATTGCCATAACTGCAGAATTTGTTAGTTGCTAATTAAGAGGATGTTTAAAATTATCGAACTATTTGGGATTTTTGTCAGTGGGTTTACTTCACATTGACTGCAGCTGAATTGTCAGTAGGAGTTTCTGTGAATAAGATGGTGACATTTGATTTTCCTGGACTTTGAACAGTACCTTCTTGCTGGCATCTGCTTCATTATGAGTTGTAACTGTCACAGCTGCTGCAGGTTTAGTTCTTGCTTTATTATTAATGCATTCTTAACTGAGTGCTGGTTTTTTGTTGTTTTTTTTTTCCTAGTGGACTGCAGGCTGTGAGGTAAGTGAATATGTAAGTGAATGTACTTCTCTGAGGAAAAAGTCTCGAATTATGCTGTATTTATACCATGGTCTTGTAGAAAGTTACTAGTGATGGGCTAGTGTTTTTCCTCTCTGTGGTGAGGCCAGTTAGAGGGTCTTGGCTCTGAAGTTTTGTGGGGCAACTTTCAACTGCAGTGTTGACTTTGATGCTTCTATACAGCCTCTTTATAGTTATTTTCCAGAGGCATGGAGGAGGCTGTTTTGAAGGATCAACAGGACCTTGAGGTCCATGTAATCCTCTGTGTTTTGGCTGGTCGAATAGTAGTTTTAAATTAATGTAGCTACTCTTGGCATCCTCTAGAATATTTTATTGCAAAATAATTTTTTATTGTCTCTCTGGCTGTTAACCTGTATAGCTAAACATATGGCCATGTGGTGGTTTTGAAAAATTATATCCTAGGTTTATTTGCTGACCCCAGTAGTTTACTTTGCTCTACATATGGCTGGAAGCTCAGAAAAAATGGGCAGATCTTACTGATTAAAAGTGAATTGTGAAAAAATGTGTCAGGTTAAGAATTTGCAACACTGTGGTTCTGCTTCTGTTTTTGGTCCCTGCTGCCTTTTTTTTTTTTTTTTTTTTTCCTTTTTTCCTGTCTTTTGAGGGAGAGGGTGGAATATAATTAACAATACTGAACAAGTACTTGTAATTAAAAGCTTCAGATGTGAAGCATACTTTAACAGTTCAATTAGTTGTTAAAGTTCAGTTCTAGAATTGAAGTGTCTGGGGTTACTCCTGTAAATTAGTGTTATGGCCAGCAGTGGAAAAAGCATTTATGATGCATAGTTCATGTATTTTAGTGTTCAATATCAAGTCTCTAGCATGGGACGATCACCCAAGCATCTTGTTCCATCCTTCCTTTCCATCCTATTCCTTTTAGTAGGAGTGCATTCACTTTAAAATCAGGTTATAAAGCTTACTGGCTATATGATAGTAGACAGGAATTAGAGGCAAACTTACTGTGACATTTTCTGAACCTAGGAAAATTAAGGGCTCTAAAAGTTGTATTGTTTTAATGTCACATCCACCCAAGTGTATCATCATAGAAGACAATGGCAAAATGGCATACATTTTCCATCTGATTCAGTTGCTGACTCCTTTTTTTGTCCCTGTGGCCTTAGCAAACATACTTTTTTGTGAAGGCTGGCCTGCTTCATCTTAATGAACAAACTATCAGTAAAACTGAGACAAATTTTGTAACTCATGCCATGTATTTGTTATAGGAATAATAATTATTAAATTGCTGATAATTATTTTGGTTTTGAAGGTTAGTGGGAATTAGGCCTTCTCTATTTTTCTGGTCCCCTGGTTTTAATGATTCTGCACATTGGTATCCCCAGTGACACCAGATAAAGAGGCAGCATTCCACTTAAAGTTCTTGGCTCAACCTTACAGTAATATTAAGTCAGTACAACTAAGTCTTTGTTGTTTGCTTTGATACTTTTGAAGGGAAATACTTTGACCTTGCCTAAAAATAGCTGATTTTGCATCTGCATTCTACAAAATCCACTCTTTTTCAAAGAACATTTTACGTCTGTTGAATCCAGATCAACTTCCAAAAAAATTTCAAGTATCACTGTGTAGTTCCCATATAGTTAGTAGACTTCCAGCAAAGCTGGTTTCATTATTTTCCTATTGAATGATCATGTGCTTTGGTACTTGTATAATAAAAATAACAAGAAGTAAAGGGAAATGTAAAAATTCAAGCATGTACATTCAAGTATGTAAGTCTTTTTTTCTAAGGAAACCTATGAGAAATTGTTGACTTCATGAAGGGATTTGAGGATGTGAATATTGTACTTAATCTCATTTAAAAATGTACTTCATCTTACTACCTCTTGCTGGCGCTTCTGCATATTAATTCCTGAGCAAATACTTAGACATGATACTTGAAAAAAAAAAAAAAATTAATAGACTTTTAGTGCAGTTTCCAATTGTACTTTGTAGGGGAAATGTGGTTTTCTTCAATTATTTATAACTCTGTTATATGCCATATCTGCAATTGAAGACAGGGTTATTTCCTATCTTTAAGTCAGAAGTTCTATTTGCAAATAGCTACAGAAAGAGAAGCCCAGCCCTCCTTTGTTTTGAGTTATAGTTAACAATTATGTTATTCTTTCCTTCACTTATTTCAAGAAACTTCTACAGGTTCTGTTCTGAGAAAGCTGCTGGCATCAGTGGTGAGATCTGCCTACTCATACATGTAAGCTCAGTTTCTGGAATGAAGGGCTCTGTTTTTTTAAGGTTTTATTCTGTGGACAAAAAACAACTTACAAGTTACAACCCATAAAAAGTAAAATCTAATCATTGGAAAAAGTAGCAAGTTGGAAGGCTTGGGCTTGGAGATTTTTTTTCTCAATTAAAAAAATGAGATTTATAAAAGGGATAGTTTTACCAGGTGTTTAGATACTACTGATAAAAAAGTATATATTTCATTAAATAAAATTTTTTTTAAAAAGGGGGGGGTGCATGGAGATCTCCTTGTGAAAATTTGCAAAATATTCTTGATTCCATAAAAGCATACTTAAAGTTCTGGGGAGTCATATGCTGTTTCATTCTCCTAAAACAACACACAAAAACCTGCTATTGATGTACAGACAGCATAGAAATCTGCTAACAGCTTTCAAGAATACATCAAGGGTAATTACTTTTAGGCCTTTATGAAAATAAGAAAAAGCAACATTGACTACCCCCTTTTGCTGGATCATGATTAGAAGATGTAGGGATGCCAGCCAATTGGTTTTAGCTGTGACATCTGGAAGTATGGCTTTTTGCTAAATTTTACTCTCTGCTAATTAAATGTTTCAGAACCCCTTTGTGATTATTTTTTTTTTCCCTACAGAGTAAGCCAATGCTGCCTTTTCCCCCTTCTTTTTGTCCCCATTCTCCTCTAAACAAAGCAAGCCTTATGCATGCAGGAGAAGAAACTTCTGTAGATGCTGAGTTTTTTTCTTTATGAAGTTTTACTTTGTATTTCAAGTGAGCACCTTTTCCTCTGAGCAGAAGAAGGAGGACCTGCCTTCAAAAGAGGAATAAAACACATCCAACTTTGCTCTTATAGTTAAAACCAGAAATTCCCAATTCTATTGCCTTCCAAAGCAAATTATACTCTTCATGTACCATTCTCCCTTTGAAGAAGGATCAGAGAAAACACATAATTTGAGGCAGGTATTAATCATGACAATAAACATGCCAATAGGAAGTGCCAGTAAACTATGATGTGATGGCAGTATGAAAGTTTTCATTCAGCTGTATGGTTAAAGTCAGCTTATGTGAGCTGAGTATGGTCATTCATGAAGTGACTGCAGTGTGTTATAACGGGGAATAGGACTGCATTGCACAGCTCCAAACTGCTAAACTTCCCAAGTGAGCTCTAACCTGAATCTGCACCAGAACATTAGAAATGTTCATGCATTCAATCTTGAGTCACATTTTAATTACGTCACAGTTTAGTGCTGCTTTTGTTAGTGAAATGTTGGCAAAATTGATCTGAAAGTTCCTTTCTCACAGGCGTCTACAGCTTTTTCAAACTGTTTATCAAGATCTCCCTTCCAGACCATTCCTGATATACCCTGGCATACCTGTAAACCTCCTCTCCATTGCATGTGCCTAGCTTCAAAGGCCCAGCATGAGAGATGCCATGTGCTTTTTCTCTGCACAGGTGTTCCCTTCCTGGGTGGATCATCCTGGACACCTAAGGTGCAGCACTCATGCACAGACCAACCCTGTGGTCCATGTGTACCAAGGGCACCAAATTCTTGATTGCAGTGCAGCATGATCGAAGAGGTGTGATGGCTGATTACCCTGATGCTAAACTACAGCCACCAGAGTCAGTGGGGCAAATCAGTTTGAACAGATCTCGGTAAGAAGAGTCCATCTAGAGGCAGGTTTTATCTTGCTGCTGAAACAGGTATTGAGACTCTTTTGTTCAGCCCAGTGGATGGCCACTTACCAGCTGCATTGGGACACCTCATTGGAGCACTGCTTTTGACCTTGATGTTCACACTGCATGCCTCCAGCCATTCCCTGCCAGCCAGGACCATTGCTGACTGCTCCCACTAGCTTCCTTCTCTGCCAGTTGTTCTTGCTCACCATGTCTGCTGCTCTGCTCCGTCAGCCAGGCTGCCGCATCCCGTTTATCTCCCATCTGTTCATTCCACCCTTGCTGTTCTCTCTTCCCCAGCCACATTTCTTTGCAACCCCTATAGAGTTTCTGTTCTTTTAGAAAGGATACAGTGATAACAATCAATCCATCTGGATCCTTCCTTTTTTTTTTTTTTTTCCCTTAAAAAAAATAATAAGAAGAAAGGGTCAGCCCTTATTCTCTTTCATATTTGAGTCCAAACTTTTTTCACATCAAGGGTGTGTAAGCCGCAGCACTCCTGTAGGGTGAATTATCCAATCTAAAAGAGTGAACAGGTTTGCCGTGCTTTCCAGATAAATTTTCCCCAGTTCTCCCATCTAGCTGTGTTTAACAGGAATCTTGCCAGGTGTTGCAAGAATCTATGGGCAAATCAAGTTTGATCAGCTGAAGCTTTTGATTGATTCCAAGCAGCTTCCTTTCCTGTCTGACTGAGTTTAGCACAGCCCTACCTCATGGGACTTTCCATTGAAGTTTCCGGGGAGAGAATGCTAGCGTGTCTCAAGATCTTAGTAGGAGAACAGAAAGTTTCTACTTGTCTCATATGTAGAAGACTGGTCATACATCCCAGGGTGATGACTAATTGTTTTTTTGTTATTGAAGAATATGACTGCTGTTGAAGTACATTCCTTTTGTGATACATTGTAGTCATCAGGTCCTATTTTGTAGAGTCTCTGTCAAACTTTTGCTGAATTTCTGTTCTGAATTTGTGCAAATGAGCATTCTTGAGTTACTGCAGTTTGTTGTACATATTCATAAGAGAACTGCAGCTTTTGGACAATTTCTCTGATTTCTTGAGTGCCTTTTGAATCATAATCATGGCCAAAAATGCTTGTAATCCCTCCTGTCTTAGTGCGATCTCTGAATTTAATAAAACGTACTCTGCCTTCCATCATCTAACTCGGGGATACAAATAATAAATAATACAGTACTGCACATTGTCTCCTGTGAACTTCTCTCAAGTAATCTTTGCATTGTCAGTGATTAGATGTTGTTATCAATAGCTGCAAGTCTGCTCTAGTGTGGTTTGCCCTAGACCATTTCTCCCTAGTTTGTCCATGGGATATAATTTTCTAACTTTTGGCTTATTTGTACACACCATTTTTTAGAATGTAAAATCCTTTCATTTCCAAACATCTTGTTTCACTATTTTGGAAAAAAAAATCTGCAGTATATTGTTTTCTCTGGACTTTGAGGATTTAGCACTTTTACTCCCAAGCTCATGTGCACTCATCCTGGCTTACACCTATAGGAACAAGGTCATATGACACAATGGAGTGCTTCCACTTGTTTGTGTCTTTGATTTGTTTTTAAAATGTAAATTCTTGCTATGTTTATAAGAGCTGTTCAGTGCAACTTAGCAACTAAGGTTGACACCACTGCATATAAGTGCCAGAACAGTTCTTTTTAATGTATAGTAAATGATCTCAGTGTCAGATATAATGGATGGTTATGGTGTGCTTGTCAGTGGTATCCTTCTCATTTTGAGTATAAGTGAAAATGAGAAACATTGAGGGAATTGTTGATGGATATATTTTTCTTTCCTGTTCAGCAGCAGTTTTATTTTAAATTACTTAGCTGTTTAATTTTTTTATTCACATTTTCACCTGAAATGGAAGGTATTTGTAAATTTTTCCACTAGCATTTATGTGTAGTGATGCTTGAGATCCAAAAACACAATGCATAGGCAAACTTTTTTGAGTATTCCTGCTACTGGGGAAACCTTGGAAAGAAATTTTGCTCAGAAGACACAATGCTATCAGTTAGTGTGCAGCTCTTACTGTCTCCCTTGAAGCGTTGTAGTGTTTTCCTTCATGTTTAGTCAGCTTCAATAGCTAAAGATAGGAATATGACCAGTACTGCTCCTGCTCAATGAGCGTGGTTTATTTGTCATGGTAGTTTAAAAGTAGTATTTCTGCAGTCCATCGGGCTCAGAGACTTCAGTGCTCCATAGCTGTCTGTGGGAAATATGGAGGGCATCTCCTCTCCCAGGCATCACAGCATGTCCATGGGGCAGTTGGGAGATCTACTGTGGTTCCTGGTTTGAGTTGTTATCTGTATTGTAATGGCAACAAGATCAAACTTGATCCAGATTTAATGCAGATGTGAAGTTCTACTCTCAGGAGGCATGAGATTCACAAACGCATCACGAGGAAGGAATAGCTATGCAGCTAGGACAACAGAGTCCATTTGTTTGGACTTTAAGCTGAACTGAAATCTGGCAATGCGATGCAGTTACAAAAAAAGGCCAGTGTTACTGTTCTGTGGGATGTGGGGAGGTCTATGAAAGTAACTGAATGTCACTGAGGTCTCACCCATACTGCTGTGTCTAGCTGTGTACAGTGCACTTCAAGCAGTGGTTGAAGAAAGTATTTTGGATCACAGAAACATTTGTTAGAGATCTAGAAATGTATCTACAGGGAAACAGTTTATTTTAAATTTAATTTTTTTTTAAAGTATTTAATAGGGGAGCACAGCCAACATCGGTCATTGTATAAGGCTTTGCTGGAAAGAGTGCAGGCTGTCTTTGCAGTTTTCCTCACTGAAGAGTTTAAGCATCAAATTAGAAAAAAACATTGAGTCGTCTATGTACATATCCTTCCACAGAGCAAAAGAATCAGCCAGATGTCTTACTAGCCCTTGTGGTTTTGTCAACCTCTTACAGAAAATCCCTCTTCTGTAGTTTTGTTGTGACTCCTTATTTTTAAGCAGTTCCGTAGATGAAAATATTTTAACTGTGTACTGAAATTCTCCCAGTTGCTTGGTAGCATTTTACTGAAGCAGTTTTACCTGGTATTTATGCCCTTTTGCACAGAGATCAATAAGATACAAATTTAGGGGAAAGACATGAGAACAACTTTAAAACACACTTAACTATTTTTCTTCAGCAGAATGAGCAGAGTATGAGGTCAGCTAAAAATATGCTGCACTTCAGAGAGTTTCAATGGATGTTTTGGAAGTGGATGTTGATGACTTTCAATAACATGGTACAACGGATATCTTTACTACAGCTGAATGAGAGGCAAAGCTTTGTTTTATATAATCTGTTTTAACTATATTTGACACCTGGGAGTAGGTGGAACACTAAAAGAAAATAGGTTCAATTCAACAAGGTATCCATTCTCTTTCTGCTACTCTTCTTTCTACCACTTCTTTGCCAAATTGCTGCAAAATAGAAGAAAGGATGGCATCTGCATGGAATCTGAGAGAAGACAAAAAAAACCCATCTTAAATCTCAGATAATGTTCCTGTAGAGATTTGGTGCCTGTCGTAGATAACTCAAAAATACTGCATCGTTCACTGTGTAAATATTTGTATTAGGACTACTCCCTATTGCATTGTGGTTTTGAGAATTATCTGAGATGAGAGGGAAACTGTCTCACAAACTAGCATACTCCCTCGGCTCTCTTGGCTACAGAATGAGGCTGTTTCTTTTTTCTCCAGTGCAGCTTCGTAAAGCAACATAAGCTAGGCAGCAATAAATTGAGTCAAAGCAGTGAAATGAAAAATAATCACATTCTGTTCTGTATCTTTGATTGCTTTGTGTCCATCTTATTCAGGTCAATATGTTTCTTTTAGCCACCAGGCAGGGAATAAATGAAACAAAAAACAGCTCTATCCAGACAATCAAGTTTTTTTTGGGGGGGCACAGACGACATTCCGTGCTCTGTTGTTCTTCCCAGGAATAACAGAATTCCCTCAGTGTAGCAAAATAGTGTTGGGTCTTCCATTAATTTTGTTTCGTTCTGCTGGGATGGGGCAGAAGGACGAATAGAGGAGTTAAGTATTTTTTTCAAGGAACATGTAAAATTGTTTTTCTCCTTTGTCTCTGATAAAATCCCAAGTTTTCTGGTTGTGCAGACGTTTGGATAGACCAGACTAAATATATCCAGTTGACAAACCAGGAAACAATTTTCTTACAGGAATCACTATCATCATGAGGTAACTGATAATAAGATACACTTTTCTGGAAGTATTTGCTTAAGTCCTTGAAAAGTTCACTGTACAGTATGATGGTTTTGGTGAAAACTGGTACCAAGTTTTCTGGTTTTCAGTCTAAATGAACCCCCAATAACTTGGGGGTTTTTATATATATCCATGTATTTGTTGCAATTCAATGTAGTCCTCTTCAAAATAATCTTTGGTAAAGCTGAAATAGGAAGACTTTAAGCATAAGTTACAGCTGCCAGTTTATGACAGCTTGGTTCCAAGTAATCTGTGTGAAAAGCGGTAAGAGGACAAGGGAGCAGAAGAGACCTGGCAGATTTTTAAAGATGCTTTCCATAGGTTGCAAGAGGTCTCAATCCCCTGGTATAGGAGATTGGGCAAAGAAGGTAAGAGACAAGCATGGCTGAGTCAAGACCTGCTGGTCAAACTAAAAGGCAAGATGGAACCACACAGGCAGTGGAAGTGGGGACAGATATCCTGAGAAGAGTATAGAGATGTTGCCCAGCTGTGCAGGGATCAGGTCAGGAAGGCCAAGGCGCAGCGGGAGCTGAACTTGGCAAAGGATGTAAAGAATAACAAGAAGGGCTTCTACAGGTATGTAAATCAGAAAAGAAAGGTTAAAGAAAGTGTGTCCCCCCTGATGAGCAACTGTGGTGAACTAGTAAGAACAGATGAGGAGAAGGCTGAGATTCTCAATTCTTTTGCCTCACTCTTCACTGGCAATCCCTGACCTGACAGCTCTTAAGTTGATGGGCCACAAGACAGAGAGCAGGGAAACAAAGTCCCTCCCACCGTAAGTGAAGACAACGTTCGTGACCATTTGAGGAGCCTGAACATGGGACCTGATGAGATGCATCCCAGAGTCCTGAAGGAAATGGTTGATATAGTTGCCAAGCCATTCTCCATTATATTTGAAAAGCCACAGCAGTCAGGTGAAGTCACTGGTGACTGGAAGAAAAGAAACATTATGCCCATTTTTTTAAAGGGTAGAAAGGAGGACCCTGGGAGCTACCGACCTGTCAGCCTCACCTCTGTGCCTTGGGAAGATCATTGAACAGATCCTCCTGGAAGACATGCTAAGGCATGTGGAAGACAGGGATGTGATTCAGGACAGCCAGAATGGCTTTACAAGGGGCAAATCGTGCATGACCAACCTAGTCGCTTTTTACAATAGAGTGACTGCATCAGTGGACAAGGGAAGACCCGTGGATGTCAGCTATCTGAACTTCTGCAGGGCTTTTGCCATTATCCCCCACAACATCTTTATAAGTTGAAGAGATGTGGGTTTGATGTGTGGACAGTTCAGTGGATAAGGAATTGGCTAGATGGTTACATCCGGAGGGTAGTGGTCAATGGCTCGATGTCCAAACAAACCAACCAACCAACAACAAAAATAAATAAATAAATAGATAGATAAAAACACACACCAAAAAAAACCCCACAAACCACCATGAAACATGGTAAGAGGACTGAGAGTGTCTGCTCAGTGTCCTCTAGACCTGGACTCATTATTCCAGGCAATAACCCTTCCTTTCTGACAAGTAGCTCTGAAAGCCATAAAGTCAACTGCTTGCAAGTTAGGAATGCTGGGCATATAGTTGAACCTTATAGGATTAATTTAGCACCTTTGTTTATGCACATTATGATGCATCTGGTTAATTACATGCTTTAAGAGGTTCTCCCTCCTGCTTTCCACAAAACTTCTGCTAGCTCAGTGTATGAGGTGGATTTGCTTAGAAGGGGCAATTCAGAGAGAGTAAGGTAGAAAACTCCAAGAGGAATGTGTTTGCAACATGGCTAATTTGGTTCTAGCCTCGCCCCTCCCCCAGAATTTCTCCATGATGCTGGGAAATTAATGTAGATGTAAAAATTCTCCAGAATAACTCCTCACTCTAAGTCCCTTATTTTCTGAGGGCTTCACATTAGGAACTACAACTTGATTTACTTAAATTTGGAGCACTTATAGCTGTAGCTGGGGCCAGTTTAGTAGGAACTGTGATCTGAAGGTAAAAAGTGCAATAAAAAGTGAAGTAATCTGAAATATCAGGCATCGGCTTCTCAAATTTAGTTGCCCAAAAAGGAGCTGACACTTTTGATCATTCTTGTCTTAATCTTTGTGCTTCTGTTCTCAATGTGTCAGATACATGAAGGAAAATGTGCTCAGTCACTTGTAAACAATGAGGTAGACAAAAACTTTCATTTGGTGATAGATATGTGCTTAACTTAAAAGTACGTTTATTTGTAATATGTTTAGATCTGTTATATAATGACTAAATTGGTCTTACTGGTCATAGCAAAATATTTTTAATGATGCCTTAAGGAGAACAGGAATCTTGCTTGTGGGTTGGTGGACATTTTGTGGGTTGGTGGACATCTTGGGGGCAACAAGTGCTTTTTTATTCCAGAAATGTCACAGGCAAGGGGACAAATATAATTGTATTACATAGGAGAGAGATCCTTGGGAAACTCTACAGGACACTTTGAGTGGCAGAGGTCTAAGCATTGTTGTTAGACTCCAAAGCCAGGAATTAGATGCATAATTGTCCAAAAGACAATGAAAAGGCACAGAATGGGAACACAGCTAATGCAAATTACTGATGCTTTTTGGGAGATTGTGTGGCCATCATGAACAGTAACTTCTTCGTGTTGACAGTTGTCTGGTTTTGTTTGTTAGTGCTTTGCTCTCAGCTCCACCAGCTCAGTGAGGAAAGAAACTGCACAACTAACAACATGTTGGTTCAGTGAAAAGGCACTTTATGTTTTGTTTAACTGCCTTGAACAGCTATTTTGTAATGACAACAATGGGTGAAATAGAGCAAAAAAAGTGTGGACAAACCTCGGGTTCTCCCTCTGTTAAAACAAATGGAAATAGGTATGCATCTCTCTACCTAATTCTCTGAAAGCTCAGTATGACACCTCCTGGGCTCTGTGTTCGTTTCTCTTTGCAGACAGCAGGGCCAAGCTGCATGCCTGGGTTCCCAGAGTGGAGGGCTCTTTGTTGTTGGCCAGTAGCAAATGTCTGCAATGAAATAATAGGTTAGTGCACTTACAATCATATATTTGATTTAGCTGTATCTTGCTTATTTGAAATATTTATTAATTACATTTTAAATACTTCTTCTGACTTGCTAACTAGTTTTTAATTAAATCCTTGTTAAGCTGATTGACTTAATTGAAATAAATGCAACACCCTGATGAGAACTGGGTTATTTTGAATCTAGTTAACCTTCAAACGAAAGGGGTTTTTTTTCTGCAGTGTAATTACAATCGAGATGAGCTTATTATGCACATAATGAATGACCTTTCATCTTGTCCCAGGTAAGTAAGTGTGCAGATGTATTTGCTTCATGAGCAGAAATTACACAAGTGTTAATATAAGATACAAACTTACTGGGGTTTCTTTAGGGCTCTGTCTTGTGTGGAGGGACATGCTATTTTTGCTTATAGAGTTCTGAAATACATGAGTCAGGAAAGTGGCCCTTGTGTGAGGTGCTATGCAGAACCTCACAGAAAGAAAGAATAAATGGATTCCGCTACTAAAGCATCGTTCATTTCTGACTGTATCTTGTGTTTCTTAGGCTACCTCTGGATGTCCTTGTGCTACATCTTGAATAAAAATTAAGCTTCAAAATTGTAGTTCCTCTCTCCTTCCATCAGGCTTGTCAATTCCCTTTAAAAAAGGAAGATGGAAAGCCATTGTGATTGCTGTGTGGTGATGGGCCTCAAATGCAGAATAATTCCTATCAAGGCTTCTCTTTGCTTTTCAAGGCCCCATCCACTGGAAATACTTCTGTTAATTGTATTGTTACATATCCTCATAATTCATTTAAGTGCTGATATGGGATACTGTACTGCTGTATTTTAATGAGTGTGATAATTACTTGAGGCATAGCGTGCATATAGAGGGAATAGCAATTAAAAATATAATTATACTTTAATTGACAGTATCTGTGTAATAGAAAGCATGTAGATAGCATCATAATCTAGCAGACAGTGATAGCATCAAAATGTAAAGGCACAAACCTTTGTCAGGATAGTTCCTTAATAAGTTGTCAGTTGTGTTCCTGGGCATCTCACACAATGGCTCTCACACAGTTTCATCAGCTATGAAATAGGGAATAAGCATTCTATTTACTGCTGCAAAACTCCATTTAAAGATTCCATGTAATATCTTGGCACTACTTTTCCTGTCATTATGGCAGTGTTATTAAATACTGAAAGTAGAAGCCATAGGGCTGTCCCTCACTGAGTTTTGTTCATACTAATATCATCAAGAGCTGTTTGATTTCAACGTCTGAGGAAAGGACATGCTGATGCTCTTCAGTTTGTAACTGCTTATAATCAGTTCCTTTTATTCTGAAAAAAAATCTGCATTAGTATTTTATGGTCTGCAGAATAGTACCGGTGTAAATTCTATGACACCTCTTTTCGTTATGCCTGGAAGACCTTCCTCAGAATCAAGACTGCATCCTGCTATGCGTGCATTATTTTCTTAGGACTAATGAGACAGTTTAAAATTAACAATCAAATTGAAGCATCCTTTAGAGGCAATATTTATGGTTTAAATTATCTAGCTGTACCAGGCCTTTTCTTTGATAGGTTAGAGGTTACATGAACCAGCCTGCTTTCTGGATCTTCCTGTTCAGAAGAATACTGTTTGTGCTTGTTTAAGGTTCAGAATATGTTCATGTTTAACAGTTATGGATTGCTGATTTGAGCGATACACTGGGGAACTAAGAAGTTTTCATTCATATGATCCAGGTGCAGATTATGGATGAGGGGAGATGGAACTCGATTCCATATAAACCATCTTTGCATGGACTTTTTCTCAAATTCAAAAGCAAAAGCTGTAGGAGGTAATATTTTCATTTTGTATTTTAACAGCATAATATTGGTCCCACATACACTTGAATTCATTGCTATTGTCATCTGTCTCTGCTAATCAGGTTTTCAGTGTGAGCTGATATTAAGTTGTTAAGATATCATCCAAAGTCAGACGAAAAAGACTTTAGGTGCTGATTAGCTTATGGAATGACTGAGTCCATAAGTGTTAGTTTGTCTACAAGAAGGAGTTAATAATACAAAAGTCAAACCCGATGATTTCACAAAGCAAGAAATCATGCATATTTTGCTCCAGTTGTCTGTAGCAGATATTTTCAATAATATGACCCAATGAATTATCAGTGTCTTCCTCTTTTACTTACTCCTTTGCCTTCCTGAGATTTTTTTCAAAGAAATGGCAAACAAGCATTCAAAAGGGCAAAATAAAGACCTTTTTATTGTATAATATGCATAAGGATGTTGTGAACCTAACAGTAATCCAAGTCACTAGTTATTCATGTCCATTAAGATACCAGTGCAGAACTCAGAATAGTAAATACAAATAAATGCAAATCTTTAGTAACAGCAGAGAGGGCAGAGACATCTGAAAAACCAGCTGAGGATAACATGCTGCCCTACCATGAGACAAACAGTCATCATGAAAATACTTCAAGTTCTGATTCTGAACTTTCTTAGCGTGGAGATTTCTTTGGGTTTATTAACTTGACGTTGACTCTAGGTTGTCCACATTAAAGGTGTTTTATATAAATATGACAGAGTTCAGGCATGTGGAACCCAAGAATCCAGAGCCAGAAGCTGGCTTTGTGGGGTCAGACGTGAACACACATTAGTGAAGTTCCTCATCTTAAGTTTAAGCATTTAAGATACAGATGCCCTTAGTTATAGAAGCCATTGGATCTTTTTTGAACCAAATTAATATTTTTATGTTAGCCTTTGCTACAACCCATGTTGTTTGAATGGCTTGGAAGAGATAGCTGAGAATTTAAATCTATAAACTGCTCTGGTTTCCTGACTTGATCTTAAAGGTCAGGCAGATGGCATAAGAAAGTTTACCACATGGATTGGCTACTTATATCTAGTTTATGGAGACTAAAACATCCTGTTATTTTTTACCTCATACTTGACACAGCCACCTCTTCTCTCACTTTTTGAATCTGTGTTCTTGTTGTCGTTTATTGAAAGATTTTCATCTCTTTTGGAAGATGGAAAAGTCTGTAGTTGTTCAGGACCTCTTGAGTACATCTGCGTAGTGCTTGGTCACCAGTAGAGACTGAAAATTATCATCACTACACTGCTCTTCAAAAAGTCTGTCTAGTAAAGTGGTTGGGGACCTGGGCAGTCAGTTCTAGGGAACAACTGCCCCAGCACTTTCAGGAGGCATCTGTGCCACCTCTTGCAAACACTTGCAAGGTTGGTGTTGGTACTAAGGTCGGTGTGGCAGTGGAAAGTTGGGTAGGGTTGAGATGTGTTTCATGGTTGGTTTGAAAAAGCTCCCACTGCTCTGGTTGGGTAGTAATTTGTTTTGAGGACCAATACAGGATCTGCACTTCTGTAGCTGTCAGTCTAATGTTGTAAATTAATATTAAGTACACTTTCAAAAGTTGCTGATGTAGTTTAATGAAATACTTTAATAATACTTTAAAATATTGTAACTGTTAAGTGATGGTAAATGATATTGTTTAAAAAAATTAAAAAGACACTTAAAATCTGAAAGTAGAGTAAAACTTAAAAGGATGCAGCTAGTATGAGATTCTGCATATTTTATGCCACTCTGTTCTCAGATGAATGTATATGACTACTGTTGTACCAATAGAGATGTATTATTATTTTAATTTCTCTGATGTAGACAAACAAGTAAAATGTTATACCTGTCAGTTTGCCCTTGGTCTCTCTAAAGGGCTCTTATTTAAATTTTTCTTGCTCCTTGGTTCTACTTGGTTGATGCTCTGAAGAGATTAAATTTCTTGTCTGGCAAAGAGTAAGATCAAAGTTACACTGTCTTGAGGTGTTGATATTTTCTTAATTGGAGCAAGTTTTCTTCTCCTTCTTAGAAGTCTAAAGTATAAATTAAAGTACAGCCCTTTTTCTTATCCTCTCTTCTTTCTCACCCAGATGATCAATTGCAAGCCTTATTTGTTTGCAAGACTTCACAACCTGTGGTTTTGGAATGTGGTCTCATATTTTCTTCTGTAAGATCTTCTATCAGGAGCCTCTGGGGAGGAAGCAGAGTCTCCTTTCTTTCCATCATGATGCTTGAAGTTGTGCTTCCTTCAGAGAAGGAAGTTCCTTCTACTTTGGTATATTCAGATGGGAAACATTGCTGGAGAATGTTATAATGTATTTTTCTGTTCACTTTTTCTCACAAGAGCTAATCCACTCATAATGTATGTAGATTATATGTCTAGTAGCCCAAAAATGAACCCGTGATATTACTGTTTTGTCAGAATCATCTCTTATTTATTGATTTTTATTTTTTTTAAGTCACAGTATCTGCCAATGTATTTTATATCCAAGGTATGATATCTGCCAGTTGGTAGCCACAGGCAGAATGTGTATATTTGTTCTAAACACATGTCAAATTGAAAATGTTATGATTTTGATACACTTCAATAAGGTTTGTCCATGGCTGTTTCTTTGATGAATGTGCTTGAAATACAGAGTTGTGATTTACCAAAGGCTGCTGTGGTCAAGCAGCAATCTTTACAACAAAAAGGGTAAGTTCTGTCCTAGAGTTTCCATGGTGTATTGTTTAGTTGAATTTACATCTTTATGTCTGAAGTCTGCTTCTTTGAAAGGAGAGCCAGTCTTCATTATGCTCTCTTTGCTGAGAATGGATCATCTTAATGGCAAAGACTTACTTTCATACAGTCTGTACTACCATTGTCCTCCGTCTTAGCTGGAATATTGAGGCCAGAGAAGGATTTTATTTACAAAGTGCAAGTAATACCTATTATGGGCTTGTCAAATGTAGACACCTAGAAGTGCTACCAAATCCTGAAACTCAGTGTCTTACAGTATGCACAGGACTGGGGAAAGACTATTTATCTCTGCTCCAAGGCAATATTTCTCTCTCTCCAAGGCTGAAGGAGGACTTTTTAGAACGGTGTGTAATGTAGGACAAGGGGAGATGTTTTAAAACTAGAAGATATTAGATTTAAGTTAGACATTAGCAAGAAATTCTTCACTGTGAGGATGATGAGACACTGGAACAGGTTGGTCAGAGAAGTCGTGGATGCCATGTCACTGAAGGTGTTCAAGGCCAGGCTGGATGGGGCTTTGAGCTACCTGGTTTAGTGGGAAGTGTCCCTACCCATGCAGGGAGGATGTAACTACACAATCTTTAAGGTGCCTTCCAACCCAAACCATTCTGTGATATTATGATTCTGTGAACATATTGTGCATGCGTTTCCAATTATGTGGATACCTGAGTTGTCTTAGCAGGAGGAAATTCCCATTTTATTCACCTATACGTTACTTTATTCATTGTGTTATTCATTCTTTTGTGAACTTCATTTCCTAGCTGTCTGTTAACACAGTGGCAAGGAGGTGTCTGTTAAAAAAGTTAATGATGCATTTTGCTGATGCTGACTTTGCTCCCTTTTCTCTAAAAGCACCAAAAAAAATCACTTTGTCTTTTTTTTTTGTGGAGAGGGGAAAAAAAAATTAAAAAACACAGTTTTTACTGCATTATTCTATGTTGAACCTGCTTTGCCCATTCAGCTCTATGCTCCTTGGGTGAGATGTTGCTTAGTACATTATCTATGGCTGTAGCACTGCATACAGAAATGAGAGGAGCTGAACAGATCCATGTGTCTGTTATTAAAAACATCCCTATCATTAAGACCACGTTCCTGAAAAGCCTGAAATACTTTGAGTGTGACTTGCCAGTGATGCTAAGGGCTTAAAACAGTAAGGAAGACAACAAATAATTTTGACATTTTATTTAGATCCTATTAAACATTCTTTTAGGTCAGCTTTTAAGCATATCCATTTTAGTTTCAGAAGGTATTCATTAAACATTTAGATATTTTGATGTCTCAGGATCAAGGCTGGTATGTTAAGCCACAGACAAAAATGTGTTGTTGGAGTGAAAGGGAAAGAAATAAACTATTCCCCTACCTGTCCTTCTAGTGTCTGATTTACTCTGTTTTCCTTGTGACAACTTTTAAGGTCCTTTTTCCCATTAAGTTAAAGGACATGTGTATAGAAGTCCATAAGAAAATAGCTGTATCTCCCATCCCTGTGAGAAGATGCAGGCACTCTGAGTTGCTGCTGCCATTGGTACCTTCTGTGCACCAAGACCTGTTGGCAGAGGTAAGAATAAAGCACAAGCACAAGAAACTGTAAGGAAAGTTACGTTGACAATCCACTTCTCAGTGAATATTGTTAAGCAGAAGTATTCAGTGTGAGTGTGTGTATGTGTCTTTGGGAGAGGAAGCTGAAACATGGATGTTTTGTCATGTAAACCTTGGTGGGGTGAAAGCACAGTAAGGATCAGTTTGGTATGGGCAGGAAAGTGGATTAGATAACTTTTGACTTTGGCTTGGTGAGGAAATAAAAGCATTATTAGCAAAGCAGTTAGCAAATGCATCAATTTAAGTAATTTGCCCTCAGAATCATAGGTGATACCTTCAAACAGCTCTATTATCACTAATTTCCATTAAATGGAAAAAAATGAGGACAGAGAGATTTTGCTGTTTATACAGAGTTTGTTTTTTAAAAAGGCATCAGCTCAAACATAGCTGTGTGAAATTCTGGACTCAGTTGCTGAGAAATTTCTAATTGATGAATTTCAACCCCTTTTTCACCCTCTGGTCAGCTCTCTGGCTTCCTGGAGCGAACATTTTAATCACCCACACAGGTCACTCTTTCAAAGGAGAAACCCATTATTCAGAGCAAAAATTTGACTAAAATTGAGACTGTCCTTACTGTCTTTCATGTGTCTGTATGAGCATGCTGCTTCTGCAAGAAAAAAATATAGATAGCCATATAGATATGTCCTTTTGTTCAAGAGTTTCACAGCACTTTAGGTATGTTTTGAAACAAAAAGTAATGCTTCATTAACTCCCCATGATCTCTTTCCTTCGACGTACAATTTGATCGCACAGTTGCCCTTCTTTCATAATTCTGAATTCTAATGGAACTAAATGAGGCCAAATCATAATTTTTCATGGACCACGTGACAGTGTCCAGTGCAATTGGTTGGGGAGAGAACCCAGAAAATTCTAGGTGAGCAGTTACCATTGAACCAAGCATAGGTCTGCTGGGGCTTGGGGGTTTTTGTGTTTGTTTCTGGATCATGGGAGTTTTATGGACAATTCAAGTATTTAGAACTTCGCACGTTTTTAACTAGAAAGTAAGTTTTGCAGATCTGAGATCATTCTTTTACTTCCTGCCTATAGCTCTTCCAGGTTTTTAGTTTTCTTCTGTTTGGAGCAGTGTCTAGGGCATTCTCTCTGGTAAGGGGGTTCCCAGGTATTCTGCACAGGAAAGATGCCATCTAACTTTGTTTGGGTTCAAAACGGAGTCATCTTAGTGTCAAAATTACTGTGTAGGAAAGTTAAACTCACTGTCTAAGAAGGTCACAAAAAAATAAAACAAAAGCTTATTTTTTTCCTTCTTTTTCAAGAAAATGGTGTCAGGAAAAAGTTAACACTGGACTTCAGGTTTCAAAATGAGCCTTAAATGCTAGTTTGTTTTTTTTTTTTAGAAGGACATCAAATTAAATTTTCATTATCTTAGTGAATATAGAAGTTTAGTATAGTGCATTTCTGACTATAGGATAGTCATTATAGCAGCTTTACCTTTTGTTCAGACTCTTCAATGAGAATGTCACTCTTTACCTGAAGGGTATTATCTTACTGAATAAGAACTTCCCTTTGTCTAGACCTCCAGATAAGCACCCCTTGCTTGTCATCATCTAAGCATACTTAAAGGTGTGCAAAGTGTCTATCTGAAAGGCTTTTTTAACATTTTACACTTATATATATCTGTCCATTGCTGACAAAAATACCAGTAAGTCTTAAAAAAAACCAAAAAAACACTTCACAAGAAAATTCTCTGGGTTTACTTTAATCTAAATCCAATTATATAGTAGTATCTTAAGAGTTTCTTATTGTTATTTTTACAGCGAGACTCTACAGTTAACCTTCATGTAATTTGTTATATACAGTGCTACAGTAGTTGGACATTGTAGGAAAATATGCCCCTACATCTCATGGGCCTGTTGTTACACAACACACTGTTGTGTAACAGTGTGTAGCAGTGGTTTCCTAATGTGGTGTAAAGAAGTAGGTAAGGCTGAAAGGACAAAATGGTGCACTTTCTTTTACAAGAACTTTCTTCTAACAGAACTTTAAAATGTAATTCTCTTGACAGAAAGCTGTATTTTTGGCTTTTTACTGTGATGATTAATGAGACTGATGAAAAGTTTTCCCATTTCTCTTCCCCATCACAATAGATTATTCACTCGTGCTAGAGTCTGCAAGCAGAATCTGGAAAACACAACAGAGGCTAGGCTACATTTTACTGGTGATGTTGTTCCGAGGCATCTGGTGTCTTTGCTTGTAAAATTTTCTGCCACTTAATTGTGGAGATTGGTTTTTCTTCAAAATCTTGAGGTATTTGGGGTTACATAGGGGAATACCTACGTTCAGTCTCTCTTTACGTACTTTAAAGGTGTGGGGTTTTTATCCATCTTCTTGACTGCATTTGTAAGATAATGCTTGAATGCAGGCATTCCCCAGCATTTTAAGACTGATTTCTTAGGTAAAAAACCATGGGTATTCTGTGTGTATAATATAGCACCTATTTTATTACATAGACATTGCTCTCTGAATTATTGATTATGCTGGGATTTTGCAGTGGCCATAGTTTCTCATCCTATTACCACTGATTTACACAGAACAGAGATTACCAGAACTCTGAATACACTAAGCCAGAAATGCTTCCTTTCTTCTGGGTACTAAAAGGCCCTGGAATTCCTTAGGGATAAGGTTTGAAGAGACTTGTACTTCCTGAATTACAAAGCTCAAAATAAATGTAAAAAACATCCAACTTTTAGTAAAATACACATAACATTTAATTTAGTACTATAATTCTTTACGTATTTACTTATTTTTATAGTGGGAGAGGAGAAGCTGTAGCAAGATTCTGTATTTCTTTTGAACTTATGTTAGAAATACATTTTAGTCCACAAATTTTGTGAGATTGTGTGTCTTTGTAGAGAAATACTGGCAGTTTGCTCAGAATAGAATGAGCCTGAAACTGTCTCCCTCTTAATGCTGGGACAAGTTGTTGCACAGCTTGAATGGTGTCAGAAGGTCAAGACTAAGGAGCGACAGCTACCAGGGCACATTTATCTAGGTCATTTGCTATCATTCATCTGTCTGTTTACAGCTGCACACCAGGGAATTTGTAATAATAGAAGTAATTCTCTTTGGAATACTACTTCAATTAGGTTATGTTTACTCAAGCAGCTGATTACATTATCAAAATCTTATCTAGAAGAGTTTAAAAGTACACAGGAAAATAGAGACCTGTATAGAGGAGGCACTCATTTATAATGTACATTAAGAATCTTCCATAATTTGAACGTTTGTTCATGTCAAACCTGACAATTAAATTATTTAATGATACTCAAATAAACATGTTTTCTTCCTATGAAAATCAACTTCTACTATATTTTTATGTAGGAAAGAAAGTAGATTTTCTGAAAGAGATGGAAACTCAGTACTTCTTTCTTGTGCAGGTCGTGCCACTTCTTTAGGGCCACCGCGCTAGCTTTACCTATCTGTTCACTGATGACTGTTAGAAGACAAAGAACTGGCTCAGGATTTCATGCTCAGTACATAGCTATGATACAGCAATAAATGTCAAAGGCAACTAACACTTCTTTTGCAATCAAACTGATGCGAAGTAACAATTCGCCAGGTTTTATTTAAGTTTCTCAGAACTCTTAATGCCTCCGATTGTGAGGCTCTTCCCAGCAGTCCCTTACTCACCCACAAGATGCATGAGATTAAACTAGCCCCAAACCATCCTTTTAATGAAGTTTTGAAATTCAGTGTTTGCATCCCATTTTAAGCTATTGCTTTAACACCCTCATCTCTTCCCACCAAAGAAACAAATGCTCTAGCAAATGCTAAGGGGATCCAAAATCAAGTAGTTCTGGGGATTTGGACAGGAGTATCACTTTTAGCTGGTGTTGCAGTGTTACTGTTCACTTCACTGCATTTCATATTGGTGTTTGACTGATTATGTCTTTCAAGTGGCTTTGACTGCAGACTCTGGTTTGGTGTTCTTGAAAGGTGCCATGCCATAGATATTTTGTGGAGGAGATAAGCACAGGAAGTATGAAAATTTGACTTATCAAATCTAGTGTTTTCAACAACACGTGGCCCATGTTAAGGCAGCCATGGAAGGGATTAACTGTGGCTCATTATAGATAAAGACACTTGACTTCTCTTTACATCTCTCTTCTTTGTTCTTTCCTTTGCCTTAGTACTCAGCTAAAAACCATATTTAGCAACCTCAGATTGCTTTACCCAGGCAACCAGAAGAACTGCAGGTAAATTGCTGGATTTAGTCTGCAAAACAATGAGCAGTTAAGATTGTATTTTTAAAAAAATTTACCGGAAGTTAATGAAAAAAGAAAAAAAAAGAAAAAAAAAGTCGATATTACAGAGAAAATGTATTCCAGAAGATCATACCAAGGAAAATTCTTAAAATCTCCAGTGTATTCCCAACACTGCTGGTGATGTGATGTTTTACCTTAGACAAACTATTCTGTTTTTCTGTGCCAGTGCTTCTTAACCCATCCATTGCATGCCTTGCCTTTATCAATAACTTTCAAAAAGCAGTGTTTTATTATATCTATTGACACAGAGTGTATCAAAATAATATTTTATTTTTTTTCTAAGGAGTCTGCCAATACTGTAGTAAAGATTACTTCCGAGTAAACAATATGTTAAGCAATTAAACTGCTCTTTGGGAAAGCTCTGCAAGGGTGTGTGACACCAAATGGGACACCCTTCTCTTACAGTTAGAAGAGAGAGATACGGTTTAGAAATCTGTCTTAATTATGTCAGATGGCTGTAATTTGCTGGTATGACTTAAAATGCTTTTTTAGTTGCATCTTTCAGGAAAATTTCACCTTGAATCTGCAAATTGACAATATGCAAATCCTGCATGCTCTGTATAATCAGAGCTCCCTATTGCCTTCTCAGCTCCCTCTTCTGTTTTGTTCCATATTTCAGATGTTGTAACAGCTTTAATTGATCATTTCTTGGTCCTGCAATCCACAGACCTGAAAGATGTGTCTACTAAGGAGCTTTGGAAGGTGACAAGGAAATATATATTCATATATATTACGTAGCTTTGTTTGCATGTGACATTTTACGAGATATTCAGATGTTAGCTTAAATTTTTTTAAATGGTCTGCTCTGTAAAAAGCTGTGGAGAGCAACACTTTCAGGTTGTAAAACTCACTGTAGAACAGCATCTCACCTACCTCTTGTCTGAGTAGGGAGAGTAATTCCTCTTCCTTAACTCAGCAGTGATGAGCCTCTGACTCTTCGCTGTGGGGAAGAGAACAATTACTATTTACCTGCTGTTATCTGCTGTGAGCAACTGGAAGGAGCAGGAGTGGAAACTTATTGGCTGCCCCCCACCGTCTGTTGGGAGGAGCAGAGACTGAGAGCACAGAGTGAATCCTGTGCCGAGTTGAAAAAGGGAAGCACAACTGGCTCAACCCAGTTTAAGCCGAGTGAGCAGCTAGAGAAGAACTGATGCAGATGTAAAGGAATTCCTGCTCTGTGCCTCTTTTAGGGAAGCTGTGAGTTATTTCTTACCTGGAATAGGTTATGAAGTAATTGTTCATATTTATACTTAGCCAGTGGCTTGTCCGATCTTAGTGACTCCTGAGACTTTCAGGTACATTCAGTTATTTGAGTTTGAGTTGAAAATGTATTTGGGAATGTGCAGCATCAGGAGAGTTGATAATGGTTTTAGAGTGGAGCAGACACAGTCCATGCTAAGCTGAGATTGCAGCACTTGAAGACTTGTTTCTATGCTGACAGACTCCAAAACAGAACCTTCACATTTTCAGTGCAAAAATGGGACCATCTGAGAATGAGTGAAAGAAAAGCATGATGGGATAAGGAAAGGGAAGGGAGGAAATTAATATCCAGAATGCATATTTTATTTTAAAATCTGTATTCGATAAAAAGAGAGAGTTCTTTTAGCAATAAATAGTTGAACCATTTCCTTCCTAGATGTTAACTTCAGCAAAATATTATCAGAATGTGCTTTGTTTATTTAAATATTGGAAATTTTCTTTAAATTGTACTATGAAGCACTACATAAATAGATCTTTCAGAGCATCCATCTACTACTGTCCTGAGGCTAAAATGACAGATTTGGTGTTACCTATCCAGTGTTCTATCGATCGAATCACTTCGTACACAATTGTACACTCTCATGGTCTTAAAGGAAATCACAACAGAGTTTAAAATGTCTATTCATGATGATAGAACGAACCTCTATATACATACATGATTTATTACATGAAGAGCTTCTTTATGGTTGGAGACCTCTGCAATTTTCTTCATTTGTTTTGAAAGTGAGATTGACTTACTGTAGGTATAAGAGAACCCAAAAGAATCAAAGCAAGAGGATTGAAAGGTAAAGCTTGTAGGTCCATCTTTTTATACGAGTATTACCCTTTTCCTACCCATTTTAATAGTGACTCAAGAATCAGACTGGATGTCAGGCTTATATCTTAGTTTATGTTTTTTCTCTGATATTTTTCAGTGTACTGATACCATTTAAATATATTGGGGGGCTTAATAAAATAGTAACATAAATTTTTTTCAGTGTGGGAGTGTGAATTAATGGTTAAAGGCAGAGACAATGAGCCACAATTCCCTAGTTCTATTCTGGGCTCTGAGCTGATTCACTGCATAATCTTACTCAAGCCATTTAAATTCAGGTGAAATGGGCCTCACTAAGCTGATGAGATAATGCATGTTTTAGCCTTTCTTCCTCAGTTAATTTTTCTATATCATTCTGCCCCTTAGTCATCAAGATAAATTTATTAATATGTTGCTGCATATGATTATTGTAAAATGTGTTTAATAAACATGTTTAATAATTTTTAAATACTTTATTGAAAGGTACTTTTAATCTGATAGGAGCAGGCAAGTAAATGTTATCCTATGCTGTGGAAATATGTTTTCTAAAATGATCCTCTTCTGCATCTAGGTGAACAACTGACCTTTCAAAAGGCATTGACATATAACAGTTAATTGCCCATCAGAAGGGTTGATACCTGGAGGTATCATTGCCTCATGCTCACATCTGCACTGAAATAAATGATCCTTTCTGATACATGAGTACCACGTCAGGCCACTGAACATTTGCTCTCCAGTGTAGAGAGTACCTCTGTCACCAATGTGTGAAAACTCAACAGGGCTTTACTTTCTTTGTAATTCTAGTATGTGGGGTGAAAATCAAAATACTAACCACTTTGCCAAGTAGATTTGTCTTCCAGCCAACTGTAGTGAAAATTAGCATAGAACAAAGCATACTTTCCCTTCCATTTTCTTCCAGGAGCTGCATGCTATGTTCCTGTGTTCTGCCTTCTTGGTTGCCTTCGTTATTTCAGAAATATTATTCTTCCTCGAGTTAGCATTCAAAATTAAAAATTTGAGGTATTCAGAATTCATCCAGTATCTGCAAAGTTGCTCTGGTCTTTTGACGGACATGTTGGATGACCTGTGAGTTACTTGCATCCATATAGTCCTTCCACTGCCATAATCCACAAATTACTAAGGGGGATAAGAAATTACGGCTCAGAATGACTTCACATGACTACATACCCCAGCAGTGTGAATGGCAGCACCAAGCAGTGGTGATTCATTCCCTCAGCACTGAAATTGCCAGCATTCAGAGGAAAAGGATTACTTTTGAACAAAGAAGTGCTTTATCCAACAGAGAGTACAGACATTATAGAGTTATTAATCAAGGCAGTCATCCTGAAGGTAGATTTAACTGCAGGATTTCATGTAGAGGGAAACTAGAATTACAGAAGGAAGTGATTGAGGACTCAAAGTAGTAGATAGGACTGCATATTTTAAGGGCTCCCTAAATTAAACCTGGGGAAAGGTTCACTCTGTGATTACTAATGAAATGGTTCCTATTTGTGTGGTTCAGTGTTTTGTTTGTATGGCATCTCCCCAGTTTGGTAATTGCAGTTGGTTATAAAACAGGAAGACAAGCAATTTAATTTGCTCTGTTTTCCACTTCAGTATCACTGCACACTGTTCCTTTGCTGAATCTCATATGCAAAGCAATCATTAGTGAGACGACAGAGACCTCAAAGGAAAACCCAGATGTAGCAGGTAACCATACTGGTGTTTTTTGGCTGCTAGCCATCCTTCTTTGGAGTCACTACTGCAGCGTGAGCTGGGAATTTTATAGCACTGGAGCAACTATTGTCTTTATGAAACAAAGCTAAGGTGCTATTCTTCTGTGGCCCTTGCAAAGTGATTCAAATGATTTGGAACTCCGTGGCTCAGCTTCACTTCTTTTTGGAAAGTGCCTGAAGTGGAGCAAATAAAAGTCCTGTACTTTGTCTTCTGGATAGTGCTGTGAGTCAGCTGAGGACAAGATAGTTTCACACAGATTCAAATTATTGTTTAGATTAAAAGTGGCTTCTGGACCTCAACGTCAACTTCACAGCTGGATCAGGTAGCTCAATACCTGCTCCCATTGAGTTTTGTGTATCTCCAATAGCAGGAGGCTCCAGAATCTCTCTGAGCAGCTCACTTCTGGGTTTGGCCACTTTTACAGTGAAAGACATAGGTATTGCCAGTTGCTCTGTAAGTGTTCCATGTAAAAGGGAGTTACTTTGCCTTTCCTGAAATAAATCATTTTTTATACAATCTCCTTGCTGCCAATGAAGTAATGTGTAAGTGCTAAGGCTTTATAACATTACCTCCAGTGACGTTGTTAGGAGTCCAAGAACATAGTCATCATTTATCTCTGTAGAGTTTGTCAGATGTCCAGAACATTAACTGAGCCAGGTAAGGCTTGTATTTAGTGGAGCACTGTAATCAGTGGGTTTGTAAATTTAATGTAGTTTTCTCTTCCCAAAATGGAAGAGGTGACTGAGTGTCTACTGAAAACAGGTCTTTATTCTGATAAACGTTATAACAGTAGGAGCAAGCAGAAATAACAGAAATCCTGAAGCAAATTCTTGGAAGCTTACATGTCTTGGAAGCACAATTAAAGTTTTCAGAGGTGTATGTTTAGAAAAGACACCCTGATGCTCATTAGTGTTTACCACTGTTTATGACATTGCAGATTACACTACATTTCTGGCAGTTCTTGAAAGGCATGAGGTTTCATCTACTAATGTCTCAGGTATTTCCTTATGCCTGTAAAAATGTTGTGAAATTTAGTAATTTTAATTTTACACTTTTGGCACCCATGCTGCACAAGTGTATCTGCACGAAGTAGTAAATAAGAGGCAATAATGCGTTTTATATTTTCTTACACAACATCACAAAATTTCATTCATAAAATCTTTAAGGACTTGCTGATAATTTGTATAGGGTTAGATATTGCATTAGTTTCCTGTTTCTGTTTCTTTAGATGTTGGAACTTGGGTACTGAAATTCTAACCTTGCATCAATGGGCATGATTTCTGCCAAGTATCTGAAAGACATACATAGGAAAACTTGCTCCAAATGTGTCATGATATTATTTTTATTTAAAGACACAATATTTCTGTCCCTAGTGATTATGCTGTACGTATATAATATGTATATTATACTTGAAATATTCCATTTCATTTACCAATGTAAAATTATGTGTCAGACTGTCTGTAAATTCTTGGCCTACTAGTTTCAGCAAGTCAGGAGCCAGTATGTTATTTACAATCATGTCATTGTTTGCTCATTGTTGTTCTGTCTGGTCTTCATTGAATGTTCTGTGGTTGTTCCATGTTTTCATGGAGCTCATCCTTTCTCCCATTGATTTATGATATTATTATGTCTATCCATTCTTTCTCTGGTGTTACAGTGGAGATGACATCTTGGTAGTGCTATATGTAGTGAAACAAAGACTTAGGAAATAAGAAATTACTACAATTCTGGAATATGCAATTTCAAGTAGTCTTTTCTTCCTGGTGTATGTATTTGTTAACCTGAGGTTGAATCTTTAGATATGTCTTAACTGGAAACTTCATAAATTACTTCCTGGAAGATTTAAAAGGTGTTTCTAATTTTAGCACAAAATTGTAATTTATCTGATTTCCTGATCAGAATTTTTCTACCAAAGTCTTTTACCTTTAACATGCCTCGTTCAGAATAGCTGTCTGTTTAAAATGTGTTTCAGACCAGTCACTCATATTACTGGACAGCTTCTCCATTTTGTGTTACCTCCCTTCTGTGATTATGGAATAACACGAGCTGTATCTTCAGGTCCTTGAGAGATACATGAGATTTCAGTAATCTCACTGTTTTCTTCTACTAGTTTAACACCAACAAAGATGGTGCAGTCTGAAAGAAGTTAAGTACTGAGAAATTCCTTCTGGAATCAGCTGCTGTACAACCACACTGTTAAAGTTGTTCTTCATCTCCTTGTCTTTAGTGAGTCTTATTCCTGAGAGTGTGCAGCATATTCCCTCCCCATAAATAATGATTGATTTAGCTTGCTGCATAATGCAGAGATGGGAACACCTTCATGACCTTCCCACTGGGGCCTTTTATACTTTTAAACCTGCAGAAAGGAAAACTGTCTTTGCTCATCAGAAGATGTATTAATGCCAAGCTGTACAAAGGGAAAGGCAACCTAAATCTGTCTCAGTTTTTCAGCAGCTTTAAAGAGTCCAGTCCTCAGCTGACAACTCATTATTGCATGCTAATTGTGGCCCACCTTACAAAAGGATCTAGAAAATAACTGATGTGGAGGGAAATCTTGCTGTTTAGTGCTTTACTAAGGAATAATAAATGGTTGTTTTAATTACCAACATTTCTGCACCTGGGTTTTCATCCTTACTTCCCTGGAAATTAGTTTGCCTATCTATACATATGTGCACTTGCCTCTGTGTGTGTATATATTGCTCTTAGGAGTCTAGCCTTCATGGAACTTCATAGGTGCCTGTAAGATTAAAAAAACAAAGTGAAATTTCCTTTGATTTGCTGAAGTTTTATCTGCAGCAGTTTCAAATTCATGTTGTTGACATGCTTTTCAGAGAATCATAGAATCATCACAGAATGCTTTTGATTGGAAGGGACCTTCAAGATCAGTCCAACCTCCCTGTCAGAGCAGGACCACCACAGAATCTAGGGCAAGTCACACAGAAATGCATCCAGAATGGTCTTGAAAGTTTCCAGAGGAGCATCCACAACCTCTGTGGGCAGCCTGTTCCAGTGCTCCATAGCCATTACAGTAAAGAAGTTTTTCCTCATGTTGAGATGGAATTTCCTGTGCTCCAGTTTGCATCCATTGCCCCTTGTCCTATCACAGGGCATGACTGAAGAGCTCCTCCTTGTTGACACCCACCCTTCAGATATTTATGTACATTAATAAGATCCCCTGTCAGTCTTTTCCTTTTAACACTGATGTATTTGAAGAAGCCCTTCTTGTTCTTTTTTACTTCTTTAGACAGATTAAGTTCTAAGAGGGCTTTGGCCCTCCTTTTTGCCTTCCAACATACCCTGACAATGTTCCTGTAGTTCTCCCAAGTGACAAGTCTCTTCTTCCACAAACTGTGAAGTTCTTTCTTTCACGTGACTTTTTTTGGGAGCTCCTTGCTCATCCATGCAGGTCTCCTTCCTCCTCTACCTGATTTTTTGCTCAAAGGAATGCACCTATCTTGAGCTTGGAGGGAGGGACATTTGAAAATCAACCAACTCTCTTGGGCTGCCCTACCTTCTAGAGTCTGAGCACACGGGATTCCTGCAAGTAGATCTTTGAAGAGTACAAATTTAGCCCTTTGGAAGTCCAGGGTTGTAATCGTACTTACTGCAATGCTTCTTCCTTGTAAAATACTAAACTCTACCATCATTCATGGATGCTCCAGTTCATTCAGTATGGAAGTTATTTAGAACATCTTTGAAGTATTAGATTTGTAAATAATGCTGGTTTGCTATATTTCCTATAAAATGCCAGATTCTTTATAACTGGTATAATTGTAACAGGATATCTGATCACAATGCAACTGCCTTTGTATTTACTATTCAAGATCTCTTTGTTTTTACTGGACAACCAAAATGTATACTCTAGTGTTTTCAGTGAAAAGATTTTATTTTTGAGGTCAGGAACATTTTTTACATGTTCATCACAGACCTCTTTATCACTTTTAAAAAATATTTTAAGTATATTGTGCATGTTTTACAATTTAGCAGTTTATTTATGAGGAAGAAAATAGCATCCAGTTTGTAGTAATGGAGATGCTTCTAAGTGAAGTCCACTGATATTGGAAGACGGAGTGGTGGCTTGGTGAGAGGTGGATGTTTGTATTGTCCATCTTAGTCTCTCAGACAGTGGGTTCATGTTAAACATACTCATAAGTGTATCCATGACTATCATATTTTATTTGCAAATATGCAAATGTAGTTGGGGACATTAGTCGAGACAAACAGCTGAGGGACAGTGGCCCTCTGTTTAGTTTTGAGAAAAAAAGGGGAGGAAGTGAAGCAGAGAGAGTGCTCACTTGGAGAAAGAAAGGCCATGATTTATTATTTTTTTTTATGGAAATGACATTAGCATGGAAGCTAGCATGGGACACTGATACATAGAGCAAGCATACTTTTGGCTTTCCCCCTTTTCTTAGGCAGAGAGGAGGATTAGGAAAAATCCTCCCATTTGGCCTTCTTTTCATACTCCCATATGAACATAAATAGATCTCTTGTCCTAATTGTTTAACATTATTTTTGTATTAAATTCCTATTCATATTAACATTATTTCCCACTTATTTCCTCTTATGTGAGCTATAATTACTCCTCCATTATCAAACACAGTACTTTGAGTTGCTGGAGGCCACTGCTTGATGTTTATCTCAACCTGTCTTTTTCTTTCTTTCATTTCTCCAATGAGTGTTAACAATTTCAAAATATGACAAGAATCTTAAATGTCTAAATTGCATATTTGTTCTAAGGCATGTTGGATATGCCAACAGTACAGTAAAAAGAGATTTTTAAAAGTCAATTGATCATTGAAATGAGAGGGAGAAATGTATCCACTGTTTACCTGCTGTTGCTATGGAGTGTGTAGTATTAGATAGAGGATATTAAATTTATTTGTTGTGTCATTCTTTAAACAAGCAATTATTGCAGAAACAACTATCCATCTTTATACACAACTTCAGTTAATTAAATGCTTTGAGGTACCTGCAGGTTTTAGGACACTGAGTGGCTGGTGAGTCATAGTTACCTAATTTCACTGTTATTTTCCAAACCAAATTCTATCTTATTTTGCTGTGTGTATTGAATTCGGTGTCTGGGCCCCTTCATGTGATTCTTTCCATACTCAGGAACCTTGCTTTTCCTTTTCTTTCTGGAGCTTTGAAGAGTGACAGGTTATACAATTATTAGTTGCAAGGCCAAAGACTAAAATCTGCTCTTTCACACTTAAATACCAAAAATTGTTCCTAAGTTCAGCATTTGCTTCGTAGCTGTGCATGTTGTCTCCAATCCTTTAAATTAATCTTTGTAATTTGTAACTTGTTTCAAAAAAAGTGCCTTTTTAGCAGGTTGGATATTTGCAACATTGGGGAGGTTTGGCCAGGACTGCTCTTAAAGAAGTTTGGGAAGTTCTTAAAACAACTAGAAACCACATCAATCTTCTGCCACTTTCATGACTTTTTTCACCAATCCTTGGCTGGCTGGGTGGGTGGTTTGCTGTGCCCTGGCAGTTGTCTGCTCTGGCTTGGTCTGGGAAATCTCTGAGCTCATCTGTAGCCCAGTAAGCAGAGCTGCTTGTTATTTGGCAGCATGCTTCAGCAAATGCTATATGCAGTAGGAACAGTTGTGCAGAAAGGGCAGGTTCTTATTTGAGTCAGTTACTGTGTATGATTTGTTTTTACCTGTGTCTCCTACTTAGTTAAGTATTCTGGAACATGTTAGTTTAAAAAAAAAAAAAAAAAATTCCTGGTTACATTTTTTATTTTTTTTTGTTCAAGAGGGGATTTTAGTACTTTAAAATGAAATTTCATCAATCAAAACTCTTTTCTCCTCTTCAGCTAACTTTATATTTATTTGTATATAATTTATTTTTTTTCCCTTGGCAGCCTAAAACATCACAAGGGTCAGATTGTTCATGATTTCAAAGAGCCATCGTTTATCTTGGTGGATACAAGTAAACGGACAATGGTGTCCCGACCATCTGCTCAAGCTGCTTGAGAACAGTCTTCTGTGCAAATGGCATGAAAGGTAATTTAACCTCAGAAGGTGCCCACAGAGCTTCAGTTCTGTTTACCATTGTCTCTTTGCCAGTCTAAAAATAAATCTTGCTGAAACAAAAAAATAATAATAAAATAAAAAAATAAAAAAAATCCTTTCTTCTTTCCCAATTTAAAGAACAGATCATCAGAGGAGCTAATTTCAGCTAATTTCACTAGCAAGGGGTTGTTTTTAATTTCCACTGTTTTTCTAAGTACCAGAGAGCTTTTCTGGGATAAATGGTAGCTGTCTTAAAATTGTCTTTCTGGATGTAGGAGGATGTTGTTTTTCAGAGTAAAAAATAGGATATAATCATAGAGTGGTACTCAGTGCTGGGTGATACACTTTCAACATACCAAATGCAATTCTACCATGACCCCTTTGTTATTTTGCTTTGCCAGCCTTTGTGTTTTAATGAGGAAGGCACCTGTGTTAGTAAACAAGAAGGTTTTGGGATTTTTTGCAGAGGGATGTTCTGTCCTGAAAATGGTGAGTGCTTTCTCCAGCTGCTCTGTTTCAAAGCCTCATTTGGTAGTAGTTTCACTCTCTGGTCCCAGTGAAACTGTTTTAAAAGCCTTTAAAATTTCATTGCCAGTAAAAAAATAATCAGAACAGCAGCTCTAAAACTTGTGTATCTATATATAAAAGTAGCCAGAAAAAGAGAAAAGGAGTTCTTTTGTAAATTTAAATACACATTTCAGGATAGAAAAGAAGGACCTGACATCCATCCCACTCTCAGTGGTTTTACAGTTCCTGGTGAATATGTTTGTTAATCTCAGGACCAGCAAGAGCAGACTTCAGGTGCTACCCCACAGCTTTAACCTCTGTATTATTTTCTGCTGGCTACTGTGCTAATTTTTTCAGTTCCTGTCACTAAAATTGAAGCTGGTTTTGACTTCTCCATGTTCTCTTACTGTTTATACTCCTTTCCTTTTGCTTCGTGGTGGGTCAAACTCGTCCAAGATTTGAAACTGTTTTCTTGCAAATATCAGAGGTCAGGTCAGATGTTGTAGAGCTTGTTCTCTGGGGTGCTACATCTGTGCAGTCATCTTGCATGTTTCTGTGGGAGGAGAAGTAGAAAACGTGTTTTCCTGGCTGCTTTGTTAGAGAGCCTGTTCTGAGGGCACGCGGGAATATCAGCAGCAGCAGAAGGTAAATATAATCTGTATTCAAGAAACGAACTTGGATTAAAGTAAAAGTGAAGATAGTGTGTCTTTGAGAAAAAAAAAGTATTTCTGAGCTGTTGTTGCTGAAATAACTACACTGGTTTAGCTAACCTAATAAAATCAGCATTATTGTAATAAATTCTGAACATAAAAACTCACAAAGTTATCATATTTAATTACAAAAGAGTCTGGTCTTCATGGGGGCATAGCTTGTGCTCCAATTTAAAAATGTAAACCTGAATCATATTTTTCTTGGACATTTTCACTGAGATTAATTTTTTTAAAGCCGAAGAGGTGGAACATGACAGATTTGAAGTTGTTTTATATAGCTTTCAACAAGAAGCTTTTTATAGCAACTCGCTGTTACATAAGTTCTAACTCTACTTTTTTCATGGCATGCTTTAGATAGATCTGGTGCTTTCACAATAATTCAAAGGAATATGCAATCAGTCAATCCATCTTATCTATTTTTAGCATTTCCAAGGAACTATCAATGTAGTTTCTAGATTCTACATCTGAACACAAGTGACAGTTTGCCATAAACATGCAGTTTGCAAAATATTAGGAAATAAAATGGGTCTATTCATTTATGAAATGAAGACTTCCTCAAATAAAATGTTCTCACAGTGATGTTCATTGTATTCCCTACACAATTAGTATAAATTTGTGCAGGTACTTTACAACAAACTACATTTGTCATAGAAAGATGATGGGTTTGGTCTCCAGCAATAGCCTTCTTGTAGATCTGTAGGAACCCACAATTATCAGGAGGATAATGTAGTATTACCTTTTAGTAATTACATTGGTCTAGGTATGGAACAAATGAACACAACAAAAATTTTTCAGAGAAACATTTAGGATAATCTAGGAGGGCATCTAGGAATTCAAGATGGCTTCAGAATACTTATAGCCAGAGATTGCTTGAATAATATCATATAAATTGTTTATTCAAATCATTTTGAGATATTGTTCATATGAATCATCAGGCTTTTAGTAAAGTGAATAATTCATGAACATTCATTTAAAGGAATTTAATTGAGACATCTGCTGAACATTTTCACAATTCATTCAGTTTTAACCACTAGTACTATCAAAGCAATGCCTCAGCCTCAGCTTGGACCTCTGTGTAGTTTGGATGTTGGGATTTTTTGAGCTCACAAAGTCAGAGAAAATAAGGTTGATGGTGTCAGGTAAAAATATGTGCCTTTCTGAAATATAAATGTTACCCATCTGAGAAGAACAGACTAAGCTGAGAAAAGCATGAGGAGAAGCACAAATCAAGAGTTAGAAATTTGGAGTGAATGGGACAAACGTCAGCAGATGATGAAGCCTGCACCTCAGAAATATTTTCTGCATTTGACTACATTGGCATATTAACTTAAAATCTTTAAATGCTCACGATCATGGTTCTTCCACACATGTAGAATAGGTTTCAATGTTTTTTGTGCACTTTTTCAATCCACATGAAAGCTTTACTAGAAAGAAGAGAAGGATTAATAGAAGACATTTGAATTAGCTGGAGCCTTTTAAAGAGCAGGGACTGCCACTGTAATTTACAGCAGTGATCTCAACAACAGGTGGAAATCTCTGCCACTTTTGACCTAAGCAAAGGACTTCTGGAAGACTCTTTTAGTACTCCCAGGAGTGTGAAAGTCATGAAGATCTGAAAGCTCAGTTTATCTTCTCTCTCTGGAAATGCACATGGCAATTCTGTATGTTATTGTTGACATTTTACAGAGCAGCATATCATTATTAGATTTACAGAAAGCAGGAATTGGAGGGAATTAAAGGGAATTATGTAGGATTTGATTTGTACCTCCTATCTCTTCCACCTCACACACCGTGTTTGGACTTCATTGGTTGTTGGGTTTTTGAACAGTAGTCAAAAAGACAAAGTTTCCCTGCAAGAAAACTAGGGAGGGACAGGACATGTAGTAACAGGACAAAGGGTAATGGTTTTAATCTGGAAGAGAGGAGATTTATGTTAGACATTAGGATGAAATTCTTCACTGTGAGGGTGTGAGGCACTGGAACAGGTTGCCCAGAGAAGTCATGGCTGCCCCCTCCCTGGAAGTGTTGGAGGCCAGGTTGGATGGGGCTTTGAGCAACCTGGTCTAGTGGGAGGTGTCTCTGCCCATGCAGGGGGTTGGAAGTAGATGGTCTCTTCCAACCCAAACCATTCTAGGTTTCTATAAAGTATTTAGGGATAAATCATAGAATCATAGAATCATAGAATCATAGGGGTTGGAAGGGACCTCGAAAGATCATCTAGTACAACCCCCCTGCCAGAGCAGGGTCACCTAGAGTACATCACACAGGAAGGCATCCACGTGGGTTTTGAATGTCTCCAGAGAAGAAGACTCCACAACCTCTCTGGGCAGCCTGTTCAGTGCTCTGTCACTCTCACAGTAAAAAAATTTTTCCTGATATTCACCTTAAACCTCCCATGCTCCAATTTGTATCCATTACTCCTTGTCCTATCACTGGTCATCACTGAAAAAAGCTTAACTCCATCTTCTTGACACTCACCCTTTACGTATTTGTAAACATTGATGAGGTCACCCCTCAGTCTCCTTTTCTCCAAACTAAAGAGACCTAGCTCCCTCAGCCTTTCCTCATAAGGGAGATGTTCCACTCCCTTAATCATCTTAATCATCTTTGTGGAGAAAGGAGTAAAGACTGTTGTTAGTCACTCACATGGAATCTTGTCTTAAATGTGCGTTTGATTGCAAGCCTGAGACAAAATGTGAAAAAGCTGCTTCCCAATAGATGGTAATACCATTTCAATTATTGTCCTCACCCATGCTACATAGTGCTGAATTTTGATTTCATGAGCTGTGATTATGTGCTGTCGTCTGCCACGATCTTAGGCTGTGGCTGGTTTTCAGTTTGTGATGAGGACACTTTAACGCAAGGAAATGTAGGTGTCTAAGTGCTTGCTAAGTGTAAATTCTAATATATAATCAATGGACTATATGTCTTCATGGTAGTCAGGCCAATAGAATGATTCAAATAACTGACTTCTACAGGTTCAGATCACTGACACCTGAGTGTAATGCTAGCACCGTGTGAAATGCAGGAGTGGACACATGGGGCATCCACATGGACTTGATAAATATGACACAGGAGCTGTAGAAGGCATGCAACCTGCAGAAACCATAGCTGGAGACCAGGAAGAAATATTCCAGGGCATCTCTCAGGGCAACTGGATTAGGCCTTAAGTGTCTAAGTAATGGCAAACGTAAGCATCTTCCTTGTATGTAGACAACAGACATTGGTGTATCAATCTGCCACTGAACTCTATCACAAATAACTGTTTTTATTGTATTTTCTGCAAACATCCTCAATGACATGAGAATCATGCAGAGAATTAAAAAGAGTACAGAAAGTCCTCCGGGTTTTGTCTTGTTTGCTTACTGTGGTCCTTTGTTGGGGTATGACATTACTCTGACATGCCAAAGAGAAGCTTTCAAGGACAGGACCATGGAAAACTGTTTTGAAGCTGCAGATCAGCTGCCAGTGCAAATTCAGTGGGAATCTGAGAGGCAGAGGCAAGAGCTCAGGCATAAGGAGACTGGTTATAGGGAGAAACATTTTCAGTCTGAGGACAGATGCTGAATCAGGTTGCCCAGAGATGCTGTGCTGGCTCCTTTTTATGAAGAGTTCAAGACCCAACTGGACAAAAGCACAAGCAACCAAGTCTGATCTCACAGCTGGCCCTGCTTAGAGCAGGAGCTTGGGCTGGAAACTGCCTGATGGTCTTTCCTGCCTCCATTTTCCTGTAATCTTAAGCTATATTATTTCAAGAAGTGAAGCCAGTATCTTCTCTTTTCAAGCCCAATTAGCTGAGGGTACAAGTACAGTAATTTTCCTTTTATGGCCAGAAAAAATGTGGCCACAGAATAACTTGCATTAACCCTGTTGTAAAATAAAAAATAAAGGTTGGGAGTTAAAATAGTTTGCAAAATCTTCTGCTTACAGTCAGCATTAAAAAATTGTGAAGGCACAGAAAAAGAAAGAAAAAAATCAGTGCAAGGATTTAGGGTTTGCTTTGGTATTACACCTTATTGCTGTGAAAATATGGGATTATTTTTGTAAAAATAGTGTGCTACATCCCTGTAAGTGAAACAAGGCAAATACACAGAAAGCAGAAAGCAAATGTAACAATTTGATTTGCAACTAGAAATCTAGCTGTTCCTCAAAATTAGGAAAGCCCAGGAAAAGTAAGGTCTCAAGTCATCCTAGGATATTTTTTTCTCTTCTTTCCCCATCTCAGTGGAGTAAGTCTTGCCCATATGTTTCAGAAAACATTGAAACAGATTTTTTAGCTCCCTTATTAAAGCCATACTTTATTTCATTAATCACAAGACATGTAATACAGATAACCTTATATATGCTGCTAGCTACGCCTATGCAAAAATGATTACTTAATTTTGATTTATGATACACTTGAATAGGATGAGAGGTGGCGTACACAAAAATCTACTGAATTACTTTTTGCTTTTGCCACTATTATAAAAGAGCTGGTAAAAATAAAAAGGAGTGTATGAAACATAATTTTCCTTGACTTGTGAACAAAAACAAAAGGATGTTTCAAAAGTAAGCAAAAAGCGACCTAAATAGAGAACCTGTATTATAGTCATGTTTCATACAAAAATGTTTTTTAAGAAAAAAATTTGAAAATACATACAGTAGTAAAATATAGTTATCACAAAGCAATAATAATCAACAGTGAATTTTATGTATTTTGTATTAATTAGAAGAACGGGGTTTGAGCAGATTCTGGAATGCAGGACTGTGATCTTGCTTTGTTATTTAGTGTGAGCCAGTTGCATACTTGAGTAGAAAGGTGGCTGTGAGTGTTTGAATTTTGGTTGCTCCTATCTGTACCAAAGGCTGCTGAGCTGGTGACCTCCTTCCTAAAAAAGCCTGACATGTTCAACAAGGTTAGGTAGGACGCTAGAGTTTGTGTTGTTTCAAGAACAGCCACAGGCAACTTAGGGTATACTTGCAATACCACAGTTATTTTCCTACAACTTCAAAGCTGTAAATCAAAGTAGAAAAGTACTAGTGGAGTGTGACCAGGACAGGTATCCGATAACTACCAGAACAACTTTTCTTACATGTATTAAAATCTTAAAGGAGGTCTACAAGAATTTAACTAATTTCAGTCATACATTCCAGAAAACACAGGTCAGTTGATATTAATGTCAGAAGGAGTTACTTAGTGCCATTGGTGATGTCCAAAAATTATTTTCATACTTTTTCACACTGTTGACAGTCTTTTAAGTATTGTAACACTGTCTTAGGCTTGTTTATGAAAAATATGCCTTTATAGTGCATAAATATTTATTTACTGCAGTAGTATTCATTAATATGGTTCAAGATTTTTCCCTTTAGTAGTAGTACATAAAACAAGTAGCTTAGAATTGGTAATCACTAAAACTTTATAAGAAGAAATATTTCATTTTACTGTTTAAATATCCAAATTCCATGCCTTCAAGTAAGATTTTAGTCCTGTTCCATTGTTTCCAGACTTTCACCTCTGAAGTTTGAACCTTGAATTAATCAAATATGTTGTCAGGAGCATAAACTTGCATAAATATACACATCCTTATATTGGTTCTGAAGGATGCATGCACGCAGAAGACACTTAATATATTTATAAATTGATTAATAAATGAAGGAATTCTTTATTAATATTTTCATCATGTCTAATTATTTGGGCACTTGAGTATTTCTAATTTTTAAGTGTCTTGTTATACAAAATCATTATTTCTAGCTGGAAGTTTTGTTTATGTTTACATATGTGTATATATAAATATAAATATGCACACTTATTTTCAGTTCATTTGTTCCTTTACTGCATCTTTCGCCCACTGTTTGATTTTCTTTTCTGTAATGCATTTTGACATTTGCTTGAAATGTTCTTCAATAGAAACATTGCTGACATTTCTCAGATATTTACGAACATGTTACCTTTTAATCATATATGGCATCTCTTCTTAGAAAATAACCTGAAGTAGAGATTTGTATGTTTAAAAAAGAAATTGGTTCTCGGTTTGGGAGATTTATTTTTTGTGTGTGTGTTTGGTTGGTTTTTTTCCCAAGTGCAGCCAGCGCTGGCCAGCTGTGACTGTGTTGCCTGGAGAACAGATCATCCTAGTGAGAGTGGTACTACAAATGTGTATTTTTTGAAGTCCTATTCAAAATCTTTGATGTTCGTAAATAAATAATTTTGTTAGTACTTGCATCAAGTGTTATCAGGCAAAGTATCTCAGATATTAACAATTGGATTGTGATTTGTTCCATCATGCTGAGGCTAAAGGTGTGTGATGTACCTTCTCTGCAGAACAGAACCATTTTCATATGACATACTCGGGAAAGTGTGTTTGATAGTATTTTCCCTCTTGATGTGAAGTGGTATGGCAAAGCTTGTAAACTTTTTTTTTTTTTTTGGTGCTGTAATAGTTCAGTCGGTCTCAGAATCATCTTTTGCATCTCTCTAAATTGCAGCCAGCAGTTTCCAGAGGAGAGGGGTTAATTCTCATATGTGATTTGCTTTTAAACTAAAAAGAGTATGAAGGTTTCATAATGAAGTCTCACTACAGACGAATTGTAACATAAGAAAGGGATGTGGTGCTTTCATGCTTCTTTAGAAATAAGACACATTCCTTTTACAGTTTTTATTTGCAAAATTGCAAGCTGCAATGGACATGAGGTCTTCCACTTCAAAACCTATTAATCTGACAGGTGTTAATGCTTGGGGAAAAACCTAGCTTCTTACTATGCTTTTGGCATGCTTCCATTTCAGCACTTTAAATCGAGGCATTAAATATTTGTGATGGTTCTAAACTTTTTGAAGAAAAACAGGTCAGCAGTGTTGGTAAATCATTTTGTCTTTAGAACTGGTGATGTCTTCAAAGATAGTGGAGTGATGAGATTTAGTCTTGCTGCATGTGAAAAAATTACAGATCACCTCTGGAATTAATACTACCTTTGCGTCAGGGATCAGTGTATAACACAATGAAATTACAAAAATTAAATTAAGTTCAGGAAATTTTAAATTACAGTAATTACAGCTTGAAATAACATTTAGTCTACAAAAAATACCATATCACTAAAAGAATCATGGAAGGTTAGAATGTACATGAGAGTGCATGAGCAGGAGGTGCAAGGGATTTCACAGCATTATGTAATAAATGGGTTGATATCAAATAAGACTGGTGTTGTTGAAAGTTACAATATGCTAATGGAGTTTAGAAAGCTTAAATTAAATTATTTAGTGATTTTATCATGCTGGTGGAATATTATCTGTTTCATTAGCTATATCCATTGCAAATGGAAAAACTCCTTCTATGCAGTTTTAGTGCAATGGTTCACTGCTAAAAAATCAAAGAATCATAGAATCATTAAGGTTGGAAAAGACCTCTAAGATCATCAAGTCTAACCGTCAACCCAACACCACTATGGCAACTAAACTATGTCCTGAAGTGCCCCATGTACATATTTTTTTTAACACCTCCAGGCACAGTGACTCCATCACTTCCCTGGGCAGCCTGTCCAAATGACCACAGTGTATGGCTCATTAAAGAGAGCAATGGTCAATTTATAATGTTTTGCTCTTCTTTTTTTTTTTTTTTTTTTTTTTTCCTTACAATCCAAATATTCTACATAATTGACTTCTCTAAGGCATTTCAGAATAACAGCAGTTAGGATTTAAGTCTCATTAGGGTGATTGTTCTATAGGGTAGGCAGTTTGCAGTGGTAGGAACACCATATGTCTGGACATCAGCATGCTAATCCTGACAAAAATACTGTAGAGATGGAACAGAGGTGGGTCTACCTTTCCCCTTTTTTTCATGTTCACTATATATACTGTCTCTCACAGAGTTGATTGTGAATGAGGATAATTGTAAGGAACTTTCTTTTAATTCCTTAGGTTGTGGTTGGTTTTTTTGGTTTGTTCATTGGTTGGGGGTTTTTGTTTGTTTGGGGTTTTTTTGGTTTGGTTTGGTTGGCTTTTTTTGTAGATACAATTTATTGTATTTTTCAAGTGAAGAAATGTCAAATTATTTTTGCTAGAACAGAAGGACTGCTTTTCTCTCAAATAAGTGGTTCTGCGTTAGAAGCTAGTCCTAAAAGTCAACCAAATTTCAGAAAGATTATCATCAAAATTATAACTTTGTAATATTTTATTTCAACATTTGCAAATATTATGCTCATCATAAGTCACTATCTGGAAATTACATTTCAGGTATGAATTCCATTTTACAAAATAGTCACAATAAAGTTAAGATAAACCCTTGTAGCTACTAACATCATAGGACAATGTATAAGGCTTGTATCTAAGGCAGAATTAAACATTGAGTATATGCATGTCATATTGTATAGTTAGTAAGTCAAAAATAGTAAATCTAATATTACAATGAGATTATCTTTGTTAATGGTACTTAATAAACTATCCCAGGTTTATTTTACACAGTTACTGTTCTGGCATTCAGCACCCTTTCTGTAATTCCTAAAAGAATTCACCAGCTTCCTCAGTCATCGATATTAATGCAACACAACATATCTAGATATTAGAGTATTGAAACTGAAGGGAATGTAATGAGCTAATAGTAAGTGAAAGGAGATTAACAGCTCTGTGTTATGTTCAGCAGATAGTACTTAGCAGACTTTTTTTTTTTTTTTTTAATTTTTATTAATTTATTCCAAGAAACCTCTCTTCTGAGACTGACCTCTGATGGAAGCTTTACCTTGTTTAACAAGTGAGTTTTATCAGAGCTGCTTTAATTGTATAAGCTTCCTTCACAGGCAGTTAAATGAATTTCAACCTTGAGTGGACTTTGGGTATAGAGCTCCAAATTTATTGAAGCACACTGAAGGTTTCTGGGAGAAAGGCATGTCCTTTGAGGACAAGGTGCAATGGGCACAAGCTGGAACACACAAGTTCCATCTAAACATGGAGAAAAGCTTCTTTACTGCGGGGTTGACAAAGTAATGCAAGAGGCTGCTCAGAGAGTTCATGGAGTCTCTATAACTGGAGATATTCAAAACCTGCCTGGATGCAGTCCTGTGTGATGTGCTCCAGGGGATCCTGCTTTAGCAGGGGCTTGGACGAGATGATCTCTAGAGGTCCCTTCCAACCCTGAAGATTCTGTGATTCTAACTAAAAACATTGAAGGCTGGAAGGCAAACTGGAATTTGGTGGTTTCGTTTCCATCAATCACACAGGAACTCTTGTGGACAGATAGGCCAAAAAGAAATGAAATTCAGATCTCTTCTTCAAAATACATTGAACCTCATACTTTCAGCCAAGTATTTTACTCAGAGAACATTTGTTTTTCTAGTTAAACACCTTTTGACCAAAAAATACCAAGTCATTGAAACAATCTCAACAGCTCTGTTCTCAAATCAGCAAGTACCTAAATTTTGTTGACAAAACTTTGCTTTGACTTTGTCAGTCTCCATTATTTACTTAATTGGATGCAGTAGTTTTGCCTATATATCAGGAGTTACATATATTTCAGAAATGAAGATTACTGAGAGCTGCAGTCCATTTACAATTGTGGTGTGTTATTAAAAAATGTCACAGAGTAATATAACTTAATATCATAGTTGCAATTTAAAACAAGTATTAAAATATCTGGACAGTTTACAATTACAAAGCTGAGTAATTATCATGTCTTTAAAAGTTTGCATCCTGGATTTTTAAGATATTCGTGAATGGATCAACTATGGACAATACTTGGTAACTTTTCCCCTGCTGTTAAAAACATCTTCCTTTTATTTTTAAGATGAATTTGTCTCATCTTGGCTGCTTATGACCCCTATAACTAAACTTCTGTTGTTCTGTAGCACCATAAACTGGGACCAAGTTATCCCTTAGCGTTTAGTCCAAGCAAACTTTTGGTATCAAGCATAGCTGTTCATCACTTGCTCATTCTTAGGATTCTCTTCTACTCCTTGTATCCAGCATGTTCCATGCATATGGAGTGTTGCAAAAGGGAGACACACTGGGAGAGGAAAGAGGATTGTTCCCTGGAACACAATAGAATTACAAAAATCACATGAGTCAAAAAGGTGTTCTTTGTGCCATATAAGAATATAAATTGTAATCCTCATAAATAACTCCATCCTCTGTATTCCATGGTGATATACAATAATATTTATATTATTTACTAGATATGTTACACTTCAGAGGAAATATGAAAAACAGAAGTGGCTATTATCATTTGTTCACATCAGCAGATAGTAACTTGGACACAGATATACTGTGCATGCCTTGTACTATACAGTGTTCAGTCTGAATGCTTTATTATTGGTGTCCGTGAAGTAGTTGAAAATTCTGTTTTATGCACCATGTTTTCTGGTAGTTCATTAAAACATTAGTTAAGTACAAAATGCATAATGTATAGTGAACATGTCTGGCTTCCAAGGGATTATTATGTGATATATAAATGTCTTAATTTTTAAGCTAAGAATTTTCTTTTCAACTAAATTGTGCAGTGTTGTTGCTGAGGATCTGATTCCAACAAAAGCACTTTTACTGATCTATTAACACATGTTCAAAGCAATTATAAGAATAATGTGTTTAAATTTATATATGTTAAAGTACTTTAATTAACTAATTTTTTAAAATTTATTTTTCTTAAAGACTTCAGAAACCAATGGGGTTTTTTTCATTACTTAAGGATTTATTATGATTTTTTGGTAGTATTGCTATGGTGAAAAAGGAAAAACAAAATCTAAATTGGATTAAGATAGTATATAATCTAAGAAATTCTTTAATTATTGATTGGCTTTTCTTCAACCTCCTTTATGTTTAAAGGATACATGTCAGAAACAAGTGTTTTCTTCTGAAGAGATATGTGATTTATCCAACCATATCATTTGCACTGTGGTGGTTTATATTAGAAAGTTTGATAGCCTGAGCTGTATCTGTGTAGTTCCAAATGTGACTACAGTTAAGTAAAATAAAAAAGAGGCAATATTATTTTGGACAAGCAAGGATGCTGAAAATCTAGACTCATGGATCAAAACATGAACATGAAATATGCTTCTTATCAGTGTTAATGTCTGATAAAATCGATCCCCAAAGGATATGAAGTTCTCTCAGACCACATGAAATTTGTCTGTTTGTCCTTGGTTTTGCTGCTGTAAGTTCTTCGGTTGGTGTAAAAGGAAATGGAAAAAAAAGAAAAGGAAATCTGTGTACATTTAGCAAGCATTTGCAATACAATTTTGCTGATAGTCAGTGAGAAATCTGTTTCATCTGTGAAATTAATGGTACAGTAAACATTTACTGTTGCCTTTAAATTCTTCTATTGTTTTCTATATTCTACTAAAAGGAGTAAGATTTTTTTTTAAATTCATCTTTGTTATTAACTCTATTTTTAACATAACAGCACTGGGGACTTCTAGCATATTCTTACTGGACAAAACCTTTTAAACTATTTTTTACTGTTTTGTGGCTTAATTCATATCTGGATTAGCCATAAGTGAGGTTTACTAGATTTAGTCTATCAAAATTTGCAGTTATTTTGATATTGACTCCCTTTTCAGTGGTCTTTCTCACTCAATCCATGCTGAACATTTCAATTGCAACCTGGCACTCCCAAGAAAATAGGGACTGTGTACTGAGTTTCCCCTGCAGCCCACTTCACTGCCTGCAGCATCACCTTTGAGCAAGTAATGAAGTAGGAAAGCACTGAGCATAAATAACGAGATACAGAGAACACATAAAATTAAGAACTAGACTCCCTGTATTACCTCTGTATTTTTGGGAGTCTTCTTCATGTTTATTCCTGCATGCCACTAGAATTCCATCTCAGGAGCCTGAAGCTAAGTTTTGGAATTAATAGCAATTATTACTAGGGTGCCCGAGATCTTTCTTGAAAATGTGCATGCTTCTAAGTCCTTCTTTATACATACATTAAAGTGTCATACTGTTCTTTCAGATTGAAGTTTCAGAAAACTTAATTGCATTTAAGCATCTGTTGCAGTTATTCTCATGTTATTTCTACATATTTGCCTATCTTTAAAAGTATTTTCATGTAATATTCACTAGAAATTAGCAATGCTAAACCAATTAATTTCACAGAAGGAAAATCGCCCAAAGAAAAATGTAGAGAGAAAGTATAAAATCACAACAGCATACATCTGTCCTACAGAGTTATGGGAAGCTCTTCTTTTTCATGTCTAACAAAATTACAGTATTTTTCTGAGATTATGCAGATGCATATCATACACGCAGTCTGTTCTTAACAGTAAACAGTGTTAGGCTTGAGCAATGACTGATTTTCTTTGAATAACAGGGTGCAAACCAGCTGTATGGAATGGGAAATTTGGGCAATTTGTCATTAAAGAGAAGAGCACTGCTACATTGAAGTCATTGGCTAAAGTGGCCAGAAATAATTCACTATTGCTTGTATAACTGTGTCTGTAGAATAACAGTTTGAAGCCCCAAATCATAAGGGTTTTTTTTTTTAGTACAGTTCTGCCAAACTTCCTGTGAAGCTGGCAGTTTCTAAATAAGCTTTGTCTAAATTAAACATATGGTAAAATCTTCCCATAATCTGTAAGGGAATTGGGAGAAACAGAAAGTCTTTAGGACCAAAAGCTCTTGTCTTTCTCCCAAAATCTGTTCATGTGTCAAGAGCACACAACACCATGGGTGTCTTTCTGACAGATGGAGAAAGTGAGGCTCTATGGAAATTAGAAGAATATTATATATGAAGACTCTTCTAGATCAGCTGTTTTTTTTAACCATTGTAATTTTGAGTGGACAGCATGATGACAAATATGAACCAGTTTAGTGATTCTGTGACAGTGAGATGCCAAAACCCAGCCAAATCGCATGCAACATTTTAGAGGAACACAAGGTCTTTCTTGCCTGTGGGTACATGGTCGTATGGCTCAAGCTGCTTCCTAGTACCTGCTTTATGGTGGGTTTTTTGTCTTGCCCAGAGTCATTCCTAATTACTGGCTGATTTGATTAAAGGGGGTTTTGCTGCTCAAGTGGCATGGAACAGCTTCAGTGGTCCCAAGAAGGCACTGTCTGTAAGCTGTACATTATTTTATCCATTAATGAACCAGAACAACTTAGTCCACTGTAACTTCTTTGAGTAAATGTCTCCCAAGTATTAACAGGTCATTTTTATCTGCTAATGGATAAATCAAGTTGGGCAGAAACATGAATAACACAGAATCCCACAGCGTGCCCCCCATGGTAATGTGTCTTCTTTTGCAATGTGTCATTTGCATACTTTATACTGTTGCTTGTAATCAGGTCTTATGGGAAGATGAAATAAAAATACAGTATATCTTTTTTTTAGTATAGCCTGTATACATTAAAAATTTGATCAGGTTTTCACGAAGACAAGGAAATAGCTTTGACAGCCATTTGTCTTATATGAATTCTCTGACCTTATTAAAAGAAGCTGGCTTCATGTTGGATGGTTTCTAAGTGCTGGGTGTGAAGTCAACACAAGCTTTACCAGTAGCTGATGTTCCTGTTAGGTGCCATTGCTGCTTGATGGCAAGTATCACAAGTAAAAATCTGATAATTTGTCATTTCTAGTCTAATCCATGTATTATTTCTTCTATTGATAAAAAGATTTCTGAGACAAAACAATGTAAAGGAATCATAGAATCATAGAATCCTAGGGGTTGGAAGGGACCTCGAAAGATCATCTAGTCCACCCCCCCTGCCAGAACAGGGTGACCTAGAGTACATCACACAGGAAGGCCTCCAGGCAGGTTTTGAATGTCTCCAGTGAAGAAGACTCCACAACCTCTCTGGGCAGCCTGTTCCAGTGCTCTGTCACTCTCACAGTAAAAAATTTTTTTCTGATATTCACCTTAAACCTCCTGTGCTCCAATTTGTATCCGTTACTCCTTGTCCTATCACTGGTCATCACTGAAAAAAGCTTAACTCCATCTTCTTGACACTCACCCTTTACATATTTGTAAACATTGATGAGGTCACCCCTCAGTCTCCTCTTCTCCAAACTAAAGAGACCCAGCTCCCTCAGCCTTTCCTCACAAGGGAGATGTTCCACTCCCTTAATCATCTTTGTGGCTCAGCACTGGACTCTTTCAAGCAGTTCCCTGTCCTTCTTGAACTGAGGGGCCCAGAACTGGACACAATACTCCAGATGCGGCCTCACCAGGGCAGAATAGAGGGGGAGGAGAACCTCTCTTGACCTACTAACCACACCCTTTCTGATGCACCCCAGGATGCCATTGGCCTTCTTGGCCACAAGGGCACATTGCTGGCTCATGGTCATCCTCCTGTCCACCAGGACCCCCAGGTCCCTTTCTCCTACACTGCTCACCAGCAGGTCAGCCCCCAACCTGTACTGGTACATGGCATTTTTCTTCCCCAAATGCAAAACTCTACACTTGCCCTTGTTGAACTTCATCAGGTTTTTCCCTGCCCAACTCTCCAGCCTGTCTAGGTCTCTCTGAATGGCAGCACAGCCTTCTGGTGTGTCAGCCACTCCTCCCAGCTTGGTGTCATCAGCAAACTTGCTGAGCGTACATTCTGTACCCTCAGCCAGGTCGTTGATGAAGATGTTGAACAACACCGGTCCCAGTACCGACTTTCTTTTTCTGTCAAGTCTCTTACCCATCTCAGTTTCCAAATGGCACCCAAAGCTGGTACCATTGCGGATTCCATGGAGCAACTCCTGTGAGCAACAAAGGGTTTGCTCTTCTTCAGCTGAGTGCATCCCTAAACACTAATGCTTCAAACATTAAGGAAGCTCTCTTTTATGATAGACTATACAGCGTTATATAATGTACATTAGATAGGTTTTAGTCATCTCACTGCTGCTGTATTCAGTGTGCATTTTTCTCACCCCAGAAAAGCACTCCTCCCTACACTTCCCTTGCCAGTCTTTCCAGCTTGATGGCTGCAATTTGGATTATAGTTTGTACCTCATTTAACCTGACTGTCCTGAATATCTTCCAGCAAGCAATGACTTATTTTTCACAATATCTTTTTCCTTAGTCAGCATGCCACTCTTTGCTGGACAGAATTTTCTTTGGGGTTTACATTTTCAGTCTTCGACTTTCATCTGTAAGGTCTGATGATCTGTGAGGAGGAAATGTAACTCTGCTCTGTTCTGTTCTATCAGTGATACTCTATACCAGTACATTTGTGGATCTTTCATTTAAAGTATAGAATTTTACTTTTGTTTTCTGTCTACAAGTTTTGAACTAAAGTTAGACGAGGAGGACTTACTGTGTGTATTGAAGGAGGGAAAGAAAAGGAGTTGAAGGAAGCAAGTAACGAGTAAGATGTGGCTGTGTGTTTTAGCAGAGTGCAGATATTTCTAGAAAGAAAATCACTGCCAACATTTGTTGGTAATCCAAAGGTAAGAATAGCTACACGGTGGCCTCAGCTGGGGAGGATCAATGCATGAACTTTATCTGTAGAGCCAGGTGATGTTCTTCAAGCAGTGGCTAGCATCTGAGCCAACAAAATATTTTTGCTCTTATGTGAAAGGAAATGTTTTATGTCTCTGTTTTATGAGAAGCACTAGTTTGCAGTAATACTTATCATCATTTTGACAACTGCGTGGTGGTAATTCTATCAGCTTACTTGTTTTGGGAAGCCCAGCTCAGTGAAGTAATAAAATGGACAGTGCTGTGACATAGGCTAGCCAGATAATAGGAAGGTGTCTCTTTGAATTCCTTTCATAGTGACAGTAGCTCATTTCCAATCCTGTGCAAATAATGAGAAAAAATTAGTAATGGCAGTAATTCTTTATAATGGAACAGAGCTTGTACATGTATTAGAAAATGAGAGGCACTTGTCCTCCTGCCTGGACGGGGTCCCTACATTCTTACCCAGTCACACATAGCTCTTTGTTTTTCTTTTTCAAGGATGATTGCTTTGCTTTACAGGGTTTTAAAAATAGAGGGGGAATTACTTTGCAATGACTAGTTGGTTGCAGTTGAAAAGAATCCAGAGGAGGGTAATGAAGATGATCAAAGGGCTGGAGCACCTCTTCTATGAAGACAGGCTGGCAGAGCTGGGGCTATTCTGCCTGGAGAAGAGAAGGCTTCTGTGAGAACTTGTAGGAACCTCTCACTACCTGAAGGGAGCCTACATGAAAAATGGGTAGAAACTTTACCAGATATTGTAGTGATAGGACAAGGGGTAATGGTTTTAAATGGAAATAGGGTAGATTTCGGTTAGATATTAGGAAGGAATTCTTCACCATAAGGGTAGTAGGGCACTGGAATAGGTTGCCCAGGGAGTCTGTGGATGCCTCCTTGCTGGAGGTGTTTAAGGCCAGGTTGGGTGAGGCTTTGTGTAGCCTGGTCTCATATGAAGTGTCCCTGCTCATAGCAGCGAGGCTGGAAGTAGATCATCTTTAAGGTCCCTTCCAACCTTAGCCATTGTATGATTCTATGACTCTGTAATATAGAATAGTGGTTCTTAATTGCTAAACAAAAAAAATCAGTTTGGATGAAGAGGGTGAACTTGAACTAATCTGCCTGTATTTAGAGCAACAGTAATAACAGTATGAATTATCAGATAGAAAAGTGTAAAAATAAAATATTTTCTAATACTCTTTAATTACCTAAGTCATCAAAATAAGTAATTTCTAGCACTCTGTAAGGAGTCGGGGAAATCATGTATGAACAGCAACTGTTCTACCTAATTGGGAGTACAAGTGAGTTTGTCTCTCTTCAGTGCATTTTGCTTCAAAACAAGCTAAAACAAGGAAACTTTGTATTGACCAAAACACGGGTTGGTAGCAGGACTTTCCATCGGCAGAGCTTAACTCTGATATGATATGAAGAAATTACTTAAGGTAGTTCATAGGCCTCCTCCTGACTGTTTGTCTGTAACTAGAATTTACTCCTTACAGACATATCCTAGCAAGAACTTACGCTACCCGTTTTTCACAGATAAAAAGGAAGCTACATAAAATGCAAACAATATTGACACACCCAGCTGCAGTAAACACTTGTTGTGTATTACTGTTTTACATGTGAATCAAATTGGTGAGTAATACTGGGGTAGAATTCACCCTGCCTCCCAATGAAATGCAGCAGTAGAAAGCATACCTAATATTTCCTTTAAAATTAAATATACTGCGTAAAGTGTTTCAATGGAATATGATTTGGTATCCATATTTGGTTTTTAGAATACATATTTCTTACATCCCTGTGTGATGTAACGTATTTTTTCGTGTAAGGAGAGTTAAGAAACCCCCACAATTTGCAGTCAAAAGAATATGTACAATAAAGCTAATAAAAGCAAATCCAAACAAATAACATGGACATAAAAACTAGAGTGTAGAATCACAGAATCATAGAATCATAGAATGTGTGACGTTGGAAGAGACTACTAAAGGTCATCTAGTCCAACCCCACCTGCAGGGTGCAGGGACCTTTTTGACTAGATCAGGTTGCTCACAGCCCCATCAGGCCTGACCTTCAATGTTCTCAGGGATGGGGCCTCCACCACCACTCTGGGCAACTCTGGTACTTCACCACTCTCATAGTAAAGTTCTTCCTAATAACCAAGCTAAATATATGTTGCTCTAGTTTAAGGCCATTGCCCCTAGTCCTATCACTACAGGCCCTTGTAAACAGAGTAGCCAGCTCTACACCTCTCTTCACTATCCACCCATTAAGGCCTTGTACATAAGCTGTCAGGGTGCAGTGATCACTTATTCATCCCCAGCAGAGAGGACGGGATGCAAACAGCTTTGCGCTTGCCTATGTACTCACCAGCACAGCAAAGCTAGTGGGGCTGGAGGCTCTTTTACCACAGCAGCCAGGAGGAAATTTATATCCTCCTTGTGCACAAAGGAATTGTGGATTATTCCTGAGTGTTGAAGCAATGCTATTGTCCCTTGCTCATACAGGCAATGTCCCTGGAATACAGCGCATGGAGCAGTCAGTAGGGGAATATGAGATGTGTTGGGATATGTACATCAGAACTGACAAGAGCAGTTTTAGTGGGACCAGGGTGGTGGACACTTGAGAAGTATGTGAGTTGTATTGATAACATGACTTATCCATGTTTCATCCGTTAATGCATACTTATATGGTTGAGCCATTTTTAAAGTAAAAGCCTCACATCTTATGTAAATGTACTGATAAATTTCAAAAACCTGTTGGAAAGGTTCCCAATTCTGCCTTTCTGTATCTAGCCAGATCTGCTTTGATAAATCCAAACAACCTGGTATGTTTTCAGCATGCCTTGTCAGAAAGGCAAACAAACCCAGGACAGAGGAAAGTAGTGTGATTTCATCATTCTAACAGGACATAACAGCACACCAAGGCATAAACTTAACGTAACTCACTGAAACAGAGGCTAGGCTCAATCATGGTACCCTGATTGTTAGCAGGCTTTCATAGGGTGTGACACTGAACTAGGTAATTAGTAAGATCTCTTGTCTGTATGTTGTTAAATTTCATGTAAATACCTTTCTCTTTGGCCAAATTACTTTATTCAGACAAAATAATTTCCTTCCCTGAGGGACTATACTTCAGGTTCAGAGAAGAGAAAAGATCAAAGGATCTTCCTTGTGCAAAGCCACTGTGATGGTAAGGAAGTAATTAAATGAGACAAGCCTAGATGGCCTTACCAGGCAATTGAGGTCTTGTCCTGCAAACAGTGTCTGAAGTACTAAAAACCCAAGAAAACAGGACTGAAACTTACCTCGGGAATGGGATGAGTCTCTGCTGGTTTGTACTCACTGAGGAGTTAACCAGATCTTAGATCATGAAATAAACCCACACAAGCTGGCATGACAGGGTTGCACAAATGTGAGCTGAGACTGGGCTGATGAACTATCTGGTTGCTAGATGGAGGTTTTCCCCTTTGGTAATTGTATTTCATTTCTTATTACAAGATGTGATACCTTAAAGGAAGAACCTAGATGACTGTATCTGTGTTTTAATGTGCTGAGACATTTTATAATGTTCTCAAAGGAATTCAGGCAGTAAGGGGTTTCAGTTAGGTTGGGGTTTTTTTTAAAGTCTTAAAAAATCACGTATTTCAAAAGATCTGTGTAGGTATAAGAAACAAGTGAATGAAGATAATGTAGAATGTAAAAGAGTTCTTATTTTAATGAACAATTATGTTTTAACAATTTTGTTACAGTCTTTGAATATAAAGTAAGCACAGACAAATACAAATGACTGTACAATGACAATCAAAGACAGTATGTTGTGACTTTGAGTGTGGAATTATCTTTGTGTTGTACATCTTTTTATTATGCTTATAAATACGCATGGACCTATTCTGATGCAAAGAGTTAGAGACACAGAACTTTTAAATTAACTCTGCTTAACGTGTGCTGTTTAGCAGTCTGGGTAAGTAGTAAAGACAAAGTTTTAGCTCAGTGGCAAATTATAAGGAGTTGAATAAAAATGTGCATATATAAGTAGGCTAGAAGTTGTATTTAAGCAGTATGAAATACATACAAATTACCTGAATGTTACTGTTCAAGTGGTCACTTAGTTCAATTGTGGTTACAGAGATATTATGACTATAAATACCCCGGCTATAAATGCAGTCAATAATTAAAAGGTGTTGTTGGAAGACATTTGTAATTATCAGAAATATGTTGTAAAGGGCTAACATTTATCTTATTGATGGTTCTTATTCTTAAATTTCTTCTGAAATAAGCAAAGTTGTTCTCTACAGATTCATTTTTAAAAGTAAGTAGAATGATAAATGTTATAGGATCCTGTTCTTTCTTTCTTCCCTCCTCAGGAATCTAAAACAAATAACATACCTCTTTCCCCTCAAACTCTTTAAGTAGTTTGATGGTTGAACAAAACTTGGGCTCCATGGCATAAGGATTTTCTGTAAATGCATTGAGGAAACCCTTAATTTTCATATAGTAGGAAAGTTAGTTAACATTCTTGGTGGCCATAAAAATGAAATATTTTGAAATGGGTTACATAACTTGCTGCAAGTGCAGAAGTGGCTTGGCATACATGTTTAATGGTTTCACCTGTGGTCATGCTTGAGGGCAACCTCCCAGTCTTAATGCTGAACTCTAATTAGTGCAGACAGGATCACAGCACTGGATTTCAAGGGAATGCAAGATAACCTGCAGAAAAATTACCACTGAAGTAACATGACAGATCTTGACAGTATTTTCAAATCATTTACAGAAAAAAATACATACATCAACTCCAACATTTTCTGCTATTTTGGCTACTAAAACATTTTGCACCCCATGTGTAGCTAGACTTCTGGATAAGTATAGAAGTGGCACTGTAGCTGGAGGGTTTATGGTAATTCCATAAGCAGCAAAGTGTCTCTGCAAAGGAGAGATAAACAGCTAGTAATCCTCATAATTCCCCACTGATAGCCTATCCATCTCTGCTATAAATTAGAAAGCCCAGAGATTAGGAAGACTAGGCAGGGTGTAGCTCACAGCATTAATCACAGCATTAAGACAGCAGTGTGTTCATATTCTGTGTCCAAAGGGCTGGTATTTCTCCCTAGGTTAAAGTGACATAATGTACTTTAGAATACATATTGATCACACTGCCAAGCCAACACAGAGATGGTTTTACAGAAGACACTGTTATACACTTCTAATAACTAAGCTATCAACTGTAGACTTGCATTAATTTTCACTATAATGGTTGTAACTGTGATTTTTTAAGCTCCTCAAGTTTCCAAATTAACATTTTTTAATATGTGTTTGGCATTATTTAGATGGGATTTTTTAATATGTGTTTGGCATGATTTAGATAGGATTAGGATCAGTTTGTCTTCAAACCTCTTGGAACTTGGAGGAGATTGAGCAAATAACTTCTGATCCTTTGGAATCAGCATGTGGCCATACAAACTGCAGTGATTATGTAGTAATTGTCTGTGTGCAATTTCCTATTTAGGTGTAAAATGTGAATAGGCATCATTTAAAATTATAAGTTAGTTATTAGTTCTCAGAAGCATATAGTTGAACTAAATACATTTAATCAGAAATTTTCTTGATAACAACATTTGATTGTGGTGGTAGTCAGATAGAGAATGAAGAACTGTAGTTTTGCCTCCATAATAGCATGACATATTTTCCAAATCCTATGTAAATTTTGATTTAAAATACATAATTCTGAAAGTGGATATTTTAGTTTTGTGCTTTTTATCAGAAATACTTTATGTGTTCAGATCTCTGCTGCATCATTTCAAAGTCTTTTTTAATATATACACAATAATTTTTCTCTGGGAATGTAGTTGTTGTGTGTGTATTATTGTCACTTAAGTCTTTTGGGCTGTGTCGTTCAATGAACTGTTGCTTGAGGAACCGTTTTGAGAAAGAGCAAGTCTTTTCCAAAATGGATAGTGCATCAACACACTTTTTATCTTTGCATGCATAGTAGCCATTTTTGAGACAGTAAAAGTGTTGTCATCATCTTGTATGTCCTTCCTTAGGAGTGACAGTAGGGTTTCTGGTTTTGCAGTCATAAGAAAGGCTAAATGGGAATTTCTAGAGAAAGAAGCTCACTAATGAAAAAGTCTGCTTAACAAAGTGAGAAAAACACTTTAATACATATTCACAGGGGAAAAAAGAGAAATATATCTGAAAAGGCCAGAATTATAGGGGAAAGGGAAGATTGTGTTTAAGTGTGATATTGAGAAAGGATATGAGTTGACATCTGACTGTTAAAATCTAAGGAGACAGGAACAGGCATTGGCAAATGAAGCACCATTTTATCATCAGCACAGAGTAATTTAGGCTCAGCAGATACTGTAACAAATTTGAAGATTTACATAACTGCAAATAAATGTCTGCAAGAAGACAGCATAAGACAGAAGACAGTGCCAGAGAGAGGCCCATGAAAAAGCAGTTCGAGCAAATACACCCTGTAGGGTAAATATAAAGTTCACAGTTGGGAGCTATAAAGTTCACATTTGAGAACTGTAGAAGATAAAGCAAAATATTAAGCCATGAAGTGCAGAAATTTCCAGCAAGAGGTAAGTCATGTATGTAAGACGTAAGTTGAAGGCTGTTCTGCAACAGAGACAGATCCAAAAGAGACTATTAGCACTGGGTGGCAGCAAAGAAATACATCTTCAACAGCATACATGTTTTTGTATGCAGCTAACTTCTGAAACATTATGTCAGCATGTTAGTACTAACGGTCTGATCTACTCTTCCTCTGAATAGATGTTTGAGAAGAGATATGGAGATTTTCAGGCAGCTTTTTTAATTGTTGTAGTAGACTTTTATACAGAGTATCAATCACCAGGGTTTGTGTCTGGGCAGCAACCACCTGAGTTTCTGATGGGAAGGTGAATAAAGGATTCTTGCATTTGTAGCAGTTGTTAAGCATTAACAAAGAGGGCCACCAAAGTGAACATGAAAGAAACTAAACCAAAGGTCAGTGTTGATACTTTGAGCTGTTAGAAAAACTGGTAGAAACCATTGCGTAACAACTGAAATTCTATAAATACTGTTAGAAAGGGCTGTGCTTCAATCTTTATTATTTTCCAGCACACTAAGGAGAAAATTGTGTGCCTGGTGGTGTCGTATCAGGAAGTAAAATTCTCACCTACTTCACCTCCTCTGGGAAACTCAACAGGTGTGAGAACAGACTGTGCAAAGCTGTTCAGATCCCTCTTCCCCTTTCAAAGTACTTTTCGAAAAAAATAAACAAAACAAAAGAAAACATGTAGTATCATGCATGGCTATTTCAATGCAGAAAAATGAACACAGTATTTAGGCCTTTGGATCTAAGGCATAAGAATTATATTCCGGTTGTATTTGTATGTCTGTGCAATACTGGAGTGCATGTGTACATTATTTGTAGATCCGTTATATTCCAAAGTTTTCATCATTGCATAGTCAAAGCAGTGCTGGAGTTTGTTCCATGTTGTCCTCAGTTCTGAGCATTTTGACAAATTTTGACAAATAAAAGGCCTTCCAGTATCTGAAGTACAAGCAGTACAAGGAGACTGAGGAGGGACTTTTTACAAGGGCAAGTAGTGATAGAACAAGGGATAATGGTTAATCTGGAAGAGAGTAGGTTTAGTTTAGACATTAGGAGGAAATTCTACACTCTAAGAGTCATGAGACACTGGAATGGGTTGCTCAGGAAAGCTGTGGATGCCCCCACCCTGGAAGCGTTCAAGGCTGGGTTGGATGGGGCTTTGAGCAATCTGGTCTAGTGGGAGGTGTCCCTGCCCATGCGGGGGGTTGGAACTACATGATCTTTAAGGTCTCTTCCAGCTCAAAGCATTTGGTGATTCTGTGAAAAGTATTGTTTAAGACACCCTTGAGATGAGACACTCTAATGTAGTGACCACCTATGGAAAGCCTGGCTGATTTTATTGGCTCTAATTTGATATCACCCAGGAATTCTGTATTTGGAAAGAATGCAGGGTTTCTGGGAGGAGTATTTGGCAGTTTTAACCATTAAACAGTCCTTCTCTTTCTGTAGTCTCTTGCCCTGTTCACTCTGCATTTTTTCAAGCTCAGAAGAAAATAAAAATGGTACTGCAGATATTGCGCTCTTTGCCTCTGCTGTTATGTTCTATTGCCTAGGCAGCCACTGACTGTCCTGGATAAGAAAGGAACATTAGGAAAACATGTCCTCACGTAGTTGTAAAGAGTATTGTAATGCTCAACAGAGGGCACAGTAAGCTTATAGAAGCAAGAAAATAGTGTCCTGTACCTTTTCAGACTTTGATTTACTAACCTCTCTGGAGTTATTCTGGGGAATTATAATAATTTATTAATCTCAGTAAAGTCTGTGTTTGCTTTTGATTTATTCTGATCCCTGAATGTGGGCACTTTCCTGTAGTGTAGCAGTGATGTATATATTCATTGCTTTTTTGTTCATGATGATCTTGCCATCTCACTTGAATGTTACAGGTGCCTGCTTGAGGAACTGGTTGACAGTGACTTAGAGATCTGTGTCTTGCTAGTCTCTGCCAAAAAAACCACCTTAGTATCTGAAAATAAATCAATTCTCTCATTGTATTTGCCCTAAGAAAGCAGGAAAAAAAAGAGAGACTAACTTGCTGGAGTAGTTATACACACTGTCTGTGCAGATGCCTATACTGCCATGACTGGAAGCAGAACTGGTGAGACATGACCTCTTTTGTGCAGTTCGGTGCCTGAGCTAACAAGTCCTACCAAGACAACCGTGCTGCTTCCAGAGGGTTCAACCATTGCACTTACAGCAGCACTGAGCTGTGCTGTCTGGATTTGTGGCTCAGGTTACAGGTAAGCTGTTGTCTAATACAGGCATACATTCAGTTCTGGTTGTAAATATCAACTTTTCTGATAGCAGGAGTGAAGTCAAAAGGAGTTGGTTTGGTGAGCTTAAGACATGTTGAGGATATCCCAATGTGGATTCCAGTCTTGTAAACCTAGGAACGAAGATTCTTGTGTTAGTGCAAATGAAGATGCAAACTCTCCATAAACTTTAAATACAATAAATTCCATGTGATTCTTTATTTAACTGGCCCTTTGAAGCACATCTGGAGAACACAGAGTTGACATTTAAAGTTAAAACAAACTGTAATACCATGTCAGGTACCTCATCAGACAGTTGGGCTGAATTTAACGTAATATGGCTGTGGACTCACTGTGACATAAAACTGCCATGAAGGGTGAGGAGGGAGTGTCACTAGGTAAGTGGTTAGTACTCATATGAGAGGAATAAATAAATTCACCAAGGAAAAGGATTTAGAACATGCCAAAATCTGCAAAAATTCATTTGTATGAGGTTGTCAGACTATAGTTGCTAAAATAATGTATATACATTGGGAAAGGTTATGTTACTTGAAGGGGATATTGTAGGAAGGCCTACAAAGCGCCTGTGAAAAGGGATTGCATGTATTCCTAAGGGTGACTGCATTAAATCTGGTGCTCAGAGTCATGACAATCATGAAAATTCTTTCCTAATTAGTCTGCTTACTGAGTGCTTACTAACAGCTCTGTACATATAAAGGCAGTTACTTTCCAGGATAACTCAGTCAAACAGTATAGGTCACATCCTGCTATTAGTTTACGTTAGAAGATAAGGGTAGTTTAAAAAGTGTTTCCAGTGACACTGTAGATGTTTTTCAGGTAAAGAGCTGTCAGTTTACCATTTTCTGCTTTCAGATGCTTGCATTGTTGTATATTCTATCAAAAAGATTTCACATCTGGACTGTGAAAACGCTGTTGTGACTGGATAATTTTTATGCTAAATTCCTTACACGTGTTCCAGGTACAAGTAGTAATCTTCAAGGTGTTTGGAGAAAAGCAAAATGTAATAAAAGGTGGTCTGAAATGCAGAAGATGCATCAAGCAGAAAGAGTGCGTTAGGTTAGAAATATTCTGATTTAGTTGTGTGTATTCTAAATAGTCATTGTAGTTCAGCTGGGAAAGGCTAATTTTTCATTCTCTAAGACTAGCCAAATGTCAGCCCATGCTGAATTCTCAGGTCATAACTCAGGATTGTGGATAGTTACTTACTGAAGAAGTCAGAAAACTGCACAAGTGTATCGAGAAGCAGAATTTGCCTTTAGTTGCAAGGCTTGCTTTAGTCAGTGTCATTGCACCTCAGGCAAGAAAACATGACTGTTTAATGTTGGAGATAGATCTCATGGCTAAATCCAGAATCTGAAGTGTAACTGTTGTTAGTTTGCATTTTAACTGGGAAAAAGAGCAATAATCCCAACTGGCAATCCAAGCATAACCAGATTGGAGGGTACAAGGAAAACGAAGGAAAAAATAAGAGAAAAACCAAGACATAAATTGTTATTCTGTAGCCACAGTTCTCTTCCAAGAAGGAGCAGGGAGGCAGAGTTTTAACAGGAGAATGTGGAAATCGTGTTTGATTGGTGTATTTCAACTCTGCAACTGGGGAACAGGCACACCCCTGCTATGCAGTAGCATTTAAACTGCTTAATGAGATGTGTGGGAGATAAAGGGGAGCACACCATCTCCAGTTCTCTTCTAGAAATGTTAATATCTTGTGGTCAGTTGTCTCAAATTTCCTTAAATATCTTCTGAATATTTGATGATTACTGTTTCTAGTCTGTTATTCACTGTAAGGTTATCTTTCCCCATCTCTTTGGTAACTCCTGGTCTCATGTAAATAGTTGTAGTCCAGGTGATTCAAGCGTCAGGAAACAGATTCATTGCAATGAAAGATGGTCCTAGAGCAGCAGATTCTTATTTGTCATTCCTCTTTCCCTGATCATCAGGTTATTTGGTGTTCTGAATGCTGTGGGATAATGGCGTGCTTAGGCCCTGATATGCTGATATGAGAGGGTAGAGGTAGAACAAGGGGTTTAAACTGAAAGAGGGGAGATTCAGGTTAGACATCAGGAAGAAATTCTTCACCATGAGTATAGTAAGGTGCTGGAATAGGTTGCCTAGGGAGGTTGCAGATGCCCCCTCCCGGAGATGTTTAAGGCCAGGTTGGATGAGGCTTTGTGCAGCCTGGTGTAGTGTGAGGTGTCCCTCCTCATAGCAGGGAGGTTGAAACTAGATGGATTATCTGAGGTCCCTTCCAACCTTAACCATTCTATGATTCTACAATATTGCATTTCCTTCACATTCATGCAAATGATACACCTCAGCTGCAATGGAAGGAATGTTAGGAGTCCTAAGATGGATTCTCCCATCTTTTTCTCCTTCAGAAGTGATATTTGATAAAGCATTTTTTGTGACTGGAAACGTGTAGGGAGAGAAGCAGAAAATATGAGACACTAAACATGCTCTGAATTCACTCTTAATGTCTTTTTTCTTTTTCTTGATGTTGCTTTTTTCCTCATGAAAATAAATGTAAATATTTTCTTCCTAAACCTTTTAAAAATTCAATATATTTTTCTTGGAAAGTACTGCTGCTACATATTACACAGGCTGCCTTTTTTAAGGTTTGTACTATAAGTAGAACACAGTGGGATACTTTAGCAGTAATGTATAATATTTCTTTATATTATTTTACCTTAATTGTACGGTTCTATTTTGCATTATGTGTTTGGATCTTGGACCTTTTCTTCTAGTAAAAGTTCCTAGTTTCCTCTGGTCATTTTTCTCCCCTATGCAGTAAAAGAATAGATGGCAACATGTAATGATATTCCTTCAAAACTGAGTGGTCTGAAGAAGGCTGAAATAACTCAGGTTCCACTCAAAGACTACAAATGCTGACATTTTTTTATGGCAGAAGCAAATACAATGTCCTGTATCAGGGCTGGAATAACCCCATGGAACAGCATAGACTGGAAGGCTAACTGTCTAGAAAGCAGCTTTGTAGCTGCTGAAGGAATTCATGGACAAGTTGTGTATGAGTCTGCAGTGTGCCCTTGCAGCAAAGACAGGTGATCATGTCCCGGGCAATGATATCAAGCATAACCAGGAGGTTGTCTCTTCCACTTGGCTCTTGAGGGACCATAACAGGAGAAACATTAGCAGTTTGGAGTTGCCCCATAAAAGAAAGACATTGCTCGGTTAAGTCTGACAGAGAGCTACCAAGGTGGTAATGGGGCTGGAGTACATCTGAGGTTCATGAAGGGTGAGGTTGAGAGAACTGGGTTTGTTCAGCATTAAAAAGAGATGTCTGCTGGGAGGTCTTATGACTGTCTTCAAATATCTGGGGCATACAGAGAAAACAGGGCCAGACTCTTCTCAGAGGTGTGTAGTGAGAGGACCAAAAGCCCCAGGCAAACAATAAAGGAAATTCCAACTAAATAGTTTGGGAGGGGAGCAGGTGGGAGGCTGTGGGGTGTTCATCCTTGGAGGTACTCAGAACTCAGCTGGACTTGCTTTGAACTGGGTGCTTGGATCAGATGCACTCTGGAGATTGCTGTCAATTTACATGACTGTGTGTATACTACAAGAGGATAAGAGGGACATAAATTGGTTTTCCAACAGAGCTGTGTAGCCTATGCGGTATCTCCTTAGAATTGTATGAATCTTTGTTGATTGGGTTCTTTTGCTGAAACACTTCTGGGTCTTAGTTTTGCCTTGAGGACAGACATTTCTCTTAGTTTCTCTTTTTAAGATAAGTGTTGATTATTTCTATGTTTGCCAGATTTGCAATCATAACAGTAGATCTTCTTTCTCCTAATAACTCTAGCAACTGATAAGGACCTTAATGATCCAATGCCCCATTTCTTTGTAAGCTTTGATCGGTGAAGTAGATAACATAACCTATTTCTGAATTGTTCTGGTTTGGTTTTAACTTGGATACTGTCTGTAAATAGTAGAGATTATTTACACTTATCTATATCTCAGTTTCTGCTTCGGGCTCTCAGCAAACTCCAGCAGATATGAAATTGATATGAAAGGCTATAGCAATATTTAGAAAGCTCCTTTCGGAACTGTGATTCTAGAAACTCGTTTTGTGTGCAGTAATTTTAAGTTCTGGTGAACAAGATTAAAAGCTACCCGTCTTCCAAATGGGTGAGAGCCAATGTAATCCAGTCTCTGACAGCATTACTGCAGAAAAAGAATGCAAAAATTACATTTTGTGTAGCTTTATTTTAAATCACTCACTTGCTTTGAACCCATCTGCAAGATGTCATTTACCCTCCGGAGGCTGCTGTCACTGACCTTCTTGAAAGATGAAGTTACTCAGCAACTGCTCAAAGCAGTATGCTCTGCTTTGAGCCCATACAGATTGAGCAGCTGTCTAGATAACAAATAATCTCCCAAGCAAAGATATCCACATTCCAATGTGACTTGTTCGATCCAGATGGTTTCTTTATTCAGTCAGCTGCAAATACGGATGTTGCACTGTCTTTGGGCCACACCTTTCAGGAAGGCCACTCAGCGTCTCTCCTGAGCTCAGTTAAGGACTGCTCATTTTTTCTTTAGTAATCTCCCAGTATTCCTCTTTTCTCAGGAGCTCTCAGAGCAAGATGTGAGCATCATACGCTATTCTGATGGAGGCAGATCCATTGATCCATTGACACAGGAGCTGTATGGCCCTGCTATGCCCCATCAGATCAGACTTTGTCCATATGTGCATAGGGAAGATGCCAGAGAAGTATGCCATTACGGCTGAACCAGTTTGTCCCAATTGCAGCCTGTTCCTTTTGCAAGTTGTCTCTAGCAGGCAGGGCACTGGCAATGAATTGCAGGGATCAGAAATCAAGTGTGGGAACCCAAGTGCACACGTGATACAGTGTCCACAGACTGGTCTCAGCACAGTGTCTGTGTCCATCTTGCTAAACCCTGGACTTCTTGGGACCACAACTGCAGCTGTGTGCATGGGTGTACTGGTGTGTGCAGAAGATCGCTACAAGGGCATGTAGCAATAGGACAAGGGGTAATGGTTTTAAACTGGAAGAGGGTAGATTTAGGTTAAACATTAGGATGAAATTCTTCACTGTGAGAGTGATGAGACACCAGCACAGGGAAGTTGTGGATGCCCCCTCCCTGGAGGTGTTCAAGGGCAGGTTGGATGGGGCTTTGAGCAACCTGATCTAGTGGGAGGTGTCCCTGTCCATGCAGGGGGGTTGGAATTAGATAATCTTTAAGGTCCCTTCCAACCCAAACCATTCTGTAATCCTATGCAGACGCAGTCATTTTGCTGACAGTGGCCCAGATTGTCTTCCAGCGTAGCTGGCATGAAATGCATGACGCAACCCGGTCAGATGCTCAGGGCAGCAGTTAAGCAGTGCACTCTATAGTGCTCCACTATTTTGTACTCTTTTCCATTATGTGGCAATGGAAAGTTCTTGTGGTCCTGCTCCTGCTCCCACTAGAGTCTGTCAGTAATGCTGGAAAAAGAAATAGGCCATTCACTGACAGTATGATTTGGGTTATCCTGAGAGGGGAAGAAGGAAAGAAAATTGAAAAAGATAACTGAAAGGAGGGAACGTCATGCAAAAATTAATTATTTTCATGTGATTTTGTAGCCAGTACCTTATTATCTCTTGGATAAGTTGGAATTACAATTTTTAAATAGTAATTTAAAATTAAGTTAATATTAAGCTCACATACAATCAGTCCTTAGAAGTATCTTAACTAGTATTACACTCAGAGAAATGCTAATGAATTGCCAGCTTCCTGAAATGTATATACCTCCTACAAACTACCCAGACTATAAAAGAATTGTGTCATCAGTTTGGCCAGCTGACAAGGCATATGGCAAACTTTTTTCTGATGCCTGTTACCTGTAATACGTGTTATCTGTAATGATAGATGTTTGTGTAGCTGTGCTATTCACTGAGTGAAGGCAGAACAGCAGTGCAGCAGTTGCTACTAAGTGGATCAAACTGCAAAAGGACGCAAAAAAAAAAAAAAAAAGGAAGACCAACGTTTTAGAAATGTGAGATAAAGAAAAGCAGTGCAGTCACCCAGGGGAGTTTCTATAGCAGCAGTAATCTGAAACACCCAGGCACGTTGCCAGGAGCTCCAGTAGGTTGTTAATCAAAACTTCCAAGTCTCCTGCCAATCTAAGGCTCTCTCAGCATCAGAAGGGAAAACTGTCACCTTATGATGTGATACTTAACTTGCATTAAAAAAATTTAATATATTTTTTGGTGAGGAATATTCTTGTCCCAAGCAGATATTATTTTTTTTTTACTCTATAAGAATACCCTTCCCATTGGAGTTTTAACCAAAGTAATGTATTTTTGCATATTATACATTTAATTTTTACTACAGACACAGGGTATTTTCTGATACCCTGAAGAGTATATATATTTTTTTTATATTGGCTGCAATTAGCTGTTCCAGTTGTAATATGCAAGTCCTATAATTCTTCCTTGGAATATGGTAAGATAGCATTGAGAAGATTTAACAGGTGTCTGTGTAAAGCAGACGCTTCAGTTGAATGTAAAATTTAAGTAAACTCTGTATAAGCACTCCAGTTATCTATATAGTTAACAACAATATATAGCTTTGCTTCAGGCACTGAATTAACTGAAAAATAACATCAGCCACTTCCTGTTGATAGAAATATTTGGTTTCTTAATATTATCACATAGTAGGCATTTTTTTCAGCTGATGCTGACAAATCCCATTATCTAGGAAATGTTTCTATTGCATAATAGAAACATTCTGTTGCTGTGAAGGCAGCAGTGATTTCAGTCTTTTCCATCTTAATTTTCTGGGTGATAGATTTTTCAGTTCACAAGGAGGAGGAGGAGAAGAAGTTAGGACATAAAAGGAAAGTGTGCTCTTTGGCATGGTTTTTCCTTCCTGCTGCTCACCTGACAAGGCCTCAGCAGTCCTGATGAGGACTGCTGGCAAGAGGCAGGAGGGAGGCCAGGAGGCAGCAGCAGTGACCACTGGCCATTCATACCAAGAGTGTTCCCCATCAGCTTGTGGTTCACCCCACCAGTGGTGGGGTCAGCTTTAGTTTATACAGTCTATTGTGTTTTAAGGGGAAATTCACTGTTAAGGGAATGGCTGAGAGGACACGGGGATGCTCGTGAGTATGGAGAGCTGTATTTTTAAAGGAGCTGTGCTGTCATAGAAACAGAGAGACTGTTCATAAGCATTGGCTTTCCAAGTAAATAGCCATAATTGCCTTTGGCCTGTGTAAATCTTGGGAGAGTGAGAAAGTTATGGGGCTCAGGGGAGGAGAATTTGCCTCCCCTGTGACCCCATTTACCAAAAATACCATGTGCCAATAGAATTTTTTCTAAAGTGACCTGTTAAGAGTATTACTGAAATTGAGGTTGTTTTTTTTTTGTTGTTGTTTGTTTTTTTTTTTAATAGAAAAACCCATGTCAATTGATTTGGAGAAGCTTTCATCAGTATACTTTCCAGCCTGTCAAAACAGAGTAGAAGAATTTGACATGGAAGTATAATTCTGTATATTGCTTTATAGGTCTCAAATTTCATGTTGTAATTATTATTTATCCCTTATATTTCTGCTTAACAGAGTTCCAGATATTGGCAGTAGAGTCATTTATACCATGAAGATCCCTGTGTGACATGATAAATCAATCTGTTATGGGCCAGAAGGCATACTCAATGGCTGCAGGCAAAATTGATGCAAAGTAATAAACCTAAGAAGCTGGTTCACATAAACTGAACTGCTTTCAATCTAATAGGGACACTTTCTAACTTAGTAGTAGTTTGGCTTTACTTTAGTTTGTGATGTTTATACCGTAGCTATGTAAGAAGTACACGGCTTGTCACGGTTCACTGACTAGTTTAGGTTGCTGAAAGAACCAACATATTTTGATGCAAATATACGATGAATAAAACCAAGCTAACAACTTTAGATTTCCTTGAAAATGAAACTTTACCCAAGGGTCAGTAAACTAATTTCACAGTCTTACCTATCCAACAGCTCTCCTGAAAGACACAGCTGCATTTCTGTCAAACAAGGAGTGGCTGTCGATGAGGGTAGGTCCAAGATGACATTCATCTAGTTAGGTAAGGTGACAGCTTTGAACATCATGAGTTTCAGTGCATGTTGGTGACCCCGAGTAAGTACTCAGAATTGTGAGTGGTCTTGTGTAGCCTGTGGTGGATCATGAGTGCAGTGCTCTTAGTACTTGCAAACAAGATTGACATCTCCATTTGATTTGGACATTTTAGCTGTCTAAAAACTGGACATCTCATCTGAGCCACTGTCTGGATGCCTTTTATAACCACTGGAAAAGTGGTGATAGTCTTGTAGTGAAGTGGCTAGATGAAATTACATGTGCTGAATTTCACACTTGGAGTGTTACTCACCTGAGTATGCTTTTATGTGCAGCAGTCCATCACAGGCCCCCATAAGCAGTGTGTGATTTCATGTCCTATGCTCTTCCTTCAGTAAAGTTGATCAAAAGGCCACTTTTTGAAAGAGAAGGGTCGAAATGAATTACAATTTTGTGTTCAGGATAGACTGCAAATTGTAATTTTAAACACAAATCCATCAGTCATTTTATGTAACAGACACAGTCTAAATCATATTTGGGATACTGGCAGTCCACTTGTACAGCCATAAATTGTTGATCTGCTTCCTGCAAATATTTTACCCTCTTTGAATTATAGTAAAATTATTTACTGTCTAGTTCTTTTTCAAATGCTTGTGTCATACAATCTGCTTGGTTAAAAATGGTACAAGCAACGATTTGAAAGGGATTTGAAAGACGGAAACTCTGCAAGAGAGTTCAGTCTTCTAGGTAGTACTGGGTTGATCAGTTTATGAAGACTGCTTCTTTATGGTGGTCTTCTTCACTCCACTTTTTCATGGAAACAGAAAAAAAAAATTTACAGAAGGTTTTTTTTATCCTTTTAAGTGATGTTTTTCTAGAGAATGCAATTACAAAATGATCAGGAAGCTGTTCTAAAATGTTATTCCTGTAAAAGGATCCTTTCCTTTGCAGCAATGGATTTTTAATGACTAAGGTGCTTCATACGGAACCTGTTTTAATAAAATGTAGTAACCTCTGTGAACTTTAAATGTGACTTAAATTGCTGCTGCTTTTTTTTTTTCTTTTTAATCTGTCAGAAACTGATGGTTTGATTTTCAATTTTGAACAACTGTTCCTTTTATGAGATGTGTAGTGAGTTACAAATATAACATGTACACTAATATTCTGCTGCAATTGTTCCCCTGGTGTTCTGCCCCAGAATGGGGATAAGCAAGAACATACAGGTTGAAGGAAGAACATACCTTTGATATCAAACGTGGTTTGGTTTAAATGTCAGAATTATTGCAGACCCTTGAACAATGAGATTTTAAGGACTATCTCACACATGCTGTGCCAGCACTAGGAAGGAGGCATGTGGGAGGGACTGGAACATCACTAGGGATCAGTCACTTCTCTCACCAGGTGTTTCCAGCTCTTCTATGAGGAGTGTACAAACAAGTATGTCACCATAATCCTTGGCTATAGGAAAAAACAAGTTTTGTTCTGAGACCCACATTTATAGTCATCACTGATTCATATCACTGTGTTACACATTTCAACTGGGCTCCTATTCCCATAATTTGTACTAACAAGAAAATGAGTCTCTTCTCTAAATTGCATTTAATATACCATTTCTGTTTTTCACATTCAGCCCACATTGTGCCATGTCTGAATAAAAGCAGATTGGCTTCCTTTTATATTCAGACACTCTGGCTAACCCTTATATACATAAAAAGAACTACATCAAAGTTATCACCCACTGAACATGCACGGGTTTTTTTCATTAATCAGGTCCAACTCATGTTTAAAGGAAGGTGTTCAAGGGATTGGGTAGCTTCTTCACATGTGACACAGATTCTTTTCCACTTTAGAGATTCAGCTACAGCTATTGTTGGAAGCTAACGAAGCCATTTTCCTACCAATTCAAGTGAAATATTAGTCCTGCTCCGTAATAAGTTTAGTGAGTATTTACTGGATACTGAGGTAGTAAAGAACCACTAGAGATCTTGAGTGGAATATAAATAGATTACCTTTTACTGGGTCTCAATGAGAGGAAGGCAAGAAGTATGCCAGCTGTTTAATTATTAACATTCAGTATAAATCAATAGCAAAATAAGCTTTGATGGTGATCTTCAAAAGGGTTTTAATCATTACTCCCCTCAGACAGAGAAAGTAAGGCTGAACATTGGGAGTTTAGCCTGTGTTTCTCTTAACTGTGTTGGACGGTTACCACTGTGATATTGCACTAGCATTAATAGCAATAATTAAGATAGCACTAGTCATTTAAACATACTGGCATTTGGGACTTCACTGTTACCACGTGGTACACCTGATTGTGTAAAGATGACATATTGATGAACAATATTCACTTAAATCCCATTGAAATTAATTAAATTGTATGATAGGACTGTCTGTAGAATTTGGGCACGTGCACAGAGTAAAGTCAACCAAGTTTATGGTTCTGCTTAAGAATGGTGTTTCCCTGCCACCTGCCAAGATAATGATGAGCACATGGGGTGTTGGTGATGCCTGCAGAGCCTGATTCCTTCACCTGCCCAGCTTCACAGTTTGAAATTGTACACTTTGTTTTGCATTTTGTTTGATATTACAGAACGATATGTAAGCCCCTGGGAGGTATATTCCCTAGTTTCTATACAAAAGTTATTCTAAGAATAGTGGGGTTGGGAGGATGTGCCAGGGGAGGTTTAGATTAGATATTACGAAAAATCTGTTCATCAAAAGGGTTGTCAGGCACTGGAACAGGCTGCTCAGGGAAGTGGTGGAATCACCATCCCTGGAGTCACTTAAGGGACATGTTGATGTGGTGCTGAAGGACATGGTTTAGCGGCAGAGTTGACAGTGCTGGATTAACGGTTCGACTGGATGATCTTAAAGGTCTTTTCAACCAAAATGGTTCTGTGATTTTACGATGTGTGAGATGTGAAGAAGGGTGGGGCAGGGGTAGAACAGCTTAATGCAGGAGCAAGTGACATTGAGAGAGAAGACTAACTTTATAGTAGAAAGTTCAGAGAAAGGGTTACCAGTTGTTCTGAATCCTGAAGCCATGCAGCAATGTGTTCAAGAGCAACAACTTCCTTGTGGATACCCTACAGCTATCCAAAATAGGTTCTTCCACTATTCCTGCCGTAAGTCCTACTCCCTCATTCTGCTTCTCAACCGAATCCATGTCCTCCCACCTTCCGGCTGTGCTCACTCAGTATTGCCTGCCCTGCTTCTCATTCCTAATGTACAAGCTGTACTCATACCAGGTTGCCAATGTTCCAGAGCTGCCTCTGCCTCCAGGCTCTCCTCTTACCACCTGTACAGCTCCTTGCATGGCTCCTTCAACTCAATGTCTTTTACTAGCAAGAAGCTGGAGGCTTGGAAGATGGTCTTAGGGCTGCAGCTAGAGCTGTGCTTCCAATATGTGTGGCTCCTCTGCAGTCATAGCTAGTCTCTGGCTCTGAGATCTTGTGTCCCAGCAACAAGGTGTTCAGCCCAGTCTAAGGTCTGTCATGCAGACTCCTGGATTGCAGGGAGTCTGCATTGCTGTGCTGTAACCTGGTGTTGAAAGAGCTCTGGTAAAAAAGAGCTCCTTAAAAGCTCTTTCCTGGCACGGTGCTCCTCCCTTCCTCACATTGCTCAGTGCGCCTGCAGTTGGATGATGGTCTGCCATATGAATCCTGCTTTGTACACAGAGCCTTTTGCGGGAAAACAAGGCAGAAGGGGTGGGAATGTAGCAGCTCGTTGGTGCTCCAACTGATGGCTGGATTTGCAGTCAATGTCACTCAGTGACTTAGAGGTGGCTCCACTGTTCTGAAGTCATTTGGCCATCTGGTTTGCCTCATGGGTCAGGAAAGAGCTTTTATCACCCTCTGGATTTTCTGGTAAGTTTTGGGGTTTTTTTTATGATGATGCAACCTAAACTGAACCAGTATATGTAACTATTCATATCATCAGTCATACTACCTTTTCAGCTCCCACAGACACTATTTAAGCTATAGCTTAGGCTGTTATTTTTTTAATTCATCTGTTTCAAGGGGATATATAGGAACTGTTTTCATGGGGTAGTTTGAGAATCTAATCCACAAAAACCTTACTTTTAAGTTCATGTGCTTTATACTGTATGAGCAATTTGCTCAGCAAGATTGCTTTTCCTTTACTTATTTTCTAGTATATTGATACTGATCATAGGAAAAGATATTTTTCTTTTGGTAAACAAACCTTTAATAGCCACACTAAAAATGTCAGCATGTATTCTCTTCTTCCTTCTCTTACCTCCCCACACAAATGCATGTTATTGCTATTCCAGGGCCTCCTTTGATTCAACAAATAAGTGGACCTCTCGCACTGCTCATGCCAGCATGTATTGCTTGGTGTGGGGTTAATGGTTCACATTTATTGCTAATTTACTGCCTGTCACCAAGTCAACATGAGCCTGTGCAGGCTCTCTCTCTGTAGCTACAGAATTTGAGCTGTATTGCCTGCTTTCAAATGTGTGTCTGCCTCTTAAAAAGGCAAAGTAGTTCTGCCAGGATGACAAGATTTCATACACCGAACTGTCCACATCATCTTGCCATAATCTCACAATAATAAATCTTCCAAAGAAACATTCTCCTCTAGAAGTCATGGTGTTTGCTAAAGAAAAACGGGTTAGTGCTATGAATAATTTTATTAGAGTTGTATCATTTTTTTCCATGAGGGAAACTCAGAGAATTATTCATTGATAAGGAATAGCATGAAATTAAATCCCACTTCCTCTTAAAATAAATAAATAAATAAATATCCTAAATTTTTAGTGTTTAAAAATATTTTTTTTCAGTATTTTTTTCTGTTCATTAACTCATAGATGGAAGTGACTTACCTTCTCCCTTATGTGCCCTTCACTTTTGCCTTTTAGGCATTTTAACTACAGATAACGTCATATTTTAGTTCAACTTATTTACAGGATGTTATTATGCTGATACTTACACAGCATTTTTTAAATCCCACATTGGGCCACTAAAGCGACAATGCTCAACAGCAAGTTATTTAGGAAGACATTGCTGGTGTGTTTGTGGAACCTCCCAAACTGATGAAGTGAATCCACAGGTACTCTTGCTTTTTCGCTTGTATTTTCTAAAACACTACTTTATTGCGAAGTAGTGTAGTGACTCACCACACACATAGTTTTTTGTATTGTGTCATTTAATCAGACAAGCTTGTTTTACTGAAAGGCTTGATAAATAGTGTCCAGTGCAAGCCTTATTAGCCTAATCACTGAGAGCTGGAGAAATTTCAGCTGCAAGGGTTTGGTTTAGCAAATATATCATAGCCCAGTGATGGTCAAGCAGATCCTGAACTATCTAATACAAAAAGATCAAGATAAGTCCATGGAATCATGCAAGTTGCCATTTTTTCAATAAATGGTAGTTAATGAAACTGTATTTTGGAACCTAAAAAATGGTATTTAAATTGATCATCATCCTTTATGGAAAAGAACCATTTACATCTCCTCAAATATTTAACAGTCTGTGACTCAGCCAATTATCATCTGAATCTGTTTGTTTCATTTTGTATCCTGGAACTGCAAAAATTAAGGCAAGTTGTGCAATTTTAGAAGTGCAAGAAGAAGTCTTAGCGGACGTGCTTCTCTGTGGAATGCGACTCCTCAGTTTGTGCCCCACTGCATAAACTTTTAGCCTTGAGGATGCTCTGTTTCTTTTTTTCAGCACCCCTGAAAAATTGTTTTAATGCATTGTCTCTTCTGAGCTGCTTGCCAATACTCAGATACCATATTGTTTACTGAATATGTTTTTGTTCTAGTTAAATTAGTAATTGTTCACCAGATTTCTTTGTTTCTTTTTTTCCAATCCATCTCTTTTCCTGGAGTCTGTAGGAGTATGAAAAAGGCGTCCCTTTCCCTGGCAATCACCAGCATTGCATTGGCATTACTAGATTTCTGTCAGTTTTTGTAACTGGGGTTCTGGCATGCTGGTATGGATGTTAAAGCAGGATTGATTCACATGCTTTTCTTTGGGTTTTTTCACATGCTTGTAGAAAGTCTTGCCTCCTGTTATAGCCTATTTAACCTCTTTTTTAGTTGGTGCTAAACCAGTTGTATCTTGATTAATCCAATATCTATATCTAAATCTGAAGTCTGAAAATAAATGTGAAGATTTTATTTAATTTGAGCTAAGAGCTAAGTGTTTGGTCAAAACTGATTGTTTGAGGTGTCTCTACAGGCAATGGGAAGCAAATGCTATTTACAAACTATGATTACTCCCACCTTAAAGTACTTTCATAATTTAGAGGATATAGAGATGCCTGTTTCTCTCAATTTTCTAGTAAGGGAATGCCAACTTCCAAGATTAGTGATACCAATGTAAGCTGTATTTCCATGTTTCTATTGGGTGTACTAGACTGAATTACTATTTTCTCTGTAATGCCTAGTACATTTTTTGGTACTGTGAAGTATGAATAGCAGCTGTTGGAGGTAGGAGAATAGGGCTGTAAGCACTGGTAGGTGGTCAAAGATACTTTTTCATTCTGTGCTGTGGAAACAAGTGCTTTGTGTCCCCTTGGTTATAATAGGTTGTCTTTCTCTGCTCATGAATGAAGTGTCCATGACCCCACTCTGCACGTGGTTGGCACACATTACCTTTAAGTGGGTGATTTGCCCCATTGAAATTGGGGTCTTTGGATGCTTAAAACTAATGTTACATGTACTGCCCTTTGACAAACTGGTACCTAAATGAAAACTGCCCCGTTTTAATCTGTGGTTAGGAAACTCTTGCAAAATGGCTTATTAAGTTTCTGCATGTGCTGTTTATTTCTGGTAGCTGCGGTCTATATATTGCTTACCTACACAAAAGAGCTGGACAAAGTCTAGCTCACTGAGTGAAGAACTGGTCTTTGATATGCTATGTAGGAGGTGCTGTCTGACTGTTGCTGTTCAGATGCAAAGAAAGATGTTTTCAATGCAGTAGAAGCTAAGGACCTGGCAATGTTGGTTGTCTATTACCATAGCTGAAACTCTGGTAGAAGTTACCATCACTTGCATCTTTTCCTCAGTAATGTAGTTTTCTATGAGGTTTATTGATTTAATTTTGTTTACTATCATTAAGATACTTGGACAATATTCTCTTGTTCACTCATCTGTGTGAAAATTCACAGCCCTTTACCCAGTAGCTAGACTTTTTTTTTTTTTTTTAAGAATAGTATTTTAAATGTCTCATTTTTACTTCTTTTTTTTTTCCTGCCTGTATGAATATTTGCATAATTAACATAAATAGTTTTTCTATATTTCCATCACCATTTGACATATTTCAAATATGACCAATGAACAGTAAATCTCTCAGTAAATATTTGTATAGTATTCCCACTTTTAAGCAGTTTCGTGTTGGTTTAATTATTTTCCTTGTATTTTCTCTTTAAGTTGCAGTAGGTTATACTACATTTCTTAAAATTCTTGAACAAAGCATGCAAACCTAATTTTTTATTATATTTATTGTACATATCTCCTTCAATGCTTAGGCATGGAGGCATGATGTATTTGTCTCTGATCTGAATATATGGTTTTCTTTGAAATAATTGGTAATTGCACAAGTATCTTTGACTTTAGATATTTTAATTAAATTCATATATGTAAAAGATGACTTAGGCAACCTTTTCTGCTGAAATGGATCTTGGAAATGCTTCATGAACTTTGTCCACTAGGAAAACATGCACATAAATGTAAATATATATACAATCACAAAAATTATGCACATACACAGAGAGATACTCATATATATATATATATATATATATATATATTCATTTGCATTTATGCATAAATGTAGAACATGCAAAAGCATTTGGAAATGGAAAAAAAAACTAGTTCAAAATCAGGAAAAAACACACAGTGACTTCAGGGACAAAGGGAGGATGTAAATGTTAGGAATATATTTAATATGCAACGATAAACGTCTTTCAGCTTTTGCCACTAGAGTTTACAAAGTGGTTTCAGCAGCGACTTGTGCTGTGTGTACTAGCCACTAGAGGGAGGATAAGACACATGTTTTGTTAAAAAGTTTTACAGATATTTGGTTGCAGAAGTCTTGAGATTCTAGAAAATTTTCTTCATTTTTAGAATATGTAGAGTATGGTCTTATGGCTACTCATCTAAAGTCTTCAAACTTTGTATCCCTGGGGTCTCATTCCAAATTCACAGAATCACAGAACAAGCTAGGTAGGAAAGGACCTCTGGAGGTTATCTGGTCCAAAGACTCTGGCCGTCAAAGTGAGGCCAGCTCCAAAACAGAGCAAAGATAGTTGCTCAGGGCTTTGTACAGGCAGGTTTTAAGATTCCTCCAGAATGGAGATTCTTCAGCCTTTCTGGGCAAACCCAATCAGACACCAATGACCAAGGTTACAATTTCTTTCCTATAATTTAGTTGGAATGTCTTTTGTCACAACTTGTATCTGTTGCCTTGTAACCTTTCATTGAGCACCACAGAGGAGAGGCTGTCTCTGTCTTCGCTACACCTTCCCACTGATTAGTTGAATACTACTGCAATATGCATCCTTAGCCTTCTCTTACAACTGAGGAAGCCAGTTCCTTCAGAGTCTCCTTGTATGTCGTCTGCTCCAGGCCCCTAGACATCTTGGAAGCTCTCTGTTGGACTTGATCCAGTACACTAATGTCTTTCTGAGAAGCCCAAAACCAGATGTGGTCTCCCAAGTGCCAAATAGAGAGGAATAAGCACTTTCTTTAATCTTCTGGCTACATTTGTTAGTGTAGCTCAGTAAGCAAATTTTTATCTGTCTTTGCTGCTGCATATTTGTATTTCTTGCATCTGCTTTTTGATCTTTAGTCTCCTCCAAACCTTTTAACCCACCCTGGCTTCCATTGTCTGCTTTTTTAATGCCCTTGTTCTCCATCTTATCTCCTCTCTGACTGTGTCCTTGTTTCACTTCTCACTTCCTTCCTGCACTCTTCTCCACACTATATGAAGAACATTCATCACTGTAGGCAGAGGCTTCACATACAAAAAGGTTAGATTCAAATTATTTCAAGTTATATATAGAATTGATTTATATGGATTTGTAATATATTTATGCATGGTTTAAATGGAACAGAGGATTGTTGAAGGATTGCTGAAATTAATGGAACATTTCTAAGGTGTTGAGATGCTTTGTAATGTTATTACAGTATTTGTATTATTTTCCTGTACAGAACTCCACCCATTTCCCTGACCACAAAATGAAGCGGGATTTTTCACTACCTTCCCTACTATGTAGCCAAGCAGAACATGTATTTCCAGGCACAAAGAGATCTGCTTAGGGAGTAAGTTTGAGCCAATTTAAGATTTGGCTGGATATGATTCATAAAGATATGAAAATGCTGTTATTTGAGCATAATCTCTGAATTTTAATTTGCAATATTACCAATTCTTGCAAGTATATTTAGTCACATTCCATTAGAGGATTTCAGTAGTTGTGCCTCAGTTTTAAGGGTCTCTTGAGATGACCTAATGAGTGTTTTAATGTACCTCCCACTTGACAGTCTGCAGCATCAAGTCCAAACCAGGCTGTTTAAATACAAATGCTAGGTGAATTTAGCCCTATAGTCTCAAGAAGTGAGAAGACATGGAAGTCTGTATTTCACTGGTTTAAAAGTCCTTTTTAAAAATGAAAGTAAAATACATGATTGCAGTGGTGCAAGGCACTGATGAGGACTTATTCTGATAAAATCGTAAACTTCTTTTTACTCTTTTGTTGTATCTTTGGTAAACATTTTGTTCTTACGTTCTTATTTTCATATACTAGTATGCTTAATCATTTTTCAGAGGTAGGCAAGGAATAATATTGAGCATTGGTAGCTGCACTTGTGTAAAACCTTATTAGAAATAAGCAGTAATTGAAATAGAAAGCACTGAGACAGTTCAGGTTTATGACATCATACTTAAATTATTAATAAGAGAAACTCAGAGAGATCTTGAAGTAACATCACGTTCTAAGTTTGATGGTCCTGTATTCTAAAGGTCCTTCATTTTACATTATCTCTTCTATTTACATAAAACATCTTAATTAAAAATACTGCATCCATTAGCATACGTCGATTACAGTGGAGCAGTTTTTACCCAGAAAAAAACCCAAATAAACTTGTTTGCCACCTATCACTCTTAATTTGTTTAGGTCAAAACCTCAATTGTTATAAATCAAGATAGAGTTATGGAAATGCATTTCATGGATGCCTTTCATCTGGTGGATGTTTTCCATGTTTTAGTCGAAGCACATTATGCAGCTATTTTGAACATATATTTCACTAAGTTCTGGTATCACTACAACAGTGATGTCATCAGAACAGAGTGGTATTTCTTCTTATGAAGCTGTCCAGGTTTATGCTGTTTACTTCAGTAGGTAGTAAAAATATCAAAGAATTAGAGTGAATATAACATTAAGGTTGAATATCAAATTTTTGAGACCTCTTTTCTGGCAAACTGTTATTACCTTTCCTGTCTACCATGCTCAAATCTTGTGTTCAGTAACAACTTATTGCCCAAGCAGAAGACAAGCAAAAGCCATTCCTACTGAGGAACAAATACTCAAATATTACACAGGTAAGATGGCTGTATTGGCTTCAAGATGAGAAGCCATAATTCATAGTAGAAATGGTCCTTCATTTCCCAGATACAGGAAGACATTCCAGCTGTGTCCCAGCATCCTGCTGGGTGAGACCAAGGAGTGCCTCTTTCCTCATCCCCTGCTTGCCATATCCTGCTTTCCATGGGAAGGAAACCTCTCGAGTGATTGGGCCAGATGGGAGCCACCACACTGGTGATAGTAAATGTAACTAGAAACACAAAATGAAGCAAAATTTTGATTTAGTAGTGCTAGAACTTTGCTTCCTAACTTCCCCTCTGAGTCACTCCCTGAAAAACATGGGGATATGACTGATGCTTTTGTCAGCACCTATTCCCTTTTGTTACCATACTAAATCTTCATATGTAATTCAGGGCTGTTTATTCCACTTAGTTTAATGTATTCCATCTTGAAAGTTTCCTGAAATAGCCTTGGAAAAGAAATTAAAATCTAGAATGACTTTCTGCAATGTGGCAGGTAATGGCTATTAAAAGCTGACTGAGAGGGTGCTTTCCTGCCTGTTGTCAAATGAAAATAGAAATTAAATTTAGCAGAATCCATGAGTTTTGCTACACTAAGAAGCTCGCAATCAGTACTAAAGCAGATAGGAACCATTTGCAACAGAAGCTAGAATCTGATGGTATGAAATTTTCCTTCAGTCTGCCCTCCTTGAACCAGCCTTGTCCCTGTTAGATTCATGTGCCTTTGCACACCTAACACAGTTGCATTTAAAGACTTTCTGAGTTCCATGCAGACTTCCATGTTTTAGTATATAATATTTTCCCTGTTTCAAATTTAACTGTTTGATTAAGTATTTAAGGTTTAGCTCAGTGCCATTAAAATGCTGGTCTTTCTAACAGTTTACTACATAATTGAAAATTCTGATTATCTAAAGCATGAAGTTTTCCCAGTTACTGTATTTTGTGTAAGAAGTCACAGTTATGTCCTTAAGTATAGCATTAAAATCTTACTTCTACATCATGAGCATTTATCTCATCATAATTTGTCCTGATATCTGATGTTCCTAAATGAGAAACACTCTTTTTCTTTTAACTAATATTCAGAAGAAATTTCATAAGGGAGAGATGTATTTAACTGAGTAAGCATATCAACTTGAAGTAACACACTGAAGAACTTGAGAATGCATTTATGATAATTTGGAGAAGGTAAAGTGGGCAATTTGTCTCCCAGATATTGCTAAGTCAAATGGAATTAGATCCTTTAGGCTACATCTCCATGGTGATTGTAAATATAAAGTTGACTATGATTTTAAAAACTGATTAAAGCTCGTGGGTTGCTTCAGTTTTCGCATAGCCAGCTTGAATTAAAGGCTGCACTATCAAATGTTGTATCAAGAGATTCTAGGCTGGATTCTCAACATTTTAGCTTGCAGCCTTTATTTTGGAAATCTTAGCTGTTCATTTCTGTAGTATTATACTCTGATGCAAATCTAGCATTTGGAATTAAACTGTGCTTATTTTAGAATCCTAATTTCTTTCTCTAGAAGCACTGTCAAGTACTTACATTCTGTGCTAACATTAAGCAACAGCTTGTTCTGTTTGTTCTGTGGCAACATGAAATGAAAAAGCGGCTTTGCAAGCAGCTACCCCAGTAGATTAAAAGCAAATGATCCAGTTTTCTGATGCAGTTTAAATCATGTTGAAAATGTGAACTCTTTAGTACCTGTTGTAAAAGCACTGAATTTGATTACAAAGGCAACAAACAGAAATAGTGCATTTTCTTCTTTCCTCAGGTGAGCTCAGTTCCTGCTTCTGAACAGTGCTAAAAAAAATGACCTGAAACCCAAACAAACTGATTCAGTAAAGCAGAAAAGTCTCATTAGTGGCCTGAGCTCCTATGGCAGCAACGTGCTGGCATGTGATCATTCAACTGTAGTGATTCAATCATTCCACACAGCTAATTTAGTGTGTTTCTTCATTCATGTCATAGAAAATTAAGTGAAAGTCTTGACCAGTGTTTGCCTGCATAGGCAGACTGAACTAATCTGTATTCCTGCATGCAAAGAATAAGATGCTGGCTAGTGATCCACCATGTTACCAACCACAGGAAAATTCTCTGTTAAGTGAAAAGTCAGAAATTTTGGGGATGGAAAAAGGGGAGATTCTAAGAAACAATGCATAGCTTCCTATTGAATGAGAGGAAGATATTAGTCCTATCACAAACATCCTAGTTCAAGAACCTTTGTATGATACAGAAATATTTGTCATCATAGGACAAGATATACTGCAGGGACACAATTTTTTTCAGTGAAGCAGCTGAGTCACTCAGCTTTAAAGATGAATTTGGTTAGCAGAAGAAATAAATTGAGAAAGAAGCTAGGTAAGAGTAAGCAATTAAATATAAAGAAAAATACCTAATAGCACAGGTTTGAGTATGGTAGTACAGCTGCCAAATGGCTTTACTGAAACACTTCTACGTTACTCCTATGAATAGTACAGAAAAAAAAAATTATCCTCTCTTGCTTTCTCAGACTTCCATAAATTCTCTATAGAGCAGTTGTAAATGCCTGTTGTGCAACTGATATATTGCAGCCAGCCATCTTGCTAAGAGTTTTAGGACAGCTTTTATGGTGACAGTTTAGCTGACCTACTTTATCATGCAGTAGTATGTTGCTACTATGATACTTAACAGTTATTGCTAACTGAAGGTGGACTGACATTCTCTGTGCAAATGTAACAGTAAAAATCATACAATCATAGAATGTGTGGGGTTGAAAGGAACCTTTAAAGGTTATCTAGTCCAGCACCCCCTGCAGAGTGCAGGGACCTTTTTAACTACATCAGGTTGCTCAGAGCCTGGTCAAGCCTGACCTTCAGTGTTTCCAGGGATGGGGCCTCTACCATCTCTCTGGACAACCTGTTCCACTGCTTTACCATCCTCATAGTAAATAACTCCTTCTTGATATGCAATCTGAGTCTACCCTGCTCTAGTTTAAGGCTATTGCCCCTCATCCTTTCGCTACATGACCTTGTAAACAGTCCCTACCCATCTTTCCTGTAGGCCTCTTCAGGTACTGGAAGGCTGCTATAAGGTCCTGGCCTGGAGACTTCTTCTCTCCAGGATGAACAACCCAAACCCTCTCAGCCTGTCTTAGTAGGAGAGGTGCTCCAGCCCTCTGATCATTTCTGTGGCCCTTCTCTGGACTCACTCCAATGGGTCCATGTCCCTCTTGTGTTGAGGACTCCAGAACTAGACACAGTACTCCAGGTGGGGTCTCACAACAGCAGACCAGAGGGGGAGAATCACCTCCCTGATTTTGCTGGCTGTGCTTCTTTTGATGTAGCACAAGATGGGATTGGCCCTCTGGGCTGTGAGTGCACATTTTTTGCTCATATCAAAGACCCTTTAAAAAGCATAGTGGAAAACAAAACTGTTGTAAGAGAGAAAATGCTGATGAGGGAAGATAAATGGTCCTTTGTACATCTTTTGCAAGTCATCGCATTTTCCCACTTTTCTGCTCTTATTTCCAGCCTCAGAGTCATGTTTAATGCTTTTTTTGACCTTAACGTCTTTCTTCCTATGTTTCTAGCTGAAATATGGTCACGGAGACTGTAGACTCTTCCCTACAATCACTCCCAAACATTTTGTAAATCAATCATAATAGATGGTCCCTCTTTTCTTCTTCCCTGACTGTAAGAAGCCAAAGAGATAGGCAAACAAAAATAACACCAATACTGACAGAGTTCTTCAAGGTAACTTTGTGACCTGGTTGTTGTTGATGTCCTTTCTCTCACTTCTCAAACGCTTTGTGTTTAAAATTCCTCTGCCCCAAATAAATTTATACTGGTAGGTTCTTTAGACCAAGAACTATGCTAGTAATTCTTGGCATATTTGGAAGTAATGTGTTTGAATTATAATTACAGTCATATTTTATGTCTAGAAGTTGCATATCTGTGAATCACTGCTATTGTAGGTTTTATTGTCTAGAGTAACAAAAATAGAATAAATTTAACTCTGTAAGGTGTTTTGTACTAAAACTATGTCATTGCTCTCAGGAAAAAAGGCCATCGTTCTTAATAAAGGAGCTTGGAAGTAGTCTGGGAAGTATTTCATTAAGCACATAGCAAAAAGCTATTAATAATCTGTTGTCTACCCTGGCAGGCAAATTTTATGTCACACCAAGTGCAGTGCTCTTCTTGAGCCTCCTTTATAATGTGATTTCACTGTGATATTTGTCACTTTTGAGTATTACGGAAAGTTTGGTCATTTGTTAAGATGTGTTACCTAGACTCTGGCCTCTAACATTGAATTGTAATGAGAGCCAAAATCTGGCCTGAGCATACTGAATGACATCATCTTATAGACAGAGAGGAAAATAAATATTAAACAATCTTTTTTTCTGTGGTAGTTTATTCATTTTTCCTGTGATTGAAGCATAAAAAGAGGCATTTCAGTAATTTATTGATTAAAGAGATTAATAGAACATTTTAATGTGTACATGTGCCGTAACAGCTTTGGATAGTAAATGGATTTTCCAAGACTACATTTATCAGACGTGGAAACTTGGACAGATGTGGTGTACACCAGAACCTTTAAAGCTGGAAATGCTATAAAAGAGAGGGATTAGAAAAAGGACATTTTATCTCTAACTCCTAGCAGCCTTTCAAAGCTAAATAAAATTCTCTGTGATGAAGTAACAAGACTAATATTAGATTACTTGGTCTTTCAGATGGTGAAGATTATTTGATATTATTTATGAATCAGTTGGCTCCTGAATTATTTGATATAAATGTTAAAAGACTCTTTTCATAGTGAAAAATCCACATCCTGTCACAATAACAGTGCCACGCAAAATTTAAAATGAATGGATAGAAAACAACTATTTTGAAGGTGCTGAGTTGCAGAGTAAGATAGAATTATGCTGAACTGAACAGATGATAAAGACCTTCTACAGAAAATTCACATGGAATTTTCTTTTCCAACCATGAGTTCAACCATCAAACAAAGCGTGCTGTCTTGCACCAGTGAAAATGGCTTAGAATAAGAAGTAGATTGAAGCTATCTTTTTTCTTCCTACAGAAAGCATGTCACTAATCCAAATTAAAGTTTGGGTTTTTTTGTTTTCCTTTCCCAATTTAGGGGTCTATGCCAAACAAAAATTATGAGGAAAAGACACACGCACCATTGTCTAATCTTAGAAATATAGAATGCTTTGGGTTGGTAGAGACCTTAAAGATCATCTAGTTTCAACCCTCCTGCATGGGCAGGGACACCTCCCACTAGATCAGGTTGCTCAGAGCCCCATCCAACCTGCTCTTGAACGCTTCCAGGGAGGGCGCATCCACAGATTCCCTGGGCAACATGTGCCAGTGTCTCACCACCCTCACACTAAAAAATTTCTTCCTAATGTCTAACCTAAATCTACCCTATTCCAACTTAAAGCCATTATCCCTTGTCCTATCACTACATGCCTGTGTAGAAAGTCCCTCCACAACATTTTTGTAGGTCTTCAGGTTTCCAGAAGGCTGCTGTAAGGTCTGGAGAGCAGGACTCGGCTGCAGCATCATGGCTAGTCTCCTACAAATCTGATGGTGACATGGTTGTGTGCTGTGAAGATGTTACAGTATTCCCATCAGCCATCCAGAATAATAGCACTGAAGGTGAGGGGATGCCCTAAATTGGGTGAGGGATTTCTTCCGTCATCATTTCAGAGCCTGGATACTGGAGGGCTCATCATATACCAAGGTTGTGCTCTAGACCTGAATCACATGCCTGCTTTTCTCTGCTGACTGCAAAGACAGCATGTAAAGACTAGCTTCCTAACTTATGCACAAAAATTAATGTCGATGCATAAGCACTGAATTTCTACAGTGACAGTACTTCTCAATCTGGTTAGAGCTTTCTGCAGGTTGTTTTTTGGGTTTTTTTTGTAGTTTGTCCTCATTTAGAACCCAGTAGAACACAGTATCATCAGCAAACTTTTGGTGCATTTATTACACACTTCTTTTTCTTGATCTTTTATGACAATCCTTAAGAACATCTTTCCAGAAAAGATCACTGATTTTATAGGTGGCTTATTATCAATGTGAGAACTTTCCTTTTCTGTTTTTTTAATCAATATTGTGTCTTGGTGAGTATCTTCTCTTTTGTCGTACTGCTTTTCTCTTTTGTGAGGAACATGTTGAGAAAAATTTTGGAAATCAAAATAGAAATTCAGTAGAGTAGATGAGTCGATCATCCTTATCCACAGGGCCATAAATCCCTTCAAAGAACACATGCTGCATAATGAAGTGTTACTTCCTTTTGCAAATGCTGTGTTGGCTGTTCCCCAATACTTTATATTTTATCTTTACATCCACCACTTCTCTTACAGGTCTGCAGAATTCCTGTGGAACCTTTAAAAGTCATTGTCACATGCATTGTATTCCAGGCACAGTATCAAGGCCATGCCCATTGCTTTATATCTCCTTGTTCCTACCTCTCTCACAGTATTTCAAGGTGAAAGCAGTAATTTTTCATGTTTTTAGTGCTTCCAGAGTAGTCATCTGCCTGCCTGAACACATGCAAAAAATTGTCTTTCACAAATGCTAGCGTAATATTCCGTGCCGCTCTGCCAGCTGCATGTTATCACTGGGTTTCTGGTATGACACATCACACTGGTTTCACTGTTAAAAATTGTCAACAATGGCTCATACTCTGTAATTATGTAAAAACTGAGATATTTACAAACCAGGTTTGTATCTATGTGAGTTTGTGTGCAAAACTGGGGTTTTTATTTTCACTGGCAGACCTAAGCCAGCGCTGCTGGGAGAGAGGACTACGTTATATTCCTTCATGTGCACCTTCTTCTGTGTTGACTGACTTCTTACAGACCATGTTTAAGTCAAGTCATTTGTCACGGGATTGTTTGGTATGTTCAAGGCTGATGGTGATAGGCAAGAGAGAAGCCTAACAGCTCATTAAAGCATTCATCCAGCTTGTATGACTGATGCTTGTGGTGGGAGAGGGAATCGGTAGCAACTATCTATATTGGGCTTCACCACAGAAGAATAAACACTGAACACTACTGTGCCTTTATTGCTGCACGGAGCAAAGATGTTCAGACAGCACTGAAAACACTTGTAATAAAACCCTAGCTCTTTGTAAGAACTTTCCAAAACAAAAGCAAAAAAAAAAAAAAAATTTCCTAGTTGTTTCAGCAAAAAATACTGCTGGTGAAAGTGTAATTTCAGTTCACTGACATTTCAGTACACTCCACCAGTAGCTGGAGGATTGGGGCACTATGATCCTCTGATGTTGTTATGTCAAACAAATTCTATGACTGCGCTTCTGTCAGGTCATTTCTGTAGTTAGCAAAATCTTATCTACCATAGTAGATCAAAGGGAAACATGGCATAATCGTAGTCACTACATTTGCTGTGGTTTTACTGAAGGGCTGATCTTCTGTCAGAACATTTTAATTTTTTCTTGGTGATATTTATTAGTTTAGTCTTGGAAATATTTATCTCTAACTAAAATGAAACCTAGTAAGCTAATAAGATGATAGCAAATGTATTTGCTGTCCATGTAAATATGTCTTATCAGTTCACAGTCTTGAGACATACTTTTGAGAGATAAGTGCCTGTGTTTAAATTATAGAAGGCCTCCTAAGGGTGGTTTAAGGTATATAAACACTGACAAGCATACTCCTCATTACTGCAACATTAATGTCTGCCTTTTTCTTCCTTTATCAAACCCCAACACAGTCTCAGAGGTGTAAATTTGCCAAGCACAATGATGGGCTTGTAGTAATGTTTTTTCCCTCTCTAACTGTACTATCTTATATTTGTTGCTATAAGTAACAGTCCTTTGAATTGCTGCATTTCTAAAACTTTAAAATAGGACAGATTGGAGCTTATAATCTTTATGATACACAATTTTTTCTCATTTTTCTTTACAAAGAAGATGACGTGTAGAAAGGTACACTCCCTCACCTGGATTTACAGTAGTCTTTGTTCCTTCCAGAAGCCCAGGGTTTGTTTGCCCTTTCAAGGACAGACTTCTTTTAAACAGACAAAAGGAGGAGGCTGCGTGTCAAAACTGATTAAATGTGTCAGCTGTGATAGTCCACTGAAGAGGTCTTTCTAGCTCTGTATCCTCAGCATCCATGTTGGAATGTGGGAATCTTGGCTTTTTTTTTCCTCATGCTAAGGAAGTTGCAGTCTTGTCAGAGTCCTTATAACTTCAAACTCAGATGTTGTCAAGGTAGAAACCTCTTTCCATGTAAGTTTTAGGAAATTATTAGTATTTCCTGAAGTGGTTGACAACAAGTGAATGAGCACTTGGGTTTATCAGTTCGTTTAAAAAGGAGTTCAAGAACAGCTGCATTTTCACTGACAATTGCATCAGCTTTTTATTTCCTAAGTAGGCAATTGAGTGGTATAAGTAAAACTAAATTTCTGATAGTTTTGGGGGGGTTCTTATAAAATTCCTTTGCTTTTCATGCACCTTCAGCTGGTAATGAAAGAGCTTTTATTTGCTTTATCATAGGAAGATAATTTTAATTTAAAGCACACTGGTTTCAATCCAAAGTGCAAGACAACCTAAGTGTTAAAAAATTGTTCAGGGACTGGAAATCATCCCCTTCGTAAATTATAAATTGTCCGTTTTTACTGTAAGTTTATTCAGCCTTTACAAAATGTTAGATCTGTTCAATGCAAGGAAAAAAAATAGAATAGTATTTCAAAGGAACTCTTCAAAAGACTGTAAAGGGCCATGAAGTTAGTTATTTTTATTTCAGAGATTCCATGTCTAAAAGACTTTAGATGAGATATGATATTATCTGTAATTGCTTCTTGTTTTATCTTGCAAGGAGCTAGTTCTTTTTCTGATACAGAAGCTTTTGTCATATGGAACAGTGTGTAGTTTGGGTGATGCTTAGTAATATAAAATCAAATATGCTTATGAATCTTGGCTGCTCACCAGCCTTATTGTCTCAAAAAGGGCTGTTTTAGAAAGAAACCAAAACCAAAACAAAACAAAAGAAACACAACTATGAAGAAATGGGAAAGGAGCTAAATTGCATTTGGTGGAGTAGGATTAGGGAGTGGCAACAGGTGCAATTTAGTTGACAAGTTTAATAGAAGGGGATTCACAAGCAGCTGAGGAGAAGCTGCAAGTGGGAAAAGCTCCTCAGCCACATTGCTACTGCTGGAATAGCATGTCTAATTGTGCTTTTACCTGGAGAGTCATCCGTTAAACAGTGAGGATGAAAAGACTTTAAAGTAAACTCTTTATCTTGACATTCCTCTAATGCATTTATTTGCTGGAGGAGCCAGGGAGGAAGAGAGAGACTCGGTTTAATTGGTCTGAGCTTGCGGGAAAGAGTGCAAATGGATACATCTGAGTGAGCAGTTCCTAGCCCAGGTAGCTTCCTATTCTGCAAGGCCTTCTTGGAAATACAGTTTCTGGTATGTGACTGATGTAGGCTTACCAAGTTTTCTTCCTCCACACCTTCTCTAGACCATACTTACTGGTGTTTTTGGTTTCTGAGAAAATTCAAATTTGGTCTTCATTTTACTTTGTTGATCAGTGTATAGGTCTACAGAGAAGGATCCTTGTGGGGTGTATGTGGTATGTCCCAAAGAATGCACAACTTGGAACAAAATTCTCCCTTTTCTGTCCCTGCAGCTCATATCTGACTCTATTAAAAAGCATGTTTTAGACCATGACCTGCAGTAAAGCATCTGCATCTGCTGGGGTCTTCTGAGCGAGCTCTTGTCTGTTATTATTGGGAAATTTGAAGTGCTTAACAATTTTCAGGGCTTTTTCTGCTAAAACTGATCCAACTGGTCCAACATCAGTGTAGTTATTTCTCCAACTGCAAACATATGCTCACAGCATAGCCTATCTTGCTGTATCTCATGTTACCATGACCATAGTGCATATTGTATTCAAATTAGCTCAAAAACACCTAGGCTGTGCTGCAGTCTATAGCACTGATTTCTATCTAAACAAAACCAGTAGCAAGTTTCCCACAACTTTTAGAATTTCTGCATTTAAGCAGTTCTGAAAATACTGGCCTATCCTAAACTGAAGTTATTTTCTATTGATAATACAAGCAAGGCTCTTATCTCCTGAGCTAAAATGTGTTTTCTTTGATTGCTTGATTGAATTTCTGGTATCACATTCCATACTTACTTCTTTTCCTTCCACCTTTTCTCACGGAGTCCTACTTTAAGCCAGTTATCTCTCTATTGCCATTTCATCTGCTGTCATTGCTACTCTTTCAGACTCTAAAAACAGGTCAGTAATATAGCACAAAACTTTCCATCTCAGGGACTGAGTTTTATATTGTTCTCTGCACCAATATTGGCATATTGTGGATCGTATAAACCGGCAAAGCACACAATGGGGAGAAGATTCTAGGAAATGGATCCAGGTTGGGGTTTTTTAAGTGTGTGATGGGGAAATATTTGTATATGAGAGCAAACGGCATGCATGGGCAGTTGCAGTACTCAGGATATCTCACAGTCTTGCTTTGGGCAGTGCTGTTCCACGTGTGTATGCACTTTATGACTCTTTTGGTGTCATAGTTCTTTGTCCCTTTCTCCTGGCTGGCTCACCAATAACGTGGTTTGGGCCCAACACGACAACAGAAGGAACAGCCCCATGGCCGCTCACTCAACTCCCCACACACGCACACATTCTGGGATAAGGAGGGTTGAGACAAAGGACAAGGAAGATTGTTCACCGATTAAGGTCCCAGGCAAAACAGACTCAACTTGGGAGAAAAAATAATAATTTAATTTAATACTTTTCAAACACACACAGGACACAGACAACACAGAGAGCAGGGCTTACATGTGTTACCCCACCCCTCCCTTCTTCCTGGGCCCAAATCACTTTGTTCCTGGTTTCTCTCCCTCCTTCCCGCCAGCAGCACAGGGAGACAGGGATGGGGTTTAGAGTCAGTTCACAGGCTGGTGGTTCTTGCTGCTCCCTCCTCCTCAGGAAGAAGGATTCCTTAGAGTCCTCCATGAATCTCTCCTTCCTGAGTCTATCCCACAAGGTCCGGAGCAAGCTGCTCCAGCCTGGGCTTCCCAGAGTCACAGACTGCTTCAGGAGCAGCCAACTCCCCTGGTGCCGGGGTCTTCCAAAGCTGGGTAATCAGAGTCCACAGGCAGGAAATTCTCTGGCCACAAAATCCAAGTCCAGTGGCCAAGTTCACCCCTCCTGGCACCTTCAGGGAATGTTCCACCACGTTTCTCCATGAGTGCAGGGCAACAGCCTGCCCTCTCGCCATGGGTTGCAGGGAAACTTCTGCTCGGGCACCTTCTTCCCCTTCCTCAACACCAGCCACCAGCACTGCTCTCCTGCCCCAGCACAGCTCTTCTCCCCTAAGTGCTTCTTTGCTCAGGTGTTATGTTGATTCTTTCCTATGTTAATCGCTGAGTCGCCATCTCTGATGGCTCTTTGCTGGGTTTGGAGCAGGGGGAGCTTCTCAGCTTCTTACAGGAGCCACCCCTGGCGCCCTTCCCCTGCTACCAAAAAAACCCACCAAACCAGAACATTTGGCTATATATTCCTCTAGAAATTGTAAAACTTGTTCATTCAGACTCTGTCAGCTAACAATGTGGGAGAGTTTCTCTGTCAATGAGTAAATGTTTTTAAAAGGCAAAATAGAGTTACTTTTCAATTGGAAAGGTAGAATAAGGGAGATGGCGCTTAGGAATGTGGCATTTGAACTATTGCTTGTATTATTCCTGAACATAAGTGACAGTCAGCATAAAGTGCTTAAAATATCTGATATTGCACTGTAAAACAGGACAAGTAAAAAGGCATTCATGATTTTCCATAGCAATGTATCCCTTTTCTCCTGGAATAAGCACAGCTAGCAATGACATGGCAGTTCTTGTTTTTTCAAATTTTAGATCATTGGAATGACAACATTTTTACAAATTTATGCAGAAAGGTGCACAGATTTGCAACAATAAGAAGTTGAAGAAGAAGTTATCTATATGAAAACTTACGTAACTCCCCAGGGACAATCCTTTGGTCATGCAAAACAAAATTGAACTGAAATATCTGGCAAACATTCCTACCAATCTGATTCAGCCCTGACTGAATTCTATTTCTTATGCATCCCTTCATCTAGCAGTCAAAGTGAGCTCTGTTGAGGGAGCTCAGCTGCGTCTGGTATTACAGCATTTCCTGCTTCAGTAGCCTTCTCCCCTGCTTTATCTGGCTTTCTTTTCTCATGCGCCTATACTGTGAATTGGGGTTTTGTTTCATTACTGCGTGGTACCAAAACAGACTCCTAATACTCTTATGTTGCTGCTATTTAATGCAGAGGTCACTGCAGTATGTGGGAAGTCCAATCTATAATCAAAGACCTGTTGTTTTAATCATTGTATAAAATAAAGACAGTCCCAGCCTGGAGAATTGTTAAAGAAATATAGTAGTTTAAAGAACCCTTAAAGAACTTCAATCCATCCCCCCATCCCCAAACCCAGCACGTATCTTGTCTCATGTGACAAAAATAAGCATGTATCTTAATAAGCACATAGACAAGCCAGCCCATTCTGTAGAACTCTCTGGATAGTTAAAGGAAGGTGATAAGATCAGTAATTGTTTTGTAACCAGTAAAGAGAATTTCTGAGCTCCTTGTGTGTGGCTGTCTGGTAGTCAGAGAAAGTGAGGTATTGCCAAATTCAACTGTGTAACATTTGCAAAGTGTAAAAAATTCAAGAAACTTAGGAAAGGGAAAAGTAGAAAAACTATTAATCATCCTTCACTGCAGAACTTAGTTCCCTCTGCTGACAGTGGTATGCACACTTCCCTTGAGTCTGAAGAGCTTGCTAACCTGAGACCAAAGAAACTGAGAAAAGCAGGGCTGTCCTGTTGCAGAAGGCTCTGCCACAACTCTGCAGTATCTAGCCAGCCTCGCACAGGCAAATCAACAACGTAGTGTTTCAAAATATCCAGATTTTAATTTCAGAGGCATTGTGATTCATCTACATGCATGTAACTAACTTAAAATGCTAGAAATACAGTTAAAATTGACTGAAAAGGAATGTCTATATAGAATTGACACAGCTGTGATTTGGAGAAATACAGGTTATGCAGGTCCTCTGTAGGATATAGACGACAAGAGTGCCTTGCAATTGACATCAGATTTCAGAGAATCAGTGTTTAAATGGGTGATTAAAGAAAGACAAACTGCTCATATTCTTGGCTTCATAAAAATTTAAGCAAATGCTATTTTGCTTAGTAAATGCCTTTTTTTTTTTTTTTAAGGACATATATTGATATTTAAACTGGGACATTTATAATTTCTTTTGTATCTTATCATTTGATTTACTTTGTCTGAAAACTATTTTAACATTTGCAATAGATAAGGTTATGTCTGTGACCATTTAAATTAAGGTTCTTCCAATCTGAGGATTTATTTGCAAATCACAGGCTAGTTTTTATGGATGGACAGTCTTACCACTCAAGCCATACCTAATAATGTGCCATAATGTGTGAATATTCAGTGATAGATTCTGCATGGCAGCCAGCTGCTAAATTCCCAGTCATGGTTTGTCAAGGAAGTCCAGAACACAAAAGCAAGCAAGCATGCACATTTGATGCTTGTATTACAGGTGGCTGCTACAACAGGAAGTTATTCAAGTGCTGGAGCACTTCAGCATTGTATTGTTCTGGTATTTTGTATTTACTAACCTGGAATGAAAGCATTGCGCATCCCTTCTGTAGTCTAGCAGACAGAAGCCAATGTTACAAATCAACAGTTCAGACTGCAAAAGAACAAAGTGAACATATTCAGATATTCAGCCAACATTATATGGAGACTGTGCCAGAGGCATTTATTGCATATTTTCCCAGTGCATTTATTAATCACTTCCTCAAAGGCTTATGTTAAAAAAAAATATCTCGGAATGATCCATCTCTGAATATGTCATTGTATAAATATTGCTACATTTTAAACAAAAGGATTTTAGAGCAATATGATTAATAAAAATATTAATCTGAAAAGTTAATAGCAAGAAAGTTCCAAATAGGAGAGAGAAATTTCTAGCACCTTGGGGAGTGTGTTTGCATGGGTTGGGAAAATACAAAAGGAAAAGGCTCTGTACTCATTCAAAACATTTGTTGAAAGGAATTTCTCATATCAAGACTTGATTTCTCTGTCACAGTAACTAGTTAACTATTTAAAAACTGGAAAGAGGCAAGAGCCATCTGAAGAAACAGCTGGTGTTCTTGATAAATATTTTAAGGGTGGTTTTCATTTGCCATTAGTGCAAAATCTACCAAATGAACTGTCAAAACCAAGATGGATATGCTTAGGAGTGTAGAGTCCTGCACCTGGGGAGGAATAACAACATGCAGCAGTTCAGATGAGGAGATGACCTGTTAGAAAGCAACTCTGTGAAGGCCCTTGGAGTCCTGATGGACAAGTTTTTCGTTGGATAGCAATGTGCCCTTGTGGCCAAGAAAGCCAGTGGTATCCTGGGGTGCACTGAGTGTGTCCAGCAGGTCGAGGGAGGTTCTCCTGCCCTAGTGAGACCTCACCTGGAGTATTGTGTCCAGTTCTGGGCTCCCCAGTTCAAGAGGGACAGGGGTTCACTGGAGAGAGTCCAACAGAGGCTACAAGGATCATTAAAGGACTGGAAAACCTGTCTTATGAGGAGAAGCTGAGAAACCTGGGGCTGTTTAGTCTAGAGAAGAGAAGACTGAGAGGGGATCTTATTAATGTGTATAAATATCTGAAGAGTGGGTGTCAAGAAGGAAGAGCTGCCCTGTGATAGGACAAGGGGCAATGGATGCAAACTAGAACACAGCAAGTTCCACCTCAACATGAGGAAAAACTTCTTTACTGCAAGGGTTACAGAGAACTGGAACAGGCTGCCCAGAGAGATTGTGGAGTCTCCTTTGGAGACTTTAAAGACCCATCTGGATGTGTTTCTGTGTGACCTGCCCTAGATTCTGTGGTGGTCCTGCTCTGGCAGGGGGATTCGAGTCAATGGTCTCCAGAGGTCCCTTCCAACCCCTAACATTCTGTGATTCTGTGGTTCTGTGATACTGTCAGTTCTATTATAAAGTCTTCATTAGGACTATGGGTCATGCACCATGTAGCATTCAACATGTTATTACAAGCTTAAACAATAAAATTTTCTGCAGCATATCAGTGAAGGTTCGTTTGTTGGGAGTGTTTTCTTAGTTCTGTGGGACTTCTATGAGATTTACTAGACTTGAGACACTAAAATACAGCTGTTCCTGTGCATACTTGGTAGAAAAAGCTGCCCCAATTACTTTCATTCTTTGTTTAGGGGCACATAAGCACACCAGGTGCATAGTTGAGCAATTTGTATGTCATTTTGCACAAAAAGTGATCAGTCCATCCCCACGTGGTCAAGTTTTAGTACCTTAAGGTACTAACAAAATGCAAACACCAGATCTGTTGACTGTGAACTTTCTCCAGATGGTAGCAAAAAAAAAAAAATTTCATTAAATAAACATTTTTTTCCTTTCAGTAAGACATACACATACACAATTGCAATCTTGCAATAACTGCAAAAAGGTGCCAAATTGAATAAAATGAAGCTTTAACATGTGGAGAAACTGAAGATGTACATTTTGCTGTGTAGTGTTGTCTTCTGGAAGGACTGTGAAATACAAACAAACAAAAAGCCTCGAAGCTTGTAGAAGTGATGCTTAGATGCTCTTCCTGATAGGCTATAATGAGCTGCCATTCAAAGCATGTTTTCCTTATGCTCAAAGTATGATCATGTAGGGTCTGCTAAGCCTTGCACACTCCATGTTCAGCGGAGCTTAGATACAACAAATGAAGAATGGCTTCTAGAGTCATAACTTGAACTTCCTGGAAAGAAAACGGCTTCTTGCCTTATCATTTAGTCAGAAACATGTCATCTGAGCATGATGCAGGTTGTGATGTGGCATCTGGAGGCAGCGTGTGGGAGGGAAGGAAGGAACAGCCACAACCACTAACTAATTGCCTGTCCCCCCTTAGCAGCCTGAGTCTAGAGTGGGCCTTTAATCCTCCAGCATGGCTTGGTAGAGGACAAAATTTACTTAGAGACTTGCATGTTCTTGGCTTACTAAATGTCTCGATTGTCATCGTCACAAGGCGATTATGTAGCTTTTGTCAGTAAAAATATACAAGTACCAAGCGTGCAAGCAATGGTGGGCAGGGCGCCTGGACTTTGGGTGCCACGCGTGGCAGTATCTGTGTCTGTGCAAAAACTACCACAGCATGAGAGGATGGAGTCAGGGCTCTGCTGAGAGATTTCATCTTACTGACTAATTTTTCCTACATTCCATGATCTTAAGTTAAAACATTTCACTTCAAAATTCTCCAGGACAAGGTGGTGCACATGCTGCCTTCCAGAATAATAAAACTCCAATTTCTGAGTACCTGTCCCTTATTATAGTAAACAGTATAAAATACAGAGTACCTAACAAGGTTTAAGCTTGTTTGCCGTAGCACTGCAGTGAATTTCCAAAATAGTAAGTAATGGAAACAATGCTAATTCCCCAAACTAATAAAACGAAGGCTCAGTAAAATGTGAATACTAAAATGAAATTTTAAAAGGGTTAATAATGTGTCACTATTAGACAAATTTGACAACAATATTGCAAAATGCTTATGGCTTCTTTATCTGTTAAGGTATGCATCCATAAGATTTTTCAGCATTCTCTATATTTAAAGCAATGTCAAAAAACTTCATATGTTCTGCTACTAAGTCGTCTCTGCAGGTGTTTTACATATACTAGCAGGCTGAAGAAAATAAACCTATTAAAGGAACAGAAATACTGAAAAATTCCTGAAGTTGTATTAAAACTTTCTGTAATACCACATGGAAAATCTTTGTTAACATCAAAATAATAGTATCTAAGACTGCAAATATTCTTATTTATGATTATGAATATGTTAATTTGAATTTTCATCTTCTGTTCCCTTAATTTGTTTTACCTTTTAATATCTAGCTGTACATTTGAACTCTTATTATTATTAAACATGTAACTTTGCCATTGGAAGTCATGGCAGAAATGCCTTTTTTCCTTTTTTTTCCCTTTTTTCCTTTTTCATTCCCTTTTTCCATTTTCTTCACTATCAAGTGTTTGACTTTTGATATAAATGCTGTGAAGTTTCTTTTTCTTCTCATCCTTTGCAGGTGTTTTCATGGAAGGCAATTGACTTTATTCTTAGAGCAGCAGATAAACCTTTTCTGCATGTTTCGTGCCACTAGACCCTCCTGCTTTTTTGCCATCACTAGGTACTCTATTCCATTTGCTTCATCCATTTATGCATTATTTTGGACTTGAAAAAAGAGATAAATGCTGTCTTCCCTTTATCACTCTGCTCTTAAGTAATTCTGACAGCAGAAACTGCTGTTCCAGTTCAAGCAGGTTTGTTAGGTCACCAGAAAGTGATAGCAGGAGCACCTTTCCACCTCTAACCTTGCTGCACTAAATGCGGCAGCTTCAAATGATCCAATTCATGAATTGGTCCAAGGCAGCATCCACTGGAGCTTATAATAACATCTAGAAGTATTCTCTCATAGAGGATGTTGAAATTATTACCTCTTATTTGCAATTCAATGAAACTGTCATTTTTCCTTGAAGTTCTGCTTCTTTTCAACCATATGTTCGCCTTAATATAAGCAGTTAGGCAGCACTTTTAGTATCATTCATTCACCTCATCTCTTGCTTCTGTCACTTGCCATGAAACAGGCTTTCTGCGGCTCCAGCCTACTGTATCCTCCCTGTGACTGCTTTCACATTCTGTTTTTCCTGACGAAGGAAGTTCACCAGCAACACAAGCTTGTTTCTTCACCATCATGAAGTTCATCTTTTTTTTGGTACATGTGTACAATTCGCAGCTGCAGCTGAATGTTACGTAAATAATATTATTAATTATCACTTATCCTGGCTTTACATTTCCTAAGTACTGCACAAACTATCTAATCAAGCAGTTAATAAAATAATTAAGCAAAAGCAACATGCAGTTACAGGAGTTGTATTCTCTCTTTGTCTTTGTACAGTGCTCTTGCATGCTGGTATGCCGTTAAGTTTGTAATCAAAAACACATATAAAAAGTTCTCCCAATAGGCAATTTCTTCTCTTTTCTCACAGTAAAACACTATTGAAAGCCTGTGCTTGTGTGGTTAGATATAATAAATCCCGTTACACTCTGTGGGATTTCTAAGAAACTTTTTAATTGAAACTATGTTCCCCTTCAAACCAACAGCAATGTTGGCAGCCAGTGTGAGCAGAGATGGGCTAGCAACAAATTCCTGTGACTAAGGAACCACATTCATGGCTGCAGAAGATTGTCTTCATGTGTCTTGCTTTTTATCACAAAAAGAAGGAGAAAAGTCTTTGTTAGGGTCAACCTGGCAGAGTGGTCTACTATTTTGTTTATAAAACAAAGCATTAACTAATTTACAGCTAGTAGAGCTAAACCTGGTATACTGTGATTTTTCATTTGCTTGCATGTGCATCAGTAGCTTACATAGGAATATTTGCCATGATTTATGCCAGTGACATAAGATGTTATTTTGTAGACTTCTGAATCAGCTCTACTGACAAGGCAGTTTGAACTTGCCTAGGCCTTTTGTTCTCAGCTTGCCGAGGTGGAAAAATACAAGGCTTACCCTAACTTTAAAAAAAATCAAGTGTTTAATTGTGCAGGACATAACACACAATCTATGCTGTCCCTTGACTAAGAAAGTTCAGTTTGTTAGGAATTCATGCAGAGGTAAACTTTCTTCATTTTTCCAACCAGTGTAGCATGATGTAAAGAAAATGAATTTTCTGATGATTTTTTTTTTTTTTTCCACATCTAGTTTAGTATCCAGAGCCCTGTTTGGCAGGTTTGAAGGCTTGAGTATAGGTACAGCCACTGGATGATTGCTGAGCAAAAAAAATTCATGCTGTATTGGAAAACCATTACCTAGCTAGATGCTTTAACCATGGCAGTTTGCAGGGATAGCCTTTGTTATTTATCATTAAATCATAATATCCACAGTGATGTTTTGCTTTGGCTCCAAAGCAAGTGTGGAATGACATGAACCAGATGAACAAAAAAAAATATTGGACATTTTCTCACTAGGAAATAGTAAAGAGAAATAAATATTTTTTAAAATATTTTGAACGATGGTCTGTTATGTTGACTGATTTGTTATGAGAAATGTAACTTTTATGAAACTGGTGAGTATGTTATCAAAGTATGTCCCTGTTTGCAGATTCCTGATTGTGCTCCACAAGTAGAGTTCCTTACCACACAGAATATTTACAATGAGCAGTGTAATTGAGAATTTCTCTCTGAAAAGCTGGATACATTTTTTAACATTTCAATATAAAAAACTGCTCAAATGTCTCATGATTGCTATTTAGTCTGAAAACAGATTTTAGCATTTCAAAGCAAAGAAAATGTCGGTGATGGCAGGAGTAAGACCATGAAATACAAACATGAGCTGGACATGTTTAAAATTCACATGCAGATTCTGGAATACATACTTTGAAGCTGTCTACTTTTCACTGTATATAGTGAAAAACAATATGCCTTGGTTTTTCTTTCCTTTTTTTTTTTATTGCCCATCATACTATTTTGAGGAAGAGAGGGATGAAAACTTACTGTGGTTTAAAAACACAATAATTCTTCCAGTGTTACTGACATATTTGCTTCTATACGTGTTCCAAAAGTGAGCGTGAACTGAGGCAAGTAAAGGCTTTCCGAGGAACATGAAAAGCAGTATAATTTGGGAAGAAGCATTATACTTTTACAGAAATGTCTTTTGAGGAACACTGGTTTTTAAAAATTGGCAGAGTTGTGTTAGAAGCACTTGTGTGATGTACAGATATTTTAGGCAGTTATTGCATAAGATGTACAACAGCCTGGGAAAGAAAAAAAATACTTGTTTTTTATAATGTTTCACTTCACTCTGCAGGTGCAGTGTAGAGACTTCCACCACATATGTGGTGTGAATAAATATATTGCTATGTGTATATGTATATATATATGTATCAAACAGAATGGGGAGATGGACTGGCCAGTCTCTATACAGTGCTTCACACTGAGATTGTTTTATATGAAATAATGATGGCCTAAATCTTTTCTTTCTTGTTTCCTTCCTGAGGAGAAAGAGACAGGCTAACTGAGCTTGACTGTTAGTGTGCTCTACAAATTGCATGAAGCTTTTATGTCTTTTCTTCCATTGCTCATGCCATTAACACAGTTGGAACTGGGATGATATTGCACACATGCCAGATCACAGAATCACAGAATCTGAGGGATTGAAAGGAACCTCAAAAGATCACCTAGTCCAACCCCTCTGCCAGAGCAGGGTCACCTAGAGCACATCACACAGGAATTTGTCCAGGTGGGTTTTGAATGTCTCCAGAGAAGGAGACTCTACAACCTCTCTGGGCAGCCTGTTCCAGTGCTCTGTCACTCTCACAGTAAAGAAGGTTTTTCTGATGTTTACATGGAACCTCCTATGTTCCAGTTTGCACCCACTACCCCTTGTCCTATCACTGGATATCACTGAAAAAAAGCCTGGCTCCATCCTCCTGACACTCACCCTTTACGTATTTGTAAACATTGATGAGGTCACCCCTCAGTCTCCTCTTCTCCAAGCTAAAGAGACCCAGCTCCCTAAGCCTTTCCTCATAAAGCAGATGTTTCACTCCCTTAATCATCTTTGCGGCTCTGCACTGGACTCTTTCAAGCAGTTCCCTGTCCTTCTTGAACTGAGGGGCCCAGAACTGGACACAGTATTCCAGATGCAGCCTCACCAAGGCAGAATAGAGGGGGAGGAGAACCTCTCTTGACCTACTAACCACACCCTTTCTAATGCACCCCAGGATGCCACTGGCCTTCTTGGCTACAAGGGCACACTGATGGCTCATGGTCATCATCCTGTCCACCAGGACCCCCAGGTCCCTTTCTCCTACACTGCTCTCCAGCAGGTCAGCCCCCAACCTGTACTGGTACATGGGTTTGTTCTTCCCCAGATGCAAGACTCTACACTTGCCCTTGTTGAATTTCATCAAGTTTCTCCCCACCCAACTCTCCAGCCTGTCTAGGTCTCACTGAATGGCAGCACAGCCTTCTGGTGTGTCAGCCACACCTCCCAGTTTAGTGTCATCAGCAAACTTGCTGAGGGCACACTCTCTTCCCTCATCCAGGTTGTTGATGAAAATACTGAACAGTACTGGTCCCAGTACTGACCCCTGGGGGACTCCGCTAGTCACAGACCTCCAACTAGATTCTGTCCCATTGACCACAACTCTCTGACTTCTTCCTTTCAACCAGATGCCTAGTTGCTAGCTCTGGACACCTCTCATACTTCTTCGACCTTTCTGCATGGCAGCTGCAATGCTGCTTTGAGTTAGCTGCTTGGCTCTCCCTCTGAAGTCAGAGCAAGGCAAGAGCTTCACCTCACTGGAGGTACTTGTGTCCACCAGACACAAGCAAAGTAGGACAAGAAGTTATCAACAGGATCAATGCAGCAGCTGTTAGGAGGAGCATGACCATAGGTGTTGCCTGTGGCCTTTCTTTCCCTACTCTCTCACTTGTTGCACTCAGATTTCTCTCATTCCTTTAGGATGGTGGTAAGATTTGTGTTTTGTTGCTAGTCCTGTTTAAAATACCTAGACTTCCTGGCATCCTCATGGATAATGAAGGTGGTGGGTTTATGATTTATTTGTTTTTAAATTTGCCTTGATTTTAGTTTTCTTCCTGCTTTTGAGCCAAGTCCTTGATGCACATGCCATGAAAAATGTCACATTGGGTCAGTCTTGGGCAAGGAGCTGTGAAATCATCTCCTTATTGCAAAACAGTTTTGGAAAATTAAGGCCTTATATCACTGAGTCTTTCACTTACAATAAAAAGAAAATTAGAACTGTTTACCTCCAACTAGAAGAGATTGCAAAACTTCCCACTGGTGCTGATGCAGGAACATTTCATAGAGAATATTTTATTCCTGTGGATTGATGTTGAGGGAGAGCCTGGGCTTGGGATTTTTCCTTTGTCATGTGCAGACTAAAAACTCAGTTTCAAAACAATTAATATTTATGAGGTTGAGCTGAGAATAATACAACTGCTGTGAGCCAGTGAAATGTCTGCCATTCACATGCTGTAATATAGTGGTATAAATACATATTTAAGTTTGAATTAATTATGTTGTATTTAATCCTTTCTTTGTGAGCTTGTAAACAGATATCAGCACGTATCAGCACTATCGTACATCATTGGCAAGTGATATGTGCTGTCAGCATAATTGTAGATGCATTTAATTTCTTGCATAGAACTTATTTGAAGTTATCACTGATCCAGGATTTTTAACTTTTTCTTACTGGTGTGCTAGCTACTGAAATCTGGTTTTCTCAAAGGATGAATTGTTTCCATTTTGGATGCAGAAACAAGGGAACACCAAAAGTTATTGTCTAGTGACTTCCTAAAGTAGCATAATTAAAAATCACACTTTGCACAGCACTTTATTTGGCATTGATTTTAATCCTTTATTGTTTAATAGCTTCAGGTTGGCTTCTTTTCAGTTCAGAGTAAAATATAGTCTGTAGTCTGCATCTGTATAATTGGTGGCAAATACAATTAAGCTAAAAGTGCTCATCTTCTCTGCCCGCCTTCCCCAGCAGGATGATGGAAAGTATGAGCAGCTTATTATCAGTAACTTGGTGCTCCAGTCATCTTGGGGAAACGAAGCAGTTTGCTCTGACTATGGACAAAATCTTAATGTGTTGTTATTATTACTGTAGATCAGGAGCTGAGCTGTAGACATTGAAATATTGCATTAATATTTGCTGTGCTTGGATTAGCTGAATTGGCAGCGTGTGTTAAGTAGGGACTTGGGCTTTCTTATTATTTACTTAATTATATTTGTAATTTACTGGAGCTCAGTACTCAGTCTGATTTTTAATTGTCAGAGGGAGAGTGTTACTTTTACAAATGAGGAATAAGTGTGTATAATATTGCAGTCTTGGCTGTATAGGAAGAAGGTTGTAGTTTGTGCTCATTGCTAAGCTTTATGGTATTCCCATTACTACTACACCAGTATGGATCTAATTAATTTCTTATAAGTTCAGCTGCAATAGTTACTAGGCAGTCCTCCTTTCTGTAATTATTATTATTTTGCTATAATTTGGGTAGCAAATACGTGAGGGTCCTGCCTAGTGCTGAAAAATGTAAAAAATATTTGATGGTAGTGGCTTAATGTACACTAAATCATGTTCTGAAAGAGGCATCTTCTGAACTTTTGAGGTAATCTGCCATTTGCCACCCTAGGTGCCCTCATTGAAAGGGAGCTCTCTATATAAAGCCCCTCTAAATACATATATGTAATGGAAGAGTTTTGTGCTGTTAAACTGGGTCGGTATCCTGATATTGCTTACAGAAAAATGAATGGTCATGCACTTTCACTAGGAATTAATTTTACTTAATAAAATATGAGAAGTGTGAAAAAATACATGGGAAAGAAAAAAAAATAGGGTAAAAAATTGATCCACCTCCTTTACAATTTATTTTTGTTAATTAAAAATGATGCATGGCAAGAGAACTGAGGGGAGACCTCATCGCATCTTACTGCTTCCTCATTAGGGAAGAAGGAGGAGGAGTAGGTGCTGATCTCTTCTCTCTACTGACCAATGCTAGGACCCGAGGGAATGGTAGGAAGATGTGCAGAGAGGTTTAGGTTGGATATTAGGAAGAGATTTTTCACCCACTCAGTGGAACACTGAAATAGGCTCCCCAGAGAAGCAGTAATGGCACAGAACCTGACCATATTCAAGAAACATTTGGACAACGCTCTCAGGAACATGGTGAGAACTTAGGGGTTGTCCTGTTCTGAGGCAGGAGTTGGACTGGGTGATCCAGGCTGACTGAGGAGGCAGTTGAGCCACCATCCCTGGAAACATCTAAGAAGACAGATATGGTGCCAGGGGACAGGGTTTAGTGGTGGATGCTGCAAAGTGGTTGGGCTTGATGATCTTGAAAGTCTTTTCCAACCAGAATGATACTGTGATACTGTTGCCCCAGGAATGTTAAGATATATCACATAGAAGAGAAGTCAAGTGACTTACCAAGTCCTAAAACACTTGAAGACCTCCACTTCATTTTTGCATTGAAATTTAGTTTAATTATAATGGTCACACAGTGAATTGGTGTCTTGCACAGGAGTGGTACAGAGATTATTAGACTCTATTTCTTAGAAGTACAGAATTGCATAATAATTTACATAGAAAGAAATTCTGTGGTTATCTAGTTGAAGTCCCTGCTCAAGCAGGGCCAGTATCAAAATGACAATGTGCACAGTGTAGTGGTTGTATGATAAAAAAAAAATCATAAACTGTCTGCAATGCCAAGGGCAAAAGTCAAACATGCTCTTAGCCTCCAGCTGTCTTGAACATTGGGTCTTTCTGAACTGGATGTTTCTGAACATTTATAGTTAGCTAAATTCAGGCGATTTAATTTTCTCACACCTGTCCAGATTTCTCTTGAAGGTATCATTAATGTCCATTACCTCCTGTGGCAGTGAGTTCCACAGTGCAACTGCACATTGCAGAAACAGCCACCTCCCTTTATTAATTTGTTGTGCTTTCTTCCTTTTTAAGAACATGATTCTTAACCAGCTTCATTTGATGCATTCTTGCATTGGACAGAATGAGGCAATGAAAAAAATAACTTTACTAACCCTCTCCATGCCACTCATGTTTTCATAATCTTCCATGGTTCAGTTCTCATTGTCATAGACCAGAGAGTCTTACCTTATTCATTTGTCCCTTATGCAGAAATCATTCTTTACCTTCCATGATCTTTCTCCTCTGTGAAGCTTTTCTGGTTGTATCTCTGATTTACAAAAAAAATTAAAATAAAAATAGAGAAAGTGGGCAGAGAAGGCTGGCAGGCATGGACATACACAAATAAGAAGGACTAAAAGCAAAAGGGACGAAGAATTAAACGCATTTTAAAACTATTAAAACAATTTTGAATTGGTTTGGGCTGTTGATGTGGATAGTACCATGTGTATAACAGACGTTGAAGCACACTAGTCTCTGGCCATCTCTGAAAACTGTCAGGTATACTCATGTTTGCACATAGTTCCTCTCAAATTTTGTCTCCTCTTTCACGTCTTAGGCAGTGGCTTACAATGTGCTTAGGCAGTGTGAGGCAGGTGATACCTCTTCATTGCCTGGCCTCCGTGCCTCTGTCATCACTGAACATATCTGACAAGTTGATGTACTCTAGGTGACCCTGCTCTGGCAGGGGGGTTGGACTAGATGATCTTTCGAGGTCTCTTCCAACCCCTATGATTCTATGATTCTATGATTCTAAGTTAAGATTTCTCCTATCCAAGCAAATTCTGTCAGCTAAGAGAAACCAATTAGAGCCCAGCTCCAGCAAAGGTTCTCAAGCACACATCTTAAAACATGGGAGTTTCAGTGGGTTCAGAGAAGTCCTTACAATTGCAAGCTCTGCATAAAGACCTGCCCGATTTGATCCTTTAGACATATCTTTGAAAGCTCCCTAAGGGGATCTTATATGGAAAAATTGAACCAGTTAACTTCTTACAACCAAATATACTCTGTCAATTTTATACTCTTGGGGAAAAATCTAAAATGGCTATGATGTAGTCAATATTGTAGTCAAATCAAAGTCTCTCTCAAAAGAGATCCAGTCAACTGAAAATCAATTAATTTCTGAAATTATTTTAAAGTAATTTCTGGTTCTGTACTTCTCTCTTGATCCCACCATTAATCTGATGGTTTACCATCATATTTTCTTGCTTTAAATATTTTTTTTCCCCCTTGTGACACAAAAACCTGAACAACCAAGGAAGAAAAATTATTTAAAGACCATCTGTAGAGAAAGAACTGGAAAGTTAGATTTAAACTTAAGAACAAATACACTACAGATGGTTATGTATCTCAGGGGAGAAGCAGACCCACAAAGCCAGCTATACACAAAGTGCTGTCATTGGAGTACTAGTGGAATGTGTTTCTATTCTGACATTCGTTTCAGGGACTCTGAACAAGTGTCAGAATTTAGTTCATCTCAGAGATGGATCTCAAAGTAAATAAAAAGGCAGGAACAAGATGCAGGCCTTTATTAGTTTGACTGCTTTTGAGGTTCTCGTATTCCCAAAAATAAACTATATAGGCTGTTCCTTTCCTCCTAGTGGATATTTGGAAGAACTTCAAAGCTTGACACTTTACTAAAATATGCATCCCATTTCCAAAGGAGTCCATTTCAGAAAATTTTCTACCGCATGGGAAGTGGGAAATCAGACATTCTGGTGGGTTAGGTCTCTTCAGGCTTTATAAATATGAGTTTGTAATATTTGCAGGTAAATTTTTCTCTGAAAAATTTTACTTGCTTTTTCTGAAAACTGGTGCCCCATAGTTAACTGTGATCTGTGTAAAGGTGTCTTGGAGTGACAATCAAGAGTAAAATAATTTAGGAGTTTTCAACACATCAAACAAGTTGTTGTACTGATCATACTTTAGCATAGTCTGAGGCCAATATCAAAGTACACTTAGCCACACTTTTTTTCCTCTCTTTTAATGTGCTTTTCAGTAAAAGTTTGGTTGGAGCAGTTAACTGCATTTACAAGAAAAAATGCTTGCACTTATTCTGGCCTGTATGTATTTACGAATTGTTCTTTAAAAAAAAAAAAAAAAAAAAAAAAAAAAGAGAGAGAGAGAGAGAGAATAAAATAGGCTAGACCTTTAAGCAATGAGAAACAAAACTTGAAATAGTGAGATGACTCACAGAGCTTAAATATAGAGCACAGATAAAAGCCATTTATTTCAGTTAATCTCAGTAAGTAGTACTGGAAAACCAAGAAGAGAGAAACATATATATCATTTTCCTTACTAGAGAAAGAAAATGTCTGGGAAATAAGTATATTCTACTCATATAATTTTAAAAAATCATATTTTTATATGTGCAGTGATTTGTCATTGCAACTTTGTCCACCACCTAATGGATGCTGGTGGGGAAGCACTGTGTATTATGCTGAGTGCCTGGACAAGTTTTCTTCCCATTCTCCTCTGCTTTTTCAGACAAAGACAGCAGGACTCCATGGTGCTTATGGAGTGTGCAAAAAGGTTGTAGAAGGATGGACTGGGGGAGAGGTGAGCTTGCAGAGAGTCAGTAGGTTTACTGGGGCAATTGCACGTAACTAGTCTTTGTATCTTTCTGTAAAGGAACTGTCAAACTCTTCATACTTTGTGCAGGGAGAGAGTGTGTGTGATTTTTTTGTTGTTGTTGTAAGGAGGAGAGTGTAGTACCATGTGAAAAATTTGCTGCAGACTGTTGATATAAAGCCTCTCAATACTGCTGTAATTTTTAATGAATATGCTATTGCTTGTCATATTAATAATTTTCTCTTGTTTCAGGCTAGTATTTTTAACTGCTACACTTTGATTGTGTTACAGAATATTCAAGCATCAAATATTGGAACTGACATCTGAATTAAAGAGCGTGCAAGAAATCTCCTCCCTCTTTAACTGTTGAAACAAACTAAAATGGAAAACTGACTGAAGGAGGTGAGTCCTTTCTTCGTACTCACTGATCATTCTCTTTGACCAATCTCTGCATTAATTAATTTTTCTCTAGATTTGCTAAAAGACAGGAAGCCAAATGATTGCAAATTCTGAACCACTTCAATGAAAATGAAGATAGCCTGATAGCTTGCTATTTTGACTTAGAAAATTATGTGTGTGATAACTCATCTTTGCACTTCTCTGGGTCTGCATGCTGCAGACACTTAATATCAGGTGTCTTTGAATGTGGTAGTGAACAATTTCCAGCAGTCTAACATGAACATAAAAATATTACATATAAACTTAAATGTTAACTAGTGCTGTAGCTGTTGAGAAAATGTAAAAAGTATGAGAGGAAAGGAGTGATTTGGCCTGGAGGAGTGTAATGAAAGAGTGAGATCAGAGCCAAGAACAAAGTACAGAAGACAGCATGGGGGAGTAGTTGCAGCATCTTGGAAACAGCACTGGAATTGCTTACAGGAGCTCTGATAAGGAAAGAAATATCTTTTGCACAGTTTCCACAGTTTGGGGTGTTTTTGCAGGGGGTAGTGGTGTTTGGTTTTCTTACACCAAGAGCAGAAAAAAAAACAGGACCTTACTGACCTTGTAGACATACTGAAGATAAGCTGGCCTTTAGCAACAATAGCCCCTTGAACACAAATTGAGTACCTGTAAAATGTCTACATATAGTGAACTGTGGGTATTTCACAAAGTCAATCATATCAAGACAAATTAAAATGAACAGTTCCATATTGTGTTTCTTTATTACCATGTGACAGACTTATATATGCAGTAGGAACAGGCAGAGTATTTTTAATTTATTTTTTTTTTAATGGTGGTCATTCTGCTTATGATTTTACATTAGTTTAGAAGTAACTCTTAGAACAATGCTTACAGTTGAGTAGCAAGCAATTTAATTACAAAGTTAATATTTTAATTAACAATAGAATTGGTTTATGGGTATATCAGGATTAGTTAGGTATGATACTGTACTTCAACTTGGAAATTTTCATGAGTGGATTGTAGGTTTAAGATACTGAGTGAACTGTTTAGATCTCTGGAATACTTTTTGTATCACTCCAGAATGATCTTTACTCATTGTTTTCCCTTTATGTAAAAAATTTAAATGAGTACCTCATTTTAAAAATGTATTTATTACAGTTAGAGTGTTGTCTAATTATCCAGCAGCAACAATTGCTTTGTATTTTAGTAAATTTACTAGAAGAGGCAAAAATACTGATACTGCTGCAATGTTTCCATAGCCATAAAACTGTGTCCATTATGATATACTATGCTTAATATGTATATATATGTAGATATGATTCTATATGCTGCATATGTAGCATACATATATATGCTTTTACATTAGACATATATTTCTAAGATATGTATAAATTAGAAAAAGTGGTGCATTTTCTTTGCAGAATAGGTCTTGGAGCTAGCATATATTTTCTGACAATGTAAACTAATTATGTAAGTTCAGCTACCTTTGCCTCAGTTTAGCCTTCTGTAAAAGTCTAAACCATTAAAATGGTCATCAATTATTTGCAATTATGTGATTTTTCGTAAGTAAAAGTCAGATTTTTTAGCTTAGGAATTTGTTTTTCACCGTTATACATTTACTTATCACTTACATATATTTATATCAAATACTATGCATTTTCATAAAGAGAAATTCCTTGTGGTTTGGGTAAAATTACGATCTCCAGCATTCCCAGTGTTCAGCTTCTTACAGCTGTGCTCAGCTTCAGCTATTACATGCACCTGGATTTGAGTATATGTCTTTTCAAAGGGTCAAGGAAGTTAAGAATGTTGCAGCAAGAACATTTTTAAGGCTGTGCAATCACCTCTGCAAAAATTAGGAAAAATCAGGAAATGCCAAAATACCTGTTGTCAGTTCACACACATCATGACAGATGCTTTCCAACAACAATTTCATGTACCATTTTTCCTTATAGTATTACTTGAAGTTCATCTGAGTATTGGTGATCTCCTTTTTTAATGATTAAGAAGTAAACTTGTGCTTTAGTTATTTTATTGAATTTGATCCTTTTTACGATATGTTATAGAGTCCATATATTCAGGTGATCCACCCAGTTTTGGATAAGGTATTTAATATTTTGGATAGGGTATTTGTAGGTATATACAAACACACACATTCCTCCTAATAAGGCAACATTCTGCTTACTCACAAGAAGCAAACACCTACACTTGGAGGGTGAAATAGAGGCTCTTTTTACTGCATGTTGGGAGAAGAGGTGATGCAGATGGAACTTAAATATGCCATCAATTCAAGACATGTTTGTTGGCAGGGAGAGGATAACTAGGCTTTGAAAAAGTCAGATGAGGGGAAGATGTATTAAGTGTATTAGGGACACAGAAGAAATTGAACTTTAGTGAGCCTAAACAAAAGGAATATAATTAATCCTCTCCTCTTAATTTCCCTCCAGGGAAAATAAATGAAAGAAATTTAAATCTTAAGGTCTTCCTGTCTTAATGGGAAATCGGATAGCGGATGCTTGGTATGATCTAATTATACAGTAGTCTTGGGCTCTTCAAAATATATTGTTCCTCAGGGAAAAAGGGCACCAGACATAGTGAACAAATTACCAGTTAAAAGATATTATAATCTTTGATGCAGTAAAAGAGGGAGTGTAAGTTATTTTACTAGTAATGCTGGTGTGAAGGTAACAGCTGTAATGAGAGAAATTAGAACTATTGCCTCAGGTAAAGTACACTAAGAAGGCACAAAAGCTTAGGTGAGGCAAAGAAAGTGTCATAAAATATAAAGAAAAATGAGCTTTCAGGTGCTAATTGCAAGCTGATCAAGAAACTTAAATTACAATGGGATAGACAGGTGAATTGTCTTGTCTGTTAGATAAAACAGAAAAATTAAAATAAAATTATGTTTTATATATTCCACTCCCTTCTCTACTTCTGGGAAAACCAAACACCAAAATGAAAGACAGGGATAGCTCTTTCAAACAAAAGTATGTAGGCAATAAGAGAGACCTGAAGTAATGGGCCAAATGCGTTTTTGCCTCCGGTGACAAGTTAAAAATCCAGGGAACACGAGGCTGTAGAAGTTAGGTAAGGAAGTAAGGCTAAATATTTAAGCATTTAGTCCTTTGCTATTTATTACCTTTTCTTCCTATTTTATATTAATCCTAGAAATTATAGAGAGCCCCTTAACTATAAAACGCCCTTTCTCATCGTTTTCCTTTCTTACAGTGAAAACCACAGCCAAAGTAGACCTGCTTGCCAGTACATGACTTTTCAATGGCAATCCTGAGGCCAAGGGACATAGTAGTAGAGGAAATACCATAATTATTCAACTGTTTTATATTTTTCTATCATCTTAGGCATCAACTTCCACTTTTCTTTATGACAGTGGCCCAACAGGCCTATGAATTCACCCAGAGTAGCTATTTTTGTGAGTGCATACTGTTGCAAGTGGATGCCTGTAAGAAGGTGGGTCAAAAGTACTAACACCATTAACTCTGAGAAAGGGAACATTTCTTATATACTCATCCTTCTCTTCCAGTAAAGTATTTCAGTTTGAGCACAGTGTGAAAATCTATTTATTACCATGGTATAAAATAACCTCTGAAAAAATCCACCTGCCTTACAAACAAGCTGCCCTATGATACTGGTACTGCTTTTAGCTTGCTGATGCTCGGAGAGATGTCTGTCTTAGGTTTGCATTGCACATCATGAGCAGACATAGGCACAATGATAAATATCTCATCACCTCCTGATGATTTCATGGGATCGGGGGCTCCACGTGTATCCTCACACTGGAAAGAGTATTGGAAGCAAAATCTGTCCTTATATGTTCTGTCTGTATTTTTTATACGATTACAACAACTAAAGCAGTAACACCATACAAAAATATTATTCAGGTAATATTTTTAGTTTAGTTTTTCAGGCATGGAAAACGAAAAGATAAATTGCTGAATAGTGAAAGTGTGGCCAATTAGCAACCTCTTCCAATTCATTGGGTAATACAAAACTGTGTTCTTCTGGAAGGCTTATTTTATATCAAACCCTCTGTACCATTTTATTATTGCTGTAAAATGTTTCTGCAATCTGCTTTATTTCTGTTGTATATTTTCTACTTATCTTTTGTTTTGTTGCCTTTTCCTCCCAGCTCTTTTATCTTCCTTTTCTGTGCTGTAGGCACAGTTAAAAAGGTGGTTAATGATTTGAGGAAGGGGCTGGTATTCAGGATTTGAATGCTCTAGAGACCACAGTCATGGTTGGATGCAGTAACTATGTTCTCAAGATCAAAATAAAAAGAGTTTAACAAAATATCATTCAGTAAGAACAAAATGTATAATCATGTCTGTTGCTGAAGCTGTGTGAATTGCCTTTGCTGCTAAGGCATTATTTTATCTGAGTGTTTTGATGATGTTTAATTGTGGTAGACATTTCCTACAAATGCTCATCTTACTGTTTTTAAAGTGAGAAGAATTATTTCAGTGTTACAAAATCAGCACAATTAAATAATCTGGTCCTAGGTTTTATAAGCTGGCTAGGAAGTTTTTTCAACAACTAAAATTTGGATCTCACAAATCCTGGAAAACAGGGCAATTTCAAGGAGTGGAAGAAAATCTAAAATAACCAAAACTAAGTGGAAATACTTCAAAAATTGGTGAAGTGATAGATACCAAGGAGGGTGAGTTGCATTAAACATTTTGGGTGGGTTTGTATGTAAAGTATCATTCTGCATGTCCTATATTGATATAAATACAGAAAAATACTGTGGATAGGAATTAGTCAGTACAACAATAAAAGAGTAGAAAATGGGAATGTGATCCAGTAAATCAAAACTCTGAAAAGCTTTTTGAGGGTGTGGTACTTTACAAACTGTAAAACAATTCTGCAGGTGGCAGGTTAATGCACTACTCAGGCTTAGGAATATGAGATCACCTTTCTATTCCAAATGCAGCCACTCCAGGGCATATTTCATTAAGGTACTCACATTTGAAAAAGTTATTAAAAAATTGGAGAGGCTTTAGGACAAGCCACAAGATTGGCTCAAATGAGACTAAAAATAATGTCCAGTTTGCTTCAGTGTTCAGGGAGGGAATCAGAAAACTCTTTTCTCACTGTGGAAGGCAACAAATACTGAATTCATGAGACTCCCAAGTGATGACAAAAAATATCCAGTACATGGAAATTAAACCTAGTAATGGAAGCAAAGTGCATATTCTTAAGCAGAAGTAAATACACACTGGAACAACTTACCAAGCAGTGTTGTGGATTCTTGTAATTTAAAAGATTTCATTTAGAATTAAGGCTAGGATTGCTGAAGCAATTTAGGGAATTAGATGCTCAAACATCCTTGAAATATATTCATTAAATTCACCAAGATCCCTTGGGTTCCTCTAGAAAAGCAGCAAAGCTAAAAGAAGTACTCTGCTTTTGATTCACAAATGGGGCTTGATCGAAGGTGCTGTGGAGTAGTATGTGATGTTCTGAAATGTGTTACTCAGCAGGTTAGACTTTATTATCCCAGTGGTCTCTTTTGTTCACAGAGTCAGTGAGTTTATATATTTCTATGTGAGAAAAGCTAAAAACTCTTCTAACCTAATAGGAACCACTTGAGATTGCCTTTGAAGTACTTTCCAAGTGTTTTCTTACACTCTGTCTGCTTAATGACATGACTCTGATTCACTTGTGCTATAGTAGTAGAATGCTGTTTCATCTCCATTTTCCCATTGCTGGTAGGGAAAAGAGGGAAAGACCAGGCCTGTGTACATAGATGGCATCGAGCAGCTTAACAACTTTGTTTCTGTTAGGTTTTCAGCTAGCTGAGTCAGATTTAATTGCCAAAGCAGAAATATTCAGTCATGTTTCAGGATCTCCGCTGTCCTCTGAGTGTGTTGACCAGAGGAGGTCCTGAAATAGGACTAGATAGAAATTTTAATGAAACATTTATTGGCTTTCTGTAACGTCATCTATATATAGAGTTCACTTCAGATCATTGTCTCTCAAGAGGAGAACCTTGTTCTAAAGTGAGTCTGGTTGGCTCAATTTTACCTCCTTCAGGGTTACTTTGACTTAGAGGCTGCGCAGACATATTGAACACCCAGTCACGCACCAGTACAAGCAGCAATTTCACTGTCACTGAACACTGCAGCCCTTGCTGTAGAAATTACCTATTTTCTTTCTTTTTTACACTTCACTGCCTATGGTCTGCATGGCTAAAAGCCACTCATCCTGTAAACCAGATCTGTAATCAGTACAAGTACTATTTGCAAGCCAATTTCCTAGTATTACATTTCAGAGATACACATCTGAAATAGGATGGTCATAGAGAGTGAGTGACGAATATCACTGTATGCCTTGAATCAGAGCTGAGTTCTGTCCTCAGTTTTGTTTACTTACGAAGCTGAGTTTTGTGAGGCTCTAGAAATCCGCATTGTGCATGATTAACACTATGTGAGTATAGAACCAGTAACTGAGAACATAGAGATTTTGGGTTTTTTTCCTTCACTTTTCTTTAAAGAATGCACAACTTAACAACATGGAAACAATTAACATAGAAAATGATTAGTCTGATTGTGATTATTAGCACATAATGAAATTATATCTTATGTGTCCCCACTCAGAAGTTTTTAAACATTTTTTCTAGTGTAAGAAAACAGGCTTGTGTCAGACCAGTGTTAAAAACTCAGGGTATACATGGTTATAATTTGTATAAAAGTGAATTGAGTTGAACATACAGTACAAAGATAAATATATGTTTGTGTAGTGGTTGATATATCATGGGTATTTTGGACATCAGTGTGGCAGCGAGGTTGTAATATTAGGTTGTTGGGGCTTTATCAGCCTATAAAAGCTATTTGTCGTCTTTATGAACTGTATGTCATTATTGGAATAAAAATTATCCTGATGAGATTGCTGCATTTCTCATCGTTATCATGTAGATCTTCCGCATCATCTATCAAGTCTAGCAAGGAGATGAAGCAGTATGTATTTCAGACAAATTATTGATGACAGCTGCTCTGTGCTTTCTTTACGCAGCTTACAAAACTTCAAACTAAAAGCATTTTTTGTGACATCCAATGCTGGAAAAAGAATCAAGTGTAAAACAATGTAAAATATATTTTCAAGATCAAGACATTCCAGCCAGGTATTTGAGCTGGAGATGCCCGATGTCCATGCAGTTGATTATTTTCTATTAGTGACTGAGAAAATGAAAGTGCAGATTTTTAGCAGTTTGGGAATTTTGGTTTCTGTAAGTGAGCAAGTACAAAAAGTAACATATATCTTTTTTAACTTCAATAGCTTTGTAATGCAGGTTTCCAAATAATACACTGCAATTTACTTCCATGCCTCAGAGACGTGTATAGCTTTTCTGTAAGGCTGTTGGGATTTTAGCTTCAGAGCACTGCATGGAGATGCCCTCCGGTCTGGAGGGTGCACTGCTTCTCAATGGATAGAGCATGTTAAAATTAGGTTTTGAACACAATAAAAATTGTGTTGTGCTGCTTTATGTTTAAGTAATTTCATTTCTTGATTCGGCAAATGAGTCTAATAGTTGCTTGTACAGACTAAGTCATGTAACAGTTACATTTCATTTCTTTATACTGTATTATATGCATGCATTTGTGCTTATATCTATGTCTAGTTTTCTAAAGCATTTTGTGAAAAAAAGATATAGAAGTATTTTTTTCTTTCTTTATGATTTGAAAATGTAACTCAGAAACTGAGTTCAAGAAGATGAGGTAATCTAGCTGTCCCAGGAGGTACAAATTGGACTGATTAGGTCAAAACATATTTTCTTTGTATATGTGATGTGAAATCAGGCCAAAAGCAAAATAATACTAGGCAAGACTGAAGGCAGTCACAATGACATCAAGAAGAAGATATCACCACTGGGTTGAAATATGACTTTAAGTAACTATAGAGCCTCTTAGATTTAAGATCAGGAGCAATCCAATATAGGAGAGATATCTTTAAGCAACTTTGTAGGAGATGCAGCTGTTCCAAGTCACCAGAAAGAGGTGAGCTATGATACTAAAGCCAGCACCTCCATGCAGATGCTATCGAAGTGTCATATGATCTTTTTTTTTTTTTTCCCAGTGAAAATTTGTAACAAGGATGAACTTCGTCCTGCAGCAAGATTTCTGATCTAGCTCTGACGCTTTGATACTTGGTGACACCAGTCAGATTTCTTAAAATATCATTACAAGATTTAGTGTCTTAGAGCAACAATAAAGAAAGAAGCACGTGCTGTGAGGAAAGCATGACAGATCAGATATAACACAGTGTAGATTTAGAAATTTCCTTATTTTAGAGAGCATCTGGGTTTGGGTTAGACAAATTGATACCTTTAGACTTTTTGGGTAATTAATTGATCCTTCATTGAGATCTCAATAGCCTGAGTATCTGAGAAAACAGAAAATAATTGTCATGTCCAGATATCCTTCTACTACAAGAAGTTACTCATTCTTCGCTGCTTCACAACAGGGTGGGGTTTTTATTTTCAATTACTAATCTTTACTGCACATGATATTATGGTAAGATTGTGTACTTATAGCACATCTTTTCCAGGTAATAGGTTAGCTGTCAGGGAACAAAAAAAAAATCAATATTACCAATACTTTTTAGCTCTTAAATTCTAAATCAAATGTCTCTTATATGAAGTAGCTCTCATTATATGTACATCTCTCTAAAACTATATTATTTTTATTGTAATTATTTTCTCAGTGGTTTCCTCATGTTTAAACAAATTAACCATAATGAATGAAAATAAAACTTTTTTTTTCTTCTTTCTAAAATGCTAGATTGATTACTTTCTGAAAACACATACCTGGCATAAATTGAATTAGCTAGTTTCAGTTTAGATTAGGTACTTGATTTGTAATTAAAATCCAAATGGTTAAGCAAATTGAGAATGACAAATGGAGTTTATTGAATCAGTAGATCACTACTTTCCTGTATTATGACTCTTCTGTCTCCAATGCAGTTCCATTTTATTTACTAATTATATGCAAAATATCATTGTTTTGGTTCTTCATAACAATTTAAATACTTCATCAGAGATCCTCCTTGGATAGAATGATGGAGAAGGATTAGTGGAATAATTTCCATTGTTACAGTTACTGATAGTTTGTGCTGCTGCATGGTCTATCAGACTATGTTCATTTTGTATACATTTGAGAAATGAAAACCTATTTATTTTCTGTGAGAAAATCTCGAATAAATGTAATGCATTGCTTTTTACAGAAATGTGACATAGCGTTCTTTTTTAACTTTACAAAATGAAATGCCTCCCATAGAGGAATTGGACCTCTGCAAAAGGAGGAAAAAAATCTGACTTTGAAATATTACTAGTTTTGGTTGTGTTTCTAAAAGCGTAATATTAGCTTATGGTCTTATTCATAACTACAGCAGTAGTAAAACAAGGGAAGATGTATGAGGCGTGAATGCTCTGTTGTCTTCTTTCAGGGAAACAGAATGCAAATTTGTAGCTTATTTTTTAAACTTGAATTATTTATATATCAAACATTGCTCTGGCAAATACTGATTAAACTTATATGAATTCTCTTAATCTCTTCTACAGTTTGCCCTGCAGGTTTTAGTAATCCTCCTGACCCTCCAAAAATCTGTGAAAGCTGGGACTTCCTTGTCCCAGTCTGAATAAATATTATTTAGATCTCAAAATCTCTCTAGCTGTATTGATATATATTTCTTTTTTCATCATTAAAAAAAACCCCTGGCCCTTTTATAGCTAGAAAAGAGGGCATTATTTCTGTACAGAGCCTATTGAATCTGTTAATTACACTTTTCTGTTCTGGTCATCACTATAGTACCCAATATCCTGACACACATTGAGCAGTTAGTTTTCTCCATATTCCTTTAGTTTGAGGAGTGATCTGAGGGTCCTGAAAGTGGAGACACGTCCAAGAGGAGGTGTACTGTTCATGGCAATTATATAGGACAGGTAGGTGTCTCAGGAAGGCAGTTGTGATGTGGAAGACAGAGCTGGTGCTTGGGTGTTCGGTGTCTCTTTGCTATCAGGAAGATGATAGTCGGCAGTATTTGAAATGTTGCTGGGAAATGGACTTGGATTTGCACTGGTTATTCTGCAGGGAACAGGGAAAAGTTAGTGGGCTACTAACAGCTTTTGATTATTCCCACTGATACTGTTAATTCCAGGTGTTTGACAAGCCCCAGCTAATACACAGTTTCTGCTGTTGCTGATTTCTGTTGGCAAGCTTGCCTCCCGTGCTGTTACTATGAGCTCACGGTTGAGGAAGTCTTTTATTTGATAGAGCCAAAGAGAGCTTGTCCTACAGGGAGTAGCATTTCCAGGAAATAAATCTGTTGCTGAGCACCATTAATTCTCACCTGCCATCATCACTTAACCCGCAAATAGCTTCTGTCAATGCTAGGGCTGTCATTTTTGTTTTCAACTTTGATAGCTGAACTTCTGCTTGGGGATATGATATAAAGGCTGGAAGGGGTGTATACACACTGCAAAGGTTGTTAGCTCAGAAATTATTATCCTTTGGTCAGCCAAGAATCATCTATTTGTCTAAGCATGAATGCATGTTAAATTGGGCTAGAAAAATCAGCGATGTAATTGATGAATGTTATTGCTTACCATAGCATAGTGTTATTTATTTAGCAATTTAAATTAGTACAGCTACCCAAAGACTGTAGCTGATGGGAATATAATAAGCACATCTGTAAATAAACATTTTTTTCAAGGCATATAATGTTTAGTTTTTCCTATAAATTAATTGGGTTTTTTTGTTAAAGCATGCTATTGCACCAATTCTGAAATTACCATTTTATTCCAGCCACAAGTTTTTTTTGCTGTATTATGGACACTCTTTAATAAGTTTTGTATTTGCTTTTCATTCCCAGTTCTCAATCTGAAGTGCTTCCCACAAGTGGCATTAGTCAGAGTGCCATGGATGAGTACATCTCACCCAATATGAGTCCAAAGTTCCTGGTTTACTATCATGTAGTTGTATAGGGTCTGTCATTAGGCTGTGGAAATAGCACCATACAATAATGTTTTTGACCAAATCTCTTAAATGGATGACAGATACCAACACCCACCCAACCCTGTCACCTGCAGATGTCCCTTTCTATCTATACAGCTGTAGAGGAACCTGGCAGAGAGCAGAGACTAGGTGACTGATTTTCAAACAGATTATCCCCACTGAAAGTCTTCCACATCACTGTTAAGCCCAGAACTTATTTCTGGTTGCCTCTGGCTTTCTAATATGAGTTACAATATATAATGTTTGTCATCAATGTATTATTGAGTAAATAAAGAAATACAGCAGCACAAGAAATCATCTGAAAGTGGTCATTCTTCATAAGAGAAATCTGTCTTTCATTCCCTTTGTTTTTTCTCAAAACAGAAGTTAAAAAAAGCAAAACAATTAGATCTGCAGCACTTGTATTTTACACCCTGAATGTTCTTTAGAATAGAAAATTTATTAAGAATGTACTGGTTTTTTTCAACAGTCAATCATGTTTCTCAAAACCGTTTTTTAGTCCCTGTGAAGTACTAGAAGGCTTGTGCTGTAGTGTCTGCTGTTAATTTGTGAACTCTGGTTTGTGACTTTCATGCCAACATCTTCAAAGTATTCTTCAAATGTGTTCTTTCTCCTCCGTGTGGTTAAAGCAACAGGGTTTTTTCTTCAATGAGGTACCACCCCAGTGTGTTTTTCTGCTTTTTAAAAACAGGAAAGTGTCTGGTAGGCATTTTATGTATGTACTTTCCCCTTGGCCTGAAAGTGTCCAAAGTACTTACCTGTCTTGCTTGCTTTCTTCTTTCTGCCTCCTGCCTTTTCAGGAGTTAAGGATGGACTAAGTGCTACCAGTCACCCTCAGCCCTTTCTGTTCACAGGAGAGTCTCCTTGGACTGTTTGTGTCTAGCTGTAAACACTTTTTTCTACTTGCTTTTCACTTCACCCTAGTAGAGATTATTCTTCCCCTCAAAAAAAAAGATCGTCTGAGTTTTACAGAATTCAGGGTTTCTTATTTATGCAAGAAAACACATTTTAAATGGAAACCTATGTTTCCTGTTGAGCAAAACAAACTCTGGTTGTAATAGAGGAATAGCTGGAGTTTAGGGAAGAATTTCTAAATATCTTTCTTCATAAAATACACTTGTGCAAGTCCAGAAGTTTTCAGAGATACAATGAACTGTTTATTAAACCAGAATATAAATAGGCCTAAAAATCTACAAGGCATGGTATGCTTTTCTGGTTGTATGTAATCATACCTCTTTTAATTATTAAAATTAAGTAATTAAATATTTCACCTTTTAAATTACTGATATGTAATCTCAGACTGAAAAACTGTTTGCATGCATTTTTCATAATATTTGTATTATGTGAGTTTGCAAACCACTTTAATTTCCAGTAGGAAATATTGCTACCAAATACATGATGTATGAGGCTGCAGAGGGGCATGAAATTCACTCTGCTTGCACTTAGCAAATTCCTTTTTTTCTGAACATTCATGCCAGAAAAACTGAGATATGTGAAAGTTCATGCAAGGCGTTGCACCATTGTCACGGAGAAATTTACCTCTGTCTTGGAAAATACGTTCTATAGGGTTAGGATTTCATTAATAATATTTTTATACTGGGATTTTTTTTATTGGTGCTTTTTTCTATTTCTGTTATAGTGCAAAATCTATATAATAACATACTAAAGCTGTCACATATCATCACTCAATACAGAACAACTTATAATTTGGGCCTAGAACCAAGACACCTGAGAAGCTTGTGTCCACACTTAATAACTGCTATAATTCTTGACCAACCATTCCAAAATAATAATTTGTGCATAGGTAAAGCCATCCTACTTCTTCATTTTTAATTTGTATTTATTTTCTTTGTATCTATTTTCTAAGAACTCCAGAACTGATTATTTTTGTAACCTTCTAACTGGCAGAAAGGCAAGGAAAAAGGATTTACAGGTATTATATAAGGTATCATATCATTATATAATACAGATATTATATAATGTAATGTATACAGGTATATCATATATAGTGTCCTGTGTAAGTTGCAGTGCCTAGTCCTTTCTAATCCATTCTCTCCTTCCTATTTTCCATATTATCTCAGTTTTGATACCAAATGTCACACTTCTGCAAAGTGCAACCAGGCAACATGCCTGCTCCTATATTTAGCCCTTTCACAAGTCCTAAGTGAAATGCAGACTGAGACAATGTGTTTAAAAAAATAAAATAAAATTGTGAAATTGTTGGATAACTACAGTGATAAAACTGAATGAGGAGTCACACAGAGCCTTTTCATGTTGATTCTTTGTCTGATTAGATATTAAATGCATGACCTTTATTGTCTGGCTTTTCCATTTCCAGAGAAGATAAGAATCTACTTTTAGCTGTTTCATGTAATTAATGATACTATTTGATGGCCTTTAAGAAGTTGGTTGGAAAGTTTGATAACATTTACTTGCAGGGTAGAGCTTTCCTTCTAACAACTGCAAATGTAAATTCTAAATCAATTGCTATTGTTTTGTCAGTGTTCTTCAAAGATACTTTGAAGAATACTTTAAAGATTATTTTATAATAACAATTGTAATTTTGGCAAGTTGTTTTGCAGACTTCGTATCAATAATTCATTCTTGATTAAATTAAGACAGTCTTGGTACATTCCATGCTTCTGAGAAAACCCTTCAGTCGAAGTATCAGCTGTATGTAATTCCTTGAGTTTTATCACTGTTCACTGACTTCTGCTTCTTACATTGGTTTCTCTACAGTGGTTCAATCTAAAGTGACTATTTAAATTCAGAGTCACTGATTCATGCAGAGCCAGGATGTTTGTGCATACATCATGAAAGTTAATAAGCAAGAAAGTTTGTAGGAGCTAAGACTGTCTTGTTTTGTACTGATGTAATCAGAGAGCTTTTTCAAAACATAGCTACTTTGTTTCCACTTCACAGTAGAACTCATGTTGTGATAAATCAATTATGAAAGTATTAGATAATAACTTCCAATTTGGGTAGTTATTAATTAATAATGTTGCTCTGCATCTTCAAATTACTATGAGTAGGAAAACATAATCTGGAACACACAGTCAAGGACAATAGAATTGAGGGAGTGATACCATGCTGCCATAGACTGAGAACTGGGAAAGCTCTGGAGAGGTGGAAAAGCTAAAAAAGATAAAAGAAAACCTTGCCACATTAAAAATTTGTTTTACAACTTTTTGTTCTCACTGGACACTTGACTTCCAATTTTGTTTAACAATTTTGATAGAGAGATCGTAATACAACATGGGCAGAGCAAATTGTTTGCAGTCAGAAAGCATGTAAGAATGAAATAAATAAGGTTAGTTTAAATGTTCATGTTAATACGACTTAGGTGGCAATTAATGAGTGTTTGTTCCTTAGTAACACATCTTTGTAATCTGAAAACAGACTGGGAGAGCTCATTTCCAGAAGAAATGCAGAAGTTACAGCATCCTTATATATGGAATAATGAGAAACAACCCCAGCTCCTCATGTAAAAGGAGAATGGCAGGATCACAGCAAGTGTAATGTGGTCTGAAAATTGATTGACACAAGCCCTTGTCAGGAGAGTTTATTAAAATGGTCAGTCTCCATGGTTTAGTACTTTCATTGTCACTGAATAAAGCAAATTTGTTCTTAAGTAGCAATCCCTCTTTCTTAGGCATTATAAAAGCCCTGTGCTGTCACTCTGCTAAGGCATGAATGTCATTCCATGTCAGTACATTTTTTTTTCTATACTTGAGTGGCTTAAAATAACAGTGTAAGTGAAGGGCATGATAAATTTCGTGCGTCTTTGATATTTCCTGGGAAGAAAATAATGTGCGCCAGAAAGAAGGAACAGAGGCACTAGATGTGTAAGAAATTATAGGCATCTTAGAAGTCAACTTTTTCACATTGTTTCTTAGAAAGGATCCTTTTGGCACTAGGATACACAAATCCCACTGGGAGGTCTTTCATCCTACAAGAAAGATTGCACAGTGCTGCAGCATGTCCAAAGAAGAGCAATGTTGCAAATGGGTGCTACATATTTCAAACCCTATTAATCCTATTTTGGAGCAAAAAATACACCAGTTGCCAATATAAAAATTTTAAAAGGCAAACAAATTTCTTGTTTTTCATCTGTTAGGATCATTTGCTCCCTTCAGAGCATGGTAATTTTATTTCATTTCTCATTCTGACTATTTTATTTCTTTTTCCTAGTTAACTTATTTCCTGCTGTCATAAATGAAGTCAAGCGTGGTCTAACTTCTCAATGCCTTTTATGCATGCTTCAATAAATGTTCATTTACACTGATTTAAGGGATATCTTGTATGCTCTTACACTTCCTGCAGTTTACAAGAGAAGTTGCTGTTAGATGATGGATCTACATAATGTTTGGATGCTATGTTTTATCCAAGCATCTGAACCTTCTTCATGTCCCTCTTCAAAATTTACCTCAATTATAAAATAGATACATAACTTCTATCACATAAAACTTAGATGATTGCTAGGTTATCACTGATGATCAGCGAAGCATTGGATGTGCACTAAATCTGTATTAAGAGACCATCTGTCTTTTCCCTTCTTACATTGTCTTGTGCTCTTAATAAATCTGTATCTTTTAAGGACAGTCAAATACTCTTGTTCTGTGCCCTGTCATACTTGGACCTAGAAATGCCTGAACTTACTTGTTAATAATGCTAAATTTTGGCAGTACGGGGAAGGACTGGGGCAATGCTCTAGCAATTCTATATACTTAATGTTGAGTATTTTTACAAACTAATTTCTTCACTTTCTGTCCATTTTAGTACTATTATAATGTCACTGTTTTATTCAGTTTATACATTCACTAATTTCATTCACATATACATTCACTAATTTGTATTCTCACTCTTGTTCAAATACCACAGATTCTTTGACTACTCATTTGATTTAAGTCTCAGGAGTGGAGTTTTAAATAGGGAGTTGAGGTGATGTAGTTCCAGTGAAGATGTGAAAAGGCAGGGAGTCAGATGATTTTAGGTCCCCTGAGCACTCTATAGGCAGATGCTTCTACAAATATATATTTATAAAAAAACCCTCCTGTGTGCAGGCAGTAACTGACTCTTCTCTGAAGTATGGCTTTAGATGCAGAACTTCAGAGAAGTACTAGAGGGAGCCAATTCAGCAGTCATTCTCACACAAAGATTTTTTTATGACACCTTTAATTGTTATGTATTAAGACTAAAAGCAGTGCAGACTTCAGGAGAAACTTTTTGGCTGAATCCCTCAGCTGCAGTCTGTGTTTCATAGGGCTGACTGTTTCAGGAAAGGGCAATGAAAGCTGTTCAGTACCTGTCCATTGAAGCCTGAGTTAGATGTTCCTTGTGATCTTATAATTTATTTTAAAAGGCCATCTAGTCTTTACAGGTTTAATACTATCTTCTTTCACACTGCCTTTTATTTAGTATAATATAATTTAAATATTGTATTGTACAAAAAAAAAAAAACCTTCAGGCAGCACAGTTGCCATTACCTTCCTTGTCTATGCAGTTGTACTCTTGATTTGGCAAAAATGACAGAAATTTAAACTGCAATGAGAAACACTTTGAGAAATACTAATTAAAAACTTTTAAATACTATGAGTGGCTTTGTGCTTGCTCCTGGGATGCTTTACCAGTACAGGTGTCAGAAACGGAAGAGAAAAAGATCTAAAAAAGCCGTGGTTAAAGTGGGTTTGGTTTCAAAGCACAAAACTGAAAATCACTTTGAGTGAATTTTTGTTTGCTTTGGAATGAAAGGCAAAAAATATTAACAGAAATTACAACTATTGTGAAAATTTTAAAATACTCTGATGGCTAACTTTTTACTGTTACTGCTTCTGCTCTTTACCTGCTCATTCCCTTTCTACCCCTAAATAAATAAAAAAATAGAGACCCCTGTGTGGTAAAAGAAATACTAGTAAATATTAGGTAAATGGTGCCAGGATCATGACAGCAGAGCCTCACAGCTGGTACTCGTAAGCTACAGTATGGAGTGCTACTGGTGTCAGACTGGGTCCTAGGGATGTATCCTATCTCCTCATCATCCTTCCTATCTGAAAATGAGTACCATATTAGCAGATCTACACAGAGCTCATCTTGCAGTGGCTGACTTCTGTTTGCCTCCATCCACAGCTCTGGGTATGTCTTTTGTCCTGGTATGTCTGACCCACCTGAAAACCAGCATTGTGTGGGGCTGAAGATCTACTCTTTTCGAGAGAGTGTGCCTTAGACTGTCCCAGTAGATGTTCTGCTCTCATTGGTCTGAATGAGCTCCAGGCAAGTCAGCTTGCCTTTCCTCAGCAAGTAACATGGAAGTGGACACTTGGAGGTTGAATAAGGGAAGCGCCCCATAAGAGCTCTCGTAAGTGCTCTTATAGACCTCTGAGGTCATGTCCTGATGAAAATAAGGATTGTGCTCCCCACCTGCAATCCAAGAGTGCACAAGGCAGAGAGAAACCCTCTGCAGATCCGGTGTTTCCTCAGATCTCAAGTCTCCTCAATCCCAAAACTTTCCAGAAAACACATGTGCTGTCCTGGCATTAAAGTAGTTGCATGTGTCTATGACACAGCACCATTACTTGTCCTGAAAGTGTATAAAGCATGACAACAGAACATGTATTTTGACAGTATAGTGCTTCCACTGCTTGTGAGGGAGTTTTGGGGGTGATTTTGGCTTTTTCCATTCATGCCAGCTCTTGCTGTTGAAGCCTGGATCCAGCCTACACAGAGGAAAAATTGACTTCCCTTAAATTAGTAGTGATGTTTTTCTTTGGAGGATCTTTGCAAGATTTTTCTGTCACACACTGTGGTGTAAACATTTCTTGGGGTAGGGTACCTTTCTACTAATCAGCAGTGCAGGTGATGTGACAGAGGTTCTCTCTGCAGCTGTAAGTTTTAAGAGAGAACTCAGCACTTTTTATTTCCCCTGGTTCTCATTATGAAACTGAACTGGATTTCTTTCTGTCAAGCTCTATAAACATGAAGCTGTAGACAAATTTCCTTTAGTTTATAAAAATACTGGTACCATAAAAATATGATCTGATAATGGTCTGCACTTCATCCCTCCTGTCTTCTTAAGCTGTTTTACATCTTCCTTTCCCTTGTTATGTATGATATTCCAGTTAGCAGTTTTTGAGGGGCCGGTGTAGTATTTTCAGTCCCTTTTCCATGAGCATATGCCTTGTATTGCCACTTTGATATATACCTTAAATTTCTTTTTTCTTTATGCTAGCTCTGGTTTTCCCTTATTATCTCTCCATAATACCACATGTAAGAAATAAATTTAAAATACTTTATCTTGATATGTTTAAGGATCTTTATGAAAGTGGTAGGTATTAAAAGCTGCACCAATACATGAATTAATCAATACAGTAAAGAGAGACTAGCAGATTCCACTAAAAATATAAAATACAATTTTCTTACAGTAAAGCCTCTAAAGTTATTACTATATGTTAGAATTAGGAGACCCATATATTGACTGGAAATTTCCTCTGTGATGCTAGAATTAAGCTTTTACAAAACATTTACATCATAGAACACTTGTGTCTGTGTTAAATATTTGGACCTATGGGAACATCAAAGTAAAATGGTTTTGTTCATATTAATGCCACAAGAGTTATATTGATCCTGTATTTTGGTCAATTATCCCAAAAGTTGATGTTGATGTGAATGGGAGCAAATTCTGTGTTACCATGTTAGTGTAATTTTTATGCTCAATAGATGTATCTATGCAGTTATGCATTAGTAGCAAGCTGATAAAAGAATATACTACAAAGATTGTCAAAGACGAACCATTCTTTTGCATTCTTAATCTTTTTCTTGCAGTAACTAACAGAGTTTGTATTTTCTTCAAGTAGTGCATCATAGTCCTCCCAGAGTGTTTAATTTTTGTCATTTTGAAATCCAGAATTTAGTGTCCTATTTAGGGTCTGGTGCTTGGAGATGGGAAGCATGCGCCCATGTAATGGTTCTCAATCTGCAAGTGTCTGCCATAAAGCTTGTAACAATATATCTACTCATGAGTGTTACATACATCTGTTAAGGATGGTAATACATGAGTTCATTATTTCTAAGGGTATTCTCATGTGCCCAAATTGTATTTATACACAAGATATGTTTTGCATATCAGACCAAAACTATCAATATTTTGAAGTTTGAAATCTTTGCTAGGAACTCTCTTCTAAAAATAAATATTTTACAGACAAGTTAGTCAATCTTATGTAAAGAACAGAAATCTTACCTTTTCCTCACAGTACTGCCATTTTTAGTATGAAGTTCAAATAATCTTGATTGTTTGGGGTTTTTTTATAGCATGTAGAATGAGGAAGTTTCTGGGTGTACTATTTTAGCAAAGCCTTTATAATAAGACGAAAAATGTCAATGAATGAATGAATGAGGGAAGATTTTCTTACATAATTGTGGTGAAACAAAAACTATGTCTTCTGCTTTGCTTTTGGGCTTTTCCATCAGCAGTTGAGCAACAAATCTGAAAAATGACAGAATCAAATCTTAGCAAAATAAATTGACATAAATTGTGTGGTATTAGCTGGTTTTCTATCCCAGAAAATTCACTGCCTGATGGATGTCAATCAACGAGTCTTCTGTTTTCCAAGACTTTTAAACCTATTACCCTGGATGCTCACATCAATAGACAACTCCATGGAGGTCTAGGAAAGAACATTAAGGAAAATAAGCTCCTTGTTAGTAGGCTGTTTACTGTATGAAGAACTGTACTCTCCCAAGAAAGATGTAAAGCACTGAGAACCACTGAAATCTGCAGATCTGAAAATGAGGAGGAAAACCAGAAAATTATAAAGCTGCTGATTATTCTTATTTGCATCACTGTATGATATTTTATGGGGGTTTGTTGTTTTGTTTTCTTTTTGTTGGTTTGTTTGGTTGTTGTTGTTTTTTGTTGTTTCTTTTTGCCTTGCTTTTAAAGGAACACAGTATCTGAATTATTGTTCATGTTCTGGAAAATTCTTCTGCCTCATGGCAGAATTACTTAGGCCAGTATCTGGACCCTTGCCAAGCTGATTCTGCTTGGAGGTGAAATGGATTATGAGAGTCAACTATCTCTTTAATGATCTTCTGTTTATTAACAAAGAGGTTACAGAAAGCATATTTTTTTCAAAATGCAAAAAGAATGAACAGCAGGCAATTTCCTTGCCTGAAATGCCATTGCTGCCTTTTCAGCTTGTCCTGTGTACCATGGGTTTATTTTTTAACCTCTCTACAAGGACACATAATCACACTTCTCCTGTCATTTCCTGCTGCCTGACCCTTGGCTTTTGGTTGTTGTTGAATTCTGAAGGCATGGTTTTGTAATATAAGGTGTTCTATAATGGGGTTGGTAAAGGAATTTCTGCCTACTTCATCGTGCAGATCCAAGTATTTCATTACAACAAAAAGTTGACTTCACTGTGACACAGCCTGAGAGGAATAGGGTGGGTATGGTTGGGAAATCTTTAATCTGGTTTTGACACTGAACAGTTCAATCTGATTGAACTGGGTGTGAAATTGCTAGGAATATAACAACCATATCTTACCAGGTTAAAAGTCCATTTAGCCACATATGCTGTATCCTGTCTTCAGCCATGAGGAATAGCAGCTGCCATGGGAAAAAATATAGGACTAGGGCAAAGCATACAATGAGAGTTACTGCTCAAAAATCTTCTCCCAGCCTCTTCCCAGTTGATATCATCCTGGTGCAGATGACACCAAACTGGGCAGGAGTGCTGATCTGCTTGAGGGCGGGAAGGCTCTGCAGAGGGATCTGGACAGGCTGAATCTATGGGCTAAGGTCAATTGTATGAGGATTAACAAGGCCAAGTGCCAGGTTCTGCACTTGGCTCACAACAATCCCATGCAACACTAAGGGCTTGGGGAGAAGAGTGACTGGAAAGCTGTCTGGCAGAAAAAGACTTGGGGTTGCTGATTGACAACCAGATGAATATGAGCCAGCAGTGTGCCCAGGTGGCCAAGAAGGAAAACAGCATCCTGGCCTGCATTTGAAAGTGTGGCCGGCAGATTGTTCCTCTGTACTCAGTACTGTTGAGGCTGCACCTTGAGTACTGTGTTTAGTTTTGGGCCCCCACTACAAGAAAGACATAGAGGGGCTGGAGCAAGTCCAGAGAAGGGCAACAAAGCTGGTGAATGGTCTGGAGAACAAGTGTTATGAGGAACATCTGAGAGAACTGGGATTGGTTAGTTTGGAGAAGAGAAGGCTGAGGGGAAACCTCATTGCTCTTTACAGCTACCTGAGAGGAGGTTGTAGCAAGGTGGGGTTTGGTCCCGTCTCCCAAGTAGCAACTGATATAACAGGAGGAAATGGCCTCTAGTTTAGCAACAGGAGATCTAGATTGGGTATTAGGAAAAAATTATTTACTGAAAGATTGTTCAGGAATTGGAATAGCCTGCCCAGGGCAGTGGTGGAATCACCATCCCTGGAGGTGTTAAAAAAATGTGTAGATATGGCTGTTTGGGACATGGTTTAGTGGGCATAGTGGTGTTGGGTTGAATGTTAGAATTGATGATTTAGAGGCCTTTTTCAACCTTTATGATTCTAACAATTTACGGATTAGGGACATGGCAAGCCCAAAGTTTCATATTTGTGTTGGATCTGTCTTCTCCAGGTGCATCTAAAACAGTGTAGACTTTTAATATCATCAACATTCTAAAAGAGTACTTCAGTTTTGTACCTATTATCAGCTACTTTAATCTGATACCCTGTATTACTCAGAAAATACAGTAATCAACAATTGTCTGTTGATCCTCTTTATGTTATTTCAGATTTGATAGACCTCCATTACATACAAGCTGCAAGCAGTTTAGCAATATAGCCTGTATCATCACCACCCCTGAAAAAACCACACCAGCCCCCAGGAACTTAATAGTTGTGTTGATGCCTCGGCAATCAGCATCTGTCGACTTCACATCTGCAGCTCCATGTGACTTAAGGTGAAAAGGCAAAATATGTTATAAAATCTATTTAGTTTCTGGAGATGAAGCACATCTGTGATACAAAAGAAAGAAGCATTCTGACACATCAGCTGGTGATACAACTTGTCTTTCCTTACACAAGCAAGAGACTTACATAGCTTTAGGTTAAAATGCGGTATTTATGAAGGTGATCACAGCTGTGGGTCACCAAGTTCCATGTCCCACCCATTTCCCTCATGCTCCCTACTTCATAGAATCATAGAATCATACAATTTTTTTGTTTGGAAGGGACCTTAAAGATCACATAGTTCCAACCCCCCTGCACAGGCAGGGACACCTCCCACTAGACTAGGTTGCCCAGAGCCCCATCCAACTTGCCCTGAACACTTCCAGGGAAGGGGCTTTTTAAGAGATTTTTTTAAAAGACTCAAGTTGGTTCACTAAGTAATGAATCTCTTGATTTGGGGGAAAAAAAAAAAAAAAAAAAAAAAAGAAAAAAAAAAAAAAAAGCTGACGCTTGAAAAGGCTTTGAAAGTATTTAAGTAGCTTATTTTTTCCATTTGGAGGAAGCTCCAAGGCTTCCGTTTACTCATTTATTCTGTCATTCCATTGCACCCAAGGGCAAAGTGTCATTTCTGTGTGCTTCAGTAATTTTGTACAGCACACAGAGAACAAACAAATATCAAGTGACTGAAGCCAAAGTGGATTTGATGCAGGAAGCTATGTTTCCTTTTGTTTCCTCTTCTCCCCATACATTTTTAATAGAGATTTTCTTGATTGTAAGGTGGCAAGTAGACTTCTGCCCTGGATTTTATAAATGTGTTTATCATAGCTGTTGATACAAACCGTAGGTCAAGAGATGTTCTCATCATACACTGTGTTTTCACCAGCTTACAGACAGTGGCTTGATAAATATCTCGATGCAGGGAATGAACAGCCCCGCAAATCAAAAGGATCTTGCATTTCAGTTTTACAAAATGTGATCTTTGATAATAATATCTGTAGTCAGTTCTCAGTGTTGTTTCAGAGCCTTGTACTGCCCAGTATAATAATATGGAATATCAAAACAGATCTTAGAATTCACTCTTAGGAATTACTGTTTTTAATTTAACCAGATAAGAAAGTACACAGAAACTTTAAAGAGAGCTCTGCATCTGAGCTGAAATAAGCTTTTTAATTAACATCATGTTTCTGACAAGATGCTATGTTGTTTAACTAGAAGCTAAAGAACATTTTTAATGAAAGAACAGAAAATAGCATGATAAATATTTTAGTGGAATACCATGCTGTCACAAGTAGGTGTTGGGAGATTTATGATACTGAAATTCTAGAGTTTGTTTATTGAACTGGCCTTTCATGATCACTAGTAGTATTGAAACGATGAAAGAAATAATGAAGTTCATGTAAGAGAAGAAAATTGCAATTATTAAAAAGTAAAAATCATACATAGCTTATGACACAAAAAAGTTAAGTTTTATGAGAACATCTAGTATAATTTAGAATAAATAGTCTCTGTTAAGTAGCCACAGATTGCCTTTTTTTGGCTTAACCAGATGACAACTATGTCATATTGATCCAGTGTCATAGTCAGAGGAACAAAATGGCTCTCTTGTATGTTCTATGCACCTAAATTTGAAATCTGGAGAGAAAATCCACATTATTTTCATAATCTTATCCAATATACATGACTGAGCTTTATCTTATAAATAATCACTGTATTTAGACAGAGTTGCAAAGCCTCTGTGAGCAAAAAATTCTGGAGATGCATTTTCAGCATCTGTCAACATTTAGGATAAGTTGATTTAAGACTAGTTTGGGGTCGCAGTGAGTATCTAGACCAGTTTTACAATTTAGAATCTAATTTAGTTTCTGTTGTTTGAATTCTGGACTATTGCCTTTTTAAGATTGTCTGCTGATACTTCATATTAAAAAAATGAAATTGCCTAGTTATGACCAAATTTCTTTACATTAGCTTCATATTAATCCAAAGATGTAAAGATCAAGAGCAAACACAGTTCAAGCAAACTAAATCAATAGTAACTTGTAGGACAGCCAAGTTTTCAGCTTCTTGGTGCCTAAAAGCTTCCCTCTAGTTATTTTTGAGGTGGGAGACATCTGTTGAATGTGATCTTTTATTAGTAGCACTCTTCACCACCTTTGCAATTCTTGGCTCTATTGTCTCATTGCAGGTTCCTTTGTACCTAGTGCAATAACATGCTTTAGAATGCACCATCATGTCCCTGTAGAAAGATTTCCTCACCTGCTTTTCCAGCTATAAACTTTTTATGTTTTTGTGAGCTACCAGCTTAGTTTTCTGCAGCAGTCTTTCCACATTTGTACTCTCAAATAAACTTTTCTACCCTTCAGGTTGATTGATTTTCACTCAATTCCACTGTATTTTTAAATGTTCTGGTTAGAGATGTCAGTGGAGAAGCAGCTTTCACTTTACCTTTCATTTTGTATTTACAGTATTTGCCATTTTAATTCTGCCTAGAATAAATTCATTACAGTAGGGTTTTATAAATACTACAGTGGTCTGGCTGGCTCTTTTCATTGTAGGAAATATGGCCAATAAAGCAATAGTTTGGCTGCATATCAAACATGAGCTCCTGAGAGATTACTGTCCACTTGTTCCAGTGAGCAAAGAAAAAAACCTGAAAAAAAAAATTTACTTTTGAGGTGGACAGTCCGGAAAGCACAGGGATTTAAAGTGGTTGTTTTGAAAGAAGAGGTCTCAGAATGTGGTGACATGGTGTGTCACCATGATAGGATATAGGAGAATAGGATAAAAACAGGATAAAAACAGTTACAGAAAGGGATTAAAATACCTTCTTGTGTAAATATACCTATCTCCGGGGAGTAGATCAGCATCAGTCCTCTAATTTGGATTAAAAGATATATCTAGCGTAGAGATGACCAACCTCTGCCTTCACTGTAAGCAAAGAAAAAAATCTGTAGCTGAGCTGCATCTTTTGGGCAATTAAAGGCTGCACAGATCCTGGTTGCTTTTCGACTGCAAAAATTCTATTAGTTTAGCAACATATAGTGATACATACGGTATACATGAGATGTTTGGGCCATGTTCCAATCAACATATATAGCTAAATGTATAAAAGATGCTTCTGAGTACTCCATCTTGGAATTGGCAGTGCCTAACAAAAGAAGAGGCATAAATTAATGCTGATTCAAGCAAAAGATGCAATGGCTCATCTTAAAATACAGTTGATGGACTAGAAACAGTCATTAGGAGATAGAAAAGGAAGAAAAACAATGCAGACTGAAGGATGCCATTTTGCAGAGATGAAACAGAAGTGTCACTGTCAAAAGGACACCCACACATAAAATGTCTCTAGCTTCTGCACATAAAAATGTCTAAACTGCAAAATTATGGAATTAGATATTAATTTTTATTAAGTGGAACTGCTGTAATAACTGTTCACTGGATTGCTAATGGGAGCATTTGATCTAGGGTCATGAGTTGTATTGTTAAAAATGCATATTGTGACTGTCTGTACATTGATCTCTAGGGTTTGGGTCTTTCCTGTGAAGCTTTGCAGTTTCACGAATTCCCTGCTTTTCAGCCGGAGTCTGATGTGTGAATTCACAGCAAATTTAGTGGGAAAGAGGAAGCGTAGCCAATTGATAAGCTTGGCTTTTTCTGTGAGCTTCTTGCAGCACCCCAGGCGAGCTTAGTAGCCTATCACTTGGTGCAGGAATGTTTTCACCTCCAAAAGGAAAACCAGTGTTGGCTTAAAGGCTTGTGACAGCGAGGAGAGAGCACAGAGCCAGCTCTCCAAGACTTGGGAGCAGGCTCTTTTTTCATCACAAGTATGAGGATTTAACAGAACAATTTCATGACTAGCAGAGAAAACTTGATGGCATGCTTGCTCCTCGCTGATAGAGCAGCTTGGGCAGGATATGCGGAGGAGTTTAAGTAACTAAATAAAAACTTCAGAAAAATTACTAATATTAACCAACAGCTTAACCAACTGCCTCCTTCTTGAGGATGCTTTCATGTATCCAGTTTAAATGCAGTATGCTTCTGGGAAGTGAAACGATATGGCACAGTGGTGGTCTTGAGATACAGCAGTGTTGTCATTGTCACCTACTTTGGCCTGGCCAGTGAGAGCCAGTGAGCCTCTGTTCTGCCCTGCATCCCTTTCTACTCCTCCCAGGCTGCAAAGGTGTCGAGTGGGCATGGGAGTGAGGCTCAGCACTGTTTTGTCCTCCCAGTTTCCTGCTATCAGATTTTTTTTCCCTTATGCCCTAAATGCCTTGTGATAAATAGTCATTATTGTTGGTGGGTGGTGCCTTCCTCGTCTTCTCTCTGGCAAGGTTGTTGGAAATGTGCATCATGGCTTAATGGTGTGGCCTTCCTCTCCATAGGAGTGTAAAAAGATGCCCAGAGTGCTTTTGTGTCCACTTCTTACAACATTTCAGAGGACTGCCACTGAGGTTTGGTAAGGGCAAAGGCAAATGTATGCCTTGTTCAGAGAAGATGCGAAGTTGTCAGCTATTGTCACACTGTTCAGCTGTCATCTTGTACAGGTAAAGAGATATTGGGTACATCTCTTGCACGGAACGTAAGGTTAATGGAGCTTTCAAGACAGACCACATTAGGGCTTCAGTTCTTTGAGTAAAAGGCAGTCTTACTTTTCAGTTGCATGATTAAGGATCAACAAATAGTGTCTTAATAGTTTTAAGTGGAAAACATTTCCTTCCTTCTCTCCTTTTCATTATTATTTGGATCAAATTGTATGTACTGGCTTTAGTACAAGTCTGTTTAAGAGGTTTCAGTTAATCAGGTTACAGGAGACATTTCCAGATGAGTTTAAAAAATCTAGAAACTGAAGTTGCATTGAGCTCATCTTTTAATATCTTTGGTCTGATGTATACTCTGTCATAACACATTAGACAGTGAACAAGAATATATTACAAATCTTGTAAAAAAAGAAGGGGGCAAGAATGATTTAAAATTTATTTACTGTTTTACTGCCATTTTTTCCTAAGGCCACAGAATGTCCCATTAAGAATTACTATGTCTCTTTTGAAGTTTATTTATGGGACATGCCTACACCTGCGAAGTATATATTGCACTGATTCAGATCACTTGTGATCAGATTTTTAAATCTTAGTGGAGTGCGGCCACGTGATTGTTCCAAATTTTTCCTGGTCAGTATTTCTGTGATATTAATTTTGGAATGCCACAGGGATTCATCCTACTCTTGTATTATTTCTGATCTATCACAGTGTTTGCTGGTGGGTGGCTGTCATTTGTTGACATGACATGTTTGTTTTATATGGGTCTGCTGATGTTATGCAAGTGCTTGGCAGTTACATTTTCAAAGAAGAAGTGATAAATGACTTGTTAGAAATATTTATTATGAACCTTTATATATCATAAAAAGGTTTCTGTGGCTTTTCTTGCTTAGTCTGTAATAATGTTGTGGAATCATATCACATTTGGCATTCTAGAATGCAGGTGTGCTTTTTTTTGCCTGTATTGCTTTGTTCAAATACTGGAGTAACTGAGGTATGAAGTTAATGTTTATCAACATCCAGTTTATACAGGTGGTACAGTATATGCTTACACTTGTAATGGGAATGGCTGTAAAATCTTCAGTATTGCAATGGTAAGAAACGTTAAATTTATAATGTTAACCTTGCAAGCACAAACCCAAAAATTTATGATAGAAAACTTATTGATGAATAAGTTCATAAATGGTAGTTGGCTCTGGGGAGTTAAAGTGCGATCAGCTTTTCATAGAGCAGTAGATGGCTGGGGTAAAAATACCTGGTCACTCAGATACTCAAAAGTTGTTCCTTGAGTAGTGCAATAAATGTGTACTGAAGTGAATGCTTTTTCCCACAACACTGAGTTGCTGAATTCTAGAACTCTAAACACAGAGATAACTTTCATCTCTATGGTTCACAGAAACACAGAATCTTAGGGGTTGGAAGGGACCTTGAAAGATCATCTAGTCCAACCCCCCTGCCAGAGCAGGATCACCTAGAGCACATCACACAGGAATGCGTCCAGGAGGGTTTTGAGTGTCTCCAGTGAAGGTTGTTAATATACCTTACACATACCAGAAATATGAAATGTAAATTAAATAGTGAAATGAATACTTGAAACAGTTCAAACATATATATACCTCTGTCTGGCTAGAATATATATGTAATCAGCTGTTGGGCATTCACTTATTTGCACATGTACCAGATGTTTGAACTTATATAGCTGCTACATTTATTATCTAGATATATAACTGCAATTTATATATACAGCATACATATCTTTCCAAAGAATGACTTAGACTTTGATGTATGACAGCATCTAGTTTGTTGTCTTTCAGTAAAGACTTCATCTTGCTATCCCCAAACCATCAATATACTGTCATCTTTTTTGTGCTTCAGGTGCAATGTGATGTTTGTTCAGCTGTGTTTGCCATCTTTAATGCACATTAATGTACACCAAGAAGGCAAAGTGACTGAGACAGAAATTAATAATTACATTAATGACTTGTTGTTATTATTCCTGTTTATTCTAAAGAGCATTCTAATTTCTGCTCAGGAAATGGCTACTTCCTACATAGCTGTCATCTGTATTAATTCCTGAGGTGGAACACACTTGAATTAATATTGAATCCTCCATTTCACCTCAAAATAGCATTAACTCCTGTACATACTTGTTGTGTAACCATATGCTGAGGTACTACTACTCCCACTGCCACCAGGCTCTGGCAGCTCCTACAGCAGCCTTAAAAGTGCTGGGGAAGAAGGAGCAGGCAGGAATTCCCCCGTGCTGTGAATCAGGAATATTTCCATCCACCCTTTCTACTCCAGTTTCTTGCCCTCAGCTTTAGTTCAGGAACGAACAGCAACGTCCTGCAAAATCTATGGCAAAATAAATCCTACTTGGATGGGAATCAGTAATGGTGTTAACCTGCCTGTGTGAAATAAAGATGCTGATGATAAAATGGATCAGAGAATTACAGTGGTATGTACAAGCAGAAGTCTTATTTTGGAAAGGAGGGAGGTAAAGCAAGGTGGCAGAGGAGAGAAAGAGGCTGGCCACTGAGCTGGAAACGTACTGAACTCTGAGGTGCTGAGCAAATACTCACTTGCCAAAGGAGAAAGACTGCAGATGAGTCTGTTTCACTTGAGCTGGAAGGTATTTCAGTGCAATTACATAAATTATGTTTAGCCATGAGTAATGGGTCAATATTGGAAGATGTGGTAATGAAAATGAACATGATAAAGTAATGCACTTTTTTGCCAGTCATTAATGTTTTTTATCATCCTTCATTTTTCTGTGGATTTGATGGCATGATTTTCAAAAATTCTTTCCTTCTTCCTGTTCTTTTTGGAGTCCACAGGGAATATAGTTTTCTAGTTTGCATAAAAAGGAATAGGAGTTTTTCATCTTTACTTTTATCTGACTTGAAACATTAAGCTTTTCCAAGTCTTCCAAGATTCTCAGATCTTTTTTAGTCCATGTGAACTAGAAACCTCTTTTTAGTGATCTGAACATAAACAAAGTTTGGTAAATGAAGACACGCAGGTTTCACCGCATCTTTCTTCTGTTTGTATTATCTATTTTTATATGAATTGTTTTGATTTATTTGCTGGTTTGGAATGTATTTTTCACAGACTTCTTAACAGGAAGGTTAAAAGAGCCTCAGGAGAAATCAGGACCTGTAGGATAAAGTTCAGGAGAGAGCCATTGAAATTATATGTCTAAGAAACTGATTATTTAGAGGAAAGGCTTCATTATCAATGGTTGCTGATAAAGAAAAAAAGAAACTGAAAAGGAGATACTGTAACCTTTGCTTATCCAGGAGGCTACTAAAGAGAGAAAGCATTTATTTTTCCATTCTGTAAAGGATATGGCAAAAGCCTACAGACTTGCTATTCAGAAAGAAAGATTCAAAACTGTACATAGGTATATTCAGTTTTGGTAGGAGGGTTGATAAAATTACCATCTGCAGTTTATCCCATATTGTGGGGTTTTTTCATGAGGAAGGAAGGGGCAAAGCAGAATCTAAAGGACAGCATGTAAGAACTGGGTGTGGCAAAAGCAGTTATTTCTGTGGGGCAGATGTTTATTTGAAAGCCATATTTTTGCTAAGCAGGAAGGGTTTGTAAGGCCCTGAAATTTTAATTTTTAATGCTGTAAAATTAAAAAAAAAAAAAAAGTGGAAAACAGAGTTTATGGAATTGTTCGGGATTCCTTCTGTATGTTGATGTTTTGTTACTAAGTTTTGCAGTTCAGCAATGTGCCAATCTGTCTCTAGTTAGCTGGGAGGGCAATTCATATTTGACATATGCAGCTGAGCTGTCAGTTTGCAGCAAAAGAGCAGGGTAGGTCATGTTTCCAGTGTTAATTTAGATTTGACATCTCATTTATACCTGGGAAAGGCTGTTAAGAAATATTAGAACACAAATAACGCTGGCACAGCAGGGTTTTCAAGACAAGATTGTGTTGACTTTCTTCCCACAAAGTTAGGAAATAAATGCACATAATATTAGAACTCTGTGATAATTATAGAAAGATGCTACACTAGGTATGGCATTCTCCAGCCATTGGTTTTCTCTCTGGGAAGAAAGAGGTGAGACCTGCTGAGTTCTAACAGTAATGAAACTGCTACCAGTAAGAGTAATCATGTTCTAATTTAAATAAATTTCTTTGCACATTCAGATGTGAAATATTTTAGTTTTATTGTCTGTGTGTATTTTTAGCAGTAGAACTAAGTATTATAAGCATCTCTGAACACCATACGTTAAGAATCTGTAACATTAGTGTAACTTGCTTTTAGTGCCCATATAATTTTATAGAAACTTTTCTTTGATCTTGTAATATAAAAAAGTCTTTACTAATATAAAACTATCTCCTATGTGTAAAAATGGGTAATTTTCAGTCTTTTCAGTCTGCACCATGCTTATAGATGCTTCCATGACACTATACTTGGGAGTGTGTGTGGTTATTTTGCAGAAGACAAAAAAATTCTGATGTTTTGGCCACGCCTTTGGGGGACCAAAGGAGAATCCTTGAGAGTCTCCATATGGTTTTCTCCAATTAATTTGAATGGTGCATTACTGTTTCATAGTAGCTGACATTGTGGATCTCCTGTAGGAAAGCAAAAAAGGACAAGAGCAAGTATTTGCATAATTTGTACCCATTCAGAAGACACTAGGATCTGAGGACAAAAACAAAATTTATTTCCCATGCACCATTTTGAATCCTGTAGATTCATCTCAAGTATGCATGGGATGCTTGAAAGCAAGTCGCAAGGGAGATAAAGTAGTAAATGGTGTAAGAAGTCTCCAATCCCCTGAAGTCACCTGCTAGATTTCTTTCTTACTTTATCTTGCATAATTATAATTATGAGTGCATATGAGTGTATTTTGTCAAAAAATCCCTACCACTACAGCTGCTCACTGATTACTTGCAACAATTCAACAAGTGCTCTACTGTACATTCTGAATATGCAGAATGTTTAAAATACTAGAAGCATTAAGGACAAAAATAATAAAAGTAGAAGTCTTCTCAGTGTATTTGAGCAGGAGAACACATCAGTTCTTTTACTACCAAAAAAATTGAGGAAGTAAAATACACCTTAACTTTACACATTCGAAGTAGAAATACATGTTCTCTCCTTGGCATATTTTTCCAGACAACTAAGTTAGCTTTAGATAGAACACCAGATAGTCACAGTGGACCTATCATAGTTTAAATGTGTAATAAAGTCAGCAATGTCGACTCCAGATGTTCAAAACATCCATCAAGCTCCAGAAATCCCTGACTTATGGGTTTTTTTATTCATCTGCTAGTTCCTAAGTTTTTAGGACTCCCTTGGATCTTGTTTTCACACATCTGAGGATTAGGAACTTAGTTTATTTTTAATGCAAAGAGTGAGTTTCTCACATTCTTTGTCACATGCCATAAAATATAACAGTAGTGCTAATGCAAACTTGAGTTCTTTTCTGGGTGTGCTGAGGTGGTACTGCTTGAAGAAATTATATATGTCTAGTAAAATAAATGTGATCCTCTAGTACACTTAATTTATAGTTCATCCTAAGATGCCTTGGAGCTAGTGGCTTGATTCATGAAAAGGGATGACAAATGCTATAGTAGTAAATGCAGGATGATGTTTCTCTTAAAAAGGTAAATTAATTACTTCCCCTTTATAGGCAAAGGTCTTCAGGAAAAAAAAAAAAAAAAAGTATTTCATAAAATGTATAGACTACAAATATTTTAATTCTTAACAAAAAAAGAATTGTTACTAAATTCATCTTAAGAACTTTTTCCAAACCCATCTTCTCTAAATAAAAAACCTGCCATAGTAGAAATCCAGGCAAATCAATACATCCCCCATTTGTTCAGGAGAAAACATTGAAATATGCTACTGGGGGGTGGACAGGAGAGTAATTCACTAGTGAAGTGGAAGAAAGAAGCTTAAAATCTAGAAATTGTTTAGGGAGAAGTTCTTCACTCCAGGCCACATCTGTATAGACAGCAGATACAATATGGATTTGACAGATGGACCACTTGGTGGATAAGAGATTGGCTGGATAGCCACACCCAGAGAGTTGTGGTCAATGGGTCAATGTCCAAATGGAGGCAGGTGACGAGTGGTGTCCCTCAGAGGACAGTATTGGGACCAGTGCTGTGTAACATCTTTGTTGGAGACATGGACAGTGGGATTGAGTGTATCCTCAGCAAGTTTGCTGATGATACCAAGCTGTGTGGTATGGTTTACACCCTAGAGGGAAGGGATGCCATCCAGAGGGACCTTGACAGGCCAGAGAGGTGGGCCTGTGCCAACCTCATGAAGTTCAACAAGACCAAGTGCAAGGTCCCACACCTGAGTCAGCACAACCCCCGACACAAATACAGGCTGGGAGAGAATGGCTAGAGAGCAGTTCTGAGGAGAAGGACTTTGGGGTGGTAGTTGATGAGAAGCTCGACATGAGCTGCCAGTGTGTGCTGGAGCCCAGAGAGCAACTGCATCCTGGGCTGCATCAAAAGAAGTGTAGCCAGCAGGGCCAGGGAGGTGATTCTTCCCCTATGCTTTGCTCTGGTGAGAACCCACCTGGAATATTGTGTAAAGTTCTGGTGCCCTCAGCACAAGAAAGATAAAGACCTGTTGGAGAGGGTCCAGAGAAGGGCCACCAAGATGATCAATGGCCTGGAGCACCTCTGCTATGAAGACAGGCTGAGGGAGTTGAGGCTGTTCAGCCTAGAGAAGAGAAGGCTCTGGGGACACCCTATAGTGGCCTTCCAGTACTTGAAAGGGGCCTACAGGAAAGCTGGGGAGGGGCTTTTCATCAGAGAAGATAGTGATAGAACAAGGGGTAATGGTTTTAAACTGAGAGAGGAGAGATTTAGGTTAGATACTCAGAAGAAATTCTTCACTCTAAGGGTGGTGAGGAACTGGAATGGGTTGCCCAGGGAGGTTGTTGATGCCCCATCCCTGGAGGTTTTCAAGGCCAGGTTGGATGAGGTTTTGTGCAGCCTGGTCTAGTGGTAGGGTTCCCTGCTCATGGCAGGGGGGTTGGAACTTGTTAATCTTTAAGGTCCCTTCCAACTTTAATGATTCTAGGATTCTATAATATTTTTATAGTTAGAGAGGGGCATATATAGTACCTGTCTGCCGGCAGAAATGGGGGACTTGACATGTCATCAAACAACAGCGTGAACCACTCATATCACAGGAAGAAAATAGTTACTGATGAAAAGGTAAGTTGAAAAAATTAGACTTGTGACTTAAAATCAGGAAAAAGCTCTGAAAAAAAGAGCTGCTCTCTTATAATTGGAAGAGTAGTCAATTTTTTTGTAGTTTCTTCAGTCTCTTTGAAGACATTAGTCCAGGGTTATGATCTCTCTACTTCTCTACCAAGATCAGCAAACAAATAATTACATGGTTGGGGGATATTAGAAACAGTTTTCTTCTTCTATTTACTTTATATCAAAGTCATTCCTGTCAGTCCTGCAAGCTGCTTCTGACCTATTTGCCTGCAAGTGAGAGAACAGACCATCATGTCTGATGTTACTCTTGACAGAAAAAGGAGGCCTCAAGAATTCCGCTCAAGAGCTGACATGATTGATCATTTTGATCACTTTGCTTTCTTTATACTACCCACATAAAATGACAACTCAAAGTCCAGTTTAATACTCTGATTGCTTGTGATTCCCTTTAATTAAATATCTCTGTTGAGTCCCATAGGATATGCTCTTAAGCACATTTATTGCTGATTATAGAATCAGCATGATAACAACGTAAAAGTCTTTATTGATAAATGTAGTTCCATGTAAAAATTGTAAACCATTTCAGCACCATAAGGCTTAAAGTCACATTGTATTATGAAAAATTATGCTAATATAACGTATATAGCTTAGATGTCTGAAGAAACTGCAGATGACTCGATAATTGCCATGTTTCCATATTCTACTGGAAATTAAATCTAAATATTTTTTATCTGTCATTCTAATACTATGAGAAGTCTACACCAGTACTTTCAGATCTCACATTCTCCTAAAAATAGCAGTAAAAGTAGCTTTGTGGAGGCCCATGACAGTGTCTCAAGTCTTCATTTTGCAAGTGAAAAAAAGTTGAGTGTTGCAACGTCATTTTTTTTTCCTGAGTCAAGTGGAATATATTTTATTTCCAGTTGTTATTATTATTAAAGGTTGAGTTTTGCAACACAAATAAGGGCTCATTCAGGCAATGCAAAAGCCTGCTATTTATCCTTTTTCTGGTGAGATTCCTTCTAGGGGTAGGGAGAAGCTTGTCTTATTATGGGGAAATTATATATTTTTCTCTAAGTTTTTTATTATTATTTAAGAAGATTAGAAAAATATAGTCAGTGAAATTCTAATCTGATTTACTTTTAAACTGAATAAATTTATTTTGCGTCTCCCCTCTTGAAAATATTTCATGGTTGTGGAAAGAAAAACAAAGCATCCTGCTTTAGGAGGGAGACAAAGTAATCTATGTCCCACTGATTCTGGCTTGGACCTTCAGATTTCCATCATTTAATATTCCCAGTTGCTTGCATTTATTTCATATACAGCATTAAGATAAACACAATAGCCAGAGAACATGATTTTATCTGAACCTGAACAGCTGCAGAAGAGACACAGACAGTCCCTGTTATTATCACTGTTATTATATACAAAGATACACTTGATAGGAAGCCCAGAAACCATACATTTCAGTTCCAGTTCTCCTAATTGCTGTTAATATTTCTGTTTCCTTCACATTGCATGTGGTTCATATTTCTATCTTTGACAGTATCTTTCAGTGGCTCATTTTCCCAAATAAAATACTGGGCAGCTTCTTCAAGGTCACTTTAAGTAGAACTGGGAACAGACTTCAGATTTCAATTACACTGGCATCAAGGCTCATCTCCTTTGCCAGTCTTTCAAATGGATTATGGAAAATTATTTTTATATTGCAAAACATTTGCACTTATAAGTGAACTTGGATGGTGTGATAATGTTCATTTTTATGTTTTCAGCTAAGAATATCTATTCCTCTGAAAACAGTTTTGTGTTCATCTGCATGTGTAAACTCAGAGCCTGTTAGGAGATATTTTGCCCATTTCTTATAAGCAGGACATCTGCTGATGTAAGCTACAAAAATGTTAAAAATTAAGTTAATAAGCTTGCTTTTTAGCTCATTCCAAAAGATGTAACCTAAGTTCTTTAAGGACATGGGATGTCTCAAGCTATTTCTAGTCATGCATAAAGCCATTCCCTTAGAGGTCCAGTTCAATTCCTGCACAGTTCAGTGGGTTTTAAGTGCCATTTCCTTTTAAGACATATTTGGCACCTTTATGCAATGAGGATTTGGTGAATTTCTGTTCCACTCACTGTCCAAGGAGCTTTGCTAGCTCTTCAATGCAGCAGTATCCCAGCATTTGGTGGATTCATGGCCCAGCACAATGGGATCCTCATTCCCTAGTAAGAGCCCATGTCCCTGGATGAGCATGCCCATCAAACTGACCATGCATTCGCAAGAAGTGGCAACGTGATTATTCTTGTATCTGAAATGAGGTGGAGAATTAGAAGATAGATAGTAGAAATCTGGCTTGGCCTTCTTTAAAGCCTTAATAATTTTTTTGCCCCAACTCTTGCTGTTTGGGTCTGACTTACACTTTCTAAACTCTGCCTTGGCCATTCTCTTCCATTAAAAAAACAGACACAAAAATTGATTGAGGTCACAGTAGATGCCATTGATAGATAACACACCAGTTAGCCAGATTTAGCTCAGTCTCATATAATTCCCTTTTTATATTACGTCAGGCGCTAGTCCATCTTTCAAATTGCCTTCAGCAATTAACTGAAGTGGCTGTTTCAGGGGTCCAACTGCCCTCTGTTTCTCATGAAATCATTATAGACAAGCTTTGGTTTTGCATACTAGAAATCTAAATTTAGGCAGATTTAATTCAAGTCATAGAGCTCAAGAGTTCATACTAGAACCAAATGTAAAGAGGAAACTTTCCCATATTCACACAAGAAAAATAGAAGGAGAAAGGCAGGGCTCAAATACTCTGAGGCCCAGGCCGTTGCTCATTACAAAATAATTCTTCCGCTTTCACAAGAGCCCTTCACCACTACAGATAGGAAGCTGCAAAATAAGAGGAGAAAATTGGCACCATCCAGTGATGAGGGCCATCAAGATGATTAGGGGGTTGCAACATGGGGAGGCTGAGAGCTGGGTTTGCCCTATGCTGCTCAGAAAACAGTGGGAATATATTCCTGTCTTCAACTATACCAGTTGACAAACAAATTCTGGTTTGGTATTAGGGAAAATAATTTACTGTTAGGGTGGTCAAGCACTGAAGCAGATCTCTGAGTGAGGCTGTGGCATATCCATCCATGGAGACTCTCAGAACTTGACTGGACATGGCCCTAAACAACCTGATCTTACTTTGTGAAGTTAGCTTTGACTTTGAATTTGCCCTTGCTTTGACCAAAGGGTTGGACCACATGACTTTCAGAGGTCCCTGCCAGCCTAGATTATTTTATGACTCTGTCCCCCGAAGCTGCCTGACATGGCAGAGTGCAGCTGCACAGCAGCCAAAAAGGAGCTGCTGTTGTACAGCACATCCTTGCCTTGCTCACCCTTGGCCACTGCCTCGTGTTGGGCTCTCAAGGTTTTTTTGCAGAGGGTGGATGGGAGGAGCACAGGTCAGCTGAGCCACAGCACCCTTCTGCTGCTCCGATGAGGTGGTCAGCTCTGTGGTACAGGCACTATTATTTGGCTCCCTGAGCAGCAAAGAACTGAATGTGGAGAGTCGATGCCTTTGAATTTGTCTGAGGAACTCTGATCTTTCTGTTTGAAAGTAATTTGAGTATTTATTTTAAAACTTGACAAAAATAGCTCAGTCTGAAAGCCAGGCATGTTTTTCATGCATATATTAATTAAAAAATGAATAATTTGCTTTAATCTGTGTTAGGCTATTACAGATTTGTTTTGTACTGCATTGCAAAAATATTAACCAGGAATATTCAACATGTTTATGAGGAATGCTTCACTGTGTTTAAATATGACATGGCAACATATTTATGTCAATACAGATAAGGACTTAAAAAAAGTGAATATGCTTCCAGTGTTCAGGCACAGATGTCTGGTGCCAAAGACTAAAATGTATTGAGAAGCAGGACTCTGTGTTCTGGGATGCCATAGACTGAGGATATACAGCTACAGAATTTGGCCCAGAGTCTTCATGACAAAAAAATGCAACTGTAGGTAAAACTTCTTATATAAACAGTTTTGTGAAGTTCCAATTTCTTCTATTATGCCATCAAATTTTGCAACAGATGTGTAGTTCTCTATGGTAACATCACTGTCCACTTCCTAGTCCAGCTTTCATTGTGTTTGCTTTATGTTTGCTGGAGAAAAGGGAGATAAAGATGGGAGAGCTAACATGAAAGCATCATTTTTTACTTATTTTGCTATTTAGAATAGAGAATGAAAAGGATCCGCTTCAAAGGCTTGATAGATTTTGTTTAATGTTATTCAGCCCCAGCACGGAATTGCATCAGTAGCATGTTTTTTGAGATGCTTTGTTGCATTTAGTGTGAATGGGCTGCAGAAAATACATAAAGAAATCAAAATAAATAACCCTTCTTTCTCCCTGAGCACACCTGTCAGCAGAAGGATGATTTAAGGCCTTTGCTCAGAAATGCAGGGCCTGTGTGCTTGACACATCACGGGGTACCTCTGCTTTCTGAAGCAAGGCAGTCTTTGGTTTCCACTCCAAATATCTAGCAGTGTCAAACAGGCAGATTTGGATTTGAGCTCAGTTGCAAATATTTTGTCTGATCCAGAGTGCTAAAACTGACAGTGACAGATATACAAGCATGCACATAGATACGTACAAATTTGAACTAGCTGCACTTTTTAGTGTTTTGCAATTATCACAAGATGGAATTTTGTTCTTTTTAGTCCTGTGACTGTATTTTTTTTTTTCATGTTGTAAAGTGTTCATGTAGGTTCCTTATGATCAGATAATGAAGGAGCCTCTGAGACTTTGTAGCAGAAAACAAACTTTTCTAGATGCCCTGAAACCTACTGATGGCAGCATGAAAATTAGTGCCAGAATTATCTGCCCTGTGTGCGATAGAGTGCAATATGCTTAAGGGAATTTAAAAGAGGTGCATGTGCAAAAGTAGTTATTACCTAGGGATGTTATCAATGTATGCCTCATTTACTTGATGGTTTTCTTTCATGGATTTCTTTTAATTGGTTTAATAGAAAACAGATAAACCTGAAAAATGTAACCTTCAATACAGTTCACCATCTTTTCTATGCAAGAATATAATTATGAAGACGAGTTTGCATTTTTTTATTCACTTTCAAAAGACTTCATTTTCCAGCTTTGATATTACTTATAACTTGCTTGTAAAATAATAAAGAGTTAAGAATGTGATACTACGAGTCACCAGTCTGTGGAAGGAAATCAGGAAGGTTGAAACTGAGTCATTAACATGGTCTTATGTTTACAGCTCTTTGTATGAAGGGAGAATTTTCTAATGATGACCTGATTCTGGCAGCATACCAGCTTTTCACTGCTTTTTCAAGTGGAGCTCAAAATCAAACAAAACCAAAACTGAAAGATAAAGATTCTATAGCTTCCTCTGTTTAAAATATTGGAAAACATTTTCTGTCTCCAGGCATAAACCAAACACAGGTTGGATTCAGGTTTAGGGAACTCAACATCTATTGCCATTTTAGATGCTGTAAGTTATCCTGTGTTGGCTTCAAACTGTTTCTCCAATAAGGCACAACTCAGGTCTCACTCCTAGTTTGTACCTGCCAGCCCCACAAAAATGTCTCAGAATCTGCAGATGCATTAGAGCATCCAAAATGGCACAAGCTGCCTATGTTTAGGTACCTGAATCCTGCCTCTTATTGTATCACTTGCAGGGTTTCATTACTAAGGTGCCAAACTGAGTTTTCACTGTAGGTTTTCTGCTTAACTGCTGGCAAAAGTCTTCCAATATGTTTGTGGGTTTGCTCCATTTCTGTAAAAGGACCTAATATTTCTTGTTCCTGTTGTTCATGTCTCGTATGGATCAACTGCAAGGTTCCTGTGGCAAGATCTCAGGATAGCACTTACCACAGCCTACCTGTGATTTCTAGTAGGTGTCTCATGCACTTAAGTAGTACAAATAGCAGTAAATGAAGTGAAAAGCTGACAAGCAGTTTGGGAAAGGAGGTCTTTGTTCTGATATTTGTAGATAAAGCTCTTGGGACTTGAACTGCCCTAAACCATAAATGTCAATAATCCCTATGTAGCAGTTGTGTGTAGTAGTTGGTATTAATGGTATTAAGAACAGTAAATCAGTTACTTTTGTAAGTGTTATGGTTTAAGCCCAGACAGCAATTAAGCACCACGCAGCTGCACACTCCCCCCTGGTAGAAAGGGAAAGTGAATTGGAAGGGTAAAAGTGACAAAATTGATGGGCTGAGATAAAAGCAGTTCAATAGGTAAATCAAAAGCCATGCACGCAAGTAAAGCCAAACAAATTCAGACATGTTCAGACATGTCCAGGAAAGCTGGTCTCCATCATGTGTAACTGTTACTTTGGAAGACAAATACCATCACTCCGAATGTCCCCCACTTCCTTCTTCTTCCCCCAGCTCTATATACCGAATCATAGACTCATCCTGGTTGGAAAGGACCTTGAAGATCATCAAGTCCAACCTAAATCCACCAACCATAACCTAATTTACCTGTTCAGTACTTAAACCATGTTGCTAAGCACTATATCTAAATTTCTTTTAAACACTTCCAGGAATGGTGTCTCCACCACCTCCCTGGGCAGCCTGCTCCACTGTCCAACCACTCTTTCGGTAAAGAAATTCTTTCTAATATCCAGTCTAAACCTCCCCTGGTGCAGCTTCAGGCCATTTCCTCTCATCCTCTCATTATTCACCTGGGAGAAGAGGCCAACTCCCTTCTCCCTACAGCCTCCTTTCAGGTACTTGTAGAGAGCAATGAGGTCTCCCCTCAGCCTCCTCTTCTCCAAACTAAACAATCCTAGTTCCCTCAGCCTCTCCTCATAGGACTTATTCTCCAGACCTTTCACCAGCTTGGTAGCTCTTCTCTGGGCATGATTCAGCACCTCAGTGTCCTCTTGTAGAGGGGCCCAGAACCACACAGAGCACTCGAGGTGAAACCCTCACCAATGCTGAGTGCAGGGGCACGATCACCTCTCTACTCCTGCTGGTCACACTATTCCTGATGCAGGCCAGGATGCTGTTGGCCTTCTTGGCCACCTGGGCACTCTGCTGGCTCATGTTAAGTCAGCTGTCAACCATCACCCCCAGGTCCTTCTCTACTAAGCAGCTTTCCAACCACTCTTCCCCAAGCCTGTAGCTTTGCATGGGGTTGTTGTGACAAAAGTGCAGGACCCAGCACCTGGCCTTTTTGAACCTCATACAACTGGCCTTGGCTATTGATCCAGTCTATCCAGGTCTCTCTGCAGAATTATGGGCGTGACATCATATGGTATGGGATATCCCTTTGGTCAGTTGGGGTCAGCTGTCCTTGCTGTGCTCCCTCTTAGCTTCTTGTGCACCTACACACTTGCAAAGCATGGAAAGTTGAAAAGTCCTTGATTTCTTAGCAACAGCTAAAACCAACAGTATGTTATCAGCATTCTTCTCGTGTCAAATCCCATAGTGAGTCCATGCCGCAGCAACATTCTAGCTGCTAAGAAGAAAATTAGCTAGATTCCAGCCAAAACCAGGACAATACAGAAAGTAGTTTCATATTGATGAGTACTATACAAGCAGTCTTGTACTTAATTACTACATGAATATCTAGTAAAGGCAAGTTTTAATTAAATAAATAAAATGCTAAATGCTCAGTGGTCTTAGTGATCCTGAGTATTTTGGTCCCTGCTGTCTTCACCGAAAGCACTTTTATGTATTTGTTTGACACTGTTTGTGTCAGCTCAATGGTGATACTTCCATTTTAGAGGAGGATAAAAAGGGACATATATTTTTATCAGCCTTGCAAAGTTGTCAAGACAGTTTACCAGCCTATGTGCAAAATCTTTTTGCCTGCATTCTACTATGATGATTGAAGAAAATGTTGTTTCCTGTCAATGTCTCAGCCTACTTCTTGGAAACACAAGCCTTAAAAATTGTCACTTAACTTGTAGGTGTTTTGAGGAAATACATGCAGAAGTAAAATATGTTAAGATCCTCAGAAGAAAATGCTATATTTGTCCTCCTAATTATTGTCAGGGCTCTAACTAGTAAGATCTTGGGTCTGAGCTGTGACCTTGAGGTTAAACAAACCCTAATAATCAGTCTTTGAAAAATGTTAATTAACCCAGCCAACCATTAAATTGTTGATATTACATTTGATAGTATTTAATTAGTATAAAATATAAGCTCAGACTTTTTTAATATATGAAATGCCATTTAATTAAACTTTCATTCCTAAATTATCTTTCAGATATTGAAAGATTTCTTTCTCACTAATGTAGACATTCTCAAATGCTTTGAAAAATTATTACAAAGCTATTTTCTTAAAATCCAAATTCAGCAGAATTTTTTTACGCATTTCCTTATTTACTTCTTACTTGCAACTTCTTATTTGCAAATTAGTGTTTGCTTGTTTACTAAGTTGAGATCAGTATTGAATTCCTGTCCATAACTGACTGATGGATTAGTCAAAACAAGTGGTGCTGGAGCTTCTCCCTGTGATGGGGAAAGACAGCCACAGTGTTGTCCTCTGTAGGTTTCTTTGTTAGACCAGTTGTTGGGGATGTCTTGGGCAGTATTCAAATGGAAGGGAAGGAGACCTGAATGAGATGAGAGCATCCTTAAGGGACCATGCAAGATCAAGTGTATGCTCCACACAGGCTAAAGACCATTTAAGGCTTTGGGAAAGATCCCAACCAGAATTCAGCCTACAGAAAGATGGATTAGAACTAATCTTCCCACAGCTAAAAGGCGTGCACAGTCCATTCCTGTACCACATAGCTGTGTGGTACAGAACCCTCCTGTTGTTTTAAGTGTAGGTAACAGGAGGCAGAAACTGCTGAGAGTGTTTCTCCTAACAAATGATAATGAGCTGTGTCTCCTTGCAGGAGCCTGTTTTCCTGTAAGGCTTTCTAGTACAAATCCTGAATCCTCAATTTGCACCTGCCTTGCTTTTGATTCTGTCTCGCTCTGTAAGAGCACCTGCACTGATGGCTTGCTGTGTTCCTACTACAGCACACTGCATCCCTGGCCTGCCTCAGGTAGCAATACCTCACAAAACTGGTGGGAGACAATCTCTGGTACTTTCCCAAAGACCTAGGCAACTTGGCAGTTTAATTATAGAAAAGACTTTTCTTCCTCCATTCTTTATGGAGGAGAGGGAGAAAAAAAATCCTTTTAAAAATTTTGAAACATCTAATTGTAGATCCTTTCACTAGAAAGGGTATAATTTACTAAATAAAACACTTTCAGAAATATGTAAGTTGTATATTTCACTGCCACAAAAGACTGTCATATTAATTTAAAATTGCTGAAGGAAGTGGTTCATTGTTTGGACAGATTGCTAAGAAGCTTTTCTGTCAGGAGCTGTGAGATGGAAGCCTTGCCTTTAAACCTCTGGGAGTTTAAACACCTTGGAGAATGCTCTGGGGACACCTTATAGCAGCTTTCCAGTACCTGAAGGGGCTACAGGAAAGTTGGGGAGAGACTTTTTACAAGAGCATACAGCAATAGGATTGAGGAGGAATGGTTTCAAGCTGGAAGAAGGTAGATTTAGGTTAGACATTATGAAGAAATTCTTTAGTGTGAAGGCGGTAAGACACTGGAACAGGTTGCCCAGGGAAGCTGTAGCTGCCCCCTCCTTGGAGGTGTTCAAGTCCAGGATGGATGGGGCTTTGAGCAACCTGGTCTAGTGCGAGGTGTCCTTGCCCATGGCAGGGAGGTTGGAACTAGATGATCTTTAAGGTTCCTTCCAACCCAAACCATTCTACGACTCTGTGATTCTATGAGTTTGCCACATAATATGGTTAGCCCTTCCCACTGCAGCTTGGAGTCAAACCAGCTTCAGCTGAAGTGGACTTGTTCGTGCAAGGCAATCTTTCTGAACACCTTCCTCCTTATAGACTAAAAAAAGAGATCCCTGAACAGGGTAGATTTCCTACTTGCATCAGAAAGAGACAAATAATGGTGGGTTTGTTTGTTTGTTTGTTTGTTGTTTGTTTGAATGGCCACAGTGGTCCCTGAGTTAGAAATCGGAGGTGTCGGGACATGGGGCCTTGAGTGCTGTGGTTCTCAGCTCAGCGCAAGGCTTGTTAAATGTGGAGTTGCATACGGGTTGAGATGAGGGATGGAAAGTGTGGATGAAGACACTTTAGCTGAGCAGAACTTGCTGCAGCATCTCTCAGACAGGCATGCAGTGTCTGCAATCTAAACGCTGTAATTGTGGCTGCCATCTCATGACCAAGAGGGAAGTGTCTGCCTCTCTCAACTTTCTGTAGAGCTGACAGACAAACTAAATAGTCCTTTGATAATTAAGGGGTGAAAACATCAGATCCCTAGATGTAGCCATTAGCATGTTTTATAGTGTCAAGTAAGTCAGTGATGGCAGTGTGACAAGCTGTGAAAATGTCTTTAGCCCACAGTGCAGTAGGATGATATGTGGGAGCGCTGGAATGAAGTTTAATGCATGAATGGTGGAATATAGTGTTTGGTTGTGTTTCATCCTAGACAGCACGGTGGAAGTATCCTCAGACAAAATGCAGTTCCTGAGCTGTCCAGATTACCATAAGCTACCAATATCCCAATAACACAACACACACAGATACAGTTTTTGTCTTTCTAAGGCAGGTGAATTTGCATTTTTTTATTCAGATGAATCTTATTACTCTTATCCCAAAACCCAAGAAATTCTAAAACAAGATAAAAAGAAAAGCCTTCAGCCCTTTTGCAGTAAATGTTATTTTTACATTTCAAAGTGGATTTAATTGAATAGACAAAACTCAGTGCCAGAAGCCCAGCAATGCATCTGGAAGAAAGTGGAATGATCCTACATTTTATTTTTTTCAGCTAGAACTTGTCAAAAGGGTAATTCTGTTATGACAGTAGCTTTTTCAAATTAAATATCTGCAGCCTTTTCTATCTGCCTAGGCAAGAACAGTATATTGGAAAGTTGCAAATTAAATGAGGTAAGACATCATTCAGCAGGAGACAGGCTTGGCAGTAGAGTATCAATGGGATACTGATATTGTACTTGGCATTGTGAGCAGGACCAGGAAGGGAGAGGTAGCTGGGAGTCCAGTAAACCCTGCTGTGAAGGGAGCAGCAGGTTAACATGCAAGACAGCAAAGAGGCGTGTTGCAGATCTGTTGATTAGTAGAAGCATATACCTTTCAGATGTCATTATCTACAGAGATACAAATGGTGGATATAATGGTCTGGACCGAGGGCTTGTCTTATGCACCCCAAAATATTTTGTGGCTTTTCTAGGGTGGTTCTTCCATTTTTAAGGCAAGCTAATAACTCGCCTGATATCTAGTAAGACATCAGCACACAACTTCTTAGAAATCCAGTAATATTATAACTTCTGGTAGTAACTGACTATGGAAAAGGATTGTATGTTTTTTCTAGTGATCACTGATCTTGCTTTGGGGTTTTTTTTTTCACTTTTTCTGAGATAAATGATGGGACTTCACATTCTTATAAGTAACAGAATATTATTAAAACAGAATTGAAAGCATAATATTGGTTACAGCTGTACAACAGGTTATAAAATACAGTATGTCATTCTTATTTTTGGACTCTGTCTTCAAAAAGTAAAATTTATAAATGGCTTGTTGTCTTTTTCAAAGGTAATATTTCTATAATGTAAAATAGTGCACAGTGTGACATTCTGGTCAGAAGAAAATACTTGTCTAAAGAAACCCATGTAGGCATTTCACCTTTGATGTTCTTCACTGTCCTTCATCTTTTTCATAAAATTATGCATTTTAGATTTCAGGTCTGTCAGCTCTGCTAGGTATCTAAAATTGAAGCCAGGCTTTTGCCTTCTTACTCCTCAGTAGTTTGTTCAAATTCCTACTTTGAATGATATATGTAAAAACAGGAAATTTGATGTTTTCATTTTTTTCTAAAATATTTTTAGGACAAAAGCCACAGAAATACCTTTAAATGAGTTTTCTCTTTTAAACTCTGTAGATCTTGGCAGAGGCCTAAGTCCTGCTATGTATTATTTCCATTGTCTGCGTTATTGACAGTCTCTGGAGTGCAAAGTCCAGGGCAGCTGGGATTTGCTGTGTAGCCTCCTTCACCCGTCTCTCCCCACACCAGTTTTTTTGGAGTGCAGACTTAGACCCATTTAGGTACAAATACGCTGGGTATTTCATAAGGATTCTGCTTATTCCTCTGGAGCTGCTGAAATAATTATCATATTTATGTAAATCAGTCTTGACAAAGGTGTTTGATAACTTGTGACGGTGGCACCCAAAACCACACAGGACCTTATTAGTCTTGAATATTTATTCCAAGCAATACTGTTTAGCCCTCCGATAAATCAAAAATAATACCACAGATTTGGATGTCAGTCGGAAATATTAATGCATGACACTACAGCTACTTAAGAATTCCTCATCTTTTTTGACTAGTCTTAACATAGATAATATTAACATGAATAAAAAAAAATAATAATCCCACATGAGCACACTCAGACAAAAGGGAAAGCCTCCCCCTCAGGTACCTGGAACCACTCGTCCAATAAAGACAAGTCTCACCCAAAGATATATCTAGGAGAAATGTATCACTAGAAATGAGGTCACTCAATCTCAAGAAGTTTTCTTAGGTAGCGTCCTGACCAAAGGGGTTAGGCTTCTTAGCAGACCAGCTACTCCAAGGGAAAACACAACCAGCTTCCCGATGGGGCACTTTGTTTTTATAGACTAGGTCAGATCTGACCTGTGGTCATTCATTTGTTATTCTTCCTGGGTCAAAACACCCCACTGCCTGGGGACCCTGTTCATTGTCAGAGGGTGTCGTCATGTGTGTCCCATTCCCCCCCTCCTCCCCGCGACAATTCCCAAAGGTGCCACCCTGTCTGCTGGCAGTTCCACAGCCCAGCAGGAGTTAAGACCAGAAATGGGTCTCAGTGCCACCCAGTCTGACCTAACGAAGGTGGGCCCATATGGGGTTCTTTCACCAGCTCCAGAGAGCTGAACAGATAATATAACAACCCCCAGGACTGGGGGGAGTAGAGGGGCATGAATGATCTGCCGCACAACTGCATGATTGGAGATGGCAACTAATTCAGCCCCACATACCTGAACCTTCTGGTGTTGACTGCATGTTGACTAGGATAGGTGCACAAATGCATTTAACAGTTTAGACCTGAAAAAGACCACCTGTGTTTGAGAACTGCCCTGGTTTCCTTTCACTCTTGCAGCTGGTCTAATAAAAAAATAGAATCTCTCTCTGCACAAATGAACTTTTAATTCTGCCTGTCGCAGGCCGACCATATCTCTTTTTTCTTTCAGTGAGTTTTTGGTTCCGTTTGTTTTGCTGTTGGGTTCTGGTGTCTGTGTGCATGTGTGAATTGTTGGCTGGTTGTTTTTTGGTTTTTTTTAATTAAGCCCAAGTTATATTTAATGTGAGACCCCCACCTGGAGTACTGTATCCAGCTCTGGAGCCCCCAGCACGAGACAGACATGAAGCTGTTGGAGTGGTTCCAGAGGAGGGCCAGGAAGATGATCAGAGGGCTGGGACAACTCTCCTATGAAGAAAGGCTGAGAAAGTTGGGGTTGTTCAACACTGTCAAGATCTTATTGCAGCTTTTAATATATAAAGGGGGCTTATCAGAAGAACTGAGAAAGACTTTTTACCAAGGACTGTAGCAACAAGACATGGGGCAATGGTTTTAAACTGAAAGAGGGTAGATGCAGATTGGATATAAAGAAGAAATGTTTTATTATGATGTTGGTGAGACACTGGAACAGGTTGCCCAGAGAAACTGTGGATGCCCCATAACTGAAAGTGTTCAAGGTCAGTTTGAATGGGGCTTTGAACAGCCTGATCAATGAAAGATGCCTCTGCCCATGGCAGGGCTGGGTTTGACCTAAACGATCTTCCAACCCAAACCATGCTGTCATTCTATGATTAAAGTAGCACTCAGAATAGAGAGAACATAGACTTACTTCAAATGTTATGCATAGTAGTGTGGGGTTTCAGTTAAGATCCAAGCTACACAAACTGAGAAGGAAATCAGATTATTTCCTGAGTTGCTGTTGGCCTCTGTTTTTTTTTTCCCAGCAGTAACATAACATATAGTCAGACTAGACTGATCATAGGTATGGGAGGCTTTGCTGTGCAAGTGTGATGGAACCCATGCATTTTTGGAATAACATTTTCTTTAAATCTTGTGCTGTACAGCCATGATTGGCTCATCAGCAGTAGGCTAAGGATCACAGTAAAATTTAATCAAGAAATTTCCTCTTTTATATCTCAAAATAGGCCTGATTGTGCTAAAAAAAAAAATCTTTAATCTTATGCTTTCCCAGTATCACTGTCTTTATGCCCCTGGTGGTTAGTCTTGTATGCATCATTATTGAGTTATAAGTTAATAGAGTACTAAAATTTATCCATAAATCTAGTCAGAATAAGAATTAGCTGTAGATAAATTAATATCACTTTTAACAACCTCAGAAATCTTTAAAACATCAAGAAAAATTTTTCCCATTTTAAATAGGATTTTAAGATTTATCTCATCATCACTGTAAGAAAGGATAAGGATCACAAAACAAGATTACTAATGGTAAAGCCAAGAAACTAAAGAAGAAAATAATATTTTTATAGGACATAAACAAAATTTAACAATGTAAGCCTGCCCTACTGATTGTAACAGATGAGTGTTATTTGACTTTCATTCTATTTTAATAAAGAAAACTAAACCAGGATTATTAGTGCTAAACTATTTGACATTGTGAAAACAATACTCTAAGGGAGATGTCTAACACAAGGAGCATGCTATTGCCTTAGACACATCAGCCTTTCTCTAAGTTATTGTAATCTTACTAGAAAATTAATTTTATTTTCTGGGATTGTGTTCCAGTTACACTATCTGTAGCTTCTGCCAGCAGCTAATTTGCTGTTTTAATGTTCTGTTCTATCCAGACGTTTCAATACTTGTTGATTTTAGTCATTTGGCACAGACCTCGGTAGAGAGAATAAATTAAATGACCCTTTGATGGAAAGGACTACATTAGTTGTAGCTTTCAACTTACTTTGAAAGACAAAGTGTAATGAAGTTAATTTCCTATTCAAGTGTATGCTTACCAGTTTTTTTAATACTTTTTTGGTGTTGTCTACTTACGTGCCCTAATTCTTGATCCATTTTTTTTCTCTGATATTCAAGTGAAATTCTGAGTTTATGGTACCATCTAATGGGATTACATCATAACATAGCATTTATCATAGACTGGTGAACGTAGATACTGTGAACGGTGCACCTTAAACCTGTCTAGTTTCCCTCAAATTCTTTGTTTTAATTTATTATTCAGAATCACTTATTGAGTATCTCCATTTGTTTCTGTCCAAGCAAAATTAGTTTTTTTAATGAGCATGGGAAGAAGGGTAAGGGGGAAGTATTTTTAAGTGTCTTTGTTTCTCACCATCCTGCTCTATTTTAAATTGGCTATAAATTAAATTAATTTCCCAAGCTGAATCTGTTGTGCCTGTGGTGGTAATGGGTGAGTGATCTCCCTGCCTTTGTCTCAAGCTTTATCATCTTATTTTCTTATCCTTTCCTGTTGATGGGTGGAGTGAGAGAGCAGTTTGTTGGGCACTTGGCTGTAAGCAAAGGTTAAACCCACCACATTTTGCTAATTCTTCTGCAAAGAATTTGAACTGTATCCCACTAGGTGAAAGCATGCACTATCTAATATAGCAGACTGAAGATTGTCTTAGCATTGAAAATTTGTGTGTGACTTCAAAACATGTAAAATTACTTGTATGCCGTTCTATTCCCATGGTGCTCACAGGGAAGAAAGTGCACTGTGGAAAGATTTGTAAGGTGTTTGCACTGAGATATGAAAGACTGTTACCTATCTAAAATTAGTCCAATGTTGCCTTTTCTGACTTTTCAGAAATTTCATTGAATCTACATGTCCTCTGGTTGGGGAACATTGAGAAGACAGTTCTAAACATAGTGCCACTTCTAATTAAAACATTAACTAGTGCAGGCTGTTAAAATATCATCTGAACATAATACCCTTTTCAAGCTCAACTTGTATTTGCAAGGCCTTCAGGACTGAAAAATACAAATTGTGTATTTGGTTGGGAAGGAAGGGCTCTGCCCACAATGAAAGTCTTCTGTACACAGCCAGTTTCTTTTCAAGCTGGGATATTTGAATTAAATTCAAGTCAGCTGCCCTCAACTTTTGATACAATACCTGATCTCTATCCCCAGTCTGGAGCTACTGTCTGGAGCTTAAGCAAATCTAAGCTTGGTCCTGCTGTTGTTAGGCTAGTGTGAGCATTGAACTCTATTTTGGAGACCCTACAGCAAAGGAAGCTTAATGTTCACAAAACTGTGTGACATGTATTTGTCACAAAATTAATTACTGTAATTGCTTCCTCATACTCACTCTGGCTGATAATTTCTGCATGGGCTTATTGCAGCTATCAAAATGTAACAATGTAGTGAGATTGAATACAGAGAGGGTAAAGTGTAAAGGTCATGTAAAGCCATCTTTGTTTCTCCTTACTTTGCTGTACCAGTGAGTTTGTCCACTGGCTTGCACCACAATGCTCAGTGGTAGTTTGCACTACTGAACAGCAGAAGACTCACAACATTGTAATTACAGTTTATTGCTTGGAAGGTTTGTGTGCTTTGGTGTTTGCAGGATGTAGTTACAACTCCAATGTATAAAGTAGTGGAAGTGAATCCCTAAGGATATTCTATACTAGGATAAGTGTATGCCAAATTATACTCAGAACTGACAACACTCCCACATTTGGGATCAGTTTTCAATGATATAAAATACTCTGGTTTAAATACAATTAGCCAGGACAGTTTCTCCACTGAGTGACTTGACTGTGATCTGCAGCTCCAGTGACACATAGAGGCTGGTAGGAAAGGGAATTTATACCAACAGAGTACTCAGAGTGATATTCCTGGTTTAGAATAGGACATATAGTTAATCACCTACAGTATATTGAATAAAACTCTACTATGTCCTGAAACTGAAACCAAGTTGGTAAATTGCAACAAATCAATGTGCAGGAGACACCTTAAACAGAAAACCTAGAGATAGAATTGGATTCACTTTATTTAACATTAAAGTGAGTGTTGAGGAAAGACAATAAAGTGTGTGCGGGTGTAGTATGCAAATTGTATTAATTAGAAAAAAGTTCCAAGCACCTCAAGGCGAAAGAAACAAATAGGCCAATGTGCTTCTCAGTCTACATAAAATATCAGATATTCAGCTTGAAAAAATGAAAACTGATGACTTGAAGAAAAACAGCCCAAAATATACATCTTCAGGGAGGTTAGAACACTTGGAAAGCAGTTTTGTACCATGAGTGTTAAAGGACATGAGATGCATTCTGTACTTGCTGCTCAGTTTGTCAGAAACAAAAAGTTCAGTGAAGCTTGGTCTAGTATGTCAAATCCCTGAGCACGATGTTAACCCTTCTTTTTATAAAATGCTTCCAGTGAGAGCATGTTTAGAATTTTGTGTCTGACCCTCAGCACTGTCAGGCTAGAAGCTTCTGATAAATTCAGTGTTCAAAAACCTCCATCAAAACAACAGGATAATTTGAGATCTTGGCATCTGATTATAGTAAACTTAATAATCTGTTGAGATACTAATGCTTCTTAATACACCTATAAATATTTGATATTTGAAATAGGCAAAAAAATACTTTCACCGGATAATTCCTGTCATGGATCTATGACAGTGAAATCAGCAAATGAAATGTGGTATGAATCTTAGAATCATTGTACAGTGTATAGGATGCATTAACAGCAACTGCCACCAAATAACCACTGAGCATCCTTTAGTATGGGAATTTAAAAAAACAACAACAACAACAAAAGTATAAATATAAATTTTTAGTATTAACTGCAGAGACAGTAATATCACTGAGAAATGTATGCGTGAAACAAGAGTCAAAATAAAACATGTAGTAGCTTTCTTTCAATTTGTACCTTGCTTTAAGTCCCTTGCAGCCATCCATTTATTGTCCAAATGCCTCACTGAGTGGCCTCTCTTTACCTGCTGTCCCTTGTCTGAACTATATTTCTTCTCCGATCTTTGTCTTTCCTTCGTGTCTTCATTAATCCATCTTCTTTCTTACGAACTGGAAAGTAGGATATAAAGAGCATGAGAGTATAATGTTTCACTTCTTACCATATGTCACTGGGAGAAAATTAATGGAAAGAACGAGACTTTCTTCTCCAAAATGGAAAGAAAAGCTTTAGAGGTGTAACTACACTCTACAAGTTGAATTTTCCTGTGGTATATCATTCTATGGGATTCCCACTTAAATACTTTTCCATCTCTGAAAGTTGTGCTCAGTTCAGGAAGTATCTTCTATTACTTTCTACTTAGAGAGGGAAGTATTAAATTAGTTAGAAGATTCTGTATATTGATGTTGTGACACACATTGAATTCGTCTTTGAATGCCTTCTGGAAAACTTTTTCTGGCATTCACAGAAGACAGTTAAAAACATTCTGGAGTGAAGCCCTGATTTGTGGTTTTTTCCTCTGAAGAGCTCTCACATTTGACAGATCTCCAATTTTGGTTCTCTTTTGCTTCAAGTTAGCAGCAACTTAAGCACCATGTGTGTGTGTGTTCACTGAATGTGGGCTTGAAAGACCTACATTTGGGTCTGAGCCACTGAATTAACTGACTTAAGAATACTGGCAGCACTGGAAAAGCTCTACCTAGGCTGCTGCATCATTTCTGTGCTGCATGTGACAAGGTATGTGGTGTACTGCGTGGTCTACATGGGCCTTAGTCCTTTGTTAAGCTGAGCAGCTGCATTTTTTTAATTATTTTTTTTTAAATTTGTATTGAAGTCTAGAAGTTGATTGTCCTTCTGGCCACAGAGTAATTAAATCAGACAAAGGCACTGGAAAACCCACTATGTTCACATGACTTATTCTAAATCCTGACCGGGAAGATTTCAGTTGGCCTTCAGCCAGCAGCTCGAGAGCCTAAGGTGAGAATGTCACTGAACCAGTGGATAGGATTTTTATGAGGGGTGAAGGAACAAGAGAGAGAATTACTTCAGAAAAACAAAGTAACCTCTGAAAGAATGAGAGAGACTTCACGTATATCAGCTCCCTGAAGTATGTGTACTGAAGTATTTTTTGTAGTCTAGAGCATTTTGTTCTGAGGACTTAATTACTGAAAATTACTGAAATGAAAGCCATCCAGTTCTTGTAAATCTCTATTTTGACTTGTTTGAGGAGAAATTTCTCTGTGTAGAATTGCTAGTGATACTGAACAAATCAGCCTGCCAACCTCTGACACAAGAGAAAAGGGTATTAAAGTGTCATTTTCAATAAGATAAGATCAGTTTAGGTCAGTGTGGCCTTTCCATAAGTACATAGCAGAAATTACTGAGGTCCATTAATATAGTTTAAATAATACTTTTAGAGTGATTTAAAAATGTTCTTCTGCCCTGTCTTTTGATGGACCCAGTGTTCTAATTTCCCCAAGGCTTCCTTTCAGCTATACAGCTTGAGATACAGTTAGTTTACTGTGACTAAAAAACATCAAAGCATTGATTGTCTATTTCAAAATCCTTTACCAAGCTAATTTGAATCATTAACTACCCCACTGAAGTCACAACTCAAATTGTTTATTTAGCCTGCTTTTCTTATTTTTTTCTGCTTCTTAAGTAATAATCCATTCTCTTCATTAATTTTTAAGACTTTCAATTCAGTCAATATACGATGTGAAATATAACTGTCAGATTTGTTTCTTCAATACTAAAAAAATAAATAAATAAAAAGGACTGGAAGGGAGCCAGAAATCTCAACAAGACTGTAGAATAATAAAAGCAATAAATAATTTTCCCTAAATGGGTGTGTGAATATCATTATTCTATTCATAAAAGGTCAATACATTGAGACACAGACTTCACAGAGGAGGAACTCAGAGTTACATAGCAACCTGGCAGCTCAGCCCAGGGTGGAATGCAGTCAGCATGCTTTCTCTGGAATGAGCTGACAGATAATGCCAGAGTATCTTCCTCTCTGTCCTTCAGGGCATTTCCAGTCAAGGCGAGACAGGAATTCTGATTGTGTACTGCTATCAAAAATCTGTATCATCTTTTGTTTGTTTGTTTTCCCATTTTTCCCACAACTGTTTGGGAGTAGAATGTGGAAAATGAAGGTGAAACCATCTGTGGTAACCTGCTGGATTGATGTTCTATCTTTGCTATGTACTTTAATGCTGAACTTGATATAGATCTTATCTCCAAAGGAAAGAGTTTTTTGCCCTAGCTTGCATTGTTTTTAAGTCAATTTCATTACCTTAATGAAGAATCTGTATATGGATACCCAGTTTTGCTCTCCATCTCATTTTTTTCTAATGAAACCAAGGTAACTTTGCCTTTAAGACACATGACAGCTAGTTTATACAGTGATTGCAATTCCAACAGCTCAATTAGATTGTCCTGGTTTGAGCCAGGATAAAGCCAGTTTTTCTTTTGCTGATTCCTACATTAAAATAATAGTTCTAAAAACATGCAAGATGGGGCCTGGTGTTTGAAATACGCTGTAGCTGGATCTGAGAAATCACAAAGGACAACCCAGGTATCCAAAAATAGCAATATAACTAGAGCAGAAACGTTTCATATAGCTGCTTTTTAAGTTTCTGTTACCAGATCCTCAAGTACAGAAAAACTAGCTCTGCCCCAACGTGACTTTTAAGTTAAAACCAATCTCTTGTACAGACACAGAAAATAATCTCTGATCTACAGGATATTGCACATAAACATTTTATTCTAGAGCTTAGGCAGTGTAGGAATAAGATCATTAAAAATAGATTAGTATGTGCTTGTGGGGAAGTGTCTGAAAATAAAGAGGTAAGGGGAAGCAAAGTGCTTCTGCACCTAAGAGAGAGAGAACACAAATGTAGTAAACCTTTAATAAGAAGGAAATAAAGACACCTAATGGTCAAAAGGAAATTAACAGAAAACAGCAATCATCAGAATACAAATCTCAGAACAAGTGGCAGGACTATTTTGCTATCAGTCTTAAACTGTGCTTCAGTTTATTGCCACAAACTGTATCCATTTCTTCTACTGCTTGTCACATGCTGTGTATGTCATATAAAGAGAAAGAGAGTATGTGTGTGTGTTTATACACATTTTCCACTCCATACTGCATTTTGGATTATAAATGAAGCATCAAAAAGCACAGTTACAATAGAAAACACAGTTCTGCTAAACCAAAATGAAAAAATGGGACTCGGATTTCTCATTCTTGAATATATCCACTTTCTTTCAGATTATTCAAGCTGTAGTATTTCTAATGTAATTAATTGCTTTCTCTCTTCTTGCTCCAAAATATTCAAATATGGTATTTTAAAAAAATATTAACATCCATAAGGTAAGATTTTAAATAGGATTTTCAATTGAGTCAGTAACCTGTTCGAATATAGGTCTATCCATATGTAATCTCCCTTCACTAGCTGAATTTGCCTGCTCAGAAGAGCATTTGGTAACTAAATAGGCCTTGTTCAACTTTCAGGTAAAAAACAGAAGAAGTCAATACCTAATGCCTGTGGAAATAGTACCTTTACACACCATTTCACAGAAGACAGTGTTACAGCCATCTGGACACCAAGGATCTGCATGTGCAACCCCTACTACATGGCCCTATGTTCCACTAAATGTTTATAACTTGCAGTGCATCTCTTAAAGGATTCCCAAGATTCATAAGGTAATGTCATTACCAAATACCATTTAATCTTTTGGCTAATATGTGCACTCAGTATAAGACCAAGAAAGCATATACATATATTTTAGCAGGCTTGAAAATAGCCCAGGGGCTGCCTCAGAAATATTCATGTTGTGTTTTGTTTGTGGCTTGTTGCTTTTTGTTTGATTATTTATTTATTTTTAATAAAAAAAAGGACATTGATGCTACATAGATTGCATCGGAGGAAGCATGAAACCAATGGGGAATGTTTAATCTTTTGGATAGGATAGGATAGGATACTTTTACAATCTAAGCAGTGGCATGATGCTCCTATTTATTTATTAATTTATGAACTTCTAAAAACTATATGTATATAGCATACAACATCAGTCAGTTAAGCTGCATGAAGTTCCTAAGATTTGATTTTTTGTTCCAATACTCTGAATTCATACCAAAATAAGACCTTTTAAAGACATGAAGCAGCTCAACTGTGCTTCAGGCACATCTGTTTCTTTAATTTTACATCGAGAAACAAAGATATTTGTTTTCTTCTTTCTATCACTCATATGTATATATACAGATACAGAACTGCATATCTTCAAAGGCTGTTCCATTCTTTAAATAAGGGCTTTTAAAGCCCTCCTCAAGCTAGTTTGGCCTACTGACATGCTTTATCATTTAGCCCTTGATTGCATGCCCTGCTTAAATTCCACTGTACGAGACTTCTCCCAATATTGTTCATGATTTAGTGGCTCCTTCTCTCTTGGCTTTAGAAATCACTCTTGTGCTTCAGTGACACAGAGGTGCTACATCAGCAATTTGAGTTTTCTGCTTTCATTTTCTGGCCACTTGTTCTGTCATTTTCTAGTAACTGCAAGTAGAGCAATTCTTAGTAGAGAGACAAGTGATTTACAGGCATATTTCATGCTCCAGGATGCAGACAAAGCTGGAACATATTGACAAAATTTAAGAAACAATGCATAGATTAGTTTGAGATTTCTTACAAAGTATAATACATACCAAAAAGGAGAGTTTCTGAGACTTGAGTTAGCAGCACACAGCAGCATTGTATGTCTCAGTCCTCTTGAAAAGACTATTTTTTTAATTTTTTTTTTAAAATAAGCACAATTTAGTTGATAGACAGGAATATCAGTGGCTGTTCTTCTGAGATAAGAGCTCTTTGGGCCTTCTTCATGTGGTTGGCAGGTACTGGGCCATCCTGTGTTATAATTACTGTCTGCTCTATTGGTCATAAGCAAAATTTGGGTTATCCATAATAAATGTTAAACATATGCTAGCCAAGTACTGGGTATAGAGTATTTCACTGTATCGTTTGTGAGGGACTGTCTATATAGAGGTCATATAGCACAAGAATATTCATATCCTGTATTAGCAAAACAGATGGAAAACCAAACTGAAAATATTCTTTACTTTCTCTGAAAGATATTTGATTGTTTATGCATCCCTTTTGCAATCATAACAAAGGCAGAACAAACTTCATTGCATGCTGAAGGCTCTCTTATGTCATGGTATATAAAACTCTCAATAAGAATTGCTTATCTAAAAATTACTGTATTTCTAAATTGAACTGCTGAATGTACTGTCTTCTTACTTTTTTTTTTTTTTTTCCTTCCAACTGTTCCAGCTAATTGCTGGTGATATTTATGCTGGCAAAATCCATCACTTGGTGTTACTTTCCCCCACACAGGAATTATTCATCCATCCATCAAAAGGTTTGTGTGGGTGATAATGATGCACACAATAATGTTAAGCTGCAGTAGCTCACCTTCAGCAATGCTCTTTCCATAGACTCTGTCAAGCTCCTAGTTTACAAGTATTCATCACAGGCACTGCGTATTGTTTTCCAAAATTGTGCAGAACATTTTCTAGGCAGGGGGTCTTTAGAAGGAAACTCCACTCAGGTAGATGAAGCTAGTACACAAATTAGAAGCCATGCTGTGTCTCAGCTTTCTCCTGCCACTCTTACTGCTTGCTTCTATGGTCTGTACTCAGTACTGCTTACACACAGCATTATCAAAACCATCCCAACCACAGCCAAAGGAGCAGAAGACATGCAGACTCTATATTTTACAGAGCTCCATCAGGGCATGGGGTCTTCCAGTTGTGGCACCAATGAAACCAGTATTCCTTGTGTTTAGTTTTGGGCACTTTATTGTCAAAATTACATCAAGAATTTAAGTGGAAGTTTGGCATTTCTTTTCTTGCTCTGCAAGAGATTTCCTGGATGACAGTGACAAATCTCCCAGTCTGTCAAAGTTACTTTCAAGGCACTGAATTTAATCTCATTTGTGTTCATAAGGACTGACAATGTCCATAGAAGTATCAGCACAGGCAATAATGTATTGCAGAACTTAAAGGATGTAGATAGCAAGAGGTGAGATGTGTTGCTTGACTCTGAAGGAGCTGAGAACTAGAAGACTGCAGGATGAATATCAAGAAATGGCTCCTTTTTGGGTTTTTTTGGGTGGGTTTTTTTTGCCTTTTTTCCCACTTGTTTTTTAAGAGTGGAGGAGTCTGTTAAACTCTGGAACATGCAACTCACATTACATAACTGCAACATATATAGGTAATTTTAAGAAAAAAAAAATCTAGGATATTCAGATAACAATGCTAGGACTGAGCTGTTTTCTTTTTTCTTGAATGTCAGAACATCTGCATCATTCAGAAAAAACTTACAGCAAATTATCCCTTTTCTTTTTACTTAAAGCTGTGTCTCTCCATAATTTGGAGATTACTACTGTAGAGCCTTCTCATTAGGAAGCACTATTTAAAATGACTGCTCTACTATATGAGAGAGAGGCCTTAGACAGTCTTTGGAAAAAGTGAAGTGAGCAGAAAGGATTTAAATATTATATGCTGCCTAAATTGTCTATGTCAGCTGGTAGGGTAATTGCCAAGGCGTTATTATGACTAAATTCAATTCATGCAAGTTAACTTTAAAGTTTGTATTTCAGGAAAGAGCAAAACCTGGAAAGCATCTGCAGTGATCAAAGCTGACAGCATGATCACTTTAATTCTGAAAAGCGAAGCGGCTAGAGCAAGCACTGCAGGTGAACAAAAATATTGTAGGTGAACAAAAATGCTGCAACTTCTTCACAGGCTGATAAGTTTTAACTAGGTCATTTATTTGATATGCCATTTAATGCATGAAGCAGAACACTTTTTCTTGTTTAACACCGTAATTGAGAAGGCTGAAGTTCAAAATTAGCTTTGGAGGAATTAATTAATAAGATAAAAAGTCATTTAATGCAAAAGCAATTCTTGAATCACTGCTTTGAGGGTGGTGAGCAAAATTTGTGGGGGTGATTACACAATATATTGTAGAACTGGCACATAGTTACAAAACCTTAATGCAGACAAATATATTTGAATAGGTTTTTGGGAGTGGTGATTCTCTTTCAGTAGATGAATCAGAGAAGTATCAAAGAACCAGTCATTAACCCTCTTTAAGAACAAACTGTGAGATCAAGAACTGTAGTGTCCAGCAGTGGAGTGTGCAGGCTTTGAAGTTCAGCAGGAAAAGAGGGATGAAGTTTTCTACCTGGGAAAGCCCTGAATGAACACAGGTTCTGTAAAACCAGCATCAGGCAGTGTTGTAAAGCCAGTTCAGTGAGGCTGCTTAGGCCCAGTCCAGCCGTTGTTTCAGCTTTTAAATTGCACTTCACGTGTTCCAAATGTTTCACCAGCACTTGACTCTTTGATCCTCATACACCCTTTGACTGTTAGTGCTTCATTGATATGCAACACTGAAACAGAGGAAAAAAATTAGATCCCAGTTTTTCGTAATATCCACCTCCAGTTTCCTTAGATACCAGACTCTTCACAGATTAGGCATCTAAATCAAGACGCAGAAATAGATACTTCTGAAAATACCTGATCATGTGCATTCCCTGAAGACAAGATACTTGAGAAATGTGGATCCACAGATTTCTCTATCAAGTCATTGTGGACTGCCAGAGCCAGTGCCTGCTTTGTGCTCATCTGTCCCCCTTTGCCTTTTCCTTGGTATTTTTCTTATCTCACTAAATTGTTCATCTTCAGCAATGACCCAGAGAGGATTTCAGAGAAGCATTTCCATGGTGCATGGATTTCTTGTGAAGAAGCCCCCTCTGACAAAAATTTCTTCAAATGTTATTTGTTGTCATCTTATTGAAGTTTCTGCTGATGAAAACTGACAATCTGGTCATCTTAGTCATTTAATGTCACATCAAATATCTATAATTAAGGAAGAAGAAACCCTTACAAATCATGCATATTTGAGGCTTTTTTTTTTCCCTCTGTGACTTAAAAACTCATTTGTCACAGTTTAAACTGTTTTTTCTGGTAGACTGTTCTATTCCTCACTTAAGGCTGAGAAGTACAATAATAATGTATATTTATAGTGCAATTAAATCTCTCATTTCATTTTTTGCCCTACCTTTTATTTTTCCACCCTTTCTCCTGTTTGAGAATCTGTTCGTAAATCCCATTATGTATTTCTCTATACTTAGGATGTTTTTTTCACTTTAATCTATCAAAAAATCCATGGAACCTTAAAGAACTCCCATGGATTTTAACGAAGTAACTGCCAATATTTTGAATGTCTGAAGTGACAGACTATTATTTACTTTTGTGTTGAGATAATATTGCAAAACAGGATGTTAAGTGACTAAAGACTTTTTTCTCCTCTCCACAAAAAAGGCAGATGCACTACCTGTAAAAAAAAAAGATAATGGAATACCCAGTCTCAGTGTGTGTTTGTTAACCCATCTCACCCTTCCTAAGAATGTTTTATTGATACTTTTTAGTTCATTTTAGAGAATTCAGATGCCTTAATAAGTCAGGCCTCTGTTGTACAAGCTACTGTAAAAACATACAGACTTTACAAATGTCTCTATTTGTAAGACCTTACCGTTTTGGAAATAAGGGTAATAAATCAGCCTAGAAGCAGAATGTTTACATTATTAAAAAATACAGGGTTTTGCATAGATTAACAGTGTGTACAATTCAAAACCAAATGGTAATAGGGAATGCACAAGTGCAACTTGCACCCATCAACAAAGTTTACTCTTAGCTTTAGAAATCAGTACTATTTTTCTTTCAGATATTTTATATGGCTTTTCTTAATGCATCTATTGTTTCCATAAACCACTCTGGGACTTCTTTTTTCCATAAAATATCAAATCTTACATGTTCTTTTTCATCAACCTTTATTCCTAATTTATTTTCCTTGCCATAGTAAAGTTCATCAGAAAATTGTTTTTGACTCAGTGTTGGACAGACTTTGTCTCATATCTTTTCCGAATGGTAATGACTCTGTGAAGTTTTAGTGTTAAAAGAAAATAACATTATGGAGCAGAAGCAGCAAAAAATTGTTTTTATTTTGGAGGTTTATTCCAAGCTGAATTTTCTTAGGAGGGCTTTTAGTTTAGAAATGATCTAATTTAGGCTGAATGGCAGCTTTCCTTTATTCTTCTTAAAATAAAAAAAAGTTACTTGGTGAGAAAAAGAATTTTAAGGCAAAAAGCTATGCAAAGTGTGGAGTCCTCACCAAATGTAAATCATCTTAATACATTGATACTTACTTTTAGAGGTCATAATTTAGCTTTTTTTTTTTTTTAATCTTAAAGCTAGAATTTAAGTACAAATTTCTCTGAGAAAATGCATTTTGACATCTCAAGTGGTATTTTCAACTCACATTTTAGCTGTTATTAATAACAATCCACAAAATCTGTTTTCTGTAGGAAATAATTAATGCATGCATAGCAGTCAGAAATCCCAGGATGAAGAGACTACCTGTGAATTTTTAGTATTGCCTCAGCCTCAGATATGTATGGTATCCTGCCAGTCCTACAGAGAATACTCGAGATTTAAATGAGTCATGTAGATGACATGAAAAGGCAAAGCCAAGGGTGTCTTCAGAAGCATGTTATTTCCTTTTGTTCTGCTATGGTATCTACTCTACCCATTTATCAAATGCAAGAGCAAGCTCTTTTTACTGTGCATAGTCTTGGAAATATCTCTTCTGAATTCCATACATAGTAACAGTAGATCTATTTAGCATAGGAGAAAGTGGGTGTGTAATTAAGAGTATATTATAGCATTAAAGGAGGAAAAATCTAGGCTAAGCATTAGGATAATCTTTCTAATGTCAAAATTCAGTAGACAGGTATTAATCTAGATTACAGAGTGGCTGAAATGCCTTTCTCTTTTTTTTTCTTTCCGTCTGAGAAAAGAGGAAATGCATGGTGAGAAGCAACCTGAGTCAGAACAGAAGTTTGCTTAGGATAGGAGACATCCAACTGAATGTTTAAGAGTTAGGTGCATTGTCTGAGGCCATCACCAAGACCATCACATAGTCTTGCTTTGTGCTTCAGGAATGGTGAGAGTTCAGAAAGCAATTCCACATCTCAGCTAGCTTTTTTGGAATGGATAAATCACTCCCTGGAGAAGCTGCACACTCTCAGTAGGCTCTTAGACCAGTCACCCTGACAGACCTGTAATCTTTTTTATTTTTTCTGTGTTTCCAAAGCAAGAGATTAACAGAAGTACCTGCATTACCTGAAAAAGTAAATATGCAACAGTGTGGCTGAAAAAAAAACAACCACAACATACAACAAAAAAATGGTTTTGCACTTGCATGATTTCAAAGTGTTAAGCTGCTTAGATATGTTTTGAGTATTGAGGTTGAGCAAGGGACAGTGTTTTGAGATATTTGATTAAGAAACTCTCCTGAGCAGTTTGCCCAACTCACACTATATAAACTCCTGAGCTTTTTTGAAGCATCTCCTGCTGCATTTTACAGCCCAGAGTCAATTTTGGTTTGCCTGAAAACATCAGGCTGTTAACTACGATGGTGTCAGGATATGCTTCATATGTGGTGTGCCCATCCATGCAATGTTGATGGTAATCTGTTGGCAAGAAGTATAGCAAACAGCTGAGGATGGTGACTGTTCTCTGCCATCTGAGTTTAATTCACACACGTTGGTGAGGCAATACATAAAGGCTTTTAAATTAATTACATCCTTTTGCAACACATGGCCCACTGTGCATATTAAAACACCCACACTGCAGAGGTACAAAGCTGAAGACTGCAAGTTTATGAACTTCACTTCTGCCATTATACACGTAGATGGAAAGTCATTGGGCATTGATCTGTCTCTGGGTACATGATGCATAGAGTTATATGCTGGTCATACTTGGAAGATTTGTGTGTAGACTTCTGACCTACAGCTGAGGCTATCAGTAAAATGCACGGCTGTCTTATTCCAGGCAAGTAGCACTCTAAGATTAAGAGGGATATGAAAATGTCCTGTGCTATAGAATACGTATCTACGGTTGGAGAGTGAGAAAAGGAGAGAATGAGAAGTTACACTTGACTTCTTGCCCCCTAATCTGGGAATACAAATTTATTTCAGTTCACTGCTGCAGAACCTATCTTTTCAAACGTCTGATTTTCCGTTGTTTTGGTTGCATGTCTTCCTAGTGCACAGAAGTTCAAAGTGACTAATTCAATTTGAGTGTTCTGAACAAAGGGAAAAATCTGTCACTAAACCCTGTGGACAGAAGAATCTCAGACCAATTTATGCATTTTTAGGATACTTAAGGTGAAAGAAACATCATTAGTTTGTAGAAATAATGAAGCTGTCTATCTAAAGTCAATTTTCTACTTCCTGTGTCTTGTTATTTATTCTTCTGTGTAAGAAATAGTTGATTGTAAAATAATAGGCTGTGTAAGCTAAGAATTTTTATTATTATTTGCAGGTTTTTATTGTTATTACTGCAGAATTTGATGCTTGCATACTTTTAAAATTCTACCAGATTCTTTTGGCTTTGGTGTTTCCCTGTGGACACTCATGTGTCTTTTCTATGTACACACAACAGTCTTAGGCAGTGCAAGCTAAAAAGGCATTTGGCTGTGCACAGACTCCTGACCCACAATTGAGGTGGGTTTCATAAACATGGACAGTTGTAATCCCCTCTGTGAATCCATTCTAACTTTTGACTTTGAAACCTAAAACTTAGGGTCCTCTTCCCTTTCCTGAAAAGTTTCTTGTTTTCCTTACGCCCGTTTCTGTTCTTGTTCTTCTCCTTGCCATTGGCCTTAATCCCTTCACAATAAGACAGAGCTCAAATAGTTAATCTTTACGTAATAGTACTCAGTTCCTCCCCCTGCTGTACCTGTGGCTGTTCCACTCCTGAAATAATTTGCCTATTTGGCACTAGGTGTTGTCAATAGAGCAGGAAGAGAATTGCTGGCCAGGTGGGGGCTTGATTCAGAAGAATATGGTTTGTGAGGATTCAGCCACTTTTTCTTGCACGGGGCCTTCCTAAAGGCTCTTGATAAGAAGAGGTGATGTCTGTGCTTAAAAAGTAAGTGTTCATATTCCATGTGCAATATGAATAATTTTTGCAAAAATATGTGACTTCTGTTTGATTCATGCATATTGGCAAGAGACATACTAAGTGAATGATGCAGTTTATTTTCCCAATGAACAGATGGCATCTGCATCTTTTAATAACAAATTTTGCCCTCCACCTCCCTGGTAAAACAATCAAGGTTCTGTTCAAAGCTTTTCAATTTGTGACTATTTATTGTTTTGAGATAAAATCTTTTTTAGCTACTGCAGTATATTCACTTTTCTTGCAAATATGGAGGAAAGCAGAATGAAAGGAGCATGTTGCAAAACACCTTCCTTAAAATAATCAGTTCCTGAGTGGCAGTACAGATTAGAGCAGAAGTTATTTGTCCACTTGTCATTTCCTTTCATAGGCTCCAAGTTTCAAGAAGTAGTTTATGTCTTACAAAGTAAAAGAAAAACACCTATAAACCCTAAATTATACATTTGAAATAGAAATTAGCAGGGTCTGTGGGCACCCGTTTCCAGCCTCTATGTGTGAAGAGTGGCTTTTTAATTTTAGTTTTGTCTGATTTACTGGACGTATTTCACAGGATTGTGGGACTGGATGAGTGGATGGATCACTGTAAAATTGATAAACCATCAGGAAGGTAGGTGTACTTAATTGTATGTCACTTTAAGCACCCAACTCTGATGCATTAAGGATAAAATGAAAAAAAAAACCAACAAAACAAAACAGTAGGATAAAGTCATTTGAAATGAGAAGCTGGGGTTTAATTCCTAATTGATAGTAGAGAAGTCTTATCAGGGATCATGTTAACACAAAGTACCTGTAGCTCCTGGGATTTTTCTGTATTGATTATCGTTATGAATACAGGGTTTTAATGGATTTTGAGGGGTTATCAAGTCAAGTCTTTTTCTCTTGCAAACAATCACATCTCACACAATTCTATTTCAGAAATTATTTTGATAAGGTAAGCAAAGGTGTAGAGTACTGGACTTCTGAAACTCTGTTCATAACGTATTCATAACTTCTATCTCTATTTAATGTTTCTGAAACAAAACTGAAATATGGCAAATATTGTAAAGCAATTTCCTTTTTAAAGCGCCTCACTATGGCTGTCCGGTTAGAAAGTTATTCATTTTATGGTTATCTTTCACTGGAGGTCACTGTTGTAAAGAGATTGTAGACCTGCTTAATTGTTTAAGTGTGTATCTCATTTCTAATTAATAAAGAACAAGAAGGAATGTGTGCATTGTTCTTCCTAGTGAAAAACGGAGCAGAATCTGCCCAACCATGCACAATAGCCCTTTCTCTAAGCTTTGTCAGTTTTCTGTGAAAAATAGATTCTCAGGAAAAAAAAAAAAAAAAAAAAAAACTACCTGAGTATTTTTTCCTTGGTTTCTTTGTGTCTTTGTTTTGTTGGTTGTTGGGTGTTTCTTTTCATTAGATTTAATCTGACTTGAGAATTTAATGAAAAATATACTTTAAGCAGGGATTTCAAATATAGGTTTCATGGATCCTTTGGCTCTTACTGTCTTAGCATCTGCATCTTGTCTTAATTGTTTAAAGATTTAAATATATAATGAAAAACGTTATCAATCCTGTCCTGAATTAACTTTGCAAAAGCATGCCAAAAGCCTAGTGCCCTTCAAAGGTGGACCTGCATAGCATTAGTTACAGATAAATCAGTTGCTTTATTCTCGTTATACACATGGGGTTATTTCAGCCACTTGAATTTCATTTGAGAACTGTGGATCTACATTGGATTTTTATTGTATTTAAGATGAAAATAATTTCTGTTTAGGAAAGCAGGATAGAAGGCTCAAGGGAAAGTCCTGACTCATGCAGTTCTTTTCTATTGCCAACAGTTAGGCTAATAAAATAAAATAAATAAATAAATAATACAAGACTTGAATGATGGACGAGAATGGTTATGAGAAAAAGATGGTTTATTTTTGGTTTGGTTTGGCTTCTTCCAGGAAGGCATGCCTGCTTCTTCTTTTGTTTAGATTTGATTAGCTTTCTAAATCACTATGGAACTGAAGAGTTTTCCAGTAAACATGAACAGCCATCCTTGCTAATGCCTATTCATCTGGCTTTACAGATGTTAGCACTGTTCAGTAATTCCATGAGAAAAAACAAAGCTGCCATTATTAAATTAGTATAAAACAGTGATGGTCTAAAAGCTGTATAATTTCATATATTTAAGCAAGACTCTCTAGTGTTTGCCTGGTTTTCTATATTCAGACCCACAGTCTACTGCAAATGCTGGTTAAGTGTCTCAGTCCGTAGCTGCAGGGTAAGGAAATGACCTCTGTTGTTTGCTGCTACAGAAAGAATAAATTTTTGCCATTTCATCAATTTAGTAAAGTTCCTGCACTTCATTCTTTTGCCTGTTGCAGTGTGTTCATTTAACTGTATGATTTAAAATGGAGAGCATTTGGCTAATTAGGAGGCAGCTGTTCACTTAAGTAAATGACTCATAGAGTGATATTTATGGTGCATAACTATTTTTCAAGCCTGGAGAAACTTGAAAAAAAAAGACACAAAAGCAGATGTTTATGCTTCTACATCCATGAAAAATGCTGTGAAAACCAACTGCTGCTTTCATTTCATGGTGTTTTTCTCAAAACTTAGTGATAAATTGGTGACCGCAGCTTTTAACTAATGTCTTTCAAAATTAATAAGATAGCACTGTATAGAAAATATCCAGAATACTTTATTTCCAGTATTTGTGTGAGCTCAATATGTAAAAATGATCAGAGTTTACTATTATACATAGGCTTAATTAACACTTTGAGTACAGGAATTTGCAATTTGACTACAGTTTATTTGCTTTTTTGCTTTCTATTAGAAAACATGTATAAAATAGTTGAACTGCAAATTGGAAAATAGCAATCCCCATAAACAACATACGTGTTCCATTTTTAAATAGCATTACTACAGCAAAATACTAACAGTGTTTTCTTTGATCTGCTTTGGGAGTTTACACTGTTACAGACTTCAATATTTGGAATTGAATGCTTAGGGCATTCCCCATGGAGATGCCCATGCTTTTCCCCATGAGCTGGTTATCTTAGAACTGAAGGCATCATCTTGGTGTTTTGGGAATGGGTTGGCTTTTTCTCACCTTTTCCCTCCCCTTTGATTTGCCTGGCATTCACCCACTGTCAAATACTCTTCCACAGTTCCTCTTATCTCTCCTTTGCTTGCTTTAGTGTGTGCTTTTCTAGGAGTTCAGGTCACTCAACCGTAGCTCAGGTACAGTATAAAACCTGTTCTGAACAAAGAGACAATATAAAAGATAGCATTTTTTGTGTTCTCCCCCACTCTCTTTCTCTTCTAAAACTAGGTGGTGCCAGCTGCTAATTTCTGAGGCCATACTGAGTTCTGAGTACCAACCTTGGTAGCATTGTTGGGTGGATTAGGCAGGTGGACACTTTCTTTTCTCTCTTCCTTTTTTTTTTGTACTCCTGCACCATTTTCATATTCTTCTGAGGGTGTTTTATAAAGGCTGTTGATTAAAATACACAGGTTTTCATTATTTTGAAAGGACTTAGTCTTCTTGGCTAGGGTCCAATGAGGAGCAAGTGGAAAGTCTGTGGGTACGAATTAAGGGGCAGGCTGATATGGGTGATACAGTTGTGGGGGTCTATTACAGACCTCCTGATCAGGACGAGGGGGTTGATGAGGCTTTCTACAGGCAGCTGAAAGCAGCCTTGCAATTACAGGCCTTAGTCCTCATGGGGGTTTTAACTATCCAGATATTTGCTGGAAGACCCTACACAGCCAGCCATTCACAGTCTAGGAGGTTCCTCCAGTGCATCAATGATAACTTCTTGATACAAAGGGTGGACAAACCAACTAGGAGGTGAGTGCTGCTGGATCTTGTGCTCACCAACAAGAAGGGTCTGTCTGAAGCAGTGACAGTCAATGGCAGCCTTGGCTGCAGTGATCACGAGATGATGGAGTGCAGGATCCTGTGTGGGAGGAACAGAATACCTAGCAGGACCAGAACCCTGGACTTCCACAGGGCCAACTTTGGCCTCTTCAATCAATTATTAAGAGAAGTCCCATGGGACAGGGTACTAGATGGTAAAGGGGCTCAAGATAGTTGGTCAACATTCAAGGACCACTTCTTGCAAGCTCAGGATCTGAGCATCCCAATGAGTAGGAAATCAAGTAAGGGAGCCAGGAGACCCGCATGGCTAAACAAGGAACTGCTGGGCAAACTCAACTGGAAAAAGAGAATCTATGGATCATGGAAGGAGGGGCTGGCCACTTGGGAGGAATATAGGACTGTTGTCAGAGGATGTAGGGAGGCAATTAGGAATGCTAAGGCCTCCTTGGAACTAAACCTTGCTCGTGAGGTCAAAGACAATAGAAATGGCTTCTTCAAATACACTGCAGATAGAACTAATACTAGAGGTAATATAGGCCCACTGCTGAATGAGGTGGGTGCCCTAGAGACAGAGGATATAAAGAAGGCGGAGGTACTGAATGCCTTCTTTGCCTCTGTCTTTACTGCTGCAGACTCTCCCCAGGAGCCCCAGATCCCTAAAGCTCCAGAAGTCAGGATGAAGGAGGAGTTTGCCCAGGTAGATCAGGATTGGTTTAGGGATCAGTTAAGCAATCTGGACATCCATAAATCGATGGGTGTGGATGGAATGCACCCGCGGGTGCTGAGAGAGCTGGTGGAGGTCATTGCTAGGCCACTCTCCATCATCTTTGGTAAGTCGTGGGCAACAGGAGAGGTGCCTGAGGACTGGAGGACAGCAAATGTCACTCCAGTCTACAAGAAGGAGGACCCAGGTAAATATAGACCAGTCAGCCTCCCCTCCATCCCTGGAAAGGTGATGGAACAACTTGTCCTTGCCACTATCTCTAGGCATATCAAGGATGAGGGGGTCATTAAGAGTAGTCAACATGGTTTTACCAGGAGGAAGTCATGTTTGACCAACCTTATAGCCTTCTATGAGGAAGTAACTAGGTGGATAGACGATGGTAGGGCAGTAAATGTGGTTTATCTTGATTTCAGTAAAGCATTTGACACTGTCTCCCACAGCATCCTCATAGATAAGCTGAGGAAGTGTGGTCTTGATGATCGGGTAGTGAGGTGGATCATGAACTGGTTGAAAGGAAGAAGTCAGAGAGTTGTGGTCCATGGGACAAAATCTAGTTGGTCAGTGGAGGTCACTGGACTCCCTCAGGGGTCAGTACTGGGACGGGTACTGTTCAGTATTTTCATCAACAACCTGGATGAGGGAACAAAATGTGCCCTCAGCAAGTTTGCTGATGGTACTAAACTGGGAGGTGTGGCTGACACACCAGAAGGCTGTGCTGCCATTCAGTGAGACCTAGACAGGCTGGAGAGTTGGGCGGGGAGAAACTTGATGAAATTCAACAAGGGCAAGTGTAGAGTCTTCCATGTGGGGAAGAACAACCCCATGTACCAGTATAGTTTGGGGGCTGACCTGCTGGAGAGCAGTGTAGGAGAAAGGGACTTGGGGTCCTGGTGTACGGGAGGATGACCATGAGCCAGCAATGTGCCCTTGTAGCCAAGAAGGCCAATGGCATCCTGGGGTGTATTAGTAAGGGTGTGGTTAGTAGGTCAAGAGAGGTTCTTCTCCCCCTCTATTCTGCCTTGGTGAGGCCGCATCTGGAATATTGTGTCCAGTTCTGGGCCCCACAGTTCAAGAAGGACAGGGAACTGCTTGAAAGAGTCCAGTGGAGAGCCGCAAAGATGATTAAGGGAATGGAACATATCCCTTATGAGGAAAGGCTGAGGGAGCTGGGTCTCTTTAGTTTGGAGGAGATTGAGGGGCAACATCATCAATGTTTACAAATATGTTAAGGGGGAGTGTCTTGAGGATGGAGCCAGAGTTCTTTTCAGTGATGTCCAGTGATAGGACAAGGGGCAATGGGTACAAAGGGGAACACAGGAGGTTCCACGTAAACATCAGAAAAACCTTCTTTACTGTGAGAGTGACAGAGCACTGGAACAGGCTGCCCAGAGACATTGTAGAGTCTTCTTCTCTGGAGATATTCAAAGCCCGCCTGGACACGTTCCTGTGTGATGTGTTCAAGGTGACCCTGCTCTGGCAGGGGGGTTGGACTAGATGATCTTTCGAGGTCCCTTCCAACCCCTAAGATTCCGTGATTCTTTCTCATATAAATGAAGGGAATCTGGCTCTCTAAAAATGACATGTGTACATCCCACCCAAAACTCTGTATATAGGGTTTCTTGTTGTTTTCTCTAAGACAAAGAAAAAGGAAATGTATGTAACCAGAGTGCAGTTTAAAATCTTGGAAATACACTTTAGGAAGGAGAATAGGATCATTGTAGGATAGGTACTCTCATATAATAATCACATCTTTAAAGAGGAAGCCGAGGTGTATCAGTGTCTTGTGACTATGAACTAAGGGACAGCAGGATTAATCTGTAGTTTATTTTATTCAACAAAATTATTTTAAGCTAGATTTGCTGCTGATTGGGTAGTCTGTAGTAACTATCAAGGAATTGTAACCAGTCTGTCAAAACCTATAAGAATTGGAACTGTTTTACCATTCTTTGTCATTGTACTCGTTGTGACTTATCTGAAAAATGTAATTCAGTACAGTTTGGAAACAGGAGGTGTACAAGATGGCATGAAAAATATGTAAAGCCTAGATTTCTGTGATAAAATTGGTGGTTTATTTTCTCTTTTATCACCCATTTCATTACCTGTTTTATAAATTCACCTTCATAGTTCACTGTGTTACATTTCATTATCTTGACATATAAAATGACTACCCTAATTTCCTAAATAAAAAGGAAAAAGATACCAAAAGATTTGAGAAACACATGGTATTGTCAAGATAAAACCTTGAGCTACTAAACCATGAGTCTTCAGAAGTGGAACAACCTCCCCAGCTTGAGAGTATTTTAAGATTTCACTTTTCAGCACTCTTCTCCTCTCAACAGCTTTGGAACAATTCCCTAAGTGAGACTTTACAGCTGTTGCAATGGTTATTCTGTGATATATTTGAAATGTGAAATGTTTTCTATAAAGAGCAAGATTTCAGCAACCTAAAAAAAGATTAGTTTGAAACCATGGAAGCCTCTTGTAAAATGCAGGATTGGACTTGTTTAGTACATAAGTGCTTCCTTATTTCTCTTAATGTTAATTGACTTGGAAGATTATCATAAATTAAGCAATATTTGAACTGAGAAATACAAAATAATTTCTATTAGGAATATGATTAGGTGAGTTACTGTAGTCAATCATATTTTTTTATCCTTCACAGATAGAATAATGTTCTGCTAGGTGGCTAGTCTATAATGCTGTCCAAAATCACTGAATATTCAAACCCTGTGTGAAAAAATATATCTAGACAGTAGGGATTTAAATGGAGTATAGAAAAGACTTCATGGTAGTACTGAAATTGTAGTATAAATAACAAAGCATCTGGACAGTGTCATAGTAATATGTGCTCATGTAAACCTCTACATATACTACTCACTACATGAGCAGTTAATAGCTATCCCAATTTATGTTATTTTTCTGATATTTAATGTTGTTAGTTTTGTCACTTAGTCCCTCAGTGTCTTTGCAGTAGTGACCAATCTGTAAGAGCAGTAGTAGTAGAAAAATTATGTAAATTTAACAATTTCCAGTGAAATTGCTTAACTGAGAAGTAGTACAGCAAAAACTGAGTTGCTTCAAGTCAGACCAAATACCATATTCTTGCTTTCAAGAAACATGATCTTCCACCACTAAATTAGAGGAGTAGCTCTTCTAGGTCCAGTGACACTGAGGGGTTTATTTATCAATGTATAGACTAAGATTAATTAAATATTAGTCATTTGAGTAGTTGTTGGTACACTAGGTTTGCTAAATATACAATTGCTGGTACAAGGCAGGCAGAAGGCAACCATTTGTACATAGCTGTCATCCAGAGTAATGAAGGGTCAACAACAACATACAAACCAGAGGGCATTATTTCAGTGCACAGATATCCATGACCATTATTCCAAATACAACAAACCGGAGAGTTTTTGTAATGCATATACATCCAATCTACATCAGGCCACCTCAAAACAGGGAGGAGGCTGCTGACAGGGGAGTACCACTCTTGTCCAAATTCTAGGTAGAGTTGTAACACCTCAAGGCAGTCTGTGGAGATATTTTGAGTTTCTGTTCATAGGTAGTAGCATTTATCATAGGAGGAGAGAGTTTTCTAAAAACTGACTTGAATGGTACTAATTATCAACAGGAATTGCTCCTGTTACATAGATCATTACTGCTACACTTGGCTAGAGAACACATCCACAGTTTTAAGGGTTTGGCAGCAGAGAGGCTTTTCTCTTGTGGTTATTTGCAATGGAAAGCAGGTGCAGTTCCACTTTGCTGAAAGAGAGAGGCTCTGGAAAACCACCAGCTAAACACTGGGGAGAAATGTCTGCATGGCCAGAAACCAGTGGGGAAGAGGCTGCTTCTCTGGGCTTCCTCTCAGCACCTCTGCCACATGGAAGTGGCTACTTGCAAAGTCTGCAAGAACCTGAAATGGCTCTTCCCCAAGACAGAGTCAGAAGTGGCAATATTGCCTCTGACTGTCTTCTTGGAGAAACTGAAGGAGATACGGGATAGGAATAGTTTTGTTTCCTTTACAGACCCATAACATAATTCTAGGGAATAAATTATTTAACACGATTTCAAGCTATTGCCCAAAACTCCAGCAGAACTGCATGTTTTACTTTAGCCTAGGTACTTGAGTGATAGCTTTACTTAGTAAATCTCCCTAAGCATATTTTTGGTGAGTTGTTGAAGTGGTGCAAGGAGACGTGTCTCATCCCCGTCTCTCAACTGGTAATTTAGTGGATTATTTTTCCTCTTGGACTCTGTTCCATGTTCTCCAAATGGAAAATTGGCTTCCATTGTTTTCCATACCATCCTTCTTTACATTTATAATAGGAAAAGCAGGTGAGTTCTGTGAAACTTAGCTGTAGGTATTCATTGTGTAATTCTGCAGGTGTCTTCCAACCTAAATGATTTTATGCTTCTATGAATAAACCTGTTTTCCTCCTTTCAAAGTAAATAGTAACAGTTTTGCAATCTCTTGCCAAATAAACCTCAGTGTTATCTAGTTTTAAATAATTTGTCTGGTCTTCCCTTTGTACAGCTACAGTAACTAAAGTGTCAGCCTGAAAAAATAAATTCTTTTGCACTCTATCAGCAGTAGGCAATGCCACTCTCAGTCGTGTGCGCAGGACTGTAGAGCGAATTATTTCAACTAGCATTAGAACTTACTAAGTGAGTCACTCCTTTTTGTTCAAGAGCAGACAGTGGGAAGGAAGGACTAAAAGTGTCTTGAACCCAGACTTTGGGGAGGATGAGAAATCAGTTACTGAATCGGCTGCTTTCACAGTGGGCCAGGATCTATCAGCCCTAAAAGATCACTAGTATTTTCAGGTGGACAGGGACCTTAAGGTCATGGCTATGTGTGGATTCTGTATTGGTCACATCCCATGAATGCATGTTATTTTATGTTTAATGATTACCAGAACCACGTTGCAAAACAAAAAAATTGGCTTTATGTGGAAGGGAGTACAAGCCTCTGGGTAGGTGTCCATGTGTCATGCAAAGGCTGCATACAGAGAAGTGTTTATTTTGATGGCTAAGCTGCCAGTTCACTCTAAAAACAATAAATGGATGCATTTAGGACATCATGCCACAGGCCAAGAAGTTGTTTTATCATGATCATTCAGGTTCTTCAAAATGTTGAGACTGCAGTAAGTTTTAATGGTTCCAAATTTATAGTTGTAGGATTAAGCTGAGATCCTCAATGTTTTTATATCTGCTAAGTCTTTTTTTTAGAAACTAAATTCCCTTAGGAAAAAAACAAAACGAAACACATTTAAAAAGAAACATTAATTCCAGTGCAAGGTGTGTGCCTAATGATGTTTTTCATTTGGAAGCATTCTTCCAAGTCACAGCAGGGAAATTGAGAGCTGTCCCTAGTCCCTAGTCACACCAAAAAAAGCAATTCCCAGAAGGTCTGATTTCCACAGACAGAAGATTAGTTTTTAGATATCCATCGCATGCTGAGTGGGAGTCTACATGGATAACATCTGATATGATTAGAATGTGTTAAGTGTGTGTACAGCACGTGTGTGTGTATATATGTATATATGTACATTTTGTCCATTTGACAGTAGTTGGGAGCATTTGTGAAAGTACCAAGTCCCATACATGTATAATAAAACATGTTGCTTTTATTCCTTCTTAAGTAGTACCTGCTTGTGTAGCACATAACACAGCCTTGTTCTTGTGTAGCATGTTGTCTGACAGAAATGAGAACAAATCCCATTTGAGTTTGCTTTTGGGTCAAATAAACCTGTTGGTAACTTCAAAAGAGGATTATTTGGACAGCTAACAGAACACATTTCAAAATCAATTGGAAGATTCATGGCTGAATCCAACAGAGATGTTGTCATGTATTATTTTTTCATATAGAAAACATCATTAGAACCATCTAACATGAACTTAGGACACGCCCAATTCCACACAGCATGCAGAGAATCCCTATTTTTAAAAAATATTAGATTTTTATAGGAAAACTATTTGTTCACTTATTCATCTGTCACACTTCTCTTTAATACATTAGTTTTATCACTGATCATTTGTGAAAGGCCAGTGACACATACTGCAGACATTCAAATATGCCCATATTTTTCTCAGATGATCTTAATTAATGGACAAAAAGTCAAAATTTGTGTCCTCCGCCAGAGATATAGCCTTGTCAGATTAGCAGACATAACCTCTGGGAAGTGTTTTGCCCAATCAGCCTCACCAGAAGTACTAGATAAAGTCACAAGCTCACTTTAGAAATCAGCAGTGAGGTAGCCTCATTTATCACTAAAAATCAGAGCAGTAGTGTAACTTGTTTATTTACACTGGCAGGAAGCAAGTGGCACAGTATCAGGTGAGATCACTGTAGGAAAAACTCCAAGAACACATCCCTAAAGTCTACTTTAAACATGAGTTGTTTTAGCTTCTTTGGCCATGAATCCAGTGTTGAAGAATTCATGTTCTGCTCTTGCTGGCTATACTTTTTGTCACTGTATGTCAACATTTAATATGTGTCAGAAAGGTTAACAGTTGTTTCTAAAGGGAGAATGTCAACTTCCCATATAGCTGGGATTCTCAGTGTTCTAGAACATGGTGGCTGATAAATCTTTTTTAACATCCACTTGTTTTTCCACAGTAATATTAGTATTAACCTGAGAATTTCTGTTTTCCTTTTAGGAAAAAAGAGGGTTTTTTCAATGTGAAAAATAGCAGAAAATTCATTTTAGTCAGAAGTCTCATAGGAGTGAAATAGCCCAAGTGCTACTGAGGGTAAAGCACATCTTACACCAACTGGAGAGAAACACAATTTATATCAATCTATAATGCAAGCAGAGTGTAACAGGTACTGTGAGGTGACTCCCTGTTCTCCCAACTCAGGAGAGGAAACTGAGTGCAAATCCTAGTCAAGCACAGTTTAATCACTTTAAACCCAGAAAAGTCCATACCTATCTGGTAAAGGCAGGAGAAGAGAGCGGATAAATTCTCCCCAGCCCATAACCAGACTAGTTGTGTCTTCTTCATGAGGTTAAAACTCACACCTGTGAGGCCACAATTTTGACAAAGAGTAACAGTTTTTCCTAGTCCCTGAAACGTAGCTGGTAGGTTGTGCAGCAGGTAAATAATAAGTGAAAATGCTAAATTTTTATAGAATCTAAATTAGTCTCAACAGAAAAAAGACAAATACTGGTGTTTGTTCCTTCTCATGCCCTGTGCCCAGAAGGAACTTTTACCACATTTTTGGTGGAAGGGAATAACCATCAGCTCATTAACACATGGGCACATGATAGAGAAGCCAGCAGAAGCCATTATTTTGCTTCTTTCCATATATAGGTGTGTTCATTGGCACAAATAATATGTACTGAATTTGTGCTGTTATGTGTGTCTTAGTAAATTAACTGATGTCAAATTCCAAGTAGATATTAGTTTCTTCAAGAGATTTTTTTTTTTTTCCTGTAAACAGTTACATATGTTTTGGTGTCTGTTTTGATGAGTGTCTTTAGCCACTCCTCATAAGACATTCCTTCCAGCCCTGTCACCAGCTTTGTTGCTCTCCTCTGGAGACATTCAAGAACCTTCACATTATGGGGCCCAGAACTGCACACAGTTCTCAAGGTGAGGCCACACCAATACTGAATCCAGAGGGATAATCCTGTCTTTTAACCAGCTGATCATGCTGTTTGATGCCCCCCAGGATGGGCTTTGCCCCCTTGGCTGCCAGGGCACATAGCTGGCTCACACTGAGCCTGCTGCCGACCAGCACCCCCAGATCCCTTTCTGCAGGGCTGCTCTCTGCCACTCCTCTCCCGATTTATACTTGTCCCTCGCATTACTCCATCCCAGATGCAGAATCCAGCATTTGTTCTTGCTCTTTGTTCTTGTTAAATTTCATCCCATTAATCAATGCTCCAATCGATCCACATCCCTCTGCAAGGACTGCTGTCCCTCAAGAGATCTCAAGAGAGTCAACAGCATCTTCCAGTTTGGTATCATCAGCAGACTTGCTAGTGGAGCACTCAACTCCTGCACCCAGATTGTTGATAAATATATTGAACAAAACTGGCCCTCAAACTGAGCCCTGAGGAACAGCACTGGTGACTGGTTGCCAGCCAGAAGTAGCCACATTCATCAAAAGCTTTTGAGCCCTAATGTAGATGAATCTGCTCTGCCAGAGGGTTTGGGCTAGATGTTTTCCAGAGGCCCCTTCCAACACCTAACATTCTGTGATTCTGTGATTCTTCACCCAGAGCACTGTGATCATCCCACAATTGGCCAAGTTGTCCAGAAGGGTGCTGTGAGGGACAGTATCAAATGCCTTACTAAAAATCCATAAAAACTACATCCACCGCCTTCCATATATTACTAGGCAAGTGACCTTATCATTGAGGCATATTGAATTAGTTAGGACTTTCCCTTTGAGAACTCATGTTGACTGTGCCTAATTAATTGTATTGTCCTTTAAATGCCTTTCAGTAGCACCCAGTATGATCTTCTCCATAATTTTTCCAGGAACCAAGGTTAAACCAACAGGCCTGTAGGTTCCTGAGTCTCCCCTCATGCCCTTCTTATAAACTTGAACAACAGTGGCTAGCTTTCAGTCACCAGGAGCCTCTCAAGACTCCCAAGATCTTTGGTAGCTAATTGACAGAGGTCCTGCTGTAACATCCTAGTTATCCTCTAATTAAGTGTGGAATCCTGCACCTGGGGAGGAATAACACCATGCACCAGTACGGATTAGGAGCTGAGCTGCCAAAAAGTAGCTCTGTGGAGAAGGACCTTGGAATCCTGGTGGACAAGTCATCCATGGGACAACAATGGAATACTGGGTTACATAAGGAAGAACGTGGCCAGTAGGTCGAGGGAGGTCACTCTCTCCCTCTACTCTGCCCTGCTGAAGGCACAGCTGGAATAGTGCATCCAGTTCTGGGCTCCCCAGTTCAAAAGGGACAGGGAACTACAGGAGAGAGTCCAGCAGAGGGCAACAAAGGTGATTGGGGAATTGTATAATCTGTTTTATGAGCAAAGGTTGAGAGAGCTGGGACTTTTTAGCCTGGAGAAGGCTGAGGGGAGACTTATTAATGCCTGTAGGTCTATAAAGGGTGGGTGAGGGGAGGATGGAGCCAGAGTCTTTTCAGTAGTTCCCAGTAACAGGATGAGGAGCAACAGGCACAAACTGGAACATAGGAAGTTCCATTTAAATATGAGGAAAAGCTTCTTTACAGTGAGGGTGACAGAGCAGTGGAACAGGCTGCCCAGAGAGGTTGTGGAGTCCCCTTCTCTGGAGATATTTAAAACCTACCTGGATGCAGCCCTGAGTGATGTGCTCTGGGTGATCCTGCTTTAGCAGAAGAGTTGGACTAGATGATCTCTAGAGGTCCCTTCCAAATCTGACGATTCTGTGATTCTGTGATCTTTGAAAGTCCTTTCCAACCCAAGCCATTCACTGATTTTATAATTCTGTGATGTTACAGAATTTTGGAAGAGTATTAATAATAGCTCAGGCGACCTGGTAAACTCAGATTGTGTGAGCATATTTTGCCCTCCTAAATTCTTCCAATAAATATTATTTTTGTGGTGTTCATTGTTATGTATTATTGTGTTCTAAAACAGAGAAGAAAGCCAAGTATTTTGAACTCCCAGATTTCTCTCATATTTTTGTGAAATGTTTTGATATTTCTTATTCCTCCCTACCAACTCACCCTTCTCTAGAACAGACCTATGGAGCTTCCCTGGGGTCAGCTCAGGCATCTATTGAAGATTTGGTGGATAATTTTGTTCTAATTCCTTATCTGCCACCATTTAACTTTGTGAAAATTATTACAGAGTGGGGTTAATTTTCTGAATTTTATTCCAGGGGTCTATTTTAAAGACACTTCATAGGTTGCCATTTTGAAGTTAGTCTTGCTTTTATTGAGCCTTACCTTTGTGTGTGTATCTATCACGAGTCACAGAGGGCAAATATGTAGTTTCAAGCCACAACTGCTAGGACAGTTGGTTAATAAATACAAATATGAAAATTCATGGCCCAGGATGCCACAGCAAGTATTGTAGAAGTGTCATGAGACCCAGTCTCTATTCATTCTTATACAACCTGTCTTATGTACCAATGCATAGGAAAGAATCTAACATCCATTTTTGCTATTCATAGTGTGCTAGGCACAGCCTGGCTTTGAAAAGAACTTAATGTCTGGCCTCAAAAATTGTTTTGGAGAAAAAAAATTGTTATTCTTCACTGAAATTTATTTTTACACTGTTTCTAAAATGTCTGATTCCAATCAACCGTCTACCTTGCGGAAAAAAACTAGGCAGTGGACCACATTCTGGCTTTCCATAAAACTCCAGATGATACACTTGGAAGTTCATGCCAAGAAAGAAAATAGACTGTTTCCAAATAAAATGTATCTTTGATAAAAATCTACCATTTATAACACAGAGATTAAATGCTAATTTAGCCCAAGCATTTTGACTTTTCCTGAATCCTAAACAAAAATTCTGGATATGCAAATAATGGTTTTCTTTTCAATGCACTGAACAGTGTTAGAAGCACCACCTGAACTCTGGTGTCGTTGTTGTAGTTTAACCCCAGCCAGCAACTAAGCATCACACAGCTGCTCACTCCCACCTCCAGTGGGATGGGGAAGAAAATCGGGAAAAGTAAAACTTGTGGATGGAGACAAAGACAGTTAAATAGGGCAGAAAAATAAGTGGTAGTAGTACTAATAGTAGTAGTAGTAGTAGTAGTAGTAGTAGTAGTAGTAATAATAATAATAATAATAATAATAATAATAATAATAATAATAATAATGTATTGCATGTTTATATTCTCTGTGTAATTATTGTAGTATTAATAATATATATTATTAATATAAATTTAATAATAAGTTTGTGCAAAACAGGTGATGCACAATGCAATTACTCACCACTCATTGACTGATTCTCAGCTTGTCTCCAAGCAGCAATCACCACCCCCAAGCTAACTCCTCTCAGCTTTATGTGCTGAGCATGACATTACAACTGTACAGTTGCTTTCAACACAGTGCTGTTTGGTTATTCTTTAAGGTCTTTTGCATCTCTTAAGTGTTAATGGATGTCTCTCTACAACTCCACTCAAAAGTTTTTCAAAACCCATTTTAATCATGCAGTACATCATCAAGCTAACCACTTGATAAGGTGTCTGACCCCATTGAAGTTGCCAGCAAAATATCCTTTCACTTCAAGAGACAAAACAGCAGAATAAGTCTGATGTGTTTTCAAGTTCAACTTGAATTACATCAGCAAAATAGTCATCTCATTTCTCGTTTTATGATTACTGATTCAGCTGGAATCTTCTCAGGCTTATGGGGAGCTGACCATAAGACTAGATTTTGATTCTTTACATGCACCATCAGGAAGAGCTAGTTGCAAATGAAAAGGGAAATTTCCACCTGCATTTCAATCTAAACAGGTTTGCCCTTTTCTTAGTGCAGCACATACAGAGATAAAACAAGATCTGGGATTTTTTGAATTCTCAAATTGAGATACTTGTCAGTTTTAAGTCTTATATTCTATAAGTAAATAATTTTTTTAGCCTCAAGGAGCATAAAATACTAACATCTGTTGGTTTGTAACAGCAACTGACTTCTAGGGATACTTCATTGCCATGTTTCACCTGTCTTATCAAAATGTTGCAGCAGTACAGTGAATAGTTGCAAAAAGTAGCAATACCAGAGGAGTATTCAGGGTTCATACCAGCAATGCCATGTTTTTTGCTGGAATATATTTCTTTCACATTCAAGTGAAAATCCCCTTTCTTGCAAAATTTGAAATAATATTCGTCTTTTGAAGAGAAAACAAGACCCTGCCTTTCAGCGTGTCTGTAGCAGGAACTAGCGAGGATGTAGTAGAGAAAGCTGCACATTGGTGGATTGGTGGCCTTGCTGGGATTGCCAAAGGAGCAGAGTGAATCAGGTCACTTTTACAGTTGTGGCTTGAATGGCACTAGTGAAGTAGCTCATTTTGGAGTTGTTTGCTTCCTTGCAGCATGAAGACAGTTCAACTAAAGGCTCAGTCCACTTGCAGCAAATGATCTCTCAGTGAACATCCAGACTCTTAAGTTACTGCTCACATCATTGCAACAAAAATAATGTCATTCAAGTTTGTTTGCTATATTTCTGCTTTAATTTCTAATCCTTAGCAGCTTCCAGTATTTTCCTTTATACATTCTATTAGAGTACAGCAAAAGCTCGTTTGAGGAGTAATTCAATTGCAAGCATTGAGCTGAAAGTGCTAATTGTATGCTCTGATCAGTGAATATATACTTGCTTGCTATTTGCTTTCAAGCTATGTCTCTAATTTAAAGAAATGAAGACAGTTTAGCAGCCAATAGGAAACCAGAAAATGACAGCAAGATTTCCCTCTGCACTATTTCAGGATTGAAACATGCTGGAGCAGTAATATACCTGGTCCAGGAGATACAGGAATACCAAAACTTCTGTGGTTACATTATTATTTTGGTGTGGTTGTGCTGGTACTTCAAAGATCTTTTCTCTCTGTCCTGTGCATTTTTTCACGTTCACAACTAAACTATTAATGTTAGGTGAGCTCCCAAGTAGATCGCAGCAGTACAAGTGTGAGGGTTCACTCAGTCTTTGGAAGAAGTGAAAGCCTTCTAAATTCTCCAAAAAAACTCCACGCCATCTTATCTCCACAATTGTAATTTTTGTCAGTTTAGTGGACAACATAATCTGGTCTCTGAGTAGGCAATTTTGCAACCTATGGCTTTTCAAGTGCCCGAGGAAGAGGAATATTGCAATTAAACTACTGCTGCATTTTTGAGAATGGTCTTTCTGCCTTGAAAATTACACTAATAGAACACTGAAAAGTAGCAAGATAGGGATTTGGAACTGAAATAGCAATTCTTATTTTTTCCAACTGTGATTATTTTCCTTATTGCACTTTAAAAAGTATCTGGTTCACTTGCATATAGATTTAATTTAATATAAGAACTTGCCATACTTTTTAGGAATATGTTTTGCAATGCAGAGTCCTGTTGTGGCAGCATTCAGCAGGAAGTTATTTGAGGGTTTGACCAAAGTACTTTTTCACTAAAAGGTTTGTACTTTTATTAGAAACTATTAGTAATTTGGTGCTACTGTTGAAATTCTTCAGGGGAAGACAGGCTAATTTCCTAGCAATGCATTTGCACTTCTTAGTTCCAGATTCAGGCACAAGGTTATATTTTCCAGTTTGTTAGACGTAAAAGTGTAGGTATCTGATGTAAAATAGAGTGCATAAAATCTAAGTACTGTGTGTCATTATCTATGTAGTCTGATTTATAACTGCACCTTTATTGCTAATTACTTAATGAAAAATCCATATCTGTGAAGTGACTTGTTGGAAACTTTGCCTTTTATTAAATACATTTCAGTATGTAGGTAAACTTACAAATGTTTTCCATTTTCTGGTAAATTCATAGCTTGAATTTATATTACCAGTTTCCAATGATGCATGCATTCAGCTGCATATGGAAACAGTAGCAAACATCTAGAGCTCATTTGAAGTGAGAAGAAAGTGAATTACAAAGTTATTATGTGACAACAGCTGTGGTACTGAGATGAGAATAACTAGTGTCCATAAATTTCTCTACTTGTTTAATGACAGGACAGTTTATTGGTATTCTATCATCCATTATTTGCAGTCAGTGAGACCACATTATCGAAGTTACTCCATTTTGTGTTATAAGAACATTTCTGAAGAAAACATAAGATGCAAAATAGTCCTGAGGCACTTAAAATGCAACAGAAGCTAAAGCAGTCCAAGCTCTACAAAACAAGAGCATACCTGAGCAGTAAAATGCTGCAAAACCACAGGTGTCTGAGTTTCCCACCTGAAGTTTTTCACACATCCAAACCCATGTTCCTGTTTTTTGGGGTTTTTTTTGTACCATCAGTGTCTTGGCTGGACCAGAAGTGGGATCCACAAGCTAAGCAGCTCCTGAAGGTCCTGATTTGCTATGTAGACTCAGAGCATGCTAGGAGACTTCACCTGGAATACTGTGTACAGTTCTGGTGCCCTCAACACAAGAAAGATACAGACCTGTTGGAGAGGGTCCAGAGAAGGGCCACCAATATGATCAAAGGCCTGGAGCACCTCTGCTGTGAAGACAGGCTGAGGGAGTTGGGGCTGTTCAGCCTAGAGAAGAGAAGGCTCTGGGGAGACCCTATAGTGGCCTTCCAGTACTTGAAAGGGGCCTACAGGAAAGCTGGGGAGGGGCTTTTCATCAGAGAAGATAGTGATAGAAGAAGGGGTAATGGTTTTAAACTGAGAGAGGAGAGATTTAGGTTAGATACTCAGAAGAAATTCTTCACTCTAAGGGTGGTGAGGAACTGGAATGGGTTTCCCAGGGAGGTTGTTGATGCCCCATCCCTGGAGGTTTTTTAGGCCAGGTTGGATGAGGTTTTGTGCAACCTGATCTAGTGGTAGGGTTCCCTGCTCATGGCAGGGGGGTTGGAACTTCCAACCTAAATGATTCTATGGTTCTATGAATACGCTGGGCTAAGCTGAAAAAGAAAATATATTCCTGAAGAAGAAGGTAATGGTGATGCTTTGGATGACGATACAAGTTTTTGCCTAGTATCCTCATTAGAGTACTCACCTAGGAGGTATGACATCTGGATTCTGCACTACTCTCAGCCCCACTGACTGTGCCGAGAACCCCAGCTCCCTGACACTTCCCATTCCCTCTGCTGAGTTTACAGGGTCACTGTGCAATCAAGAATGAAAATTTTGAGGAAGAAAGCAGAAAAGAAGCAATTTAGGGGACCAGCTGGGATATTTATTGAGAAAAGAAAATACAGATTCTGGGGTTTGCATCCCAGTTTTTTTCACTGGTTACAATGAAAGAATTATCTTTAAATACTTGTAAATACAATTTGGGTTTGATCATCTAAATGACACTTATCTGAATGCCATTAGATACTGTGGGGAATGGTCCAAACAGCTACCAAAATTGTCTCTGAAGAGAATCATAAAACCAGTTAGTTTTTAAAGGTGACAAGAGCAGACATATGCTGAAACCAAGAATACTGGCCCAGATACTCCACTGTCAGGAGTTCAACTATATGTCACGCTTCACAGATGCAGTTGATTCATGGAGAATTGGGGCTGTAGCATATTGTGCCAACAGTCCAGGTGAACTCTGACATGCTTGAGCTGTTAAGCCTGTTCAAATCCACCAAATTATGTACCTTCTGGTAAAGACAACAGAGGCTGTGTGATAGGAATAGGAACAGGGTTTGTAGATGTATAGAGTAAGACTTTGGAAATTGCTTCCTACTCTCATTGTTTTCTTGTGCACACATCCTCATGGAGCATATCAGTGTAAAGAGCGTGTGTGTGCATAATCATCAAGTTTCTACCCTAAACTTCCCTTAAGTATGTCCCTAACGTACCTTTACAGGACAAAATTTCTAAGTGAAAACTCAGGCTGGGACAGAACTTCTCAAAACCATAGAAAAATACTCAAAAGCTGTGAGATAAGATGGGTACAGCCTTTGGAAGCAGACTGCAGGCTGGGTGTTTGCAAATTGTCTGAAGCGGAGTTGGAAAAGATTTGCCCTTGACTCCTTCTGGAAATTGCTCTTTCAGGGTGTTGCTATTCTCTCTCTGCATAGTGTTATCATTCTTGGTGATGAGAGAACATCCTCTGCTCTCTGAGAGAGCTCCTTTTCTGTGAGAGAAGATAATTTCATACAAAATGTTCCCTTTCCACTTACGGGGGTTTACAGCAATGTGCTGATTTGGGCTCTTCACAACAGAGCTATGGTGGAAACTAAAACGACTTTCTGGCTCATACTCCAGGAGGTGCTAAGTAACTGGAATCCTTTGTTTGTCATTCTGTGTTTGACTAATGCCTATGTTTCATAGCTTTTCACTCTTGAATGCAAAGATGTGTTTAAGGAAATTGAGCTTGAAAGAAAGAGAAGGAAAAAAAAATGAAAAAAAGAAGAAAATTACTCTTATTTATGGAATCCATATGTTTCAGGACTTCATTTATGGCCTTGCTAGGCTGAATACAATGCAGATTTCTTTCTTTCATGCTTGTAGAGAAAATCTTTGCCTGAACTCAGGAGAATAGTTACTGCCTTTTGTGACTTTATTTAAAAATTAAGCAGGAAATAAAATACTTTCCTCTGTAATGGAGTAAAGGCTAACCTGTTAGTATTAAGTTACCATGTCCTTTACAGTTCCAAATGTGTAGGGACTTTTTTTGCCTAATGTAACACTAGAGGAAGTGATTAGGGTTTTTTGTATTACAACCTCTTTCTTTTTCCTATATTCTCTTTGAAGTAGTGTGAGTAACACTTTAAAATGTGTCAGAAGTTATTCTAACTCAGGAATGGGCACTGACCCAGAAATCCAGTAATCATTTACAAATTTAAACAGAATAGCACTTTCTTTTCATGTGAAATCCTAGCTCCATTCAACTTCATAGCACAGCTTTCTTCATTTTGCTGTGCTTTTAACTGCTTCTCCATTGGGAAGGGCATAATCTATTATTTATCGATAGCTTCAAGCAGCCTCTTTGCATGCTTTCAAATATGAAGCAGCTGGCACTATTTCAGCAGGACAGTAAGTTTCATGGAACATGAGACTTCATTTTAAAGTTTTCAAGTAACTTCTATGTATTTATACTGACTTGTTTGTTATGCTTGATTTTCATTTTGTTTTGCATAAGTGACACTGCTGTGCACCATTTTAGGGAAGTACACATGCAAATACTCTTTGGGTTTTGATTCAGTTACCCTTCTGTGTAGTAGTGGAAAAATATGTGTGCTGTCCTTGTGGCTTGAAACATAAGGAATTAAAACTCTCTCACAGGCCTTTGAAAATTGAAAATGCAGAGTGGTGCTGTAGTCTATCTGTAACAGTGTGGCAGAACTGCATTTATCCATCAGTTAGTGGTTGTTGATCCTCCAATTTATTGGTACCATTGACCTGATAGGACTGGGACATGCTCTACTCAGAAAGGAGATATGGCTGGCCACCAGAAAAGAATCTAGGCTACGGGCAAAGCTATGCTTGTTTAAGTCTGCTGGAAAAAAAACAATTTTGTAAAAAGACAAACCAAAGTGTCAAGAACCTCAGTTAACTTGACTCATGATATTACATTGTTCAAGTGAGGATGTTTTAATATAGAAAGCCCTGTCTTTCATATAACACATTATATCTTCTGCACAATATGTAAAAGAAGGCATGCCTTGCCCTGTGTTGAGGCTTTACTCCAGCTGTTTACATATTTCCAAGATTCCGAGCACAGTCAGGTAGCTGCTGTTTCTTATTTTCAATTCCTAGAGATCTGACTTTGCTTTATTTTGCTCCCTAAGTTTGCTATAACCTAGGATCCAAAATGCTCAGTATTCAATCTCTGTCTCATGGATAGTGTGTTATAGTTTATCAGTCTTCTTTGTTACTGTAAGGTTGATAACTACAGTGTCAGAAACATTTGCATTACTGCATAGAAGTATCTGATAAAACACTTTAGATTATGATGGGTTTAAAATGTTTTGTAAATTATGTATTCCTGCTTCACTCTCTGTCTCAGTCCTCCAGTGTTATGTTTACAAGATGAAGAACCTACAAATATGCATAGAGGAATAGTCTAGTAAATATTTTTTATGTTAGAATGTGCCATAAACATTTCAAAGTTTTTCTCCTGTTTGCAGTAAATATGACACAAAACTTGTGCATTTAGGACATTATTTGGGAGACTTTGTCCACACGTGTTTGGAGTATATAGCAAATCTCAGACATGGCTTGGTTGCACATGGGCAAATTTACATAAATGTTTTATACAGAGTGAAAAACCCACCATAACCTTTGTGCGTTTGTTGTCCTTGTATTGCTCTATTACTCCATCCACATACAGAATCACAGAAAAGTCAAGGATGGAAGGAACTTGTGGAGATCATCTGGTGTGACCTGCTGGGTTGGACCCAGAGCAAGACTTGGATTAGGCTACCTAAGGCCCAGTCAAGCTTCCTTTGATACTTCCAGTGAAGGAGATTCCATCAGTTTTCCGGGCAACCTGTTCAAGTGTTTAATTGTTCTTGCAGTGAAGAATTTATTTTCAGATGGATGTTACCCTGGTTCAACTGGTACCCTTTGCCCCTTGTCTTGTCATTGGACAACCTTGTGAAGAGAGTGTCTCCATCTGCTCTGTAGCTGCCTTTTAGATACTGCAAGACTGTGGTTAGATCCCCCTGAGCCTTGCCTTCTCTAGGCTGAACACAGCCAGTATTGTCAGCTTCTCTCCCTAAGTCAACTTTGCCAACCCTCTGATCATTTTGGTGACTCTCCACTGGACTTACCTGAATTTTTCATGTCTGTCCTGAGCTGGACAGATCAGGACTTGGTAGAGCAGAACAGGCTACAGTGTTTCAGGTTCGGCCTAAGTGCAGGGCAGATAGGATACTCCGACATCCCTCCACTGCTGGCTGTGTTCCTGCTGATGCAGCCCAAGACACATTTGCCTTCTGGCTCATGTTCAACTTGCTGTCCACCACTGGGACACCCAGAACCTTTCCCCAGAGCTGTTCACCCCACAGTCAGACCCCTAGTCCATACTGCTGTGTGCAGTTATTCAGGATGCAGGAGTTCACATTTATCTTTGTTAAACCTTGTACAAATCTGCTTGTCCCAATTTTCCAGCTGGTTGACATGTTTCTGTGTGATGGCTCTTCTTTCTGGCCTGTCACTCCTTCTACTTTCATGTCACCCACAGACTTGGTGAGGGTGCAGTAACTGTTGTCATCCAGGTAATTTCTAAAGATATTGACTAGTACTGGACCCAGTGTCCAACCTGAAGAACTCCAGTGACTATCAGATGCCATCTGAACTTTAAGCCATTTCTCACCACCCTTTGAGTCCAGCAGGTTTTCTGCCCGTCTTTTGGTCCATCTGTTCATTTCTTACCTATTTGTCCATAACAATAAGGGCATGAGGCATCAGGCATGTAGACAGGTATGTATATGCAGATACAGTTATGCATATAAAGAGGGAAAGTATATGACCCTATATAAACTTTCTGTTTTATCAGTACTGTCTTATCAGTACGGTTCTTCTGTCAACAAAAAATGTCAATCTAGTAAGAGAATACTGAGGATATTTAAATTCTGGGTTATCATTGTCTTAAAACTCCCTGAAAGACTCTTCATAAAACTATTAAGATAATAGTTTTGCTCCATTGATATTTAGAGCATTGTTCTTTCTTCATTTTAGGAGCCTGGTGTTACTGTTTCCTTTTAAAAATGAAATTACAGTAAGTTTAAACAGCTAAATCATCATTCTGAAATGTGTCTGTCTGTTTTATTGATACTTTAATTAACAGCCATGCTACTAAAAGTGTTTCTGTCTTTGTGACAGATTCTAGTGGTTTCATCATACTGGACAAAAAGATCCATTGTTAAAGCACAAAGGAATGCCAAACCAAGATATTCTCTGTGCAATGCCATTCTAACTGAACTTTCATTTTATGAAATGGCATCCAGCCCATTACTTTAATTTGTGTAAAGCAAAAGCAGTCTGCTTCTCAAAGACATATAATAAATTGTCACCCATTTTCTGACTGCAGACCTCAGATTTTGCCCAGTGAAATGCATTGTGTTTTTGTTTGCCAACATAACAAATGAAGTGCAGGGCAGGAGCCCAACGCACTGTGGTATCAGGGATGCTCAGCAATAAAAAAGTCTCAGTGAAGATGTAACAAGAGGGTACCTGCTGCTATTCCCTCAAAGGATTTGATGTTTTCTCATACAGATGCTGCTAAACGCAAGCAGTTGTGTGTTCAGATTTTCTTCAATCTTCAGGTCACTGACAGGAAGAAAAGCTGTAACTTCAAAACCCTGAAGGTGGAAGAAACTGACTTTGTTGGCCTTTGCATGTAAGACAAGGGGAGGTCTAGTATTAATAGACCGCCTGCCACTCCTAATTTAATAGACTCAGGCTTACTCATTCTTAATAGAATAAGGGAATTTAGCAACTTGAAAGGATTTTTAAGCAGTACATAATATGGGGAAAATGCCTCAAATGGGGAAGTTACTTTCAACACTGTTCTTTGATTGGCTGAGAGATTTAAAGTGCATAATATTAATGTAGAAGCTCTAGACACAGGAAATTTACATGCTTTAGAAACTGTAAATGAATGCTTCAAAAGAAGCTTATAAATCAATGCTCTTTTAGTTGTAACCAAAACTCACAGCTCAAGTAATTGGTCAAAGTCCACTTTAGCTTTTCAGCAAATTATTTGGAAGGAGGTATCATTCAATATTTTATCAAGCCTTCATGCAAGTTTCAGTGGAAGCTATTTTCAAAATCTGTGCTTAATTTGTTGAGATTTTACAAAGTAAGACAAAATAAATTTTACCATGTGTCTGCTAGAAATTCCTTAGAGATAAGCCATCCCAAAGAAATACCCATTTCTATAACCTGCTTTCCTTCTTCCAGGAACAACCTGGTGAGGCCCTTGATGCATGTAATAGATTTGATTGGAGCATACATTGGCAATGATATCTGGCAAGTCTGTACTCCCTAAGGCTACATTCTTATGTTTCCACAGTGGATCTGCTGCCAGAGCAGCATAAAAAAGCTTTCAAGCAGATGATAATTGAGCTTTGTATGATGCATGTCCATTAAATTTAAATTAAAAGTTTCATATTATCCACTGGTTTACTCCTGTTAAGCTGTAGTTTACCATCCAACTATTCTGAGTTGTAAGAAAAATGTTGGTTCTTTATATTATTTCAGTGGTGAGATTCTATCATGTTCCTTGGGTGTTTCCCATCTTTTATTTTCAATTCCAAATTATTTTATGTTTTATTGTTGTGACCAGCCCTTAGAATAATGATTGCCTCAGAAATTGATTAACGAAGAATTTAACACATCTGCAACTTGTTATGATATTCTCATTTTGCTAATATGGTAAGAAACTCTGGAAATTTTCCTGGGAAAGATCCTGTAGGGGGAAATAGAATTTTTTCTATTCTACTGAATCAACTGAATCTTGCAGATCTTCCAGACCAAACACTTTCATAAACTGTATTCGCACTGATCCTTTGATGCTCAACCAGAATCCATCTGCCAGACACTGGTCTTGTCTAAAGAGTGGCTGCAAAAAAGTAAATCTACTCAGAGGCTATTATACAGTTATTTTTTTACTGGCAAACTTCAGTCAGTGCTACCAGATGTCTACACTAGTCTTTGTGCTGTTTGATCTCTCTGGATAGGATTCTGCTTGTCTGGAGGAATAGCAGAGCTGTAAGAATCTGCCTTCTTCTTTAAGGACAGGTAGGATTCCCATAGGACAGGTTCCCTTTCAAAGAGAAAATGATCAAGTAAGCCCCCAACATAGTTAAATTTTCATTCCTTGAAAGATAATTCTCTTTAGGAGAAGATTATCTTGGTATCTAAACCATAAAATTTGTTGGCTGTTCACAGTCCTCGTTTTATATTCCCAGTTAAGCTGCATATTTAGTTAAATGTGTTTGAAGGAATTTGGACAGAATGAAGTCATACTGAGATACCTCATGTGCTTTTGATCTAGTGTCTGGAAAAGTCCTCAGTTGAGCCCCTGTCGTCTTAAACTCCTGAGTACAACCTGCCTGAATTCATAACAAATCTGGTTTTCTGGTTTTGTGGACTTCCCAATGAGAGACTGTGAATATGTAAAATAATTTTTTTCTTAAATAATTTGCCAAGTAACTCTTGCTTCTGCTTTTATTTGTACTTAGTTCTTGGTATATTTTTTACCAAATAAGAATGTCAACATTTGCTGTAGATTCAAATTTAAGCTGAAGTACAGACTTATTCTGGTAACAGATATTAGTGTCTAAAAGAAGAATGTGATCTCTTTTCTTAAGCTATTCTGCATTTTTGTATTAAAATATGCTTTTAAATCTATAAGAGGAATGGAAATGTAAGAATTTTCTCCTGATCCATTTTAAACTAACCTGAATAAATACCATGTAGATTCAAACATTATTTTTCAAAGAATTTACAATAAAATAATGAAGATGCATGAAAAGAATATGCATAAGAAACAACTTAGTGTGACATGAAAGAAAGCCTTCTCTCTAGCATTCAGGATTAGAATTGCTGCTCTAACTAAATCCCAGACTGCATGAGAGATAGCTCTTGGAAAACAGCACCACCAACAGAGAGGAAATTTTTCTTTTTTTTTTTTTCATTCAGAGCTCAGATCACTTCTATACCCTTTGCAACAAAATCTTGTATTGATTTTTTTCTAGCAGCTGCCATCTGTGTTTTGGATTTTATTAAGTGAATTTGTTTCCCTGAACAAAGCAAAACATCATTCAGGCTACAAAAATGAGTAGACAGGTGGTCTTCATAAAAGATATTTTTCCCATTGTGTTCAATACCACCATTTAGTCTAATTATCCCTATCATCTCACCCCTCATATTGTGATTTTTTTTTCCCCCACAGGAAAGAAATAATGGCATTTCTTTCTGAGAACAAAGAATTAACTTGGAATTTGTGCAAAAAAGCAACACTGCTGATTGGTTTGCTGAATGCTTTGGCAACAAATTAGAAGATGTAAAAGGGCATTTAAGATTTAGTGCATTAAACAAAATAAAAAATAAAAATAAAAAAAAATAAATATAAAAATAAAAATAAAAATAAAAATAATAATAATATCAGGTTCTGTACCTGTCCTGGAGTTTCTCTGCAGTTCACATTAGTTTTTTATGACTTTTTGTGATTGAAGTCTGAGTGTAAGAGGAATGCTTGTTCAGTTCTGGGGAAAAAAAAAATAATGATCTGTGTGGGGCTGTGGGAACAGTGCTTTACATTAGGAAATTAAACCCAAAAATTTTATTTCTAACTTCCATGGAAAGAGGGAGATTACTATGTTGTAATATCATAACTTAGCTTTAGATACTACTTTGCTTTCCGTATCTTTCCTCCCCACCCCATGCCAAGGCTACCACAATAATGCATTCAGCACTATCCATGTCTGGCCAAATGAGAAGTGATCAGCTCCAACAGTGTAATTCTGTTAAATATATCCATTACCAGGCATCCCCAAAGAAAATTTAACAGCCCATTACAGCCCACTCCCATGCATACTTCCATACTTCAATGCATACTTCCATATGCTCACATTCTAAAAATGTACTTTCTAGAAGTTTTCATACTTACGTTGTTTTTGACACTGTTAGCAAAAGAAGGAAAATTCCATCAAGTAAATGTGTGCAAAAAGTGAAAACATAGAGCATCTAAGTATTATTAGAATGAGCTGGAATAAATAAGTGTGTAAATGTATTCCATATATCCAAGTCCAGTTGCACATTTTCACCACTAGTAATTAGAACAATCTTTCAACTCAGTGTCTAAGTGGCTAAGAAATGAGAATGACATTTCTAACAGAGCGTAGGGTGTTATTATGTGAGAAATGCTGAGAAACAAGCCAGGATTAAAAAGAGAACAATTGCGACAGGAGTTCAATTCCCTTTTCAGAGAATTGATCAGCTTTGCAATCTATTCAGTTTTATAAATGAAGAGAGCGCTGGACAGCCCTATTGGTCACGGTAAAGCCATCTTCATGGTAGCAGAAGACAGGCAGATTTTGGTGTTTTTGTTAAAAAAAAAAAAAAAATATGGTCCTATTCCAAAGAAGAGGAGGGGCAGGCTAAAATTCTTCTGCTATTGACCATTTTGGGTTCTTCTGCTATTTAGTTAGAAAACCTACAGGTACTATATAAACCCTCCTTCTTCACAGGACATTACAGAGGTTGAATACAGTGAAGTTCTACTTCCAACGTAGCCTGAATTACGCCATGGTTTAGGTACAGCTGCCTGCACAACTTAATTTTAACTCAATCGCAGTTGAATCTGCACAGTGGATCAGAGGATCTGGCTGCAAGGATTGTTGTGTTAGACACTGAGAAAATAAGGAGGCGGATTCTCAATACAGAGCATGAAAAAAATATATTATGTGGTGTCACAGCAGGATTTTGCCTAATTATTTCATTTATTCTTCATCTCTCAAAAAATGACAAATATGGAAGTACCTGGATATTTGTGGGGTTGAAAGCAGTGTTCTGGGAAACACGTAGGGTTAAATTAATGAACTGCATGAAGAGAGGGCAAGCTGGAGGGAGACAAGAGCAACATCTGGTGTGTGCACTTTCTATCAGTAGTCAAAGTTAGCCAAGTGAATGGAACGTATTGCCTTCCAGAAACACCTCTGGAGTATACCATGTCTGAGAGCGTATTGACTGAGAAAGATGAAGATCAAGCACAAGCACACTCCCCTTTTCTTCCCCATTCCCCCTAAAAATCAAGTTAGCATTCTGGTAGTAACAAGTGAGAAAAATATGAGGAAAACAGCCCTGCAAATACCAAGGTCAGTGAAGGATGGGAAGGAGGTGCTTCAGGTATCAGAGTAGAGATTACTCTGCAGCTCATGGTGAAAGACCATGGGAATGCAGGCGGACCACAGTTGAGCAGACATCCATTCTTGCAGCCCATGGTGCACCCCATGCCACACTGAGGGAAGCTTCTGCTGGGGGAGGTTTAGATTGGATATTAGGAAAATTCTTCACTGAAAGGGTTGTCAAGCATTGGAACAGGCTGCCCAAGGAAGTAACTGAGTCACCATCCTTAGAGGTTATTTAAAAGATGTGTAGATGTGGTGCTTAGGGACGTGGTGAAATTGGCAGTATGCTAAGTTATTGGTTCAACTTGATCTTAAAGGTCTTTTTCAGCCAAAACTATTTTATGATTCTGTGGAGAGCCCACACTGGAGCAGGCTCCTGGCAAAAGCTGCACCTCATGGAAAGAAGCCCATGCAGGAGTAGGTTTTCTGGAGCAGTCTGTTCCTGAAGGACTGTACCTCATGGAAAGGAGTCATGCTGAAGCAGTCTTGTAGAACTGCAGCTCATAGGAGGGACCCCCTCTGGAGCAGGGGAATAGTGTGAGGAGGAAAGTGTGGCAAAGAAAACTATTACAAACTGACCTCAAGCCCCGTTCCCCTTCCCCCAAGCTGCTTTTGGGCAAATAGAAGGGATGGGAGTGAAGGAGTGAAGAAGGAAGAAGGCAGGAGGGATGATGGTGGTTTTAGTTTCATTTTTGTTTCCCACTGTCCTGCTGTGTTATTAATTAGCAATAAATTCAATACATTTCCTCAAGTTGAGTCTCTTTGTTCTGTGACAGTAAGTGGTGAGTGTCCTGTCCTGTTGAGATGGGGAAGTGAGACAACACCTTACAGTCAGCCAAGGTTAAGCCATCACATTTACTCGTTGTGCTCTCCACAGCGTGGTAGGTAGCACACTTGTTCAGTGCCTTTCCATCACTGGTGATGCATTTCATTTTGTCCTTACATTGCTAGTGCTTAATGGACTCATCGAAACTTTTACAGAATTATCAAGGTTTACTGGCTTCTAAGTACTTCCCAGAAGCTGTTACACAGTGATACACAGTGATTTGACAGTGTCAAAGTAGGCATTGTGCATCTTTTCTGAAGTTCCTTGTATGGCCTCTTTGAGAAACTGGTAGCCAAATAATTCTTTCTCCCAGTAATACAGCACAGTCTGTCTGTGATGCAGTTATGTGTGTACATAGATGATTTTTGAAATGTTATAGCATCAGAAAAGTTTTGTATGTAAGTTCTACCATGTATACAGCACATCCATACGTTCAAGACATAGCTTCTTAAAGCTAGAATTGCATGGCTTTTTTGTGTTCAAAACATTTGCATTGCATCTGCAAGTGTAAGCCCCAGGGTTGAGAAACTGTGGAAATGTGGTTGTTAAAACTTAAGTCTCACTGTGTTTTTTCAAGGGCAAATACTAACAAGAATGGATAATAAGTGTCTGGCAAATTTTATATCTTTGTTTTAAACTACAAAAGGGCTGATGTGCATACTTTTCAAAGTTTACCATTTTTTGTTTTTTGATTAGGAAAGCAATGTGTTTCACTGGCTTTGTTTGCAGATATAGTGGTATTCTTTTGGCTGAAATTTTCAGCACCTCGATATCATTCTTGTAGTGAGAAAACTTCCATTCACTTGTCTTCAACAAATAATTCTTGCAGAAAATGTTTCTTTCTCTCTGCCATTTTGGTTTCGCCTTTGTGAAAAATGCTGCATTTCAGCCACCATATTGCAAATTTATTTTATTCATAAGGACACATCTGAGTGTAGACAAGGAGTGCAGGAAAAAGTGGCAGCTCTGGCAAGAGTTTCAATGCTGTGGGAACCTGCTATGTGCTGAAGTTGACAGAGTGGAAATGGAATTTGGCTGTGTAATCTGATTATCATCTTTGCAGTATCAGAAAAAATGTTATTAAAGTATATTGGCACAATAAAGAACCTGAAATAGTCTGATAGTGCTTTAGAAATTAATTCAGAATCGAAATTTGTTAATTTATCTGGAGATTTGGATGCATGTTTATAGAAACATTTGCATGTTTGGTTCATACCATATCAAATATCATGTAGTTGCCTTCATATTACCTATATATAGCTGTGGGACCTGACAAAAATAACATTATGTGAAACCTGAACTTGCATATGTGTCTTTACCTCTGTAAATACAGGAGTACTTCATGAATGTCACCACTGTGCAAATAAGGCACAGCTGAGAGCACATTGCATCAAATCCTTCCCACAAGCAGTTTGCAAGTAACTGAAAAATTCAGCAACCTGCTGTTATCATCTGTCATAGTCCATTTCTCCTTCCTTTTTATTTATTCCTCAGCTGCAGCTGATAACATACCGTGATCTTTTCCTGTGGTACTGCTGGTGCTGATGGTGACCCATAGGTTGTTCTGTGGTATTTGTGAATCCTGCCCTCATCTACTTTGCTGCATTTAAATTCTGATATATGTGTGAGTCCTTAGGTTTTTATAAAAATAGATTTACCTTCTTGGAAGGGGAGTTTGTTGGTGACTATACTTGAAGGAGAAAGTCAAAAGGGAAGTTTCTTGTATCCAAAGACCAGACATGAGTGTTGCTGATTTGAATATAAAGCCTAAAGGGCAGCAGAGGCTTGCAAGAGTTGTTCTCTGGACCTCACATTATTTTGGCCAAAATGAAGAGATCTTGAAGCTACAACATGAGATGGTAAAATAGAGGATTGGGCCTGCTGATCCCTTTGATTTCAGTCCATGGAATTCACTGAAATGCTGTGGAAGAAGAAGACAAAAAAAAAATCACACACACACACAAAAAAAAAAATCACAAAAACCACCAGAAGTTTGCATGATGAATATTTGTATTGATTTTTTATAAAACACCAACCTGTTTATAGGCATTATAAATATGCTTATGGAAGTGTGGCATTTTTCTGTAGGGTGAAAAACATAAGTCAGTGTTGGTGCTGCAGTAATTTAATGCAGACATAGTTTTCTACATTATTATAAGACAACGGATAGATTTATTTTTACCCCAATTGCATATCAGTGGTACAAATATTTTAGTGATATGAGTGTTCTGCAGTAAAACTGTTTTGTTCCCTCATTTGGTAGGAAAACCACATTATATATAATCTCCGGAAGTGGTAAAGGGCGGAAAGCAATTCTTTTTTTCCCCTTCTTATTTTACATCAGACATTTGTATTGCAAATTCATTCTAATTGCACATTCCAACTGTTGAAATGCAGTGGTAAATCACAGGCAATGGCACATTTCATTGAACAAGTAGTCATAATCCAACAGTATATGTCTTTTGAGAGGTGACTTTTTTTCCTTGCTGTGCAAGGAATGGGAATTTTAAAGCATCCTTTCAAAATGCTAGCTACCAATTCTTATTAGTCACCTACTAATGGGAATGCTTGCCTGTGTCAAGATTTATTTGATTCACAGGAGGCCGTATGGAGTTCCTCATGGTTGCATTGCAGCACTGCGGTTAGAAAGTTGCTACGTCAAGGTTAGGGGGAGGACAAACAGGCAGCAAGAAAGGCAGCAAGAAATGCAGGGAGCAGTGTGTGAGAAACTGTGAATCATCATTTCTGGAATGCATCCTATCTGCAAATACCTAGGAGTCACTTTGATATCTCTTAAATCAATGAAGGTATCTGGTATTCTAGAGATAATTCTGGATTCAGGACAGAAATTAGTTGAGAAGTCCTTACTGGAAAAAGAAAAAAATCTTCCCTAAACATAGAATAACATACTCTAGTGAATAATTTCATTATTTTTATGCATACATCATGGTGGTTTTCAATGCGGATGAAGTTGCAAGTTTCACGTTTCTTCCGGTCACTGACACCTGTACAGGGGAAGAACTCTATTTCCTTTTCAGAATGCAAAATTCCCTGAAGGGTTATCTAATACTTAGCAGACCAGTACTTCCAAAGCAGCTGGGTAAATGATTATTTGTGTAAAGAATGAGCAAGAACACATGTAAATGTGCTTGTGTTGTCATGACTAGGGCAAGCACAATTTTTCAAGATAATCTAATGCATAGATCACAAATATCACTGTCTCATGGGAGTACAGTACACGTTTACATTCTTAGATTGATGTTTGTTAAGCTGTTAGTTGTTCGAGAATAATTTCATAGTTCTTAATAATTGTGATATCTGTAAAACTTCCGGGTTTTGCAATTTGTTGTGCATGGTCATAACATCTCAAACCATCATGAAATTGGCAGTGACATCAGTGACAAGTTCTTTTATAGGCTTACAACTGCATCCAGTACACCTGAAGATTAGTGTAAATGAACCTTAAAGCTGGCAGTATAATTCACGTTCATTCCAAGGTCTGCTTTCAGCAGTGGAGCTGCATGGAATTACCTATGTTGATAATAAATGATAAAATTATGCTTGAGAACACAATGTTCAGCTTAGCTAAGAGCTGTTAGGGAACTGTATATGTACAAAGTCAGAGTTTTTGAGTCTCTACAAACAGCATCTTATGACCTATTTAAACATACCCATTTTTGTGCACTCAGTCTGAATGATCTTCATTCCAATATTTCCTTGTGCAGCAGTGACTAACTTTCCCATGTAAGAACAAGCAAGAAGGATGTGAAGACTTGCCATAACAGTTAGGTTCCTATAATTAATATGTTAAATCACAAAATCATAGAATCGTAGAATATCTGCCCTCCTGAGCTGATCATCTTACATATTTTATGCTTTTTTCTCCAGTCCTTCCTCATGGAAGATTCATTGACAGCTCAGACTCAAAATGGGTGTAAAACTAAATGTTATCTTCTCTCCTAAACATTTCCACCATCCTACTTGCCATCCAAGCTCATATAGCAATACTTAGCCAGTCTTCCTCCACAATTTATGGAAACCCTGCCTCTTTCTCTCTATACAGACAAATGTCACTTTTCATAAGCTTTTTCAGTTTTTAAGACTTCCTGCACATCCTCCTTAGCATCCATATTGCTGGTGCATCCACAACACAACTGGTAACACTACTGCTCTCATCTGTCAAACCATACTTGCATCTTTTAGCTCATCTTTTGTCTTCATGCTAGAATCATAGAAGGTCTTGGGTTGGACAGGATCTCTAAAGGTCATCTAGTCCAACCCCACTACAATAAGCAGGGACATCTCACACTAGAACAGATTGCTCAGAGCCCCATCAAGCCTGACCTTGAGTGTCTGCAGGGATGGGGCCACCCCCACCACTCTAGGTAACCTGTTCCAGTGATTCACCACCCTCATCTTAAAGAACTTTTTCCTAATGTCCAACTCAATCTACCCTTTTCTAGCTTAAGGCCATTACCCCTTGTCCTGTTGTCATATGCCCTAGTGAACAGGTCTTCCCCAGCCTTCTTACAGGCCCCTTTCAGGTACTGGAAGGTCACTTGCTATAAGGTCCTCCCAGAGCCTTCTCTTCTTCAGGCTGATCAACCCCAACTCCCTCAGCCTGTCTTCATAAGAAAGGTGCTCCAGCCCTCGGATCATTTTTATTGCCCTCCTCTTGACACACGCTTGAACAGGTCCACATCCTTCTTGTGTTGGTGGCTCCAGAGCTAGATGCATTACACGAGGTGAGGTCTCACCAGGGCAGACTAGGGGTGCAGAATCACCTCTCTTGATCTGCTGGCCACACTTCTTCTGATGCAGCTCAGGATGCAGTTGGCCCTCTGGGCTGTAATTGCACATTGGTGGCTCATGTCGCCACCAATATGGATCCACTAGTACCCACGTGTCTTTTTCCACAGGGTTGCTCTCTAGCATGTCTTCCCCGAGGCTGTATTCATATCTCTGGTTGCCCAGTGCAGAACCCTGCACTTAGCCTTGTTGAACCTCATGATGTTCACCTGGGCCCACTTCTCCAGCTTGTCCAGGTCCCTCTGGTGTATTGACCACACCACCCAAATCCTGAATGTTTATTTTCTGATTTGTAGATAATAAAGAGAATGTTTCCAGATTATACCGTAAAGATATTTTACTTGGAATAATTTATATTATGTAAAATCACTAATAGTTTTCAGCATCGAATGAGAATTTTAGCAAAGAATGTGATCAGTCTTGCAGAACTCTGTAAATGGCATTTTATTCCTGAAAAGCAGGCCTGTACAGTGATGTGTGGTTTCTTTTTCAGCTCTTACCTGAAGTTGAATGCTTAAAGATGGTAAGGGAGGACAGGTTGTTAAAAGTAGTCCTTTATTGACATTTTATGTGGCTAATTTTTATAGTTTTACAGAACATTTAAGTTTAAAAAAAAAAACAAAACCAACTGACATTGATACCTAACATCAAGACTAGCTGGATTTAAAAAGACATTTCTTTATATTAGTTAAAAATATGTCTAATTGTATATGTTGAGTAATAATGTTTTCTGGCCTGTAAAATAGACCACAATAGTAATATGCCAGAAATAAGCATTGCATGTGTTTGCATTTACGTTGCAACTAACAAGATTCTTTCCTCTGAGACTCCTCTGGCTCATTGTTAATATTTAAAGAGTCCTTGATCAAATAATTCCCATGTGCTGCCAGTGGAAAAGAAAATTCAATTAATATGCCAAAAAATGGAATGCAAACAGTAAAAGAATATTTTAAGTGCTGTATTCAACTGTGAGTTTGACATGAACATTTTGTCCTCTATTTCACAAAAACTTAATATTATGATTTCTTATTTGCAAATAGATTAATCTGCATAGGAATATTCAAGTTAATATAATTGATTATGTGCTTGCAAAGTGATGGATATACATGTTAACCAGTATTTTACTGACTATTTAACTTTTCATCCCAACTTCTTGTTTGAAGTGAAGCAAATATACAGGTACATGATTCCAACTGTTATATCTATAGCATAGTAGCTGGAAACCTTCCTAGACCTCGGAGTGGTGATATGGGTTATGCACTAGGATATAAATACCAAGGTCAGCTTCAAAAGGAGGAACATTTTACATAACCATATTTTTAGTTCATTCAGGGCCAATGGAAGTTAGCTATTTAGTCAACTGCAATACAGGGTAGTATATTCTGGTTGTCTTTGTTAACATATTGCAAATTTGAACACTAAATTTCTGCTGGAATAATCTTCCAAATGCAAAATACATCAAAATATACTTAATGGCTTGGTCATTTTGCAGCACAGACGACAGCACTGCAGAATATACAAGAATCTGTCTCTAGAGAGACCAGAGTTAGGTCATATGTTGCGCTATTCACCCTGTGGGTTTTTTATGGCTTGGGCTTAATGTTTTTCCAAAGAAAATGAAATTTGAAATATTCATTTCCCCCAGACTTGAAGTTTTCTCTTCCAAATGATACAGAGCATTTTTTTCACAAAAGGTTCTGGGCAGTGTCTATCTTTCACTAAAGCACTCTCGCCTGGGGAGGTCAGAGAGAGCAGCCTCTGCATAAATTGCTGCCATACAGCCTGTGTGAGTTGTAACAGAATGAAAATCCCCCGTAGTGTCATCTGTTGGAGGGATTTTGCAGAACTGTCAGTCATGTTCACCCAACAGAAGGGAAGGGTATTCTGTTTCACACCTCAGTTCATGGTCTCAGAGGTGTAATTACAGATCACATGAAGGGCTTCTCTTCTCTGGGGAGGTACCACAGAAACCGATGGATGCAGAAGGCAGCAGGCTTTTCCATGGAAGTTGCCTGAGAACTTGCTCTTCTTCCCTAAGACCAGGAGGCTACTTGTAATGGAAATATTTTTTCCACAGATAGAAAGCTAGACTAGATATGCATGAACCATGTGCTTCATTAATCTAGTCTGATGGCAGAAAGCCTAAACTATCCATATGCTCACTGTGGTCTGGCATTGCAGAGGCATGCTGACAATTTGGCGATGGTTACTGTTCCTGTGGGTGTCACTGAGACATTCCTGTTTCACTTCATCCCTTTGGTATCATATGATGTTTTGGGAAGCTGTGTACATTCTGTTTCTTCATGCTTCACAGAGAATGCTGTTACATACCCTGAGCTCCAAGAAGTTAAGAAATATGTACCATGAGATGTAACTGACCAGGAGGTGAAAAAGAGGTTTTCTCCAGTTGGTAATTTAATACCACCAGCCAATTTCTTTGCTTATTATTGTCTCCTTTGCCTCTAAGGTAACCAGGCTCTCTTAGCCGTGGAGCATTTCACATTCCTCTCAGTCCTCCTCATGTTTCTTATCATACTTCATTACATCTTTCAACTAGAACATTATTCTTTAGAACCATAATGCTGCTTTGTTTCCCTGAGTGTGCAATTCTGAGAGCAAATCACCTTAAAGCAGAGCGACATTCATGTGCTGAAGTTATCTGTGGAAGCAAGTGGAAGAATAATATCCCTTCTGTCATAAAACAAAAGAATTGTTGCCTGTGGAGTTAGTTTAGGACTGCAACTAGGTTGAGAAGTCATATCATTAAGCATTTAACAAAAAATATTCAGTTCCTGACAATTAGGAACTAATTTGCCAATTATTATAGCTTCACAAAGGCCATCATTAGAAGAGTTTAGAAACAGGGGCCTTAGTTAAATTTATCACTGAATATTCCTGCCATGTTGTTGCATTCCAGGTAAATTTTTGTCCATGACAACTTGGTTTTAGCCATACTGTTCATGACCAATGGCATGAAACTTGGCAGCTTGGGGAAATAAACGTTACTTGATTATTCAGTGCGTTTTTAACAAAGTGCTTTGCAATCTTGTCATAATACTGTTTTCTAATCACAACTAGTGTTGAGGAAAAACAACACAAGCAATTGCTGGGACTTCAGGCCATGGGAGAATGGTGGCAGCAAAGTCTGGTATGAACAGAGGTTTAATGGCCATGTAAGAAGGAGTAGTCAGAAGTCTGTGATTATCTAGCCTCAGGTTTACACAGGTTGCCTTAATAAGAGTAAGGGCAGCCCCACCTAACTAAACAGAGAAGGATACGACAGCAAACTTGTTCACTTTTTAAGGGGATGGCATATCCTGAAGGAGGACCAGGGTTGTACTGTGAAACATAGGCATCACCCAGGATGCAATCACTTGAGTCTGATTTCTGCAAGAGAATATTGCAGTCTTCAGAACTTCTTGCTTTAGCTAAAGTTTACAGTGTTTGGAACAAGGATTGATAAATTTTGAAGGTTTATTTCTCCAGATGCCGTGGATTATTTTAGCTACTCTGAGAATATGAGTTAGCTGAAGTTGATGGGACAACCAGACCTGCTATAATAATTAAGCTTTTTTCAGGTTAATATAAATGTTCCTATTAGTACCATTTCAGTTGTACAGCAGCCATTAACAAATCTTTACTGCTGAATTCAAATCTAAAAACTTCGTACTACAGGACATTCTAGTTTCTTCAGCTTCTGTCTATGAAAAAAAAAGGACCATCAAGAAAAGGAGACAGGCATCATACTTTTTACAGCTGTGCAAATAAAATTCTCTGTCATTCTGTGTAGTTACTTTCACAAGAATGCCCTGTGTTCTATAGATCTAAAGCAGCAGAACAAATTCATATTAAATTGATTTTGGAGTGGTAGGTAGTAGAGTTATCTCTCACCATCACTATGTTTTAAAAAGATTCAGTCTTACACATTTCATTTCAATGACTTTTCCCAATTTGTACTTTATAATGGTATTAAAATACCTGGAAAAATTACTTTTTTACTATTTTTTTTTTTTTAACCTGCTTGGAAGTTGTGTAAAAAACAGGAGATGGCTTTTTACTTGGGTATTAATAGATTTTAAGCCTTTTAAGAATCTAAACGATAAAAGCATAAAAGGTGATTTTGTTTAGACTTATGTGGGGAAGAAAAGAACAGTTTCCCACAGTGATTATACTAATACCTTCATTATCATAACATGAAACAAGTAGTTGTGTGAGTAAAGCATGGCTGCCTTGACTGGGAAATGTGACTTTCCATAGTTTTGTGTGTGTCAACTGACTGCATAGTTCATTGAATCTCAGTAGTGTTTCTTACTCCTTATGTATCTTTAGTCTTTTCCCATGTCATTTTTTTGGCAGCAGCAGTCAGGCTGTTTTCTTCAACTGGAATAACCTGACATGGGAAAAAAAAGTTATGAGAAGCGAACTGGTAAATGTTCAGACCTTGTGTGAGTTCCAATTTCTTTATGAGACCTGTAAGAATGCAATCATCTTTACAGGCGCTGTGGTTCCCTCAGTCAGATTCAAGTTCAAAATTTTACGAGAAAATGGCAGAAAATATAGCTGAGTATTCAGTCCAGTTAGTCACACAGCCCATCCGAACTAAAGGGAAAAAATGTTCTCTTGAATGATTTCCAGGGAGGTGAGAAGTAACAGAGGACAAGTCAGCCTAAGAACATGGAAGAAACTTCCCAGTTCTGCTCTCAGATCGGGCAGTACAACAGGAGATGCTCAGTCAACTCAGAGGATTCAAACTGCAGGACCAAAGAGAAATTATTATCTGGCCACGTCTGTGCCTGGTGGCAGTTCCTGCATCAGGCAAACCTTGAGGAGGAATCAATCCATGTGTTCCTTGGCTTTCCCATGTTCCTAAGGAGTGTACTTGGGAGGTCAGTGCTTCCTGAAGGAAAAAAAAAGGAGGGTTTGGGAGGATGAATGGTACCCTCTGTGGCTTTTGCTCTTATTCTTCAATCTTCAAATACCACCATTTCTGATGCTGTAAATCTTGAAAATGTCCTGTCCCTGAATGGTTACCCTTATGCCTTGTACCACTGTAGCCCAGGTCCAAAAATACTAGATTCTTTAATCTCTAAGAAGATTCAGGCTCCTTTTACGGTTCTTCCCTCTGTCAAGAAATAGGTAGGATTTGCTTGTCTTTACCAAAACTTTCAGGAGTTATACAAATCTTGTATTTCAACCCCTGCCAGTTTAAATTGGAATTAGGGAGGCAGGGCAGGAAGTAGGGCAGTGGGTAGAAGAATGGACATTAATGCGTAGATAGGGAGATTGTATAAACCTTTTTACTGCAAGAAACCTGGCAAGTAGTGCTGAACAGATCATTTTTATTGCTGTCCACCGTCTCTGCCATAGACTTCAAAGAGGCACTATAACTGCCTGAGATCACAGTCTTAATGGCTGTATTTAGACTATAAAAACTTCCTTTTAAATTACAGTCTTCCAGAACTAAGCCAATGTTAAGAGCCTTAGCAGGCTTGGCATTTTTTTCCTATTCACTTAGAATAGGAGAGATCACAGACATATTCATGCTATTTCCAAGGTTTTATTTTGAACTTTCTCTGCATATGTCCTTGACCTGCCAGTCTCCTTCCATTTGGGAAAAGAGGGGAATTGCTTAATGGCTTTTTATGCCATTAAGTATGCAGGAATCTTCTGAACACAGCTTTATACTCAGCCAATAAATACTTATAAAAAAAAGATCACCACTTATTAACATTCTACATATATGCTCTTGTAAAGAGTAACAGCATTTACCAGATCTGGTTGCATTCTCTTATTTGATACGTTTTCAGTGGGTTTATGGAGTAAATGCATTTTGTTATGTCTTCTGTTTCACACTGCTCTATGAAAACCTTTAATGGAAGATGGGGAAATAAACTTATGGGCCTTCTTATCTCAAATTAACCATATCTATTCTTAGATGTGAAATAAAATTGAAAGAAAAGACTCAATAAAAGAAATGCATGTTGCAGTATTGCTGGAGTCCCCCTTACTCCATACAGCCATTCTGGGACAGAATGAAAGGAATAAAAAATTGCAAAGTGGACTCTGCTCACTTACAACACAAGATTCAACCCATGTCTTCATTCCCTTGTGTTCTGCAGCCATTTTACCTTCACTAATTCAGATAATAATGAGGGAATTTTTACTTCCTTGCAAACCTAAACTCCACCCCATGTATGCTTTGGCTAGTGGTTCTTTAAATAGGTACAGACTGTCAATCCATAAATGCTGTAATTGGAATTAAAAAAATACAATTAGTTTACTAATAGCCTTTAAGAAACTGTCACCTGTACACAAAAGAACAACAACAAAAAAACCTGTATTTACATTTTTAGTAAATAATTCTTTATTTTTCAATTAGTTTCTTGATTAATAATTTCAAAATGGATAGTTACTTAGACCAGTGGCCTTAATTTATCTGCTGAAAAGTATGACTACAGAATGCATGCATTTCTGAACGCAAGCACCCATGTTATACAAAATTATTTTCTTGGATCTTCTGTGCAGTGCCTTTAATAGTACACTCTAATTTAAACACACAGAAAATTATAGTTGCAGTAATGCAAGTTTTCTAACAGCTATACATCTCATTTCTTTACTAGGGGTCGCGTGCGTTGGTTTTTCAGCAGGAGTTCACCTGGCTGTCAGAGTTGATAATGATCACTAGGTCTGTCTTTCCTGGGAACTTCCCAAGAAAGATGATAAATGTGAAATATTAGATTGGCTTACTGTCTTAAGGGGCTGATGTAGTTTTGTTTCCTTTTCTCCGTGCACTATAGATTGAACACTGCTAAACAGTAATTGCTGAAAATATTAATTAAAAATATTAGTTTGCTTGAACATTGGGTATGATTCTGATTTACATTTATGAATAGCCCCCTCTCTGGAGGTGGTCAAGGCCAGGTTGGATGAGGCCTTGTGCAGCCTAGTCTAGTGGGAGGTGTCCCTGCTCATAGCAGGGAGGCTGGAAGGTGATGATCTTTAAGGTCCCTTCCAACCTCAGCCATTCTATGTTTCTGTTATTCTATGATTCTGTGAAAATACATGTTAATGTGACTGGTCTCAAGATAAATGCTTTTAATTTATCTAATTATTGGTAAAAATGTGTATTTGCCTGTGTGAGCACGAATTCAAGAATTTGAAAATTGTTGTTTTAAATTAACACTCCAAATCCAAATAAATTTTTTAAAAAATCTATTGTGGAAACAGAAGACAGCTGTGAATAAGTATCTTTTATGTTACGTGTTGTACTGTATTTGCAGTCCAAAGTAGGATCTCCATGGGGAAAAGCTGGGAAAGACCCAAGCCCTGCTATGACAAGTTTACTGGATGTTTCAGTCAAGTTCTTTCTAGACAGAGAAATTCACAAGAACAAATCTGTATTTACTGATATAGCTTAACAACATTATTGCATATCAGATAAGAATTGTGTTTTATAAAGTAGCCAAAGACTGCATGGGGGGCAACTTCAGGAGTAACTGAAAGCCGAAAATCTGCCTTCAATGAGATTGAAGAAACCCAGTCAAGTTAATTTATGATGAAGAAGAGCATGAAATAGCTCTGTGTTACAACATCATGAGGGAACGTGGCTCATGGTAAGGTCTTCTGAAAAGGTCCATTAAAAAAACTCCACACCTATTAGCTGGAAGAGCGTACCAGACACCAGACGTACCAGACACGTTTAGATGTAGATATGTACCAATGGTTGATTACCAGAAAAATTTCCTTGGAAATTTGGCAGATGATGTTACTTCTTATCTTTAAAATTGGAATTACTGTCTTTCTACAAGGTGTACTCTATGTCAACAAAAAATTGCAGCTCCGTGGTAGCAGTTACGGATGGTTTTTATAACTCTCATATTATGTGTGAGGACAAACAGTGTGGTGACCCTGGCTCCTCCTGAGCTTACACAATAATGTTGACATTTATCATATGATGGACCTTATGTTTTGAAAGGAATATGAGATTTGTGTTGAATAACTAAGATGTAATAAAGTAAAAAGGCTGTGTACTTTTCATTTAGGCTTGCAAGAGTATGGCTATTTAGTACAGAAATTAGAATCCACTCACCCTTCACCCAAAAATGAAATTAAATTAGGAGGAAGTAACAAATAATTATCAGGATGTTCTGAATGTATCACCACTTTGATATATATAGTAGTCTGCTTATGGTATTTCTCTTTTAAAGAATAATTTCCTGAAGAATTTTCAATGCTATGGAAATATTTAATGCACACTTACATATTACCCTGCAGGCAATTTTTACAGAATATTACAACTTAATTTAATTAAAAATAATTTAAAATGCATTACTTAAGTGATTTTTTAAAAGTAACTTGCAACAAGATACTTTGCAGTAGAACCTAGAAAGAAAGCTTTTCACTTTTAAGTGTATGTTATTCCAGTATATGTACACTTTATCATTTGTCATTAATTGTAGAATAAATTTCAGGAGCTCTTTGACATGTATTTCACGTATGATAGTTCTGTGTGATGAAAAAGTGAGTTACTAATACTATTATCTTCTAAAGTGTATTATTAATGGCTTTGAAATGGTATCCACTAAATATTACGGGAAATACTTATTCTTTATTATTGCTTTAAACTAGCAAGTATTAAAAGCAGAGATTAAGTTCATTCCATTCATTTTCATGATATTCATGCTAGTCTCACTCTGGAGAAATTCCATTGAGACCTATGAAGTTATATCAATTGGGACATTGCTAGAAATAGTAACACACCAAAAAAAAAGATAGTTAAGCTTATATTTCCTTTTCCTTCTTTCCATTTAGTGTTTTCTCTTCCACTTTTTCCCTCCCTCGCTTTGATTTTCCTGTTTCAATTAATGCTCCTTAATACAGCAATTTTCAAGTTAAATGGCAGTATTCTTCACTGGTTTTTACTTGATTTTGACTTTTTTTACTCTATATACAAAGAAAAGCTTTAATTCTATTCTTTATTATTGTGTTTAATGTCAGCAATGTGTGACATTCTGTCAAGGCTAGTATAAAAGAGTCTGGTATTCCCTGTGAACCTCCAAGAGAAAATGTGTGGTGTATAAATGCCTAATGGGCCTATGAAGTGAGGCATCCTTCAACAGCAAGATGTTCATTTACTATGTTGTATATCTGAGCACAGTGATTTGTGATGATCTTCTGTGCAGGGTGCATGCAGTGAAGAGGAAATCATCTTCAGATGTGAGTTTCTTACTAACATGTATAGGAAGTACCTGCACTAGTTTAGGTGGCACCTATTGTGAGGGTTCCACTGCTATAATATTCCTCCTAGTGTCAAAGCCTCAGGGTGAATCCTGTGTAACCTTACCAAGCTGATAAAAGATCAGTCATGAACTGTGGAAGTAAAGATCAATCAGCCAGTCAAGTGCAAATCACAATCAAAGTCCTTGATGTTACAAAGTTGACCTTTGCAGTTCAAGCTATCAGCATTTTATTCACTTTTCATTTTCACCTATCGAATATCAGACTATTCATAATGAGTAATTTAATTTAAAAAAAAAAATAAGTTATTTTTATATCTTCCTTATTAAAAGCTATTCTGAGGGCAAATTCTGAAATGTTTAAGGCTTGTTCACTGTTCTGAAAAAAATTATTTCTATGAATAAATTTTAGGTTCATTAGGCATGTTCTGAATTCAGTGATTAAGCTTTGTTTTTATTTTAGTTGTGCATTAATAGAATTATTTTCTGATTCTTAATCGTATAAGCATAACTCCTATAGATTCTTGTCATATGCCATTTGCACACATCAACATGCATGAACAAAGTTCAAAATAAACTTTGAAAAAGTATTTTTTAATCTTTAAATTTACTTGCATTTTAGGTATGTGCAGGACTTTAAAACTACTTACTGAAAAAGGCATAGGGAGGGCAGAAGGAGGCATGAGCACAGTGGAAACAAATTGCATGTGCAGAAAAATAGCAGAAAAATCTGAGATACTTTTTTTTATCTGAGATACTTTTTTATCTTTTATGTTTTCTATCAGAATCATACACAAATAAAATCACAGTTACTGTTACAGGTGTTTTTGTAAAAACTTTTAAATTATTGCAGTTGTAAAATGATAGATTAATTGTAGCTAAAGGTTCTGGGATTTGGGCGGAACTGAACGAAGCCTCAAATCTGAAGTTGAGATGTTGTGTCCTCTGCTCAAGGGGAGAATACCCTCTTAGAGGGGATGCAGCCCCTATCCTGTGCCATTCTTGGGGAATTTGTTTTGCCCACAGACTTTCTCTTCCACACTTACTTTTGCTGTCACATTTTACTCTATGAGGTATCTGATAAATTTAAGTAGCTTTTTGAAAGTACCAGTATTTTTTTCAGACATTCTTCATAAATTAAGATTTATTTCCATGTTTGCCATACCAGACAAGAATTTCTCATGGAATTCTGTGAAAAATAGTCCACTTTCAAAATGGTTGCCGTTTTGGTTTATTCATAATTTGACCTGCATGAAAAATACTTGTAGAAAATATTTTCCTCTGAAAATACAGTTTTCTGTTTCTAAATATTTTTATGCCTATAAAATATTTTTATGCCAGGTGTGAAATTAGGCAAGTTGATTTGAACAAGTGGCTTAAGACTTCCACTGAATCTAACTCAGTTTCATGGCATTGCTGTAAAACCAGAAATTATTTCCATTCCATCTACTATGTGACAATAAGTATCGATCAGTTACTGTAACCATGAGAGATAAGGTCATTAAAGGTCTTACATACCACAGTACTTACATACCACAGTATATAATAAGGGTTTGGTTCAGTTTTTAGTTGTTGTTGTTGTTTTTTTTTAATTTTAAAAAAATAAAATAAATCTTAAACTCATGAAGTTCAATGTTACAGCCCTATGTTTAGGGAACCGTTACAACAGTCCTGTTATTCTCTGCCTTTTAAGCAGATGTTTCATATTCAATGCCAAACCAAGCTGATGCTTGCTCTTTTCACTTTTAGATTGAGCTGGAACAGGTTGAAATGAGTAAGATTATGTTTTGATCTAAGTATGACTGTTTTCTTCCAACCCAATGAACTTGCACCTTGCTTGCTCAGCTCTTTTGTCTCCTACCGTCAGAGAATGCTTTTGTTTCTTCGAGGAGGCAGTTCACTCCCATGTCATTCCTTGACCATGGATTTGCACAGGGCATTCTTGCCACAGTTTGCTTCATCTCTTATCCTGCTGCTTCACTAGAGAAACCTAGCATGAGCACACAGGGCCTGGAACATAGCCATGACCAGGCAGGGTGGTCCTAGTGGTGACATTTTTTTATACAGTCAAGGCTCTATAATACTGATATGACTATGAAGTGGATTTTCCAGGAAATTGTTATTGGCAGTTAAATTACGGGACATTTTCACGGAGACTTTGCAAGCATTTTTCTTTCTGGGGTGCCAGTGGGGGTAGCGTATGGGCTGTCTACCTGTGAGGATCAATAAGCCCTGTAGTGTCATTCTGTTAAAACTCATGTCTTCATGACTCTTACCCTTGGTCTTCACAGAGCTTCTATAAGGCTTCCATGAAGTTTCTCCTTTAAGACACTTGCAAATTTCTTTCTCCATTTTCATTAGTTCCTGGGGCTGACAACAGATTTTCAGGGGTGACACCATTCAGATAGAGCTACCAATTGAAAGCCAAGATTGGACACCATCTGCAAGCTTAGAGTCTGATGCTTATATATTTTTGTAGCATTCACTTTTGCTTGGACTTAAAAGATCACAGTGTACTTGGAAGAACATTCTTCAAGGAAATAAATTTCTGCTAAATGAGGTCAAGGTCTATGAGTAAGACTGGAGCTGTGGAGTCTCATGAAACTGGTTTTCAATAAATTAAAAAGAGTTGGAGGATTATTTTTTTATTGTGAAGAAAGAAATATTTAATGTAATATTTTGCTTAATTTCTAAGTAGTAAGGAATAAAAGCTTAGAGCCTGTTGGAATAATGAGTGTTGCTGGTCAAGATCAGCAAAGTCACATAATCACACTGTCACTGCCATCACAGAAATAAAAGTATGGATTCTCTGGTGTGGTGTGCCTTGAATGGACTGTAGAGGACTAAGAAAAGGCAATTGTGGGGCTCGACGGTGAATATTTCCATTTCAAGATATGTATGGAAAAGCTCTTGAGATCATGGAAACCTGTAGCTCAGGCAATAATTTAACTGTTAACTCCTGTCACAAGAGTGTCATGCTGCATAATTGCAAAGCACTTCAAAAACTGGTAGAAAATCAGTCAGTGAGCCATGCAGCCAAGGACTGTGTAATGTTGGGGTAAGGTCTGACTTAGATTAACACCTTCCATTAGATCACTGTCAAACTCTCTAGATGCTACAGTGACTCCTTTGCTTGGTGACATCACTGTCCTTGCAATTACGATCAAGTGCCTCTTTTAGTGCAAGGATGTCCATTTTCACTATGTGACCATATCACAGAGAATGAAATTACTTGACTTTCACAGGAAAAGTACATTGCACACATTGAATATAGATTTCATGTGCTGATCATCTCATTCTGACTGGAAAAATAAGCCTTAGACATTCATAAATGACTGGCTTACAGAAATCTATATACAAGCCTGGAATCTCCATAGATGTATTAGTAATTTAATGCTGGATATAAGAGGTCTAAATCACACAGATTATCTGTGATTGCTACAAAGTAGTGACTGTAATCCTTTCATTTTAAGAAATCTTCTGTGAGGAAGCAAATAAAAGATCTCCAGAGCTGCAAACTTAGACATGACAGTAGGGTACCCAAAAGAGAGCAAACCAAGTCAGTATGCATTAACATCATTCCAGATGTTGGAGTATCTTCCTTGCCATTCCTTTTTGCTGTTCCCCAAGCCCAAACAGCATTTTGAAAACTCGTTGTAGGTACTGCAAAAAAAAAATTAAGGTCAAAATGTTCATCATCCTGCAGACCGGGAAGGGTAAAATCAGTCATAGAATTATTTGAGTTGGGAGGGACCTTAAAGATAAACTAAATGCAACCCCCCTGCCATGGGCAGGGACACCTCCCGCTGGATCAAGTTGCTTAGAGACCCATCCAGCCTGGCCTCGAACACCTCCAGGGAGGGGCCATCCACAGCCTCCCTGGGCAACCTGTTCCAGTGTCTCACCACCCCCACAGTAAAGAATTTCTTCCTAATGTCTGATCTAAATCTTCCCTCTTTCAGCATAAAACCATTACCCCTTGTCCTCTCACTACATTCCCTTGCAAGAAGTCCCTCCCCAGCTTTTCTGTAGGCCCCCTTCAGGTACTGGAGGGCTACTATCAGGTCTCCCCAGAGCCTCCTCTTCTCCAGGCCAAACAACCCAACTCTCTCAGCCTCTCTTGGTAGGAGAGGTGCTCTAGTCCTGTGATAATCTTCATGACAATCCTCTAAGCTCCATGTCTTTTCTGTGTTGGGGGCTTCAGAACTGGACACAGTACTCCAGGAGGGGTCTCAGGAGACCAGAGCAGAAGGGGAAAATCACCTATCTCAAACTGCTAGTCACACTTCTTTTGATGCAGCCTGGGATGCAGTTGGCTTTCTGGGCTGCAAGCACACATCTAATGCAACATCTAAACTTGTATATGAGGAATATTCATGCCTCAGTGCTGCCTTTGTGATGTTTATCAAATGATTCCAATTAATGTATTATCTTGCCTGCATATTATACAGGCATAATCTCCTGGTCAATTTCTTTCCAGGAGAAGAAAATGTTAATTGGCTGTTCTGAATTTGCAGTGGCATTCACAACAGGCCCTCCAACCTATGTGCCATACCTCTTTGAGTCAGAGAGACTCCATGTCCTATACCACAGAAAAGGCATGAGCACTCTAATTACACAGTATATTATTATTCACTGGAGCAGATCAGATTTTTTTAGAAGTTAACTGTTAATTGTGTTTACAAATGAGGAGAGTGGAAAAGCAGATAATGACAGTATAGTACTTCTACTTGTAGAGCCAAGATTTTTGCATGCAATCCTGCCTATTGCCAGTTGCGCTCCTGACAGGATATTACTGCTAGAATTCTTGCTGACCTTGTAATGAATTTAGATATGATTCAGAGATTATTTATGTGTAAGGCTCCTTTAGTGAGTACAGTTCTAGTGACACTCCTAGTGAAGAACCAACTTACTTTGAGCCACAGACATGAAGAAAAGAAATCCAAAACCAAACCTTGAAGGCATGTGCTGACCACCACAGTTGCTCACTAAAAGCGCATAGATGAAAACAGTCATCAAAGGTAGAAGTGAAACTTGTCACCGCAAATAAGTGGTAAGCATAGAATAAGTGATAAGCAAACTAAGTATTGTTGGCTGAAGACAGAAAAAAATAAAAACATCAGCTTTTATTGCATTGTTCATGGAATGCCTCTCGTTTTTTCTTTATGCTTACCACTCACCAGGGACTCCTCACAGATCAGCTAGAGTTTAATTACATTTTTCCCCTAGTTACTCCCACTTCTTGATCTGTCCATGAACTTGGAATGAGTTTATGTTACTGGCCAAAACATTTCTTTTTATGACTCCTCGTCCACTATTCAAGATTAAATGATATTGTAAATATCACTTTCCTGATGGGATTGCTGATGTGGAAGCAAAAGCCAGACATTCTCGTGAGAATTGCACCTGAGGCACAGTATCTTTCATTTTACATGCCCGAAAAGATTAGGAAGATAATTGGAGTCCTCATTTTCTTCTGGACACCTCTGATATGTGGATGGATGCATTTTAGAATATGTATCCTTTTATTGAAGTCTAGATTTTTATTAATGTAATGTAAAATAACAGGAAGGATGCACAGAATGGCTGCAAAATGTCAAGACCTTTGGGATACAGCAAGGTGCTGCATGGGGAGCATGTGCAAGTTTGAATATCAGTCTAAATGTATCTTCCATGTATTTGCAAAAGTCTGAAAATCAGGGAAAGACATTTCCCTGGGAACATCCCGTAGCATGTGAATAAACAGATAAGCAAATGCTGAGAACCTCATCTGTTCAATATGGAAATGAGAACTTCTCTTTGTTTATCATAGGGCATGAAACGGGAGCACAATTACATATAGTACAGCTAAAAAGCGTAATTTATGTCCTTTCAGTTCAAACAGTAACACAACTTCTCTGTAAAAGTGTTGCTGTGATCTGAGCTGTAGGAAACAATATGGTCCAAAGGTGTGGTTCAATTTGTGTACATGATTAAATGCTTTCATGTTGCGGAGCTGTACATACATGACATTATGTGTATACATTGCCCTCCACCTGTGTGCGAGCCCCTCCAGTTTCTGGATCTGGCAGAAAGCTGAGGATTCAGAAGCATCCTCTAACTCATTGAATGGTATCTTAGAAGAAACACATTCACCAAACAATTAAAAAATTTCAGTATCCCTCACTCCCTGGTTTCTGAACAGACAAGGGTATTAGATTTATGATGCTGCACTCCTGATGAGGCTTAATTAGGGTGTCTCTGTTGGTGGTAGGGTTAGGGTTGGCTGTTAGGGTGTCTGTGTTGGTAACTACACATAATACCACATTGCCTTTCTTCTCTATAATGCAAGAGCATTCATATGGCAGTTTGCCTGACTCTGAATCTTGGCCTGCTACAACATAATCAGATTACTGAAAAAAGATAAAATTATGAATGTTGATTCTCCATGCTGATTCTATAAAATACTTTTAAATTATGAAGGTTTGTGACTTGCTAGTGGCCACAAACTGTGTTTTTATATTGGTAATTTTGAGTTATTAATTATCCATTTTGTACCATCTACTAATTTCTCCTTACTAATTACTTCCTATATATCTATATATGCATATTTTTGTGAATGCATTTCTTACTTTCCTGTAAAAATACAAGAAACTTAATTCTGCAGTCTCATGAGACTATCTGGAATATCAGTAAATCTTTTATAAGGGAATTTCACATATATCTAAGGGAAATAATATCTTTCTTGAAGAAGTGTTTTATGAATAAATTTGGAACACATGAGTAGACAATATAGTTAAATCAAATTTGCAAAAGTGCAGGCAATTTTTGCATTCAGCTTTTGTTCTTTTCCATGCTTTTTCACTGTAATTACATAAGAATTAATTATGCCATTTTCTAGCCACTAAGTTACTCCAACAAATCATTGTGCATTAGGGACACCATGTTAGCCGCAAGGATGAATACATTCATATCCTTCTTACCTAAGGCATCCCTGAGAAAACAAAAGTAAATGTAACATGAATGTTAAAAGTAATAAGCATTTTTCATCTTTAAAATGCTGTTCTATTTAACATCTCATTTTTCCTATGCCATCAAGTGGTTTTGGTCTGCTGTCCATAGAATTACTATTTCCACTGTTTATTAATATGAAGTATGTTCATCAATTATCTTGCCTTATTTAATGAGTAATTAAATGTTCCTAGCTTGACCAAAAAATAACAATACAATAAAAATCTTAATTGACTTATTCTCAGCTATTCATGACATGATCAGATAGCCCTGTCTCCAACTGTTAATTGCTCTAAACAATGATTGATAGGTTCAGCCAACACAATTACAGAAAATGGTGCATATGTTTTGAAAAATACTGATGGAATCAGAGGCTGTAGGGTGTGTTTTTTTCTAGACGTATATTAACATACTGAAGCGGGATTGAGGTGTGAGAATGATTTAGGAACTGCATTGGTGTTTTTTGGGGTTTTTTTCTGTGCAGAAGATTTTTCCACTTAATCTTTAAGAAAAGCACCACTCCTTTCTTCAGTGCAGAGTATATTATACTTACTCTTTCCTTCCTGGAAGGTGCACTATAGTACGCTCTTGGGTTTTTGGTTTGTTTTTTTTTTCTAACTTGTTACACTTTCATTATTGTAGCAGAAATAGTCAAGGTAAAATGAAGCTATGTTGTAGTTAATTTTTTTTATTATTTTTTTTTAAACACAGTTGACACATGATGAAATAAATGTTTTCAGTGCTGTTCCAACAGAAAAAAAAAAAAAAAAAAAAAAAAAAAAAAAAACCACAATGTTCTAATGCATACACCTGTCTTAGAGTTATATACCCCAAACTGGATTTTCTCCCAGCTTTTTAAGCCTTTAACATCACTCTGTTTGGTTACTCAGGTTGGTTGCTCTCTTTTGATTTTTATTTGTTTTTTCTATCACTCTGGTTTTTGCTAATTCTTTTTTCCCCTCCTCTTTTTAAATCTGCTGCTCTTGTGAAGCTTTATCCTCCTTTTTGTTTGTAACTCTATGATCTTTTACTTTCACAAGCATATTTTCTGTGTTATTCTCTGTATCTGTTCATCTGATTCCTCCTGAGCTGATCATCTTACATATTTTATGCTTTTTTCTCCAGTCCTTCCTCATGGAAGATTCATTGACAGCTCAGACTCAAAATGGGTGTAAAACTAAATGTTATCTTCTCTCCTAAACATTTCCACCATCCTACTTGCCATCCAAGCTCATATAGCAATACTTAGCCAGTCTTCCTCCACAATTTATGGAAACCCTGCCTCTTTCTCTCTATACAGACAAATGTCACTTTTCATAAGCTTTTTCACTTTTTAAGGCTTCCTGCACATCCTCCTTAGCATCCATATTGCTGGTGCATCCACAACACAACTGGTAACACTACTGCTCTCATCTGTCAAACCATACTTGCATCTTTTAGCTCATCTTTTGTCTTCATGCTAGAATCATAGAAGGTCTTGGGTTGGACAGGATCTCTAAAGGTCATCTAGTCCAACCCCCCTACAATAAGCAGGGACATCTCACACTAGAACAGATTGCTCAGAGCCCCATCAAGCCTGACCTTGAGTGTCTGCAGGGATGGGACTGCCCCCACCACTCTAGGCAACCTGTTTCAGTGATTCACCACCCTCATCTTAAAGAACTTTTTCCTAGTGTCCAACTTAATCTACCCTTTTCTAGCTTAAGGCCATTACCCCTTGTCCTGTTGTCACATGCCCTAGTGAACAGGTCTTCCCCAGCCTTCTTACAGGCCCCTTTCAGGTACTGGAAGGTCACTTGCTATAAGGTCCTCCCAGAGCCTTCTCTTCTTCAGGCTGATCAACCCCAACTCCCTCAGCCTGTCTTCATAAGAAAGGTGCTCCAGCCCTCAGACCATTTTCATTGCCCTCCTCTCAACACACTCTAACAGGTCCACATTATCATCAGTGATGTTCCTCATTATTATGTCCCAGCCTATGGATCAGATCAAGTGTTTCGTCATTATAGCCATTCTGCTCTATCGATATATTAAGAATACAGAATATTCATAATTCTGTGGACATGTTGGAGCGACTCCAGAGGAGGGCCACAAAAATGACCAGAGGGATGAAACATGTCTCCTATGAAGACAGATACCCATTCAGATAATGAAAAAATGGAAATAATCCACTGGTTCTGGGCATGTTCCACTTCACCGAGCTTTTCCATGTCTTTCTCATATATTTGGGGCAAGGTTTTACTGTTTTTATCTTATATAGCACACTAGTCTGTTGTTAGCCCGAAGATAATTTATCAGTCATCTTGAGGACTCTTGCATGATTATAAATGGATTTAAATAAAAATTAACTGGCTGGAGCCTTGTTTTCACTGGTGAAAGATATTCATAGATAACAGAGATTGGAGTATTTTTGTTTGATAATTATATAGTTTAGTGGTATTCTTCTTGACAGGACATTCTAGGTCAAGTCACGTTTTCAGTGATCTAAGTAATGGATCTACTACTGCATGCATCCCTTTGGAAATTTCTCTGTTACAGTGTCTAATAGATCACATTTTTAAAAGATGTGGAGAGATGTATAATGTTCTTTAGAAGTGCTAATTGTCACTACAGTATAAATGACAGGTCCAGCTCTCTGAATATACTAATTTTCTGCTTTTAAAAGTGCCTTTGGCCATTCACCTCTTCGGGTAAGCCAGTGAGCTTATCCATTTGGAATATATGAAGTGCCTTTTGAGGTTTTATGGAAACTTTTTTTTGGAATTCAGGGTCTCCCAAGAATGAACATTTTCTGCATTGCAGGGATCCAGTGAGGGGAAGTGAAATGCAGGACATCCACACCAGCTTTGAAGCATATTGAAAAAACCTCCTTTTTAGCTCACTACAGATTAAGAAGAAAATATGAAATATGGTCTGATTAAATGCAGAACATGCTTCTCCAGACTGACACTGACTTCATGTTATTTTCGAAAACTTTGTTGTTGCCAATTTGTAGATACAGTATCTACAACCTGTTAAAACAAGATCTTTATTTGAGAGAACACTGGAGGAACAGCATGGAAAACTGTTTGCTATGCATGTCTATCCATACTCCAAGAAAGATCTCAAGGGTGATATTTCCAAGAGCATTATGAGATTAGCCATGACGAAAAGGAATAAAGTAGCTGAGTGACTCCCATTTCAGTTGTGTGTGGCATGAGAGGGAACCCTCTAAGGAGTCTTCTGCCCATCAGGAGCTGAGACAGCACCATGAGAATATTTTGGCTCAGCTGAAAACCTATAATTTACACAGTAGGAGCTCAGACATTGCAGTAGCGGTTGCATCCAGATTTTGCTAGTGGTGAGAGCTGAAACAAGAACATCTGTCCTCAGATAGAGCAGTTATTTTATCACTTGTGATGAAGATTTCAATTTTCAACTTGTAATCAATAGTCTATAACATTACAAGTCACTTCAGGGCCAAATAACTACATCCAGATACTAAATGTTTAAATCCTTTACACTGTTATAACACTGTGCAAATCTGGGCTATACCAGTTCCCCTAATGGTAGAAGGTGTAGGTGGGAATATTTAAATACTTAGTTCTCTGAAAAGTTATGGAAAATTTAACTACACCATTCATTATCAGAATAAGATTTTTGTTGGGAATAGGAGAGAGTGAACAGTAAATAAAACCACCTCAAATATATAGGTTATTAAACAGTTAATTTGACTTCACCTTGACAGAGTTAGTGTACTGTAGTATTGTTTTATTCTTAATTTGAAAAGATCTTACAGAAATAGTATTTTTATGTTGTCTAGAGTTGCTTACAGTCTCAGCAGACAGCATAGAGATCGAGTAAAACTGCACTTGAATAGGGAACAGATGTGTATTGCAGGCAGAAGTTTCCCATAAATGGCATCAGACTTTGTATTTGGCCCAGAGTAACCTATAAAGTGCTCTGTTATAGACATTATCTTTTAAAATGTATGTATTTGCCCCTGAAAATGTGCAGATGGGCTGTTGAGGCTTCCTGGGAGGCCCATGTCCATGAATGTTTTCAGGCCTGAGGTTTTTGAGTTAAGGTGGTGATTCTTAGCTTGTTGTAGATTCATGAATAGTGAATTTCATATTAGAATAATGTTCTTGCATCTCTTTTCCAGCTGGTGGAACAAGGTAAGTTTTCTTGTGTATTATTTAGGTATCCTCCATTGCTGTGTTTGACATGGAAAAGATTAAGCGATAAAAATAATCAGAGAGTGTTTATTCCTATTGTTTTTAGAATAAGAAGCTATGAACACTAAATGTGCACATGCTGGTTTTTCTCTTAGCTTGAATGTCTTATGGCTTCTGTTGTATTTCATTCTTTCAGGCCTTTCTCTGAGATCTGCCCATCACACAGCCATACGTATTAGATGACTTTGGGACTTGCTTTACATCAGCGATGAAGGGATTATCTAGCAGCCGTAGTCATCACCATGGAGTTGCCTGTGACCCTCCATGTGACAGTCTGCCACACCACCCAGACCGGAAGCCATATTTGTTAAACCCAGTGGACCCCCATCCTGCAGACCACCCTTACTACACTCAAAGGAACTCTTTTCAGGCGGAGTGCATGGTGCCCTACGGCGATCAGATTGCCAGCAGCACGTTTCCCCGGAGGCATTACAATTCCCACCATGAACTCAAGGACGAGTGTACTCTGGTTCCCCACGGAACTGCCAACAAGACCAACCGCATTCCTGCCAACCTTTTGGACCAGTTTGAGCGGCAGCTGCCTCTGAATCGGGATGGCTACCACACTCTGCAGTACAAGCGGACTGCCATGGAGCACCGCAGTGACAGCCCAGGGAGGATCCGGCATCTGGTCCATTCTGTCCAAAAGCTCTTTACCAAGTCCCATTCACTGGAGGGACCATCCAAGGGGAGTGTCAACGGGAGTAAAGCAAGCCCGGAGGAGTCACAGACGTTGAGGTATGGGAAGCGCAGCAAGAGTAAAGAAAGGCGATCAGAAGGTAAGCCCAGATCCAATGCATCAGGATGGTGGAGTTCAGATGACAACTTGGACAATGATGTTTGCATTTATCATGGTCCCAGTGGGGTCATGACCATGGGAAGATGCCCTGATCGTTCTTCTTCCCAATACTTTATGGAAGCCTATAACACTATTAGCGAACATACTGTGAAGTCATCCAGAAGCAATAATGATGTCAAATGCTCTACCTGTGCAAACCTGCCTGTGAGTTTGGACTCCCAGTTAATGAAGAAAAGTTCTTGGTCCTCTACATTAACCGTGAGCAGAGCCCGTGAAGTTTACCAGAAAGCATCAGTTAACATGGACCAGACAGTGGTGAAGGCAGAGACGTGTCAACAGGAACGGTCATGTCAGTACCTCCAGGTACAGTGTGGAGAACTGATTGCTGTTAACTGTGCTCTGCCTTGTCTCAGATGTTTTTGGGGGATGGAGGTTTGCTCTGATATTTCAACTTTCTGGAGAGGTCACTGGTCACCAAACAAGGGGTAATGTTGCTGAAATTAAAATAAAATCTGCTTTTTCTTTTTTTTTTTTCTTATTGTTTCCAGCATTCAGTATTTCAAAGAAACATTTCATGTTGGAACAGGCTTAGTTTTTTCATGTGGGAAAAATAAGACCTTTCTGTGTACTTTTTAAATTTGTAAGGCACTCACAGTAGGGGTATAGGGAATGTGATGTTGTAGTGCTTGCACTTAGCGTTACAATGTCACTTAACCGAATGTTACCAGGATACAAATTATTTGACTTCTGTAATTGCAAGTTTTGCCTTCATTTACTGCTTATTTTAGAATGAAAGCTTTTGATACCCTTTTGAGGAACTTTGGGTTACTTTAATACTTCATCCAGCAGGAAAACAACCTACTTTCCTCTTTGCCATAGAATATAAATTCTCATAAAACAGTTATTATAATGTGTCCAGATTTGTTTATCTGGCTATTCCTCTTTCTCATGGCTTTGAGTCAAAAATAAAAAATCAAAAGGTTGAAATTATTGCTTGTTCCGATTATACATATTAGGAGTACATCACCTACTCCCTCACAAGCTGTTTGCAGTTAATACAGCGTCACTATTTTTCACCAGTATTGTATCTTTAAATGTCAAGAATCAGATGTCTGCTCTTGGAGCTATCTCACTGCGGGTGAATGTTTGTGGCAGGAACATGGATCAGAAAATATTTAAACTGTTTCATTCTTAGGAGAGCTCTGGATAGCTTTTATGCACTTTAAACGAAGCACTTATGGCACATCTAAGTGTGTGTGTAAGATGGAACAACGTTGCACAGAGAAGAGAGAAGACCATGAGGAAAAAAGAGGTTTGCTAAGATGATTTGGTTTCATTTTAATGTAGTGGGACTCTTGTCTATTTGTATAGAAACTGTAGCGAGTTTTCTTGTATGGATGCTTTACTGAGACAGTCAGCTTCCACATTCTGTTGTTTGTCAGTATGCAGTGAAAGCATAGGACTGAGACGTCCACAGTTAAAAAATTATCTTAAAAGGTTTTATTGAATGGCACACAAAATCATTTTGAATGCCAGCCTCTGGGATTCTAAGTTTTAATGTAAAGAAATGGATCTGTGTATTTTCTATTAGCTGTTAGGAGAGAGGGGTGGAGGGAGAGGGGGCAATGTGATTGATCAGTGGGTGTTTACAGCTGTGTGTATGGACTGAGGAGGGACAGGGGTTTAAAAATAGCCTCATGTTGCAACCTTTTGAGGGTGTTGGGTTTTTTCATTAAGTCTTTTCTGTCTAAATGTTGTGAGTGAGAAGAAATTGTAACTTTAGGCTTGATTGTTGCGGTTACTTTGGACCCTGACTTTTCTTTTGTTAATGTTTTTGTTTACTTCTTCAGTCTTACTCTCAGGTTTAGATAAAATAGCTGACAATTCAGTAGGTGACCAGATGGCTAGAAAAGAACAAGAAACTGTGCCAGCATCAGCTTTAAATGAACACCTCCATAGGGACTTTTAGATAATGTTTAACTGACAGGAATAGATTCTTGAAGTGGAATTAGAGGACATTATCTGTGTCTGTATGAAAATATGTCCAACAATTGTCAAGGGCAAGAATTAGAATAACTAAATTCTTACTTAGAATAACTAAATTCTCACTGTGTTTCCCATCCTCACTGGTAGTTTTATTTTTGTTTTCATTTCATTCTGCTTCATTTGTTCTAATTGTATACTTGTTTGTAAAAGCCAGGGAAATAAAACTGGTTAGAAATTGCCTTTTTTTTTTAAAAAAAAAAAAAAAAGGAAAATCTTAACCATGCTTTGATTAGCATTGGAAATAATATTCAAACAGATCAGGATAGCTTTGAGGAAGCAGGTCAGGATTATTCTCTCTTGGCAGATTGAAAGGATGACAAATGGATATAGGAATTAAAAAGTCAGTCTATTTTGAATGTGTCCCATTGCCTTTCTCTTCACTATATCACTTATCTTTTTAGTCTACAAGCCCTTTGGGGCTGGGCCTTTGTTCCGTTTTGTGTACCCAAAGTGCCCAGCACAATGGGGTGCAGAACCCAGCTGAGGTCTTTTGACTGTCCTGCAATATAAATATATATCAACAGAAGCAGTGTATTACTCCCTTATTGGGGGGCAGAAGTATTCTGTGTATCTTATTTTCCTGAGACTTTCTCATAATTGTTCCAAAAGGTGGAGTCCTGTGTTAGAACAATTAGAAATGCACTAAATGGGATGAAAGCTGAAAATTCATTACAATACTGGTAATATAATTTTGTTATGTTAATTATGTTGACATGTTAAGTGGACAGTTTGATCAACTCATTTGTAAATTAGGCTGTTTTTTATGATCCAGGACATAAACTCTCTGATCCTTGAAACAGGCAACTATTTTGTTCATACAAACTCTTCTTGTGATAGTATCTGAATTCAATGAAGAAGTGACTTCTTTTCAACTCAGCATATTCAGGTTAATTTTCTTTATCTGTATAGATCTGAGTATATCAGACATCACAGATGACACTGACTTCACATTTGCTTGTAAGGGATTTTATCATGAAGTATCTGGGTGAAATCTCAGTGTAAAGACATGGAAATAACAAACAATTATCTCACTCAGTGTGATATTTTCCACATAACTGATCTGTGGAAGGAACTGGCAGTAGTAGATGTTACAGATGGGCTTATTTCTCATGCTTTGGAATCTGGATCAAGAGCAGAGTCCTCCTGCATTGTACAGTCTTTCTTTACCCCAGCAGGCTTCGCTTCCAGCCCTGATGCTGAGGCACAATGTCCATGCTTGGAGGTCTAGGGGAGGCTTGGGTCAACACTGTTCATCTTCAGAAATATATATTAGCTCCCAGACTAGTCTAAAGACTGTCAAGCAAACGTTTTCCTCTCATCCTCTGTTTTGGGAATGGAATTTGTTTTTTCTCTTGTCTCTATCTCTCTTGTCAAGAATGAGGAGCTGGATAGCAGAACCATAAGGTTCTTTTTTGTTTCCAGCTGATTCTTACTTCAGGAAGTGCTTTTATTTGATCCAGGTTTAGAGTTGGACTAATTTGAAGGAAGAGGAGAAGGAAATTTTCATGTTTTCTCAAAATTCTTCTTCAAAATGGTTTCTCTACCTTGAGAGAATAGTTTATAAAGTAGTGGAAAGCCTCTACTTCTCTGGTAGCTTCTCCTCTGGAAAAATTAAAACTATGCAAAACTATTGGAAAAAAAATGTTGCCTTTTCTGTGAGCAGTAGGATCTAAAAATATGGGTAGGTATTTTTGACACTCTTGTTTGCTACGAATTCATGATTTTTGAAGCTAATAGAGTATCAAAGATGCTGCAGAGTTTTTCTCTTATTATAGTTTTGCCATTCAATGTTCCCTGTAATTACTATTCCCATTGTCCTTGGTCCATTCATTAAGAGATGGAGAAAAATACAAAGAATGACATTTTAAGTGTTATTCTTCTTTTTTTTTCTTATGTGGCTCAGTCATGTGTTTTCTTTTAATCCCATTTGATGAGATTAAAGTCAGTTGTACCAGATACTTTGGGCTGAGGATGGAAATTCTAATTCTGCAAACTGAAGTGCAGTAGATAGGGATGACAGTGCAGTCACCTGAGTTCCATATTTGCATTGCTTGTCCTTTGGTAGGAGACTTTGAGAAATACTATAAAAATATAAGCCAAGTTTGTGGGTGTAGTAAGAATTTTTGTGGTGGCAAAGGGCTCTGGTGCATACTGCGCCCAGTTTCCTGTGCGAAGATGGTCTATAATGTGCCTTATTATAAAATGTGTAGTGTTAAGAAATTAATAGTTAAAGTGACTTGTTTTCCAATCTCAGGACACGGCAATTCCACAGTTTTTGGAAGATACTGATCAATCACAGCCTCTTTCTGTTGCCTCTGTCCACAGATGGCCAAATAGAGAGCATCACTCTAGGTGAGGGGGCTAATAAGGACCAGTATCTGTCATACGATTTCTTAATGCGGTATGTTCAATTCCAAAGTGTTTATCATTATGACACAGCAATTTATGTTAGAACTCTTATACTGATCTTACTTACACAAGTCAATCTGCATTTTCAGTTAATCTCTAAATTTTCCTCATTTGTGGTGGTTGTGTTTCTGTCGCATCTACAATATTCAAATTAATCTTTGAGTATGTCCTTGTCCTTTTTATATATATATAAAAGTTGTATTTTAATGTCCATTGATACTAATCTTCCATTCTTCATATATATATATATATATATATATGAAGACATGACTTTTTTTCTCTTATTCACATATAAATTGAAAATTAATGAAGCATTTATTATTTCCCCTTCAGTTTTTGGTCAGATCTAAAAGTGTATGAGGTATAAGTTTCAGATTTTTTTTACTGAGCTCATATGAAATATACTTCTTGGTAAAGCTAGTGAAGCAAATAAAGAATTGTGAAATAAAATGTCATATATTTTATTCTGGGCCAGCTTCCAGGTAATGGAATGATAATTTGGAAATGTTTGGAAATTCTTAAGTGTTCATTAATTTTAAAATACACTAGTATCTAAAAATATTTTTAAATGCCATTCACAGAAAACTATTTTATTTCAGTTTATGCAATACATTGTATGCATAATAAATAAAGTTAGGGAATTTCTCATCACTTGGAAAATATAAATTAAGCACCAAATAGCTTATTTACAAAAAGTATCTTAATAACAAATAAAGCCATTGAGCATAGATTTTGGTTATTTAGCCCAACTGCAAACCTACCCAACAAGTCTTTGCTATACTAAGACAAACATGTAGGAGAGTATTTCAGTATAGCTATCCTCCTTATCTTTGCAGTCCTTTAGCCTACCTTAAAAAAGTAAAAAAGAAGTTGTCAGCTGAGTTGGTGAGCATGATCTTGCCCTGTATTTCACCTTAACAACTTCTCTGTGCTCACTCATTTCATTAAAACCTGGGCTGACCTTTGGTGTCTGAGTAGTGCAGTAATGCGGGCCACAGAAGTACTAAGAGAGCTGTTCTACAGCGGTGTCAGTACTTCACATTTAGTTGCAGTTTTGTCTGCCCATGTTCCTTAGGTAATATTTTTCTCTCCTCTATTTTTATCATCATTCTGTAACTTCTCAATATACTGACACCGATCTTATTTTTTCTAGATAAACTTGTGCTGCTGCTGATTCATTCTGTTAACATCATTATGGTCTAATAGCGCATAGTTTTAAATCCTTAACTTTTATTGTGGGAACACGCAAAGTAGATGGAGGAAAAAAACACTCAATGGTGATATATTTTCCTCAGTCAGTCCAAAGTAATAAGGAATATTTCACCTACATCCATTTGTTGGTTTCTTTGTTTCAAGAATGGAATTTGTAGTACAGATCTTGGGTGGGGAAGTACTGCAGTGCCAGAAGAGTGGTTTGAGCTGGGAGCAGCTGGCCACATTTTCTGATCAGCCTTACAAATGGTCTTGAGCTGTGCTTCTTGCACAGCTGTGCTTCTGTCGCCAGTGAATTGAGCAACAAGAACATGAATCTGTTGTATATTGTTTGTCCTTTCATCCTCTTACCCTGAGCCTGTGCAATGGACTTTCTTTGCTGGACTTCTGATAGATATGTACGTGTCTCATCAAAGTCTAAGCAATGTGTCACACAGCTGGATAAGGCACCGTGACAGTTCTGATGGGCCAGGGCTTCCAGAGACAGTCTTTCAATTGTCTCTAAGAGCCTTTTATGCAAATAAGTTTGTATCTAATTTTGCTTTACTGACATAACCCCAGCCTGCTAATCAGTTTGTTAGGAAATCTCTGACATTTCCCCGTATCTAGCAATTCACTTCTCAGCAGATGAGAGTCAAGACCATGACCTTGATTTGGTATCCAGTGGGACACTACTAAAGGAGCTGAGGTGAAAGTTTGGAGTCACTGAGGAGAACACGCTGTGATCTTCTGAAACCGAGAAGGTTTCCTTAGCACCATATGAAAGCTTCTTACACAGATATATTTCGTTGTTCTAATCCGAAAGAAAGCATTGTTGAAATTTCAGTGACATCTACCCACTGTACACTAAAATGTGATAGGAACTAATAGCCAGCTGGAGATGATAGCTTAACTGCATTACTTACAGCTGCTGCCTGCAAGAGCGCAACGCCAGCAAAGCACCCAAGATTATCCAGTCAGCCAACAGAAACAACATAAGGACTGTTTCTAAAAGTGCTCTCCCCACCACATCTCTTTTCCTCTAAGGATACAGATTCAGTTACATGTTCTCTATCCACAAGCCAGTTTCCTGCTGGTTGCTTGATAGTGGGCTTGTGTTCATGTGTAGTGAAAGAAAAGTAAAAATGACATTTTGTTTACCAGCACTGGCATTTGATGCCAACTGGTCACTGTATGCAGGTGCTGAACTTATATGGGAGAAGACTGATTCTTCCCAAAAGAAGGTATCTAGAAGTGAAAGAACATTTCTCCATTGCTATTCATTAACAGTGTCCTTTCAAGGATTGGTATTCATGTTAACTGTCATTCTTACTTGGGCCAGGAGCCATATCTCATTATAATCAACTGCACAGGAAGCTTCAAGGGTGTTGAGAAAGATGAGAAAGAACATCTGCCATCTGCCACAGAGAGACAATTGTCCATAAGTATCACTGAAGCAATTTTGGTTTGAGGTCATGGTGTCTGCTCTATGACTTCAGTTGTTTCCGTCAGCTAATAGCTGTGGTGGTTGCTGTAGGTTTGGGGGTAGCAAAGTTGCAAGGCCCTTGGCTGGAATCATTGCATCCACATGGTCCTCTTCATGGTTAGCTAGGGTTTTATGCATAAAGCAGGAGGAGAAAATGTATCTGGAATTGGGACGTGGTTGTTTTGTGTAGGAGGTACACATTCTTCTTCATAAAATGGGATGTGACTCAGATTGACAAGCTAGTGGTCAAAGCACCACTAAAAACTGGAGAGGTACTTGATGAATATCGTCTATTGACTTACTCTCTGAGGATTTATACAGTTCTAGAATATTTTCCAAAATTATTTTATATGAAGGGAGATTGGAATTATTCACACTGGTTCTTCAGGTTTGATGCAAGGTGTGGGCTTTTCAGATTGAGGAAGTGGTGTTCTATAATCTTGGGCAGGGTCTTCATCTTGACTGTTAATGGTCTTTATGAAAAAAATATAGAGATAAGTCCCCTAAACTAAATGAATTTGTAGGAGAACCTGATTGCTGAAACAGTACCAGGTAAAGCATGTGTTGCTACAGATATTGAGAATATTAACTTTGTCCTAACTAGAAGCAATCTTCCTATCTGCCATTTTGAAAACTCTTGACACTTATTAAAAGTATATTGTTCTTCAGGCTTTTGAAGGCTCCCTTTTTATTTTTTTTTAGCATACTTCAATGATTCTTGATACATGTACATTGATAGAACAAAATGCTACTCATCTTTATTGGTCTGATTAATTCAATATTCATGAGTGCTAGGAATAGGCTTAGAAAGTGGAAGATGGCAGTTGAAACTTCCTTAACAGCATGCAGAAGAGGCATAATAACGGCTAAGAAAACCAAATTGCATGGGTTTGAAAATCTGCACTGAGCAGTCATTAAGCATTGTTTTTCAGTTGTGTGATTTCATTTCATTAAGTATTTGCATACTAATAGAGAGCTAAAGTTACAAGACTACTGCTGTGAGCATGGTTAGCCACTCCTTCCAGTCCTTGTGTTTACTTCTATAGTCATCCACATTGCTTTGGCAAAGCACAAGAAGAAGCTTTAATGATTTCAGCTGCAATAACCCAAATCAAGCTAGTGATCAATAATGAACTTTATTTACTATAGAGACAATCTTTCTGTTATTTCATCCAATAAGGTAAGTTAAAACCAATTTTGGGCAAACAGAAGGCAATCAGATATTCTAGTTTTATTGTTTAGCAATTGAATAAAATATGCTTTGTTACCTTTTAACTGACATGCTGGGTTTATTTCACATACCACTATGTGTGAGCCTTTGAAATGAATGTTTGCAAATGGGGGAGGAGTACACTTATTTGCTTAATTTCTTTATTTGGGGAACTAGGCTGTTTATTAGAAAAATCCAGTTCCTTTCTTTAAAAACATGAATAAAAGACATTGACTAGTCAGTCCAGCCTGGCTAATAATGAAGTGTGGATGCTTCCAAAGCAACATAAATTTAGTTAAAGATCAGGACAGGTAATCTATAGTGAATCCAGGTAAGATGTCGTCTGGTGGCAGTATGTTATCGGTATAGTCTGTTCTGTTTACAAAAGAATCTTATATGTGCCATTTAACCAGAAGAAACTATAGTCAAGCTTAGCTTTCATGCTTGTAACAAACATTGTATTTCTAGGGCTGTTCTGCTTAAGTTTCAGTAAGTTGCCTGACTCAGAGGCCTTTGCTGAGTATTTTCTCTTTATTTTCAAGTAATAATTGTGTTCTGTTTCACAGTACTTTTTGTATAGGTGCACTCTTTATTTTTAGACTTGTAAAGAAAGAATTGCACATGATCTTGAAGATCATTTGCAGACTGAAATGTTTCCAGGATCTCTACTACTTCAATCGTGTGAATAATAATAGCTTTATTTTAATAAAAACAATGGTGTTCATTGTTAGATCTGAGTTTAGCTCTTCCCCCTTTTTCATGAGAGTAAAACCAATCGTGTGAGTGATGTTCCTGCTTGATATTCTGATAATGAAAAAATGGTATTGCCAAGGTAATTGGATAATATGATTTTCTTAGAAGCATGAAACAGCTTTATCTCAGGTATGTCCATCTTAATGCCATTAATCTTCTATGACAGCAGATACCATGCACGTGCACTTGCGTGCAGTACAGTTTGTGACCTGGCAAGGCATAATATTGGCCATTAAAACAAAGGAAGAGCCAGCAGGAAAATTTGTGCCACCTCCTGACTGAGAAAAATAAACAAGCTGGAGATTCAAATAGACACTATCCCCAGCATTTTTCCAGATCAAAAGAAGGAAACATGCTACAGAATGTTTGGTGCCGTATCTCTAGGAACAGAACGCATGAAGTAATGCGACAAATTTTATTTTCACAATTTGTAGTTTTGAGAGGGCTTCTTGGTTTCCTTTTTTTCCCATGATACGAAACACTACTGTGGCAGTAAATTGCATTGTCTACTATGAGCTGCTACAGCCATTCCTTTTAGGCACCAAAGAAAGCACTCTGAAAATCAGGTCACTTCTTTTAGTCAGTATTGCTTGAGGTATTTTACTATAGGCACAAAAGTATTAATATATTGACATTATTTTTTCTGCCTGTACTTTCTAAACAAAATAGGTACAATGAAAGGAAGTGCTGAGCTTTAAGGGTTGTTTGTCCTACTCGAGTAAAACACAGTCAGTGTATCTACTTCTTCTAAAGCATTTCTTTACCCTGCAAGTGCTCTCTACCATTTGGACAATGAATTACCATTTTCTTCTACTCCAGCTTCTGAAATTAGGGTTTCTGACTCTTGTGGAGATAAGATAAAGGGGAACCAGACACAGATTTCTTGCCCTAATATTCTTTTAAATCATAGAATAATAGAAATTCTGAAACCTTAAAAACCAAACAAACAAAACCAAAACAAAACAAAAAAAAACACTCAGCCTTAAACATCTGCAAGAAAACTGGGCAGACTGTTAACTAAAATAGGGTTTTAATCAAATATTCATTACATTCTTCTACTGCAGCTTTGTCTAGGCAGGAAAGATAATTTGCACACACACTTGAACTTCCTTAATGTGTTAACTGAAATTAGAAGCATATCTGGGTTGATATTTTAGGCTGTTCTCTAAATCCAGATGTTTTTCCTAATGATAGCCATCCTTTTCTCCTTAGCACATACAGGGTTTACCCTTAAACCTATAATATGGTAATGGAACTTGGGTTGCATTAGTATAATTTCCGTTGCTTTAGCGCATGCAGGTAACTTCCAGTACAGAAGCCAGCCACTGGGTTTGTGGCACTCCTTCAGACTGCTTTGCCCTTCGTCTTTATGTGAACAGTTCAGCTTTCTTTTTCTGCAGCTAGAGTTTTTAAAAGGTGGAAGAGCCCCTAGAAAAGTAGCATTCTGATTTTCAGTGATTGCTCACTGAGTGAGGAGAGCTCAAACCGGAAACTTCCTCCCAGTCACATCATACAAATTGTGGGGCTGGAGGAAAGCATTCAAAGTTAATCACAGTACACAGTGCTTGTGTGTAAATAGGAAGGGTTTTTTTTGGTAAATTCATTGCAACCAGCTTACAGAACTTTTCCAATTGTATCTAAATCATTTGAGAAGCTTTGGGATAAAAGGTATTGTACTTATGGATGAGGTTATTGATAACAGAATTCAACAATTTCAGAGTTATAGTGCTCACAGCACCACTCATCACTTGTATTACACCTATAAACTACAGCATTAAATTTAACAGCATGTCTATTATTTAATAAAACTACAAATGTTCAGCTTGCCTGAATTATGGGTTCTGTATGAGGACTATAACTTGAAATACCCTGACTTTTTCTCAGTTAAAGACACTAACCTTAGAGTTATTCTAACATATTTTATTTATTGCATTGAAGAGTATTTCACTAATTTATTTTAAGAAGAAAAAGCACAGATTTTTTACTAAAGTATAATAAATAAAATATTAAATAGATGAAGGTGAATGTCCTCTGAGAATTCAAAGATTCTCTACATACTCTGACTTAGACATCTAATATCTGCCTGAACACTCATTAGAAGGAGTTGTGCTATTACAGGTTTCAAACTTCTGACTGAAGTCTGAGCATATCATCAAAATGTCAGCAGAGCTTGATTTTTCTAAACTTGAGTTAACTTCTGTTTTGGACATGAGTGATTTGGAAAGTAAAGATTTTAAATTTGACAAGCAGAAACTGTAGGTTCCAAAATATATGTGAGAGTTGGTATGAATATAATTTGTATTTTTGTTGTTTGAAGATGCTATAGGCCTAGAACCAATGCAAGAATTAAGACCTAAAACAATACTGTTCTCTCTGTCGTAAGTGGCTGGAGGAGCGTAAAATTCTCCATACTTTTGTAGGTCAGAAATCAGAATCAAAACCACTACCAAGTAGTATCATTTTGTTTTGAAAAGACCTTTAAGATCATCAAGTCCAATTTTTAGCCTAGCACTGCCAGGTTCAGCACTAAACCCTGTCCGTAAGTGCGACATCTGCACATCTTTTAAGTATCTCCAGGGAAGGTGACTCCACCAGTTCCCTGGGCAGCCTGTTCCAGGGCTTGACAATCATTTCAGTGAAGATTTTTTCCTAATACCCTACCTAAACCTCCCTAGGCACAACTTGAGGCCATTTCCTCTTGTCCTATCACTTGTTGCTTGAGAGACCAACCCCCACCTTGCTACTCCTTTCAGGTAGTTATAGAGAGCAATAATGTCTCCCCTCAGTCTCCTTTTCTTCAGGCTAAACAACCCCAGTTCCCTCAGACACTCCTTGTAAGACTTGTTCTCCGGACTCTTCACTATCTTCTTTGCCCTTCTTTGCACACTCCAGCACCTCACTGTCCTTGTAGTGAGGGCACAAAACTGAACACAGTATTTGAGATGCGGCCTCATCACTGCTGAGTACGGTGCATCAGTAGCATGAGAAGAAAGTCAGTGAAGGAAGAAAGTGGGCAAGGTCTGGGGTTTGAAATAATTAGAAAAGAAAGCAATAGCAGGGGTTATTAATAGTTTGGTTAATTAATTATAATTAGTAATAAGCCCATGAATGCTTTGCTCCTTTGCATAGCACAGTGATTTTTGGATTGTAGTTTTTGTAACAGTATATATAGATTGATAAAATGCCGTAAAAAAATTTACCTACATTGACAGTAACATTTGAAAGGGCTTACAGCCTCTTGACTTAAGCTTATGTTTGTAGTGGGAATCAAAAGTTAAGCTGTTAGCAAACAGTCCAGTGTTTCAGTTTTGATTGTCTAAACAAGCTGACATGTAAATGCTCTGCCTGCAGTTTGGGAAGAAATGGATGCACAAGACACTCACTCAGCAGAACTTAAATTTCTTGTTAAAGAACAAACTTTCCATAGAAAAGAGACACTTGGTGTTTATCCTGACAGATAGTAGTATTCATGAGCTGCATGACAAATTTTAGCACCTCAGATTGAAGACTCCTTTTTTAATATGGCTTGTAAGGGCTTTAAAGCTTTGTAGCTATAACTTGCTTTGTAGAGTTGACTCACTAAGAATATTCAGAAAAGTAGCAAACTAAACATTCACAGCTTCTTTTATTTAAATCTAACATAAAATATTTTTAACTAAAAAGCCCTCTTCCAGCTTAACCTTTACTATAAAAATGGGATCTCTGCAAAGCAACTTTGGGACAACCCCTTCAAGGATCCTCCTTCACTGCATGTTGTTTTCACTGTTATGGGGAAGAGAAGGGTGTTGGTTTACTATAGTCACAAGTCCCAAGAGCAGAGGAAGTGAGAGAAGGGGTGGGAGAGGGCACTGTGTTTTTGAGCTGTCCCCTGCTATGTCCCAAAATCTTATGAATGCACATTCCCAGTGTTCCAGATTTCCAATGCAAAGAATGGACAGCACTTACTTCTGATCAAGAGAAACAGTGCACATCAGTAAGAAGAAGAAAGAGAGTAAAGAGTCATATGACTCAGACACTCAGACTAACATAATTCAAAAGGAGGATCCCTGCAAGCTGACAGGTGCCCAGTTGCTCTAATTATGCTATAGAAGCAACAATAGTATAATTTCACAATTGCAACCCTACTTTTGTCATTATTAGTACATAGTTCCACTAATTTGAAATGTATCTTGAGCCAAAATGAACCTGGTGAGTATAGCTATGCACACTGTGTCTGAAGTTTGTGATACAGAGATTCATCTTTTGTGCCTCTCCAAAGGTGTTCAATATGTTAAGCTGAACCAAAACTACCCTGATCTGGTTTGTAAATGCTTTGAATGAAACCACCAAAAAAAACCAAAACCCCAAACAGATTTATCCAGCCCGGTATTAGACATAACTAGGGCTCCTATGTCAGCATGTTTGCTAGAAACTTCCCAGATAAGTAGTGGAGAATGCAAAAAACTCCAGAGGTTCTTGTGACTATGTAGGAGAAAAAGTGGGCCTCCAATGCAAACAGCAACACAGGATCAAATGGGACTGAGGTGGACCTTTGGCTATGGGAGTTTTTCTTATGGCTGTGGTTTGGCTTAGCACAGTCAAATCTTGCTGTGCAGCTACATCAGGGAAGAGTGTGCTAATAAGAGAATTTTGTTCATCACTTCAGGTTCCTCAAGATGAATGGACTGGATTCACTCCACGAGGGAAAGATGACGAGATTCCCTGCCGACGAATGCGTAGTGGCAGTTACATCAAAGCCATGGGGGATGATGACAGTGGAGACTCAGACACAAGTCCGAAGCCATCTCCAAAGATTGCTGCAAGGAGAGAGAGCTATCTCAAGGCCACCCAGCCATCCCTTACAGAACTCACCACCCTCAAGTAAGTCCATGTTTTACTACATCATATAGAGTGCTTTGTGAAGACGTTCAGTTTCTGTTCCTATTTGTTTCTACTCTTTACTTCTAGGTACCAGCTAAGGAGAATATGTAAACAACTGTGTTAGTCATGCTTATTTTTGGTTGTTTTTTTTCTGAACAAGAGTTGGTTTGCAATGTATTTCTATGATATTCTGAAAAGGGACCCTACTATCTGTGCTTTGAACTTGCAAGGTATTTCAACCTGTTAGTGTTAAGAGGGTATACAGGTATGTATGATAGATCTCTTATTTAAATACTCCACTGAATTATAGCTTTGGCCTGCAAAAGCTTTGCATAGTTGCATATTTATATATACTCAATGTGTTAAATTAGCCCTAAGCTAGTCTTTGCGACTCATCAGAGAGCATCTGACATTTAATTAAAAAGAACAATGACTGCCTCAAAATAGACAAATCCATGGTTTCTACTTTTTACTTCGCTCAGAACTGCATTGTGCTTTGTGGAGAAATATAACCAAAAATGAAATTATTTTAATTGTTTATGAAAGTTTTAGTCAAGAATAATAATGAATTTAGGGATTTTTTTGTGTTTTTCTTTTGTCTGAGCCTTTAAAGAAAATCACTCTAATTCTCACTAATATTGCACAAATGGATAGTTTTTGTATTAGTGTTTTATTTTAAATAATTCTAAAATTGAGAGATCCCCTAAAGCAAGATAATCAATTATTTCCATTAAAAAAATAGTGTGGATTTAAATCAACAATTGCTTCTGTCTGTCTTCTGCAAAATTCATCACTATAATAATGAATCATATTTCACTGAACCAAAATAACCTAATTTTAGTATAACTTGCCTAAGGCTGTAGCTTTAAAATGGGGGGAAAAAAAGAGCTGTATCTCCTCTAGTACCCATCATTAATGACGAAAGACTCCTTCTGCATTTCCCTCATTAATTTCCTCTCCTTCCTTGTCCTCCTCTTTCCCATTTTTTTCCCAGAGACCTTATCTGGGAAATAGATTTTAGAGAAAAGCATTTGATCTTTGTTCAGAATGTCATGCTCTTGACATCAGTGATGAACAGACCTTTAGACAAAACCATGCCTATTTCTGCTCCTCATAGCAGCCTGCCTGACTTTGTCTCAGGAGAAGCAGGGATCACTTCTACCCTCTTTCCATTAGTGTCCAAAGGAGAAAGCAGTCTCATTTTCTACAGGGATTTTCATAAGCTAGCTGGCACTTGCTCAAGGGATTCAGTGATTCCCCTCATCATCCAGCAGACTTTACCACATCCTTTCCTGAGCCAAAACTCCTCCTCTGAGATCAGCTATTGCAGCCTCTGCAAGGTGAACACAAACATTACATACCACCACAAACTCCACAAAGCCAGGCTTTGTGGCTTTGTGCATGGACACACTATCAGGCACAGATCTTACTGTTGCTGAGACTTTAGAAACATATGTTCCATAGTTCCAGAATATATATGTGAAGTACAATGCATGACAGTTACTGTATTTGCTCTTGAGTCATTTCTGTTCTCTGTAGGTACGAGATTTGCAGAAGAATCATAGAATCATAGAATCATAGAATCATAGGGGTTGGAAGGGACCTCGAAAGATCATCTAGTCCAACCCCCCTGCCAGAGCAGGGTCACCTAGAGTACATCACACAGGAAGGCGTCCAGGCAGGTTTTGAATGTCTCCAGTGAAGAAGACTCCACAACCTCTCTGGGCAGCCTGTTCCAGTGCTCTGTCACTCTCACAGTAAAAAAATTTTTCCTGTTATTCACCTTAAACCTCCTATGCTCCAATTTATATCCACTACTCCTTGTCCTATAACTGGTCATCACTGAAAAAAGCTTAACTCCATCTTCTTGACACTCACCCTTTACGTATTTGTAAACATTGATGAGGTCACCCCTCAGTCTCCTCCAAACTAAAGAGACCCAGCTCTCTCAGCCTTTGCTCATAAGGGAGATGTTCCACTCCCTTAATCATCTTTGTGGCTCTGCGCTGGACTCTTTCCAGCAGTTCCCTGTCCTTCTTGAACTGAGGGGCCCAGAACTGGACACAATACTCCAGATGCGGCCTCACCAACACAGAACAGAGGGGGAGGAGAACCTCTCTTGACCTACTAACCACCCCCTTTCTGATGCACCCCAGGATGCCACTGGCCTTCTTAGCCACAAGGGCACACTGTTGGCCCATGGTCATCCTCCTGTCCACCAGGACCCCCAGGTCCCTTTCACCTACACTGCTCTCAAGCAGGTCAGCCCCCAACCTGTACTGGTACATGGCATTTTTCTTCCCCAAATGCAAAACTCTACACTTGCCCTTGTTGAACTTCATCAGGTTTTTCCCCGCCCAAGTCTCCAGCCTGTCTAAGTCTCTCTGAATGGCAGCACAGCCTTCTGGTGTGTCAGCCACTCCTCCCAGCTTGGTGTCATCAGCAAACTTGTTGAGGGTACATTCTGTACCATCATCCAGGTCGTTGATAAAGATGTTGAACAACACCGGTCCCAGTACCAACTCCTGAGGGACTCCACTAGTCACAGGCCTCCAACTAGATTCTGCCCCATTGACTACAACTCTCTGACTCCTTCCTTTCCACCAGTTCTTGATCCACCTCACTGCCTGATCATCAAACCCATACTTCATCAACTTATCTACAAGGATGCTGTGGAAGACAGTGTCAAATGCTTTACTGAAATCAAGATAGACCACATCTACCACTCTACCATCATCTATCCACCTAGTAATTTCCTCATAGGAATCTGGGCTTAATTAAAAGTAACAAGTCCTGCACGTTGCTGTTCACCCACAGAAGGCATTAGATCTGAGAAGCTAGGCAGCAGAAACTTTGGGCCTTAGTTTTGAAGTCATTGTAATTCAGAAAAGTGCCTTTTGGAATAATTCATTTCATATATGTTTTTTAATCCCTTCCTATTAAAGAAGGCTTTTAGGAATGTGCTTCATTTTTAGCTGCTTTTTGTAAAATTCATGTACATTTAGGAGCTATGCAAAAATAAGATGTAAAGCACAGAGTAGAAAATGGTGAACGTTAGAAAAACAAAGAAGACAAAATATGAAATAACTTTTATTTTTCAATTACTTTTCAGCATAAATTGGGATGAAGTAGAATTATTTCTATTAATCTATGCTGATACTTATAGAAATACCTCTTCCTGAGAAACCTTTCCACTTTCAGATACAAATTGTATAAAACATAATTATGCATTGCTTTTATTCCTTTATGCTGAACATGATAATTTAGAGGCTTTTTTTGTAAGAACTAGCCAGGTGCTTGCTCTGGGAATTGAAGTATTCTGTTCAGCTAGGTCGTCTTTGCAGATTTCTTCATACTTTCTTAGTAGCATGATTCGACCTTGTCCATGACATTGCTTGTTCATCCCAGGGCTACCCTGATTACTCTGAGAGCTGTGATAGAGTTTTACTGGCATGTCAGCCAGAGACTAAATTAGGGCCCCTATCTCTCTGAATATAGGTCATCAAGCAATAGTGTAATATGTGATAACAAGTTATTTCCTTGGCTTACTGTTGACTTGAGTTCAATTTGCACCCGAGTAAGAGCTTTATGGAAATGAGCCAAAAGCTACTCAAGTCAGTAGGCAGCATTTTACTGACACTAGTGGACTTTCTAGCTGACCTTGCAGGACGTTTAACACCTTAAAGCTGAGTAGCATTTAACTCTAATTATGTTTTTCCTGTCAGTGAAGAATGAGGCACCTTGTGAATGCAGTGTCTCTGCAGTGGTAACTGTCAGGGATCTTCTGCACTTCTTCCTGCTACTCTCTTCTTCTGTTTTATCTATGCAGTCTCTAGTTGGCTTCACTTTCACCTTTGGCAGAGAAAACAACTGAAAAACACGTTCCCTTTTGCTTTCACTGTTGTTTTTGAAAGGATTTTTCATTGTGTGGGACTTTTCCTCTCTGAGTACTTTAAGTCTAATATTGGTCTCACAACCCACGCTGTTCCTCCCACCTACCTAGCTACCATCGCTCATGCGCCTACTCTTCTAAGAAGGGGTTTTCATTATTACCAATGTTTCTTTTTATACAAGGAATCAGTTTTGAACAGCACAACTGTGTCACATCTCCTTCATAGAATACAAATTTATTTCTCTGGTTTTGCTGATGGTTTTTTTTTTCCTGCTATTCCTTACAATCTCCCTCCTACAATATTCCTCCCATGCCATGGTTTCCATGTGGTTACAACACATGTGTCAAATGCTGTGGTACCATTCTGAATAAAGCACAGCTTGCTGTGCTCTTGAAATGCTCACCTCCACTGCTGTAATCTAATTATCCTATCAGGAAGTAAGCAGCTTTGTGTCTTTGCTGACAGTACCCTCTGGGTGTTTAATCTTTCACAGTCTTGATAAACTGATCAACCGGGGGGGGGAATAACAATTATAATTTTAAAAAATAATACAAATTTTAAGAAAAAAACACATTCTTGCCCTTTCTGGAAAAGTGGCAAAAGTTTATCTTGCACTTGTAAGCAGATGGAAAATGGTTTGGTGAGCTGACTTCTAAAGAAGATACAGGCAACAGATAGCTGACATTTCTATTACAACTAAGCTTGATTCAGGACATTTTCCTTTACTATCTATATGTACTTTGGTTGTGTTTAGCTTGGTTTTCATTGGGAAAAAAAGTATGGAATTACATTGTCTGTCCACATCCTGTCACCTCCACATCCCTGTAACTTTTGAATCCGTTGGCCAACTTTAACGCTAAAGAGACTGAAGTCTGAAAGACACAAAGTTCCAGCAAACTCTATGAAGTTCTGTAGCTGGGTAAGGCAGAGAAGGATCTGGAGCTGTCCCTTAGGATCTCTTGAAGGAGCATGGGCAAAGTAGCTGGTGGGTATAACTTGGGGCAGCACTTTCCCAGCCTAAAAGATTAAGAATATGGAAGGAACTGGAAAACTCAATTGAGGACAAGATGTCTAAAAGATGGACCCTGTTATCACAGTTCTTGTACTTAATTCTGCCCCCTTCACTTTCTCCAGTACACACATACTCACTGCTTAAAATACAAGTTCAGATTCTGCTTCTTAGCTCAACATTGCTGCTTTTCTAAAACTTTACTGTACTTAACAGTAATCCACTTACGGACATTTTATATTGATTTTGGGTTATACACAGTTGTAGAATTGCTACTTCAGACTCATATTTAGTCATACAAATGTTTTTCTTAGACAAGTTGTACTCTCTGGTCACCAGTATATTGACAATTTCCATGATCTTCATACTTTGGAGATACATGTGTAGAACTCACATAAAAAGGAGAGAAGAAAGAGCAAAAATTATTTATTTTTCTTAATAAATCTTTATCTTTAAGATATTTTAATACACACATCATGTTTTTTCCAGTCATCTGTGACTTGGAGAAACACTGCTACAAAAAACAAACACTTTTTAAAATTAGCATAGTAGCAAAGATGCTTATGAGCATATGTACTTATGAGAATATGAGCATACAAGCAAAAAGCTTTTCCTCTTTTCAGCCAATGGTAAATAATTAATCTGTGGGATTTCCATCATAGCTGCATGTAGTCCTGTGATTTACTGCATAGATGAGTGATACTTAGAATAAACCATCCAATTCCTATCTTTGAAGTTTATCAGAGACATTCCAATATTTTAAAATATGTATGTGTTATTTGTGTACACCCAGGCTTATATTTTTTATGTGCTAATACAAACAGCATAAGTACTTTATACTTGTCTGTTTTGGGAATCTGAAGATAAAATTGGCCTCCTTTCTGCCATTTTTTCTTAATAACCTATAAAATCACAGTAAACTATCAAGCTCAACTAAGAGGCAAAATCTGGTAGCAAACTTAGTAACAGTGACAAAAGCAAGAAGAAAGAGGTACAACTGATTTATATACCCGGAATTCCAACTTTTCATCACCTGAGAGCTGATCAGGTCAGTTCCTGGAGGATAAGCCTTCAAGCTAGGTTCAACCTATATTACAAATCAAATATTGACAGAGTTGCAGGACCAGCTTTGGTAGGATGACTTGCAAAAAAAAATCCAACCATCCCATTTTTACATAGTATAGATGTTTCAGGTAGAAGATTCCCTGATCCTTGTAAAAGTCAAGGAAATTATTATCAAAATAGTTTTATAATCTACAATGCTCCCAAATAATTTTGTCTGGTCATAATTTGTGTGGAGGAAGGTGATATGCACACATGGTCACATCCATATAGACTGATGGAAAGGTAAAGTGCATCATCTGCACTGGGTGAATTAATGGTGAAATTGCGTAATGTCTCTTTTCAAACATGATGCTAAGACTGATGTGAATGAGAGGATAAGCAAAGGTCCAACAGCTTTTTACACTAAAACCACAGCAAATTAAATGCCATGTACAAAGCTGGATGTCATTACAGCTTTGATTTTCCTATAGTTATGCAACACATGTTTGTGTATGTAGGTATCTTTATGTCTTCTCAAACTGAAATAAGCAGCTCTTGGAAAAATATGGAGCAACATAAACTCTGGAGATGGTTATCCCTCTTGCTCAGCTTTTCTAAGATGCTGCTCTTGGGAAGTATCTGTGCTGAGGGAAATTGCAAGGCATGTAAAGATAATTGTAGCCTAATACACTGGCTAGGCTGTTGTGGCATTTAAGCAAGCTGAAGCTGATCTCCCTACACTGCACTTCACAGTACAGTATAGCATCCTTTGGTATGAAAACCACCTTAGTCTTAGGAATGACGTCCTATTTACTTTAAGGTGTTTCTATATTACTGTAACATGCTCCAAAATTTCCCTAGAAAAAGATGTTGGATAAACAAAAGCTTTTTTTTTTTTACTTTTTTTTTTTTTTTAATGGAGGTTTTGTCCTCATTCTGCTCAAATTAATGAAAATGTACCATTAACTTCACTGGCCCAGATCACAGACAGGGGGAGGGAAGAGGGAAAATAAAAGGTAATGCAATACCTCATCTTCCTTGTGGTGAATATTTTTAGACACATGCAGGAAAGCTTGTTAATTTTCTTTCTTGTTAAGTGACATCCAATTAGGAAACAATTACTTTCCTAATTAGTACAAAAGGAATAAGTCTGATTAATCTTTTATGAGTGCTTTACAGTATGTTTCCAGTGCAGTGTGTTTCATTGTTTCCTGTTGCAGTCTCTTTCATTTTGATTAAATCTTTAGCTAGTGAAAGAATTGTCTCCTTTTTCCTTGAAATGTCTTTCATTTGTTTGCTTGAAGGGTGATTTTTTGCGGATTTCCCATGAAAGAGACTGGAGCACCTCCATGAGCTTTGGACATGTAGCCAAAGGAATAGTATTTTGAAACCATTGTTGGTCTAGGTAGTAACTTTCCCAGCCTGCAGTCACTGATACATTGCATGTTAGTTTGCATTTTATTCGTATTGTTGCAATCCCTTCTCTCCTCTCTGAAAGCTAGGGAGAAGCTGTTGGTCAGAATTTAAATCAGAAGAAAATTTTAAAGACAAGGCAATAAAAAAATATATTTATTTTGAGGTAATGGGTGGACATACCTCTGGAGCTGACACTTTCCCTATGGCAGCTGACATCTGTTTTATTTAAGGAGCAGAGGATATTGATTTATTGAAGGAGCTTAGAGCTTGGAGCTTTTAATGAACAGTTACAGCTTTTCACTGATGGCTATACAAAGCATGCTTGGTCAGCTGATGCTTAATATCATTGATGGGTACATGAGAGAGCTGGAGGGCTGTGGCAGCTTCCTTTTGGGGCTCAGGAATGGACAACTCTTCACTGCTAACTCTTCACTGGGACATCTCTGCACTGGGACATCTCTATGCCAGGACATCTCTGTCTTGGGGCATCTCTGCACTGGGATATCTCTATGCCTGGACATCTCTACACCAGGGCACCAGCACAGCCTGTGTCATCTGCCTATCTACAGAGAGTTGCCCCAGTGAAGAGTTGTCCCGGCACAGAGATGTTCACTGTGTTTCACGTGGGTAGGATGAGCACTCCTCCTCCCTACTTGTGTGATAATCCTCACCAGTTTATCTTGCAATGAAGTTGAGATGCCCTGTTACAGTCTCACTGCTAGCAGACATTCCTTCTCCCATGGTAAAATTTAACCTTGTGTCAGTCCACACCTAGCTCTATATGCCCTGCTACATCAGTATTGTCACATTTGTATAAAAATGTTATTTCTTGTTTCTCTAAGATGAGAAGTCAGAATTTTGTTGTAATCTCTGACCTATACTACAGTTGCTGCCTCACTTGTACTTTTACCTTTACTTGCTGAAATTCAAGACAATGAAAGAGTTAGAATTAACTTACATAAGAATCAGCGGGGGGGGGGGGGGGGGGGGGGGGGGGGGGAAAAAGCCTTTAACTTTGCTTGTCAATGTGTGAACTTTCAGCAATTACTGGAGCAGAACTTTGGAAGTCAATAATTTGTTAAAGAAAAGCTGCAGCCTCATGTAAATGATTGCCTTACTTGTAGAAATTAAAATCCTTCCTCTGTATCTAGTCATTTGGCTCAGCTTTGTACAAGATTTAGCTTTATGTTAGACCTAACTGCAGATGAAAGCAATAACTCCCAACTTTTTATTTTCTGTCATTTAAATCCTGTAAACATGTATTCATTTTAGAGCAAATTACTTTGGTGAATTCAAGTCCATCCCATTTGTTTTAAAAACCAGTCTGTCGATGTATTTCATGGGTCAAATGGGCACTTCTAGGACTTGCTTTAGGAAACACAATTCTAGTCACTAAACCAAAGTGTGTTTTTCAGCCATCTCCTTCAGAGTATAATTTTTACACAGCCAACCTCATGTTGGTGTGCAGAACTGGCCTTGTTTATTTTTAGCCTTACTTCTGCCCACCTCCTTAAAAAGCTGCCTCAGAAAAGAAGTTAATAAAATCCAGTGGGGACAGGAGAAGAAATACTGCCTTAGACTAGACTGCACGGACACACAAAAGCTACATGTTAGGAAGATTTTCCTAATGGTAATGAGAGTTAAGCATGGGAGTGGATTGCCAAGAGAAATCACTTCACTGGACATTTTCAAGAAAAGTGTAGAAAATATCTGTCAGGACAAATTTAGATATTGCTGATCCTGCCTTAGGGTAGGAGGGACAAAATGACCTCATGAAGACCCCTCCAGACCAATATTTTATGATTCTCTGTCTGTCTTTCTCAGGCTGTTAAATATATCCACTCTCATTGTTCTTTATTATTGTTCTTAACTTAGTTTTAAAATACAAAAATAAAATTATCATTAAGACCAAGTTATTCCCAAAGGTCTGCTGTTAAATAGTAATAATAACAGTAAAAATAATAGTAAAAAATTAATAAATAGTAGTAGTAGTAGTAGTAGTAGTAGTAATAATAATAATAATAATAATAATAATAATAATAATAATAATAATAATAATAATGTTAAATAGATAGCCCACCCAAAGCAGTGGCAGTTCTGCACAATTCTTTCATGTATTTTAAACACTGTTCTATTTCTAGTGTTTTGAAATCATGTTCTGTCTGCTGCCAGCCATACCATGCTTGACTCTCGCTATTTAATCTTGTACTGTCTGGTCTAGTTTGCTAAGGGGAGCTCAGCTGATGTATTAAATCTGCCATGCAGAAAATTCACACGCATAAGAAGAGATGTACGTTTGTACAAAATCCAGTCTGGAGTCCTTAATGTCCAAAACAACAACACAAGCAAACAATAATTAATTTAACTATTCATAATAATTTTCTGCCCTGTTCAGCCAGAAGTGCAATATTGTTTCACCGTGGAATGCTGGAGCCCTTTTATTAAAAAATAGAAAATTTAAAATAGTGTATTTTGCTTTACTTTTAATGTGAAATTACAAGACAAACAGTGTTTCTGGAGACAAGCTTTGGGATCTTCTGTTTATTTGCATCGTGTTAGAGTGAGAGAGAGAGACATGAAAGTGATTAATGGTTCCACCCTTACACCCTTACTTGTGTTTTCTTGTGTTTTTATTACTGCTAAGACGGAGTAACTTTCAACATCTTTTAGTAGTTCTTTGCTGGCTTGGACGCAGTATGGGGAGGTTAGGGGCAGGAGGAAGCAAAGAAAGTGTGTGGCTCCTGGGAGCTGAGGTGCTGAAGTAGGTCTGCATCAAATATCCTGGGTGACACACATGAATAAAAGTACATCTGAAGAGACTTGGCTTTTAAAAGTTTGCTCTCGTCCTAATGAAGTTACAAATCTTTTCAGGACAGAAATTAGGGAAAAACCTTAAAGACTTCCTTACATTGTGCGTGCTTTCCTATTCATTGTATGCTACAAGGATAGAGAACCATTGTAGGATCACGGTTTGTTTACTTGCTGGTGTGAAAAAAATATTCTTGAAAGCACCTTTGCAGCAGGTATTGAGTTCCTGTGAGGAATTTTTGTGGTTGCATCTGTAGCTGAGCTGCACAGCAATTTCCCATTCCCCCCCAGAAGGGATTTGCTACCTGACCAGCCTGCACCCCAGGCACCCAGCAGTTTTGCCTGCAGCAAGCACAGAGACAGCAGAAAGCACTAACTGGTTTTGTCATCCCCAAATGCCAGCGGCCACATCCAGAGCACCCAGATCCTTCCCATTATTTAAGTGATGTAAGAGTGGCAGCCATGCTTGGGTTGTGTCTGTGCAGCTCTGCACTGTGACAGTGATGTATCATGCTGAAGGCAGGCTCAGGAGCTTTCAGGACTAGTATATAAATCTCTGTTGGTTTATATCTGACAATTACTATTGCAAATGTGTGCTAAGCCTTCATTACTCTACACTTGAAAGAAAACCTTGAAAAACTTATTTAGGAAGGTAGCTCTCCTTGGGCTGGTCCTAAAAATGTCCACAGTTGTTATTTATTACTTTATCACACAAAAATAGTAATAATATAGTTGTTTATTAAAACTCTGTCATGTAATAATAAATATATCATACTGTTTGCATAACATAAATTGAAAAATGTACTAGAATGCAAAATAATACAAGGTTCTTGCTTCATTTATTACTTTTACTCTTTGTTTTACAAAACATAAACCAGCCATTTAGGTTTGTCACATTTATAGAAATAATTTGCTTCTGAACTTTGCATAAATCTCAAACCCAAGGATACATACGTAATGAAGAACACTTAGAAGCACTCTAGGTGAAATTATGTCAATGACAACATTGACTGAGTCATGACTTCATCTCATAATGTTTATTTTTGTAGCAATGATAAAAATTGTATTTATAAAAGCTGGAATTTTGGGGGACAGAAGCAATTTCTATCTTTGAAAAGGTCTTTTTTTGTTATTCTGGTGAGAGGTAGTCAACGTGTCATTCAACCACATCCTCGTGAATTTGCAGTCAAAGAAATCTCCGAAATGTTGGCACTGTCTAGTCAATAGGGTCCAATGAAAATGTTGAGCCATGGATTTCAGGCTGGTGCTGGGTCTGTTGGACTCATCTCAGTCATGTGGCTGTAAGAGCTGTGAGACAACAGGGCTTTGGCAGAGATTTGTTGCTCAGACTTGTTTGAAATGTTGGTGAATCAGGCTGTGCCACTGCAGTTGTTCACTCATTTACTGTTGGGTAGAATGTCATTTCTGGCAGAGCAGTAACTCTCACTTTCCTACATAGAGATCAATTGATTTGGGGCAAAAAGTAATTGTTGTTTACCTGTGATGATCAAATTTAAATTGAGAGGAAGTGGATGATGCCTTATATATGTATCAGATGTTAGACTGACAGTGGCTGGGATGAATGTCACACTATGTCACTATTTCTGTTGTCCCTTTTCCATTTTTTAAGTGATTCCTTAATATACCGAAGTAATAATACTCCGTACTTAATAAGCATCCTTTCTCAATTAATAGAGGCAAGATTTGCATGAGGAATACCACATCTAGAGCCTTTTGCACAGTGTCCCTTTGCTCAGTGACAGTCACCTTCTGACTATTGACTATTTGTATATTTCCACATCCCCACTCATTTTTTTGTTTTTTAATGTATTTCACACCTTTGAAAATAAGGAGTGTGTAGCTTTCTCTGCTGCTTTCATTTATTGTAGCCCTGATGCTAACAGACTCTCCTGCTAAGATTTTCATCAGTGGTGCTTTAATTATTCACCTTTTTCTCTAGTCCTAGGATCACAGAATCACAGAATGGTTTGGGTTGGAAGAGACCTTACAGAACATCTAGTTCCAACCTCCGCTGCATGGGCAGGGACTCCTCCCACTAGATCAGGTTGCTCACAGCCCCATCCAACCTGGCCTTGAACACTTCCAGGGAGGGGGCATCCAGAACCTCTTTGGGCAACCTGTTCCAGTGTCTTACCACCCTCACACTAAAGAATTTCTTCTTAATGTCTAACCTAAATCTATCCTCTACCAGTTTTGATCCATTACCCCTTGTCCTATCAATACATGCCCTTGTAAAAAGTCCCTCCCCAGCTTTCCTGTAGCCCCTGCAGGTACTGGAAGACCACTATAAGGTCTCCCTGGAGCCTCCTCTTCTCCAGGATGAAGAACCCCAACTCTCTCAGCCTGTCCTCGTAGGAGAGGTGCTCCAGCCCTCTGATCATCTTCATGGTCCTCCTCTGGACTCAGTCCAAGAACTCCATGTACTTCTTATGTTGAGGGCTCCAGAACTGGACACAGTGCTCCAGATGGGGCCTCACGAGAGCCAAGTAAAGGGGCAGAATCACCTCCCTTGACCTGCTGGCCACACTTCTTTTGATGCAGCCCAGGATGCAGTTGGCTTTGTGGGCTGCAAGCGCACATTGCTGGCTCATGTTGAGCTTCTCATCAGTCATCACCCCCAAGTGTATCTCCTCAGGGGTGCTCTCAGTAAATTCTCTGCCTGTATTTGTGCTTGGGATAGCCCCAGCCCAGGTGCAGGACCTTGCACTTGACCTTATTGAACTTCACATAGATGGCATGGGCCCACCTCTCAAGCCTGTCCCTCTGGATGGCTCCCCTTTCCCTCCAGCATGTCACACCACACAGCCTGGAGTCATCAGCAAACGTGCTGAGGGTGAGGTCCTGTTACTAACATCATCCTTGTGAATCTTTCACAATTGTTTTATCCCACAGTTTCTAGTCCCAACTAGAGCTTGTCTGTTGCTAGCACTCCTGGATCCTTCTCTTTGCATCTTCTCACCAGGGGGTCATGCAGCTTCTGTTGGAAAATGGTGGTTCCTTTCTTCAATTCTGTGCTCCACTGCTGCGACCATATACCTGCTGGCTAGTTGCACTCAGTCACACTTCAGGCTCTCTTTGGAGTCATTCTCTGGTGTGTTGGGTCTGTGTAGTAGCGGGGCATTGGTAGCATGGGAAGGACCCCAGGGGTGGCTCCTGTGAGAAGCTCCTGGAAACTCCCCCAGCACCAAAGCCAGACCACAAGCCAAGGTGACTGAGCCCAAAGAAAGCCATGACTCTGTGGATAGCCCATGCTGGAACAGTCTGTTCCTGAAGGACTGCACCTGGTGGGAGTAGTTCCCTCCTGTTGGAGGGACCACATGCTAGAGCAGGGGAAGAGTGTGAGGAGTCCTTCCCCTGAGGGGGAAGGAGCAGCAGAGATAACATGTGACAAACTGACCATAAACCCCATTCCCTGTCCCCTGCACTGCTGGAGGGGAGGAGGTAAAGAAATCAAGAGCAAAGTAATTTGGGCCCGGGAAGAAGGGAGGGGTGGGAGGTGTGTTAAGATCCAAATGTGTTTCTCTTTGTCCTGATCTGATTTGATTGGTGACAAATTAAATATATTTTTTTCCCCAAGTCAAGTCTGTTTTGCCTCTGACCGTACCTGGTGAGAGAATCCTCCCTGTCCTTGTCTCTACCCATGAAGTTTTAATTATATTTTCTCCTCCTTGTCGCACAGTGTGGGGAGGAGTGAGCAAGCGGCCCCTTGGTGCTTTGTTACAGGCTGGGCCTAAACTACAACAGCTGAGCAACTGGTTTTGCTCCCTGCTTCAGTTCTCTGGGCAGAAGTTGCTGCAGTGTCCCATGACCCCAGCCTGGTAGCCAAGGTACCCTTGCCACTGACTTACGGTCGGGCAGCCCTTGCACACTAATCCCTGTGCAAACATGGGTGAATGCCAAGGAGGCTTTGTCCTATCATCTCTAATTGCCCCTTCCCCAGAGAAGTTAGTCAGATTCATTATATCTCTGTGATGACTGTGTGTTTTGCCTCTGGCAGAAGATTGACAAGCCCTTGTTTTCTATTGAAATTGCATGTTATGAATTTATTTCCTTCCCCTGTTCTCAGAAACATCATGTCCACATAATGGTAGCTTGTTATTTAATGTAACTAGTTGCCTTCAGGGCAACAGCCCAAAGAATAATAAAATAATCCATTTGAAGTTCCTTCAAACAATGAAGCACCTAAACAGCTACATCTTTAAAAGCAGCGCTGTTGTTTGATGTTGATGTTGCAGAGATTCTTCATCTTTTGAATATGTTTTCAGATTATATGTTTTATTTTATGTACCTCCCTTAAGTGGTGTACGTAATAGACAATAGGAAAAAGAATACATAGAGGAAGAGTCTTTATTTTCAAGGAATATTTTTAAAGAGGGTGAAATGAGACTGACATTTAAAGTAATCTTTATAACACTGATTTTCGAACTTCTTAATGCTTATTTGCAAGCCTGTTTGACAATATTTTCAATTCTCAATATTAAAAAAATCTAATCCCTTCTCATAAATAGAATATTCATATTTCTAAAGAGGAAAAGTAAAATCAGTCTTTATTGTAACAAAAAAAAAAAAAGATAAAAGCTTGCTTCAGAGTTGAATATTCTTTTTTATTGTAATATCTTATATTTTGCAATTACTCCCTCAGTGTTTCTATCATGGGCAGCACTGAAGCGAGCCAGAATGGAAGGGTTAAATCTGAACCAGGTTAGGTCTGAGATGAATGCAAATCCCCTGCCCTGCTCCCTGGACTACCCATTGCCCCCAGTACAGGCACTCATTGGGTGGGCATCTCACACTGTTGGGAGGTGTGCAGTGCTCAGAATCAACACTGGGTCTTTTCCCTAAGGTGTGACACTTAGTAGGAAAAAGGCACAGAAAAATGATTGTCAATTATTTCTCTGAGAGGCCTTAGGAATACTACACAAGTGGGATCTGGATCCCGGGTACTGGATTCTAGAGTGGGTTGTTTACAAGTCTCAAGTGTAGCATTAAAATCTGAGCTATGGAGGTTTTTTTCTCCCCCCTGAAAAACTACTTATGAAATTTTAAATGTCAGCCTCCTACCCAACACAATGGGATGATAACTTCTCCCATCGATTAATCAAACTGCTTGTTCAAAACATTATCTTGCCACTGTTCTTCCAAGTTCTTTTGAATTCAGACACATTTAACAGCTTTCTCATCCATAAAATGATACACTAAGGTTAATTATGGTTCAGGAGCACTATAAGGTGTGATTTGGCTGCTCAGTGTTTCTGAGGTCTGAAAAGAGCGTGAGGGGTGCACCTGAAATGAGCGCCTGGCTTGCGTTGTTCCCGTAGGGAAAGGGAGGATCAGTCAAGCAATTCAAATGAAGGACTGGAATTGCAAAACTCTTGGGTTTGGTGGCCCTTTTTCTACCAGAGGGGAGCAGGGTGGTGGGAGAGTCTGGCCCCCACACCTACCTGCTGTGGCTCCATGTCAGGTAGGCTGTGGCCTCAGGAGCAGGTGCCAAGGAAGGAGTGCTGCGTGCCCCACCACTGCTGCTCCCTGACTGGCCTTTTCCCAGCTGCAGATATCAGTGTGCCTCCAGGACTCTGTAAAAAGGCATAGCAACACTCACCTCCTGCACATGGGGATGTCATGAGGACTGATTCATTACGGTTAGTGTAGCAATTACAGAGCCTTCTAAGGAGGCCACAGAAATGCTAATACAGTCATCATTAGTCATTGCCCCCTTGCTCTTAGCTCCTATTTCGTACTCCTGAAGTATGAAATGCTGCTTGTGGCAGCATTTCTTTCTGCTCACTGAGATGCCTGGGAAGAGCCCCACCATATTGCACAAGCAGCAAGGCGCAGCATGGGGAGAACTTAAGTCATCCTCATACTTCCCTGCCAGAGGAAGAGTTGCAGAGGCTGGCAAGACTTCAGCCAGGAAGAAAAGGATCTCTTCTTGTAGTTTCTCCTCAACTCTGCTTCCCACGTGTGTCCTGCTGCCAGGATGCTCTCTTCTCTCTTTCCACCTGCTGGACATATTTGCTGTCCCCATGACGTGTGAAAGCCCAAAGGGGAGCACACTACTTCTAGGAGTAACAGTAACTCATGTTGCATTTAGCTGTGTCTGTTGAAATCCCAAAGTATGACCTGTTCATCACTCGACACATCTCCTCCTCTCTTGTCACCATGCAGCCCACACCCATTGCTCACATATGTCCCAGAAGTGGTTCAGATACTTTCACAGGGGGTAAATGGTAGATAGGCATGCTTCCCTTCAGCTAGTCCTACCTCTCCTCTTCCCTCTACACCCTGCCTATGTACACTAATGCACAGCTTCCCACTCACATCTCTATAAATTTTCTTCATATTTTTTACCCTTCACACTCTAGCAGAAGGGAATCTTAAAATGCTTTTCTTTTTTTTCCCCATAGGGAGGGCCTTCAGAGTTAGGACAAGATAGTTTAATAGATCTCAGAACCTGAGCTGCCATGGCATGTGCTGCACAGAGAAGCAGGCACACCACACACACTGAAAGTCACAGTCTGACTGAGTGGAGGGGGTTCCCACTGTGTGCTGTGAATGTCTATTCCTGGAAAACCTGTGAATGTTCTGACAAAAAGCCATTTGGAAGGCTGCAATAAATGTTTGTCTCTGTTAGTGTCTCCTTATTTCTCTTCTTTGGAGAGGGTAGACAGCAACACCCATGGTCTCATACTGATGGCAGCCTAGTCACCCACCAAGAGCATCATGCTGCCAGAACAATCAGCACAAGTTACCGGAGGAGCAGTTTTCTACTGATATTCCAAGATTTTAGTGCACTCAACAGAGATTATCCATGAGCTTCCCACAGTCTTCTTATAAGGAATAGGGATCCATTTTCTTCTGCTGAGTATTTGCTTGGGTTTTTTTTCTGTTTGGAAAGGCAGGACTGTGACTGTTAGCTTAAGCAGAATTTATCTAAATTAAGGACAAAATGTGATTCAAACTTTCCCATTGGTAGATCTTCAGCAAAGTTCCAATATATGACCTGCTAAACATATACCATTATCTAATTAATTACTTGCTTATCTTTAGATAAAACCAACTTTTAAATTTTATTTAGCATTTTCCTTTTACTGAGTATCTTCTCTTTAGTGACTAGTGAATAGCTGTACACACAAAAACCTTCAGAGATCCAAATTGCTTCCTTCCTGCTATAAATGGGTATTTAGGAGAGCTATCTGTAGTGAAAGGAGCAAGATTGGTAATACAGCCATTGAGACCATATTACTGAGTTGGGCTTTTCTTTGGTTTTTACTTTCAAATTTATTTATTCTTAAAGAATATGAAAATACAGGTTTTATCAAGTTTCCAGTTTCTGTGTGGAAGAAAAATTCCTTTTTCAACCCCAGTGCTGACCTGCCTTTTGTAGTCACCAAGAAAAATACTTTCATTCATGAAAAGCACATTAAAAAAGCTTGAAATTCTACAATTTTTGTAATGATATGCTGAATGTTATGAAAGCAAATTGTCCCTTGAATCCTAATTAATTGGCAATTAGGTTTATCATTCATGTGGGCTGTAAAAATCAGCATATATTCCAAGATATAATAGATGGGCAGCATCTTTTTTCTATGCTTCTGTTTCTCGAGTCCTTTAACTTTGTGTTTTTGTGCTTTCTTCACTATGAAAACTCAAGGGTTTTTTGCTTGAACTGGAAAGGTTTTGCAAGCCTCGTGAGATGAGCTTTAAGAAAAACAATGCATTGCAGAAGTGTAATAAATAGCAGTTATTGGCAGCACTGAATCATTCCTCCCCCTAGTGGGTGGCTGGCTGGGGTGAGAATAAATTCAGCTCTTTATTAACAACTCGAGAAATTGAATTATTATTGTTATTATCTTAGCTACTTCACACTTACTTTTTCAGGCTAGCACCCTCCAGTTCCCTGCCTGCTTGGCAATCCATGGTGCCTCTGTGCACACATTACGCTACCAGCCTTTTACTTTTTCAAGGCCACATATCTACAGTGTGCTCGAGCTTTCCCAGTCCCTTCTGTACATTATATTACATGATTCCCAGTAGCAGTCATATTAAGAAGGTTGCCCTACTTCTATTGCATTTCTATGCTTCCACATGGTACATTACACCAAATCCAGGGAAGTTATCACAGCTTATCTCTCACGTGTGCTAAACCAAAAAAAGCAATTAATTTGAGGCAGAACCACATCTAGTCATGGTGCAATACTGGGAACTGTGGACAGTGAGAAAGACATTAGTGCTTCCTCCATCTACCTGGATGTGTCAGCACATGCCCATACACCAGTGGGTAGTTCAGGCATGTTTGTGGCAGTAAGACAGGCCAAAAACATTAGGAAAATGTAAAAGTGTTGCAGAGCTGGGATGCTCCACTTGATTTTGCCAGACTGCCAGATTTTGCCCTATCTACTTAGTCAGGGGCACAAAAATCAGTAGTTTGACAAACTGGCCCTCACCTGGCACGTCACTGGAGAAGCCAGAGTCCCAGGATGCTGAACAGACCTTCAAAGGTGGCCCTGTGCATCCTGCATGCATGCAAAGACCTGCCAGTGTTCAAACACCATCAGACAAGTCTCTGCCCTGTTGCTTCTGGCAATAAGAAATGCATTAATACATGATCATAATGTTGCTGGTTTCCTAATCAAGGTGACAAAAAGTCTGAGAAGTAATAATAGCTGTTAGAAGTACAACAGCCATTTCAGGAAGAGGTTATCTAAGGAAGAGGTGCTTACTCACATGACTCAATTAAATTATCTAACTTGAGGGCAAAATTGCAGCCCCTGTTGTGAGAGTTGGGAGGCTTGAGAAAGTAGAATCAGGATCACAGAATGGTTTGGGTTGGAAGGGACCTTAAAGATCATCTAGTTCCAAATCCACTGTCCATGTCTTTGACAAAGGTATTAATCAGCACTGGTCCCAATACCGACCCCTGACAAACACCACTTGTCACTGCTTTCCATTTGGACATCGAGCCATTGACCACAACTCTTTGAGTGCAACCAGCCAGTCAATTCCTTATCCACCAAGTGGTCCATCCATCAAATCCGTATCTTTCCAATTTAGAGACCAGGATAAAGTTGAATGCTTTGCATGAGTCCAGGTAGATGACTTCAGCTGCTCTCCTCTTGTCTACTGATGCTGTGACCTCGTCGTAAAAGGCCACCAAATTTGTCAAGCATGATTTGTCCTTGGTGAAGCTATGTTGGTAATATAAGTAATATAGGTTTCATTATGTTTTCCTTCAAAATAACATTTTAGGCATTTAACTTTTCCATAGCTCACTGAATTTTGATTAGGCTGAACATATTTTCAAGGAGATCTGTCTTACCTCAGCAAAATCATAGACTTGAGATTATATTGTAAATTACTGGTCAAGCCAATAATGGTTTTAATAAAAAAAAGCATTTCTTCTAAAGTACCTTTTGACTGTATCACCAAACACTCTTTACTCTTTATTAACCAACTATTCTGCTTTATATCTATTTTCTGTCTCTGGGGTTGAATTTTATTATTTCAGTCATTCTGTCATCTTTGCCTCCAGTAACATATGAAAAATACAGCATCACCATTCTCTTCCATCAAAGAACCTCAGTCATATTTGCTAACTAATTCTGCATCACAAAGCCACCTGAGAAGCACTTCCACTGTGTGGAAGATTGACATCCCTGTTTGCTGAGCCTGAGAGTTTATGAGACTTCTCCTCCAAGTCATACAGCAAATTTCTGTCAATACTGAATTCCAAATCTCTGAGCCAAGGTCATTTTCCTGTGGTTTCAATTGCCAGGTAGAAGTTATTTACACAGAAAATTTTAGAGTTTATCTTTCCTTTTTCTATTTTTTTTTTTCCTGATATGGTGTTTTAAGCAACACAGATATCTAGATATTTTCTTCTGCTGAGTAGCTCAGAAGGCCATCTTCAGCTTCAGCATGTTTTGAAAAGGAGTTTTTTCTTGACTCATTCACAGGTAGTTGGTTGGTCTGTAATTTATACTGGTTAGACCACACACTATTAATAAGTCCTCTGTAAGGAACTAGCTTTATTCATTTCCCTATGCACACACAGAAGTTGAGGCACTTTTTTCTTTTTCATCTGACCTTGCTGGATTTTTTTCCATTAATTTTTCACTGGAAAAGAGCAGTGTTGTATTCTGTAAAGCATATATTTTAATTTTAAGTATGACAATTAAATTCAAATAAATATTTGGAAATACTTACGAATGCCTGCTACTACAGGACAAGAAGCCATCTGACTTTCTCAGAAGTTAAAGGCTTTCTTCCTTTAAAATGAGATGCAAGACCCCTTTGCAGATCCTCAAACCTGAAAGACACCCACTCTTTGGAATATAACTCTTTATATCGTCACTGTCTCTACCTGAATCATTACATGAGACACTAACAGCACGATGAATGGCATAACTGGTTCTCTATTCCTTTACTCCCAGACCCAAAAACATGTTTGGTATTTCTTTTTCATGGGATTAAATTATAGCTATTTTTCAATAATTTTGGTTTTGAAATCCCCTTCAGGCTCCAGCTGATTTGTCACTATTATGCACACTTCTAAAAATATTATTTTGTTTTTGTTCCATCATACTCCAAAATATAATTATTTCTACTTTATCAGGAAGAATTCTGTACAAGCCCAGCAGTAGCCTATAACATAGAATGCATCTCTTTCTTAAGAAGGGAAGAAAAAATCTGAAAATGTATGGTAAGCATAACTTTGCATCTTTTGGGCAAACTTCTATTTATCAGTAAAGTTTTCCTAATGGAAATCAGCCGTAGACTTCCACCTCAAGGTATTCACTGTTTATGAAAACCACTGTCAAGGCAGCTTGCCCAGACCACAATGTATTTCACACATAACCCAAAATAACAGAGTATCACTTCATATTGTATCTTAGTACAGCAGACAGGTCTTCTTGTAATCACTGGAAAACAAAACCGGAAAGACTTTGGAATGGAAAGAGAGCATTATAAAATACATATGAACAGCTGGGCTTTTTTAATTATCTGGGTTTCTTTTGAGGGATTTCATTTGATGTAAAAGCAGCTGAAGGGGAAGTGGTATCAGCTTCTTTCTTCTGAGGAAAGTTGTATGGACGGAAAGTCTCCCTACTCCTGAGGTATGACTTTTGCTGTGCATTTTCAGTGATAAAAGGGAAAATCTCCCAAAGAAGCAGAGAATGCTGCCCAGAGAATCACTAGAGAATCTGTCTGAATCCCTACTGCACAGCATTATTTTTTCATTTACTTATATTCCAAGCACTGCTTTAAATAAAATTATAGAAGAAAAGTTTGCATTGTCAGCTTCTTTGGTGTGACTATAGTAGTTGCAGGGTTTTATCTTAGTCAGTGATAACTCTATTTGAACAGTGTCCCCAAAAATCTTTGTTTTGGTTTGGTTTGGGTTTTGTTGTTGTTTGTTTTTTTTGTTAGGAAGGAATGGCTGCAAATCGTATCTGAGTTCCAAGATATACTTATCTAGTCACAGCTTGAGAAACTGGCTGTAAAATTATCCAGGAGGTCACTGCTCTGTGTTCTCACCACCTTTCAACTCCTGTGTTGTCAGGAGTAGCTTGCATTTCAAGTCACCACCTCCCTGGTGTCTGCACAGAAACAAAATGTAATAAGTTAGAAGTAGTTGCTTAGAAAAGAAGAAAAAGCAGTCCTTCCTACACTTCAAGCTGATTAGTGTTCTTCAAGTACAAACCATCTAAAATAGAGGATAATGAAACAGCCACTTAGTAAGAGTGCACATATGATTTTTCAAAATTAACCCGTCCAGAGAAAAGAGCAGATCCACAGTTACCACCAGCAAATTTTACAGGCCAGGTCAACAATTTGCAGGTGTTACCAAGAAATAACGTGTGCCCACAGCGGGTGAGACACTCAAAGTGTTTTTCACATAGCATGCTTGGCCCTCTATTGAGTCTTGCTTTCTCAGACCTTCAGTTGGAGGTAGTGCTGTTACTCAGAGATGTAAGAAGGTGAGCTCAGCCCCTTAGCTTCGGCAGACTTGGGATTTTCCCCCTCTCCCTTACAGAGTTACTAGCCTATCCTCCTCATTGCTTTACAGTGTACTTGCTTCTCAGAGTTCTCCAGTAGCTCGATTTGTGTTGCACATCTGTACAGCTGGTGTTGAATCTGCTTTTTTTTGCTTTTTACATTTTCAATAGGTATCTGAAACTTTTGAAATGACGGAAGGCTGAATAGGAAGTGAAAAAATGCTGCATATGAAAAATGCATTTTTGGAAAATGCAGGTGGCTGCTTGTTTATGTGAAGGTTTTGGATTAACAGTGTTGATTTGCAAAACTAATATGTGTTCCTACCCTCACTGGGAGCTGTTTATACAAATCAAGCCAGGATGTTTGGAAATGCCTTTTTGAACTAGGTGACTCAGAAGCAGGCACATGGCAAGGCTTGCAGGCCATACAGCATGTGGGTGACCATCACCTGCTTTCAGATGCACGTGGAGTTGAGGACACTGAGCACTGAAAATGCATTGCAATTTGTCAAGAAAAATTGCTCATAAATAAACACTGCAGTGACATTCAACAGCAAATACTTTTTTAGTATTTACTGGAAAACATTATTTGTAGATAAATACTGGCCAATATTGTAACTTGGAGTAGCACAGGAGGACTTTCAGCTATGGGAAGTCTGCCCAGAAGATGCCTTTTAGCTGAGCTGGAGTGCTATCCTCCTACTTTACGGAGGAGCCAGAGCTCTTGCATAAATCATGGTGCTAAGCAGGGAGGACCGGTTGTGCAGCCAGCTCAGCACACGGCTGGGTGGCATTCCTGAAAAGTAACTGCTTTCCTCCTGCGGTTTGGCAGAGATCTGGAAGTCTTAGTTTTTCCCACTGACATAATTAATCAAACTTTCAATGTGTGAATGGGGGAGACCTGAAAATTAAAATAAGTAGGTGAGGTTCAAGCTTGTGGAGACTGTGATTTTTGTAGAATAGCACAAGGGCTGCAACGGGCGATATCTTGATCCCAGATACCCTGAGGTTAAAAAAAGAAAAAAGCTGTCTGTCGGTATTCTGAGTAGGAGTAAGCTTAACATCATTACAGACTGAGACTCAAACTTGAGTTCTCACCATGACTATGTTAGGAAGGGTAGGTCTGCAGGTGTGCGAGAAGATGTCTCAAGTGTGTTACCAGACATCCAAGTGGTGGAAAATTATTTGACTCACAATAATAGCACCAATTACAGAAGTGGTGGTGACATGGTCTGTGTTCCACGGCCTTGTTGAACCTCATACAATTGGCCTCAGCCCATTGATCCAGCCTGTCCAGATCGCACTGTAGAGCCATCCTGCCGTCAGGCAGGTCAACACTCCCACCCAGCTTCATGTCTTCTGCAAACCTGCTGAAAGAGCACTTGATCCCCTTGTTCAGATCATAGCTAAATATATGAAAAAGAACTGGCCCCAACACTGAACCCTGGGGAGAACCACTTATGACTGGCTGCCAGCTGAATTTAACTCCATTCATCTCAACTCTTTGGGCTAGGCCATCCAGCCTGTCCAAGCCATGCGCAGCCAGTTTCTCCAGGAGGATGCTGTAGGAAACTGTGTTAAAGGCTTTACTGAAGTCTATGTAGACAATATCAACAGCCTTTGCCTCATCCACTAAGTGAGTCACCTTGTCATTGAGAGAGATCAGGCTAGTCAAGCAGGACCTGCCTTTCTTGAACCCATGCTGACCAGGCCTGATTGCCTGGTTGTCCAACATGTGCCACGTGATGGCAGTCAGGATGATCTGCTCCAGAACCTTCCGCAGCACAGAGGTCAGGCTGACAGGCCTGTATCCTCCTTTGGGCCTTTCTTGTAGATGGGAGTCACACTGGCGAGCCAACAGTCAACTGGAACCCCCCCAGTTAGTCAGGGCTGCTGGTAAATGATGGAAAGTGGCTTTGTGAGCACTTCTGCCAGCTGCCTCAGTACCCTTGGGTGGTTCCCATGGACTTGTGTATATCTAACTGGTGTAGCAGGTCACTAACCACTGAAGTAACCTAGCCTACCACCACTGAGGGGAGGTGGAATGCCTTCTGCAGGAAGGAGTGTTTGACTTCTGTGCCAGCAAAGAGAGAGTTCATCAAAGAGTAGTGGAGAGTTTTAATACAGAGAGCACCAGAGGATTCATTCTCACCCCAACATAGACCAAAAGACCCCAGACAATGTTCCAGGCATGGCTGACCAGTTCAGGCCCTGCAGCAGTTTTCATTCCTAGTGCTATACCTGACACAAGGCAAGAGCTTTTCCAGCTTGGATAGATAGATCTCTCTGTTGCTGAAAAAGGAAAGAGCCTCGTGTCATGCATTTAGTCTTGGTTCAGATGATTTTCCTCAAGCAGGAATCTCCAAAATCCTTTTTAAGCATGTACTCCCCTAGCTATAGCGGACATGAAAGCCCACAGCTTCCCTCAATTGGTCTTCTGAGAGAAAAGCTATTCTTCTGAACCTGGGCACTCTCAATTTTGTTATATATTACCCTGCTGGATGTGACAAGAGAGGATATATTTCTCTTCTAGTGTAAACAAAAATTATGTGGTGTTATACAGAAATGGCTTACCCTGTCATAACTGGGCTGAGCTGGTTCATCTGGGTCAAACTGGTTTTATGCTTCAACATCTCTCTTCACTCTCTGGGGTGGAACAGAAGAGCACCAGTATGTAGACCAGATATCTGATTAAAAGATAATTCTATGTCTGCATCATCTTCCATCTGCCTCTCTTACCAATTCAATTATATATATGACATTATGTGCCCCTTCCTTGCTGTGCTCTGTTTTTTCACCATGTATAGAAAGCAGGGAGAAGATACAGCATGTCAGTGGCAAAGGAAAGGTTCCTTCAATTCATGAGCCTTTTTATTTTTTCTTTTTACTTTTACATGGCACCTGAGAGGATCTTTGAAATAAAGGGGAAACTTTATTTTAACATATATGCTAATTTTTATACAGTAGTCAGCTTTATTAACATTTTAACACTTACTAAGGGCTCTTGAAACATGGTCATACAACCTCAGCACCCCCACACCCCAAAAAAGAATAAGACAACCCAATGAGCCCTTTGAGAGGGAAGCAGATTTGTAATAAAATCATAAGAAGTGGTTTCATGGGTGGTTCTGACGCTGGTAGTAGCCAAACACAGAGTTTTTTTAAAAGACTGGGCTTTTTAGAAGCTTTTGCTACTAAGAAACATTGATTCAATTCCTGCTGCCCTCTATCAAACAATCAGGATTATCTGGCAAGGCACCATGTGCTTACTCAAAAAAACCCACAACAGCTGGAGATAGGCACGTTAGAGAGCTGCATGACACCAAACTGTGTGGACTTCTGGATTTATTATCTTTTTAAGTGCTCTCCTCTGACCTACCAGAATCTGTAAAATCAGGCAGAGAGACAAATAAAACGTACTGCAATTTCTGCCATTTCCCACCCTGCAACAAACCCTGTGACACTGGGATGTCCTATGCAGCTTTCTGGTATGTGTTGGCTGGTCCATGCAGCGAGGTCAATTTTAGTCTGATCAGTGGAATATTTTCTACTGCAAAAGGAAGCAGATTCCAATTTTGTGCAGAAAACGTTGAATTGCTCTTCAGGAAATGAGTTTTTCCTGATTGTCTCCAAGTTTTAGATTTTTCTTTTTTACCCTTGGCTTCTCAGCAGCACATTAGAGACTTGAAGGGTGGGGGGGGGGGTTAGGTGGGTTTTTTTAGCTTCATGGTAGGAATTTCCCATGAGGAGATTCATTTATTACAAACAAAAACAGAAAAGGAGATTTTCAAAATCTGGAAATCTCATAATTGGAAACTGTTTATGTGCTGCCCTTGTCTTTTTGGTAGCAGGACAGATTTGTGTCTGCTGCACTGAAAAAGCAGCAGAACATAGGTACTGACATGATTAATTTACCCCAGTCTGGTGACCCATATCATGACCAGGGTCAGACAGATGCACTTGAATGACTTTGTTCTGGACATGCTCCTCCCTGCTGTACTTCAGTGTTTGCCCTGTGTCAGACTGCACTTGATTATTCTACCTTCTAGCAACAATAAAATGCAAATAAAAGAGAGCACAGAAACATATGTTGGACATGCCCACCAGCCACACCAGAGGTGGGAAATTCAGCCTGCAATAACTAAGCCCCGGGCAGCTAGGCTGCCCCTTGTAGGCTACAAAGATGAGAGCTGGGATATTTAGCAATAGTGGTGGTTCTGCCATTTCTTTTTCTTGGGTTTGGGTTGTGTGTGGTGTATTGCTTGGGGCTTTCTGTTTTTGAAGGCAAATTTTAGCCTGCTCCTCTGCTGGCTTACCGAAGTATTCAGGATGTGTTTCTGGACTTTCACTTTTTTCTGCTTTGTCATTTTCTGTTGGCATAGCACAGAACCCATCTGGCACAACACTGTGCTTTGTGCTATGAATCAGAATGCTGAGCTTGCAGAAGATAATATTCATTGTAACGCTTTTTTATATTATGTCTGTCCTAAAGGGGAAAGGAAGCATCCATCTTCAGTCTTGTCTCTCCCTTTTTACGTTCAGAAATGAAACGTAATAAATGAAAGTGTTTTCCATAAAGAGCACATATACAACAGAGTGCACTGTGCTTTCCTAAATACAAAGAAAATATTTGAAACTAAACTTGCCTGTTCTTGTAAATCCCTGTTTTCTACTTTCTCTTTGGCATTCAAAAGCCATTTTGAAGACAAAGGAACTCTTCCAGGAATATATTCAAACATATGTCACTTTTAATCTGCTAACACTGCATTTTCAACCCTTTAATATGTATTTGAATGAGCTAAATTATGGCCAGCATATACAAGTCAGAACTGACAAGGCAGTATGTTAGGGTAATGTATAGCTTTTCTTCCCCCTTCATTCATCCTTGGACCATCACCCAAGTCAGGCACTAGGCTAAGACTATTTGCTGCGTCTGTCTCAGACTTCCCTGTACAAACCAGAGCAAATCAGCTAAGCCTGGGTCCTCCTGTGCTTGTCTGTGCTGACTGACTCCTTACTCTGCAAACAGTCAATTAAGCAAATTAGAAACCAGAATGTGTTTCCATCGGAATTAAGACTGTAAATACAAACATGTCTGTAACAGTTGGTCAAAAGTGTTCATTAACATCCATGTTGCAGCAGTGGTTGGGATGATTAGACATTTTAAATCTTTTAATTTCTATATTTGAATGAAAACAGGAGGATGAGCCTCATTCTGTCTGAAACGTACAGAGCAGAAACCAAAGGGCAGTGTGGAAGGGTAGCTCATAGATTTCCTTTACACACCTTCAAGATCTTCTGGTTTAGGTGCTTTGCTAAAACACATGTTCTGCTGAAATGAATGCTCTCATGCTTCTCAGAGCCCCTTGCAGGCTTTTAGTAACATTTTCCCCTCACAGGAGGGCAATCTTACCTGAGGCACAGTGTGAACCAGGGGCATTTTCCTTCCTTTACTGAGGGATGCCTTTGTTTCTCCACCAGGACTCATCAGTCTCCATTTTCACACATTTCAGCACAGGGCTATCTCCTTTTCTACTCAACCCCCTTGGGAAACCCACAGTGGTAGCCAGCAGAGTATTAGAAAACCAACCCCCTCATTTTCTCCTGGTGTCTCTTGGTGTGATTCTTGGACAGCACATCCAGGAGTGCTACTCCTCCCACCCCATGCACTGCCAACATGTGCCATTGCAGCTGTGCTCCCATCCTCTGGGATGAGGCCTGGAGCAAAGGCAGCAGTACAGGGAAAAAGGAAAAAAGGACAGCACAGCTGGTTAAGGGACCTGCCACCTGTGAACCCATCATGTTGCCGTAGGGGACAGGCCAGCCCCTCATGCTTTCTGTAAGCTCCCTGAGTTCTGCTTCAACCAGCGCCATCACATCCAGTATCCATAAGGAACTAGAAGCCTCACAGGCAAAACCCTTCTTTTAGGGTTATGCACAGGATGAAGCCCCTCTGAAAGGGCCCTGGCACTGAGGACAAGCCTACCCTTCAGCACTTGTCACACTGGCAGGCACTGCAGCACAGGAACGATGCAGCATGCTTGAGGAGTTGTTCAAGATCGTTAATAATTCACATCCTCCTTCTGCCAATTAATATATCCAATGCAGTGAGTGGAGCTAACAGCCCATTTTGTATTGGCCGAAGAGCTGTCCCAAAGTCTCAGTCCTTTGTCTGTCATACTTAGTTGTGGAAATTATGGTGGCACAAACAAAGGTTCAGGTGATGCAGGATAAACAGATGATGTAGTTGAAGTCTTAAGGAAGAAAACAGTATTTTCATATACTGGTTACTGGTAATAGTAACTCTGAGAAAACTGATTAAACATTCAGATCTTCCCCTGTCATACAGAGCCAGATTTATTCCTAAATGGAATGTTTTCTAAATTTCTAGTGGCATTTCAGCTGTTCATTAAAGTGTACTGTAGAATATAGTGACGATTTATTACACAGCTATAAAAGCAGTAGTAATCATTATAAATGCAAACCTTCAGATGTTGCTTTGTGTATGCTGTAAATCCTGTTTCTTTTTTATTTTTTTCCCCATCAGTACATCTAGTGAAACAGTGATTGTAGCAATCAGTAAGCAAAGAGCCAAGTCCTCCAACAGCTGCCAATACCCTAGTCTGTTTTATACAACAGATGGGAGGTTTGTGCAGGCTAAGATAAGTGGCCACCTGTAAAATACAGTTTTTGATATGTGCCAAACTGGCCAGTTGTATAGTCAGGAGCAAAATTAGTCAGAAAAAGAAGGCAGCTGTGCTGACCACCCACATCTGAAACAACAGGGAAACATTTACTCTCATGGATGGATGCCCTGGTTTCCAGCAGGGTTGGGAAAACATTGTTATGCAACACTAATGTACTCAGAAAATTAATTTCTATGCCTTTTGTGGTGGCTTTCCATGACAATTGGAGCATCCCATCTGATCTGTACTCTGGTAAAATCTTGCTGCTATGGGTGCTTGCATCTTGCCACATCAATCTTTAAAAAGCACCTGCCTCAGCACTTGCAAATTTCTGCCTGGCAATATCTGTGTGCTGAATTTGGTGATGAGCTGCAGTCTTCTTGTGAACTCAGCTAATCAGTGAACAGTGACAGCCCCAGGTGACGTATTTGACTAACTGGCAGCTAATCAAGCATATTTGAATTTTTCATGAATATTGGCAGCAAACTGTTCACAGCATATTCATAAAATACATTTTTAATTCATTTAAGAAATGCATTTCAGACAATGCTCATCACTTTGCAGATCTGCAGAGTGGTGAGTAGTTCTTGTGCATCTGAAAAATGGTCTGTTGAATCATTCATCCTATTTTATCTCTTTTAATTTGATATTTCTTTATTTTTTCATCAACTAACAGGCTAGAATTTTTTTCCAAGAGTTCCATGATTAGTGTCAGTTCTCAAAATGTTGTAGCTAACCACTAGTAGAAGTCAGTTTTTGTAGTTTTCCTTGTTTTGGGTTTGAAACACAGCTAATTATGGTGTCTGAAAAACTTTCTACTTTTGTCATGTGGCATCAAATGGTGTAAGGAGTCAAAGCACATTAATATGGCTGCTGTGAGTCTTGCAATGTACACACAGTGAAAATAGCAAGCAGAGGCTTAATCTTCATCTTGTGACAAGAATATTGAGTAATTAGCACAAGTTTACATATTTTTACCAGGAAGGTGATTAGCAGCCAGAAAACAAGGTGTTGTAGAGGTGACCTACTTTTTATTATGATATTCTACCATTCAGAAACAGACCCAGTTTCTGAACTACTTAGGTCTGCAATTACACAGTAGAATTGTCCTCCTAAAATACGTTGACTGTTACCAGAACTGTGCATGCCACTGGGAAATTGCTCATACTAATTACCATTGTTAGCTACTTGAATACAAAATATCTGCAAATTCTTAAGGAATTAGACATAAAATGGATTCTCTTCTTTCAGGTCAGCTGTGTATGTATTTCTGAAGGCCAGGGGACCAAGATTGAGCTTGTAATTAGGTGGCAGATTTTTCTTTCATACATCTGCAAATACCCCTGTGAGATTTACATTTAAAAATGGAAAAATGTGTTAGTAGTGTAATTTGTTTACTTTGTAACACTTGGAAAGGGTTAAAGATATTCCAAATATTAAATCACCCTTTAAAGTCAAATACGAAATACTGAAGTCAATACTTTATCCATTGAGTAATTGTTTAAAAAGAAACATCCCCAAAACAAATTGTATGGCATAAGAGGCATGACATGAGTCACTGTTTGGGACTCACATCTTTATAGGATGCCTCAGATTGTGAAGACAGCACTTAGATGGCTTTTTCAGAGGATAAAACATCCTGGACATGGTGGATTGTAGCTACACATCATAACCTTTGCTAGTTGACTTTAAGCACATATGGCAGGAGTACTGAAGTTTGTGCACATTACTTACAGGGGCTTTTTTTGTTTGTTTCTGACTACTTGTGCATCTCATCTATCCCTGGTATTGGGAAGCTAGGGAATGTTATCACTTCAGAAACTGTTGATAAACTGTGGTCTTAAAACTTCTAACTTGATATTGCCATGTAAAGCTGCTGTGCTAGCCTACATTTTCTAAACTTTCATCTTAAGCCAGGAATAGAATAAAATTTAAAGCACATACAGCCTTACCAGGAATGCCAAGTTCTTGGAATTATTTCCCAGGTTAAGATGTATTGTGAGTGCATTTGCATGTCATGTATGATCTCCCTGCCCTGTTTGCCCATACACCCATGAAAAGCAGCCCTGCTACATGTGTACATATATGGGTGTCAGAGTCACAGCACTGACAGGTCTAATCAGCACCAGGTTTTCACAGAGGAGCAACCCTTCAGAGGAACAGAAGCCCTGTACTTCCTATAGAATACATTTCAAGAAGTGGATGTTCAGCTGATGCATTTGGGGTTATGCAGCTGATCCTACTATCAGGCCTCTCCTTTCTTTAACCCGATCCTGGTGAGGCCATTTAGATTTGGTGAAATACCTGTTTTCTTTTTTTCTCTTTTTCTCAAACCTCACAGGATATCCAGCGAACACTCGCCAAAGCTTCAGATCCGGAGCCACAGTTACCTGAGGGCAGTGAGTGAAGTCTCCATCAACAGGAGCCTGGACAGCCTGGACCCCGCGGGGCTGCTGACATCCCCCAAGTTCCGCTCCCGCAACGAGAGCTACATGAGAGCCATGAGCACCATCAGCCAGGTGGGTGACAGGCACCCACAGCAGCCCAGAAAGCAGCCACCCTGCTGGGTGCTGGCTGAGCCTGTGCAATAGAAGAAACTTGATTCTGCTTCTAGTGGAATCTGTTGTACACCAAACCATTTTCAAAACGTTTTTGAAGAAGCAGAAACTTTCTTACACCATCTTGTTTTGGAGAGGATAACATTTGAGTCAGCCATAACCTGCCCTTTGCAAATGGCTGGGTGGCACAACATGCAATTCATTTGAAGGAGCACTCTAATTTTCTATTTTGATTTTCCAAAAGAAGATGCAGGGTTTTCTTAAGGATCTTGTGCTTAGTACCTAAAACTTTTTTAATGCCTCCATAAAAATTAAAAAAAAAGAAAAACAAAACACAGAAAATAGTTCACATGCTGAGTGAGATGCTGAAGAAAAATAAAGTTCCAAGTATTTTGTATTTCACCATATTTTTAGTGTTTTACTAGAATTTTTAAAGCTTTCTTTATTGCTCTTGTGTAGATTCTTAATCCTGTGCACCTCTGATCTTTTCACCTATGTAGCACAAATGCCACAGTAAATATATTTAGTGCAAAGGTATTGTTGCCCTGAAATTCCATGAGATCTCTTCATACTCATTCTGAACTAGGAAAAAAAAAAATAAAGGGCACTGTGACACATTCAGTTTATGATTTTTACCATCATACAATATACCATCCTTGCATACAACATGCTTGTACAGTTTAATTGGTCAGGGACAGATCTGGAAGAAAAACAGAAGTGCCAGCACTCCACAGGGCAGTGGGCCAGTAGTTTATCTGCTAAATCCTGTAGCTCCTTGGCATGATTTTTGGCTGGTTTTCTTAAGTGGATAATTTGGATAAATCATTTGGATAAAAGAATTTTCTTGTACCAGACCAGAAGTGCAGCAGGGCAGGATATGTAGTGCCAGATACTGGCCCCTTATTATTGGTATGTCTAAGTCACTGAAATGTCAAAAAAATCCGAACCCCTGACGTAATTGATGCCAGGACTGTTCGAATGAAGCTGTAGTTTGAATTTCTGTGGTATTCTATTTTTAGGCATTGCAGCCTCAGAGTGTATTTCATAGTGAGGCACTTCGCACAGGGAATGGGCAGATGCTCTACAAAGAGAGTCAGGATGTTACCTAGGAGGAAACAGCAATGAAATTCAGGCCTCAGGTTATGAACATTAGGTTAGGTTACTTATTTAACTGGACACCTAACACTGAAATAAAGCTGCCTGCCAGAGTGTGAGTTATTTGCCAATATGAAAAAGTTGTGTTGGGTTTTTTTTAAAGAAAAAAATAGCTTAAATTCAGGGATATTTTTTTGGGATATGACTATTCTCCACCATTGTAGGATTGTTCTTTATGGTGTACTATCTACTAGTCTTCCATGGTCTTTTAAGATATTTCCCTTGGAAAAAATATGTTCTACTCTTTGAGATTTCCCTTTTTATTTATGTGTGGAAATACTCAGCATAATGTTTTGCTTGGTAAAATTCACCCTAGAAAATAATTTATCTTTTTTTCCACCACCCTAAAACAGTCTTAGCTTGTCTTGCTATCTTGCCCTTTTGCATGCTTGAAAACTAAGAAAATCCTCCAATGATAGTTTCCATGTGCATGTTTCCTCCAGTTGTTATTATTGTGCTCTAATGCCAAGTTCATGGCTCAGTAGAGAAGACTCAGTTTAGAAACATGAGCATCCATTACTAATTAAGCCGAGGCAAAAGGTTCCCAGTTCTGTTAAACCGGCAGCAAGGCCACATGCTTGTGAATGTTCTTTAACCTGCCTGAGTGCAAGTCTCTGTCACCACCTAGTGTCTGTTCCACAAAGGGTCTGAGGGTTCCCTTGCATCTCTCTCAGCCGAAGGAGTTAACCCAGACATGTAGTTATACACACATTTTATTCCTGCAGCAAAGCTGGTTCCTTATCAGCCTCCCCTTCCTACCTATTTGTTGCCACTTCTACTCTTGAGCTTCCCAACCCCTCAGGTTTATCACTGTGATTGCCTGTGGGCTGGACTGATTGTGTACCAGGGTTAAGATGACCTTTTCTTGCCTCGCCTCCCTCAGTGAGAGACTGATTTTTGTTTTTCAGTGTAATAGTCGTAATAGTCATAATAGCCAGAGGTTCTGCCTCTGCTGTGGGCCCAGGGTGACATTAAGCACTGCTATAAGGACTCCCAGCTTCCCACCTGTCTCTGAAGAACCAAGAGCTTAAACTCTGCTGTATGTCTACCTAAAGCTTCTCTCTTCCCTTTTTGTACATAATTTATTTTTTTTTTTCCCCATAACAATTGTTGCTTTGTAAAATGGGACATGTTTATGTGCCATTCCCCAGTTCTTCATGTGTGAAGGGATCTTCCAACAGGTATTGGCCTTTGTGCCACTGTGGCTTGTGAGCATTTGCACCGGGTAGGCTGGGGTATGGGATGCACTGAACCTGCCCTTTCTTTGCCTGCAGGTGAGTGAGATGGAGGTGAACGGTCAGTTTGAATCTGTCTGCGAGTCGGTGTTCAGTGAACTGGAGTCCCAGGCAGTGGAGGCCCTAGATCTGCCCATGCCGGGCTGCTTCCGCATGAGGAGCCACAGCTACGTCAGAGCCATCGAGAAGGGCTGCTCCCAGGACGACGAGTGCGTTTCACTGCGCTCCTCCTCTCCCCCACGTACGACCACCACGGTGAGGACCATCCAGAGCAGTACTGGTGAGTAACAAAAAGGGAAATCCAGAGGGGTGGTGTAAAGGGAAGGTACCTTTCCATGCAGCTCCATCAGATCAACGATGAGCTCTTCTTTGTCAGACAGCGAGCCCCTAAGAGAGTGTGTATTTCATCAAGGAGCTGGACAGATTAATCAGCCTAAAACTATGCACAGATCAAGGCTGATGCACTTGTGGTGCCTCCTACATCCAAGCTAATTTATTTTTAGCTGAAAGCACACAGAAGGAAAGTCCAAGGTCATGTCTTCTCTCACTCTCCTCCCCAAAAGAGCAATCACAATTTGGCAAGGCTGAGCAAGAAGGCTCTGGGTTAGCAGCTCTGCTGGCTCTTACCAGCAGATGAGGTACATATTTTTTCTGCAAAGATGAGGTGATCTTTGTCATTTCTGTAAGTTGCAAGTTATTGGATGTGTTGTTTAATGTCTCAGAGAGACTGTTAACAGCTCCCTAGGCCATATCTCCAAGTTAGGAATGTCAAAAGGAAGAAGAGTTCTGCAGTTCAAAATATGCATGTTCACATCCTGCTGCTATTCTTTCTGCAGTTCAAACTATTCAAGCCTTGCAAGAGAGAGAGGTTTTGGTCTAAATGTGAGACTGACAAACCATCCTTTTAATGTTTGAGGTTCCTTTTCTTTTGGAAATAACCATGATGAATTCCACATTCTATCACCGAAAGTGGTGCTAAAGGGGAAAAAAAAGCAAGTCAGAACCCAAAATCTAGATCTGTCTCTCTCACTCAGGAAAGCAAGAGGCAGGAACCATTACATGTGTGTGCTTTTCCCTATGGGAGGAAGAGAGGGGCCCTCTTTCTTTTGGCTTCTCTGCATCCGTTCCAGCTTTACACAAGCTTCATTTACGATTCATATACTCTTTGTACTCATGGCTAATACTGACTATAATAAGTATTTCACCACACCTACTCTATCTCTTTTCCCAGTTCTTTAATTTTTGTTTGCTGTACTTTAAACTTTTTGCATGTTATCTCACAGGTGCAGTTGTTTATACCTTGTAAGTTCCTTATCTCTCACTTCAGTCTTTTTTAAAGCTGCTTGTCAATTGGTTTATGTCATCAAAGGACACCGTCAATCCTTTTACCAAAATTGTTCAGCTGTTCTTGCATGCTTGCAGGATTTGCACCATACCACAAAGACAGGATTTACATAAGGTATATATTTCTTCTGTGTACAGTATTAGCTTGTGTCAAATGTGTTCTGAGATAAAAGCTGAAGGATGGGAGTATTCAGGGATTTTTTAGTGTGCATTTGCCTTGATTAGATCACCTTGGGTATCCCCAAGTGTTTTTTCAGTTCTTTGAGAACAGGTTTGTTAACACTTTTCCTTTATAAAAATAACAGTAATCATTAATCCAGAAGGCATTAACAATTTTTTAATTATGTCTATATAAGAGGGTTTTTTCTGTCACCTAGAAAAATGGTGCCTCTGTCTGGGGAAGATGGTGTATCAATGGAGAAGGCTGGCTGTATGTATCAGTCCAAAAAAACTGAAATCCTGAAAAAGAAAATAATTGTTGTAAACTGTCCCTTGTTTATGCTCAGTTTTGTAGTATAACAACAAACAGACATTGGTCTCTTTTCTGAATAGATGGCTTCATTAAAATATCATGTGAACAAAGCTTTGGTATTGAAAAATATAATCCAGTGGGTCTGTCTTGGGTTACTGCTTCTGTAGTCAGCCCCTTAAAATGCAGAGAGAGGGACAATTTGCAGCCTTTTCTTTGGACACCCATAGAAGCATTTAAAGACTGCTGTAGGTACCTATTTTCTGCTGTGTGAATTGTACTGAGTTATCATCTATCCCATTTTTTAAGTCTTGGGCTCCCAAGGGACCATCCTCTGAACTAGTAGCATTTCAGGCAACTTGTCTCTTTTACCACTTGACTTACATACCACTATTGGTTTAATGGGGATTGGAGCTGAATTAATTCCATCCAAAGACATCTATATTGACTACCTTGCTGTTGCCTGTCACTGGCTCAGAGAAGAGAAATAACATGAAAGGTATCTTTGAAATTCCTATTAATATCTGCTTCAATAAGATGGGAAATGGCACAACAGCTTCACAGATGTGATGAAATGAGAACAGTATCTCAGACTCACCTCCACTGAGGTGATGTTTCAAATGCTTTTGTGGGAGACATAAGAACACTTATGATCTAAACTAAGATTCAACATCCCCAAATGAGAGAGCCCCAAAAACACCTCTGCCTGTTCAACCAAGCAAGGTTCCTTTCATCAATATTGGCAATTCTCTAAGGTAACTGGCTTTTCATTCACTAATGCACAAAGCTGTGATCAGCATTGATGCTGGGAATTTCTCTGACTGCTGTAAGCCCAGAAAAATGTCAACTTGATGATCATAGAAAAAAAAAAGAGAGCTGCCTGTCCACTGGCTTCTCTTCCTCCAGAGCAATGACCCACAATTTTCCAGGACATCTGGATAAAAATATTAAGCAAGCACTGTGGACAAAAATCTCACATACCTCTGCTGTAAGCCTATACTACAGTGATTGCAGCCTTGGGTTTTAATTTCCTACTGGTCCCTGCCCAACTGGTGGCCTCAGCAGCATGTGCTGGTCTTAGTGCTCTCTCAGGAATGCTGGGAGAGTAACTGCCGAGTAACTGAGCCCAAATGGGACATAGGCACAAGCCTGTGGTCATCAACGAGATGAAATGTTATTCTGTGAATGGGGAAAAAAATCCTGACCTCCCCAAAGTGAAATTTCTGCAGGTATCTGGGAGGTGAGTACTTTTGTTTGTGAGGCAGGCTTGTATGTGAAATGAAATTTTATCCTTGTTTTTAAATTAAGGATTTTGAAATTAAGAAGAATGAATATGATCTTAACACTTCATATAGAAAGAGAGTCATGTGGGAAATAAGTGCCACATTCACAACTTCATCATGCCTTGAAAGCCAAGCAGCTGAAAAGGTCCGTTCACTCTTGTATTTGCTCGTTCAGCATTGGTCAGACCTGCAAAGGTAGCTGAGGTCCTTCCCTGGGAGCAGGACTGTGCAGGCTGGGGGCTCCAGCATCTTTAGTGTGCTGGCATATATTAGACACCATAGCCTGCACTAAATATTACCACCCGGGTCATTTGGTCTCCTCAGAGGAATTTAATGAGGTGTGAGTTATGAAATTATTTGACCCCAGGTTATTTGCAGATGCAGCCATTGTAGCTGAAACTCTTCAGCCAGCAGGTTCAGTCTCTAAATAGGTAGCCTTTTAACAGTTTTAAAAGTCCGTGAATCATTTCAATGACCTTAAAGAATACAAAAACTAAGAATCAAATAAATGTCTAAAGAACATCTTTCACTGACATTTCTTGTGTCTGTGTTTCTAACCTGTGCCTGTGCAGCCATGCATGTTTCTTTGCTGCCATCAAATCTGATGACATTGTGAGGGCTCAGACATTAGCACACGTGGATGCGAGTATATAATTGAGATTGGATATGTTTAATTTGAAAATGATGACTCTTTATGGAGCTGGAGCAGTAACATCAGCAAAAACTGCATTAGATTGCAGTAAGTGTTTTCTCAATAGCTAACCTATGTACAGTCAGGTAAACAGGAATATCAAAGCTATCTGCAGCATCGCCATCTGGTGATTCTCAGGAATATTGCACTTCTGCTTAGAAGCAAAACAAACAAATATCCCAAGGAAACCATGCTGTGTAGCCAGCACGTTAGAGAAGGACTGAGAGTTATCACAGCACATCCTAATTATGGTGCTTCAGCTGAGCAAGCTGTTTTGCTTCCGTTCATTGGAACATCTGACCAAGAGGGGTCAGGTATTTTGAGGAAAATCTCTACGGGGCTGCCTAGCCAATTAAAAAAAAAAAAAAAAAAAAATGCAAGCAACTTTTAAAATAGACTTGTGCCAGGCAGACTTCAAAAATAAAATAAAATCCTGTGGAGAAGGAAGCTGTAACTGATTGTATGCCAGCTGTGCTCAGGCTTTCAGGCTTTTTTGAACTCCTCAGAGCTGTCCTTTCAGAGAGTGTTCTGCCCAAAATGAAACAAGGAATTAGGATGTCAAAAGACATTTCCAATTGAAGCTAGGACTGGTTTCTGGATCTGTACCAAAATTAAGATCTTTCTGGAGAAGGTCTGAAGAAATATAACTAAGTTAAGGCCTTCATGCAGATGTTAAAAATTAAAATAGATTTGAAGAGTGTAGAAAACTGTTTGACAAAAAATTTAAATGGTTCATTTCCTCTATTTCCTTGAATAATCCTGAAATGCAGTCTGCTTTTGGATCCACTATCAAATTGCTTAAACCAGCACTTTAAAATGTTTTCCTTCACTAATGAGGAGCTGACCTTGGAACAGAACACTATTTCCAATTTCAGAGGCATCTGACTGTAGCTGGAGCAAGTTTTGTCTTGTCTATCACAGAAGTCAGCTTTATGAATATGAAGTTCCACATCACACCAAAAAAAAAACATGTTTGTGAAGCTAGTGAAATTTTTTATGAGAGAAACTCAGAACAGAGCTTCTACTGGAACATTTCCAGCTGACTTAAAGCATGATGCAAAGCACTCATGAAAATTGCTCTGATAATAAGTGCCTGAGCAGAAGCAGGACTGAGCCATGAGAAAGAGTCATCCATGGAAAGGCTACCCAAACTTTTGGCAGGTTGCACCAGGTCCGTTTACATGTGGTGTAGTTTTATGCCTACAGAGAACAGGAATTTAAATAAGTTTGATAAATTCCATTTTACCTTTTGGATGTAAGATCTCTGTGTCCTGAAGACATGTGGAAATTTGTGGCCTGAAAGTCAGGGATTACTGGAACAAATACTACACAGGCCCCTACTTTAAGAATACTTGGTAGTTGCAGCTGGTTTCCCATTTAAGTGATATCATGTAATGCAATGCATTACATCAAATTTTTTTGTCATTCTCCCTGGTTCTACCTCTTTTCTATGTGTGAAGGCTTGTAGTGAGAGGACAAAAGTTAATGGATTAAAACTGTAAGAGGGTAGATTTAGGTTAGACGTTAGGAAGACATTCTTTATTGTGAGGTTGATGAGACACAGGAACGGGTTGCCCAGGGAAGTTGTGGCTGCTCCAACCCTAGAAGTGTTCAAGACCAGGTTGGATGGGGCTTTGAGCAACCTGGTGTAGTGGGAGGTGTCCCTGCCCATGCAGGGGAGGTTGGAACTACATGATCTTTAAGGTCCTTTCCAACTTAAACCGTTCTATGATTCTATGGCCTATTTCTGTTGTCCACATCTGAAAGCATAAAGCTTAGAAGAGTTTAAAAGTGGTCTCCAAAGTTATGTGTTTCAAATGCAGGAAATTAAAGAGTTGTACTTTGTTACAACTTTGGTACCTTTTGGTATTCAGTCTTTGCTTACTATTCTTACTCTTGATTTCCTTGATATGCTTCTAAACTTTTGGGCTAAGTCTCTTAGGTAGCAATATGAGAAAGTTCTTAATCATGCAAAATGGCTGGGGATAGAATGGCTAGAGAGCAGTCCTGAGGAAAAGGACTTGGGGGTGGTAGTGGATGAGAAGCTCGACATGAGCCTCCAGTGTGCACTGGAGCCCAGAGAGCAACTGCATCCTGGGCTGCATCAAAAGAAGTGTGGCCAGCAGGGCCAGGGAGGTGATTCTGCCCCTCTGCTCTGCTCTGGTGAGACCCCACCTGGAATACTGTGTACAGTTCTGGTGCCCTCAGCACAAGAAAGATACAGACCTGTTGGAGAGGGTCCAGAGAAGGGCCACCAATATGATCAAAGGCCTGGACTGTGAAAACAGGCTGAGAGAGTTGGGACTGTTCAACCTAAAGAATAGAAGGCTCTGAGGAGACATTATAGTGGCCTTCCAGTACTTGAAAGGGGCCTACAGGAAAGCTGGGGAGGGGCTTTTCATCAGAGAAGATAGTGATAGAACAAGGGGTAATGGTTTTAAACTGAGAGAGGAGAGATTTAGGTTAGATACTCAGAAGAAATTCTTCACTCTAAGGGTGGTGAGGAACTGGAATGGGTTGCCCAGGGAGGTTGTTGATGCCTCATCCCTGGAGGTTTTTAAGGCCAGGTTGGATGAGGTTTTGTGCAGCCTGGTCTAGTGGTAGGGTTCCCTGCTCATGGCAGGGGGGTTGGAACTTGTTAATCTTTAAGGTCCCTTCCAACCTTAATGATTCTACAATTCTATTATTCTAATTCAATTTTCACTTTATGAAGAAATACAACAAAGACTCGAATCTTTTCTTTGTTCTGGCTTATTTCCAATGCAATGCTTTTGTGATGGCAATGACAGAAGTGAGCTGAATCAGTAAGCTGAAGACGTGTCCCAGTTTATATAATGGAATCACATTTTCGGTATTAGTTCCTCCTCCTAAAATAGACTACTGTGGTCGCTTTTAGCTACAGTTGTCTTTTGGGAAGCAAGACTTATACCTCTTTCCTGGAGGGGCTGTGCTTAATTAATACATCCAGTCTGTAAAAATAACTCAGGTTGTTCTTTTTAGTGTGTGCTACTGTCCAGTCTTCAGCAATGTGTTGCCACCCCACCTACAGCAAGTTCCATGTGATTCCTTTAAGACAAATCTTAATATTTTGGTTGTCCTCAGATATAAAACTTACAAAGCTCTCTTGAGCTATAAAATATTCCAAGAAGTTACAGATGAGATATTTAGTGATGATGGGCTTTTTAAAGTGACTGAGTGATTTTGGATTATCAAAAAACTAAGTAAGAATTTTTAATAAATGGATTTAATGAGTAAATCTCTGCAGGATCTCTCTTGTACTACAGCAAATTGGAGCCGTTATGTTTCATCATGTCAGTAATTCCCATTTCAGAGCCCAGATATGATGCATTAAGTACTAGATTCAGTAAATAATTACACATTTTCATCCTTCCTAAATAGGTGTTTATGCAACAGTCTAACAGTAATTGGCTTTTTGAAGCTATGGGGTGTGTATATTATGAGCCACTTTTTGAAACAGAGACTGCTTTTTTTCTTTAGTAACACCACAGATAAACTCAAAGAAAATGTGGCAGCAAGACAATCTGTGCATTAAAAAAAAAAATAATAACCAGCTACAGAAGCTCTGAAGTGTACACAGAGATGTGATTTACTCTTTTTATTTCTTGCTATTACACTGATCTTACTGCACTGCTTCTTACAATGCTTAGTTACAAAGCACAGTGCAACTCAAATACTGGGATCCTGATGTTGTTTTGCAGAGAGGGACAATCTAGCTGCCATTACAGCCTAATAGTCCCTTTTATCAAAGGCAGCTGTAGGCAGATGCTGGTAATCTGTTCTAATGCCTCAGCCTTTGTCTGGCCTCTCAAGGTGGGAAATGGATGTGTTGGTCTTTGGAAATTGTTTTCCCTTACTGAATTTGGCTTTGGTCAGATGGGAGAGTGCTAAATTGCATTCCACTTAAAATGCAGTAAGCCATCTGAGCAGAACAACTCCTACTTACTCTGATAGAGGATTTGAGCTAAGCTATCACAGTAAAAAAAAAAAAAAAAAAAAAAAACCACAAATAAAACCCCAGTAAATAATATCATAGAACCCTCTACAGTGACAGATCGCTTGCTGGTTCTGTTGAGAAAGACACCTACTTTTTGTCTCTGCATAATCAAGACGATGGTGGCTTGATAACCATTCTTTTTGCTGTAATGATTTTTCAAATTAATTCTGTCTTTAGCTAAAGTAAAATGTAGATCTGTATCCTTCTGGGAAGGTTTAGATGGGAATCTGAAAATTGTAATAGTATAGCAAAATAGATGCTGGCAGACTCTTTTTAAACAAAGCAGGCTATTTCTGTTCTTAAATTCCTTGCTTTCAATTTCTTTTAACTCTTTTGTCCTGAACTTTGCTAAGAGTCAAATAAAATTATGTACATCTGTGATGGAAAAAAGCCAGGGTCTCAGTAGACAAAAAATAAACAAGCTATGAGTAAAACCCAACCTGTCCAAGAACTACTAGCCCCAGTCTGCCAGCCTCAGGAAGTCCTGAGAAAATCTGCCAGTTTCCATTTTGCGTGAAGGGTAATTTACACCCAAGTGACAGAATTAGCTGTCACTTGGTGCCGTGGCCTTATGTTGTCTTATTTGACACAGTTCCCTGAGCTCTCATGTGACATTTTACCATTTGCCTCTTAAAAAAAGAAAAAGGAGAAAGCAGGAGAAGAAGGTATTCAGAGAGATGGAAGTGGGGTGAGGGGAAGTATTGTGCCTGTGTTGGAAGCTCTGATAGTGTGATTTGCCAGCCTGCATCCTCTGATCTGCCATTGTCTTATTCCATACTTCCAATGGACCTGGCTCTGTCCTTAGACATATCACTTTATGCCATTTCTTTCCATCTTTGGGATGTTGCTATGGGGAAGTTAGATCATATAATATTAATCTACAGCTAAGGTTAAAATGCCTATTCACTTTTCAGAAAAAGGGAGACAAATAAGGGCAAGAAGTCATTAATTAAGATTTCCAATACTAACACTCACCCTTCCCAAATCTTCCTCTAGGACTTGATCTGCAGCTGAAAAGCTGCATCACGTTCACCCAAAAGTGTGGAGTGTAATTTTGTGTAAATGGGCGGTTGTGTTTAACCTCACATCTGCTACTTGCAGGTCAGTCCTTGTCTATGCCAAGTCTGCAGCCTACAGCACATCAACATCTGTTCCGGCGTCGCGTGCTTGCACAGATTACACATGGCATTATGAATGAGATCACCCTCCCATAATCGGATTTACCTTCCCAGTCATCCCCTTTTTCTGGACTTCAAATATGTGCTGCAGTCCTGAGAGCCTGCTTCTGTCAGTGCTAACAGGGTATATAAATAAACATCTCCCTGATGGAGAGCATGTACAACTAAGTTAGTTGAGAAGATTCACACTGAATGCCAAGACTGGTCTTAAATCCTGTGAGCTTGGCTGGGATGGTTAATAGCTTGTAGGATGAAGAAGTACTGAGCCTGAAAGCATGTGAGTGGAGGGCTTTTATTTAATAAAATATAACAGCCCACTCTACAGGTGACACACAACCAATGGAGAAAACGTATCTTTAAATAAGTAGGGGTTAAAGCAGTTTTTACTCTAAATATTACACTTTTTTTTTCCTCATACAACATACCTCTTTATATTGAAGGGCAAAGAGTTTCATGGTTGAGAAAAAAAAAGGGGAGAATAAGTGAAAAAAGGTGAGGGAGAAGGACAAAGAAAAAAACAGATTTTAGGTAGCAAAGTGGGTCTTGAATAGTTTCATAAAACAAATGTTCTCTGCACATCAAAAATCATTCATTTCAACAAAACATGGAATCAGTAACACCTTTCCCTGTGTGAATAGTTGGTGGTGAGAAATGGATACACAGAGCTTTTAACCTGAGTTTTGCCAAAATGCTTTGTCTTCTCTTTATTCATTAAGCAGATATTACTTGCTCTGTAGACTAGGTGGAGATGATGTGCTATCTAGTATGTTTTATTGATGCTGTTTGATATCTCAGTGCCACCAGTTTTGGCACTTATTGTAGACCATGTTTTCAGGTTGTGATGAGCCTCCAGTTTCTTTGCAGACAAGAGATTTAAAGCTACATAAGACAGTCATCAAGCTAATGGCATCCAGCATCCTGTTTTTGTATTCAAAAGGCTGGCAAAACTAGGGAATGGTAAATAATGAACATGTCAGGTAACAGTCAGCATGGGATAGGAAGCTTAAATAGCTGTGAGAACTTATGGGATCACTGCAGCAGTTTTAGAATTTCATCAGGTGAAAGGTAACTCTTTCCCTCATCTGCTTTGTAGATACATTTTTTAATATTTTAAGTACAATAGTGCAGATCAGAGCAGTCTGTTAAGCTTTGAAAGTGAGACATCTTTCTTTTCCTGATCATTTTGCTCATTGAGGGTCTAATTGTAAAATGTGCTGAGTGTCCTCAGCTGCCAGCATCATAGAATCAGCTCATAATTTCCATATGCCTGGTGTCCCAGAAACATCTGGCTCCTCTATTTCACTGCAGGTGCCTTCACAACCACAAGAGTCTGGGTCAGGAACATGAATGTGTTGGAATCCAGTTTATGATATTTTTAGAAGATACAAATGTAAGCATTTCCAATCCTATTTCTGTCAAAAGCTTAAACTGTGCAGCTAGATCCTAAGGAATAATACAGAAATGGTTTACAAAACATAATTTCTGGGCAATCTTTTCAAATGCTGTGGGATTTTTTTCCATTATGCTGCTACAAAAAATAAGATCCTGGGAAATGTCAGTAAGGTAAATATTTACCATTTCCTGTGCTGTAGTAGCAGACAAATATGCAGCACAAGAAAACCTGATTTTTACCCAATGTTAAGATTGTTTGTGTTCCACTCATAAATGGAAGAGATAAAAGGGGCAGCTGGATCTTTCTTTCTACACCCTCAATTAGCAAGGACATCACACTCAGCAGAATGAAATGGAGCAATCTGGGGTGCTTGGCATCTGTTGTCCATACATCATATTTTAAGTTGACCCCTGCCACCATTTTTCATATACACAACCTAAATGATAATACAAAAAGGCCACCCATTACAAAACCAGCATGTCTCCATTAAAGAGATTATTTCTATTTGCACTGCTACCGTGTGCTTTTCCTGCAAATGGTTTTCTCCTCCTCAACACATTAATTTTGGTACATGCATGTCCTCTGTGTGACCTTTGAAGAATTCGGCTGGGAAAAAACTAACTTGGCCTGCTATGGCTGATGGGGAGAGAAAGCCTTGCTCCATCTTTAGCCAGCTGCCTCTCCAGCATGCATGGAGAGGAATCAGGGCCTTCTTTAGGGTGGCATTGTGGCCAAAGCCTATGCAGAAGCACATGGAAGAAAGTCTTTTTAGCCCAAGCCAGAACCTGTTTAACTACAAAGGGTTGCCAATTAGTATCACTAATGTCCAAAAATAAACAGTGTAGTTGTCAAACATCATCACTGTAGTAATTTAATCATGGGTGCAGGATTATGCATACACCTGGTCTAGACTTCCTCTTTCAAAACCACTCTTCTTTTTCTTACTTTCAACATGATTTTAACTTCTTTGTGGCTTGAGGCATTGTCATATTCTGATACTGAATTGCACTGGCTGCATTGGCATCGTCTGGCATCTCCTTTTACATCTAATTTTTTCTCCTGAAAAATCTGTTATTGTTACTGGAGCATGACATTATGCTTCTTAGAAAAGAGAAAGAAGCCCAGGGAAATTATTAATTCAAGCTGTCAGCAATACCTAGCTCATTCATATTGTTATGAAAAACACTTCACTTGTATAGTAAAACTGGTGCATGTTTGCTTTTTGATAATGTAGCAGGAAGAGGTGGGTATCCTTATGCTGAGGCAGTTTGTAGAAATTTTGCAAAATCTGAATTAGCATAGATGTTTCTCAAAGTGCAGTAAGTCACCGAGTCATGGCTTTTCATCAAATTGGAGGAACGTGTTGCATTTCTCATATATGCTTCACTGAGAAGAAGCTCACATTGCAAAAGCTGTAATGTCATTAAATAATTTTGTAGAACGAGGTCTGCAAATGCTTCATGTGCTGCCAATGCACAAGTCATCTTCCAGACAGCTTTCTGCTATTCACTTTAGCTGCTTTGCTGATTCTTATCAGATTTTCTGCTTAAAATGTGTTTTTGTAAAGAACCCTTAATTTAATGCACTCTGAGTCATCTTCACTCTCACTGCAGATTTCCAGTTCTATCTCCATTGAATCCATATTTTAATAGGTGGCTGATGTTAAAGTCAACTGGCATGTCTTGTTCTAGCCTTGTATATATACTGTGATTTCTCTGGCTCAGACTCTGACAACACCCCACAATAATCAAGCCTGAGCTGTTTGCCATACTTGGCAGAAGTGGTTAGTCAATGAAGATTTGTTTGGGGACAAGTTGAAACTAATGGCATAGCTCATTTACTCAATAAAAACTGCTGCTTAGTAAGCTATATCTGATGCCCTCATGACACTCATGTCAGTCACCATTTTTCATAGGCCCTTTATTCTGATTTTTACAACTCTATAATACTAGTTTGGAGAAAACCAATGAAGTCTCCATACTCATTTTTATCACGTGGTCTTTTACCTTTTACCCTTTCCTGCCTATGAAAAATACAGATGTCTTTTAGTTTGTCAGCCAACAACACCTCCAGCAAACAGACTATTTTTTGAACCAACACTATGACATTGACATTTTCACAAAAATAGAGGGACCGCCATCCAATAGTGCATAACTATACATCCTAAGACTAAGGATGTGCTGCTAATCTGCCTCTGTTTTAAAGATGCAAATGAGAATACCTAAAAATTACATGACATAAAAGTATTTGCTTCATCTAGTTTGTTGGTATGTACAGAATAAACAGGGCTTTTCTAGGTAAAAACTCCCAGACAGTGTCCCAGGTGCCTTCTGCCCGGTTATGGCGTATAGGTAGAGCTGTTGTTGTTACAAGACTTTTAATTGAACTTCCATCTCTACAGCCACCTCTTCAACACAGCTGCTTTCTCTGGACTCATATCCATGAAAAACATATTTTAGATCTCCTAAACGCATGATTGTATCATAATGTTACTGGTTTGCAACTCTCCCAGCTGTGCACATACATACTAATCATGCACGGCTGTAATAGTAATTTCCTCACACTTTAGCCTATATGTTAATTTTCTGGTTTCTCCTGGTGGTTAACACGAAGGGGAGCTCTGTGCTTTCACCGTCAAGTGTTGGACAAACTGGGCAGCTCCAGCAGACACGTCATTCCTGGCTGAAGAAAGAGAATGGGTTGCATGGGAGGCTGCAGGAAGTGAAAAGGAGAAGACAGTGTTACAGCTCTGACAACCTGGGACTTTTTCCTGGGCCCCTACTAGTAATACAGATTTTTTCCATTTGTTTCCTTTTTATGTTTTAAGCAATGGTTATTTTAGTGGTTAGAATGGCAGTGAGGCCATCTCAGCAGACTGGGTATGGGTTGCTTATAGTAGTGCTGCAGCTAAGATCAACCACCCAGTCATTAACTGTAATATCATCATGTCTGCAACATCTATAATAAAAGAAATTCTGAGAATTACCAGAGCATATTGCATTGAAGGAAGGAGCATTGCTAATCTAGAGACACAATAAACATAGCACTTTTTTTTCTTACTCTTTCTGCCTGTATATCATCTTTCAGACAAGCCATCCCTTTTCATAGCTTCCTGCTTTTGTTTCCTTTTCCTTTGATCCTGTTTCATGTTGCTGATTTGAATAATTATGTAACAGTTTCTAATTTATTTTTTTTTTTAAAAGAAGTTTTTCACTCCTGAAGCTCTGCTCATGGTTTCTCTGTTGCCTAACTCAGCTGCTAGCCTCTGGGCCAGCAATGCCAACCTGTCACAATCTCACTGTCCCTATTCACTGCACTTAGTGGAGTTAAGGGCAACCCCCCCCTCCCTCCCATTCTCGTTAGGCTACATAGCCTGTTCTCTGTGTTAATGAGGCATTTCAATCTTATCAGAATTATCATTCCATCTTATTGGAATTCCACTTGAGTTAGGTAGCAATGGGAAAACTCCAAGCCGTGAGTTCCTTGCATAATCAGAAGCTTGCAACCAAAGAAATCACAAGAATTTGATTCACAGCAATGTGACTGCTCTTGTGACAGGGCAGAGTTCAGGTCATGCTGGCAACGAAGCACCACAGAGAGGCTGCCTTACAAGAACAGCAGCTGACATTTAGCTGCTTTTTGTCTTGCATCTTGCCAGGGATGAATGCTTGTGTGGAATTCAGTGATTTTACTTCTTGAAATTAAAACTTCTGTTTAACAGAATCTTGTGGGCTCTTGGAGAAGTGCTGTTAGGGCAATCCCAATACATCCTTCCACTTTCTAACCTTTAGGGAGAAAAATTACCAGTTTTGTAGAAACTAATCAGCCACATCTCCATTTCTTTTAACAGGATCTTCGTTTTGCATAGACTAGATTGAAAAGGCAGATTACGCAAGAGTGTTCCTTCTGGCCACTTGAGGAATTTAACAGTAGAATAATAGCTAATTCCTCATCCTGCATATAATTATGGCAAATTCTGCTGAGAGGATCAATTTTCTCCAGTCTCCGTTTTCCTTTATCTAATCATATTCAGCAGGAAGCTTTGCCAGTGATCTGACTGGCTCAATTCCACTTCATTATTGTTCTTTTACAAAAATCTCTTTTTGAACAAGTTGCTACAAATACAGTACAATTACAATATGTTGCGTTCTTTCAACTTATAGATTTTAAAATGTAACATTTATGGGCAAAAGTAAGGCCTCTATTTCATTCTGATGCATGGACTGTGTGGCACAGGGTCAAGTTATTTTAATAACTGCATATGCCAATTTATCTCATTTCATGCCTTCAGGGAGCCCTTATCTCATAAATGGGTCAGAATTGGCTGTAACAATCCACTGAAGCACAAAACTGTTAACTAGGTTTAAACTAAATACAATTCCCTTTACAAAAACTAGGTTGATAATAACAGCAGTAGCAGGAATCAAGCCTAGTTCTGGTATCTGAAAAGTTATGAGCTAATTTTTTTTATTTTTTTTTTGTTGCGTGTATTCTAACGGAAATGTTAAAAATTCTTATTGAACACTGAAAGCAACACTGTTTCCGTGGCTAAACTGAATTTTGCCCATTAGTGAAAACATCCTAGATTATCCTCTTTGGGTATTAGAAGTAAATCCATTATTTCATGTCTTTTGAAGTTGAGCAGCAGAGGATATCTGTGAAATCACAACAAAATCATGCAGGTGTGCTTGGCACTAGTTCCTTTATAGCCTGAGTGCCTGGTGGGCTGTGATGTGTGACCCTGCCATGCTGTCACTTGCAGCAGCCAAGGCACAGCTCTGAATTTCACAGCTGCAGCAAGTGAGAGGACACACAGGTCCAAGGATTGAAGTTCATCAGGGTGTGAACCCCAGCCCAGCATGAACCCCTTCAGCATGTCCTTTGTCTTTCACTTTTCTGGAAATTGTGCAATCACCATGATACCATCATTCCCTTCATTTGCAAAAATGAAAACTCTTCTTGCAACATTTAGGAAAACAGAAAGACTCGTTTGGAAAGTAGCAACTAGGAAACATTGTTGAAAGCCCAAGAGAGGGCATTATCTGCTGCAGCTCCTGCTTCCAAGGAGACTGATATCTGATCCTGGAAACAAAGAATGTGAAATGATGTTTTTTATTTGGAAGGCTAATGAAATATTTCAACAGGTGCTCTGCTTGAAGTGTTCCCTTTCTATTGCAGAAGTTTGCAAATTTCTTACTAAACAAAGCTTGTTTTCCTGGAAGCTGCTGTTGTGCCTCCGTTTTATTATTTTTTAATTTCTCACCTTTATTCAATCTTGAAGGATTTTTTTCATGGATCTTCCTATTTACATTACTTGAATAAGTCAATTCCATTGCTTCTGCCCCTAAGTGAGGGTACAAATTGGTCCCAGGCAGAAAATTCCATTCTGAATTCATATTCCCCTAAGGTATACATGCTTGTGGGTTTTGACAAAAATAATTTCAAACTACAAATTAATAAATGAGAACTTTTTTTTTAAGATAATGCAAATCTCAGTCATAGCTTTACTAAAGACAAATTATCAAAACGAAATGTGGCTGCTTCCTTCTCCAGCATGATCATTCTTCACCAGCAGGAGTCACAGCAAGCAGTGCTGCAGCTCTCTGACCTTTCCCATTGATGCAGGTGGAGATCGCATTTGCAAGACCTTACGCATATCATGTTGTAACAAAGGGGATCACATAAAGCAAATAGCTAATTATTTCTTCCAGAGATCTTTACTCAATATGTGGATGCTTGGCACTCTAAACATCATTGTGCAGCAAGCTCTCTTCCTAGTAAAGAGACTAAAGCAAAATGCAAGCACTTACCTGTCATCTTTAAAAAAGGAAGATAATGCATAGTATTCAACAAGACAGTTTTCTTTCCAATGTTAAAGAAAAAAGTGTTTTCCTTCCAATGCTGAGGGAAAAAACTCTCAAACCCCACACCATGCCTATGTACTTCAGTTAAAGGAAAAAGCCTGTGTTGAGATTTTCACCTGAAAACTTGAAAGACAGATCTCCAAACAAAGGACCAAGGTTTCACCTAAACAAACTCTTCTTGGTGACCTGCAGGAACAATGTGTCTGGAAAAGAAAACAGCAGTCATCTCATAGGATACCTGTAAACTGCTGATGACTCTGGTCATGGTAGATGAGGTGCTCAAATGGCACTTTGGTTAGCTTGGGACTAAAAGTCAGGAGGTTGGTGACGGTTAAGACAAGATGACTGATGGCATTTTGTGGTAGATCAGCCTCAGCATATTCCTGAGCCCAGAAAGACCCAGAAAAGTTTTTAAACTCAAAATGTAAGTTTTTCTAGGCTATAACCTGAAGTAGTTTGTGCTTAAAATACAAAAAACTCAAAGTGACTCAACAAGACAGCATAGAAATTTAAAAAGACAGTATAGAAATAAAAAAGACTATTGTACATTTTGAATCTGTTGTCATTTGAGGCCAAAGGTCATTTGTTGCAGAGTCAAGATCTGAACAAAATAAAACCAGGGAACTGCAGCAATAAAAAGAATGGTCTCACAGTTAAACCCATGGAAAGTTGCCCTGGAGAGCTGGATGTGATGTTAAACAAGTCATTTCGTGGAGATGTCACAGAATCACAAAATGGTTTGGGTTGAAAGGGACCTTTAAAAATCAGCTAGTCCAACCCCCCTGCTGTGGGGAGGGATATGTCTGCCTGCTTTGAGATCCTTGTTTCATAAGTCTGTGGCTGGAGATGCAGACTTGATTTGTGGAAGTGCTGAGAACTGAAGCCACGAGGTGCTCTCCCTTGCACATAGGAGGTGATGTGATCTCGCAAATTAGAGAACATCTCAGACTGGGCACAAAAAAAAAAAAAAAAAGTAGATAATCTTAAATTTGACAGTTCTACATGTCATTTCCCCACCTCTGAAATGGGGATAATTAACCTCCCTTTTCCTCAGACAGGTACATTTAAAATACAGTACCTTTTCTGAAGAAAAGGCTAGCCACCAAGAACATAGTAATTCTATCTTTTGGATGTAGTATGAACTGTGTTACGTAGATCTATGATGGGACTGCACATTGAACAAGAAAGGGAAGCACCTGAATGAGAGATTTGCTGATCAGATGAGCATTGCTTTGCCTGTGTACTGAATCAGTAGCCATTTTGGAAAGAAATAGCCAAGAGGGCTAAATGAAGGCTTATAAGGGCTGTATTTTTTTACATTTTGAGTACAGGGCATTTATTATTCTTCCAGGATCCTCTAGGAAGGCTTATGTGCCACATGCAGATGTATGGCTCCATTGATTATATAGACATATTATATACATTTTATACCTAATCTTCTGTCTTCTGATTTCTCTCTAATTTGAATTTGGTTTAAATTGTAGCTTATGCCCCTGTGTGTGTGTTTTCCCTTGCAACCTCCAATACATGGGGTTTATAACCACTTGTGTTCATACTGAGGGTTGCTGTTTACACTCAAAGTAATTTCAAGTATCACTTGAAGTTATTTTGTAGGCAGATGCAAATGGAACTAAGCACCATGGGGGATCCTGTAGTACCTGGCTAGCTCTGACAGAGGTTCCCCAGTTTTTGAATACTTGCAGACTTCAACGGCAGTATATAAAAAGCACTTCTACATGCTCTCTGTGCATGTGCATTTAAGGGTCTATAGATCTGATGAATCATTATAATGAATTTCCAAATATAAAAAGCTAGTATTAAAATTAAGTTGTCAGAGATTGAAAAATGCTGGAACAAAGTGATGTGCAGGCTGCTCCATTTTGCCTTTGGGTTGTAAGAGTTATCACACACAAATGCATGAGAACACATTGTAAACAAGGCTAAAAATCAGAAAAGGTAAACGTAGCGATAATGTTCAAAAGAAGGACTTATACTGTGCTGTTTCAAACATTTTTGCCATTTTAAAGAGTTTCCAGCTTTAGCCTTAATACACCTCCAGAATGTTTCCTCTTTACATTTGGCTTAACCCCCAGAAATAATTTCCCTTCTTGAAACCAAAAACAGCAGTGACAGCTCTTCTGCATGTTAAGACGTCACTGCTTCAAATCTGATATCTCATATCCCTGCAGGCTCAGAAACTGGAGCTTTATATCACTGCAGAGGGTTGATCTCCAGCTGCCTAATTGTTCTGTGCAGCTGCTTCTTTCAAATCCTGTAAGGACCTGGTGTGTCAAAGTTGAAATTATCAATTTCTGGCATGAAAAGCTTTCATAAGTTTTATACATATATTTGGTTTTATGCTTTTCAAAGCTTGAGCCATATAGAGTTGGGCACATAATGACTATACAAGTAATCATTCTTTGAAAACTGAAACTGTAAAGTTTTTTTTAGTTATTCTCATAATATGTCTGCATTCAGGAAAGATGCAGCTACAGAAGACTCGGGCCAGTGAAAACTTACACCATCTGAAATTCATTGAGTGCTTTTGGTAGTATAATGTAATACAATATGGTAGTGGCTACAAAATATGATTCTTGCACAGCTGCCCCTTGCATTCAGTTACTTGATTTCAATTATAACAAAAAATACCCCATCCAAAGTAGTGTTTCATAACACATTGTAAACAATATAATTTGATCTCAGCAGCATAAAGATGGTCAATTAAGCAAAAGTCAAGCAACCAGCCACCTGTTAAATCCCTTCACTGTCTCTCCAGCATTGACAAAGCTCTGTCTATGCTCAGGCTTGCCCGGGGTCTTTTAGAGAAGGTGAAAGCCCAGAAGGTCACCCCAGGGGGCTGCCAGGAGCATCCTGACTGGGTCCCACAGCAGGCTCTGCTAGAGCCAACCAGCTGCCGACAACTGAGTCAGTGCTACTGCATTTAGTGTCTGCCAAAGTTGTTGAGTTTTGACAGGTCTGACAACACTAATCGTGTGTTTGGTGTTAAAAGCTTGGGATTTGACATAATGATAGACCTGCGTGTCTTAACTGAAGGGTTTAAAGCTACTTGAAATGACAAAAGATGACATCTTCATGGATTTTATGACAGCCAAATGGCATCATACATTCTTCTGTGTTTTTCTGTGGAAACTGAGTATCTAGACCAATGCCTGTCATTAAAGTATTTTTATTCAGATAACTGTCATATTAACCATGAATGCAATTAGTAAAGGATTAATTTTCTGCAGAAAAACAAAACATACTTATGGTATCGTTGCACTTTTGATGTCACATTTGTTCATTTTAATATTATTCCAGATTTTAATCAGACAGGACAGAATAATGTAGCACTACACAAGTAAGTGTGTCAGTATGCAAAATCTGACAGTTTTACAGTCACTTTTCAATTTCTGTCGTTTGGGCCTCATCCTCATTTTACATAGTGTACAGATGGATCCTCAGGTCATAAAAAGCATTGACACCTCCATGGCAAATAACAACATGCAAAGGAGGACTTTTGCATATGCCTTGCTTTGGTTATACATGGTTGTATGTATACACAGGTTGTTTCCCTGATTCACCTAATTGCACCTGAAGTTTTTTTAGAAAGTTGTATATAAGATGACTTTGAGTTTGCCTTTGAAAGAATAACAAAATCATTTCTATGTCCTACAAACCAAACAAATGAATTTATACTGAAAATCACATTGGAGCTTAAGCCTTCCTATTGATTTAGAAATGTCTGATGTGTGAAGTGGGTTGGGATTTCTGTGTTTTGGTCATAAATGTAAATGTAAGATTTGAGTTTTGACTGTCTTTTCTGAGAGGAAACCCACAAATGGCCACTAAGTCACATTGTTTTGAATGATAAACAGTTGCATTTTGGTGTGAAGTTTTGCTGAGATGAGGAGTAAAAAAGCTAAAGGACCAAAGTTTCCAAAGCATTTTGCTCACATGTTAATCAGTGGAGTGAGTCATGAAAATCCACAGTAGAGAATTGGTAAGTAGGTGATGTCCATGATGTGAAAAAAGGACTCAGACCTGATATATAGCAATACACTCTTTAAAGCATTATAGCTAAACTAGTTTACAAGCAATTGGTAAATTGCTGTCGCTTGTAAGGTTTGTCATTCATCTTGTTCTACTGATGGGTTAGAAATATAATAAGCCAATTATGCTTGTCATGTGCTATCTTAACCAGTGATGGATTATTTTTGCTGACATTAATTTTAGTGTTTTAAGGATTTTTTTTTTCCTTCTGTAGTTAGTAACAACATTATGCCATTTATGTTCTCCATTAAGTTTTCTAAGTGGGAGGGACTGGGGTTTTTTATAATACAGTTAAGTAATTAAATATGGATTTGTAGTTTCTTTTATATGTATCACTCAGTGTTTTGAAACCCATTTAATTACAACATTTTACTAGTTGTAAACTAGTAAACTACTCCTCTTCTTCATCTGTACAACCACTCTTCTGGAAAGACTCTAGCCAAACATACATCAAAAGGTAGTTGCACCTGTAATAAGTTTAACCCTTAAAAATTAGCTTTTCAGAATGGATCTTTAGTGGGAAATATGTGAAAAAAAAGTCATGTGGTGATTTCTGAAATTTTGTTTCCTTGCCACTGAATAAAAAATTTCTTCAGTGGGCTTATTATTTGCTGATGCCTTCAGTGTTGTGCATTTATGGTTTCAAATACCCTATTTATTTACTTTCATGATATATCTCCCTTCATTCATACTTCTAAAACTATTATTATAATACTCAATATTGCCACTGTATTTTTCACCTTGAAAAAATTTGTGAATGAGAAAACTGAGGATTATTACCCCCGTATCACTGATGAGAAAGCTGAGATAAAAAGGGAATTAGAGCCTGAATTTTAATCTGGACATTCTGATTCCAGTCTTGAAAGTGCAGATAACATTAAGCTTCTCATCTTTATATTATATTTTACATGGGCTTCTATTCTTGTTCACTTAATCTCATTTCAAGTAAGAATTAAGATGCAAGAAAGACAGTATTAATTATAACTATTAGCTCTTACTTCAATAATTTGTTTTTCAATCCACAAACAGTAAAGCAGTGATTTAGGAGTGATTACGCTGATTTTAAAAGTTCAGAAACTGAACAGGGCAACATAGTTCATAATCTAGAAGTTGTATTTTTCTAATCAATGGACTACTAACAAGGTTTGTCAATGTGATTACCTAATTAGGCTTTGGCAATCTAGAGTTGCCTGATGAGGACTAAGGAGAGCAAGCTTGCTTCCTGTGACATATCTCTAAACCTTCTTACAGAAAGTAAGGGAGGAGATGAGGTTAATTCTATTTTCATATGTATTGATGCATCTAAATGAAAAAAATGTTTAAATTCATCCTAGGGGTCTTGGTGCTTTACCTCATTTTTTTCTACTCACCAAATTAAAACTGTTTCCTTTTGACAGGTGTTTGCCATGGTCAGAATCTTGAACTTCATGCAGTCAAGTTACCCAAGTGTTTTATAACTATGTGAAGTTGCTGGACTTTCATGAGAGATGGGAAGATTATCACTTCTCATTGATAAGTTAACTGTTTCCTAAAAATGGATTAAATACTTGAGTTTCTTATTTTATGCAACACAAATGTTTGCACTCATGAGCAAATTCAGCTGACTTAGTTTTTGGCAAATCAAGGAAGTAAATGGCAAAAACAGCTGTAAGGAAATTAATATTTGGCTAGTTTAGTTGGAGTACAATGAATTTTTCAGTGAAAGTGGAGTTTCTCTCTGCTAGAATCATTAATTTTGCTGATTTACAGTAAACATTTGTCCTGGCATAAGAGAGCCTAATTTCCTGCCTTTCTTTTAGAAATAGTACTGCCTGATTCCCACATGCAGCCCACTTCAGCTTGGAGTGTTTATCAGTACTATTTATTCTCGTTACGCCAGTCATTGAGCTACCACACATGTGCTGCTGCAGTTCACCACAAAGCAGGTCCTGCAGGTCTACAGGGCAGCCCTAGAACTTCAACAAAGTTCAAATCCACTTAGGCTGAGAGACCACCAAGACCCCTTCCCTCAAACTCTTGAAACTGGGGAGTTTGCATTCAGGTTTGTGACTCGTGAGGAATAGGTTATAAACTGAATGAAGTAAGTGCAAGGTAATTTTGATTTTCTACAACTTCAGGAGAAACTTTAAGCCTCTTGTAGTCACAAGATTGAATGACAGACACTGAAATGTTAACTCAGGATGCCAGAGACCTGTGCTGTTTAGCTCAGGCATATGTATTCATCATCCCCCAGCGCAGCTGCCATGAGTCAGCAGTTGACCCAGAGCCCAAGGCTGATTGATCCCTTGCTCTACCCACTGACCAAGAGAGGGGAGGACAATGTGGCTGAGTAGGACAGACCAACACAGGGGGGTTGCAGATCGGAGATCCCCAACCCAAGGATGGTGGGGACCACCTCCCAACAAGTAATAAAACACTCCTAGACCTCATCAGTACAAGCAGAATCTGGCCTGTTGGCAGTCAAGCCTGCCCTCCATAGAAAGCAAACTTGGAGAAATTTCTGTGCTTGGTCTTTTGGAGAGCAAGCGAGGCAAACTGGCTAGGTTTGGACAGACAAGGTGAGATGGTCTGTTCAGCAGCTTGTGCTGTTATATCATTGCAAGCTGTACCTCAGCACTCCTCCTAGCTTGCTACAAATTCCTGATGGCAATGTGCAGGTTTGTCAGCAAATAAAAAGGTTTTTTTTAACTTTTAGTATAATACTCATCATATCTTCCAATTAATGCAGTTTGTGTCACTTAGGATCTTACACTTGACCTGATGAGACTCACAGTTGATCTGATTAAGTAATTCCAGTCTCAACCTCTACCTCTGACTTAAGGTGGCAATACCTAAAAATGTTTAATAATAATGAATTATATTCAATAATTAAATAATAATGAAACTTTGAGTAGCCAGTAGCAGACTTCTAAATGTCCAGGTGCCAATGCTAGGGAACTTGATTCTTACTGTGGAGGCAGGAATTTTTCTTTTACTAGCTTGTTTTAGTAGTCCAGGAGGAGATATTTTTCAATCATTCTAGACAACTGGATCTTTCTTTTCTAATCCTCTCTTCTACAACCCAAATAGAAAATCTCGTTTCACTCATTTCCTGTTAACTCTCCCGGAAATGTTGTGCTTCTTTCTTGACCAAATGAAAAGCAGGCACGCTACCGTTCTGCTGGACAGATAGAAAGTGTTTACTCATTTTGTTGACCCAGTTCCAGCCAAACAGGGAATCTAGAATTAAAAAAAAAAAAAATAAAAAAAATCACACTGTCTTGATCAAAGCCAGAAGAACTGGGTATTCTATAATATTTAGTTGCCAGTGCCTAGAAAATGGATGTGAATAATTTGCAAAAGAAAAGCTTTCAAAAACATATGTGATTTTGAGGATTAGCATGCACAAGAGGATTATTATCTGAGAGACAAAGGGGATAAGAGATTACAGCACATTAAGGGGGAGTTGTTTTACATCAAAGGTGTATTATAGTTACACACTGTATAACACAAGGCATTGACAGAGATATTTGTAACAAGGCTGAGGCAGCCAGACAGTCAGATTTCAGTAGGAGCTTTCAAGCTCTTTTACCTTTTCTGGTTTCAGCTCTATACACCAGTGTTTGAAATACACAAAGATGTTTGCATTCAGAAGTGAATTAACAGCAGCAATAATCAGCTTACATGTGATACGCTGGAGAAAAAAAAAAGATCTCCAGACATTTAGGTCAAATACAAAAAGCCTGTGGGCTGGTTGGAGAGAGCACCCTGCTGAATGATCACATGATTATTTGGAAGGAATTTCTATTAAACTGCCCAGCAAAATAACCTCTTCTCTTTGGCAAAAAGTGTATCTCAAACATTGTTTCCTTCATCTTGTCTTGCAGATTTGTTTTCAGTAACTGATTACAGCAAAAATCTGGGAAAAAAAGTATTGGGTGTTTACTTATAAATTATTGTGTTACACATTTTTAACACAAAAAAAATACATATGCTTGTAAATTTTGCATTTAAAAAAATTGACAGCACTATTATGGCAATACATAGGTAAAATCTAGCCCTACAGACAGGAGTTTAATTCCCTTGCATCCCATCTTGCTTCCTTTGCCTGCAAATATAGCTTGAAACTCACTTGTAGATCAGATTTGAGCCTTGAAGCTGTGACAGCATTCCTGTAAATAAGTTTGCAGCTGAATGACGGTTCTACATTGTCTGTCCCAAGAGCAGAGCACAGCAGTTCATTAACTCTGAACCATCATCCAGCCGCTTGACATATCCCTGTAAGTCTCCTGACCCTCTCGGGGCTGGGTTGGTAAGTTCCAGTGTTCATCAAGTAAAGCATCCAGACACATGGCAATAACCCTACTGTTCATGTAATTAAATAAATGCAGGGAGCATGTTAATGAGTCTTTGGCACCATGAGCCACTCGGCAGCCACAGCTTGGCAAAACGCTTCCCACTTTGCAGTGATGTTCACCTGCAGACGTGGGTGTCTCCAGGCCAGCGTGTGCCTGACGAGCACCCGCTGTCCTGGCTGCCCAAAGGGCCAAGTACCATCGTCCAAGGGAAGAGGGTTTAGAGTAGATTCGTCGGTTTGGCAGTGTTTCCCAGGGCTGTAACGGATATAGTAAAAATAGCAGGCAAACACCAGAGGGAGTTCTTGTTCTACTGGAGGTCTACGAAAGGCAAGCCTCGGGATGCGGTACTTGTAAATAGCGTGACAGAGGTTTCTAAACAAATAAGAAAGTTCAGCTGACACGACCCTGCAAAAATGTACATGGTGAAATAATTCATTCTAGTGATGTCTGAAAGAGTTTGCGTTCGTCATCGTTTTTCAGTGCTGACTCCCATGTACTGATTCTTTGTTCCAAGGAGCTGCTGCATAACACCCACTTATAGCCCAATAGCTCTCTAAGATCTATTTGTGTGACTAGAGGTTTACAATCCAGTCTTCAGAGCCAAATGAGCAAGAAATAAGAACTAACCATTTTCATGTCTTTATTGAATGAGTCTTTTACTCTGGTCCATCCATACATGCTCTACCTCTGTGTCTGAACTGATCAAGCCCTTGGACCTTCAGAGTCCTGGTCCCCAGGTATGTTGCATACTGGAAAGGGACCAGGATGCAACCATCTTCCCAGGTGCTCTGGTTTTCCACTGAAGTAAATCTGGAAACACAGGGAAGAACCAAGTAGGTTATCTCCTCGTTGGGAATTTAAGGGTTTGGCAATTTCCATGGAGTCCTCTATATTTCAGTCCAGGATCCTACCTATTTCTACCCACAGAAACACAGAGGAGAAAAAGTTGCAGAGCTGTTCCCTGCAATAATATATCACAGATTTACATTTAACAGTTAGATCTCAAATACCTGAGGAACATCGCTGTTCTGCTTCTGTAACTTTGTCCTATAAGTAAAAAGGATTCATAATCACATACACCACATAATCTTGACCCAAAAGGCACCATGCCAAACATACAGCTCTGTGAGCCACCAAGTGGTTGTCGAAATGCCTTGTTCTTCAGCCCACCACAGCTGTGGCTCTGCCCTTTCAGCACCTCTACCTGTATCTTGTACCTGCTGAAAGTCTGTCCTCCTGTCCACAAAGTACCAACTGGCCTGGACTAGGAAAAGTTAATCCTCTGGACTCTCCATATAGAGGTTTTTAGCAACTGCTTGATTTTCAGTCACTGATTGAAAGAAAACACATGGACACCCCCAAGATGAATCTATCCTAGTATTTTTTAGAAGACACATTTCAGCAAACAAAATGACCCAACCCCATTATGGTTCACACAAAGCCGTGGCAGGTGGGAAAGTTCTCCAGTTCGCCTCTGAACTTCAAAGGCAATGGTCTAAAGTTGCTGACTGCTTTTAGTTTCTACTATTTGCCTGGTGCTTAACTTTTCACAGCCATTACACTGAGGTTCACCAGTGGAATATGAAGCAAAGATCTGCTCATTACACAGTCCAGCTGTCTTTTCAGCAGAAGACTTCAAAGTTCTCTGCTATTCTCAAAAGGGTTTTCTGTCAAAATTGCCTTTCATTGATGAATATCAAAGTAAATCCAGGCTGAGCCCAGTGTTAAATTGTATACCCCTGGCATTCACAGTGCTGCCAAGGTGAAGAATTCTGCAACAAAGCTACTTAAAGTTTTATTGCAGGTGTGGAAGATCTAATAGAGATGAGCCTATTCTCTTCTTAGGTGTGTCAGCTTCACAGAGTTCACCATCACAAAAAGAGGATCTTGGCATTGTTATAATGGTGAACGTAGAAGACACTTCATACATTCAGGTGGATGGCTTCCATTGTAGAGATCTTTTTAAAGATCTGGGTGCTATTAGAGGTAGGACTTTAATTGTTGATTCCTTAAGTCAGAAACATACACAAATTATCCAGAAAGGAAATATTTTTTCTTCTGATGGGTAAAAAAAAAAACTTTGAGAGAATCAGAATAAAATTTTCATCTTAATCATACCAACATAAATGTAAAGGAGGAAGAATATAGTTAGTTATTTAATGGTGTGGGCCAGGTGCTTTGTAAAATTCACAAAAATCACTATGTAGTGCAAATCATAGAATCATAGAATCATAAAATCATTGGGTTTGTGAGTCTGTGTAAACATCAGTATCTGTATGACTTCAAGTCTGAGTCCTTGGTTGTAAGGTAATATTTTGCTCCTACTTTTGAAGGTAAAAATCAGTATATAGATTTGAATATTCCTACCCTATGGAAGGAAGTAAAGGCTATATATAAAGGCCAACTTCAGCTTAGGAAAATAAATCTCCCAGGGCTGCTTTTGTGGTCAGTGGACATACAGGGGCTCCTCCATACACCTATAGTTAGACTGTAGTGACAGCACCCTGTCTTCAGAAACAGTACTGTCATACAGTATCTCTGTCCCTACTTCACAGTTTATTATTCCCTCCAACTCAGCTAATATGACTATTTATGGAGATGTGCTGTGAATCTAGCATTTTATTAAAATAAAATAAAATAAAAGAGAAGAGAAGGGAAAAAAAACTGAGTGTATAAGCAGTGATGTGTATCTTGTACCTGATCTGGTTAACAGTACCATCCAACTGATGTGTTCTTGTACAGCTGAGGCTGTATCCATGCAGAAGTGGCAGAAATGGCTAAGGTACTACCTTGGTAGTATTGGTACTACTGTTGGTACTACCACTGAGGACAACGAGCATCAGACCTTGTCCTCAGTACATACACCAAAAGGAACTGAAATAACACTTTGTGAACAGCCCATTCGCTGGGGACATTTTCATTATAGACTTTTAAACATTTCTTTGCAACATTTCTATGTGAGGCTAAAACATTTCTATATGACTTGCTCACAACACCTGAGTAGTGCAGGTGTTTCTCTGCAACATTGTAGAGTATTGTAGAGCTGTGATGGAGGGAAAAATATTTTTTGCCAAGTAGCTTTTATAATGAATTCTGATGGATGTCCTGGAGAACACTGAATTGCTGGGGAATGGGGACAATCTGCACAGAAGCTTGTGGGTCTTTCAGCTGTCCTCCATTGAGTACAGACACCCAAAACAAGCTGTTTTATAAACCTGAAGCAATATGTTGCCATGACCCAAAACATAAAAACGTGGTGAATAATTCTTAAGATCAAAGTGCAAAAGCAAAGACAGGAGCTAGCTATTGATTTGTTGAGCTGTACCCACCCATGTGTGACAGAAACAACAGAAACTCACACAAGTACATAAAAAATCCTAGATATAGCACAGAAGACCTCAAGGCAGGACAGTGGGCATGGATGGGAATATGGAGTGGCTATTTTTGGTTACAGTAAGTGCTAATAGCAGCTTAGATTTGCCAGACAGAAATCTTTGTCTCTTTTATTCTACCAGAGTTGAAGGAAATCAAACTACCTTTATTCTTTGTTGACAAAGATTCAAAGATGCTTATTCCATCACCACAGTCCTTTCCTAGCAACAGCAACCACCTAATCCAAAATTGACTAGCATCTCAAATAGAAAAAAAAGGTATAGCAAGGTCACATGCTTATGAATGTTAAATTTATTCATCAGATAAGCATGCCTGTGGAAAGGACAAGTCCTCTAAACTGTTGGAGCAATTGCATTTGTGTAGAGCGGGGCACTACAAACAGTTAAAATTTGCAATGCCAAGCATGACTTACAAGCAGAAGTAATCATTTTTATATTACCTTAAAGCTCAGAAGGTTTTGCCAGGCAGCACATACAGACAGTAGAGGAGGGATTTGTAATGGGGACGAATCATTTCTTGCTAGGAACTTTCAGGATCCGTGTCTGTGAAAAGAAATCCCACACCTCAGGGATAAGAACAAGGAAAAAAAGGTCAGCTTGCCCTTTGGAAAATATGGCTTGCAAGCATATAGAGTTCCTCTTTAATAATGCATTTTTAGAAATCTGTGCTTTTGAATGCCTACTTTGAACAACACCCACCCTTTGGGGTCCCTTTCATGAGGACTTAGAACCTACAATAGATTAATCTTAGTCACACAATGTGTGCCTGCATATGTCAGACTGCAAGCAGGGATGAGAAACACTGACAGTAGTCCCAGTGACAACACAGGGATTGATTTCCGTAGGTGTCATGTGTCTCTACAGCCAACTTTCACATTTCTTTCATTTCTAGCTTGTGTTTTTACATCAAGGTATTGGGACACTTAATTTGATACTTGTGGTCTTCTGAAACTGTAGCTCTTCCAGAAATATACTTCATCTACCTAAAATACAGAGTCTCCTACACCATATTTTCCCTAATTTACCTAGGTTCACATCCATTTACCAACTTAGTGTCATGTCTTTTTCCAAAGGGTTTACCTACTAATAAATATTCAGTACTCTGCTGAGTCCCCTGACAAGCTTATTCCTCTAATTTTAATGAAGGATGTTAGTTTAGAAAGTTTACCAGATGTCTTTAGAGTCTGATGTAATTTTATCACTGGTAGCCTGTCAGGATTAGTCAGCAAAGTGTTTTATCAATACCTACTGATACTGAGCTGTTAGCATGCTCCCATCCCCCTTCCTACAACACCTGTTTTTCATTTGTGGAGCAGAATTTGCTTCAGAAACATTGCATAGGCATCAGCCCAGGATTTGCCTGAGGCTACCAGCTGAAAACATGTTCAGGTTAGCTGGGAGCAGCCCAAGGCACTTCTGCTTTACCTCTGCTGTGTCTACTCTAATCTGTTACTTGCTGGAGACTGGATCCATGCTAGGTCCTCTTTAGGAATCAAAAATACCTCCAGCCTCTTTGGCCAAATTGGAGAATCATAGAATCATAGAATCGTTAAGGTTGGAAAAGACCTTCAAGATTATCGAGTCCAGCTATAATCTAACTACTACAACAACTAAACTATATCCTGAAGCAGCACATCTAAACGCTTCTTGAACACCTCCAGAGATGGTGACAACACCACCTCCCCGGGCAGCCCATTCCAATGCCTCCACACTCTTTCAGTAATGAAATTTTTCCTAATATCCAACCTAAACCTCCCCTGGCACAACTTAAACCCATTTCCTCTCATCCTGTCACTAGTTACTAGGGAGAATACCGTCCTGTCTACAGCCTCCTTTCAGGTAATTGTAAAGAGCAATAAGATCTCCCCTGAGCCTTCTCTTATTCAGACTAAACAACCCCAGTTCCCTCAGCCGCTCCTCATATGACATGCTCTCCAAACCCCTCACCAGCCTCACTGGTCTTCTCTGGACATGCTCCAGGACCTCAATGTCTTTCTTATACTGTGGTGCCCAGAACTGAACACAATATTCAAGCTGTGGTCTCAACAGTGCCAAGTACAGGGGCACGGTCACCTCCCTACTCCTGCTGGACACACTGTGTTTGATACAGGCCAGAAGTGAAGGTCTAAGTGGTCCATCCTGAATCCGGTCTTATTCCATGCTCTGGGATCGTTAAGGAGTTTCTTTCTCAGCCTATCTCTGGTGTGAGCTAGAAGAAAGAAAAACACAGGCAGAATACCTTTTGTAAATAACTTTGAGAGACCTTTTCATAGTAAGGTGATAGGATAGTGCAGTAACAATCTCAGTTTCAGTCAGTCTGTTTTCCTTCATCCCTAAAATGACATACAAAACACCCACACACCAGAATGTAGTGTGATTCATTTTAAAGTCTGTCCTTGGCCAAGCCTGTACTTGACAGTCCTTGTACTTTGTGGAGAATTACTTCAGGGGGCAGCCAGGGAGAGAACAACCAAAGTCTGAAGCTATTTGTATACACACAGATGTGTATTCCTGGGCTAGCATTTCCCTGCATGACCTCAGGAAGATGTGATGAAGCACAGTGCTAGCTGCTGAGCCAGTGAGGCTCTTTGAACTGATAACTGTGGCGTGTTCTGTGATGTGGTTTGCCTGGAAACCTATTTGTTTCTTTTGAAAATCCAAAATAGCAAAATGACATCAGTTATAGTGTGCACCGAAAAACCCAGGCTGAGATGGCAGACTGTTTTATTCCATAAATGATTGCAGATGTCTGGGTGAGGGCTGCAAACCAGGAGGCTTTTCAAACATGTACATGTGGGGAAGGAAACTAGGGACATATATAAACATGAACGTATTTGTTATATATTCCGGCCAGTCAGCTGATCCCATTTCAGATTGGCAGTTATTAAAGATGTACAAATATAAGTGGAAACTATTATAGCTGCAGTACATCTGGTTTAGTGAGTGTTTTTTATTTCTGACTCTATAGGCTTACCTCCCTTTGTCTGATGCCAGCTACATACTAGACACATGGAACTGTCAGCAGTCTGAAAAAGAGGCTTAGGAGATACGCTGCTGGTTTTTATTAGCAGCAGATTGCAAAGGCATATAGCCTGAGCTGGTTTTGTACAGGCTTAGTCCCAGTTCTACATCCCAAGAGCCTGCTATGCCAAGTAAGATCTGGCTGGTATTAATTTAGCAAGTGCTCCAAGTATGTGATGTCCTTCAAGGGACTGAGTTATTTGCCAGAGTCACAGGTATGGGAATAGGATAGGAAGGAGAGCTACTAGCTGACGAATTACTGGCATTAAGTCTCCCTCCTGATATCCAAATCTGGGCTGTTCAGCATTGAATTCCAGAAGGAAGGTTTTCCGGTTTGGTTTGGTGGGCTTTTTCGTAGCAGGGGAAAGGCCACAGGAGTGGCTCCAGTAAGAACCTGAGAAGCTCCCCCTGCTCCAAACCCAGCCAAGGAGCCATTAGAAGGACAATAGATGTGCCTCAGCAATTAACATAGGAAAGAACTGATATAACACCTGAGCAGAGCAAGCAGAGAAGGAAGAAGAGCTGTGCTGGGGAAGGAGAGCGGTGCTGGTGATTGGTAAGGAAGAAGGGGAAGAAGGTGCCCGAACAGAAGATTCCTTGCAACCCATGGCGAGATGGCAGCTGTCCCCCTGCACTAAAGGAGGAACATTCCCTGAAGGCGCCAGGAGGGGTGAATTTGCCAGTGGACTTGGAATTTGTGGTCAGTGGATTTGCTGCCAGTGGACTCTGACTGCGCAGCTTTGAAAGACCCCGGCACCAGGGAGGTGGCTGTTTCCAAAGCAGCCCGTGACTTTGTGGGAAGCTCAGGCTGGAGGAGCTTGCTCCAGACCTCGTGGGAAGGACTCAGGAAGGAGAGGTTCGTGGAGGACTCTCTACCGTGGGAGGGACCCCATGGGGAAGCAGGGAAGGACTGTAAGGAATCCTTCCTCCTGAGGAGGAAGGAGCAGCAAGAACCACCAGCCTGTGAACTGACTCTAAACCCCATCCCCTGTCCCCCTGTGCCACTGGGGGGAAGGAGGGAGAGAAACCGGGAACAAGGTGATTTGGGCCTGGGAAGAAAGGAGGGGTGGGGTAACATATGCAAGCCCTGCTCTGTGTGTTGTCTGTGTCCTGTGTGTGTTTGATGAGTGTGAAATTAAATTATTATTTTTTCCCCAAGTTGAGTCTGTTTTGCCCGTGACCTTAATTGGTGAAGAACCATCGTTGTCCTTTGTCTCAACTCAGGAGCTTTGTCCTCCTTATCCTGGTGCTGCATCAAGAAGGTGAGTGACAGGGTTGTTGCAGGCCATGGCCACCTGCTTCCCAGCCATGGGGACAACCTAGTCATCATGGGCCTTCAGCTTCCAAAAGCAAATGGCAAGCAAAATTTGTCCATTTTGATGACACGGCAAAATGTTTTTTGTGTCATCTCTTTGGACCAAGTTTCAGCTTGTTAATACATTGTTATATCATAATTTTGACAAGTCCTTCAACTAACTTGTCACATCTTAACCCTCTATGCAGCTGTGACAGAGAGTTGAAGGGGATTTGCTGCTCTGTGCTTCCAGTTGTTCTGCAGAATTATCTCTAGTTACATTCGTGTTAAGTTCCTATAAAGCCAACTGACATTTCTACAGCTTATGTATTTATTATTGATGACAAATGAAGTTTCAAGCATTTACACAGCAGAATATCTCATTGTTCAGTTCTCTTAAAATTTAAAGTGTCAACTACCTTTTCAAAGCTGTCCTTTTTAACAAACTTTGCATCTTTTGCAATGTGCACAGTTGGAAGGTGGAACCATTTGAGAGACGTTTTATTTTAAAGTGTTTCTGCATCTGTGAGTGTTCCCTTTCTGTTTTACACTTTTGCATCAGTCAATGTCATCAGTAGGAAGGGGAACAAATGCAGGTAGAAAAAGAAGCAATGTGGCAATTGCACATGTGGTGTATTGACAAGAGTGTGCTAAAAGTTAAATTGCACACAGCTAGGGGAGAAAATTTACTAGTTTTACAAAATGTAGAAAATTATGTAGGTGTTTTATTGCTACTGCATGGGTTCATGAAGCAATGATAAACTAAATAAATTCCACCAAGGGCTATAATTTTGAAGGATACCACATCAGACTAGGGGAATTGCTGAACTGCAAGTTACTGGAGCTGGGAGAGTGACTGGGAGAGAGGACATACTTTTCCCTGTTCTAGTGTTGAGCAGCCTGCCTTAGCCACTGTCCAAGGCAGCCGTAAAGAGATGGAGGTTTAGCTGCTCTTGCAGTGTTGCAGTGAGCAAAACAGCTTCCTGAAATTGATTCAAGTCCTAATTGCCAGCATGGCTTTACTCCAGGTAAAGGTTAGAATCATAGAATCACAGAATTTTTTTAGTTCAGAAAGACCTTTAAGACCATCAACTTCAACCATTAGCCTACTACACTGCCAAGTCCACCACTAAACCATGTCCATCACTAAACCATGTCCCTAAGCACCACATCAACAAGTCTTTTAAATACCTCCAGGGATGGTGACTCCACCCCCTCCCTGGACAGCCTGTTTTTCTAAAAGTTTTCCTAATATCTAATCTAAACCTCCCATGACACAACTTGAGACTATTGCCTCTTATTTTGCCTGTCACTTGGGAGAAGAGACTGACCCTCACCTCGCTACAACTTCCTTGTCCAGGTCATCAATAAAGATATTAAACAGAACTGGCCCCACTTCTGAGACCTGGAGAACATCAGTTGTGACCAGCTGCCAACTGGAGATAACTCCATTCACCACAATGCTTTGGGCCTGGCCATCCAGTCAGTTTTATTGCCCAGTGGAGCATGCACCTGTCCAAGCCATGAGAAGCCAGTTTCTCCAAGAGGATGTAGTGGGAAATAGTGTGAAAGGCTTTACTAAGGTTTAGATAGAGTTCATATACTAAGCAGATCATCTTTTTATAGGAGATCAGTTCCACCAATACATGTTGCCTTATTTTCAAGTAATTGCACGCTCTTGAGACAGTGTTTCAAGTGAAAAAAATACCAGGTTTCAGGTGTATAGGTTCAAAAAGAACTCTACAAAAGCTGATTGTGTGTGCTAGAAGGCAAAATTTAGCCAATAATTTCAAAACTTGTTGCTTGTATTTTGTGGTTTGTTCATGTCATAATACACCAAGTTTCATAAATGAGTTTGTGTATAAAATGTCTTCTCACTTGTAGCAATGTCTGATAGGTTCCGTATAACTTAGAATTAATACAGAGCCACCCCATGCATCTTGCAGGGAACCCTTCCTGAGAGAAGCTGCCACTGCTGTGGCAGAGCAGCAAGTACTTGGTAGCAAGATGAAAACATTATTGAGGGAACAGACATGCTTGGCTGAGTTAGCTTTGTGGGACCATCCAAAATCCTAAGCCAGTGCTCCTAGCACCTTGCAAAGTTGCATTCTCAGCAGTGATTGAGACTCAAAAGGAAGGGGAGGTGGCACTGCGAAAGCTGTTTTGCTACAAAGAAGGTGAAGTGAATTTTTGGTTCTGTAATGCAAAAATGTATGGCCCAGCTTCATTAGAAATAGAAATTAGGATGTTTCTATGCTTCAAGTGATGAGACTTGCAAATCCTAGCTGGTTCTGGGGAAAGATGTACGCTTGGATCACATCCAAGCAGAATTTACCTGCAGTGATGGCAACAGCTCATTATGCTGCTTAGTACTAAAGGTATCCTGGTGCTGTATGAAATTCTGCATACTCTGGTTATTCTGGTCTGAGAGCTGAGAAATACAGCTGCCTTCATGTTCCCTTACCTTGGGTAACACCACAAATCCAGCAGGTTGGTTTTCACATCACTCTATACCAAAAATTGTTGGCAATTATTTTGAAACAGCTCATGCTTTAGTAAGTGCTATCTTGATGACATAATTTGAGGCACAGGTCTGGATTCCATATTCCTGTTTGAATCTCACAGTTACAACAGGTAAAACACATTAAAATTTGGGGGAGGGCTTGCTTGGCCAAGGTGCTATGCAGACATGGCAGACATAGCTGTAGAACCAATGGGCTAGTTTAATTCACTGGTATGCTAGAAGGGTTTTTATGAGGCTTTGCAAGATGTAATCCAGAGGGCCTCATGGTTTCTTTCTTCTTTATTATTTTTTTCTGCCTCGGATGAGAAGACCATTTCAGATCGAGGCATCCGTAGCATATGTTTTCTGCAGAGCTGGTGTTAATAGAAAAGTTTCAGTGAGGTCCCTAAATGAGTTACGTCACTTGTTTTTTGACTCTGCAATCAGAGAGGAACTAGCGAGGAAGCCTGCTGTCACTGCTGGAGAAAGGATATAGGTCCTGGCAGCAAGCCCAGGCCTGCTCAGCAGATCAAAGTCTCTTTCCTTGGCTCCCAGAGCTAGCCGGAAAAGCAGTTGCCCAGTACCCTTTCAGCATCCTTCGTTCCTTTCCCCTGTGCCAGTAAATAATGATTTCTTTTTGCTCCCCAAGTCAGCAATAGTCTCTCTTTTTTTCCCCTCACTATCCTGCCAAGCAAGGTCTTTTTAGGGAGAGAGCTTGTGTTTACTACCTGCAGATCCCTGGGCCAGCCAGTGGAAACACACTGGGAATGCTGTGTTTCTTACATGCTCCGCCCTCCTTCCAGTGATGCTCCCAGCTGCTGACTTTAGCCTAGGAGAGGAGGAAAAGCTGAAAGGAACAAGCCATGATTATAAACCACATGCCATTTTCCAAGCCAACCCGATGGAAGATTTCAATTTGGAAAAGTACTTTTTGTGCCAAAACAGCATAACAGCCACGCTTTGAAAGTCTTCCCACTCACCTCCCAGAAAAATAAATAGTGTGGCTTTTTTGTGGGCTTCTTGGTGGTAGTTTTTCTTTTTCAAATACATGACTGCCTTTTTCCAGAGCTGCTGCTTGTCGGTGCTGCTCATCGCTGTCCCTGTTAACTGGTTCCTGCTGGGAGGCTTGTCCGCTGTGAAAGGAGAGTCAAGCAGATGTGTCGGAGAACTGCAGACTCTGCAAGAAGAACATTATATCTGCTATTACAGTACCACGTCTGCTTAAGTTATACGGTTGATGGGAGTCTTTAAAAATAGCTGCATTTCAAAGGCACATGCAACCCTTAGGTACCAAATTATTGCTAAAAAGGGGGTGAAAACCTGACCTTTGGCTGCCCCACAGGCAGTGTCTGCATCACCAGCACCTTTTCTCCTCCCTGGTTTTGCAAGACAATCAGACCAGTAGTGGCAGGTGAATAATGTGTCCTGTCTGGGTCTGGTAAGGGTCTTGAAAGTATTTATGCAACTGTTTATGTTAGCACTGTGAGGCACTCCAGCTTACAATCGCAGCTGCAGCTGTGGATACAAGCTTTTCCTTGCTCAATGAGTGGTCCCCGAGCATGGGTTTGCTGACTAATGATCTGCCATAATTAAAATTACTATGGGAGCAATGTTTTAAAAGATCTTTGTTCCTAATGTGAGCTTCTATGGGCTATTAAAGCTGCAAGCCTTTTGGGAGCACCTCTGGGGAACAGAAGCTCTTCTCGCTGTCTTTGCACACTGCTAATAAGGCCTTCATATGGATTTGCCTACTACAGATTGCCAGTAATTGCTAATATTCTAATAGAAGCATCAGAAACAGTTAAAGCATGTGACTGTGGACTGGCCCAGTGCTTAGCCCAGCTGCTTGGTAGGTCTGTATCTGTAGGCAAGTTATTCAATGCCTCAGTTTCTCCTGCAGTAAAATGGAGACAATATGAGGTTTAGTGATGCTTGCAAAATGTTTAATCTCTATGGCTGGGTGGTGGAAACCACTGGAAATGACAGGTGTAGAAGAGGTATAGGAAGAGAAGTTATTTTCCATAGCTTTTCTTATTAGACCTGATGCTGTTATAATGGAATCTAATTTTCTAGTTCATCTTCCTCACAAATATCCTATATTAGACAGCAGTGGCACAGTAGGGGGAATTAGAGTAAGTGGAGAGAACAAACTGCAGGTTTATTAGCACTACAAATACATATAATTGTTTATTATCATAAAGTACCTCTAACGAGGCACAATTATGCTTGTAATTTTTTTTCTCATTGTTGTTCTTAATTGTTTTTCTCCATGTGTCTCCTACCACCGTTTCTTTATTATGTGTATTGCAAAACTCTTCAGGAGTCCCAGCGAGGCACCAGTATTGCTGAAAGGCAGGGGAGCCCCCTCAGTAAATGCTGTAATTTTTTTCTATCTCCCTTATCTCTCTTCCCTGCCTTTATTGAAATCTTCCCTCTTTCCTTCCTCCCCATGAGTCTGGTTTTGTCTTTACTATGGCTGAAACAAATTATTTTGACAAAATGAATATAAAAAAAAGGAGGGCAAAACACTCTCTTGTGTTTTCATTAGTAGAAAAATGTGCAGTGTTATAAAATATTGAAACCTTAATCAGTTAGGAAAATTCAGCAACAAGTAAAATAAATGGATACCCAAAGCAAATGTGTGGATGCACCAGATAGGATTCAATCCAAGACCAGGCCATGTCTTTATCCCAGGAGAGATCTGTAGTAGTTATAGGCCCTGATCTTCAACAGATTTTAGAATTCTGGAAAATTAATCATTAAAAGAAGTTTTTAAAGGATTTCAAAGGGTGGGTTAAGAATGTAATTTGTCTTGAGAGGCCAGCTCAATGCTTTCTTGATCCTTTTACTGTCCTGGTAAATCATTTATTGGGACAAACTTTCAGAAAACTTCCACACAAACTATGCTAGGCAGAGCCTGCCACAAGTAATATTAGTCTCTGTTTATGCTTCCTGGACCTGAAACAAACAAACAAACAAACAAACAAAACAAACAAACAAAAAAAAGAAAAAGAAAAAACACCTTGCTTTTGTGTATTTTATTTCTGTGACATCTGATACAAAATTGGAAGTACTACCACAGTGCGAGATCATGAAGTGCCACATCTTTTATCTTTTGAATGAGTAAAATGAAATATAAGATGGGTTTCTTTACCTCTAAGTTGCTCTGGTTTGCTTTGCTGGCTTAAAGCAGAGGTGTGATTTGAAAGGTTCAGATGTTAAAATATTAAGGGGGAAAAGAGAGAGAAGAGGAACAATTGTGTAAATTCTATTCTCCCTGTTCATAGAGGCTCCCAGAAAATCACCAACATGACTTCTGGAAGGATACACTTTAACTTCTATTCATCAGTTATGAGGCTTTCCCTGGTCTAAAATATCCCAAACCATTTACTGTAATTTGTAGACAGCAGCAAGTCCAAATCCTAAAGTATGGTGAGTACTTAAAAATATTGAGATGTAAAAAAGGAATGTCTTTCTACTTAAATTCTGATTTTCAAACTATTTGCTTGCAATTGATTTATTACAGGAAAATTAACCTAATTTGAGGAGCTTTCAGAAAGGTACTTTAACAAAATACCTTCTGATAAAATGTCAAGACTACTTACTAGAAATGGGACCACTTGGAAACTTGAGTAATTTTTATTACTGTGTTCTATAAGGCCATTACCATCTTATCATCTCACATGTCAGCACATAGTGAAAGATAATAATATAAGAGGCACAAGAAATAACTTTGTGCCTTTTTTCAGCAAGAAAAAGAAACAAGTGTTGGAACAGTTTTGTGTAAATTAAAATCTATGCACAGAGCTATACACGTAAGTGGAATATACTTTTTTTTATTTGTACATAGTATTAAATTATGGATTTTAATAAAGCTCCTACATCCAACATGTATAATCAGCCACATTTCACTGCAAGATCCAAACAGCAAATGGTGATATTTGCTAATGTTCATCAAAATGTTAGCCTCAGGTGACAGATGCAATTGCTAACACTGAGTTTTGCACTAAAAGCAGGAATACATCCTCCTTCTCTGACTAATTAAAAGTTGTGTGTCCTGATTGCCATTGCAAAACCTACTGCTTGAATAGAGAAGGTGTTTCTGACAGTGCACAAGCAAAGACAGCTTAGGAGTTCTGAGATGGCAATTCATCAGGAGCAGATACTCCCAGAACTGCCCATGTCTTGCATTTCTATCACATGAAGCATTAATGACAGAGTATTATGGATGTTTCAATCTCCCCATCATTTTCATCTCACAGCAAAATTATGCTTTAGCTACTTCTCAATAAAGTTGTTCCTTTTTTTAAAAAAAAAAAAAAAAAAAAAAAAAAAAAAAAAAAAAAAAACAAACAAAAACAGAAAAAATATATATATTATTTTAGCCTGGCATCGTAAACCTGTATTCTTCCACTGTCTGCAGGTGAGCAGAGGCCAATAACCCGTGGCCCTCTGAATAATTTTTTAACCAAATTTAAGTGAGAAAAAGCTCTCAGGAGTGTTTATGTTCTGCAGAGCTTTGTGAAAATCCGTGGCTGGGTAGAAAAGGGCGACTTGGGTTTGCATCCCCACTGGCGAGCCCAGCATCTCCTCCTTGGCAGCCCCAAAGCATGAGTGAGTGGGTGCTGCTTGCCCTTGCCTGGCCCCAGTGAGCTGGTAGCACTGGAAGCCTGGGGCCAGGGACCCAGAGATACTGAAAAAGGGGCGAAGGAGCAGAGCAAAGATGGAGAGAGGCAGGGTTGAAGTGAGAAAGAAATAATCCAGTGGAAAACAGGCTTCATCTGCTCTCTTTCTCATGGAAAAACTGTCCTCGTCATTGCCAGCCTTCAAACTTGGAGGTTGTAATTGTGGCCTCAAAATAATAAGTTTTTGTTTTTTCATATAGACAAGCTCCTCCTTCCTACCCACAACATCTGTGAAGCAGCTATAGTGTTTTAAGTTCTCCCAAACTAACAATTTTAGAGCTAATCCTCTGAAAGAGCTAATTGAAATCAAGTGACAATAGCCTATATTAAATGCTGTCTAACATGTAACCTCACAATTGTAAAATATGATATGAAATATCCCCCTCCCATATCTATCCATCCCCCAGTTTGCTAAGAAAATGTGATTCCCCTCGTCCCAGATGATATTTACCTGGTACACAGACCTGCTCCTTGTGCCCTTACTCATCTCTGCTCCTGCTGCTGCTGCTCTAGGGCTACGTCTGCCTCTTTCACCTCTGTGTCTGGCGAAGGCGGTGTTAGCTGTTTGCCAGCGATTCAGCAAATGTGGCTGCAAAAGCACTTGCACGTCAGCTATTTTGAACAAGCTGCTGTGAAGGAATTTCTGCTAAAAAACAGGAGAGGAAAAAAAAAAAAATGAGCTGGTATCTTGAAATCCTTTCCTCACTGCAGCAATCAGCTGAGGAGGGAGGTCAAAAGAGAAGGGTGTAGTGCTGTTCACAGATAACATGGGGATAAAGCGAAGAGGGCAGAAGACATAAAGAAGTTCATAAAGGAGTAAAGGAAACCTCTGGAAGCAGAAAGAAGAGGAGAAGCTAATGTGCCTTTAAAGTACATTTAACATGGGATTGCTGACATGTCATCACAAGCACCAGCATAGAGCTATTACATGGGTCACTGCAGGGACAGGGTTATGGTGCCCTTCTATAATCTTGTTGGATTTATTTTATATTTAACTTTGCTGCTGAATTCCAGCTTGTATAATGTTTGGTTTAGGAATAAGTATTACAGCGCTCCATTTTTTTTAATGCTGACAGGGCGATTGGGACTTTTAACCCCATCTCCCCTCTATACTCCTTTGAAAAGTAACATGAAGTCTCTTTGAACAGTATTCTTTGCTCTTTCAGGTATTTTTCTTGGAAAGTTCAATGAGCACTTTCAATTTATCAGATACTCAGATTGTTTTCACAGGCATTTTGCCCTTTACAAAAGCTTCCATTAACAAACAGAGAACAGTAGGAATCAGGTGTGATGAAAATTGCTCAGCCACACAGCAAATATAACAAGATGCAGCTAAAGTGAGCTGTTTGTACGCAAGCGCTAAAACCTCACCTAGCTCCATAAGAGGTGTTACAGAATTATGTTATGTGGCCAAAAATGTCATAAAAACCTTTTTGCAAGCTCTGTGAATAAGAAAAGAAGTGGCTACATTTATTATTGGTGATAAACACTTTATCTCCAGCTTCTTCTTGATACAGTTTCATTGGCAAAATCACAGCTTTCTACATTCCAAAATAGAAAGCCATCCTCATTCTTCCTTACCACAAAAATGTGTTTTTAAGAGCAAGCAAAAATGAAAAAGTGGCAGCACCTCAAACATGTTACTGATGTTTGAAAACTTGTAGGGAAAGAAAAAAAAACAACAACACAAAACAGCACACCTTTAAACTGCAAGTTCTCATAGTTGGGTTTTGGCATGGAGTAGAGGGAGAGCATTGCGACAGAGCGAATCCAAACTGTATGTGTTCCAAGCACCTGCATGGAAGCTGGCAAGCCCCAGCTTGCCTCAGGTCCTGGGAAGCAAGATTTGCCCTTGAAGGACGAGGCAGCATCAGCAGGCTCATAGCCCTGTTTGTTGAGGACACCTGGCCAGCAGCAGTCACCAAGTCCCACCCATTGTATCCCATTCTGTGGCAGTAGGAAGAACATCCAAAAAACAGCTGTGCCTGAGCTCTACCTGTTCAGTCTGTGTCCCTTGTGCATCAGGTCATAACGCTGAGCTGTGCAGGTGGTTCTTGGAGAGGTTATGTTACCAGGTATGACGTACACCCTGGCTGAGACACAAACCATGCTCATCAAGCACAGAAGCCGTCCTGACCACTTCATCTATTTGACAGTGGTAGCCTTGACAACTCCTTGTATTGACTCAAAGTTTATATAGTTCTTCAGAAATACTCTCTTGTAAATTTTGACATTATTAATAATTAGTGGATATTGCTTACTGCTTATTGTTGATATATATATCAACAATGGGCAAAATGTGGGCAAAATGTGGACAAACTTCATATGGTGGTTGGAGCAAAATCCATTATATTTGCAGCAGTCCTTGGCATCTTCTGGAACAGAGGGCAGCTTGCTATTTTTCTCATTTTACTTTTAATGTATTAGACATGTGAAAGCAGGGTTTTATTTACAAACCTATCTGGACAAATAGCTCCAAAGACAAAAGATAATTGCCTAATGCTCACCACTGTGGTAGCGACAAAGATTTAATTATTAATGGGAAGACTTCATCTCCACCATTTTTGCAGACTGTTATGCCTTGTGGGATACAGAATGTGCTTCGTAAGGGGCTTCTCTTAAAAAGCGAGTGTAAACCATATGCACATTCAGCTCAAGGTCTCTAACTCAGAAATAATTGTGTCAGTAGCTACACACTGCCTGTTAGCTAAATGTCATTCAAGGTCTTCCTAGAAATATTAGAGGCAAAAGTAATATCAGATTAACCAAGTTCCTGAAAAATATTTTGAGGGTTATTCTTTAAAGCAGGTAAGATTGTAGGACATGGTTCAGGGCAGAGAGAGAAAACACTGAAAATCTAAAGGGATAAAGCAATCCCCTCTTTGCATTTACTGCAGGTTTGTCTGTATGTTACGATTTTCAGGGCTTTTGCGTGTGACTAAGAGCCACACGTACACGTGGCTTGGGGCAATTAGTTCAAATGGTGTCTATGCATTTGGGATCTCCGAGGTTGAGGGTAGCAAGTGCACAGGCTAAGGTCCAACTTCCCAGTGAGACACACACACAGAGATCACAATATTCAGACATTCAGCATCTTACTTGTCAGAAAATAAAATACAAAAGAACACGAATGTACCAGCAGCCATATTGTGTTATGGGGTTCCTTTAAAATATTTGCTGGTAAAAGGGGATTGCTACTACAAAGAAAGAACCATATTTTCAATCAGTCCTTCAGCAATTTGGCTACTTACAATTTCCTCAGATAGCAGCAATATCCCCAGGAATTCCTCTGACAAGGAGTTCCCCAGAGCCTGTGTCCAATTGCAGTTTATAGAAACTTCAAGCAAGGATGAGTGAGTAAAGACAGAAGTCTCTAAGACAATTAGGAAAAGAAAAATAGAGTGTGAGAGAGCAGTCTGGGAGAGAGCAAGCTTCTTTTTCTTGTATGAGGAAAGCTGGGGGAATTGTACCTGTCCTTAGGTTTTGTGGTGAGCGGAGCCCAGTGTCGGGTCTGGACTTGCTTTCCCTCTTTTCTTTTTTTCTAATTCTCTCTCCTGTATTTCACAGACTGGGGATTTAAATTAAAAACTTGTCTTGATTCTTATGAGGCTTGTTAGATTTCCATCCATTAACAAAAAGAGAGCCTTAACTGAAAGGCTTTGTTTGGGGCAGTAGCAGCAGAGAATAAGAGTGCTGTTAATCTGGGCTGAGCCAAGGGAGTGGTAAATGGCTCCTTCTCCTAGGAACAAGGGAGGTGCCAGAGAGCTGTTGGAAATCCACTCAGAGCAGAGTCCTCAAGAGCTTCCAGCTCATACTAGCTCTCTCCAGGTATGGTCAGCTTTCCACAGAAAGAGACTGTATTTTCATGCCTGGAAGGAGAACTGCATGATGATGCATTTCTCCATCTCGTGCCCCTTACAGGCGGTGCAGTCCTGGAGAGTGTGCAGTTGCCTCAGAAGCCCCTGAGACTGACTGTGATCAGTCAATTTACTCTTCTTGATTGCTTAAAGCTCCCACCCAGCTCAACCTTAGGCACTGCTGGGCAAACCTTACTGTTTAACCCTTGCAGCTTCAGATCTGACCTTCTGCTCCTACCAGCATGGCCATCAGTCAGTGGAGTGGCACAAGCTGGCAGCTCTGCCTTACAGTATAGCACAGTCCTGTATTAGATCACTCTACCTACAGGGTAACACTTTTCAGAGGCTTTTGTTGATTAAGTCGTGTTATATGGGACTGTCATTCTCCCAGACCTTTAGTGTTCTTTAGGCAGGCTGCCTGTTTGAAAAAAATCTACATCTGAGTTGTCCTCAGTTAAGATAGGTATGTTACCCATCACGAGCTGCCTGCTGTCCTGCCACAGTGACCTCCCATTCCCAGCAGATCACCTACCTGTGCATGGCAGGTCCGTGTGGGTGCCAGTCCCCATGGATCTACACTCCTGAACAGGCTGAACATTTTTGCTGCAAAAATCATGGCGTGTTCTTTCTGCGTGTTATCTATGTGCACAAAGCCAGGTCTGGGTCTATTTCTTTTTTGCTTACACCTGTGCAGTTCTGCTGACCTTGGTGGATTTATCCAGGCGTATGTCTGACCAGAATCAAAGCCTCTGCTCTGCCAGTGAAATAGAAGTCAGGAGCTGGGCTGGTGTGGTAAACAAAACATGATTACCAGGAGAAATGACTTGGCAGGAGCTGAAGCACCAGACATACAGAAAAATGTTTGCTTTCAAATTCCAGAGACTTGACTGTCCCTTTGGTTTTTCTGGAATGCTTTGATTTAGTCATGTGGGGTGGGAGCAGGCTGTAACCTTGCAAGGGCACAGGGAACAGTACCTCTTGTGCAGCTACAGGAGATGTGAAGAGAATTAACTGTCAGCAAGCTTCAGGGAGACAGCAGATGTATACGTGGTTAGTGGAAGTTTGGCTGGCTTATAAAATGTATTTCCAACACAGAATCAAAAGCAATTATGTGTATAAAATATATAAACCTTAGATGTGTAATGTATAACAGAATATAGCAACTTAAGTGAGGGAACAGCAAATTCATTGCATGCAAATAGCTGAATAGTTTCACTTTTAATTACTTGAGAACAGAAGAAAAGAAGGCTCCTACAGTTTCCAGGAGTGCAAATTGTATATGCCCATAAGGAAATAAAGATCTGGTGCATTTAAAAAGACACACTGTATTATTCATTTTTAGAAGTAAACATTCCAAGCCAACTCTACTTGCTTTTGGGTGCACCTTACAGGGCAGCCCTTGCAACAGCAGAATGAATTGTAGACAAAAATCTGCTTGCTGTCTTGGAGTATCTTTCCAGTTTGTTCATGCAGTCAATAGATAAAGGCAGCTTGGTTACATTTCCTAAAAGTATTTATTTTTTTAATGTTTTTTTCCCAAAGATTTTCTAGCAGGCTGCAAAACCTCTAGAACCCTATTACGATAGCCCAAATTCCACCTTAGTCTCTGAGACTAGTCACATGGATAGACCTCACAGGGTCTCTGATGATCAAATCAGAGGGCACAAGAAATGCGCTGCACAGAGAACCAGAACAAGCCAGGTTACACGTGAAAGTTCGGTTTTCTCTGTATGGAACCTGTTATCTGAGATCACTCATTTGATGCAATCTATGAGGTCTTTACTGAAGACAGTTTTGCTGGATGAAAGAAAGAATGGGTAATCTATAATAATGGATTCCTTCACTTCAGGCTTACCAGTGAGATACCTGCCCATACTTTTGAATCTCCCTTGGTTTGTTGTTGTTGGGGTTTTTTTAACAGGCTTCCTAGGGAGGTGGTTGATGACCCATACTTGACAGTGTTTAAGAGGCATTTGAACAATCCCCTTAATACCATGCTTTCACTTTTGGTCAGTCTTGAATTGCTGAGGCCACTGGACTAGGTGATCATTGTAGGTCCCTTCCCACTAAAATATTCTATTCTATTATTCTCTTTGATCCGATCCTACCCTATCCTATTTACTTAACATTGCACTTTACAGTTAAGCATATGTTGAACCCTTGGAAGAGTAAAAACATGCTTTCTAAAGTTCTTAAACTGTGTTAGGAGGCGGGACAAGCTGCTTGCTGGGAGAATTTTAAGAAATGAAAAAGGCAGTGTTTTTTTAATTGAAGAGTTTTGGTGAGCTGGGTTGCATTATCTGTGTCTCTGACAAGTCTGCAAACTTGTCCACAGTGGACAGGGAAATTGCATTTCATACATAAGTCACAAAATGCTACAGCAATTCCATAAGGTCAATATCTGTCATTAACTTGGAGGAAATCAGAGAGAAAAGAAAGGAGTGCTTGTTCTCACTGATCTTTGAAAGAGCTGTCTACAAACTGCTGATTTCCATTGTACAGCACTATACAAACAGCAAAGCAGAGTCCTTCTGCACGTTTATAACAACTGTATCCAAGACAGATAAACTCTGCAACTAGAGTAGTATCTCTTTGTCTCTAGATTTTCATCTCAGAGCTTGACAAAAATGGAGAAAAGAACAAAATACAAATAGGGGTAACTTTGTGCAGCAAATTGCTCGAGTTGTTTAGTGTTGGGATTCCTTGTGCCTAGTTGGCCATCCAAAATTAGTCATCTGGGCCTGCCATTTAGTACAGGGAGGGAGACAAACACTGCAAAAGGGCAGTTCACCCCCTCCAAAGATAGCTGTTGTAGAGAGGGTGGGATGAGTACTTGCCCATATTGCCTGTGTTTTCTAAGCATTTATAGCCATTTATGCAGGTTCTTCCAGATTTTTCCTTGTTTTGTTTTCTGGAAATATTTGCTAAGTGGATTGTGAATACGCTTTGTATTTGCGTCAGACTTCCTTTCACAGCAAGGAACTGAAATTAGCCAGGTTAAAATTACCCAGCATACAGCAGTAAGATCATAACAGGGAATTTCAGACAGTACTGCAACAAGGCAGAAACAGCATGGTGGGAAACTTCAGACCTTTTGTGCATATGCTATGCACTGAGTAGGCACTTCCACAGGGACTTTTTCCTCCTGGATACCAGCAAGTGTGACACATAATGCATTGTTACAGAAAGCAAAACAGAGCATGCACAAGAGGCAAGTAATGGCAGGAAGCAGAAATATGGTGACCTGAGAGTCCATAAGGAATTTAGCTGTAATCACACCGGGTGGTGAGAAGCAGTGAGACTCAGAAAGAGCATCCAAAAAGCTGCAATATGAGGCAAGGCTGAGGAGGGGGTGGAAAGCTTGATGAGAGGTCACGGCAGAAAATACAGTGAGTATTTGTCCTACAGGGAGAGGGAGGTGGGCACCCAAGGTAAAGGGCTTCTTTTTCCTACAGGCAGTATGTTTTTGTTTGCCTAGATGCTTGTTTGAATGACAAACCATTCAGGAATGGTCAGGACAAAGTCAGGAGAATGATGTGTGTCTCTTGTGTGTGAGCAAGGCAGAAGGGAGTAGTATTTCTGTGAGCAGTGCTCACGTGGCCACATGCTGGCTAACAAAAAACTGAAAAGGCAGCTATTCTCTCTCTGGATGTAATTTGCAAACCATCATTAATTAAATAATGCTGTCTTCTTACAAACTAGCTTAAGCTGTAATGGAATATAATCTAGTAAATAATAAATATCCTTGTGTTTCATCCAATGTCCTTTTGCTACATAATGATGCATGTCACATAAAAATCTGTGGTTCTCCTTGAACATCTCCAGAGTTGTTTAGATTTGCCTTTTTAACAAGCTTTTAACATAATAACTATAGAGGATTATCATAAGGCAATGTTTCCCAAACTGTGTGAGCTGCCAGGTCCTGAAGGTGGTTTGCAGATGGTCTGGACACCATATTAAAATAATAATAAACTGGAGAGTTACAACATGGGTGATAAGAGTGCTGAGCAGGCCACAGATGTGTGGCAGGAATTGCATTTACTAACATTTTGAATGACCCACAAAGGCTGCTCTCTGATAGAAGGACCTATGAGTTTTCACTGACTTCTCCAGAGTTCTGCATGGGTCAGCCTTCGCATTCCCCCAAAACCTTTTGTATGATACAAATGGCTGGGAAGACAAATTTGTGGAGTCGTCTGCATTATGCCTTTATGTAGGGCAAGGATGTGAATGCATTTGAGCAAAACCAGCTTTTCCATCAACGGTGAGGAAGTGGAGGTAGTGAGCCACTGAGGCTGCCTCAGACCTGCACCTCCACGTGTAGTGTATCAGCTGCAATAGAAAAAGCCATGTATGTTGCATGTGATCTATTACCTGTATACTTGAATGGGCAGTACAGTGGACTCACCTGCCTGCTCTTCTTGCAGTTCTGGCAGCACAAGAGTGCTGTGGATCTGACAGGCACTGCGTGTTAGGCTGGGGTTACAGCTGCTTGGTAACAATGGAATGGGTGTTACCGGCATATTGGTGATCTGAGGGTTTCTGAACATACACAGTTAAGCTTTCACATTATATAAATAGCCTGCAGATAAGAAATATCTTCAAATGCTGGTTCTTATTTCAAATTCAAACCTGTTGTGTTTTTGTGAATTCTGGAGGGAATTATTTCTTCTGTGTAGACTACCTTTTTAACCCATAAATGACTAATAAAATATTTATAATCTACATTCTATTCAACAGCATATAAAAAGTGACATGGATATGATATATGTGTTTCTCATCTCCAAGGCTGTGTCCTAAAATGAACACAAAATGTCTACTTTCCATTATGCTGTAGCCTCCTTAGTGACTAATGCATTCGGTCTACAACAGAAAACAGGTCTGTATCTGCATTCTGCAAACAACAGCTCTCTTCTGAGCAGCCAGACAAAACCCCCAAATCTGCATACCTTCAAATGCTAGGATCTAAAAACTAGGGGTTTCATTTTATTTTCTAAGAAAAGCTACCCTGCAAAGAATTGCTGTTCTTTTTTACCCTGTGTTAGACACAGAAGATTAGTCTGAAAGGTAACGAAAATTCTCTTCAAGTAAATGACTCTATTCATACTTAGATGAGCTATTCTTCTGCTTTGGCAACTTGTGGAAATGGTAATCTAATCATGCCACAGTACTAGTATCCAATATGCTGAAAGCTTGTAATTCACAGTTCAAGGGGAATGTGGGAGATAGCTGAGAATGCAGTAATTACAGGGTTGGTGCTAGAATGAGCAGTGAAATAATGTGTATTATTTTCTTCATAAGCAGAACATTTTTTTAGCCCATAGCAGGCAGGTTGTGCAAGCAACCGAGCTGCAGCTTTTTGTCTTTAACATAAAGCCGTAGGACATCTGGTGCTATTAACTATAATTCCCTCCATGTCCCAGTAACACCTTTATACAAGTATATGCACATGCATATACGCTTACCTTAAAGGTGAAGAGAACTGTTTCCAGAACAAAAGATTTCTGAGCATCTCTTCATACACTATTCTGTGAAGTAAAGACCTTGCAGGAAACTAAGTTATATTTGGACTCAAACCAGTTAATGCTGGGCACACTGACCTCTTAACTCCTGACTGTGCTGTGAAATAAACCAGTTTACCTGTAGGAAAGGATCATCTGGGCAGCTTCACCTGCAGCTTGAAGGGCCTATGACACTGGCTGAGCCCTTGAAGCTATTCTGCTCTCTTCCTGTAGCATTTCATTTTTGAGGGTTTTGTCTTTTTACTGCAAGTTCTATGTGTTTTCATTTAGTTTTGGGGTGTTTGGGGATTTGAGTCAGAATGGTTTGTGTTACAAGAGACTTTTGAACTTAAGATGTGTTGTGTGGAACCTATGAATAGACCAAATAAGCCATCTCAGTGTCATATGCTGAGGAAACTAAGAATGCCACCCAGAAAAAGCATCCTCTAAGAAACCAAAGATGCAAGTCAAAGCTCAGGAGAAAAGTGCACTTTGAAATTTGTTGCATCATATTAGATGAGAACAAAAGCAAAACTCAAAGGCAGAGTTCAAAATGAACATAGTTTTGTGTGTGTATGCATGGGTGGCTCTCTTTGTGTGTTCAGACATGCACATGCACTCAGGGATTTGTTGTACTTGTGGACTCCTCTCTCTTACCTCACACACACTTACAGCACCTCGCCTACCTGTTGCCCTAATGAGTGTTATACAATGAGGAGTAAGATTTTCCAAATGCATTTCCAAGAAGAATAATGGGCGTATTGTTTTTATTAGAAAATTGCATGTGCACAGTAACAATTCATCCAGCCTCTGCCTCATGTGGCAATGTGCAAAAAAACATTGTGCAGACAGGAACATGTGTTAATGATGCAACTGATGGTAAAATTGTCACGTAGGATGGATTTCACACATGGCAGGCTGGGAAAGCTCACGGGAAGCTCAGTTCTCAACCAAGTGGCATGCAGCAGTCTGAAGAATGTGAAAAGTAGCCATTTAAACCCATTTTTTCTTTCAACGACATCTAATTTATGGGGAGGGGGAAGCACCATTTGCTCAGTTCTCCTTGGTGAGGCTAATATAATGATCTAGGAGGTCTTATTTCTAACTTATACCAGTGAAAGTGAGGAAAACAAACTTCTGGCACATTGCAGAGCAGCTTGAGACACTTTTAAAACTGAAAGCTCTTTGACTGTAATATTAACTTCAATTACAGTGAATAGTGCCTTCCATCCTGAAGGACTCTAACATGCTCAACAGCTCGATATCATTTTGTTATGTGAGCAAGGCAAGGTTTGAAATTATTGTCTTCTCATTTCTGTCATGACAGGTTTTGTATTTTTTTCCTTATCGTTATAGGGTTATTCAAAAATATAGACATTTATTTTCCCTTTTAAGATTCTAAATTCCTCAGCATGTGCTTAAAAATAGACACAAAGAGGTTACATACAGACATGCATAAAGAACATGAAGGATGTTTTTCCACCTTCACAGTGCAAACTTATATATATATAAATGTTTATTTTGTTGTTTGTTTTTTCTTGAATGAGGTACAAATATTAGAAAAGAAGAAAAATAATGTCCTGTAACTCAGTCACTTTTTACTTGGCTCTGTGGGGTTAAATAATTACTCACAAGAGGAAAATAGGGGGGGGAAATACGAAACAATCTTGTCCTTTTGAGATGACACTTTTTTCTTGATAAACAGGTCAAATCAGCAGGCTCCCAATCTCAAAGAAAGCTGCTGTTAAGACAGCAGATTCAAGACATGTATAGAAAAGTCAACTGAATGGGATAACAAGGAAAGTATGACTCATCCACAGTCCTAAGTTCTAAATTGAGGAAAACTGTTAAGAAAATTCCTTTTTATTTTATGAATCGATTTCATTTCTGGGTTACATGAATTTAACAGCAATTTTTTACACAAAAGAATGGCATTGTGGATGCAGTAAGCTGCCTTTCAACTTAATAAAATCTATTTGTTCATGCTTTTCCTAATCATTCTGCAGATAGGGAAGTCTGATCCCTGAGAAATCTTAGATAGACCCGAGCTCGTGCACACATTTTGTTGCTGTTTTCTTCACCCAAGTCATTCAGCCAGTGTTGAATATGGCTCTTTTTAGTCTTGAAAAGCTGAAGGGAATCAGACCTGCCAGCACTTTGACAGACTGAAGAAAACAAGGGTCACGGGAGGAGATGTCTGGTTCAGTGTGCCACACTCCTCTTCTGTAAGTCTGGAAATTCTCCAAAAGTACCGTGGTTTTTCCAGAATAACTCTTTGTCTGGATATCCTTAATCCCAAATAAAAAGTGGGGGTGTGGTGATTTAGTTTAAACCACTCACAAAATGCATAATTACTCCAGAGTAATAGCTCTTCTGGAAAATGTCCAACTAGCCTTAAACTGTCCTCTCAGCTGTGTGCAGTGCAGCCGTGGATGATGCTACTGTGACCTACAGCTACACACAGTCTGCATGTCCTCTCAGATCCTCTGTGATAAAAAGTAAATTACATTAATACTGTTGGTAACAGGAGCTGATTGATTTACACACTGGAACTCAAGTTAATCTTGAATTTATTATTTTTCCCAGTTCCCAAGTTATCTGTGAACAGTCCTCCTTATTACACGTTTGTTTATTGTTTGTTAACAGACAATTTATTAAAAGCGGACCCTGGCCTCTGGATTATTCATCATCTGTCCATTTTAATTATTTGGTTTTTGTGCTGGGTGATTGGCATTTTCCAGTGATACTGCTCAGACTCTTTATTCTGATGAGAATAACAAATAATGAATAACCACATGTTCTCACTAATGTTAACCAGGCAGATAAAGGTGCTGCTATTGAGACAAACGTTCTTCAAACATCCATGCAAACAGAAATTGAGGTCATATGAAGGTTTTCAAGCAAAGCAGTGTGATCAGAACCAAACTGAACAGCCTGAATATAACCAGATTGCCTGTTGCTCTGCTGAGCATCCTTATTCATTTTTTTTTATACTCACCAATTTGGACAAGAGGATCCAGGTCAGAGGTTTGGATTACTTTCTGATTCACAGTGAGGCAGAGAAGTCTCAGAGATAGATTTTTTTATTCCAAAAGAAACACCAACTTTGTAGGAAGAATTTCTGGCTGGGACAGAAAATGGTAGGGAGGGAACTCAAAAATTGGAGCTTTGGTTAAAAATTGGATGTTTTCTGCATGTCATGCACTCAGACATATGGAGGACTTGCTGTGTGCATGTGAAATTGCACAGATGTGTAGGGTTCATTTTCTGGCATTTGCAAAGATTTTGTATTGGCCTTGTGATCTTCAGAAAGCATTTCTGTAGTCTACAGATCCAAAAGATCTAAATACTTTGAAGTGTCAAGATTCATTTGGGCGTGTTTGATTTCTCCTTTTACATATTAAATAGATGGCTTGGGTTTATTGTCTAACTTAGCCAGCACAGAACATCTGGGTTTACCTTTTAACTTAACAAGTGCAAAATGCATCATTCATTTTTTACAATTATGTAAATGTAAAAAAATGCTAATGTTATTTTGCTGTCTAGGGGTTAGGGAAAAGGGAGGTTTATTCCAGACTGAGACCATGAGCACTAATTCTGAAATCTCTGGCTAAAGGAAATTGTAATTGAAAGATAAATTCTATGTGCGCTTGGGAGAGAGAAGTTTACCCATGTTAGTTCTTTACTGTGGTAATGCTTCATTTTCTTTTTGGATATTATGTAAAATAAAGCTCTGGGTTTTGCTACTGGAATGGCATGACATGAATTCAGCCATCAGGGTTTCAGGATCATGCTGGCAATTTTTTAAATTTCCACCTCTACTAAACTGTGTTTTTTAAAATAAAAAATAAAATTTAAAAATGGGGGGGAAAGCTGTTAAACTATCATCAGACATGAAGCTGACATCTCCAAGGAAGTTGCAGGAGTCTGTGTCTGACATCTACAAACTGTGAATCTGCATTTCTTCAAGGCCTATTGTACAGGCATTTCTTTAATAAAGGGAGGATATGTGGGGGGAAAATGACAATGTCATTCATTCAGATTTTGTTTAGAAGTTACACAAGACTGGTCTGTCCTCTTTCATGTGTGCCAGGGCTACCACCTTTCTTTGACTAAATGTCTTCTGGGAACTCATGCTGTCCTTTTGATAGTTCAGGACTCACAAGAAGAAGTGATTTTCGTGCTCAGATTTATTGAAATGCTCTTATCTGTACACTATGGTGACTGTAAATGAGATGTCATTTTTTTATTTTTTTTTTGCTCAGGGCACTCAGGCTGATCATTAGGAATCTCTCATGCTAAGCCAGTATTTTCTACTGACTTGTTGCATTATTAACTAGGACTCTTGTCTTTAAAAAAAGCAAGTAGATACAAGGATGAGGTCACTCACAGCAACCTCAAACCTGTCAGTGAGCAAGGACATCATTTGTTAATTTGCATGTAAAATGGAAAAATAGATTTCAGGTTTTGGAATAGATTTTAATTCCTCTCAACACAGAATAGAAATGTCTTACGCATTCTTCATATGCTGTGTTCACAAAACAATTTTTTCTGGGTTTTGAAAAAACGTTAAGGTCCTGGAGGTTGCAACAGTTTTGCTATTTTACCTGAAATTTGGCCGAAGATAAGTGTGATTTCTTGTGTAAACCCCTTGCTTACATTTCCTCCTCATTTGAGAAGGAACAGGATTTTACCCCAGGGCACTAGAGGGTCTGCTCTGACAGGTGGTTTTTAGCAGGTCATCTGATAACCTTATCAGGGGAGGCAGGACTTTTGAGCTGGGTCATAATTCTCTCTCTCAAGTGACAAGTCACCGTTCAGCCCAGAGCATGGATTTAGTGGTATTTTTCCTTCTTCCTGCTTTTGCTTTTGGTTTAGTTTTGGATTTTTAGGAAATACAGGAGCATAACTGGCTTGCTTTAGACATTCCTGCTTGGACTGGAACACACCAAAAGCAGTAAATGTGCTGAAGAATGTAGTACTGCCTGCATAAAAACAAGCCAGTACTTCCCTGGCTGAACAGATGTTCTTGCTCAACACCCACATGATGCTTTCCTTCCTGAATGCTGGTTTTCTACATTTGTGTTTATTGGTAATTCTCTGTGAGAATAACATAGTGTGTTGTTTATACCTGCATAGCTCTTTTGAGTTATAGTGAACTACATCAAAACAGATAATAAAATGATATAAATCAGTTCCTGTGGTGCTTCATGGCAATTTATAGTAGCTAAAAAGTTGTTTGCATTGCTGTTATCAATCACATTCTTCTTACAGTTTGTATTGGCTTTTATTTTCTTGTCTTTGGGATTTGTACAGTTTCTTTCCAACGTATATCTGACTAAAACACAGCAGCCTTTCATCATTGCTGTCATTTGAATAACTTCTAACTCTCAGCCAAACTATTTAATATAATCTTAGATATCAAGTAGCAGAAAATAAGATTCTCGAAACAAATTGAGGGAGACTTTTGAGGCAAAGTGAAAGTAGTAAAGCGCCTTGACATCGGAGACTAAGCACATACTTTATTTTAACAGTTTGAAGAGATTTGAGTTCTTTTTTGAATTGGGTGACAAAGTGCTTTTTGCTGTGAGGAACCAAAATGTCTAAGCAGTTTGCTTAATAAAGTGGGTTGCTGTTGTACCAAAAATAGTAAAATCCATCTCATATAGGTTGTATCAAACACATTTTAATATTCTATGTCCGAGCAATTACTTTCTTGATTGCATAAAAGCTTCTGAACGGCCTTAGGGTTGAATAACATGCACAACTGGTGTACCTACATTTCTGTACTTGCTGTGTATAACAGTCCTGTAATCACTACAGGATTATAACTGTCCCATATGTGTACATAAACTTGTCTCACAGTGCAGAACTTCCCCAGTGTGAGTCAACTTTGAAAAGTAACAATGCTGCTCTCTGTGTTCTATGTTTTATTGTAGCTTTTAAAAAATCCCAGATATAAAAGTAACCAAACTGTGCAGGCACAAATGAACTCAAATAGAGCAATGTCGAGAACTCATTTTGACTCAGAAAATCAAAGACGGCTCTTAAACATCACCAGTTGTCATCAGTTCAAACTGTACCTATACAATTTTTTGGTGGACTCAACTAGACGTAATCGATAAAAATTTACAGTTTGCACACCATGGCATAAAAGGAAATCAGTTTCAAACAGATACAGTTAATTGGGATAAATTCTTTGAATTAATTACTCTTATTACTTCTGCATTTTCATTCAAGTTTTTTAAAAAACACCTTACCAGTCATAGCCACTGATATAGGTGGATCAGGGTTGGGTTTGCACCAATTTAAACTAATTGATTTCTAAGCCAATTTAGATGTCTTACTAATTAAATTCTGTGAGACCAGCTTGATGACAATGTGTGCAATGATACAGAATTCTGCTTACCCTACCTTAAGTTTATTAAGTATTCAGAAAACCACTGGGAGAGAAAACCAGCAGAAGCTTGCTTTCTTGCTAACATCAGCACCAAACAAAGAAGGTACATTTCCAGGTTGAGGAAGAGGGAGCAACTTTTATTTTTTCTTTTAGAGGCATCTCACTTTGAAGTATCAATACCACAGCCAAATACTGCCTTTTGAAAGTTGTTTGCAGTGAAGAGCTTAAAAAAGGAAATCCTCACAGTAATGTTGAAAACAGGGATGTCCAACTATGTTAATATCTAGCTAACATAAATGACACATGATCAGATTAGTCAGAGATAATTTGCTTGCTTAAGTCTTCTTCAGGTTCACATGTTAGCATATGGGATTCACACATTTAGAAGAGGAGAATCCTAATTCTTCTCAGTCCAACATTCTAAGTGACAAAAGCCGCACAATTTCAACCTGCAATTTCTCCGTCAAACTTATGACAAGCTCATGCCAAAGTGACTGACTGCTAAACTTGCTTTATCATCAGTCATCTCCATTGCCACCATGGGAGGGTGAGAGGTTGGCAGCAGAGTCTCAGGAAGGACAAAATGCAGTGCTTCTTCGTAAGCTGCAAAGGAGGGCATGACCCACAGTACTTGCTTCATGAGTAACATGTGGGCTTGCTTCTGACAACATATCTGCCCTCATATATCTCCAGATGTGACAGGATTCAAGCCTCCCATGATTCAGCTGCTCAGATATTAAATATTCCGTTTGTAACTGAAGGGAAACCATATATACAAGAGTTTATTAATATGTCCAGTAGTTACAAACTTACATGATAATTTTAAGAAATAGCACCTGCAGTAATATGGTAATATGCCCAAACAGAGCAGCAATGTGGGCTCCACTTTGGCATGCTTACTGCACAGCTACATATTGAAAGGGCCACTGGTATAGTCTGGAAATTAGTTTGTGTGTTCACAGTTTAGGTCAGGTATTCAAGAATCCGGATCCAATTTAGAAATGTAAATAAGAGACAGGTTTTCAAATTACTAGCCCCAAGAACTTGTAACGTTTACTTGCAACTCAAGTCTTTACATTCAACCATTCCTCAGTATTAAAAACAAAACAAAACAAACAAACAAACAAACAAAAAAAACTTAGTTTTGAACTTAGATTTGAAATATTTTAAATACACCCTCTGAGCTAACATGGGTAGGTACTTGAAAAAAATTCAACCCGCTGTGTTTCTGAAAATCCAGGCTTTGATTCTTGCACTGAGTTATTGCTCAAATAGCTGCTCACATATATGTGTCTGTGTTTGGTTAGTATAACTCAACATTTTTAAAAACATAATGCCTATTTTGTTTTATTAACCATGTTGCCTGAGGGAAAAAAGATGCAAATTCTGGAATTTGAGAGTGCTGCAGTAACACATAACAAAGTGTTATATCAAAGTGCCAGTGAAATTGCTTCCTGGAAAATATATGGGAAAAGGATCTGATTTCATCAAGCTGCATATTATTACATTTATTTACTGTTACACAGTCTTGCTCTAAGTGGGATAAACTACTGTGTTTCACAAGGTTTCCTCTGTTTTCCATAAATGCCTTTTATAAAATGAATGCATTGATATTCATAAAACTTATTAATTTCTTGCCAGGGTTATTTTATGACATGGAAGTTTTGAAACATAAAATACTTTCAGTATCCTTTTTCCTACCTAAAATTATGTTTCTTGTTTCCCATGAGTGCTCCAAAGGAGGGGATAGCATGGAAGATTCGCTAAAGTATTTAAGTGCAGAAAGCATCTTAATGGATCACTAGACTTAGTCTAAGCTATAGATCCGTGTTTCCCTGTCTTTCTCAGGAGAAAAATGCTGTGCAGATGAAAAGAGATGGTAAACAATTAACATGCTTATTAAAAAACGACCACGCTGCTGTATTATTTTTCTTTTTTGTTTCACTCTGCTCCAATGTGCTTCATTGAAAGCAGAGGTTGACATTCTGCATCAGATACTTTCTGCCATGACTGTTTTAAAGCAATTTGAATCTTCAAAGCTCTGGGAAAGTATCTGTCTGGAGCAGACTGACATCGTCATCCCTGCAGTTCTTGGTGGGGTTTTTCCAGGTGCCTTGTTGCTAACCAGAGTTTAAAGACAAGGCCAAAATAATCTCAATTGAGTTCCCTCACAGACTAAATTTCAGTTTGAGCAGCTATTCATATGTCATCCATGGTTAAATAGCTTTATCACATCCCATGGGCCAACAGCCAAGATCAAACCCGTCTGTAAAGCACCATCTCCACAAGAATGGTGCAGTTCCATCTCACAGAGACAGCTGCTGGCAAGGGAATGGCAGAAGCAAATGCTGCTGCTGTCACCTCCAGCTGCTCATGCCAAGTAAAAAGGCAAGGGAGCTTGTATGCATTAACTGAAATGAAATCTAGGGTTTGCGCATGATTGTATTCTTACCTATTTTATCTCTGTCTTCAGAAAAGATAAAGTGGGGTCCTAATTTCTTGACACCAGTAAAGACCACAGCTTTTAGCAGTAAAGTGTTATAAGCCACCCTAGCAACAGTCTACTTTGGGTAATTACTTTCAGTTTATGTCATATCTTTTTTTCCAGAGCTTCACTTGAAGCCAAGTGAGTTGTATTGCTTAAGTTGTGTGCTGTTAAGGTACTAGTAGTTTTTATGTATACAGCAGGTCAGCTATGCCTATAGAGTACAAAGAAAGAAGTGGGTCTCATAAGAAGCCTGCATGTGGTGAATTTTGTCTGTGTATCCGTAAGTTGTGGTGATATCATAGTGACAAACTGCATTTAGCCGACAGCTTTGGCTGTCTCACCTGTTTTCTGTACACTATTTTAGCTTCCCTGGGATAGCAATTAAACTTCTGACTGGCATCAGCAGCTTCCAGCAGTAGACATTAAAAGAAAAAAAAAAAACAACTCTTAGAGAAATATTTACCTGCCATCCACTGACTACAAACATGCAGATTTAATAACTCAATCTGTTTGAGATGCAGGATAAGCCATCCTTAGTCTCCTAGATTTCAGGAGATTTGACAGGATTCCTCACTGTATCCAGCTGGGAAGCTGGAGCCACCCTGCTAGCAAAGAAAAATGTCCAGACTTACAGAAAGGTCACCAGCACCAGCTTTTAAACCTCAGACTACATGGGATATTAAACACTGTGGTGCTACAGTAAGGGTAGTTTAGATACTTTGTATAGATTTCTGCAGGGCTTTAGTTATCAGGTATGCCTTTTTCTGACCCAGTGTAGCTTTTGTTGGATATCTGGCTTGTTAAGGGGCAAGAGGAGGGTGTGTGGAAAAAGCATGGCCTTGGTAGAACCATAAAGGCGGCATGGTACAGAGGTTTCAGTCATTCTAATTTGCGATAATGACACCCATAACTCGCTCAGGTATCATTCCCTTGGGCTGCTTAGAACTTCTAATGAAAATCTTTATTTCAGTTTTAAATAGTAAATCTCTGTATCCTCAGAAGCCATCTGCTATCTGAAAATTGTTTTTTATTAAGAAATGCATGCTGTATACTCATACCAATTTTTTTTTGCATGTAAAAATAAGAATACAGGATCTGAAACTCCATTTCCAAGCATTCCTTTCCAAACCTCAACAAAGCAAGGTATGTAAGTGCACAGTAAAGAGAATAACAGCTCTGTTTGAGTGTAACAAGCCAAATCAAGCACTGCACCTCTGTATGGGGAGCTCGGGGGCTGCAGTTGTGAGGCTCAGGCCAGCTTGGTTTGTGTTGGAGTACTGTGAGCTGCAAAAGGGCACTGCTGTAAACACACCTGCGTAACACATCAATCAGAAGGCTGAGGTCCATCTGTGCAGGGTGAAAGTACTCCTGCCTTCTTCCTTAATACTTAATTGTGCTCAAGTTGTCTCTTTTGCTGCTCCTTGCAAACTGTGGAATTAGTCCTTTTTCTCAAGAGAAGCACTATTATTTTAATTGACTTTAAATTTGCACTTCTATTTATTCTTGAATTTGTCAACCAAGCCTACAGGAGACTGCCAAATTAGAAAGCTATTGCTTACATATCTCATTACTTGAACTGTTCAAAGTACTGCATGAATTTGATCTCTTCACAAATATTAATCTGCCTTGGGGTTCTCCTGAGCACCCGTTCACTGTGTTTGTGTGCTCATGTTTGTCCCCGAGGGCTCATCTCCCTAGTGAGCATGTTTAAACAACTGAAGTGCTCGCACAATGAAACATTCAAATTCAAGCTTTTATTATTATGCAATCTGGGATTATTTTTTTATCATTAGACTTCCTTCAGAACTGGGTGGTTGACACTCCCTGTTCCAAATTCCTGTCCCATGAGCTAGTTGTTTGGAAAGCCTGGCTAGGAGGACAAACACCATTACTTTTTTTTTTTTTTTTTTTTTTTTTTTTAATCTGGAGAAAGTTCTTTTTCAGGAGGCATTTGGGATTAAACTGTAACCTGAAGGCAGGCCACATAAATAGGATAAAGATCAAAAGGCCAAGGAGAGCATTACTTGGTAGATTGATAGAGCTGGAAACAGTGGGCCTGATTCAAGGTGCTTTGGGGATCAGAGGATTCTTGCACATGACTTAACTGGTAACTTCACATATGCCCTAAGAGAGGAATGTATACCTGCTCCAGCAGTGTGTGTGCTCTGGAAAATAATATGAAAATGTAGTCTATATTGTGACAAATCACAGGTTCATAATACACATTTGCTATTCAGAAAAAGATACTTCTGATTCATTCCATGTCTAAACAATTTTAATGAAAAATGAGACTGCTTTGACTTGACTCTCCAGTCAGATTAGTTGCCCTACAGAACTTCGCTCCTTGATCCCTGTCCAAGAATTTATTTATCAGGGAATTTATACAGCCCTTTAAATTCACTTCCTGATGTGAATTAAACTGGCTTTCATGTGCAAAACCCCTTGAAAGTTCCCTCTGTGTGAAGTGCCGATTTCTCTGTTTTTTCACGCGTTCTGTGATCCTGTAATCTTCTCCCTCAGAGTCCTCCTACCGTATAGTCCACATCCAGAAGAGCATCCATCCCTTTTGCCCGCAGGGACAGAAAGCATGGAGCTGTGCTCTTTCTTCACCATCTAACCACTCAGGCTGCACAAGGAGAGTGCCACAACTTTGTCATTTTCCTTGGGGTGTACTTGTTTTGATTTTCCAGCCAGCAGATCCTTCAGGTTGCCACGTCACAAGTTGCCAGGATAAAAACTCATGCACCGAATCCCTTTCCTTGTTGCACTCCAGCCCTTTGCAAGGCTCAGCCAGCTACAACATTTAAAGTGCAGCTGCCTCCAACGGCAGCCCGAACATTGTTTTGTTGTCGTTTCTGCAGAGGAGCGGCAGGAGCTTACATCATTTCCAGTAATGAAGTGCCCGGGGTTCTTTTATGACTTGCACACTCCACTTCTCCAGAGCTGTACAGTATGTGCTGCGTGACTCCAGGAAGCTGAGGATTTGTTTTGACTTGCTAAAAGAACGTTTGCTGTTTCTCTTTACAATTTCGCCCTATGACTTGTCAATTCTCTCCCTCTCTTAAGAATAACTTCAGGTTTAATTAGCTGAGTGCAAACATCTTTCATTGCACTGTGGATTAGACTACTCATTGAGTACACTTAACCGACAGAAAGACGTCTCAATCAGGTGTTTCTGTGTTTGTCCTGCAGTGTCCAGAGTGCCCAGTAGCTGTCAATAGACAGTTTCTATTGACTCTCTAGTGGCAAATGACCAGTGATGTAGGGACCAGTCTTGTTAAAGCTCACTTTTTATTTTCAAAGCTCTCCTACCTGAGATCACTTTTCAAGTGTGTTACATTATCATTTCCCTATCTGCTATATACAAGAAAAAAAAACTTAGGTGCCTTGCAGGGAGGTCCTGAAGGTGTTGGCATCTCCCTAGGAGTTCCACAATGACATTGCCTAGCATATTTTAAATGGTGCCATTTATATTTTGCTGAGTCGCAAAGCAATAGGATCGCACACCAACCTCTATTAGATAAGTTTGGCACCAGCTTCCCAAAGTGTTACCTGGATATACACGTGTGTATATGCTTTGAATTTTTCGGGGGTGAATTTCACTTTGCATTTCCACCACTGAGAACATTCGACAGACCACGAACCACCTGAGACATTTCTAGGGTATCATCACCCAAGCAGCAGCCTCCACAATTCTCCCTAAGTCCCAGAGTAAATGTTTGTGCTGCAGCAACAGCAGCTGATTTACCTGAACATGCACAGTTGCAAGAAACACTTTTTGGCAGCATCAAAACCAAAGAAGAACAGCACAAAATTCACAATCCCCCTTTGTAAAACTGTCATCCATTCTGCTAGTTCCAGTCTTTCTATAAGCACTTTACAAAACACCTTTAACTCCTATCAACTATTCACTTCCTCGAGTTAAAATTGGACAAGTTCATTTTTAGCTGTCTCTTCTTTCAGAGATGCTGTGCTTTCTGTTTGATTCTTCAGAAGTGAATCATAATTTCAAAACCCTCACTACCTTAGTGAAACACTCTTTTTCCATTAATGTTCAACATGTTTAACATGGGTTCAGACAAGTTATCAGAAACTTACACTGGAGCCCTTAAAAAAAAATAATCTTGTGTGATTTCATGCCCTGGAAACACCTTTTATGCTGTAAGTATTTCTACAGCTATCAGGAGATATGAGGCATATGGATCTGAGCTAGTCAAATTAATACCATAATGGCTTCTGGCTTAACAAGCACATACAGTGCAAACAGAGAGCAGAACAGCTGTTGTAGAGTTACCTTTTATGTGGGTGGCATAGATGTCTGCCAATTAAAATGATCTGATTAATCATTTCTTGCCATATGATTACTGTTAATAAGAATTTATGCTAACATGTTTGTGTCTGAACTTTGCACAGGTTCATGCCTGCATTTATTTTCTTTAAAAACAGAGCAAATCACGATTGTTTTTTGTTCTTAATGGACTTTCTTTCCTCATCTGAAAGCATTCCAGGAGCTCAGTAATGCAAAGCTGCCAACTATCCCTTAAAGGAAGATGTTTTTATCTCCATGTAGTGCTTTCTGCATGTAATTCTGTACACACAGGCCTACAGTTTTTCACCTGGGAACCTCAAGCTAAGCTTCTAAATCCATATAGCAGCACTTGCAAAGAGAGCATGGCCTTCAAAATATGAAAAGTCCTCATAAACCTTTATTCACCTCTCTGTTATTGCAAACATCTATGCTTAACATTTTGCTTAAACTAGTCCCACCGACTGACAGGCTTTAGCCCTTGACTGCAGTATGCTGTCTTCCTGTGTGTATAATCAAGCATTTTTTTTCCAGAACCAAATACGTTATATTTATGACGAGAAATTTAGGTGAGGCAAAATGTTGTTTTAAACATGTCCTCAGCAGTGAGATACTTTATAGCAAGAAATACAAAAGTCCAAGCATGGTGGGTGTTAACAGACTTTGACCTAGGATTGTTCGGAGATCTCTCTCTGATCAGAAAAATGTAGTTTAAAATTCTACATAAGCTTGGTAAGTACAGTAGGACAGGGTAGAGAGACAGAAAACAATAGCAATAAAACTGCATGAGGCACAGTTTAGCTAGGATAAGTAGCGGGAGATTCATCATCCTTGTGAATCTTGTTTGGAAGCCATAAGCTGAATAAAGGTTTTGGTGGAAGAATTTGTTCCCATGGGACTTTGCACAGTTAACAGAAAATATACTGTAGAAAACAATCCTAAAAAGATTAAGGAGGAACTTGGCAAATAGGTATCTTTCCCTCTGCTGGCAGTTCTGCCACCCACATTAGGAACAATAGACACTGATAAGAGAGGTATTTCCATGGCACTTATATCGAAGCTCTTGTGGGCTCTTTGTCTTACAGTGTCCTCCTTACTTCTGCTCTGTCCATGCTCACTGATGCTTTGAAATCATATTTGCATCTGTATTCTCTGCAGCATCAATAAATAAAGAACTCTGGTATGTTTTTTCCAGTGTCATCCTGCATTACCACCTATAAGAAGACACCACCTCCAGTCCCACCAAGAACTACCACCAAACCGTTTATTTCCATCACAGCCCAGAGCAGCACAGAGTCTGCCCAGGATGCCTATATGGATGGGCATGGACAGAGGGGAGATATCATCAGTCAGTCTGGACTTAGCAACTCCACTGAGAGCTTGGACAGTATGAAGGCACTAACAGCTGCTATTGAAGCTGCCAATGCACAGATCCATGGCCCTGCAAGTCAACATGTAGGGAACAATACTGCCACTGTCACCACCACCACAACCATTGCCACTGTTGCAGTAGAAGACAGAAAGAAGGACCACTTCAAGAAAAACAGATGCTTATCCATTGGAATACAGGTACAGTACAGGACATGGATCATATGGCTGCCAGTGTTTTTGGATTTCTACATCTGTTTTACTGCTCATTATACAATGTTTTGTGTATTTTTCTTTTCTTTTTCTGACAGGTACCTATGTAGAAATCGCAGCAGTGTAATCATTCTGCATGGTACTAATGATGTTTTCCTAATTTATCATAAAAACATCAGAGGCGAGGATTTGTTTAAGTTCCTTGCTGCTTGTTATTCAGTTCTGATAAATTGCACACATGAGCACTAATCTATGAATCATAACACAGCGGGGGTCGGAAAGGCATGAATTAAATCATTGAAAGGGAATGTGTAAAACAATGATTTACATTACACTATCACCCAAAAAATATTTTTGTCCAGCCTCACTGAATTAATTGTAACTGCTTATTCATGCATTTCATAATGACTTGTAGCTGCTTGAATGAGGCAGCATTGTTCCTACCTCAGCCTCAAGAGCAGAGGGTAAGTTCCTTCTGATTTGCCCTTGTTAAAGAGAATTACATTTTGCTACCTCTAGTGGAACGAAACAAGAAAACTGACACTACCAAAGTTCACTTTTATTTACAGAAAGGAGAAGAGCAAATAAAGTACACCAATTTAATCTGCTTTCTTAATTAATCTTTCCCACATCCACCCCACAAAAGATTGTGCATAGGACTCCAAATATCTGCTTGCAGGATTAGCTTCAGCAACAAAGTACTTGAGTTTACACAGGTTTTGATGGGAGATGAATCCCAAGCAAATAGAATAGCAATCCACGGTTTACCAACCTGCACAAGAAGACTTTTTTTCTTGCAGATGGAGGTTGTAAGCACAGCACTATGTGCCTGGACAGGCTTATCTGATTAGCAAAGCCTAAGAATGTACCGTGAAATCTCTGCATCAGCCTGATGAGATGAGAGGTGCTGTGTATGCCATCCCAGGGGCAGCTCCTGGAGAAGCTGTGACTTTTCTCTTACTTCTTCTTGGAAGGGCAATAATTACTATTGCCTGTGGGTTCAGTTCACTGCCTTTGTTGCAGCATTTTCCTGCTTCACAGGCATTTGTTTCGGGTATATTCTGGAAGAAGGGCTGATGTTCAGTGTTAAACACAGGAGCGAGATCCAGGTGGGACAGGAATAGAGGAAAGCTCTTCTCTTGCTTATTCCCATACCCAACCAAGCTGAAGGTGCCATTTTATAGCTGTAATCTCTCATTTCACTGAGCAACCAAGACTCCTTAGCAGGCTAGGATCCTGCAAAATAATGGGTAGAAAGAAATAATTTCCACATATGCAGAAGCCAAAACAAACAATGGTAATGTGAATCATGACTGTCAAGACACATTTCCCTGCTGTCTCTTCTCAAGGTAGTGTTGCTACACACAAATGCTGCTTTGAGAGGTGTAGGAGCCTCAGTTTCCTGAGATTTGAGAAAAACTGAGCCCCAAATGCAGTTCAAGCCTTTGTTCAAGCCCTCTAAAACTTTGACATGTACTAGTGACTAGCATAATCATATATGAAAACTGCCTGGGGATGGCATATGAGGGGCTGCCAGGGCAGGCTTTGTGTACAAACTAATGGAGATACCTACAGCTGAGATTACATGAGGCAAAACCTTCAGCAATCACCCATCCTTACAGGATTCCTGCCTATGCGGCGTGCCACCCTCCCAGTTGTGCCCATCCGTGAGATTTTAAGAGTCAGACAGACTTCACAAATAAAATAAAACTACTTTGCCAGTCCACTGTCTGGTCTGTTTTGCAGCATCTTTGCACAAGCAGTTGTGCTGGTACAGCTGAAGTGGTAGTGTGGGAGTGGCAATACCATAAGGTAGTTGTTACTGACAGAAATTGCTTCTCTTAGAAACAGCTGCCCTAAAATAAGTAGGTAGGGTGTCAGCAGTCTGACTGGCAGTATGAAGTCAATCTCTTTCCACTGACTGTAAAGGGAGCCTAGTTAAGGCTTAGACTGAACTTAGACAAGGTATATACCTTACATACAGTCTGGCCCATCTCTGTAGGGCAGGGTAAGCTGCTTTAGCCAGAAGCATATTCTTGGTTTGTTTCCTCCTCTAACAAATAAACCTAATGTGCACTTGTGTTGAACCTCTGTGTGTGTCATCTGCACCCCTCAGTCACTCTTAGGATACTGCATCCTTTGCTGTAAATCTGTTTAGCAAACAAGCAAAGTAAAGCAAAGAAAAAACCTGCCATCAAAAGGTTGCTTCTCTTGTCAGTTATGGGATTTAAGGCATAGTTATCCCCCCAAAAGCCTCAGTATCAGGTAAATACCTTACTTCACTGAACAGCTCTGTAACTCCCATCCCTCCCTGAGCACTTTTCCTGCATAGGCTTTTCAGTCAGCACTCAACAACAAGCTTATTTACTGCTAACTACAGTGGGAAATTTTGTACACCCACAAGTGGATCCACAGGTCACTTTGTAACACTGCTGTGGTCCAAAAATCCTGTGTGCCAGAATTTTTTTTTTTCTTGTATGACTGACGATGTCATATATAGCACTGGGAGCTAACAACTACATTGATTGGACCCAGAAGTTTGTGGTTTTGCTCAAAGACACATCAGTGGTTAAATTCTAACTTTATACCATTGGTATAAATCTCCTCACAGAGATGGAGAGGTAAAGTTCCTGTCTGTACTCCTGGGGACCACCTGTTTGCTTGATGAAGCAGCAAAGAAAATGCATCCAAGAGCCGCATCTGCTTTCTTTCAATTTTATCTGTATAGTGCTCTGATTCAGGGCACTAAAATTTACCAAAATAAACACTGATTTTGACATGAGTTCACATAAGCATGCACATACAGACTAACAGGTCAAAGCAAGCAAATGGTGGAGCACAGTAAATGGTGTTACAGCTGCTCAGAGGTTTGCTCTGGCAAATGTGAGCATGCAGCCTCCGTAAAATACTGGATAAACTCCATCTGCTTTTTGGAGGCTGAATGTTGTCTTACCAGAAATGCTGTACAGATTAACAAGAATGATAAATATGCACTAATAACATCAGAAATGAGCACACCACAGATAAACTATCTGACTAGATTAAGGTACTTATAGTATAAGCTTTGTGTCCAGACTGTAGTTATCATGCATAGAAGTTGTAAGTAGCTGGTTGATGTATCTGTTAAAATACATTCTAATTAGCTATTTAATTTTTTTAAGGTGGATGGTGCAGAAGAATCCACTAAATTAGGTGAAAATAAAGCAACCAGTAAGTTCCAGTCCATAGGAGTTCAAGTAGAGGAAGAGAAGTGGTGAGTATAAAAGTTAATACATTTTTTCTAAAGTAAATAATTATACCACAACTAATTTTTAAGAGCCCTAGTTCCTGCACACATGACCATATAAACCTGCTTCCTGGACAAACTGTTAGATCATCCAACTGAAAAGCTGAGTCTTAAAAATGCTGTAGCTCTTATTTCTCAGAGGGGTCTTTTCAGGACCAGTGGGACAACTGGGAGAAAAGTACCACATATTTTGAAGGTCAATATACTTTTAATATGTTCTTTTCCCCTAGAAAATATACCTAAACACTGGACAGTGATGCAGTTGCAATATTAGTCTTAGGATGGCTGCAGCAGCATAGGGTAGATGGGGAAGTTTACCTTGTTTATCAGCAGAGTAATTTCAGCCACGTGGAGCAGTTCAATGGCAGAGCCAAACTGATTCCTTTTGCTCAGGTATCTCATCCAGACATCTCTGCATTACAACTGCTTCCTTGAAAAAGAAATGTTGCTATTAAAAAGCAGGCCTCTAAAACTTGTTATTTTCTCCAGTCTTCAATGTAACCTGAGTTAGCAAGCAAATATGCTCCAATAAAAAAAAAATAAAAATTAAAAGTATCTAGAATAGCTGTTGTCTTTAAGGGTTATGTTTCCTTTTGATGACAAATTGCAGTTACATTGCAGGGCAGCATCATTGTGCATAGCACTTTCCAGACACATGAAATTTCTGAATGCTCAGCCACAGCTGCAAATCTTCATTCCTGCCCAAAACTGGACTCAGTGGCTGAAAAAGGTCAGACTCTTCCCTCATCTCTGAGCCTGCAGGCCTGCCCAGTGCTGTTGAGGCTGCAAGCACCCACCCAAGGCTTTGTTTGTTTGTCACAAGCCACTTGGGCACAGTATAACTTTTGGATGCTGGGGCCACTTTGTTGATAATTTGCTGTACCATATCGTGGGAGAAGACAGGGCAGTATTGCTTTTTGGTGAGGGAAGAGTCGTCCTTGCAATCTCTCCAGCAAAAACCTGGATGCAGCAAATCTGGGCTGACAAAATTAGGGCCCTCTGCCCTCCTCTGGCCTGCTGTCTGTGGTAGCAAGTAGAGGAAATGCCCATTTTCACATGGCTGGTTTGGTTTGGTTTGGTTTTCCTGCATCTGCTAAAAGTCCTCAAAAATAATATTTTATCTACACCATTTTCAATTCAACAAAATCTCCTAGTAAAGGAGCAGCAGAGTATGTTCCTGTGGTTTTAAAAAGCATAAAGAACTGTGATTTTGCAATGACCCTGGTAGGCTGTTACCAAGTTCCTCATTAACCTGATAAAACATCTCTTGCTGGCAGACATTTCTTTATGTGTTAGACCTTAGCCCCGTTTACCCACAACTCTTCCAGCGCTAGATAAATGAGCACATTAGAATAGATGGTGAAGGACAATTTCCCTTCTGCTTGACCACAAAGGAAAAACCTACCCCAAAAGCCCAACCCTCCCCAGTCCCTAAAAAAAAACCAAGAATAAAATAAAACAAAAAATACTGTGGAAAAAAACAAAGAAAGTAATGGCGGTTTCTAAATACCTTATTTCCAAAGTCCTCTTTCTATTGCAGTTTTTATTGCTGCAGAGAAAAAGGTAAGATCTGCCTGTGAGGGTCTTCCCTGAGAAAGCAGTATTTCTGCGTTATCTACGGACAGCTCTGTTTGGGGGTTTCCTTGCTGATAAAGTTGAGGTTGCTGCTGTTTGGAGCAGCTGGGCAGCAGCAATCTATCATGGACTTTCAGAAGTGAACTGGCTGATAAAGGAGGGCCCTTAGTCCTTAGAAAATGAGTACACTCAAAACACAAAGGGCTTATCATCACAGTTTGGCACTCATATTCCTTTTTTTTTAACCCAGCAGAGCACAATGTATTGATTATCTGTTAAAGGAACAGAATTGTAAATACAGTGCATTCTTCCCTGCCCCTGCACCATAACATCTGCAGAGCCTCAGAAAAGCTCCTTTGAGTCAAATCTTTGATAAATGAATGTTTTTTAAAACTTCTAGGCTTCAGAAATATTAAGGAAATATAAAATAAGAAGAGAAGAAAGACACAACAAAGAGGATAAATATTGTAAATTTGTCATGTTTCCTTGCCAGTCTAAGCTATTATGTACACTGTTGTAAAACAAGAAAGCTCTTTGCTTAATGCACCAAAAGCCTACCATACATCATTTGTTTCACTCCTCTGCTTCCTGCTCTTTCCTCCCCCTTTCCCTCACCTCATATGACTGTCATTCTCACACTAAGGAGTCTTACCTCCTCATGTCCTTTTAAATATTGCTGCTTCTGTAATCAGAACAAGTAAGCAAAAGATTTTACCTCCGCTTCTTGATCGAAGTAGCTTGAAGCCAGAGCATCTTCAGAAGACAGCTCTATCTCTTCCATCTTCCATCTCCACTCAGACCTTTCATTAGCCCTTCACTCCCTGTAACCTGGGCTTCCTGCCAAGACAAATGACTCTTGAGTCTTCCTCCTCCTCCTCCTGTACTGCTCAAAGGATAAATGTGCCTACTGCTACCTAACCGTATTACAACTGGATCCTTCACTGGTATTCATCTTACCCTCAGTGCTTTATGCTCTCAATAATCTTTTTCATTCCCATTCTCCAAGTGCAGCTCTCTGATTTCTATCATTTTTAGAATAGCTCTGTCCAGTCCTTCTTGTGGGGAAAAAAAAAAATATACATATGCATTTCTATCCACTTTTTGATCTTCCTGCTGTTACTCTCTTATCTCACCTGATCTCCCCCATGATGCTAACAAAATCCCAACCAAAATGTTCCTCCCCTTTCCTCATATGACCCACCCTTCCAGTGCAATTTTGCAATGTGTATCTAATTAAGCTGATCAGTGCAATCTCAGGGCACTTCCATTTCTGTCCATTTCTGTTTGTCCTTTCTATTTCCAACTTCTTCTTGACCTCAAGGAACCACCTTCCATTCCTCACTTAGAGAAGTTAATTGAGTTGTTGGAAGTCAACCAGTTCTACTGAACCAGAAAATAAGTCATCACATGTTACACCAGGCTAATTAACACACATCCCTGTTGAACAAGGGGCTCTCAGGCCTGTAGCTCTGTAATCACTTTCAGTCTCTCTTGCTTTTTACCTTGTCTGCCCTTAGATCTCCTCCCATTACATCCTCACCTGCAACATTGTCTTGCTTATTGCTTCTAGTTATACCATCAGCTAGTAATTGTACTTGGTTTGTCATCATAAGAGTTTATGAATGCTGAAACAACAATAGTTTCTGAAATAAGAACACTGCCATAGGAGACTAAGACCATAGACAGATAGTTTTTCTCCATTTTCTCTGGCTTCTGTGGGGGCAGGGAAGGTGCTCCCACCTCTTGGTGTGGTATAAAGTGTGGTTTACCACACTGTACCTCTTGGTGTTGTATGAAGTTAATTTTTTTTAAATGGTGGTGGGGTAATATAAAGAAAACAAACAAAAAACCCCACAAACTTCTTCTGTCTCTTCAAGGAAAAAAAAAACAACAACACATGTTTGGCTTTTGTTACTATAAAGAGCCATATTTTTGTCTTTTTTTTTTCATTTATGTTTTTAGGTTTAATCACTTACCATCTTGACAAAAAAAATATGCAGGTTTTAGGGTTTTCCATGCACAGCAGGCTAGTCCTACACTCTAATTTAAACTTCTCAACTCAGTTTTTTAGGACAGGACCCTCAAATCTGTATTTTCAATGAATCACAGAATCACAGAATGGTAGGGGTTGAAATGGAATGATCTAGTCCAATCCCCCTTGCTAAAGCAAGTTCACCTAGAGCAGGTGGCACAGGTTTGCATTTAGGCAGGTCTTGAGTGTCTCCAGAGAAGGAGACGCCTATTTTAGTTACCCTGAGCTGGGAAATTCTTTGGTGAGAAATTCATTGAGAAATTCTGAAGGTGATAGATGTCCCATCCCTGGAAACATTCAAGGTCAGGTTGGATGGTCCTCTGAGCAACCTGACCTAGTTGAAGATGTCCCTACTCACTGCAGGGGGATTGGAGTAGAGGACCTTTAAAGGTCCCTTCCAAACCAAACCATTTTGTGATTTACATGCTTTAGTTTTTGGTCAGCCCTGAGTTGGTCAGGCTGCTGGTCTAGATGATCATTGCAGGTCACTTCCAACTGTAACAGTCTAGAATAGACATTCAACCTACAGGATTAGAGTTTCCCTGCTAAGACTCATTGATGAAAAAAAAAAAAAACTGTGAATGGGATACGGAGGGAGCAAAGCACAGAATATTGTGTAGCTTTAAGATGTATGTCCAAAGATTCTGCCATTAGAAGACATGGTACCAGATCTGCTAACTCTTCTGTGGTTTGTTTTGTTCTGCTGACAACAGTCAACCTTAGCAGACAAACCCACAGGCAAGAAAGAGCACAGGCAATGGGTAAATTGAGGCAGGCTGAATTTAATGTCAGTGCATCTGAGACCACCATGCATCAGTTAGTTTGAAACCTAGATCTCTTCTGGGTTTTTGGGTTTGGTTTTGGTGCTTTTTTTTAAGAGAGAAGTGCTCTGAGTTGAAATGTAAACATGTTTTTCAAAAGAAAGCAGAAGACTTAAAAGTGGAGAGCTGAACGCTAGCAAGTGACCCTGTTGTTGCTGTTCAAAACACATCGTGCTGTTGTTCTCCATACTGGTTTCTCCAGTCTGAGGTTTCATGGCTTTCTGCACCTTAGGCCAGATATCTGCTGCAGTTCTCTGAACCTGTAATTGTTACACCTTGTGCCTACAGGGCATGACTGAGCACAAAAGGGCCAAGCCTGAAAGCAGAGGAAGAAGAAAATCTTTGTTTTTAACAATTACCAGCAATTTATTAAAACCTTTGGGTTTTGTTTGTTTTATGTGTAGAAATAGTGAAAAATTAGGCATTCACTTTAGCAGCTCTCCTGTGGTATGCAGCTTTAACTGAGAGCAACCAAACACAGAGTCACAAATGATATTTTGTAAGAGTAAAACATCCTGGAAGCGAGTGAGGAAGCTATGTCAGAGACTAAAATTGCTACCTATTAGACATTTTATATAGGTGTTCAAAAGCTAGGCAGATAGTGGGTGCCTTCCTGCATTTCCATTTCATTCAACATACATTTCCTTGAGAGTCTTTTTTTCAGTTTTAAACTGATGCTATATTCTATTGCCAAGTTGTTTTGCTTCTGAAGACAGATAGGTAACACAATCCAGTGCCACGAATCTGTCGAGCAAGCCTGTACCATACTATTGCATAGATAAAACAAAGGGGAGGGGGAAGTAAAAAAACAAAACAGTAGGTCATTCTATTTTATTTGTTGAGGTGCTACTAGCTCATGCTGAACCCAGCAAGAGTACAAGCTTTGAAATGTAGTGCTTCAAGCAATACATGCTTTTGGCAAGTAGACCTTAATGTTTTCAAATTTGAAATTTGGTGTACACTGAAAAGCCAGAGTCTTAACTGAAAATACAAATGGTCATCTGAAACAGAAGGATATCAGTGTTTAAGGCACTGGGGAAAGCAGAGAAGGCAGCTGTGATGCAGAGGTAGAGGGAGAGAGAAGAACAAGCCTGGGTTAAGGCTTTTGCCTTTCTTTCTGGTACCATGGAAGGTGTGGAAGAGTGCACTGTGTACTAATGCCTTGGCTCTCAGTGAACCCTGATTTAATCCCTGAAAACAAATTGTGTGTAAGTGTGTGCCTGTGTGGGCACACACAGTTTTGTATGTGCGTGTGTGCGCGTGGGCACACGTGTGCATGCATGCACACACTTCAGTGCAGAAAAGGGATTTGTCAGGTTGGTGGCTGAATTAAAGCATTAAAAAAAAAAAAACCCTAACATAGAATGGAGCAAGATTTTCATTGTAATGTCCGCCTAAAGCTGAAGTCTTTCTAACCACTAATACCAGCCTATAAGCTTTTCTCTGCCAGAGGCAGTAGCAGATACTTAGGAAAAGTATAAATTAATGTGTGTGAAGGAAAAGTAAAAAGGGTGTGTAAAAAGCACTACTTTTCCCAGTAGATCTTCCCAATTTAGCAGTCTGTTGTTCAGGGACTTCCTAAGCCAGATATTACATCTGTACAATAGCTCTTCCTGGACCCATCTCCTGTGAATTTGATCAGGTTCTCTTTGAACCTATTTTTACCTTTGGTTTTCCCATGATCCTGTGGCAATTTAATTACACATTGTGTGAAGAAATACTTCCTTTCACTGGATGTTAATCTTTAGGCCTTTAAGCCTTGCAACTATCTGCATTCCTACCCACAGTTCTTGCACTCTGAGAAATGGTGAAACATCACCTGATCAGGATTTCATAGGTCTCTCATATCTCTCCTCAGCCATCTGTTTTCTAGACCAAGAAATGTCTTTCCTTCTATGGAGCCCACATCATATCTCCAGAGATCCTTGTCGTCCCTTTTGAATTTTTTTCTGCTGTGTCACTCTGTAGCAAAATGTTTTTCACTGCTTGTCAAAGAATAAATGCTGCTGAGTTGAAAAGTTCTGCTCACTCCATATTTTTCAGTTTGCTGGTGCATATCATGGAAAACTATGGTGGTATAACCATGACTTTGGCATAATTTAATTTTCAAAAGAACTGCAAGAGGCAGGCGCTACATGAAAATGTTTGTATACTAGGCCATTATAAAAAATATATAGATACATTCTATTATTAAAGTTTTCCAGGGACTGGTGTGGCTGAGAAGTTAATCTGAGCTTTCTTCTGCAGAGGAATTGGCTTTTTTTTTTTTTAGTTGGAGAACCCTTCTCAACTCCTGTTTTGCTTTGCTCTGCTCCTCTCAAAGCCCCGGAGCAGCAGCCACTAATTTTCTCTGTAAGTCCAACTTTATCAAGTTCTCCCTGAAGTCTGCTGCACTCCTCCTGAGCTATCTGGATATATCAGGTATACAGGACATTAAATTGTCCCTCAACATCCTTCCATCTGCTCACTCCCCAGCTGCAGACTAAATTCACCTTACAAAGTTTTGCTGTCAGTTAGACTTGTCTAATTGGCTACTGCTCTTTAGTGGAAGGTGGAATATCCATGAAAGGGAGTGAAATGATGCTTAGCGTCCAGCTTCACTGTATCCCCAGCACTTTCATTGCTGCTTGAGCTCAAACTAAAACTAGAACTGGTAAGTGCAAACCAGCCAAAATATCACAGGGAAATGGGTCCTACCTAAGTCTGTTTTCAAGAGGAAGTGTGAGACTGTGACCAAATTAGAAGTGAAGGAGCAGCTGCATGAGCGCACAGGCATCCTGGATTAGTAAAAAGAAGGGGTGGCAATCTGTTCTTATTCAGTTCAGAACTATGTTATTTCTGAAGCCTAAATACTACTTATTTAAGTAACATCTACATCAATTACTTTATGGTTTCATCATGGATTAAAACAGATGTCTGCTTCACGTGTTTTCTTGTGTTCCTCAGTGCATCAGTTTCTGGAGTTACCCTGACTAATTATTTGCCTGCAGATTTTCCACTTATTCCCTCCACAATTTACTGCTTGCCATAACTGCTCTCACTGCTACCCCTACAACAGCATTAGGTGTCCTACTCCTTGCATTTCCCTCTGTTCCTTCTCTATCAGCCTCTTCACCTCAGATGCCTTGGACTGCAGAATCTGGAGTGCTGTTTATATAAAGAAAACCCAACCAAATGTAAAACCCCAAAACTCCTCTTTCCCCTACTTTTGCCTTTACCTTCAGGGCTTGGTCTCTGCCCTCAGAGGCTCCCAATGTAGGGGAACGACAGGGCAGCAGCCACCACAATGAGGGTAACGTAGATAGCACCTAAGAATACTAGCTTTGATGGAAAAGAAAAGACCATTTTGAAACTGAAGGCTGAATGTGAAAAACAAAATCTCTGGACACTGGGAATGGGCACTAAAATTGTAATATATAGCAGTGGTATAAGCAGGTACATAATTACAAAGAGTAATTATGAAGAAGTAATACAAAATACTTACCTAGGTTAAAAATACTTTATGAATGGAATGTATAACATTACACAGATAGAGGACTCATTAGTATTACTATCTTATCAATCTCACATATATGGTTTTTAAATGTGGCTTGTGAGTTTGGTTGAGTAACTTCAAAGGGGCATGAATTTTAGAAGTTGAAAGATAAGACACTTCTTTAAATTGAGCCCTTTTAACTTCACATTAACTGATAACCTAAAATCCTGAGCTACTGACACTACATGCTGTCTCTTGGACTAGCCTCTGGCTTTGTTAAACCACACAACAGTTAGGGGCACTTGCCTCAATTAACAGTGAGCTTGCATGGAAAAAAAGAGATGTTTTTGTGTTGGCTTTCAGTGAGAAAAGAAGTTTATGCTGATCATTTCAAGGAAAAGCACCTGAGTGTAATGCTGAGAGCCATGACTGCCAGTCTTAGGGGAGTGGGAGAATCTTAATAAATCCTTTCTTGCCAAGTTTCCAAGAAAAAGCTTTCTAAACATTTTATGTTTGTGTTCTACAAAGCTTTCGCAGGTTTACACGATCTAATAGTGTAACAACAGCTGTGCAAGCAGACTTGGATTTCCACGAGAACTTTGAAATAATCGACCCTCAAGAGGACAATACATGTTCTGGACAAATATCAAGACAATTTTCCCGAGATGCAAGCACCTCTACCGTTAGCATACAAGGGTCAGGAAACCATTATCATGCCTGTGCAGTGGATGATGACTTTGATACAGATTTTGATCCATCAATTTTACCTCCTCCTGACCCCTGGATTGACTCTATCACTGAAGATCCGCTGGAAGCTGTTCAAAGGTCCGTGTGCCCACGAGATGGCCACTGGTTTCTGAAGCTACTTCAGGCAGAGAGAGATCGTATGGAGGGCTGGTGCCAACAGATGGAGAGAGAAGAACGGGAAAACAACTTACCTGAGGACAGTAAGTAACTGTGTACAATAATATTGCAACTACAAAAAAAATATAATATAGGTCAAATTTGCTCCAGTGAATTCTGTATCATGCCCTTTCTTATTTAGCAAATGAAGCTTTGGTCATGATTTTCAAAATTGCTTTATGTATGTATATAATGATTCTTATTAAAGTTGACAGGGAATGCAAATGCTTGCCACTTCTGAAACTCCACAGGTATTAGCTTTTGGGATTGCGTAGTTCAACGGATAATTAGGAGATCACAGTTAGGGATCTTGTAGTATAAATGTTTCTTAACTCTCTGGTTTGAAATCACTTTTTATAATGTGAGAATTTTATTGAACAGATTTTTGTACCTTTTCATTTAATTAATATTTTAGTTGCCTTTTTAGATGGTAGTTGGCATCAAAGGCTTCAGGTGCTTCTCTCAAATGAAAGATTTCAGTTGTGCTTCCAAATTGTTCTCCCTCTCTTCCCCTCTCCAGTCTCCCTTCATCTTCCTTGCAGTTCTCATTCCTTTTTGATCTTCCCAGCAAAACAAGCTCTCCATATTCTGTGATAAAACCCACACACATGCAAACTACATCTCAGCTGTCACCACTGCCACAAGTATTACCCCACCTGTAAGGTAATGGGAATGCCTAGTTAGCCTTCATTATGAAGGTTTCGGTAGCTCATGTCTCATTCCTTTGCTCTAATTAGGGAAGAAGAGCTGAACATGTGCCTCCCTGTCCAGAATTTTTTTTATTTTTTCCCAGTGAAAATGGAAGGTTTTTCCATTTTCTTCCCTTACAAGGAGCAGTACTAATGATAGCTGTTGATGGTTGCAGATAGGTAAACCTGTGAACTTAGGGGCACACTCCTTGTGAATGAGGCTTTTTCAACTTCTAGCAGGGAGTTTCTATAAAACACTAAGGAGCAGCTGCATATAGAGAGGTCAGTATTGTATCATTTAGGCACACCTAAGCGTATTTTTCTGGCTATACAAATAACATTTTTCTAACCCACAAATCAGCTCCTGTCAGTGCAAGAACTAGTATTTCAGCTCCAGGATTGCTTCTTCCAAATTTCTAACCCTTCCTCTCAAGAAAGGAGAAGTCATTTGAGATGTAAAGGTTTTGATTTATGGAAGGCAGGGAATTAACACTAGCAATTTTAGTTTAGTTTAGTTTAGTTTAGTTTTTTTTTCAACTTTAGAAATGCATAAGCTGTTTCTGCTGGAACTTTCCATTTAATCCAATGAAAGAAATAACCATCAAGAATTTTTATCTAGATAGTTAGACACTATTTTAAGCGACTGGAAATTGACTTCTAATGGAAAGCATAAGATAAACATAACATTTGGGTATGTTAAGGTTTTCTATTTCTAGAAATGTCTGGTATATAATTGGCCAACAATTTCTTCTGAGGGAAAGACATAGAAGGATTAGCATTCAAAGCAGACCCCAATTCCCCAAGTTTTGGAGTATTTGAATCCCGTTTTTACTTTACATCATCAATACATTTGAAAGTTTCTTTTAACGTGTATCAGAATACAAAGCTTTCCTGTTGTTAGTATGCAAGAAATAAACCCCATTTTGTTGAAAAATAAGTGTGAACATGTAACAAATAAGAAATACACATTTTTAAGTCCAAGTCACAAACCCCACTTGCTTTCGCTTTGCCACAACAACATGGATTGAACATAGAGAAGATGTTTTCTATTATGAAGGTGGTGAGACTCTGGAACAGGTTGCCCAGAGAGGTTGTGGATGCTGCCTCCTGGGAAGTGTTCAAGGCCAGGTTGGATGGGGCTTGGAGCAACCTGGTCTAGTGGGAGGTGTCCCTGCCCATAGCGAGGGGCTTGGAAATAGATGATCTTTAAGGTCCCTTCCAACTCCAACCATTCTGTGATTCTATGAACTGATAATAATGGAAAAACCTACAGATACTTTATTTGTGCACCAAAGTATTTGTTCACCTTGGGAAAAGAACATGAAGTGAATTTTACAAGGCTGATACACGCAGAACGTGTATTTTAATGTACAGAACTTTCCCTCAGTGTCTTGGTATCTTTGAAATATGATAGTTTTAAAGGGCTCTTCTTCGAGCAGTTGGTGGCAGAAGTCAGTTACAGGGAAGATAAAGGAGCAGTTAGGCTGGCTATTCCAATGCCTCTTTACAGTGTACATGATGTGTCCTGAAGATTATTCCTCCTCTTCATTTTTCTCACTGGCACTTTTCACGATCACTGGAAGCAAGAGAAGGAAAAGGATCACCTGAGTTTTGTGATCACCGGTGAGGTACTGATTTTGGTGTGATGCCATCAGCCGCACGTGGCAGCTGCCTCCCACAGAGGCTGCGTGGGGCTTTCTGCAGCTGCTCAGCATGCTCCGCTCTACCTGGTGCCAAGGAAAAACATATGGTCAGGGCCACACTGCCTGCTCAGCAGCACCAAAACAAAAGCCTGGCTGTTACAAACCCTGCCCCAAAATATGCCTTTTTCATACATCCATAAACTTTGGAGAGAGGGAGAAAAGGAGCAGAAGAGGTGTGTGTGCTTCAGTTTTCCTAATGAAATGCAACCAGAGCAGGGAACACACCCTTTGTTTTCATCCTGACACCCCAGTGTGTGTTTGGCCAGATAACAAAATAACGAGAACGTGTGACAAGTGAGGTTTTCTCGATGCCATGGCAGCTGACAGAGGGCTCATCCCCCCAGTGCTACACGTAAAATGATCCGCGTTTCCTCCAGACAATGCAGCCCTTGTGTGAAACAGCTGTCTCGGGGAGACAGCTCGCTGCTGTTTGACAGTAGCTTGTATGTTACATAGATACGTTGGGTATTATCTAGCTGGGAATGAATCTACCAGATGGGCTTGAATGTTTCTAGCTGGGAAATGGAGTCTACTGCTGTGTATAAAAACAAGCTGTGGTTCAGTGGCTGCACGATGAAATGCCAATATAGAGAGAAATGTGGCTCCCCTTCTGCCATGAATTATTGTATAGTATATTCTGGTTTTATCTCAAATAATTTTCTGATAAAGCCATGGCGTATGTAACAGGCAGATGAACAGCACTCACACTTTAAGCTAGGATACTTGATACAGTTTCCATGTGTTTTCCTGTTACAGGGATATTGGCTACAAACTCTAGGGCTTTCATAAAAAGAAAAAAAAAGAAAAAAAAAAAAAAGTAACATTAGAGATAAAAGGCTAAACACCTTGTGAGAATCTATTGCTGCTTTGGATCAGGCCTCGAGTGAAACAGTTTAATTTTTTGTTTGTTTTATCCTCCACCCTCTGCTCTGTCCTCCTACCTCTCATCTGCAAAGTTTCATATAGTAAGGTCCTCACTGCTGAAGTTAGTGACTTTTGCCTCGGGTCTCTGATGTAACCATTTACACACAGAATTGGCAGCAACAGGCTTGACTCCCTCTGCAGTGCTGCTAGTGAGCAGCCTCTGGCTGCTTTTTATCCCAGCTGTGGTGGACACAGGAACATACACCTGTGGCTTTGGTCTGGCTTGTGCTGGATTTTTTGCTGTTGTTTTTATTTCACATGGGGCATTCAATTTTCTGGAAGAAGTGGAGGGCTTAATTTTTCCCCCCTGTTCAGAAATGTTTCTCTTTCACATGGGGTGGTAATGTGGCTTCAATGGGAAGATAACCATCAGAAGCAAGCAGTGGGCCTGGCTCACCACAAGTCAGGTGTAATGTGGGTTTAGTGGTGAGACAAGTCAGACCAATCAAATAAAAACTAAAACAGAAAACCAAGGCTCTGACAAGACATGTCATTATAGCTGTCTTGTGTGTGTATTATACTCCTCTGGGCTGTGAACAAAGGTTGACCTCAAATCTGCAGCAAACTCTGCTTAGGATCAGAGTCTCTGCAAATTCAGCCAGTTCTGGCAAATCATGCAATGCTTTGCACACTTTCTGTTCTTTTCTTTTGATTCAATTTTTTCAAAGGAAAACTTAAAAGACTGAAGGCTAGAAACAAGAGAAGAAAGCTAAAGAATTGCTTTGGTTTTGTTTTTTGTTATAGTTGTGCATGGCAAAAGAAAAGGAGTCCCATGAGTTCACTCTCAGAAAGGAAAACCATTAGCCAGTCGTCTGCAGGGCTTCCCCAAGCCATCCTGGTCCCTGCCTCCCGGAGGAGCGAGGAGGTGGCCTCATCCCGCAGCAGGCTGATGCAGCCTTCCAGGGGGACAGTCACGAGCCTGACGTGTGGCCGAGTCCTGCTGGAATACCCCTGGCTACGTGCCTCTGGCCATACGCCCGGTTCGTCCCTTTCTTGTTCTGGTTTTCTTTCCTCCCCAGAAGGGACTTCTCCATAAACGAGAGTTTCTACAAGGAAAGCCAACTCCTGGCTGGAAGCCCTACCAGTGTCCAAAGGCTAGGAAGAAGAAAAAAAAAGTTAAAAAAAATAATAATCTGCAAGCAAGGAAACAATCTAGTTAGGGGGAAAAAATGAAGTGTACTAATAAAAGCCCAGTAAGTCAGAGAACACGTGGAAACCGCTTTACTCTCAGTGAACAGCATTTACTCATGCAGACAGCCTTACTAATTTCAATGAGATCACTCCTTTAAGTACATATGACTCAAAGCAAGGATTGCTCCTTCCATAGTTTGCTCCATTTGGCTGTTTTCTCCTTAATAGCCGAGATTAAGACCTGATCTGTAGCTTTAACTTCGAATTTCCTGGGTTTTGTCATGCTTGGCTTTATTTAAATGTAGGTCTGTCAACATGAATAGGCTAAAATGCGGGTCCATCCTGGGTTGGAAATGGATTGTGACAGCTCTATGGCAGAATTGCTTCATATGCACAGTCCCCAGCCAACATCTGCAACGCAAATGTCAGGCTGTGTCCCTGTAATTTCGGCTATTGTTCCTGCCACTTGCTCCTGGGGCAATGAGCAAGTGGCTGGTTTTCTATTCCCTAGCTTGCACCCTGCCTACCAACCAGGTGTTTTCACATTAAGGGCATTTGGTAGTCACAGCCCTAAAGTGCCTCCTTTGTCACTTGTTAGACCCTGGGGCCTGTCAAAGTTGAAATGCAGAGGAATCAGTTGGTGCTGTAAGGTCAAGTAATGCTGCTGCTCCTCAGAAACCCCGTGGCTTCTGTGTGATGCCTCTTCACATCACTTCAGGTGGTTTTTATTGTTGTTTTCCTATATTTTGTTATCCTTGTTACACACAGTCTCCTTGCAAGGTAGAGCAGATGACAATACCACAATTTTTTTCGTTTGTGTTTGCAATTCTTTTTTGTTGTTTCATATCTTTTCCCAAGAAGATATGGAGGGGGGAGATACATAAAGCTCTACAATCCCCAAGTAGGTCCTATGTAGTTCTTAGAAACAAAGAGAAGCAAGAACTTACTGCTTGAACACCACATAGTCTAAGTCTGTATTTAAGAACATTTTAAAAGGAGACTAGGTTGGGGAGCTTAGAGACACAAGGACAGGCATGTGTTCATCCTAGAATAAAATTTCGTGACCCCTGGTCAAGAATAATAATAGGAGGAAGCATACCACAATAGCTGTATTATATCAAAATAGCTACACCAAAGCAGTTCTTCCAGAATAGATATAACCTTCTATTTCTTAAAACTCATCACAGGAGAGAACTGGATTTAAAAGGAAGAAAGGTCAAAGCAAGGAGAGGGGGGAAAAAAATATATAAAAAAAAAAAAATCCAGGAAAAATTCAAACTACAAAGACAAAACACTGCAGTACACACACTTCTCCCCCTGGGGAAGGGGTGACAGCAAAGCATATGATGGATGTTAATAATGTTGCTTAATGCATTACTGGAAGGCATTCAGATCCGACAGTGCTGAGTGTGCTGTATAACCCAGTATGGAATAGAAAGCAGACATGATTAACATTAGATAGGTGTTTAAATCTGTTATGATTGCATCTTGGTGGGGCGGTATTTTTTGTTGTTGCTTGATTTTATGCATTTTGTTTGTATCCTATTAGCTGAACACATCAATTTGAATGTTTGTATCTTTTTCTCCTGTACCCCATCTCCCTTGCTGTTAAAGATTTCTCTTGTTCTTTTTTGCTTGTGTTATGAGTATTCTCTTTGCAATTCCATTTATTTTCTTGGTATTTGACTTCAAATCTTGCAGGCTTTTCTCCTAAGAAAGTCACAGTCTATTTTTACTTTTGTTTTTTTTACAGTACCTTGGCCTTTCTCTATAGCACTGGTTTTCACTGAGTAAGCAAAATGAGTACTCCGGCTTGAAACAGTAAAAGCAAAAGCAACCTGAGTTTGGAAACAAGACTTAGGCTATTGTTAGGTCTTTGTGCCTTCTGGAGAGATTCCTTTCAGTCTTTTGCATGCTTTGTCTTTCCCCCCCCCCCCCAACTTCTGTGACAGAGTTGGTTGTTGACGGGTTGCACATTAACAGACTGCTTGCTTTTGAGGGGCAAGGAATCAGTGACACTTGACTAGATACAGCCACAGCTACAGCAGTAGTGACAACAATAGGGAACAGCATCAGCATGCATCCCACAGTCAGCTGGGATGATGGTTTTTAGGCAAATAGCCAGTCGCTAGGCAGCCAAGGACAAGGACTTTCTTTTCCCTCTGCTGAGATCTCTGAATATTAAGCTCTTCTTCCCTCAAAGAAAGAGGCACATTCCCATCCATCACCAGCAAGGTGTATTTACATTTCTTCATGCTTGGGATGCTATTTCCAGCTTGGGTGGTGCAGGTTTCCCAGAAGATCCTTGCCTCATCTTCTTGTGTCCCAAGGAGTCGAGAGACCATTTTTTCTCCCCTTCTCAAGTCTTGGGAAGTGTCAGAGTGGCCAAGCTCCAGATGAGGCAGCTGTTCCCAAATATACTCAGTGGGAAGAGTTTTCATAACAATAGGAACCACATGAAAGCTCCTGGAGTAGCTCCTCCTACTATTGAAGAGTCCTTTCAGTTGAGTGGTTTGCATATTGGGTTGCATAAATGACTAGACACACCAAGGGGTCCATTTTCAGCACTGTGCGCATAGAATTAGACACGCAAGCCTTGCTAACAATAATGAGAGTTGTGTGCAAAACTCTCTGCGCGATATGCTGAAAATATTCTGCTTAGTGAATCTTCCAGCTCACGGCTATTTCCTGGCAATGCTGAGCTGAGTTCTGGGAACACAATGAAAGTCTGGGCTCTGTGTGTGTTCACAGAGCTCTTTCCTTTAATTTCCAAAAAAAAAAAAAAGAGTGAACAAACAAACTCTCTCTTTCTCCCTCCCCTTCCCCTTTGTGTGTCTACAGTATAAATGAACTCTGCATTCCACTTTTCCTTCAGTAGCCTTAAGGAGCAAGCTTTAAGGCTGCTGAAGGAAAAGCCATTTGCCTTGGAGGAGCAGAACACAGATTTAGTACTACTGTGTGTCTGGTGTTTGTGCCAGACTGCTTAGCATGTGGCTATGCAAGTGAATCCCTTGGAGAGGCCTTTCTCTTAGCAAACACTGCATGGTGGCATCCTAGCTGCAAGCTGACATCATGCCCTGCTGCAGGTCACAGACCCTAAAAATATTTTCAAAGTTTTATTTATTTATCATATATCTATTCCTTTTTCAATGTGATAAGTCAAAAGACTAAGCAGTATTTTCCCAGTGGAGCTCTGCTAACATTGTGTTAGATTTTATATAAAAAGTGACTGTGCCCGAGGGATGGGGTAGAGGGTGGCAGCTTAGGACTAGTATCGCTTCCAGGTTCTACCAACAATTCACTCACCTTGAACAGGCCACTTTATCTCTTTGTTTTTGCCGTTCCTCCCTCACCTGCCGCATGTATCCAGACTGTAAATTTGTCATGGGAAAATGGCTGTGTTTATATGAGGGCTGGGAAAATGCAAATATCTGTGAGTAGAAATGGTAGTGAAAATTGTGACACAGTGGCTGTCATGCATGTTTTTCATTAATTAGGAGTTCCTGGGGTCTTTTTAATTAATTAAAATTAATTTTTAAATCATTATTTAACCACAGAATTGGGGGATAATAAGTTGGTTCAGTTGAGAGGGAAAATTAATGATGCAGCCAGATGCATTCATGATGCCAGCCTGTTTCATGGAAGACAGTGCATATAGCGTAGTCGTTTTGTTTCCTCAGCACTGAAAGTCTCAAACAATCCAGTAGCTGCTTTCTTGCTCACAGCATCAATTTTGTTTTAAAATCAGCAGTCCCCAAAATCTCTTTTTTTCTGGATTCACTGTCTTACTGCCAGTAGAGGCCATGTCTGTCTTTTTACTCTGTTTCTGTGTGCTTGCTTCTTTTTTCCTGCTTCTTTTTTCCACTTCTTTTTTCACACACACATGCACACATACACACACTCCCCCCCAACCAAAACTCAGCAAAGCTCCAGGGAAATGCAGGTCTCTGAGTACACTAGTGTATGCCTCCGTTTCAGGCAGCATATTCCCAACTATCCCTTGCAGCAGTAAAAACCCACAGTTTCAGTGAGGTTGAATGCAACCAAAGCCATGTGAGTTTCTGTTTTATAGAAAGGCATTTACTACAGGCTGTCTTCTGGTTCACTGCAGCCCTGCACAGCACTCAGTCAGTCCAAAGAGACCACAAGTACCCAGCTGTCTGTACAAAGGAGTCCCCAGAGAGTGCAGGAGCTGGGCTAGGACACTCTGATGCCTCCCTCCAGGTTACCAGCAAGGAGAGGTCAAAGTGTGATTGCTCCCTGAAGTATGCCTGGGCATCTGGGGTCAAAGGCAGAAGCTGCTTCAAATTGAGTTCATGGAATATATTCAGAAGGTCTGAATTAGATCATTGGTGTGCATTAAAATCACCATTCCTTTTCTAGGGCTCAGATTGAGCAACACTCAGCTAAATCTTAAGACAGGGCACCCAGTTGCTAAGCAAGGTGGCATGAATGCTGGTAGATGCAGTGTTTTCCAAACAGCATAGATGGCATCTCAGGGTTTGAAAGCCGTGTGTCCTTGCAAAGGCAACTGAGTTTGTATTCAAAGCCTGAGCCTGTGTCATGGTGATGACGAGAGGTGTAAGTTCAGGTAAGCTTTCTATAGAGGTTGCAAAAGCTTTTGATCAGCAATGTTTTATTGCCCTGGAAGTGCTGCTTGCTGGTTACAACTGGTCTTACTGGGGGAATGAGAGTAAGATGCAGCAACAGATTAGTATTTTTGCCTAGTGCAGATCTGACCTTAGATTTATAAGCTTCTCTCTAATCCACAACTGAGAGATAACATGCTTTTGAAACCAGAGCAGACTACTGCACACCTTTCTTCTCTTTTTTTATGGACCTTTAGTTGCCTGCAGCAAAGAAAACATCGTGACTTATGTTTCTTTTTCTCTCAGTTCTAGGGAAAATTCGAACTGCGGTGGGCAGTGCACAGCTTCTCATGGCCCAGAAATTTTACCAGTTCAGAGAGCTTTGCGAAGAAAACCTGGTATGTAACTTTTCTTCTAGACACTGTTGTGTGCCTTTTACTAATCCCATGAATAATCCTACCTAAACTAGACAGATTTTCTGACTAATATGGTAGTTTTTCCAGTAAAGGCATTAATACGAATTTGGGAGTAACTCTACGAAACTTGGTGGAGTCAGCATGAGTTTCACAATATCTTGAGAGCCTTAAAATAACGAAGAGCAAAAACTGAAATATCATTGTGTGTCTGCTACTCACTTCAGAGCAGCAAGGATCTGTCCCCTTGCCTCTGAGGTCAGTTTGCATGAGCACAGAAATATTTGGGTAAAAGACCTTAAGGTCATTCAGGGTGGACCAGAAGTCTCAGGAGTGGAGCTTTCCCATGTAACCCAAATGCTGCCTGTATTAAACAAGACAGAAGTACCAGGGAATCAGACACTGAAAGTGGGTGCTTCATGTTCCACAACCTCAATAGTGGAAGGGAGAAAAGTAATTTTCCAGAGTGCTAAAATGGCAAAGACGGAAAGAGCCATTATGTTGTTATTATTATTATTACTGTATGTAATCGGTATGTGCTACCACTATCATTATTATTTGCAATTTTATGCTGTTAGTAGTAGTAGAATCAGAATTCTATTCCTGTTGATAAATAAAAATACATTTCATACCATGTATCTAAAGCAGTATTCTCAAAAATACTTACAGCACTTACAGAAATTTTCAAATTTTTTAATTAGCAATCCATCCTTGCATAGTAAATGCAATGCATTTAATTCCCAAGTTTGGGATAAATTGCTAGAAGCCCAGAAAGCATAGAGCACTATGCTCTGTGAGCACAGAATAAGGAAGGGAAGGCAAACCCTGTGATGATCACCAGAATGGGCTCACCATCTTCCACATCACTTCCAGTTCTCTAAAAATCAAGCCCCAAAATTAAAATCTGCCTGAGTGGATAAATGTAACAGAAAACCTTCCAATTCTTAATATAAAAACTGAAAAAGCATTTTGGTTGCACATCTTCGTAAGTAAAGGCCTACAACTGGGCAACCTGCTAGTGTCCAGCACTGAAAAACTAGGAATCCAGGTAAAAATTCTGTTCTCCTTTTGAATCTAAAATATCTACCTTATTGTTTTCAATAATTGCTGCTTTGGTGGTATAATCATCCCATCAAAATAATTTTGTCATTGTTGCTCTAAAAAGCACAAATATTTAGAAATTTCTTAAGGCAAGCAACTGACTCTTTTGTGTTTATTGCTTCTGGCGAGGGAGAAAACTTGCAATGAGTAAAACTCAAACCACTTCAAATAACATTCAGGGGTCTAATAATAATTATTTCTTCTTCATTAATAACAACATATCAATATAATCTTACAAGGCCTCAGCATCCGTTAAGTATTTCTGACTCGGGACAGTGTGGGTAGGGTTAGGATATCACTGGCTGTGCCTAGGAATGTCCCTAGGCAGATCCTGCCACGGGGGACCTGCCACCTGCCCTTTCCCTGTGGTCCATGTGGGGTAGCCACTGCCTTCCGTGAGCGGGGGCACAACAGCTTGACACAGAGCCAGACTCCTCACAAAAGTCCCCCACCAGTAAGTAACATTCTGTTTTGTTTCTCTCTCTGTGGCTCACCAATCACTTGGATATTCTGAAACTGCTTTGCATTAAGAGGTACTTTGCACAAATGCTTTACATTAAGAGGTACTAAAGCCAACGTGTTTTTTTCTTCTGTTGTACAGAATCCTAATGCACATCCACGGCCGACCTCCCAGGATTTAGCAGGGTTTTGGGATATGCTGCAGTTGTCCATAGAAAATATTAGTATGAAATTTGATGAACTTCATCAGTTAAAGGCCAATAATTGGAAACAGATGGATCCTCATGACAAGAAGGTAGAACATTGTAGATTTTGTATGCTTCATTTAAAACCCTGCACAAACACTGGACAGATTAAATAGGCCTCTGTGTTACAGCCTTGACGTTAAAAATGTGAAATGAAGTTCATATCAAATTAATTTCATTGTAATAACAATGTTTACATAATAATCATCTGGGATATTATCTGTAATATGTTTCAGGCATATTTTTAAACCAAATCTGTCTTTGTGAATCGGATAATGGGAATGTGGAACTTTGTTAAGCTTTACATTTAATCATATTAGATGATCAATCGTTGGAAGGAACTGCCTTATATATTTATTCTAAAATTAAATAAATCACGTTTACGGTTCATATTATTGCATATAGCAAGAGTTCTAGGTTGTGTTACTGAAAAAAATAGGGAAGCACTGTAACCATCACTGACTTTGGTAACCAGATTACAGAGATATCAAAAATATGCCTTCCAAAATGTTGCACAAAAGTACTTCTGCTTCTTTTTTTTCTTTTTTCTTTTTTTTTTTTTTGTCTGTTTGCTTTTTTGTTTATTTTGGGGTTTTTTTAATGGATGATTTCATAATCAGGTTCATTTTGCTGATAGTATTTTTTACCTAAGGTGGCATAAAAATCATCTGGAGCTTTGGTCTTTTTTTTAAATGTAGTCTTCTTCCATCACCATGAAAAACTACACCATCTCCAAGTGTGAGCCACATTCCACTTTCCATTCTCATTTGGCACCATTGCCTTATTTTTCTCCTTACTATCCGCATCGAGACAGACAGCGCTTGGGTGAGACAAAATACACAAATGTTTCAGAAAACTCTTAAAAGACAGACCCATTCCTAGAGGAATCAACAGTTTAATGTCGCACTCCTATAGGTATGTAATTTGATGGCTGAATTTCCACTATGGCTGGTCTGGTACTAATTAATAGAGCCAACAGGTAGGGTCTCTGGAAGGAGGGGGAACGTGACTTACAGGTACAGTGGCTCAGACAGGAGTCTGGGCTGCCCCAGCGGACGGTCAGTTGGCTGCCGATGACCAAAGCGGTGTTTCTTTCAGACTAATAACCACAGTAATATCAAACCCCATCTATCTTGCAGCAGGAAGTTTGCAATGGCAGTGCTGGTAGCATTCTCCCTCCTCCTCTGTTTAAGACTAAATTCTCATTCCTGACTTAGGAGTGCCATGTTCACATAATTTATGCACAACTAGTGTGTTTTGTAGGGGGATTAATGGGAATGTGTTTTACTAGGCCAAGGAACTGAAGGCAAGTCTTCTTTTTTTTTTTTTTTTTTTTTTTTTCCCCAGTATCTGTCAGAAAAGGAAGTTAAACCCATCAGGCATGCATGCACAGAAATGCTGGTGTATGGTCTTTCATTAGCTTTTACAGTAAAGTGGGTAGGCTGAGTGTTTGCAATTGCAGCAGTAAGAAATGAGAGCTTTCCTTAAAAAAAAAATATATATATATAATAAAATGTGCCTTTGCTTTACTTCTAAAAAACATTTCAAAGAGTTTTGAACAAAAAGACTATAACGGGTTAAAGGAAGTTAAGTAGTTCTGAAGAAAGGGACCTACAGTAGGACAGTAAAGATTTTAAAGAATTACACTGGTGTTGTTCCTGTTTCAACAGCATTTGTCTATGATTTTAGATGGAACAGATCATCTCCTTTTTTAAAAAAGGAATTAAAAAAAAAAGAAGAAGAAGAAAAAAACTTTCTGTGGAATTGATATTTGCAGTTGCCTTTGGCCTTTGCCACTGGGCCCTTTTTAAGCAGCATAGATTAATCCCTGGACTGAGAGAAAAAGCGGTATGAATAAGTGTAACTAAGCACCTTTATATATTGAGCCATGGAAGCTGTTGTGAGCAGCATGAGAGAAAACGAAAGGGCAGAATGGAACCTTTGTAGTGCGATAAAATCCCTTCGCTCAGAGACCATGTTCACAGTTGGAAGGGGATGTAACTTAAAAGACAATCTAATTAACTTGACAAAGTCTTTGTGGCTGCCTGAAATTCAGGCCTGAATACACTTTTCTTTTTCAGGAGAGATCCCTCTCTGAGGGTTTTTTTTTTGGTTGGGTTTTGTGTGTGTGTGTGTGTGCATGCACCATGCTTAAAAGTCCTCCTTTTTGATCACATAACTGGAGCTAGCTGCCACTGTGATGATTAATGCATGTTCTCTTAACGGTTTAAAAGTTTTTCCTACCCGTTTTTTTTCTATTTCTAGCTGATTGTACTTTGTCATGCCTGTTTAGCAGGAGAACAGAGTTTATGAGCTTGCACAGTGAGACCCAAAGTGTGGGCCTTTTGCGTAGTGATGAAGCCACTACAAAAAAAAATACACATAAACATACAATGTTTTTTAAAAAAAATATTTATTTCGCTGCACCACCTGCAGGCAGCTAGTTCCCATCTGCAGTTGGGAAGACCAAAGCCATGGTGTCCCCTTGTTGCCAGAGCACCTAGCGTTATGCACATATAGGAGAGTGTCCCAGGAGTCGGGGCCCTGCAGAGTGACTCTGCCGAGAGCGGCGTTCCCTCCTTCCCAGCCGCAGGCGACCGCGCTGGTGGCGGGAGGCAGCGTCCGAGATGCTCTCCTGTCCAGTCCCTGGCACCGGGAGGAGATGCCTGGATCCCCCCACCCCGGGGAGCCGCACTAAGCAGGTGGTGGTGGGGGCCTGGGCCCTGGCAGCACCGGGCGTCTCACACGCACCGTCCCTGAGGAGAAGTAGTCCTGCGGCCAGCCCTTCCCCTCCCCTTTACCCTTGCCCTGTGTTTATGAGCCCCTGAGCACAAAAGCCAGTTCACTGAAGACAGAAAGGCAGATAAGAACTAACAAACCTTAGGTAAAATGTGTGTTCTAACTACTGACGTATCCTAGTTTTTCCCGCCTTTCCCTGAGAAGCTGTATAATGCCATTAACCTTCTGCTTTGATCAGGAGAGAAGGGTCCCTCCTCCAGTGCCAAAGAAGCCATCGAAAGGTCAGGTGCCACTCATACGAGAACGCTCTCTGGAAAGCTCGCAGCGTCAAGAGGCCCGGAAACGGCTGATGGCTGCCAAGCGCGCTGCATCGGTCCGCCAGAACTCAGCTACCGAGAGCGCCGAAAGCATTGAGATATACATCCCCGAAGCCCAGACCAGGCTATGAAGGGATCCAACCGGGAGGACTCTCTCTGGCAAGACAAGCCTCATGTATAATCTGCCCCTCTAGGCTCCTGCTCAAGGTCACCACGAAGTATTTGTACCTCCTCCTCTCCTCTCTCGCTCTCTCTTCCCTCCTCTCCCTCTCCCCTCTCTCTGTACACAGCTGCCCCGATGCTCCCAGTGAACTCCACTGCCGTGGCGTAGTTGTTGGTCCTCCGAGAGATGTCCTCTAATCACCCACGCTTTCTGAAGGTTCACCCATGTCATCATGATGCTTTGTCACATGTACTGATGCTACCACTTTGCCTCATGTAAACGAGTACAATCCTTTTTTTCTTTCTGTTTGAAACAAATAATCGCAGCGCTCAGACTTCCACACACCCATGCACCTGTACAGTAGATGCTCCATTTAACTTACTCATGATCTTTAGTTGATCTAAAGCTAGTCTGTTACCCAGTGTACAGCAATATCAAACTGTAGGGGACTTTGGAAATTTCAGTCACGCAGGGTGATCCTTTTGGACTCTGCCGTCTTCCTCACAAAAGATGAAAGCAGCTATGACTTGGATTCCCTTCTTTTTATTACTGTTTTTTTTTTTTTTAAAGCAGATGGCGCACTTTATTCTAAACCTCTGAATTACACCTTTTCACCTGAATTTATGGAGTCACGCAAGGGGAGGGGGCTGGGTGGGAGTGGGGAGGGAGGGGAGAAAAAAAACACACAGATCTATGGGGGTGAAAAAGCGGAAATAAATCCCGTAGGTGAGGTGGCGAGGAATAGAAAAGATTCTGTGTAAAGATACCTGCACACTCACAGCTGCACAAACTGCCTCATTTTTATTTCATCAATCACTATTTAAACATTTCAATCAGCAGAAGATTGTAAATTCGATCTTCCAGGGAAATAATCTATTTTGAAAGGCAATAAAAGAGTGAAAAGGAAGGAGATAAGAAGCAATGACAGTTGAAGAGAGAATATAAAAGAAGGATTTTCTTGTCCAAGTATTAAGAATTTTTAAAATTGTACTGTATTGTCAATTCCTCTTGTATTGTATTGTATGGATTATATTGGTTAAAAAAAAGAAAAAAAAAAAAAAAAGAAAAAAAAAGCCTGGTTTTGTTTATGTCTTAATCTCGGTGGGACCATCCAATCTCACACATCCACGCAGCCACACACAGACACCTGTAGGTGAATTGCTGTACATGGAGCCTCTGATGCTTTTCCAGGCCAGGCTTGCTTTGCTCTATCCACAGCCAGTTGTATGCTACAGTTCAGACTGCTCATCACCAAACAGTCCATATCTAGGAGTGACTTTCTAATTCAGCTTCCTCTTAATAGTATAAAAGACCCATTTGAAGAAGAACAATAAAGTATTTTTCACAAGTTACGGAATCAATATGAACTTTTTTTTTTTTCCACGACAAGCCTTCCTACCCTGTCTTTTGCCATTGTTCTGCAGTTACGAAAAATATGCATCCCAAGTAGCTCGTTAACACTGGGGGGAAATGGCAGACAATAGGGCTGGAAAGAAGCATGAGAGGACAGCCCTTTCATGCCTGTCTCCCCCCAGCCAGCCCCAGCTGAGGCAGGGGCTTCTCCTCCACCTCCTCTGACAGGGACCAATGCTGACCACGCCGCTACTGAAACCTCTTGTGCCAACACTAGGAAAGCCACATCAGGCATGTTGCTGGAAGCAAGTTGTGTGCATGCGTGTGAGTGTGTGCGAGCACACGCCTGCCTAGCTGGCACGTGCTGCTGAATGCAGAATTAGCATGAGCTGGTTTGGATGATGGGGCTGGTCCAGGGCAGAGGAGCTCTGTGTGGCACCCAGCATGTGCGCGGCCCTGGAGCGATGCTTTCTGGACCTCTCTGCTGCTCCCCGCGTGCTCTTCACCACAGCTGCCAGAGCATGGGTATGCGGGAGAGGAAGGCAGGCTGCTTTCTGCTCCCAACAGGAGCAGGGGCAGGGACAGCCCTCTTCATGGAGGGGCGCAGCCATTACTCCATGCCAACTCTGGCTGGCTGTGCCCATAGCTGTTAAACCGTTATGGACGATCCAACTCATGAAAAATCCCGCTGCCAGGGTGGCGCAATTCTGCAGCTTGCATTGAGAAAGCATTTAAAATTGTCATCAAAAAGTTAAGCTCTTGCTAAAACTATTCATCGAGATCATGCCAGACAGCTTCTTTTCCTATGACATCATAGCCAGGTGCTAATTTGATTTTATTCAAGAAAATAGGAGAGGTAATAGGTTCTGGCACCAGGTATTTTCATGAAAGCATACTAAAACCACTACAGAATTTGCTACCTCTCAAAGCCATTGATATCTGAGCTATGTCTTTATAAACAGGGCACAAATATTTACTGCTGTGGTTTACAAGATAAGGGCTAATAATTTAATATATAAAAGACTTTTAACTAGAGTAATCAGAAATCCAGTGTAACCCTAGAGTGCTTTGTGTTACAGGAGCTTCGAAAGGTTTGACCCTCTGAGCGTTTGAATGCCAGTGTATTTGCTAGTTTTGAAACACTGCGTTTAACTTTTAGCAGCAAAGAAACATCACAGTGTTTGCAGTATGTAATAGTGCCAACTGCCACTTTTGAGCATACATAGTCATAGGAAGTATTAATTCTTTGGAACTCATTTGTCCTGAAATATTCAAAGCAGTATTCAGGTGAAAGTCCACATTCACAACTGTGTTGCAGAATTATTTAGTTTTGTGAATGTTTTACAAACAATGAGTTAAGACTTGGGTTGACAAGTGGCTACAGAAATTTATATCCAGCAAGCTCCCCCATAAAAAAGCAGAAAAGCAAAGACTATCCAGTCTTGTACAATATGAATTATTGTATTTGTATATCATAGAATATTTTTTGTATCCATTTAAAATAAATCTATTCCTTGCTGAATGCTTGTTAGTTCATATGGCGCTGGAGAAGGTATTATAATATTTGCTTTGTTTTTTAGCAAAATACTAAAAATACAGCCAAGATCAAGAAATATAAAATAGAGTAATTCTGCCCCTAGAATGCCACTAGTTAACCACTTGACTCATTTACCTACACTAATGCTAGTATATTTGCTCTATCATATTTTAGTATCATTTGTAACTATTTGGTTTTAGTCTAACCTACCCAGTGTATATTAAAAATGCCTATATTCTGTTTCATTTTGGGACTAAAATATTTCTTTTTTTTTTTTTTCCTTGGGGGAAATTTTAGAAAAGGTTGGTTTTGTCTCTTGCTTCAAAAGCTAAAAAAAAGAATAAAATTAAAAAAAGTATTTATTATATTTTTTGCAGATGTTTCCATAAAATTCTCATAATCTTTTTGTAAAGAAAGATTAAGAAATGGATTAAAGATTTTTAATATTTGAAAAGGTAAATAGAAATAATTTATTTGTAATATATTTCATTTTATTTATTGGTGTTCCCTTACTGCTTTGATGTGCACTATCACTTTAATTTAAACTCTATCTTTGTGAATTTATTGGGGGGTTTTGTTTGGTTTTTTGGGTTTTATTTGGATTTTTTTTAGGAAAATTATCAAATGTGTATTTTAAGTAACTGGAATGTAAATCACTGGCCTACCTGCATTCCCAACTGTGATTTTAAAAATGTTTTTGATTTGAAACAAAATACACAAATTTTAAAGCCTTTAAATAGAGGAGAGTGTTTTTATGGCTTACTGATTTGGATTTCTGTAGGGTTATCTATCTAGTTTGTGTGTGGACAGGAAAATGTAAATAGATGAATGTTTCCCATAATGTAAAAAGAGCAAATTAATAAAATAATTAATGCACTGCTTGTAAGAGCTGTGGGTTTTCAATGTAAATTCCTTCTCCCAGAACTGCCAAGGCATTTCATTTGATGTGGTCAAGGATAAAAGCACGACAAGCAGAATGTTTCTCTTAAGCACTCATTGCTTAAGACCCATCCTGCAAAGTCTCATACGAAGAGTCCTGCTGAGCACCCTGGAAGTGCTCATCTGCAGAGAGTTACTCACAGGCGCAAATGTTGCTGTGATCAAGGCCTCAAGCCTTAGCAAAATCTTCAAAGACACTTCACAGAGCCTGGCCAAACCCTGTTGAAGATGTCAGGAGTGATGCTGGGGACTTCAAAAGAAGCAGCGAGAAACCCCCAGCCTGTTTCTTTTTGCCCTTGCTGGTTCCCTTCATCTTGCACTTATCTCCAGTGGTGGCTGGAACACGGGAGGGAAAAAGGATCCCTGGCAGAGGTAGCTGGCTTTCCCTTCACTGGAGTCCTGCTTCCAGACAGGGTTCTTCCTAGTACATGAAATAAAGACAGTCACCAGATCCCATAGAAATATGTTCCAGATTATATTGTTCATGGCTACACCAGCATTTAAACAGATTCTGATTCAGTCTATAGACCCTAATAGTTATATTAATAGCATGCCAGTGTTCTACCACATGACATTTCTCCATGTTTAGACCCTCAGCACAGGAAGATAGAAAAGATTTGTGCTGGGAATCTACAGGCAGAGAAACTTCTGCATAAATGTTTATTACCACTGAGATGAAGTGATTTCATCTGCTGGAATATGTGTTCTCATTGGTCACTGATAAACTGAAACATCAGGGATGGAAAAAAAAAAAAAAAGTTTTATTATTTCCAAACCTTTCTGAGGTGACTGGTTTCTTTTTGTAATGAGACTAGATTGGAGGGCGTAAAATAGCAGATATGTTTCAAGCTGTTCTCCAGCAGAAGAATGAAGAAGTCCAAAGCATGCCTGATAGCCCTGCTTTTCATGCATGCTTAAGGTAAACTTTACGCCTACTTATATTCAATGGTCCCTTCTAGATCAAATCGTGAGCCTTCTCCACAAGCACAGCTTGTTGTCAGTTTGTTTGCCAAAGTCTGTTCTCTCCTGCTAGACATTTATTTTTGCAGCACGCAACAGGCAAATAATAGTGTTCAACCATCAGTTTGGAGTATGCTCGCCTATCAGATCCGTTTAGAGTTGGCGTTGACTGTGAGCTGGCATTTTTTGTAGCAATTAATAATAAAAATATTGGTTGCTCTGCTGCCATTGGCATTTGTCATTGGAATCTTAGGTATATAAGGTGATTTTGGAGTGCAGTCAATAAGGGAAGTTCTCCTTTCCCACTCTATGACATAACTTGGTTGGGTCAGCCCCATCAGCCTGCCAAACCTGGGACCAGCACGCACAGTTGAAACCTATTTGTCCCCCGTTCCCTTTAGTCTGGTGCTATATGCCAGTGACCTATAAAAACATGCTGTCCTGCCATGGCAAGCTCCTTCACAACCATCTTCCCTTCCTGGTACTTTTGTACATGGCAGGGAGGTTTTTGTAGGCTCTCTTCTGCGCTGCAGCTCGGCCTCTGTTGTAGCAGAAGCAGGTAGGTGCTATCACTCGATTCATCTGGATGCATTTTGATGCCAGCTGCAAAACATGACGTGACTGGCCTTTCCAGCCAGCGGCCAGGCTTTCCCACGCTTGGGTCCCACCGGCGGGCAGCACCCTCTTCGGTAGCGCGGGTGAATACAGTGGGTCCTCCGTCGCTCGGTGAGTCACACAACCAATCCACAGCGAGACAAAGGGACGAGGAAAGGAACAGGGCTTCCTGGTAATTGTGTTTTTCATGGTTCTCTTCACTGATCCGGTAACAACATAATCGTAGAAATCAGAGACAGAAAAGCTCTGCTGGGGCATTGTGTTAACACTCTGCCGGTTCCAGATTGCGATCTACTGAGCTGTGGCAGGTAAGTCATCACCTCCCTGGTTATGCTCCACCCAGGGGGGGAAATAAAACAACATATGAAAGGTGTGTGGGGGGGAAGAGATACATTAAAAAACAAGCTGAGTTGTGACATTGCCACCACCTATTATGGGCAACTCTGGATGCAGAGGCCTTCTTCATCTTGACTCTGTGCTGAACAATCCCCATGGCTGGGTGCCAGGCTTTTCCCTGTTTTTAGCCAAACAGAATGGAAGCAATTATGGATTTTGCCAGCTCTATTCAAAGAGGAGAAATACTGGAGCATTGCGGAGCCCCTGGAGAAGCAAAACACTGTATGGCCCCAGAGCTGCACTGACAATGGTGCTCTGCCACATTTCAGAGCTTTCAAAGTTCAGGCAAAGGGAGGGGCCTTGCCTGGAGTTAAAGAAAAGCAGTAGGACAGAGGGTGGAGGATGTTTTACGGATATCAAATGTCTCACCCAGGTAAGATAAGTCACTTGGGTAAACAACTGTGTGCTCAGGCAAACTTAGTTTGGAGACAGTAACTAGGCAGGTGAGATGTCAAATAGCAAAAGGTAACCCCTTCGATCTAACTAACCTATTTCCCCAGCAGGAATGTCCAACCTAACACTTTTTGCTGACTTTTAACTAGAGAATTATTGAAGTCATGTCCTTAAAATAGTGTGGCTTATGTTTTCTAACTGTACTGGCTAACCATGCTCAAAACTGCAATCTGGAACCACTTTGTGAGCATATGTTCAGCAGTGGATTGCTGCAGTCCTTGAACCAGAACTGCGATCATCCCTGCTTTTGTTGTGTGCGCTCCAGAAAGTACATAGTGCTGAGATGTTAATGTATTGCATGAGTTGGACTATGTTACTTACCATCTTTTAGCATATTCTTTTTTCTTTCTTTTTTTAATAAGCATTTGTCACAATAACTCACTATGTTCCAGTCCTTTCGCTAGTCTTGGGAAGAAAAGTTTCCTACCACCTGAAAACAAACAATACTGAAGCTTTTTAACTTGTAGATAGATCTGGCAAATCATGGCTATGCCTGGCCTAAAGGCAGAGGGGGTGAACAGAGATAACTGATGCACTTCAGCATGTCATTCCTCATCTCCACACAAAAACTGACAGTGAAAGGGAAAAACTGGTACTGGTCAGGCAGCTCACAGATGATGCACCAAAACTGCATTTCTATGGTATGGTACTGTGAAATGAGCACTGACAGCATGGGCCATGGTACTCAGAGCCAAAACAGGAGTGTCACCAGTGGCCCTAGGGAAGGAGAAAAGCAGAAGGAAGGAGGGGCACTTGGCAGAAGGGCCTGGATGCCAAGTTAATCTGTGACCAAAGCGTTTGCTGTGGCAATCTATAGCAACAGCTGAAGGGGGAAATTCCTTTCCATTTTGGAACATTGCTTCATTAAATAGTTTCTAAATATCCAGCATCCCCTCCCACTGCATCAGTACCACCATAACCACAATTTCCACTGTATTATTTACAAGCCTCAGAAGTGCCAGGGCAGCATCATGCTCTCAAGGAGCCCCTGGAACCCAGCTGAGTGCAGGAGAGATGCAAGTCCCTGGGCAACTACCAGGGCTTGCACAAGACAGGGGCTTATCACACATTATTGAAATGCCAACTCTGGGGGAATGTGGCATGGATTTATCACCAATAAGGAGACACAAAAGTAACCCAGGTCGGTTCATGGCTGTTATTTCCACGAAGTAAGCTGTCACAGTGGGAAAGAAGAATCTGAAGGGGTGAGTCCTGATGCCATCTCACTAGCAACTGTTTTAATTCCAGCATAAACACCACTGTTTGATTTTTAGTGAAGTTGCAGTTGCATTTGCAGTGTTGAGAGAGAAAGAAGACTTAATCCGGGGCTAACTGCCAACTGTGAAATTTAGTCAAGGCATAAATATGAATCTTCAACAGCTTCAATAGGAACATGTCCATTTGTATATCTCTGAGTGAACCCAGGGCAGCTATGCCTAAAAAACCTGAATGTTAAATCATGATCCTATGTATGAGGATCCTATGACCTTGCTCACTTCCCTGATTCACCACATAGTAACTACTGCTGTGATTTCTAAAAAATTTGAAAACAGTAACTTATGTCAATAAATCTGCATGACTACATAAAACAAACAGCATCTTTGATAAACAGGTAGTGTGTATCAACCTGAAAGACCCTGTGAAGTACTCCTTTGTATTACTAACCTAATACTTCAACTGACAAGAGGTTTCCTTTTGTTTACAACTTTCCTGGCAATAGCATCATGACGACTGCAGCCTGTCTGGAAGAATGCACAGAGACCTGGGAACTCAGCCATACATTAGCAAACTGCACTTGTACTCCACGCGTTTCTCATCCTTTGCTTAATAGCCTTGTGCTTGTACACAAAAGGGTAAAAATGCTCCTTGTTTGCAGAATTGTGTTTTACCATGATGATCCGCGTTGATGAGCTTCTCCTAGGCAATGCTGAGATTCCAGGTAGTAGGCAGCCCATTTGTCCTCTCTGAGCAAAAGTATTTCTTAGAAGAAGGTGGAGAATAAAATTAGGAAACCAAGCCAAAACAAAGAAAACCTGCTGAAGCACGCAGAGTTTGTCATTAAAGTGTAATTCAAGCAAATTTTGCTTGTTAACAGTTGCATGTGCTGACATATCAATATTCTGAAATTATTTTTAACTGGAAATGTTTTCATATCATGTAGCTGGTGTGAGTTTAACAGTAATGGTCCAAGGCTTTCCAAAGTGTCAAGTGAGCATGACGCAAGTGCTGTTGCAGCATCTCTGCCACATGTGTTACCCAGAGCTGCCGCTGCCAGTGTTGGTATACTGAGGTGCTACTGCCCAGGAACTCTACCTCATGGAATGTCCCCCACTCACACGGTAAGAGGACATTGTGCAGTAGAAGCCACATATTTTCTGCTTTACCTTGCACTGATGCCAAACCAGAAATCCCACCAGAGCAGGGTGAATGAATCTCCTTTAAACACCAACAATTACACTTACCTGGGACAGACATTTAGCTTCCAACTCATCCAGCCTTTGTTCAAATGTCTTTACACCTCAGCTATCTTGCTCTGATTTTTCAATACACGATACAAAGCCCTGCTCTCATACCTCAGGAGCCAGTGGATTATATTTGCTCTGGACTGTCAGCATTGTAACTGACAGAAGTTGGACCCATATTTTTCTTCCTCCCTCAAAAGGTCAAGGAAACATGAAACTGCAAAAGTCTAATTCTTCTCTGTGTCACATTTGTGTAAGCCCAGAGGGCAACATGGCAATGGTATTTGTAATTTTTTTTTTTCCCCCCTGCCTTTTCAATACACAGCGCTTGGCACATCTGGTGACAGCTCACACAGTAACACGCTCCTTCTAAGAAGTTGCTTCTGATGAATACTGACAGCACCTGAAAGGGTCCCAGCCACCACAGTGCATGTGTGATAAGCAGGGGGATGGGGGGGCTGTATCACAACCTTAGCCTCCTTGCAGGTTTTCTGGTTCTGGTGCTGCTCGGTCACAATCCACAGTCCTGGGCACACACACACGCACAGTTCTTGTTAAACTGTAAATATTGTAAGAAGGTATTCAGTGTGATTTAATACCCCTATTAGCATGCCTCCAAAGCCCCAACTAAAGAAGCTGTGCTGGGCTGGGCTGAACATTGTGTAAATATTGATGGTTTCTATCTGGCAGTGTTTACAACCCAAGAAGGAGCCCTGCGCCAGAGCTCTCTGCTACGATTTTGTTATTTGTCTTGGGAAATGAATTGTAGGATTTAAAGTGTCATAAATGAGCATGTCCTTTCTTTCGCCACTACTAGGAGAGCAATTCCTTTACAAAGAGCTGTGAAGGCTAAGTCCTATACCTAAAGACTTTATAATCCTAACTAAGAACTAATCTTTTGGTATAAACACAAAATCCAATACTTTTTCTGCAGCTGTAATATACTACAATAAAAAATGATCTCATGGTTCCCAAACCTTTGCCAGGTAACAATGATTCAGCACGAGCAGGGCAAGGCATCACTGCTGCTCCTGAATGGGGACACGCTGTCAGGTAAACTCACTTTAAGCCTTAATGGAAGAGGCTGCTCCTGAAGCAGCCCCACTGAGAAGACACAGATATGGAGAAGAGGCTATGGAGAAATGCAAAGCAGGAATCAGCTAAGTTAACAATGCACATGTAGATAGTATGACTAGACACTGTAGGAATGGCTTTTGGCCCAAAAAAACCTCTGCAAGGGAGTCAGGAGCTGAGCTGCCCCTCAGAGTACAGCCAGGCACTACTGCCATCCATCATGCAAGCATAACTCCTTCAGAGTTCAAAGGCAAAGTTGCAAAAGACTTGTTATTCCTCAGGGTGCTCTGAAGATTTATGTACTGTCACCTACCCGGGCAATGGGAGATGTTTACCAGTCTCCTGTGTCAGCTGAGCTCAGGGAGCAGTAATGTGATTACAACACTCGTGCGTTCAAAAACGCCTTCTGGTTCCTCGTATCTCCTTGCCTGATCTCCAGGACAGTTCACCAGTGTTAAAAAAAAAACACAAAACCAAAACAACAAAAAAACACAACACACTACCAAAACACCACCCAGATCCAAAACATCTGAGGTGTGAGTACAGAAGCATCTCCCACATTTTCCCTTTTCCCCTGCCACTGCAGCCTGCAATTCCATAAATGGCATGTTTTTTCCCACAAGCCTAACCTTGTTGGGCGGCAGGGAGAGGCTTGGGAGTCTCACCTGCAGGCAAGGTTATACCTGCTAAGGTGGCAGTGCACATGGAAGGCTGGCATCTCACCACCACAGTGCTTGACACAGCACTTCATCGAGAGCCAGAAACCAGCACCTAGGCTCTCAGCTTCTCACGCTGCCCAAGACGGGGAAGCTTGTACCTTTGTAATTGCTGCACACACGCCGCGTCGGGGCTGCTGCCAGCGTTGTGCAAACAGCGGCTGCGCCCCGGCTCCTCACGGAGCCGCAGTCCTGCTGCCCTTGTTCCCTGGGCCCAGCAGCCACGGCCTGGGCACCGGGCGGCAACTTCAGACGGTGTCCCAAGCTCTGGTTAATGTTTCAGCACTTGCCCACTGCTGGTTGCACTTTGAGTTGTATACAGTGTGTTGTTGGTGATCCTGGCGTTTATGGGTTGGTTTCCACTGGTTGGGCACCTTCTCTTTTTGAAAGAGGAGGTTGACTCCAGAAATCGAATGTAAACAGACTGTCAGATCTCAAAGCCTCTGATCTCCACCCACACGTATGAAAAACCAGTAAGCAGTCTGCCATCAGGGTAACCTGGATTTCCACAGCCTTTGGGAGTTTTTTGCATGTGAGGAAAGGCTGCGGCACACCCGGACACCCTGTGAACCGCCGACAGGGCAAAGTTCTTGTTTCCTTTGTAGAGAAAAAGTTCAGGGCCGGATTTTGATTATCACAAGGAGTAGTAAAGTACACAGAGCAGAGATGGTGCATTGGTTAAGAGTTATCACCGAGGTGAAAAAAACAAACAGAAGCAGCAAAATAAAATCGTGCCCAGCTGAGGCAGCACTGCCCTACATTCTGGTGTGCACAGCCCAGCACCTGGGCGGCACACACAGCTTACAAAAAATGCCAGGCTGTGTTCTGGATGCAGCACAGTCTCCCCTGGCAGAGCAGGGAATGGTAGCACGGCTGCCAGGGGAGCCCTGCCAGAGTGTTTGGGTGATGGAGGGCTCATCCTACCCTTTTGAAAGCTTTCTTCAATGTGCAAGTTGAAATAAATCAGGTCAAGTACCAAAGTCCAGCGTTGTGTCCCTTGGCTTACATACAAAAAAAACCCAACACAACAAAACCCAAACAAACAAAAACCAGAGAAGGGATCAAGGGATCTCTATTTTTATATTTTAGCAGGATCTGCTACCCTGACCAGTGTTTGGATGTAAAGCAGGGTTGCTTCAAATGTGGTGATGAATGTAGTCTCATGCTACACCCAACCTGCCTCTTTACAATTGAATACTCTTTTATAAGTCTGGGAATGAGGAAAATTCACATTTTACACAAAATTAAAGTCCTGCCTGTCAGCTCCACAGAAGTGGGCTGTGCCCCTGCTTTGTTGTTGCTCGGTCCTGCCTTGGTCACCCTTTGGCACAGTTTTGGCTCCCCTCAAGGTTCCCAAAGAAATTGTTTTGTCTCTTACCATCAGATTCACCCACCCACATGCGAATATCCCCCAAATGGCAAAAGTTGTGGGGATTTAGAGGTGAAACATGAACGTTGCAGTCGCTGTGGCTGTTTAGAGAAGAAGGCAGCCAAAGGACCCAGCTCTTAGACTCTGCTTGCAAATGCCACCAGCGTACATGAGAAGAGCTCTGGAAAAATCTTGCCGCTCCAGGCTTGCACAACTGGGCTGTGAGCAGCGAGGGGTAGCAGCCGTGGGAACTGGCAGCAGGGTGACACAGGAGAGCATCAGGACTGCCAGACTATTCAGCTGCAATCCAGTTGCAGCAAGAGCCATCTTCCCCCACCCCCCAGCTCCTAGACGTGGAAAATATTCCCTGTCCTAGAAATTTGCATAAACCTGTGTACATTTCCTGCAGTCCTTGGGCAACAGGTAGAGTTGTGGTTCAACAATTTACGGGATCAAAGGCAGATTACGATCGTATCACCAGAACAGTTAAGTTATTACACATGTGCTCTTTAGATACCATTTCTTAAAGATCAAACCCTGACATATCCCAGGGAAGTAAGTTTAGGCAAACCAAGTAGCTGAGGAGTGGGAAGGTTTTTTTGTTGATGGTTGTTGGTTTTTTTCTTATGCACAGTCAGAATGTTTACTAGGGCTTTCTCAAAAGCTGTAGCCCTCATCTTGCACCCAGCCAGCACTTAAAATCCCCAAGGTGGGCTTGCTGGGCTGCCTTGAAGCAGGGCATTTCCTAGGGCATAAGGAGCATCCAGAAGGAGGGGAGGCTCAACCAGCAATAGCAGAAAGGGCCAAGGCACCAAGGGCTGGCCTGCAGCTTTTACAAGCACCTTGCGTGAGATTTCCTTGCTCTGTGTCCAGACCCGTGGCAGCTGGAGAGAAAGCAGAGTGTAAGGAGCCCCAGGTGGAGGCAGCAGCTCCAGCTTGGCTATGGCATCTCCTTGCACCCTGCCCAGGGAGCCCACTGATGCTGGGGGAGGCATCTGGGCACCATGCTGCAGCCCAGACTGGCTAGCAAATGCAGAAGAGGGCTGGGGAAAAGCCAGGATGAATGGAAAATCTTCAGGGAAGCAGAGGATCTGAAATCAAGCTCCCTCTGAGTTCAACAAGCATGACAGAGCTGCAGGGTAGGGTCATGCCACTAATGAGTTAGTTTGCCACTTGAGGAGGGTCTGGTTAACATAGGCATCCACTAGTCCACAATCCCCTTCTCACTCCTCCAGCTGCGGGGGAGGAAACCTGGCCTTCTGTATCACTGCATTTGAAAGAAAAGGAAAATGAATTTCCCACAGCAGAAATACCTGTTGTTTATCAGTGTAAATAGGAGGGAAAAACATCCCATCCCACCCCCCCCCTTGCCCCGAACCTCCATGAGCGCTGCTTATTTAAATTCAAGTTGGCACATCAGAGGAAGCTCAGAGTGATGCTGGCTGTTGGCATGCTCTCCAGCTGGGCTTCACACCCTGCCCTCCATGACACCACTAGCACCCTTCTGGCCTGAGGACCTGCACCCCTTCCACTGCTCTCACACTCGCATCCAGGTAAAGGAGTAAGGTGTTGCAAGACTGAGTGGGAACTCTCCCACAGAGAAACCTGTATGCCCACATTCCCACCACCTTCTCCTAGGGCCTGAAGAGGGATGCCACTCTCCCTTCAGGGGGTGAGTGGGACATTACCCCCTGCCCCAAGTGTCATGTACACAGCCAGTGAGAAAAAAGACCAGCTGTCTCTCAAAGACCCAGAGCACAGCTAGTATTTTACCAACCAGGCCTTCTGTGTCTGAGTAGCCTCCAGAAACTCGGGGACAGCCACCAGGGCAGCTAATACAGTGAAAAGTCTTAGCAGGCAAGGAGATGAAATTGGCTGAAGTTGCTTGTGGCAGGACAGAGGGAGCAGGGGGTCAAGGAGACCAAGTCTGGTAGCTTTATAACAGTATGTGCTTTGCAGATGTAAATCTATACATTAAAATGATATATTTGCAGAAGGTTTTTTCCATTTATCACCAGTTAAGGAAGAAAAACTTTTGAGGAAATATTTGGAAAAAGTTGGCAGCACATCACTGGAAATACCTTGGCTGAACACAAGCCAGGTGAATTTAACATGAAGAATTAATTACAGCAGCAACTGCCTAAGTAGCGTTTAATACAATAACCTGAACTAACCTTTCAGTCAAGGCTGACAGAGGAATGTCTGCTTCACACCTCACCTGATGGGGCATCCACCTGGGGAGGGCTGGTAGCAGCAAAGTCAGGACTCCATGCTGAAACCAGCAATGCCATCAACTTGAAACTAAAAACAATCCCTCCATTTTTAAAAATGCCCAGTGGATTTTATTATTACTTGCTTCTCTCTGTGTCTTACCCCTGCCAGAGCACAGAAAGCAGAAGTTAGAAATAAAGCTGAGCTATCTACACAAAGAAGATGTTCTTTCTCTCCTGAACAGAAGTTGATTCGTTTGCATCAGAGCAAGATTTGCTGTTGTGGTTAGTTTAACTGGGTAGAAAAAATCAGATGACTTTCAAAACAAGACAAAACTAGACAAAATAATCTATAACCTAGTCAAATGGACTATGCATGGTATTATGTAAGCACTCTCCAGTCAAACAGGGAGAGAGATGACAGAGGGAGAGTTCAAACAAGGAATGAGACTAGAAGTACAAAAGAAAACAAAACAAGACTTTCAGCACAAGGTCAGGGAATCAGAACATTGCAGGCTAGAAAAGGAAGTGAAATTACAGGCTCTGGCAAAACAGCTGAACCCTTACTCAGGAAAGTTACAAAACTGTTGTGATCCTGACCATCAGTTATGTCTCTACTATTCAGAACAAGTTCCAAGACAAGCTACACAAGTTTATAAAACCAAGCTGCAAGACATCGTGTTCTTCCCAGAATCAATCAAGTGATTTTTGTTTTTCATACATATATATAAAAATACCAGGACTATATATAGATATGGTGTCCTTACTAGGATATATACACACACACGTACATCTGTAGATATATAGTATCTTTGTAAAATCTATAAGCTGGTGGCAAATTATGATCAAGATTGTCTTTTCCATCAACAGCTTCTAAAGAATAAAAGGTAAGAAGGCCAAAAGACCCCAACAAAGCACTAAAATCTGTTCACCAATCAACATAAAAAATGTTGGTCCTGCAAAAGACTTAGGACAGTAGAGGCAAAACTAAGGGAAGAATGCTCAGTTTTATGCTTAAGCTAGATAGGACACACTGGTTAAAGAAAATGATAGGTTTATTCCTAATATAAGTCACTCTGGCCCTAAGTGTTTGTCTAGAAGGAAGCAGCAGCAAGCTTGAAGGGCATGACACATCATTTCCCTATGAGCTATTAGACTGTAGGGACTTCAGAAGTGGGACTAAACATTTTCTGTATATTTTTTAAAGACTATACTGGTAAAACTGAGAGGCCTCAAAATTGGGAATTATTTCTTTACTATAGATAAAAATTAATATTCTCAAAAAGAAGCTGAGCCCTTCCAACCCATGAAACATCACTGATGGAGAAGCTCCAGGAACACTTGCCAGGGTGGTATTTCCCCAGCAGCACAGCAGTGGTGCAGAGAGGGAACAACTCAGAGGGGCTACGCAAACGTATGTACCTACCCCATAGCACTGGGATTAACCTGCACTTGCTGCAGTCAGGCTGATCCTTTTCATCATTATCAGAATGATTTGATGAAAAGGTCACAGCAAAAAACACAGGCACGGTTTATAAATGCCCGGACAAGGGTTCTTTGCTGCGAGAGGGTCACATTGTTACACACCTACAGGCAGGGCTCATTGCCCAGGGCAGGCACTGGCTAGGCTGCAATTAGGGAAAGCAGCCTTGGTATGTGGTCCCAAAGAATTTGTCCAAGAATAAACAGGGTTAGAGAGTTGCCAGCTGCACTCATTCAACTCATCCTCACAAGCTGCCACCTGTCCCCCCAGTTAAGTCATTAATTCAAAGCACTGCTACCTGCATGCATCTTTTCAGGTTGATTACACGTTGGTGTAAGCAGATGAAAGATCAAAACTCTGTCAGGGAGAGCACATGAAACTTGGCAGAAACCCTCTTCTGGAACAGGGATTAGCTGGGAAGCGGAAACTTACTCACGTCTGTATCAGCTTCAGGAACTGTGATTCATGTTAAGTGGTGAGGCAGCATTGCAGTGCTACAAAGGGCTGTGAAGCTTATCTAGTCTGCAAGCCCGTGTAGCAGGACTAGTGATACTTGCCAGTCTTAGTCGCAGACCTGATGCCTCAGAGCTGAAGGCATTAGAATGCTTCAGAAATAAACAGAAGTTTTAAGGCAAGTAAAGCCGGTTTTTAAGAGAAAGATGAGCAAACGGCTAAATGCCACGGCTCTGAGGTGTCAACAGGAATGCACACAAAATTTGGATAGAGAATGTAGTCTGAGTTTTAACTTTGTGATTTTCTGTGTGTACAGAACTCCAGGCACTCATTATAGTGATGGGGACAGGAACAGAGACAGAACTGAATAGGAAGCACGTGGATGCAATTATTATGTCAGGAACAGCTTTAAGTGAGGTTTTGCTAGAGAGAGTGGCTTAACTTAATCTCTTTTCCTTCAGTTTGAACACTGCAGCTTGCAGGAAAAGAGCCTGCTGAACCAGCGAAACAGGATAGAGATGTAACAACTCCAGCAACTGGTGAACAAGAAACTTAAGTAATGTCCTGAAAAGTGAACATGTGCTGTATTCATGCCAGTAATCCCTATTTGGCAAAGTTGACAACTGCAAGATGCCAAGAGGAAAAACAAAACAAAACATAAAACCAAAAACAACCCCAAAAAACCCAAATGAGCTTTAAAAGAATTATTAAGTACTCCAGGAATACATTTTAAGCATTAAAAAAACTGCATGAGCACGGTGAGAAAAATGATGAATGAAAACAGACTTTGGCAGGCAGCACACAGTTAACTGCAAATGACCTAAATACCATCGGTACAAAAGTGACACTTAACAGGGTCACGGTGCACCTGGGTGTCCAGCTGCACTGCACCTTCTGCCGGCTGGGCTTCCTGCTGCAGGCTTTCCTGCTCTCCAAAAGGAAAACCGTGACCATTCTACATCACCCACGCTCTTTCTCCCCAGAGTTTCTGCTTTCTTTCTCCTGCCACCCCTTTTCTGGCGCAGCGCTCCCTGCACCCCTCTGCCCAGGCAGCAGCATCCCCCTGGCTGCAGAGCCAGAACCACCCAGGATCTCGCAGACCAGCTTCACTGCCCTCCCGGAGCCAGTTTTCCCGGTTTCGTGCTCTTCCTGCGTGTCTTCCCTCCCCCACAGCACATGAGGCCAGCTGTTACAGCTTCAACGGTCTTACAGACGTGTACATTGACCTCATGGCAGAAGCCGGGAGACATGTGGGATACCACAGCCCCCTCCCCCATGCACACGGGCTGCCACGCCAGTCTCGAGATTCCTCTCCCTATTGTAATTATTTTTGCTCTGCGCAGAGATTTATCACATGCAGCTGCCACAAGTTGTTTACAAGATACAAAAGCCATGAAAACAAGGTTGATGAAGTCTGCGTGAGCTGTTTTCCCTGGCACGGATTTGTCATACTTCTGAGCTCATTTACGCCCTGACCGGCCACGCGGTCTCCAGTAACGCACAGCGATACCTTCCCTTCATCTTCACAGTCAGCCTAAGTGTGTGTTTTCAGCCAGAGGTTGGGTTTTGACACAGCTGCCTTACAATTAGGTTTATCACTGAAGCAAGAACTACAGAAGTGCCTGTGTTGTCTTACTGCTTCTTACTACTGCTTTTTTGTTTGTTTGTTTTCCCCACACCACAGTAAACCAAGTTTCTAGAAATACACTTTTCTTTTGCCTTACCAGGGATGAGTGTCCACCACATGAAGCCTTTAGTTTCGTTTCTAGGACTCCTGCTTCACCTGATACTTCACACATACTTACCTTTGATTTTACCTGGAGTTACTTCAAGTTTCTGCTCTGAAAGAAAACTTTAATAGCCTGCACCAAAACTATCAGTGCTAGATTACAGGAAAGCTGAAACTCCCTTTTGATATTATTTTAGCCGATACTCAATATGAGTAATTTTCCTCCTTCAAGTTAAATAACACCTCAGGGTAGGGAAAAGCTTTTAAATGGTGTGCCAGGTGCTAATCAGCCCAAGGGCTTATGACTACAGCTGAACTTTTAGGTGTAACCTTAACACAAGTAATAGTAATTAAAAAAAAACCAACAACCAATTGGCCTCAAGCAAAACTGGTCACAAGTCCCCAGGGTACTGGGGTCAGTCAACTAAATGGAAATGCAGTGCTCATCACACGGGCAGGACTTTGATGCTCAGTTACACTAATGCCATTTTGTGTGGCATAATGGTAAATGAAAACAGCGCAGAGACAGGCTTTTACTTTCAATGAAAACTGTTAACCTGAATGGCAACAGCTTTCTTCCTCATCCTATTTTCATTTTCATTACTGCAGCTGTTCTAGTGGAATTATAGAACTGGTCAGCTCAGCAAGCAAAGCTTTTTTTTTTTTTTTTTCCTGAACTTGCTGACTTGTTTTATTTTAAAAGGCAGAGTAATGAAGAGTAAAGATCTCTAAGAATGCCCTTTAATGATCCGAGGAAAAGGAAAATTATCAAAAAAAAAAAAGGAAACGTCCAACAATTTAAATAAAACAATGCAAACATATTTGCATGAGGTTGCTTTTCCATCATCAGTGCTTGAGGCACAGGCATAAGGAGTGTTGCAATGAAGTCTCTTCCTGCATGTGGACAAGGAAGCATCTTCCAAACCTTTACACTCCTCCTTGGGTGCTTAGCACCCCTTCACAACAATCGTTTACTCCACAAAAGGATGTATATTGATCAACTTTTCCCTCAACATTGACCTCAGAGTTACACAAAGCATACTTCCATTTTATTTTATAATTAGCCATTAAAAAAACAACCAAACAACTAAAAAAAACATGCACAAGTGTTCCAGGAAAAGTAGCCTAGAGATATAAAGTAGAGTGCCCAATGAGACAAGACAAAAGGCTCTTTCCAGACTCACATGCTATTGCCTGAAGACAAAGTATACAGCCATCTCTGGCTATGTTAAAAAATATTTTTTCTAGCTTTATTTCAATAGAAAATATTAAAAAAAATCTATGTTCATGCAGTATATTAGGATAACTGTCACTGATACAGACATGAGTAAGCTACTGTTTACTATTTGCTTTTTTAAAAAATATTTTAAACCTGAAGGTTAAATAAAGGCAGAAGTTCAGTAGAATTCCAGAGTGCTCCAGTGAACATATGAAGTATATTTGTGATACTAAAAACAAAAAAAGGCCATAGCAAAACAAAATGCATATACATTGTAGTCCAAGTATTGTGGACTTCTATTCATGATATTCCTAAAGTCATTAGCTCTTTTGCTCCACAAAGCTCTCCCCCAGCCTCTCAAGCAGACAACAGGTTTTGTTTTTAAGGATTAACTGGAACGGATTTTTCTTACCCAGAGGTGTCTTATTTCACTGTTGTTGGAAGGATAAGGATGGGTGACTGACATTCAAGTAAGTTGAAATGTGAGCTGCAAGTCTTTGGATTTTTCAGTAATAGAGTCCTTTTCTGAAAGGTAACTTAGATTCTGTTGGCCAGAATATACCTCAATACAACAGGGATCTCTTCTAAATCTTAGTCTACCACCTGTTAAAATATCTCACCAGACCTGGCTCCCAGAACTCAGATTTCAACCCAATACAGTCTACTAGAATTACTGAGTCAAAACCTTGTCACTGCTAGCCCAGGGAGAGTAAGAGTGGGGGCCTTTGTCCTCCCTGCTCTAAGTCTGTCACCAGTGATGCCCAGGAGCTGTATCAAAGACCCGCAAAGAACACTCACCCCAACCTGTCGTATGGCCTCACTTCATCTTCAGGACAACTTTCCCATGGGCTGTCACATCACCTAACTTTGAAGTATTTCTAGGAGCCAAATGCTAGAAGTCTCAGAGGGACCTAAGATATTCCTCTGAAACTTAATGAGTTGTCTACATGGCTCACTTTAGCCTCTTTAAAAATTTCAACATAGCAGAGCATGGTCAGGTACTTCTGGTCCACTTTCAGCATCCCTTCAAACATCTATAGCTCTCTAAACCAAAGTAACTTCTCACTTCCATTTATTTCAAGAGTAAAGCTGTGTTTTCTGCAAAGCTCATATTCAACAAAATACTCCATATGCATCCATTCTTAAAGAAAATATTTATTACATTATGGGAAAAAAAGCATAATCATCCAAAGTTCATATTGTTAAAAAAATTGGAAATTTATTTTAAACAGCGTGTCGGTATATTCTGTTCCGCTTGGGAATGATAAGAAGACTCTATATCATTACTAGATATTGCACAGTCTGAAAGAAACAAAAACAAATCACATGATCTTGGGAACCATCTCACATTATGAAAAACCTACAAAGAAAACATTAAAAAAAAAAAACGAAACCCAAAACAAAAAACAACACACAATCCTTTCTTTCTACAGTAGCTTTAAGTTTATAATTCTTGGAATGACCGTATTCCACTGAAGACCATCTCAGTGACAGGAAGCTTCATTTCAGCAATCCCTTGTGCAAATAAGATTAATAAAAAAAATAATAATAATGCAGTGAAGTCTTGATATCGTGTGGGTGGCAAAAACCACACAGCTGTTAGATCCCTGCCTGAAAAAACAAAACGGGGAAGAAGGAAAGGGATTTAGGCCATAAGTTTCGCCTGCAACTCCATCTCTGCTGCCCTTTTGAGCGCAACATCCACCAGCAGCTGAAATCCACTAAAATCCTGGTTAAGGTCTGGTGGGGTTGGAGGAGGAGTGTTGAAGAGCCCGCTCTGTGTATTTGCACCAGGTCCCAGTTTAGATGCGTCCTCATGGTAGGAGAGGGAGTTGTCTGTGAAGCCACTGGCAAGGGGCTGCTGCAGGTCTGTGGTCTGGCCTACATCAGCCGGCTGGCAAAAGTGGAAAGGGGCGTCTTTCAATGCAGTCACAGTTGTGTGGCATATCACCGATGGCCGAGCCAGGACTGATCCTGGGGAAGCCAGCTTGGAAGAAGGCACAGTCTTGCCGAGCGGCGCAGCTGCAGGAAGGAAGGCAGTCTCCTCCAGCAAGGGAATGTAGTTCTTTGTGCTGATGGAAGACTCCACCAGGCCACCCTCAGGAAGCTTGGTGCCTCGCCGAGAGATGGTGAACTGATTTGGGTCTTTGCCATCCTTCCTCAGCATGTCAGGTAAAAGCCTGCGGCGTGCATTGATAAACCAGTTGCAGACCTGGGAATATAATCACATCTTAATGTCTATGTTCATTCATTTCCAACTATGTGCCATTAGAGTCATTGGGTTAGATTAATGAATCCCTCCTCCAAGTAGTTTCCTTAACTGCAGAACAAAAGAAAGATCGACTGACAAGTTGTGACACGCCTGGCAAAGGCCCTTCCCTTCTCTGGGCTCTAACCCTGGGTCCCCACTCCTGTTACAGAAAGCCCTGGGACATATGATGACTGCTAGCCCGTTCGGAGGGGTTTAGCTTTTAACTCTGTGCACACACATTAACCTATTGGCTATTGTTCCTTAGCTTAGGTTAATTAACAACAGGAAAACCTTTTCTCTCTGAAGAGAGCCACTCCTCCCACAAATAGTTACTGATTTTCCTTGTTCAACTGACTGTGTCGACAGACAACATGAATTACCTCATTTAAGTTTGTCCTTGTTTAAATATCAAACCAGTTTCCTGGGTGATACAGGATAGTTCATAGTTTAATGTCTTTCTGTTCACTACATAAAGGAGGTTCTCTTTATGTGACATTAAGGAAATTTTACTGTATATCCAATTACAAAATTTGTACTAAGGAGTTAATCTGGAAAAATTAAGCCTAGAAGCCAAATGGAGCACTCCATGTTTAGCACCTCTCAAAACCAAACCTGAGTTTACCCAAGTTCTCATCAAGCCACCTTCCCTCAAGGTGGAAAGCAGCAATTGTCAACAGCTATTCCACCAAAGGTGATCACAGAAGACAAGAATAGTGCATCCAAGGGACCCTGCAGCTGCCAAAGGTATCCTGGGATGAGAATCCAAGCTAACAACAGAAAAGCTTCATCATACCTACACCAACACACTTGAGGAGCTCAGGTTGTTCCACTGAACTTAATGGAAGTGACGTAATTCTGTATGTGCACGTTCTACAGAAATAAGTCTCAAACTGCAGATTTAGAAGTGAAGAGTTATACAGACCTTTTATGCCTTTTGGGCCTTGATTCTGCAAAAAATCAATGTGCATGCTCAAATTCCTAACTGCCTGTTCTCCCAAGGAAGAAATGTTATTCCCAAAAACCAAAGATAATCATAACGCACAATTAATTTGCATTTCTCCTTACAAGTGTCATCAGAAGGAGAGTAACAATAAAAAAAAGACATCTCACATGCAGTGCAAACATTTGTATCAGTGACTAGATCACGAGTAAATGAAAAGGAAAACAGAAGACAGCTCCTTTAGACACGAGAACTAGATTTTTTAATACCTGTAGTGTGGAAAGGTGTGTCTGTCGGGATAACAGCGCTTTTTCTTGCTCTGAAGGATAAGCATTGTATCGGTGCTCATATAGCCATTCCCGAAGAATCTGCACAGATTCCTTGGGCAGGTTGCCACGTCTCCTCCGTTTGCCTGAGCCAGCAGATGAGGAAAGATCCAGCGGGACATCCATAGTGTCATCATCCTCTGTTTCACTGCCTGATATTGCAACTACACCTACAATTATAGGAAGAAAAGAACAATCAGCCTCCTAAATCCATAAACTACTCAGCTCCAGCATGTTACAGTTCACTTTTTATTATGGTAACTGTCTTCACTATGAATCATAGTATAGCCTCCTCTAGAGGAGATTTGTCCTGTAACGTTAACTTGTCAAGCTCTAGCTTTTCTGTCAGCTGAACAAAAAGTAGCACCAACTGTTCCTAGGGGAATTCTTCTCCACAAATCCTCACTGTCTTGTTCCCTTGGTAACCTTTTATCCACTGCATGTTATCAGAAGGCTTCTATCTAATACCAATATTGTCCAAATTTGCTTGCTATTTTATGCATCCAACACATTTCTTCAAGGATAACTATCCTGTGGCTGGACAAAATGTCAATAAGCAAGAACTTAAAACCACTCAACTCAAGCAATGGGTTATTTAAAAACTTCTTAACATGCTGATGCTTTCCTTCTAGGAAAGAGAGCCTGAAGATTTTATAAATTAATAGCTCATCCTAGATTTATTAATAAAAAAATAATGGAACAAGAAAAGAAGGGAAAAACTGTCTGCCCCCACCCCTGCATGGATTTTCACTTAGAAAGAGGGGGGGAAAGTGCAGGAAAAGGAAAAAACCAAGTGTTTAAGTAATGTAAGAGTCCACCAATTTATCAGGAGATGAACTGCTGTAATTTAATTGCACTTTTGTATCAAATAACCATGATAATGTAATGTTTGGGTGGATCTGTTTGTTTGTTTTAAATTAACTACTTTGCATCCTGATTATTTTTTCACCTTTATGGTTTTAATCTCATTTTTCAATCTGTGGAAATGTGTGTTCTGTGCTACACTTACTACAAAGGCTCCAGATTTACAAGTTAACTGCATACGTTTTTTCTTCAACATCAAGGAAGGAACAGATACCAAAATTTTATTACTCTTTCATCCATATACACCACATTACTAGTTAACATAAAGCTACGGGATGCAAACAAAATAAAAACAAACAAGTATTTAATGGAAGAAGAAAAAAATGAGATAGAGAAGGAAAGAGAGAGAGGAGAGAGAGGAGAGAGAGAGAGAGGAGGAGAGAGAAAGAGAGAGGGGAGAGAAAGAGAGAGAAGGAGAGAAAGAGAGAGAAGGAGAGAAAGAGAGAGAAGGAGAGAAAGAGAGAGAAGGAGAGAGAAAAGGAGAGAGAAGGAGAGAAAGAGAGAGAAGGAGAGAGAAAAGGAGAGAGAGAGAAAAAAAAGGCAAGAAAAAAAAAGAAAAATGTTTTCCTTAATACCTGGTGGGGGCTGGGGGCAGGGATAGCAGAGGAGGACCACACTTTAAAACTTTAGCCAAAGCGGACATGGTAAATTATTCTTGTGTTCCCCTATTTATGAATAGCTCAAACAGACTTAATTAGTTTAAGTTGTCCAAATTTTAAAGCATATTTTTGACATGCAAGCATTCCCAGCAGGATGATCAATCTCCAGTTTGTCTGGTGTAGTTAGTTCAGTAACTCACTTAGTATTGTTTTCATATTCCCAGTTGCTGATTTATGTAACCGACAAACACCAAACTGACATACCAATTTTTTCCTGTGATGATTAGCTACATAAATTATCCAGTCATGGAACAGGAACAATAGAACAATATTTAAATAGCCAACACAAGATAAACTTCAAATTATGTAAACAGGTTCTTAATTCATGTAGAAAGTATGTCAAGTTTGCTTTAAAATGATTCTGAGCAAACTGTTTGGTATTTGTCACAGCTTCACGGAAAGTGCTGTCACTCTTGCAACCCAACCTGAGAACATGCCCTGCACAATGGACTCCTGCAGCCACGAGGAGCACTTCTTGGAACAAAGATCCTGCATAGACAACAGGATAGCTCTGAAAAGCAGCTCACCCCTTTTAAACTGAATTTTGAAACTAGCTAAAACTAGCCCACGCTATTCAGACAATGTTTTCAAGTGAGCTGGTCTTGTCTGTCAAAAACCAGAAGTGTTGCAGCACTTCAGCGGGTTGGGTTTTTTGTTTGTTTTTAAATATAATAGGCAGCAAGACAGGACCTTGGAAAAAACAGGGAGAGGCAAACAGTGAGGACTGGAAGTAAGAGGGGAAAGAAGCAAAAAATCCCCTGCTCCTATGAGAGAGTTAGCTGCTAATGGTTTGCAAGCCATATTTATGTGGCATAACAAAAAGGCCTCCAGACACACACACTCCTCCCCCCCCCATCTGGAGTAACCTCTCCAACATTTATTTAACACACAGCTAAAAGACACCACAGGAGCCTCTCTGAATTTGAGAAAATGGATTTGACAGGAAAACTTCTAGAACGGTTGCTCTTTTTCATGCCCCCTTCAAAAAAAGTGACAAAACACTGTCTGAAAGCCAGCAGTTTCTCTATTTTGCAAACAAGTTCTTTTGCTGAAGTAAAACTCACCATCTGACTAACCGTAACCTACCTAGCAAGAAATGAGTCAACGGCAGAGCCTGCCCTTTGACCCACTCGCTTAGTGTGTCATATTGATTGACACAGTAAGTTAGTGACACAAAGCGGGTTTTGGTTAAGCAGGAAACCCAGTATAGTACAACTTCTCCTCATTTAAATGAGCTCATTTAAATAGATGATCAGCCCTCTGAACTTGCAGCAGGTCCCTCTGGCGCGGTACAGAGCGAGCAGCAACAGGAAGTCACGGCTAGAAATCTCGCACTAACCCAGCTGATATTTTTTACTAGAGCAGGAGCCACGTTGTTGCTGTCAAGGCTCTGTTTTCATTAAAGCATTCCTGCTGATTACAACACAGCTTTGTTTTTCCCTCTTGTTGGTAATCAGGCTATTTGATGCTGGTTTCCTGTTTTAACAGGGCCCAACTGAAAAGGCTTCTGGCTAGGCTCCACGGCTGGACCATTGGCTTACTGCTATTTACACCCAGAATGAAAGCTTGTGGACACAACGAGCAGCCCCAGCTGACCTACCAAGTTATTTTGTCTTAAACGCAGGCTAGCGCCAGGTGATTTTATGTCTGCTAAATACATTAAATCTAAACAGAAGAACTGCTTTTACAGGACTGAATTAAAGCAGCACAAGTTCATTTGCAGAGAGGTCTGAAAAACACTACAAAAATCTCAGTTCTCTACTCCCGCTGCCACCACTTTCGATGAGCAGTCCATGCTATTGAATGACCCAGCAACTCCATGACCAGCATCCCTTCTTTATAAATTACTTCATCCACGTGGCTTCCCAGCTGAAGTCATGTACATGACTGGATGCACTGCTGCACTGTATGACAGCCCAGACACTTCACAGGTCCCCCGGTAATCAGCTCAGGGGAAGATTACACCTTGGATCTCGAGTCCAGGCTCAACACCCAACCGTCAACAGCTTGAAACAACTTGAGTAAAAGTACGGTGATGACTAAAGTCGATTCCAAAATTGACTACCGCTGCTTAAGAAGGCATGAAAATACTTTTCAGGGGGAGGACAAAGTATTTAGAGAGGCTGAGACAAACTAAATGGAAGGTAAGCAAATTTAGGCTGACTATCAGGGAAAAAAAACACACCAACAACTATCCCATTGTGTCGAGGAAGGGCTTCACAAGAGGAAGTGGCAGAAGCCAATTGTTATTCAAAACAGGACAAAGTATACCACAAGGAACAATCTCTGCCCTCCAGAGAAGAGATAGACAGAAATCACCTTTCGGAAAACCTCCCATCCCCTCAGGGTTCTCTGAATTTCTTAAGCTGGATTATTTCTAAAAGCACAGATAAACAGAACCAGTTCTCATCTAAGGCCCCGAACCTGTTGTAACCAAGTTCAGTAGGATTCCTCACATGTATAAACTTGAGTACATGCCTGTGTCTTTGCGAGATTGTATTCTAAATCAGCTAATTAACAAGCTGAATATGTTCAGAGTGATTGCTATCACCTTATTATTTGTAAATGAAACTATCCACAGAAGAGTCCTGGGGGATTCATGCACAAATTAAAACACAAACATCTCAATCAAAAAACACACAAAAAATCCAACACACAAAGAAACCTAACTTAAATTTAACGTGACTTTACAAACCAACAACAAAAAACCCTTAAAATTATAAGCAAACACGAACTACAAGGATGCAAAAGGGAATTTCCACCGTAAAAAAAAGTCTTTTTCCTCTAAATAAGTTTCATAAATGAGGAACCAGCCTACTTGTTTTCCTCTGCATTTCACAGCTTGTGCCCCATTGCTTCTAAAGCAACCAGACTTGGCTGTGCTATATATATATTTTTTTTCTTTAAACGGGATTTTTTTAGGAGTGCAAGCAAGAAATCTGTAACAAAGCCACTCTTTGAAAGTTCTTGAATGAACCCCAAATGCCAGGAGGTCACAAATAACTACAAGCCAAATCTTTAATAACTCAAAGACACCCTAGCTCTAACGTATTTTTTAAAAGTTTCCGTCTTTGTCTCTACACCTTTTAATTTCTGCCACGCAAACCCCAGGCCCAGGGCACCTCTCAAAAGTTCTCCCTCCCGCCTGTCACCTTTCATTGTTTCCATTGTTTCAGCCGAGGACTTGCAACTCTCAAAGCAGATACTTTTCCCCCCTCTCTCACACACATACACACACGGACAAAGCCCTACACACGCATACCTAGAAACTACGTCAGCATTTTTCACACGCATTTATTTCATGGGTGGCAAGAACAACAGTTGAAAGTGCAGGGAGTTTGGTATTTCACCAACCAGCAGCTGCCCTCAGGGAGAAAAGTCTGAACAATGGAAGCAACAGCAGACAGGAAACCAGCTCACCACTGCTGTGCAAATAGGGAGCATAGGAATGTCCTAAAAATAACTGCGCTAAATTAATTCAGTGAAACTTTAAAAAAGGGGGAAAAAAAACCCAACCCAACCAACAACCAACCAACCCTGCCTGCAATAAGGTTAAGAATCTCATCCTACCTAACACGACCGAAACATTTTAAAGTCAATGCTGTCACTGTCTCTAGGCACAGATGGCCGAGCTTGGTATGCAGCACATGTTGTAACCCAAAAATCCGTGCAGTTCGCTCGCAGGCTAAAGCGCGCCGCGTTCTCCTGCGGGAACTCGAAATGCTTCCCTGCTAAACACCACCCTGCCCGCCCTTTAAACTTCGTCTTTGTAGCCCAATTCCCTTTGTGTGTGCTCCTCTTAGACAAGTGGCACGTCCCAAGCTTCTTACCAGGGCTACAAACCATATTAGTACATGACGTTTCTACCAGCCCAATGATTTCACGAACGACATATGCATTAATTGCTCCAAGGATATTAACAATGAGCGAGTCTGCTCTACTAGAGCCGCAGGAATGCGTAGTAGGGGAAAAACAGCACAACTCTGGAGTACTGAACATGCGCACTGCTCTCCTCTGGCTCTGCACTTTGGGCAATTTAATGTGTCTTTAAATGCAAAATACCCTTCATCCACACGAAAGACCGGTCAATCGCAACTGAAAAGATACTGCTTTGCTATAAACTTCTTTCCAGCCTTCCTCCCGCTAGCACAGATAGGTTAAGTCTGAAAGCATGTTCCGCGTCTTTGTGGCCAAGCTCTAATTTAAAGGCACTTAAAGCACCCCAAGCGCAAAGAGTAACGATCCTGTAACTATGAAGTTTGGCTGTGAACTAACACAAAGAAAACTCCAGGAGCCCTATTTACCTAGGGGGAAAGAGCCTTTCTCCTTTTAACCCTAACTGTGTGGAAACTTTTATACCTTTTTTTTTCTTTTTTTTCTTTTTTTTCCTGTTTTGAGGGATAAAAGGAAGAGAAATGCAGGAACTTCCAAGAAACAACGCAGCCAAGGGCGCGGACGGGGTTTGAGACCCTTTCCCCAAGCAGCCCCCGCCGCCGCCCGCCCCAGCCTGGCGTGCCCGCTCCCCCCGCCGCCGCGAACAAAGAATCGCGACGCTCAAGAGTTGCGAGCAGCCCCGCTTCCCTCGCCCCAAGTTGGGAAAACGACCCGCACCCTCGCCCCCCAGGCAGCGGGGCTCGGTGCGGAGAAGCAAAAAAAAAAAAAAAAACACACCACCAAACAACAGAAAAACAGAGGCTAAGGGGGAAGAGGAGTCAGAGCAGGGAGCGAAAACAAAACTTCGCGGAGGCACAAAAGGGGCGGCTGGACATGTTTTTGACAGGGAGCCAGCGGCGCGAAGAGGCGACCGCCTCCAAACAACAGCCCCGCATGTTTTGTCTGGAAGCTGAGCATCCACTGCCATCTTCCACGGGAGCTCGGCCGGGGGCGCGGGGGAGGGCACTGGGGAGAAAACGGCCGTGAAAATAAACAGATTCTGTCTGGCTTGACAGCAGCCCCCCCTCAAGCCATTCCCGTGGGGAGAGGAGAGGAACAGGGCACCCCGCTTTCTCCCAGCGGCGAGCACGCCCCATCACAACTACCTTTTTTACTTTTCATCTTAATCGCCAGGATCGAGCCGCTGCTGCCGTCGGACACCCCACACTGACTCAAGTTTCTCCCTTTGCTAGACGCTGGTCCTTTAAACTCGATGAGGGTGACGACGACGACGAAGAACCACCGCCGCGGAGTCAGGCGCCCAGTCCGGGGCCACGCTGCTGTCAGCGGGAGCCGCAGGGCTCGGTCTCCCCGAGGGTTTTTCTGGTACGGCCGCTGTCGGGGTGGGCTTTCCTTCCCCCTTCCCTTTGTTCCCTTCCGCCGGTTTTTGGCCCCGGCTTGTTAAAGTGAGGAAAGGCACGGGAGGGAAAGGTACGCAGCGCCCGCCCTCCCCCTCCTCCCAGCAGCGAGTACGGGAGAGTAACCGAGCGCTGCACTGGCACTCGCGGCTGCCGCGCTGCCTTCCCCCCTCCTGCTCTCTCCTCCCCTCCCGGGTTGCTCTGGCTCTGTCAGACGGGAGGGGAGGGACGGGCCGGCGGCGAGGGCGGGGGGGGAGGGCGGCTCGGCCCGTACCCGCTCGCTCATGCACACAAAAAAAGCGGCGGCGGGGGGAGCCCTTCGTGTCGCCCGCTCCCTCGCCTTTCTTCCAGGCAGACGTTTGATCATTAAACTGGAAGGAGAAGCGGGCGAGGGGAGGGGGGGGGAAGATTTTGACAGCTGCCCTTGACTAGCCTCCTCCTGTTGCTGCCGGATGAACCACCCACTCCTTTGCTTGAATAGAGGGGAGAAGAAAGGACTGGACGTATGGCAGGAGAAGGAACCCTTAAAAGACGGGTGGGCCTCGCCGCCCCCAGCGCCCCCCTCCCCGGCTGCGGAGCGGCCCCGAGGGGGCTGCTTCAGCTCCTGCCCCCCTTCCAATGGCAACGAGGGATCGCTGGCGCTGGCCAACCTTTCCCGCAGGGGAAGGCGAGCCCCGTTTCGGGGGTTATTTTTACTTCAGTTCGCAAAGGTTGTTTTTCTCCCCCTCCGCTCCCCGCCCCCCTCCCTAGCCCGGAGCTACGACACACATGCTCATAGCTGTAAAAGAGAAAAGTCTCACAGCTTGACTCATCCCTCTCAGGCGAGCACGTGGTGCAGCAACAGTTTATTTTCCTCGGGGATGGGAAACGCGGGACCTGGGAGCCGACCGTCCGCGGAGGGTTCGGCTCGGTACCCGCCGAGCCTTCCTCCCTCCCCCGCCGCCCCTGCCAAAGCCGGGAGCCCCTCGTCCTTCACGGTCCTGAACGCCCAGCTGCGGGTTGAAATTTCACGCGCCAGGGTTCTGGCGTGGAAAGTTAAAACGAGCCGCCTTGCCCCGAAACGCGGACGCGGTGTGTTTTTTTCCCGCAGCCGAGCGCCCGTATCGCGGTCCCTGCCGCACCGCCACGTGCTGGGCTGCCCGCGGGCGAGGAAGGAGACGGGGGCAGGCGCTGGGGGGCTGCGCTGCGAACGCCTTGAGCGGCTGATGAAACAATGAATTCCTCCGGCAAAGCAGGGCTCCTTCCTTCCCCCACCTTCCTCCTCGGCGGCGCGGACATCCACACAAACGCGCATTCACAGCCGAAGAGGAAGCAACAGCTTTTTAACAGCAAATCCTCCTCTCCCCCCTCTTCCAAGTACCTTGTAACTATTTTTATGTGGCGCAATTACGCCGACCTTGCTGGAGATAAAACAGCTGTTATATCCTGGAGGGGGGGGGGGGGGGGAAGAGGGAGGCTGGTGAGTCATGTCAGTTAACAAGGCCCCGGTGTTGGGGGCTTGGTGGCGAGTCCCGGCCTGCCCGGCTGTTGGGCAGCGGGGCCGGGCCCGGTGACTCACGGCACCTGGGCAGCCAGGGCCGCGCTGGGGCGGGCGCTGGGGCCGCACGGCGCTGAGGGAGCGCCCGCCGGCGGCGGCGCCAGCCCCGCCGGGACCCGCCGGCCGGAGCGCGCCCTGCCGCCCCGCTTTCCCGCCCCGCTGCCGGCGTGCGGGTCGGCCTGGGCACCGGAGTTCGGTGCTGCCCCTCCTCACGGTGGCACCTCGGGAGGAGGGAGCTTGGGGGGGGTGTTTCTAACTTGTAACGTGACGAGCTGTGTCTCTCTCCGAGGCGCTGGTGACTCGGGGTGGGTGCGCGCACACGCCGCCGTATTGTTACCGGTTTTTTTCCTCTGTTTTGTTTTTGTTGCTGGAAGTCCTGCTTGCCAGCTGTGAGGGCTGACTTTTCAAACTGGTGTTTTGAGCGTCCAGGCATGGATCGTGCCAAAAAAAAAGTAATTACGGGAAGTTAACAAAAGACACGTCAAGGATTTGAAGAGATTTCCCTTTCTCCAAGCCGCCTCGCGCTTGTTTGTTGTCCCTGGGACTGCCGGCAAATTTGTGAAACCAGCTCTTCCCTTTTTTTTTTTCCCCCCTTCTTTCCCTATGGTTTGTTTGTGTTGGGTTTTTCGGGCTTTTTTGTTTTCTTTTTGATGCTTCTTTAGCAAGGTCACTTTTATGGGGGGGGGGGGGGCGGAAATAAAGTTTTATTTTCACATGAGCTCACACTTGCTTTTAAACACATTAAGAACAGCCTTTAAAGCTCTGCTGGAACGTAGGCTCCTAGGAATTTTCTCAAAGGATGCTAGGAGAAGTTGTTTGTTTGTTTTTTAACTTCACGTGGTGACTTTGGCTAGTAGGAGCAGGCAGTGAACCAGTGGGTTTTCATTCCTAGCTCCCTGGGTGCGAAGTGCGAGGGGCGTTATTTTTTAACCAAGTTACTCCTTGGCTGTGAGTATGGAGGGCTGTATCCGTAGCTGGGACCTGTGGGAAAGACAGAAAGTGGGCTTGTGCTGTGCACCTTGTAGTTGTTGCCTGGAGGTAATACCTTAGGTCTGTCTACAAGTTCTGGCCATCTCTTGAAACCTGATACCTGTTCCAGGTACTAGAGTGGATAAAGCTTGCAAAGAAAGTAGGGTGGGTGCAACCCCTGCAACCTTCTCTACCAATAAAGCCTCCACACACCTGAAACAAGGTTGTATCTAAAGAGAAGATAGGTGATTTTTCTCACCGGTTTTGAGCTCAAATCTAAGGACAGCTTGATTTTACAATGAGTGCAATAACCTGGTGGCTCATGAGTTGGTGATGGGTGTTGGTATTGGCAGCTGCTCGCAGGAAGAAGTTAGATGGCATGGAAGACAATACGTAACTTTCTGAAGTTTGTATTTTCCCTTTGTGTGTTGGCAAGGCTGTGTTTTTTAGTATTAGTTAATCTGCTGGAGCTGCCATCAGCACTAATAACTATGTCTCACAAGCAGTTAACACTGCTCACTGAGCAGCTTTGGCATCTGTGCAGCTCCTTAGTGGTGTACATGTGCATCAAGATACATCTGTGCCAACAGGTTTGAACAGCTTGTTTTAGTCAGAACAAGTTCAGCTCTGTCTGGACCCATCTGCATAGACATGTTCTAAGTATTTGTGAAACTGGATTCCAAGAAGGGAGAGAAATAAAACTGTAGGGGCTAAATTTTGAATTGCACAATGATTGCCCATATCATAAGCTTATCAGTGTTCTGTGGTGATGCACACATGGCTCTGTTCTGTCACACTGCCATGGCTGATCTGTTGTGTGACTGATCGTATGTATCTTGTTTTACAAATGTTTTGCTTTGAGGTGCTGGGACTGTTTGGCTAATTACTACTAAAGTCTCCAAGGCCATGATTTGGGCTCAGAAATTCTCAAAGGAAGTACTCTGGAAAGCGGGGACCTAGACATCTCAGGCTGATCAATGTTTGTTATCTTAGTCTGTTTGTTCCAGTTTCCCATTTATAAACTGCAGAGTATATTTTTTCCCCACTTCGTAGGATGTTATGAAAACCCATTGGTCTTTGTGCAACATCCAGATTCAATTGAAATATTTGTGAGAAAATGTATTCCTTTATATTCAGAACAAAATTAAGTAGCACAGTAAGTTAAGCAGGTCATATATTTGGCAATGAGAATAAAGCAATGCAAAAAAACCCAACAAAAACCCCAGATCTTCCAGTGAATAAGTCTGTCCTTTGCATGGAAAAACAGGAACCTTTTCTTATCCATGATGTTGACTGGTCTTAGATGTATCAGAGGAAAAGGAGAGGCTACAGAAGGCAGCTGCAAGGTAATATTTTCCCACAAATATACCATCCAAATCTTTAATAGTTTGATACAAGCGATAGTTTAATATAACTTCAAATTTTGTTACTGAGGTAGCTGGATCGTCTTTATCGTGGTATGAAAGCTTAATATCTGTATGGTATTAAAACTCTGTCATGGCAGTCAGTGGCAGAGTAGCATGTTGAGTTGTGAATTACATAAAAATTCTTTGTGTTTTGTTTTTTCTTAACTGTTTAATTGAATGTCCTCTTGTGCTTTGAGACAATAAAAACCAAAATTCCTGTTTTTTACTTTCTCTGTACTATTCATTATTTTATATGCTGCATAATAAATTCTGCAAATTGAACATGCTTTCCCCTTTTTTAATGTGGGCATTCTTGTGGTTATCAAAGATCAAACAAGAACAAAATCCCAGGAATTCTTTATGTAGAATCACACTGACTCCTTACTGGTACCTTTTGGTTCTCAGCATGGACTTGAATGTGGGCAAGTAACAAGGTAAGAGGTAGTAGTTATCACTCCTGGTGAGGATCAGTGTGGGAGAGTTTTGTGCTTGCTGCTGGGGTTTCCAGACTTATGCTGGCAAAGGGGAGCAAAGGCTTCTCTATCAGGTTCTAGCATCAATTATCTCTCTGGGGCCTCCTTCAACTCTTCCCTTGCTCCCTCATCTCCCCATGGTTCTCCCCTGTGCCTCAGTATATAAGCATATGGAAAAATGAACGTGATTACTATAGAGGCAACTTAAGTATATGCAGTTATGTTAGTTGTGATTATAAGACAATACAAAAAACTTCAAAAGTGGCATAATCACTTATGTTCTGAGACTAAAAGCTGTTCTGGTACTCTGGAGAGTGGTTTATGAAACTTGCATTAATGTAAAAGCAATTTCTTCTCCATAGTTTGAAATCAGACTGCTGAGTAAAATTAAACCTATAATTCACTGGGTTTAATTTTTAATTTTGCTTGGAGTAATGGTGTTTACTTTCAGGTTTTAACTTTAAATAAAAGTACAAGTTTGACAAAAAGACCTCATATATACCATCCAGTTACACAGAAATTATACTTTTTTTCCACCATAGGTGTATCTTAACAGCTTCTTTACCCTGTTGTCTAAGGGTTGGTGCTCTGGCTCTGTTTGTTGTTGGTTTTTTTGTGGCACACAAGTGAGCATATCCAAATCAGCATGACAAATGACATGGTGGTTGACAGTCTCTTAGCTCAAGAACTTGGGGCATGCAAAGAAAGAAATCCCTTTTTCTTGAAATTTGAAACTGTGAGTGCAGTTTTACAATTTATGTAATCAGTTTTTGCTTATCTGTAAGAAGTGAAGCAAATAAAGCAGGTATGGCTGACAAAAAAAACAAACAAAAAACACAACAAAAAAGGTTTTAGGGTTTGGGTTTGTTGTGTTTTGTTTTTTTTTTTAATTGTGAGGTGGCTAACTTGCTTTTACCACTGACTGGTTAGTGCATTCTGAAGAGGAGGCAGGAAGTTTACTGAGAGGTGCTGAGGTGCCCTGAGCAAGAGTTACCTTGCTTAGCTGACCTTGTCTAACTAAGGACTAGAATGTCTATCTCTACTTAAGGATTTGCATCAGCGAAGTATAATTGTAGAAAATCACCCTGTAAAGCAACATGAACAAAGCCCAAGAGATGTCTACACCTGATAACTGGGTTGTTTTTTAGGGCAGAATGTTAATTTAAAATGAAATAAGTAATTCTTAATAATTATGCCTGGGCACTTGTATTCTGTTTAGTGTAGTCTACTGTAAACAACGTAATGGTCAGCCAAGGATTTGTTTGGTTGAGTCTACGCTAAAAATTGTTTTTGTTTTTTAAGAACTATATTTCAGGAACATTGCCTCTTAAGTTCTTTCTGTCCTTCCAAGATGAGGTTAAGTTTCACTTGCTGAAGGACAAAGAAACGCAGTCATAATGTGTAGTGTATTATTTATTATTATAGTAAATATTTGGTCTAACAATAAATAACAATTAGTTTTCTTTATAAGAAAAACCTAACTTGGAATACTTGTGAGGACCTGTGAACTAAGGAAGTGATGGTACCACAAACCAATAAAAGCAAAGACAAATATTTAAGGAAGAAAAGGCTCAGAAGACTGGCTTCTTGAAAGCTTGCCTTAATACTTTAAGAAAAAGAAAGTTCTTGCTGAAAACACACTTGCCATTCCCTGTACTTAGGGTGGAAGACTTAATTAGAATATAAGAATGTCTTCTGGGACTGCAGATTTTCCATCTATTTTTATAAATGTGGATATTTATTAGGTGTAGTACAGAAAAGCCTGTTCAGATAATAACCTTGTGTTTAACGAAGATTGAAAAGGATGCAAACTAATTAAATAGTGACATTTTATGACAGGCCACAATTAAATACTGTATATTGAATTTAGAAGAGCTGTCACTGCTGGCTGTGCTGTAACTACTCTGAATATATGCTGGGAGCTTTGTTTTCAAAGTTGTCAGCTTTGTACCTTTATAGGTATTGCACCCACTTTATTATTTTTGCTGCTGTGATTGTTAATGTTCCATATTATACAATTGAGAGTTAATGCTTAAATTATTATATGTTAGCTGTAAGTTTCAGATATTTAAGTACAAACAGTATTTTTTCAATATCATAGATTTTACAGAGATTTTGAGTGACTAGTCAAATTTACAGCACCATGGCATAGCTGCCTCAATTGAATATATTAGGCAAGCTATTAATGTTGCTTGCTGAACATATATGTTAATAGTATTCAGCTGAAAAGGTTCAGTATCTTGCTTGTGAGGCTGTGCTTGAGAGGCCCTGCCTAAAGCTGCAAATTTGTGGAATTAAGAACTGCATCTTGCAGATGTTACCTGCGAGCTGATCTTTTTTCACTTGGGTGGAGCCATGAAAAGGATGATTGATGACTAAAGAAAAGGGTTAAATTTTCAGTGTTCTAAAAGGTGTGTAAGATTTGTAAAGTGACAGGTAATGGGTGTTGGCTACCTTTGTATAAAAATCCTAGACATAGCCTGAGGGCCTGGTATTCTGTTGTGATTATTTGGGGCTGTGCCTATATGCAGTTATGACTTAGGGCACCAAAGAAAATCACTAAACCTGCTTGTGGCCCATCTAAGTGTGTGTATCAGGAGACAATGAGAGTACTACAGTCTAAGGAAATTAATTTAATCACGGTTTTGTTGGTTCTTGGGGGATCTTGGGATAACCGCAACTGGGCGGGGGCTTCTGCTCTCTTACCATGAGTACTTTTGTACTAGGGAAAATACATCAGATGGTGGTGCTTGATTTAAAAACCCAAATCCTACAGGCTTGCAGGTAAAGGAGGATAAGGCAGGGGAGAGAAACAGAAATACACGTTCCTTGTGTTGTAGTAGTGCTAATGTTTCTGAGTTTGCATGTGGCTTTCTGCTCTATGTCGCATGCTCTTTCTACTCATGGTCTTCAAGTCCATCTCTTCTTAGGAGAGGCTTTGGATGTATGGGGTCCAGCCTGGTGTAGGGAGATGGCTGCTGCCCACTGGGAGGGGGGAAGGGGAAGCCAAAAGGAGAAAAATAACCTAGACACCATGAGAAAAATGAGACAGAGCTTTTTGTATAGGAATTCTTTTGTTTATATCAGGGTATCTCTTGTGAATGCTGAAGTAAAATGACATAGTCTTACATAAACAAATGAACTTAAAACTACAATTGTCTTCAAACTATGATTTGTTGGTGAAGGGTGAACTATAACCTGGGAGCATCTTCAGGACTGGATTTTTGGAACGTGGCACTTGAAGATATGAGATTCTGGGCAGTTGATAAGCAGTTTGAGACAACGAATTCGTTTTGTAAAGGCCAAGGCCTTTTGTTACAAAGTAATTACCTGGTATCTGTCACAATGTCAGAAAATTAACATGATGCCACATGGATCCCAAAACACCGTGACTCCGTGGATATCCTTCTTGAGGACAGTACAGGACCTGTGACATCCCTTCTGTTACAACAGTGTGAGAAACCTTAACTTTTCTAAAGCGAATGCCGTCGTAGCAGGCCCTCCCTAAACCCGTGTGTATTTTAAGCATTTCTTTTTGTAAGATTTGGACATTCTTTTGGTGTTTAGAGGGTAAATGTTCAAACCAGCCTTCACTGAAAATATTTTTATGATTCTGCTCTTCTGAGTCTTTACACTTAAGCAGCTCAAGCACCAAAAATCATGGGGACATTCTCAGTACTTCATGGGTTCTCTGTAGACCTGCATAAATAATTCTGTGATAAGAGTCATAGCTAATTGTTCTTTGTCCTGCAGTAAGCTTCCGAGAAGTGGGGGATAACTGCCCTGGGAGCTCAGGGAAATTGTGTTACTGTATTAGGAGGCACTGAAGGTACAAGTAGTTGAGCTTGGATCCTCAGCGTAAATTGAGTATATCAGCAGCCAAACCGAAAGACACCTTGAATACTAAAATTATGGAGTGGAGATTTCATGTCTTGATACGAAGGGGTCTTAGAACACTTAAAAAACAAGTTAAGCTAGATGAAAAACTATGTATCCTTATGGAGCAAACAGAAGTCTTTACACAATGGTTAATCATACGTTGATCTGTTAACTATTAAAACGCTAAAATGTGTCTTTCCTCCTCTTGCAGTTAAGAGGCATATTATGTGCTGCACATCCTAGTACCAGCAAATATCAATCTCTTATACCTACCGCACCTTTTTACTCCTTATGAGGTGCAACAAAACCTGACACATTTCAATAAGGTCATTAGTCTTTCGAGGAGCTGGAATTGAATCACCTGGATGCCAACAGTTTTATGTAGGATCTTCAAATGGCTGAGAAACTGACTTCAGCTGTTCAGAGATAAACCTCAGGTGTGGAGCATTTTGATTAACTGGTTCACCCTGAAAAGTGACAGAAGGCTTACAGCAGGTTCGAATTACTCTTAGGCTTTGTTTTGAGTTGTTTACAACTTTACAAGGTGCTAATTGTCTGTTTTACCTGTGTGCAGTTAAGGCAGATGATTGACATCTGTTTCAATCACTTGCAAATGTGCCAGCAGTCACAAAATCTAAGCAATCTGCATATAGCTAGGTCCTGGCTTGCATTTCTGTTCTTAAATCGTGTCAGTTTAAGACTGAGTAACTTCCCCTTGGAGGACAGAACCTTTTAGACTTAAATGTGAAACAAAAACGTTGAAAGCTTAAAAAATCCCATCTTTATTTTTTACTTGTTAACTAAAAGCAAATTGATCTTGAACCGGTGAATGCATTCTCATTTATCTGGAAAGAAGCCACAGCCTGTTTTAATACTAGATAAATCATGTACACCTGGAGTAAACTCTAGTGGACACAAAGGTCTATATAACTCTATACTGCCAAATTGCTAACCTATACCTGTTCATTAAGGTTAAGATAACATGCCTAATTCTTGCTAATACATAGAAGTGCCCAGCTGTGTGTGATGAGGTCATGTGGTTAGCAGGAGCCATGTTGCTATGAGCAGTGCTGGTCAGGAGGGCAGTAAGAGCAATAGCTGCTTCTGGTGAATCTCATTTCTTGTTCTAGAATAAAGAACCTTTTAGTCAACAGTCATAACTGGATAGACATGACGTACATGAAGTGCAGCACTGAAACAGATATGAAATCTAGGGCCAAAGTCGCTTAGCCTCACTGTGAGATTAGAAGATTTTTGAGTAAAAGGGAGAGCTTATGCAATGCATAGGCTTACAATCTGTGTTCCAGTTCCAGAAGTCAGAAGTGTTGAAACAAATTCAGCAATTTTTTTAGTTTTGCATTTTAAACTGAAGTGATTCTTTAATACACACACACTCTCACACACTCTTTGAGCGAGAGGGAGATAAGGATGATGTACAAGACAATAGTCATTGCTTGGTCATGAATGGGGTGGTAGTGTTACCTTCCCAAATGTGATTTCTCAAATTGATTGGTTTTTAGAAGAGGACTAGTAATACATTGTATGAAGTTTAAACCTCTGATAGCTATTATCCATTCACAATAAGGGTGCTACATTAGACTGTATTGCGAAGTATTTTGTTAAATGCAGAAGTTTAAATAAAGCCTGTCCTATGTTATGAACATAAAACACTGAGAGAAAATGGCTGCTTTCTTTCAGCGCTGTGCTTTTTCTTGCTTTATTTCCTAATAGTAGAGTTAATGTATCCAGTCTTGGTATGAAGGCATGAACATTGCTAATAACATTTAATTCCATGCATAGATCCTACCAATCAAAGAAGAAAATAATATTATTTTTTAATTTCTTTTTCTGCCGAATACTACAGAGCACTTTAGATTGACATTTTGTTCCATACTTATGGATTTGTCCTGGGCTTACAAATATTTATGTGCTTACAAACACGTGTATACAAATAGTAACCTGTCCTCACCTTTGCTGCTGGTGTAAATCTTAGAAGAAAACACAAAGCAGAAAACGTAAAGCACTGTGTACATCTCTGTGTGTGTGTAAATATGCACACAATGCTGTTAAGTTACATAACTGATTCTTGACAATGGCATTGTAGCAATGTTCCTTGATGTCTTACTATAATAATAATACATGTACAGATGGAAGGTACTGTTTTGCAAATTTGGTAACAATATTATTTTTGGAAGGCTTAGTGAATGAAATGCCTAGCAGAAATGATTGCTCTGCTGTGCGTGTTGTGCCAACATCTGTTGGGAAAATGAGATGCCTCTGTAAAAGTTCTCTGTAGACTGGCCAAAATTTAAGTCCTGTCCAAGTGACATGTGTCATGCTAAATTACTTTTGAGCACTGGTAACAGTATGATCTTGTCATTGTGGCATTCCTGCTTCACTGATTAGCTGAGATGCAAGGCTTAGCGTTGATGAAACACCGCACTGATACACCCACATTACTTTTCACTCTCAAAGCGGCTTCAGGCTTTCATGTCCACATAGCACATAGTTATTCACAACAACTGCTAAGAAAGTCATGGTGATGATTGTTTTCAGCAATGCATTTCCCCTGAAATGGCCAAACAACTTGTTAACTGCTGTTTCAGAAATGAAAACAGTGACCCTGTAGGGAATGTCCATTAATACTTCAAAAGTGTAAAACAGTACAAATAAGATAAGGCTTGTTGGTGGCCCAATGTCAGAAGTAGCTTAGGGCAGTGGAAAGGCAAGCAGGTGTTGGTGCAGGTAGGTAAACACAAGACCACCAGGGACTGCAGATTGCATGGACAGGTAAGCTTCTTTCAGTGGGGGGCTCAGTGTTACTCAAACAGCCACAATTAGTGTTTAGATGTTCTTAGTGTTTGGAAATGAGACTTTGGCTTAGTTCAAATTAATGGAAAAACTTCCACGGTCTTCAGTGAGGCAAAGTGCTGTTACTTCTAGTTCTGCTAGCATTCAAGTATGCGGCACTTCTCATTAATTTCTGCAATATGAATGGACCTGATCAGCAAATTAATAAAGTGTGAGTTGCTTTGACAGATCCAGAGGGAGATATAAAAGAGAGATACTGGAGACAGAAGAATGAAACATGCTGCAGAAGAAACAGTGAGGCTGCCCGTGAGTGCCTGGTGATGGCAGATTGTGCTTTGCTGTCAGTCTGTTGACTCATGTGCACTTCAAAAGAGCTCTCAGGGGAGCCAGTTATAGGAGTCACTGCTTGATGCATTGTAAATCACGGCAGTACTTTTTTTGTTTGTTTGTTTGGATGGGCCTTGAGTATGCCTAATGCTGTTTTGAAACATCATCTAATGCCGTTGGAACTCAGGGATTTCAATAAAAGGGGACAGAGGGATAGGGAAAACCTGCCCCCACAGATGCTATCAGCCACAGCTGCTTCTAGGTTGGCTGCTCATCTGCTCTTTAATATCATGTGCTGCTCCTGTTCAAAGCTAAGAAAGCAGCAGGATCCATGAGCTTCGTGGAAGTTGAATTGAGATGAAACCAAAAGCTTGGTGTGTTGTCTCCACAGCCTGTCTCAGGGAAGCTGTACTTCTAAGACTTAGCTAGAAAACAGGGCAAAGGCTTCAGAGGGTCAGGGCAGGGTTTGATGCTGCCAGGTGCTGCTTTGGCATGAGGTTTCCTCTTGGGAACAAACAAATGCTTCTCTTCTAGGGAGCAGGCAGTGAAGGGTACCCAGTGGCACATAATGAGCCTTGAAATGTTACAGTCATAATACAGAAGAACCAGGTCAGGAATTTTTGTCAGGATTTCTAAGGAAAGGAAGTTTACACAATTGTGTTGCCCTTGTCTGCTGGCCTACCCGGGTTCCTCAGGAATTTTAGAAGTTGTAGACCAGTTTAATATAAATTTTCAGAATGCAAAAGACTTGAAGAAGCTTTATTCTTGATGAAGATGGCTGAGTGGATAAAGGCCTAACTGTTTCTACAGAAGGAAAAGCTTTGACAGGAGTTCAGTTATGTTCTTAATGACAGACCCACAAGGGCAACATTTTGCATGCTCCAAGCACAAGAGAAGAGGTGGTGAGAGTTTGTATCTTAGTCAAAATGGGATAATATACACGAGACATGAAGCTGCAGGTAGACATGAAGAGATTTCCCTCCCTGTGGAATTACTTAGGCCTTAAAAGATTTTATGGATCGTTTCTGTTTGTAAAGCTGAAGTTGGGCTGCTTACAGTTACAAACCCACAAGCGTGATTGTACAGATGAGATGATGAGTGACTTATTAACACTGAATTACTGTCTGCTTGATTTTTTTTCTTCACAAAAAAAAAAACCAAAAAAACAAACCAAACAAAAAAATTCCACCACACCAAAACAAATATTTGTGTTGGTGAAGTTAATTTTGTGCAAAAATGTTAAACCAATAGCTTGGCTTGTCTGTCCCTAGTCAGGTTGCAGTTTCTAGGATCCAGCACAAAGAATTCAGTAGTTGTCTTCCTCTTCTTTTTAATTATACTAGATCACCAGTGGAATTTTAAAAGTGGGTAACTGATGACAAGACTTTTATTTAAATCGCTGAGAATAGAACAATGCCTTCAACTATCTTGTTGGAAGTATTTATTTTTAATTTTGAATAAATAATGGAAATCAGTTCTCTCTTAAACTAGTTGAAGCAGTGACTGTTCCCATAAATTCAAAGCACAGAATTAAGTTAAAACTTGCAGATCAAAGAGGGTATGGCTACAAAACATTAAAACTGCAATATCCAAGTCAGAGATTATCTATGAACCTCTGGTGCTGGCTATTCAGAAGCTCCTAGAGCTGCATGGGTTTCCTCTTGCTTTGGAGCTCAGAGTGGAGAAAATTCTCTTTCCCTTCAAAGTGCAATGGAGATAATTTTGATGTATTTTAAAATTAACAGGAGTGAGTATTTGCAAGGAAGTTAGGATATTCAGTTTCTCATGCTGCTTCACAAAACATAAGAGGATTATTTTAGATGTTCTTACTTAGTGATGTCACAATTTCCACATACTTACTGTGAGCATAGAAGAGGTTCTGATCTGTGACTCCCCATTTACTAACTTATACTTTCATGGCTATCAAAGCTTGTAGAGTTGGTAATCCTCTTTTGTCAATAGCAGTGATCACAGCAGTTGCAGCTTGAAAAAAAATTACATCCAGCCACGAAGACACAGCATGACCACTAGTGCCCAGACCTCAGATTTTAACCTGTTTTTAGGCTTTGTCTGGTATTTGCAGTGTCAAATCACAATATTTACACTTGGTAATTTACAAAATACTTGAAATATGTCTTAAATATGTGGATAGGTGTCATTAGAATAGGGGAATTAAGAGTCAGGGAATCTGACTTCCATATCTGATACCAAAGGACTTGACATAGGGAACCAGTGGTGGTCTCTTCATATCTGAAAAACCAGAACTCTTATTGATGGGCAAATACTGGGAAAAAGGTTTTCTGCAGCTAAAATGAAGCCACTGGCATTGTCACAAGTATGAGACAGCTCACAACATTACTTTTTGCTTGTTTGGTGTGCATCCTTTGCCTTCATGTAAAGTTATTACATATATTTAATATTTTCTGGGTGTTTCAATCTGGCAGGACTGCAGTCATCCAGGCAGCTCTGAAGTGACATGGTAGCAGTGGAATGGTGCTTAGTATGTTCCCTACATATATACGAGTAGTTGTGTAACTCCCTCCCTCATTGGGTAGACAGAGCATGGATTAGCTGCTGGCCACTTGGCCTGTTCATGTGGACACCCAAGAGCTAAAGGCTGGAACTATGAAGCACTACCCAGCATCAGGAACAGAGGGAGGAGATGGTGTGCAGAAGGCCTTTAAGACAGGAGCAGGGAGTAATGAGAGGCCTTGGTTTTGGGCTGTGTGGGTTGCAGAATGGATAGAAAGCGAAGTATATCAGGCCAAAATGTATCTGGATGCCTCAGAGAGTTTGTGGGCACGGGTTGTACTGCCTTAGGAAATGACTTGGGGGGGTTTAGTTTGGATGATTAGATAATGTGGGTGTGCATCTGATGGTGAGCTCACTACCTATTGTCAGTTGTAAGTTACCTGTTATAAGTGATCTCTCTCTGCTGGTGTACCTTCACTAAGGTGGCTAAGCTATGGTTTACTCAAAAGGTTTTGCAGGTGGTGGTGAATGTAGAACCTGCTGCAGAGACAAGACTGGAACTTTTTGTTATGATTGTACTATCTAGTTCTCCTGTGAGTCAGATATGGATATCCTAGCCAAAACAAAACAGAACAGCCTATCCTTATCTAAGATGTGGTTTCCCTGATTAGTATATCAGGAAAGCTGAACTAGTAATGAATTACACATCTGAATTCTAGCAAGGCAGGTGCTGTCTGCCCGATGTGTGCCAAAAGCCCCAGTGTCAACACTGAGGTTGAATGATGTAATGTCACCTGACAGCCACCCTGAGGTCATGAGCTAATTTTGTATTAAATAATGATCAGTTGGAAATAGTTCTTTGTCATTACTAATCTGCCAACAGATTTACTAGTTAATTTTCTCTTGAACATGGCAAGACAACTGAGGCAACTCTTGCTGGTAGAGCACTTGTTGGGCCAAAACCCCTGAATCAGATGCTTTGTATTGCTGCCAGTATCTAACCTAAAAGTTGGTTTTACCCATTCATAGAACGATCATCTAAAAACCCAGTGCAGATGTAAAGACGGCAGCAGGAGAAAGGAGTGGGAGGCAGAAAGCTGATAGGGAATTTTGGCACGGATTCCATGTGCTACTTATATCTTTAGCTGTATTTTCCAAGTTCTTCTAGCTGTTACAGTGAACGATAGGCTTGGGAGACCTCAGAATTCTCTAGCCTTTCATGAGGAACTTGGGTAATTCTTCTTTTAGGAAATGTTACGCTATTTTAAAGCAGTAAAATTCTGCAGAGATGGATGTAAGTGGGTCCATAACAGTAATTATGGTGGTTTTATGGGTTTGGGAAAGAAATTGCCTCTCCCCCTCTCTCCGCCTCATGTTTATATAGCTCAGTAGGTCTCTAGGTTAGTGGTAGGGTGGAAAAATTATTTTTCCTCCTTTGTCCCTCTTTTCCCCCCTTGCTACTATTTTCCATCTTGCAATTACTTATTTGAAGAACACCTGTGCTGTAAGAAATTTAGTTGTTACTGCTATTCATACTGTAACATGAAAAGAATTAACTAAAATGTAAAGTAATAATATATTTCACAGTTTTGGGGGTTGTTGGTTTTGGGGTTGTATTTTTTTTGCTTCAAGTATCAGGTTATTTATCAGAAGCCTAGAGGCCTCTTCTACCCTAAGTACAGGTTGTCTCTCTATTACTGAAATATCAGTGCTAAGTAATTGCTGAAATCTTTTTCATTTTTCTTTTTATCTTCACTTGGCCTTCACTGACTTTGAAGTTTGGTTCAGGTCAAATTGTACATTCATCTTTTAAAGCATCTGAAGTGATAACCTCAGTTTGTCCTTTAAAGCCTGAAAGCTTACATTTCTTTTCAGCTTTAATTCAGCTCTTCATGGTCTGTACCAAAATTATTACAGGTACTGAGTGATTTATTTTTAATAAAAAACAAGAGGTATGCATCAGGCATTGCACAGACTTTGTAAGAATGTATCTTAGGGGAAAAAAACCACAAACCCTCTAGGATTTTGCTGCAACTGTCACTGGTCAGTTTGATTTCTAACAAAATCTGATTTATGGACCTGAAAACAGGACCCTTGAAAACTGCCTGTTGAGTGAGAATAATTAATTAACTAGCACTTCTTCACTCATTATTATGAACAGTATAAACTTATGTCCTGGATTTTTCTTTTTGCCCCCAGAGAGTCTAATCTGTGTAACACATCTGTGTCTACAAATACAGTTATCTGCACTGGGGTAACACAGTGTCATAGACACTTTATAAAATTATCTTTATAAAGATTTACATTTTCTGCATCAGCATCATAATCTGTCTGGCAGATTTCTGTCATCATTCTGCTGAAGAATTTTGCACTCTCCAAAATGGGAGACATCCGTTTTGAATAATGAGCTGTCTTCCCAGAAAAAAAAATGTTTAGATGTGTTAGAGAAAAGCCATGGTAGGACAACTTTTGGTTCAATCTCAGAAGTGCTGGATGAGGCCTTTGAAATAGAGAGCTCTGAATTATTTTTTTTTTTCTTTTTTTTTACAGAAAGGAACCATCACAGCTGATAGACCTGCTGCTTCTCAGCAGGAGCACATAGCAAACCGAGGGAGAACTTGCTTGGCCAAAGAGGTGGGTAGGAGGCAGACCTGGATTCTCTGTGAGCAGAGGTGCTCAGAGAGAGGAAGCAGGAAAACCTTTTGACTTGCTTGAAACACTAACAGAACTCAGACTGCTGTGGAGGCAAAGCCAAGCTTTACAGAATTCTGGGCAGCACTACTTAATAAAGCAACTAGTTGAGAAATTCCACCACTACTTAATAATACAGCAACTGATTGAGAAATTTCTTTGCTGAGCTTAAGTACCATGTGTTTTGGGTTATTCTGGGTTTCTTTTGTGTGTGTGTGTGTAGTGTGTGTGTGAGAGAGTGCCTAGAGGTGTCAAACTAGAATTACAACATTGAGGAGTTCTGAATAAGGACATTACTGACTAGGAAAAGAGAGTCTTGGATATATAAGGGTGCAGTTCAAAGCGCTTTGGTAGCTGCGGCATGAAGCACAGTGGCTCAGGGAAGGAAAGGTTTACACAAGGAATCTAGGCCTGGATGAGAGCAATGCTGCTCCGGAGCTAGAAAGTCAGCTTAAAGATAGCTTTGGATTCAGCTGACTCTTCTGGCAGGTTCAGCTGCTATCCCAGCCCTGGGGGCTCAGCCTTAGATTTCAGTGAAGAGTTCTAGCAATCTTTGATCCTGCAACTCTTAATGCCATGAATAATCTTGATTTCAGAAGAGCAAAAGTTGCAGAAACAGCTGCTTTTGTTTTCTGCTGCATCTTTTGGGCACTTCTAGCCTGGCTACATTAATGGAATGGAAACAATGCTTCTGTGGTTCTTTGCAAGTCTTCATTTGCCTTGTTCTTGTGGGCAAGTCATGATCCTTATTTAAGAATAGAAGGTGGAGATGCTTACGGGGGCGTTGGATCCAAATGTTAATGTTACAGTGCCTGTATTTGGGTACTGTGTGTTCTTATTTAGTGCCTTATGAAGAGGTGACATGTATCCTGAATAATGAGCACTGAGAACACGTTGGACCTGTTTCCAGACTGATAGAATTTTATCCTGAGTTAAACTTTGTGAAAGATGGATAATTAGGTTCTTGTATTTTCTCTAACTGTGGGGAGACCTTGACATTGGTCATAGTCTTTCCTTGCTCTGTGTAGCTTCACCTCTCAGAGATATTTCTGGAACTTCATTATAACCCAGCTTTTTCATTATCTGCTACTAAGATAGTAAAATAGCTGCTAAAGTTCAGGTTTGTTAAGATTCACTCCTTTTTTCTGTAATTAACAGAATGCTTTCACAGGCACACATAGACAAATAAGTCAGCACTAGAGCATTACAAAAGGGCTGTAGCCATCATGCACCAGTTTGCAACTGATAACTTCTTCCTTCATGAACATTTATTTCACCATTTACAGAAGAAAAAAAGGTAAGAGAGGTAGGAGGAGAGGATAAAAAGGGAAAATTTTCACTGAAAGTAATTACTTTAGCTTTTTTGAGCAATGTTCTATGTAAGAGACTGGTGGTTTGGAGATCTGGCAGAAGGTGACACATTTGAATTTCTGTGCTCAGAGAGTTACTGCATGTCAGTTGTGTTGTGGTAACTGCCATTGTGTATGTGCCCTTAGGCTATAGGAAGCCTAAGGTAAAATGTGTTAGCATGAACTTCCAGGAAAAAGGTGTAAGCTGTCTACTTTTGATAAGCTAAAAGCAGCCACATACTGTGTTCCTGCAGCACCCTGCAAAGTGTCATAATTCAGCCATACATCAGGATCCTGAAGTGGAATTCCCCTGGTAAAGTAGTTAAGACCTGGGTCTGCGCTGTTTCTTCTTTGGTGCCAGTATCGTTTGTTTTCAAAAAGTGGATTAAATGAGGAAGGTTTCTGTTAGATCTAGTTATCCTGTTAGAAGGAATGAATATGCAATTTTAAAAGTATTTTGGGACCAGTGACCTGAGTTCTTAGTGCTGGACATCCCTGCATTCACTGCAGTGCAAAGTCTGGCTTTGTAAATTGCATTTGTTTGATTGGGCAGTCAGCCCTGGCTTAATCCCTAACACTGACTCTGTCCAAGGAAGGCTTGGGCTGAATTTACTTTAAGGAATGAATACATACAGTGATATCCTTGCACTCTGCATCCTCTTCCTTCATTCATACCAAGAGGGAAACCAAAGAGGTATGCACACCAGCCCCTGCCTGGCTGTCCCACACGGTAAGAACAGCATCGGGAATGCTGAGTCATCTCAGATCTCACCCTGGTTGGACACACATTTTATGTAATTTTGCTGGAATGGTTTACCCCTTTACAACTACATTAAAATACATCTGAAGTGATTGTTCTTATCCCCTCCTGCCTCTCATATTTATTTGTATCTGCATGTGTTTGTTTACAGAAAGCTGTTTACATTGTGCATAGAACCATTTTGGATGCCTTGTGATCAGCTCTCACCCACAGGTCATTTGATAAAAATCAGTGATCCAGAGGTCTGGGTCAAGCGTTTTTTTACAGCATGTCATTTTCTCTTGATCTGTGACCTAGAGATCATATTGAAAAGGCCATAATTTAGAAGAACTAAAATTGGATGAGATTGATTTTTATACTTTCCAGAGGAAGAATTCACTGCTTCAGGAGTTTGTAGCGACCACGGCAGGAGAAAGGAAGGATAAAAAAAGGTGGTGGTTAGAAACTTTTCTGTTTTCAGGCTATCTTGCTGGTTTCCTCTGCTTGAATTTAAACACTGTGAGATTCTAGGAAGTTTCATTTTTGAAGCTTCCCCCTCCACACACTGTTAACTTCATTAAGGATTCAGTTTCACATATGTCTTGGTGACTTGTTAAGAGACATGTTCCTAGTTTTCAGTCTACTACGTATTTTCTCAGTTTCAATACAGACTGTTTGGTCACTCCACTTGTGAGTAGATACCTAATCTTCCGTCATGCCCTTGAATTTACAACCTCTTTTGGAAGGATTACTGTTTTTCCAAGTCACTATATTCAGCTGGCTGTTCAAACAGGAGAGTGAACCAAAATAGCTGTGATTTCCAGTATCATGAGGTCAGTTCGAGTCCTTAAGGCCTAAGGTTGTAATCTTTCTCTCTCTGTCATCATCCTCTCCTGGAGCTGTTCCCCACCACACTGTGGAAACTTTTTAAAGCCCTGATCTTTAAATCTGGCAAGTCATTAGAAGGTAATGCCAGTCATTAGCAAGCACAAGCATATGCTGCTTAGTCATGAAGTGACACACATCCCAAGGGAATGTTTCAGCTCCCAGATTCCTGCATGCTCTGTAAGAGAACTCTTCCAGTCTCTTGTAACTAAATATTTATCAAGGCAGAGAGAGAATGACTTCCTCTCTCACTCAGCTGCGTTATGACTGAGTGTGGTTTATATCTTCACTTTAATGGATGTGTAGTTATTTATACAAAGCTACATAAAGTTATTTAAACAGCTTTACCTAATGGACACTTACCCAAGAACAGACTGTGTTACACGTAGTTGCAGACCCCTAGGTTAAAGTCCAATTTAAAGGCCTGAAAAAAGATCTTCCATGGTAGCTGGGAATACTCCAACCACTAAGCTAATATGAGAAGGTAAGTGCTAAACATATATGGAAAAAAAGTCTTGTTTTAGCTTTTGTGAGCACCACATGTAGTTTAAGGATGTTCTCAGCTGACCTACAGGCTCTAGTTGTCCTGGTGAACATGCTGGAGGAGGAGCCTGGTTGAAGGCTTCTGCTTTGAAACTTCAGGGGTTTGCTTCACTCAGTGAAATACCATTGGAGTGATGCTAGGTTGAGGACATGAAATCATTAACCTTCCTGCCAAGGTCAGAAAGCAGCTTTTGCAGAAATCAGTAGCGCTTGTAACAGCCTTAGTATTCTAGTGTTACTTGATGTTGGAACTTTTCTTCTGTTTATGTGTTATTTAGGTTGTAGTTACTGTTACATAAAGGGATTAGTTATATGTGTCCCAATATTGCCATTTTAGATGAAAACAAACAAGTCAAATGGTCCTTGAAGCATTCATTGAAGTATCTCAGCTTCTTAGGTAATAAACAGATCTAATTAGCTAGTTATATATTTTTAGGATGTTGTTTCTAAGAAAGAGACACTTGTTCCTAAATGCTTCTTGACCCATTTAAAATGTGACATGAAGAACTGAGTGACTGCATTTCTACTAAAGACATAACACAAAGCAAGGTTGAGGGAACACCACCCACCCCTTAAGGAAGCATTTAACTGTTCTCTTGTTCTCAGGAACATTTTCATAGTCTGGAAGCCAGAAAAATATATCTGCTTTGCAGCATGGACAGAAGATCAGTAAAGCAATCACTGTGTTTCAGTCTTGGTAGGCAGTGGGAAGCTGAGCAACCTTTTTGGAGGAAACTGCCGGGCTGTACGTGCTCGATGCACGGAGCAGCATAACCTGAAAGACCCGAGGCCTGCACAGCACTCACTAGAGCAAACCCAACTGCTTGCATTCAGTCTGCTATTAAGTAACCCATGCAGATGCAAAGCACAAACCTTTGATGTCTCTGAAAACTACATTGCTCTAACTAAGGTCCTGCCCAGCCTGCAACAGTTTCAGTGTCTGGATATGTTTAAAATGCAATGTGATGTGAAGGAAGGGAAGAAAAGTTTCTGGGATGATACTTTCATCTGTGCTAGTAAGCCTAACTGCTAATGAAACATCAAGTTTAATTTCATTCCAGGTCTTCATTTGCTCAGTTACCCGGGATAAATTCAAAGTGTATTTAGTGGTGTTGTATCATACTTGTGCTGAATTAAATCAGGATGTGAAATCAGGATGTGGCCTAAACCATAGCAAGTACAACATATTTTTCCACAGTTCTCTTTTCAGTGTTTATTTCAGTTAATGCTGACAAATACTGCATGCTTGTTCTACTTGTCTTTTTTTCTACATAGTTGTTTTGAAAAGAAGTATGGTTTATGTTTAGGCCTCACTTAATGATTTACGTTTGAAGGGTTTTTTCCTTGTCTCAGCAACAGCAGAATAGAGTAAGGGTAGGATTATGATGCATAATTACATGTAAAAATAAATCAATCCCACCACTTTTCTGGGGAGGCGCTGCATGCTTCTCCTTGATATGTTTATGAATATTAACTTACCACAGTTTCAAACCTGAAGGCTCGCAAGCAGTCTCCACATCGATGCCTTCATTCTGATGGCACCCTTGAGCAGGGAGTGGGACTGCACAGCCAAGCTGCAGTAGTACATCAGTCATCTCAGTTGCAAGGCAAAGCTGACAAAGGTTTCAGTGGAACCTTCCAAGGGCCCTACAGTATCTTCAGTTTGTGCTGTGTGCAGGTAGAGATCACATCTGCAGTTGCTGTCTTTGAGAAGGGTCTCAGTATCACTGCTCTGAGCAGGGACAGTTTTCCTGGGGGTAGGCAGCAAGGTTAGGTGTTTCTGGGGAAGGTGTTTAGGGAGCAGGGGCTGAAACTGTCACAGACCAGCACCATGCCTTTTGCATGCAAGGGAAAACCTTACAAGCAGCATGCCATCCCTGGGCTGCAGAACTGGGGAGAGGTCTGTGGCTCAGCTAGAGCCAGGACAGCCACGTGGGAACACTTCTCACACAGCCTGGCTGAAGGAGAGCCTGTACAACCTGGCAGGGTACAGGTCTGGGAGAAATCTGCCTAGGCACGGCTTCCCTGTCATCTGCCATGCTTAGCTCTCTTCCACCAGAAGCAGAGGTCTTGTCAGTGGTTCCCCTTCTGTTAGAAGGCAGAGTGCAGTGGCATCTCAACAGGAAGAATTTTTTTCACCTACCAGATGGGAGAGACAAGAACTGTTGACTCTGTGTGAATAGGACAAGTCTTACAGGCATGGCTCTGCTCTACAGACCTGCATTGAGTGTTTGGCTGAGTGAGTGTGGAAGGTTTTACCTTCCCTGGTGGGATGCTTTGCATGCAGTGGTGATGCAGGAAGCTCTGCTAGAGCAGCCAAAGCAAAAATTCCAGCAGCACCTTGTTTGAGATGTGTATCCCCTTCCCCCAGCACACCCAGCTCCACCAGTGAAAGCACCCTTGTCAGTAGTTCAGTCTGAGAGATGAGTCCTGTGGCATTGCAACAGATTCAAGACTTCAGTTCCATTGAGTTCCCTGTTCTGTGCTTCAGTCTTCCACAATATTCAAGGCAGCAGCTTTCAGGGTGCAAGGTGAAACTTGTGACTGCCATGCCTCACCTGACTATGGAAGGGAGGCTTTGGCACTGTGATGGCTATGCCAGCAGGTCCATAAGGCAGCACCAAGGTGTCACACGGAAGAGGACTTCTGATTTAGTGTATGCTGATACAAGGGGTGCAGGGCATTCTCAGATCAGAAAGTGGCACTCACAAAACAAAGATCCCAGCTGAATCAGGTGCTCTTCGCAAGTACCAGATTTGATGTGGCTGTTGTAGTTTCCAGTTCTATGGGGAAAAGCTTTGGTTTTCTTAAGTAACCTTAGTCTGCTTAAAAAGATAAATAGCTGCCCACCACCAAGAGGATTTTGATGGAAAACTTTTAAATAAAGGTTATGGAAGAAGTGTTTACCTAGGTTCAGAATGCTGGTTTAGTGGAATGGCAGTGTAATATATTAAATAAATTTTGCCCAGGAATGATGGATGCATTAAAGATTACCTTGGTACCCTAAGTTGTTAAACTTGGTGTCTGTGGAAAGAGAAGCAAATTCTGTATTCAGTACCTTGGCCTTTGCTGTACAATGCATCCAGCAACATTAATATTTACCCTGTAGGTGATTTTCTGTAGTTTGGAAATGCAAATATGTACTCATAGCTATAAGATCATGTTAATTTTATTAGGTGGCCCAGTTCACCAGATCTTGCTATTTGACTATGTGATGGTCATGGCTTATAATCAAAAAGGGGATTTATGGCTATGTTGTGAAATAGGATCCCAGTGAGGCTGGTCAAATATGTAATAGAAGAGTCTGTGAACTGAACAGACTTAGTGAGTCAGAGTGATTTGGTAAGTGACGTGTTTTTCGTGGTGCCTGTACAAGAGAATAACTAAGAAACCCAAACCCCAGGATGAGTATGCAAATAAAAAGAAAAAACTCTTTCCTTATATCCCGACCAAATGGGAATAGTATTTAAATTCCTATTTTTCCAGCCCTTTTTCTCATATTTAGAGATCTGCACAAAAATAAATCGTATTCTACTGTTCTGTTTCAGCCTGTCATGCACAATGTCCATAAAGAACAGCAGGAACTCTGACAGCAATAAAATACTTACAGTTTGAGATAGAAATAATTTTTAAACAAAAGGAGAAGAAATATTTCTTCTTTGGACTCAGACCACAAATGGGACATCTCCAGTGCATTAAGTCAGAGTTTAAAATGGAGATCTGCAAATAATTTCAGCTATATGGCTTTTGCTGCACACTTTCTAACACAGAGTGCTTGCTGCAGCAATAGTGCTGTGCAATAATTACTTGCAAAAATAACTTCTCTCTTTCTGTTCACATTCATCAGTCATCATTAAAGGGCTCCTGTAACATTAAATACAAGTCTGCTGTTAAAGTAATTGTTGTAACAAGAAAAGGAAAAGATACTGGGTTAACATCTGAATAAACAGGACGTGATTCATGAGTGATTGATCGAGATTATTTTCACCCATCATTGTTTTAATGTGCAAGTCAAAAGTTTTCTTAGTAAAGAGAGAGCAGCTTTGGGAGATGACTGAACTTGTAGTGAAATGTCATTTTAATATTTGGCTAAGCAGAAAAGCCTTATTTTAAGTTGGGAGTGGGATAGTTTAAAGAGCAAACTATTTTGCCGCTACTGTTCCACTCAGGCAAACTTCAAAGTGTAATCAAAACCATATCCATCATATAGCATGTATTTTCCCTGTTCTTGCCAAAAACACTTATATGTAAATCAAATGTTTTTCTTTCTAATCGGAAGGAGTGCTACGACCTCCAAAGGGCAGCCAGCCAGAAACTCTTCAGTTTTAATCTCAGCTTCTATGTGGCTTTTTAGCTTGTTTCTCTTCTCAGAAGGGCAGCCATAGCTGTCTGCATAACTTCTCATCTCTCAGGATGAGTCCTCCTCCTTCTTGTCTGGAATGTGGAAGGGAGCAGAGAGCCAACAGAGCCTGTCAGGTCCAATATTTGGTCAGCCACTGAGGAGGGAGGAGGTGCTGTTCTGTTGAAGCCCCACTATGTCAGGTTCTCTGCACATGAATGGTGAAATGCAGTACCTGATTGAGATCTGGGTGCAACCTCAGTAGTACTGTTTTCTGGACTTGGTTGTATATTTTCTGAATATGGGAGGATTTCTACCTTCATGTCTCCACTGGCTCTACTTGCCATCTAGGTCTTCAGCCACCTTTACCATTTTCTTCCCTGATAGTAGCATTTGCCCTATCCTGAGCCCTGCTAGTTTACTCAATAGCTACAGAATCACAGAATATATACAGCCACCTGCTGTAGAATCTTACTGGTGGTATAGGTCCCTCTGCCTTTGAAAGCCCATGCAGGGCAGCAAAACAGTTCTAACCATCCCAAAGTCCTGGTCTTAGTCATGTAAGGATGTTGCAACACACCCTTTAACAACAAAACCTATACACAGGAAACTATTTTTTGTAAGCAAGTATTTATTCTGCACAATTATTTTAGGTCACAATTTCACCTTAAAATGCTTTGTATGACACATTTGCATCTGTACAGTTAACATTTGAATTGAAATGTGTAAGGTCACTTCCAGGGTAAGAATGAATCTGCATGAGTAAGGATGACAAACAGATTAAAAATATTCAAGAGGCAAAGTAAGAGAAAGTTAGAAACAGGGCAGAGTTGTCCCTGCCAGGTAAGTCTGTCACCTCTCAAACCAGCTGCAGGAGTTTGTGGCTGGTTCCCAGCCAGCCTGCCCTGGCCACAGCCCATGTGCTGTGCTTACCCGGTTCCCTCCCTGGGACCTGTGCCCTGTGCAGCACTGTTGATTGCCAGACCATAGCTCCACAGGTTGGCCTTCCATCCGTCCCTCTCTCTCTTCATCTGCTGGCAACCTTCAGTCGATAACATCCCTCTTCCACACAAACCTTGCCTTTAGCTTTCCTAGCCTGGTGCAGCACACAAAGGACAGTGCTCATTAGAGGGAAAAAAGGAGGCTTGATCTAGACACCTATTTTGTAGGTAAAAAAAAGCATGGGTGCACAGAAGGTAATAAAATTTTAACTCAGTGGTGTCACTGGAAATTCATTTTTGCGCATGCCTGCTGTTTATGCATCTGAATGGAATGTGCCAGCTGTATGGATAGCAAAACTTCTGGTTTCCAGGAAGTTTCCTACTTTTGCATTAAAATGGCTCTCAGAGTTCTGGGGTTACATTGTTAAAACTGACCACAGAGGACTGGAATAAATGCAAACTCTTGATTTCCATATGAAATATTAAGTAAACTTCTCAATGAAACAAATTGGCAGAACTGACATGTGGTTTGATCTGAATTTTCCCTTGTGGTTACTTTTGTCTCAGTCTGATTCTGTTCCATGCAGTCAGTTCTGATCTTGCCCTCTCTGGGAGTGATTTTCTTGCTTTTCTCCCAAAACTCCTCCTGGGCTCACCTATCCAATGCTCCCTTGTTCTTTATGTTTTTCCATCATCTCACCACTCAGAAAATGACTAGACAATGTCTTTCTGAACATATTGTTCCTATTTCAGACAGATTTCACCATCTTTTTTTGTCTATTGCTAACCTTTCTCCTCTAGCCATTATGAACATGAACAGTTATGTTTGGCCTATTGGTATCTCCTTTCAAGACCAGGAACATTCTCCACCCCTCAAGGTATCACAGCACAAAGTAATTTGGGATTTCACTCAAACAGAAAAGACCAAGATAATAGCTTTTCTCATCTGTCAGTGATGCCACACTATTCTACAGTGCTCTCAGCAACACACTAATTTCTGCCATTCACTGCTATCAGAAGACACTAATAATCCTGGTTCCCCTTTTGGTATCAGTGACTTTCATGTCTCTACTCAGCTTGTCTTCCCCATTTGGCCTTTTTCCTGAGCCACATACAAAGATTTTTGATCCTTGTATTAACGTAAATTCACTCTTTCCTTCAAAAAGCCCCCAACAGCTTCTGCTAGTTTGCTTCCTTCTGACTCATACCAGTAGGCTCTTAAGTCTTCCCATCACTTAAGAAACCCCTATAACATTTCATCTGGGCTCTCCATCCTCACTATTATGGCCCATTGCACAGATTTCCCGAGCTTGCTCTGTAGCTGGAGCCCCTCTGCACTCTCCTCTGATCAATTGCTCCTTTCATGTTGACAGTCCAACTGCTTCCTGTTAAATCTCAAAAGCTCCCTTTTCAGCAAGCAAATCATGAATGCACCTTTGTTTAATCTTTCTAGGTTTTTCAACAAATACAGTCAAAACTAATTGTAACCTTTATTAATCTTTTGCAGTAGATAATTAATAACAGCATTAGTAATGCTCTCTTTTCTGTGAATAGTTTTCACTTGTTCTTGAATTTTGTAACACTTTGAGTGCTCATTATTGCTTATATACTAGTTATGCAGGTATCTTCCCCGTTAGGATACTTGCTTCCCTTAGACCATAGTGATTCCCTTTTAGTGCCAAGACTTGTCTTGTATGGTGTCCTGGTTTGAGCCAGGCTGAAGCCAGTTTTCCTTTTTACTGAATTTTTTTTTCCTTCAGTAAGCTTTCTTTTAACTAGCAACAGTGTGTTCTTCTAAAGCTGGTAAGACAGTGGAATGTTTTTCTAACTGCTGGGGTTTCAAGGTTGCACCTTCACTCTGCTGACTCAGACACTACGGGGAGATGTGTGACCCCCCCCCCGTAGGAGGCTGAGTTAGACAGACAGCAAAATTGGCCAGAGATATCCCATTCCATATCTCTACGTAAGCTCAGAGGAAGGTCAGAGATCACAGAAGACAACTTCCTTCCTTCTTCTTTTTCCCTTCTCTTCCGTCCATGGCTGGCATCCGGGGAGGACTCCGTCCATCCAGCACCGTCGACCCTTAGGCTCAAGCTCTCCTGACCCTCATCACTCTCCACTTTCTCCAGCAGCAGCTCCAGGATTTGTCGGAACTGCTCCAGTTGAGGGGAGTGTGGTGGGAGTTGCTGGGGGTGGTGGAGGCGAGAGGGTCTTGCACATACCTGAACATATCTGTATATAATTGTATATATTTTCTAATATCATGAGTGTTTAAAGCTGTGTAGTTTAGTTTTCAATCCAGCCAAGTCTCTCTCTTTTTCTCTCTCTCCTTCCCTACCTGGGTGGGAGGGGGAGGGGATCGAGAGCATTGTTGTCAGACCTGAGTCAAACGGTGACATATGGCAGCCTGGAAAGGTCACTGTATCAGACTGTGATGTTTGGTCCTAATTCTTTCTTCTCTGCAATCATGTAAGCTTTCACCAAAATGTATTCCAGTTAGGTATATACTGACTGCTTGGACTGGATCAGGAGCTGTGAACAAACTATCTTGTGACATTCTGTGGGTTCACAGAGCTTAGACAGGAACTGGGACTAGAAAGGCCTGGAATGTGGCACAGCCTGACATAGCTGAAATTGGTTTAGGAAGCTGAGAAGAGGCAGGCTTGTACAGAAACGTGCCAGGAGAAGGGGAATGTGCTGACTTGCATAGTACCAAAGCTAAGAGCAGAGTGTCTTGCAGCAGATATGCAAAGGGCTGCCTGGGTCAGACAGCTGAAAATGGACCTATCTGGAGTGTGGAATAGGCTCAGAGTACCAATTCCAGACAATTTAAAAGAAGGAGAGTTGCAAACAGGCTTGTTGCATAACTTAGACACACATCAGAGAATGAACGACTGGATCAATGCCTTGCCACCAGTGGAACCACAGATGTGGAGCCAGAACTGCTTCACTTTCATGACTTGCCATACCCATGCTACTTCTGCCAGGATCTGGGGTAGGGACAGAGGAATTCTCCCACGGTACACTGTAAAAACACTGTCAGAGCTACACAGTTTACCGCAATGTTACACACTCCAAGCACCACATCTGGAAAAAAAAAGGAACAGAGTGAATGCATGACTTCACTCAGGCAGGCGCTTGTATGCACCCTTCCCCTTCCAACCAGTGCTTGCCCATTATGCTGTTGTGTTGTTCTCTGTTACAGTAAGCTAATACAATGGGAGTTGTATTGAAGGTGCCACTCTCAAATTAATCCCATACTGGAGAAGTGCTCTGGCTGGGGAGCCGAGGGCAGGGAAAATCCAGGCATGGAAAAGCAACATGATTTAAAGGCATGCAGTCATGTGTGTTGGCATGCACGGGCTGTGGCATAACAGTGCTGCTGAGAGGGAGCTAAAAATTGGCAAGACTCGTGTCTGAAGGCAGGGTTGGGCAGGAGCCTGAGGAGAAACAAGCATAAGGTGTAGCACAGACTTGGTAGGTATGTTCCCATGCACCACCTCCTGCCCCCAGCCCCTCTATCCCCCCTCCCCCTGCATCTTTTAAAGTTATTTAGGCTTGACAGATGCTAATCTTCTAAACTGGGCTTAAAGATTGAAACATTGCCTCAGGTGCTTTCGCACTGAACATCATCCTAGGATTCTGAGGGGCTCTTCCACGGTTATCCACACTTTTTAGGCCTAGGCTGTACCTGCTGTATAGGGCTTCAGCCATCCTTTTATTGAATGTTTAAAGACCGTTTGAAGAGCAATCAGGTCAGGAGGGAGAAAGAATGTATATGATCTGTACTTTACAGTTGCTTTCCCAGGTCCAGATTTGCCCTGTGACCTCTTTCCAGCTGGAGGAACTTTTGATGTGCAGTTGCTTCCTCAGCTATGGAGTTCGTCCCTTGCCTGCACATATCTCGGCCTCATCAGCAATTAGTTATAGCTGTGATGGATGTCACACTTAAACTCCACTGGATGTCTAGTGGAGACTATAGATGAAGAGCAGAAAAGAGCATATTTCCATCAAGCCCCTATTGCCTGTGTGTTCTCAAAACCTACAGAAATTCGCTGACTAGAAATCTAGATCCAAGTGGAAGTGGAGAGTGTAGACAGCCTCTTTCTCTTACATGTGTCATTGCAGAACACAGTATCCAAACCTTACCAACATAAAATAAAGAAGCCAGCACCTTAATTTTGCATTTACATTAAATCCAGATAGTTGTCCTATTAAAAAAAAAATAAAAAATTCTTTGTGCCTGAGATAATTTTATCTAGGTAGCCCCATTTAAAATGGGGCTTATTTGTAATGATCTCTGGATAGCCAGAGATCATGTTGCCACCTTGAAATTTCTTTTTTAAGATGTGTTAAGAGTTCCCCTTCATTTCTATAATTTTCAGTCCACAGAGCCATAACATCTATTTGAACACCCAACCTGCACAAATGAGAATAATTTATTCCTCAAAGTAGGACATATAATCCTTAATAATTCAAACATGACGTTAGGAATTGCCATAATTTATAATGTAGCATATTTAGTCCCATCACGCAGTCTGCATCTGCAGTTCACCAGTTTTATATCCAATAAAATGATAACACTTTGCTTTTAAAAATGAGACCGATGTCAACCATTGTACAAGAAGAGAAACCTCTTAACTGGACAAAAAGTTATGCTAATTATAAGGGTATGTACAAAGTAGAAAGGAGGCAAAAAAAAATAATTCTGAACTAGCTTTCACAGTTCAATAAGGACTCTCCCTAGGCACGAAGACAGGGCTGGATTCCTGTGAGGAATTCTTTGCCTAAAACAAAAGACATGATGTGTGTTGAGCCTCACATTGAAGATGCCCAGTGTCAAGTTCTTCAGGAACTTCTGAGTTACAGAGCCAGGCACATATACTCTCTTTCTGTCTTCCCTTGTCCTCCCATGAATCTGACCCTCCCTTAAAAGACCAGTTTCAATAGGAAAAGTAGAAAAAGGTCTCATTCTGGAATAGCTGCTGGTATAAAAGCCTTAAGTCTTCTCAAGATCAGAAGGAAATTGCACCCAGGTCTCTGCCGTATGTAAGCTCTAGATACTAAACTAGAATGCAAAAGGTGTGAATCTCATCAGTTGTGATTTTGCATTATTTTGCCACTGTGCTTGTGCTTAACTCAATGATGTCCAGCCCTGCTAAACACTTCTTGGGACTGTTGCATTCAGCAAGGAGAAGACATGACTTATGCCCCCTCATCACATTGTAGACTGCACGTGGCTTTAGGTTGGAAATAACAATGAAACTGTTCAACTCACCCTAGATCATTAGATATGTTATGAGTCTTCTAGAAAAAATTTTAAAGGGCCACTCGAGACAATCAGGCATAGAAACAATTAGGATAGAAAAAGTACAATTCACTCTGTTTAGAGTTCAAAGCCAAAGTTCAGTATGGATTGAAGTCTTACATTACTTTGCAAAGCTGTGTGTGTCTATGCTTGTGGGACATTGGTAGATGACTAAGTAATTTGTTACCTTAATTATCTCATGTTCTCAAAAACAGAAGTTCCTTTCAAACACTATAGGTCTTTGCTTGTTAAAAAGTGAGTTGTGAGCACAGAGCCAAAATTTGCATCTCAAACTTGAATGAGTACTGGATTTACTTGTCTGGTAACAGACTAGAATTTGGTCAATACAGCTTGTCCCAGTCTCAGGTGTTTTAAATGGCAATACTATGCTGTCCTCTGGCTAGCAGTTAGTGCAAGGACTGAGGGTGTCTTGGCAGTAAGGTCAATAAAATGTAGTTGGACTCCGTTCCTACGCTTATAAAACCAGTCTTGCTGAGGCTTCGGCACTACTTTCACCCAAGTGATTCATGCTTTCGTAGCCACCTGCAGCTCTAATTACCTGGGTTAGGTGTGAGGCTCTCTGGGAACCTCTCTGAAAGCTCTTAGCAGCTCACTAATTTGTCCTACTCTAAGAATTTATTCAGACCTCATTTCCTCCTTCTCTGAGTGGAAGGTCTTAGCCTGCTGACACATTTAACCCAGTCACCTCCAGCTATGTGCACACACATGGTTCTGTCCATTCAAGCATGATGCCAATGCAAGACCCCAGTGTAGAATGGACTTCTTTTGCAAGACATAATAAAAGCTGTGTGAGATGAGATGAACTCATTTAAGCCACAGTTTCTGATATCCAAATACAAGATGAGTTATCTGAGGGAACATTAGAGCTGCACATACAGCAGAGTGCAGACCTGCAGGCTGTGCAGGACAGCTGACGTTAAACAGCTAAGATTACTTATTCATCTGTGCCTGAAAGGGTCAGCAGAAACTTCAGCACTTCCACAAGGAAACAAAATCGTTCTGGTACTTTAAGAGATGCTTTCCCTGATTCTCTTCAGAGCACACCAGTGTGGAAGCCTTCCTGCTGCTAAAGCAGATAGCTACCGAAGCTGGAAGGTAGCCCTTTTACCTGGCTGATCAAGGACTGTGGTCAGAAGCACGGAGACCATATGGTGCCCAGATGATGTATAATAGCATTTATTTTGTGGCCTGGAGATCTGATGTTCCACTGGCTGGCAAAAGGAACAACTTCCCTCTAAACAAGGGATATCGACAGGTGCCAACGCTTTCATTTGCTCTATTGTGATACCATCCCCCTGTAATGCTGCCAAGAGCTGCATGGAGGAGCTGTGCAGACGGTGTCACAGAATGATGATTAGCAACTTGATGACAACATAAGCCAAAACACAAGATAAAGCACAGCATGTAGTTAGCAAACAAGGGACGATTGTCTCCTTTTGTCATTAGGCTGTGGGATAAGAAAGGATCAGGCAGCCTTGGAATATTTTGGTTGCCGCTTGTTATCAAGAACACTGCTAACAGAAAGCTGTTAAATCAGCCTACCCGAAGCCAGAGGTGGTAATGATGTTTTGATGAATTAGAGAGGGCCAGTGGAAGCTGTTCAAACACAGCTTTTGTCACCTCTACTGAAAAAGTGCTTATTACTTTTATTATGGAAATGCCTTAAGACATTATATTTTCAACCCCTCCTCCCTCTGTTTTGCTAGACGCTGTGCAAACACACAGGGAGACCTACTCACCTGTCTGGAGTTCTGAGAGCATTGTGAGCATTGGCATGGAAGCCGCTTTTCAGCCAGCTTTTTTTTTTTTTTTTTCCAGTGTAATAAAAGGAAATACGCTCAGCCTAAAAGAAAAATATCTACTGAAGTCAACTCAGGAGTCTGTCTCTCTCTCCCCCAGTAAAGACATAGCTTATTTCAGGAGCCCAAACTACTTTTTATATGGATTACAGGACAGACTAGCTTTGCTCAAAGTTTCTATCTTAACTCTGCTCTTATTTATTACTTTGCTACAGCAATAGTGTGTTGTATAAGATTACATAAACCCAGATTGTACTGTGCAAAGGACTCCAATTTATTTAATCAATATGTCTCGTGGTGTCTGGATGATTACATACGGAATGCCAGGGGCAAAAAAGCAATAAAAGCAACAAGACACTAGAAGTATTGTTCAGATAACTGTGTAATGATCTTAAGCAATTTAATTTCCAGTGTTGAAAGTTAATTACTTACTTCAGCGAAAGACCAGTTTAATATCTTCAGTCAACTAAGTGGCTAAGATTAATTAAAAGTAAGCCATATTACAAATACTTTAATGCCACATAGCTTTTATTTCCAGGTATAAAACTTCTTGCTCCCTACCCCCAACCAAATTCTGTTCTAAACAGATTTTATACAGTCCTTTTCTCCATAGCTTCTGGGAACAAAAGCTTGAAAAAAAACCTTTGTGGACTGCGTAAGAACATGCCCAGGTATCACAGGTGTCTGACATCAGCCGCATATAGCAGAGAAATGCAAGGAGATTCACCTAATGAAAATTTCATCTGCCACAGAGATAAAACTGGACCAGCTGTATAGGAAAGTCATTAATGTAATATTCTTCAGAGTAAGGAACTCAAGCAAACTGTAGCTTAAAAAAAATAATTTGTAGAAAAAATTCCAAAAACAGCAGTCAGGAATTATGCATTAGTATGTAAAACAGAGCCAGAATTATGCATTAGTATGTAAAGATAAATACTGGAAACTCATGCAATGTTGCTAAAGTAGCCTTTTAGGTGAACCTCCCTGAATTCAGTATAATTTCCCTGTTGAAGAAAAGCCTGTGAATAGGCTTAAGGGAGGCACAGAGTGATTGGAAGGAGAATAACTAAAATAAACACACCCTCACCTGTTCATAATAACAGCATCTCCCAAATGCTCTCCTTGCTTTTATAGTCACTTTAAAAACCACCAGTAGGTAACAAAAACATTCCTGTAAAGGGTGTGTGCTAGCTCTAAATCTCTCATAGGTAAGAATAATCCAAAGTCAGTTACATGAGTGTAAAGTACACTTTGAGTCTGGAAAGTAGTTGTGAAAATAAGCAGCCAGCATCCCTTAGTTTAATATTTGCTCTCTCTCAGCAATCCTTGAAATTGGTGGTGGAAGAGGCATAATTACCTGTCCTGAAAAAGTGGCATAAGGTAAGGTCTTTCAGGCATGACTAATAAGAACATCAGCCAAAACAGTCTTCTGTTTTCCCCAACACAGTTACCTACTGCCCTCAGATGACAGTTTTGCCATGTGTTGCCCTTTTGCTGTGCATCCAGAGATGTGCACAAGAATCTGATTTGTGTGTTCAACCGAGAGCCTGAAATGTCTGAGGTAGCAGCTCTTTCAAAGCTGCCACTGAATTACTCCTGGAGGTGCTTGAATTTTTCCCCATCAAAATCTGCAAAGCCTGCCTTACATACAGCTTATTAGGGGCTTTAAATCTTATCTCAAGGTGAGGACCAAGATGCAGTACACAAAGTCAGGAAGCAAATGCCTTTCTTGCTTAAGGGCCTCAACCCTTAGGCATGTGTAAGTCTTTTAGCAGAAGGGGTAGATGCAGGCCCCATGACATGTGGAAGGCATTTAAGTGCTTGAAGAAAACACAGGAGGAGCTGGGGAAAGAAAGTGAAACATAAAATATGAAACAGAACCCTGGAAGAGCTGTTATGGGTTGCCAGAGTAAGGGGCTTGACTATGCATTGGTGTCCAACTTCTGGAGAAGGCTGATCTCAACTAAGTGGTGACTGGACTCTCAGCTAGTCATCTCTGATCAGCTGCATTGGGAAATATTTCACTGCTTCAGCCCCTATCTTCTCTCATCTTTCTGGTATTTTAATCTTCATTAGTTTAGATGGCTACTGGGTTACCCAAACTGCAGTATCCAGAGCTCGGGGCAGAAAATTTCAGGGGGAGCAGGCTGCATGCATTGCAACAGGAACACAATAAAACCAAGTACTCCCAACAAGACTCCACTGTCTTCTGCTTGCTGTCCCGTCTGCATTGCAACTTGACTCCAAATTCTGCTATAGCTGCTACCAGGTAGGGTTTCTACTTATCACACAGTTGTAACACGCACTTCATGGCAGCAGTTTATCCTCTTCTTTGGGGGTTCAGCCAGCCCATAGTCATCTTCCAGTAAATGTATCAGTCTACTGCATTTTTGCAGTGTATTCCTTACTCATCCTTTTATATGAGGTTGCTGACTCCTCCTTCCTCTCATGTCCACATGTAGTAGGACATCCCCAAATACAGCTGTAACATTGCTGCTGTTCTCTGCCTCACCTAGGCAAGGAGGCCGTGGAACAGATGCATGTGCTAAAAAGCACCAATAACAAAAGAACAGGAAGGCAGATGCAGTTTGCGTACCTACACTTGTTACAGCAAAGAAACTAGTCATTGTTAGTTCAATTCTAAGACCATGTTAGTTACAAAAAAGTCAAAGTCTGAAAGAAATGTTGTCTTCTAACAATTGCACTGCCTTTACATTTTTTTTTAATTAGGAGAGGAGGAGGGCAGGCAAAGTAGAAGGGTTTAGATTCATGGCCAAGTTCCCCTGTTAGCCAATAGGATAGCAGTAAGTGTGTTATAACTTGTGTTTTGCACAACACGTATCTCAGGTTCTAATAAATATACAATACCTTATCCCCCGAATCAGTAAAAGAAACAGGCAAGACCTAACTACAAGTAATTTTGTTCCATTTAATTCTCTTCCAAAAATGTATCACAAAGTTCACGAGCTTATCTTGCTAACATGAAACTTGTCAACTCCCCTTTCAACTGACTCCAGCCCTAGAGCTTTGAAGCTTGCTAGGGCTGTGGGGCATAGAGCTGAGCAGATTTCTCAAGGAAATCTTGTGTCTGTGTGTGGAGGGGGGCAGTGTGCACTGATTGTGGTCTCACTGTAGCTTTTTGCAACCGTTTCCAGTGTCACAGTGACCTGCAGTTATTTGGAAAGGAAGTTTCCAGCTGCAAGTATCTTTAATTTGCAACTCTTATCTACACACTGAAATAAGCCTGCTGGGACTGGTATGCCTCCCTATTAAAGCTGTGTGAACGCTTTTCTTATATTTTCAAATACTCAGTGTACATAGCACTTCTGATCTTGTGATGATTACATAGGAACTCTAGTTAGGTTTGCCTTTCACAGCTAATGAGTGTTACTAAAACAATTTTTATACTTAAGCAATGGGATGCAGAGTGGAACTAGTGATGAGTCAGCAGTTAGCTCGGGTTATTTGAACAGCAATTATGAACCGTGCCTGCCGCTAGGAAACCGTCCACAAAGGTCATACCAAGTGCCTAGTATTTAGATGCTACCACCCTTGGTGACATGAATTCTCCCAAGACTCTCACATTTTTTAGATCATTCTGTCTGACACGTGGATGCTGTTGTATTAAATACTCACTACTTGGTACCTGGATGACAGGGAAGAATGCTTGACATCATTGATGCTATTCACAGTGAGGCATACCTGCCAGATTGACAAATGCTTCTCTCTCCACACCTAGGGGAGTTAGACTTAAAAATTAGCAACTATTAAAACAAGTGCAGAATAAGGGTCTGCTGAATGTCATCAACAAGAAACACTGAAGTCACCACTGTGCTTTCTACAGGAGTTAGGGCTGTAACTCTCAAGTAGGGACAGCACGGCTTACAAAATTACTGCCCCAAGTACAGAGGTAACAGAGTTGCTGGAGGATAATCAGGCGCTGAGCTGCAGCAGCTTACAGCGCCCAGCGTTAAAGCAGAATAAGGGTAGTGACAACCTTTTCAAGTTACTACCTACACTGGTGGGGAGCGTGTGGGGGGGTGGTGTTAGGCCAGATACAGGATGTGCGAGACAGTTCCTCGGTGAGGCACTGGTTCTTACAGAGGACACAGGGTTTAGAAGCTGGAAGTAATTTAGGGTTCAGCTCCGTTGCCTCCGTAACCTCAGGAAACAAGCATACCAGCCCCACTCATGAGTCATGGCTTTTGGGAACTTCATCCTGAAGAGCGGGAAAGTCTTTCTTCAGGTAGAATTGATCTCTTTAATCCTTTCTGCTGGGATCAGTGTCTAAGTGCCTTCATTTGCCACAAAAAAAAAAAAAAAAAGCAAGAAAAAAAAAAAGCAGGCAATAAGAAACACAGCTGCTTGTGATGGTTCCACCCTCCCTTAGTCAATTGTTCAGTGGTTTAAACATTCAGCCTCAATGTTGCAGACCTACTTTTAATTCTCTCTTCTAGCCAAAAGGATTCAAGGCCACATTGTTCCAGCCCTCCACTCAAGCGACCTAGCTACAGAAAAAATGGAATAATAAAAAAAAAATATGAAAGGAGACAGACATCTCACCATAAACGCCTTCAGGTTCTGCTGACCCACTTCACTAAGAGCACTTGAGAGATTCTCTGTGGCTCCTCCTGAGACATTTTGCCAGGACTGAGAACTGCAGTTAGTCTATAAAACCAGTGTTACTGGTTCCAGACAGACAGACTTCAAGGCACCTTCTGCCTCAGAGGTGAGTGGGGGTTTAAAAGTTCTTTACAAGAGAAATCCCCGGCCTCTGAAATACTCACCAAAAACTTCGGGTTTATCAGTCTCTCTGACATATTTGTATCAGAGCATTATATGCCATTAAATTTGAGAGGGTAAAACAAAGATTTTTTTTCCCAAAGGCAAGGCTAAGAACAATAGCGCTGGTGGATTGCAGTTCACCCCCACAAGCCTAAGCGGCACAGAGGCGTTGCTATACAGCAACATAGCCCCAGCCCATTAGCAAGAGCTCGGGTTTAACAATTGGCATTTATTGCTGTAGATAAATACCAGCTGCCTCGCTCAGAGCCTCAACAGTTTGGTTTATATCACAGCCTTTCATATGCAAACAAAGTTATGCAAACATATAGATTTGAATTTGGGGTAACTTTCCAAAGCTACTTATATAACACAAGAGCACTTACTGAGATACTGAGAAATGAAATGCAGTGTATCTGGTTTGAGTTACAAGGAAGGCCTTAAGTCCTTTTGAAACCCAATCTTCTTCAAACACACACCACATGTGTTTGTACATACATGACTGTAACGAAGGCTTGCAGATACCTCTTTTTCTCTCTTCTGTAATGAGTGAATTTGATTAAAGAGCCAAAATTCAGCGCATACGAAAACTGCAATTTGAAAAAAATCCCGACAGCATTACTCTTTGCTGCGGTACGAGAGGAGCTTCTGTGGGAACTGACAGTGTTTTCCTCTGTATCCGGCACCAAACGAGCTCTTTGGGACCCTCCCCCCAGAAAAATCCCAGCCAACAAAAAAAGCATGTTGAGAACCCTTTGCCCCTCAGCTAAGTCAAGTGTTAGGAGTTGCGATGCCACCTACTGATGGTTCTGGACACTGGCCTCGAGTTCCTAGCCTGCTTCCTGCAAAGGACAGACTCTTCGGGCACAGCAAAATTTGCTTCACTCATAGTTTATAAAAGTACTTTTTCGAGCTTTTTTTCTCTCTGCCCCCTCTATATGTAAATATTTTCTGCAAAAAAAAGCAGCTGAGAAATCGAAGAAAAAATATTTTTTAAGCATTTTGGATTTCCTCTTCTGTCTTTTCTGAAAGGATTTTGAACCCTTTTCCCGTTTTGATTTTCAGCATCTTCCACAATCTTCTTACAGGCCAACTGTTAGCATCCTGGGATTGTGCTTGCACAGCTCCCACTCTTTTGCAAAGCTAAGAGGGACTGAGGCAAAGCAGAACCTTCAGCTTTTTACAGGAACCAGCGAACAATTTTTATGGCATTGTCCTTCTCAAAAGACAAGTCCTGGTAGGTTATTAATGAAAAAAAAATAGTGTATTTCTAAAACAAAGACTCACTTTCCACTACTGAAATTTCTTGAAAGTTCACAATAGCAGCCTATCAAGAAACACTCTCAGCCAAATGACATTTCTTAATTTTGTAACGTAAATTCTTAAGGGTTGACAATGTAATCCCTAGAAGTGACAGAAGTAGCTCTGATCACCCTCTCTCTCAAGACTGAAAAAACCAGAACCACAAGTATTCAGGTTATGAGAAAGTTGCTTCAGAGTACTGCAGCAAGTCTACAATGGGTTCCATGCTGCAAGAATGAGAAGATATAATAATGAGAAATGGAGAGAAAAAGAATGCCTCCTTCCTTGTTACACACCTAAAGCATCACTCTCAGCAGAAGTTCTTAAAAAAACAGTGTATTGCTTCATTTGGAAAGCAAGAGTAACATGTTCAGAAAAAAAATAAAAAAGGCCAGCAACAGCACACCTCCCTTCTTCCTCCTGCCCTATTCTCACTGTGCTTTGAAAAAAGACAAGGGAAAAAAAATACAACCCTGCAATGAGATGTTATTAATTCTGTATTGTCAGACACAGTATCTTTTTTTAAGAAAACACAAGGATTCACCATGTAAGTTGTTAAAAAGCAGTATTAATAATATACTCAGTGTCAAGAAATGAAGGCGCTAAAGTGGTAAAATAACCACTCAATTAAATCTGTAACATTTAAAATGTTTAATGTGCAAGCCCTAGACAGAAATAATTAATTTACAATATACTCAATTCTGAAGGATGGAAATTTCTTCATTGTATGTGCTCACAGCAGTAAGTGAAGTACTCGGTCGCTGAAGTACAAACATCAATCAGTATGCGAAAGTGACTTATACTTCATTTTTAAGGCAAAAATTGGTAACATGACTGCACACAGTTGCAACAATATTTACAGATATGATTAAATAAACAGTCCACTAGTAGCATGGAAGTTTTAATGGTATACTTTATATAGTGGTGTTTTATTTGAAAAGTTACCATTAAAACGTAAAATAAATCTAGCTAGGGTGAGTAGAACTGACATTTTTTCCTGGGCCTCCACACTCACTGATCTTTGTCCCTCAACCTCTATCACTGTAAGCTGTCCTCTCTCCTGCCCATTTCCACTTTTCTTACAAAGGCACAGGTGTGCCTGAGCAGCCCTAGATTCCACAGAGAAAAAGCTGGAATGCTAAAAATGTATGTAAAAGGTCCCAATAAGAAAAAAAAAGAAAACAGATCCTGAGAAATAAAATTAATGAATTAATGGGGGAAAAATAATTTAAAAAAAGCTCTCTGCAGGTATCTAGATATTTGCTCAATCATCCTTGTCTTTTGCTCCATGCTTCAGGATGCGCGTGAATTCAATGTAGTTGAAATTCCCCTTTTTGTCGATGGGTGCCTCTCTGTACAGCTCATCTACCTCCTCATCTGTGAACCTGTCTCCCATTGTGGTCAGCAGCTCCCGCAGGTAGTCTTCTTGGATGAACCCTAGAATGAGTCATACAGAGAGAAAGGCAAAGAGACGCCATTTCTTAGCCTAGTCTTCAAAAGCAGTAAGACAAGACAAACCAACAGACATGCAATTAACCGATACAGCACGTAATATATACATTTGCACCAAGAACCCCAAATACTTTCTTAATTGATTTCTAAAGAAATTCTTTGAATGGAAGAAGAGGGAGAAGTTTGATGCATTTCAGAGATTTTTGAAAACAGGGCCTAATCAGCTGTAATCTAGTAACACCTATTTCCACCTACTGATCTTCAACAGCTTGAAGTGGAAAAACAAGTTCCTGTCACTGCTAGCATTCATTACACAAAGTGTTCTCTGAATTGAATTGTATTTTTCTTGACTTAACTAAATATATTTGTGCATCCTCTATAAACTAGTTTCCTCTGGGGACTAAATAACTACCAGTTGACTCTTCACTGCTTCACAATACTGTTGCTGGAGGCAGTTTACATGAATACAGTGAACTGCTGGCAACTGTCCAGGGAAAGACTTTCAGGCAGGACTGCGCAAGTTAACAGAGGAGGAAGGAAGGGTGTTTACTGTGGAGAGGTAGAGAAACTAGTAAAAAAAAGTTAGGATATAGAAAGTTATTCATGTTATGCTAAAATATGAGCAGAAGATTTTTGAGGAAATTAACAAAGATAAAAATTTGCAGTTGCTAAGTATGTTCTATTAATTCAACTTCAAGAGGTTGGCAGAACCACCAGTTGCCAAATAATTCCAGGAAAGTTTAGAGATGAAAAAAAGAATGCACATAACAAATGTTAGAAGAATGCAGAAACTGTTTAATTATTGAAATAAGAGTTACCATGCCTTTAAATGCACAATAGTTGCTTCATTTGAGAGAGAAATTGGTTATTGAACTTCAGCTGGAGAAAGATCAGTAACAGAACAGAGGAGGTAGAAATCTTAAAAAATAAAATATATGTAAACTACAGAACAGCTGGAAATCATCTGTAAACAATCACATCAGCTAATGTAGATTCAGTGAGAACGTGATCAAAAAAAAAGTAATTCTGCTTTGAAAGAGAATTGAATAGCTTAAGTAGAGTTCATTAGAGAGACAAAACAAATCATGTAATCAGGGGACTAAAAGGCAGTCAATGCACATGACAAATACGGGGTTGATGTATGCTGGGTGAAGGGGAAAAAAAAAAGGTGTTTCAACATATGCTAAATTGAAACATCATCATATCCCAGTGCAGACAAGCCCTTGACTACTGACTCCAAATGAAGAAAGCAATGTTCTATTAAAAAAAACAGGAGAATGTTCAGTTAGCCAGGCCCATCTTAATTGGGTCAAATTTCGGGAGTTGTCTCTGCAGATGTGCATAAAGAAGGGCAAAAAGCAGCTATAAAGAGATTAGGCTCTTTATTTCTGTAGTCCTACAGAGACCAAGTAGCAGAGGTGACATAAGGATTAGTATTCAAAGAATGCAAGGCCTCTGGTGCTGCAAGTTTAGCCTCAAGGACTTAATTGCTTCTGTCTGAACAGCTAGGTGTTTAAACACCGAACGACGTTGCCAGACTAAGAATACGCTAGAAGTTTTAGTAGCACCGAATTGTAAAGCAAACAATAGTCCCCCTCTCCCTCACACACAACTTCGATGTAGATTAACTACACTGATGAAGAGCTAGAAAATCAGACCCATAACAGACATGCACGTGGAGATTATGAAGTGGAAAAAAAAAAGTCTGACATAGCTGGAAATGCCTTCTTGATTTTTAAAAGGAACAAACTGATCAGAAGCAAAATCTGATAATGAGTAAAAGGCAAACATAACATGGGTTCTAAAAATACATCAGATGTTATTTTGCAGACTGCATTTGTATTATTATGAATAATAATTAAAAAAACAAACCAGCATAACATATCTAATATGTTTCCTGGTTAAAATTTTAAGATGGCATAAGACACAAAAGGGACTATGGAACCATTAACCTAAAATCATCCTAGGACTAGACTAAAACATTTACCACACAGAGTTGAAAGATAATAAAATCAATCTTATCAGTACATGTGGGCCTGAACTAGTAACTTATTGTTTACATAGACGTAAAAGATTACTCTTCAAAAGAACTGGTAGCACAATCATTTTCTTTATATTGCAATTCGCAAGCTCTTATTTTGGTGCACACAAAAAAACCCTGTAGCACGTCAGACTACCTGTGGAGAGAAAATAATTAATCTACTAACAGAACTTCCTTCTCTAGGAGATGGTAAAGAGATTTCCCTTGAGAGGGAGGAAGTCAATTAACATTTGAAAAGGCCTTACCAACAGAAAGGCTGTTTACCTACACCTCAGCAGGAAGGGGATACTCTTTGAAAAGGCAAAAGGTGCTAAAAATACACAGACTGAAAGTAGCTGCTAGAAATTGAATAATATAATTTGAAAGGTTCAGAGAACATATCCACAGGTTAGATTGAAATACTGTGATGGACATTTGTGATGGGGAAGTTATAGGTGCTGTGACATCTCTAGTACAGAGGCTACATAATTTCAGCACAACATGACAAAGCACTGATATTCTGTAATTCTGCAGAATATCCTAAGGGTTCATTCCTGGTTGCTACACACTTCTCTGGAATCTTACCCTACAACAATAAATGAATAAAAGCATAAACTCTAACCTCAAGATTACAGGAACCACCTTGAAAGTCCGATATAGTAAAATTGAACTCTGCATTTCCTCTTTCCCCCCATCTTGCAATGCAAGTCAGTCCAATCTGTAATTTCTGTCTTCTAGACCTCACCCGGTTTTTATCTTTAGATCATTACGGCTGCAGCCCTTCCTGCAGCCTGAAAACAAACTGAGCTGCCAGAAAAGGCATGACACATGCCACACATCATCAGAGCCGTAACACACACACGACACAACGCGAGGGTTCAAAAGAGTTTACATAGTCTGGACAGCCCGTCTTGAAATACTAAAAACATGGAAGAATTCAGATGCTTCTCAGATCTACCATGAGGGGAGGGCAAACTCAGTTGTGTTACAGATTTCACATATCATAGAAAATCACAATTGCCAATTTGAATTCATTATCTTCTTAGAGCAAATGCATTTTATGTTACACTTTGAGGAACATATGTGATACCCAGTTAAAACACTCTTCTTCAAAGCCTTACAGAAAAACATTACTACTAGTCTTCAGTACTCACACAGAATAGCCTGGCAGTTTTTACTTTCTCAATAATAAGTAAAATTCTCATTACTTGGTAGAATATGCCATCTAGAAGGATTACTATTTAGAAACCCAAATAAACAACAGAAAAGTAATGCCCCCCCCCCCCAGCAACTAAGTTTATCCACATACCTGTTGCTTCCTCATCAAAGCAAGCAAAAGCATTCCTGATGACGTCTTCTGGGTCTGTGCCATTTAACTTCTCACCAAACATTGTGAGGAACATTGTGAAGTTTATGGGTCCTGGAGCCTCGTTCATCATGGCATCTAGGTATTCATCCGTTGGATTCTTTCCTACAAAGAAAGGGATTCAGATTTGTTTTAGATTTCAAACTAAAAGTTATCTGTATAATGTAATATAAATTGAGACACCTCTCATAAGCTATCCCAAACACAATATTCTAATTGTAACATCACAAATTTGCCTGGCAACCATAAACAGAAAAGTACAATTACCAAGGGAGGCAAGCATGTCATGCAAGTCCTCTTTATCAATGAAGCCATCCCTGTTCTGGTCGATCATGTTGAAGGCCTCCTTGAATTCTTGAATCTGTGACTGATCAAACATTGCAAATACATTGGAAGTGGCACGCTGAGGGCGCTTCTTGGTGGTCTTTGTCTTTGCTTTTTTGCTCGACATGTTGATTTTTTGACACTAGGGAGAGAAGTAAATATAATAAAATCATTTAGGATTTCAAGAAAACCACCTATACTAAGGTTACAGTTCACAGATAGAAAACACCTCTAACACACTTCAACTTCCTCTCATCAGAACATTACTTCCCTAATCAACAAGGGAAAAGAAAATGTAGAAAACATGAACAAGTGACAGACTCCTAAAAAAAGTCACTAAAAGAAGATGTAAGTTAAAATTTCAATTTCAGTACTCAATGGGACAGCTTTTGTCTGGGATTATTTTGTGACAAATGCAAGAAGGGAATTCAGACTGGTCTCAATCCTAAAAGAGCAAAGTGAGGTTTTGAGAACTGTCATTAAGTGAAAGAGCTCTGTATGGACATACACAATAACTGTGTGCAATATTAGATAGCAGGGGAAAGAGAAACTGAACTCATTTCACCTGAACAAACTCTGAAGCACCTATCCTTTACACCTGACAGCAGTAAGTAGTTGCTATTTTGTACCAGTCTGTGTCCTTGCCTTCTATTATTTATAACAACCTAAAAGTAGGAGGAAACTACGCAAGCTATACTTCTGCTCATGCCAGTGATTTTATGCATTTAATTTTACCTGAAATCTATACAAATCTGGCATGTCTGAAAGCTGATCTATGCTGCCTACTCCGTTAAGCAAAAAGGAAAAAGCAACCAACTCACACTGCTTTTGCTTATCTCCCTAGAAAAACTGCTCAGAAAAAGGTTATCTTCACCTGTAACACCCAGGCTAACTGAGTCTGGGTCTGAACATGGCAGTGCAATGGTTCATTTCATTGCTCTGTTAACTAATTTAGCTGTTGCTAGGCCTGCTGAGGTTTCCATTGTACAGTGCTGCGAAGCAAGCTTTAAGGTTTTATAAAATGAACTGCAGAAAACTGCATTTGTCCTTTAAAGTAGCTGGGAGGGAGGGACGAAAGGGGGAAACCTACTTGTAGCCCCTTTCAGTTTCAACCATAGAAGGCTGTGACCTGAAAACAACCTGCCCTAAGCCTGGACGTGTGAAGAGAATCAAGCCCAACGACAATGCTCAGCTCTCCAGCTAGCACAGCACGGATGAATGATTTATTTATTTTTCTTTGCCCCGGAGGAAGGCCGATCTCTCTCCAAAGGCGGCATCCCGCCCTAGGCTTCAAGGCCGCACCGAGTTTGAAGGGCTCTCGCCCTCCCCATAAAGAGACGGCGTCACTGCCGATGGCGCCGGGGGCCCCTTCAGGATCTCGCCGCTGACTGAGGCTGAGGCTGCGACAACCACGTCCATGGCTGCCGGAGCGGCAGCCGGCGGCGAGGGCGGTGCCGGCGCCATCGCTTCTCCTCAGCAGCAGCAGCTGCCCCAACGGCCGCCGCCAACGGCCGCCGCCGCCAGCGCGTCCCCAACGGCCACGCTCTCCAGAGCCGGCTCCCGCCCTCACACCCCTTCCCACCGGCGACACCGGGACCCTCCCCAGCCTCACCCCAACGATCGCTGCGGGGACCCGCTAGGAGAGAGACGGAGCAGTGAGGAAGCGGCAGCAGCCTCGGTGCTTCCCGGAGAAACCATCGCCCCGCCGAGCGGCGGGTGGGGGACGAGCGGCGGGCTCGACAACGGGTGGCGACGGCGGGAGAAGCGGCGGAGAGTAGCGAAACTGGCAGCGAGACCTTTCCCGTAAGGATCGCAGCTCCCTTCCCTCTTCGGGGCCGCTGCCTCGGGACGCCCTGGCCACCGCTGCTCCCCCTTCCCCGGCAGTGTTGGCACAGCCCAAGGGAAGTGGCCGCGGCCGGTGCGCGGCCCGGGGCGCCGCCTGCAGGTACCGGGCGGCGGGGAAGGGACAGAGGGAGCCGCCGCTCCGGGGGCTCCCGCTCCGGGGGCTCCCGCTCCGGGGGCGGGCCCTGAGGCTGGGGGAGAGCTCGGAAAGTTGATGAGGGAGGGTAAATCCCAGCTGCCTTCGAGACGCGTGTCTGAGGTGAGGGGAATGCATGGGGCAGCCGGGGGCAGCCGGGGGCTGCCGCGGTCAGCCGGGTTCTGGTACCTGCCCCGGGCCGCACTGTTGGTTGGAGAGATGGAAGCGTAGTTCTAGAAGGCTTCCTCCTCCGGGTCTGCGAGTTCTTCCCCTGTGCTTATTTTTATATGTATCACGTTGAAGATGGAGCTTCGTGTTCCTGAAGCATCAGTCGGCGACCGCGGAGTTAACAGGTTCATGGTGGCATAGCAGTGAGGTAAACGAAGCCTGATTTAACCAGTTTTAGGTGTTACCATGATATTGAGGCTCCCTCATATTTCGCTCAGGGATCAGAAAAACTATACCCTGCATCTTTAAGTCTTCTAAGTGGATACCGCTGCATGAACAAGATTTAACACCTCTTGCAGCCGTAGATTATAAGACAACTGGAAGATTTATTCTTGTCTATATTTTCTTCACAAGTTTTTTCTTAGATTTCTTAATTTACTGACGTAGGATCCCAAAGAAATTCAGGTAAAAGCTCTTCCTAGTGCTCCCTTGAGGATGGGGTCTTACATGACTTAAGAAGCAGGGGGTTTTTTAGCCCAGGACCACTTCTGCATTTTTTAATTTCTTCTGAATGGAACGCTTACTCACATTTTGCATATTGAAATCCCATACAAATTACTTGGGCTTAAGAAACTTAGCACACAAAAAGATTCCGAAATACTGTCAGATGGGAAAGCTGTGCACTGTCAGTTCAATCCTTCTTTTAACGTCTTTCCTGCCTGTTACCAGTTTTGTTGGTATACGAACGGTATCTTGGTAAACCATAACTCTTAGCGAGGAAAGGGAAAAGCATATGAACAGGCTTGTGCTGAATATATAAAAATAAATACATAAATATATTTACAAATGTACATTGATTATATTTAGACACTGTGTGTACTGGTTAATACATCATCCAGAAGTTGCAGTCCCAGATTTTAAGTGAGACACTTTTAATTGCTCAAAGGCCCAGCTAACTTCCTTTCCCTGCCCTCCCCTCAAACCAGAATTATTTCATGAGGTCTGAGAACTTGGCCTAATTAGCTTGTAAGAATACTTCCCTGATTAATTTTAATATTGCTCTGCTAAAATTTGCCTCAAAATGCAATGGAAAAAATGCATTAGGATTTGATGAATTGAGTGCATGCTCATGGAAAAAGTTTTTGGGAAAAATCCTCTGTACTTCCTTGATAAGGCACATAGTTTCAGGATAATTATATGTGAAGTGTGAGTGGGCAGAAAAGAAATAGAAATGCTAAGATAGTATAAAATACTTTGTGATAAGCTTGAACATCTGAATTATGTGTTGAAATTTAATTATGAAAATAGTTATTTGACATCTTAAAGTCCTTTTATCAGTTACTTTAATTAGAACCACACCTGCAAACTTGCAACTCTATATTGTATTGGCTTCCATGCTATTTAAAAGGTGTCACTGTGTACATTATTTCTAGTGCTTTAACTTTTAAAGATGTGAGAATAGTTACAGTACTATTAGTTGTCCATTACGAGTTTTACTGACAAAGTTATCTGTCTCTTAAAGCCTTTCTCTCTAATTTGTGACATCATAATGGAATGAGCAGCAGTTGTTAAATGCACATGATTTTCTGTGCAATGTAAATCCATGATGCTTTTACAAATGGTTCAGTTTTACCTAACTTCAGCATTCATTATACCACTAAAGACATTTAAAGGGGAAAAAGGGGATGTTTTGCCTCTTATAGTATTTATCATTTTACTCATCGACATAAATCTTAAGAAGAAAAAAGTAGAGGGTTTCTTTTGTGAATTTATTGTGCTCCAGCTTTTAATTAAGAAGTTGTGTTGTGATGATCTCAGGTGAGCAGGACTTAGTTTCTGCTATTTAAACCTCCCTGTGGAGATGCTGCTGCTTGAGGATGGTACCTGTGAGCTGCTTACAGCCCTGATCAGTTCTTGGTTCCCTGTGACTGCATACCTGGAGGAGAGCATGGCTGTTATCCCACTTTCCTGCTGCCTTACAGAATGTTTCTGAGAGTACAGTGAAGCCACGGGCTGTTTCTTGAGTAGACAGGCTCCTTTCGTGAGTAGCAGGCTGCTCTGTGTTCTGATGTGCTACCTAACTGCACGGAGAGCTGTGCTTGCTGATGACTATCTGATGGGACAGCAAGCCTGGTCTTGAAGCCGGCTTTCGGGCTCTTCTAGAACAGTCCAGGCACATCGCAGGGAAAAGGTGTTCTGGGAAGCCCGAGGCTGAAATGGGTAGCTTGCTGCTGAGTGGTTCATCCTGCCTTTTGCCACCGCCCAGTGCCAAGTCTGTCCAGAGTGAAGCGTTTCTACAACTGCTCTGCGCCGAGCGCCGCCTTTCCTGCGGGGCACCGCGGGGGCGTTTGGGGCCGGGGCTTCCCGGGCTGCTCCGGTGGTGCTGTACCACAACATGGTGCCACCTAGTGACGGGCTTCTGTTGTTTCGTGGGCTGGGGAAAAGGGCTTGCTCTATCGCATCCAATAATGCATGCCAACGTTTGTTAATTTCTCAGTACCACATAATTTCCTTCATAAACCATACGGAATATGACTTAATGTATCCATTTTGAAACAGGAGTTAAAATAAACAATGCTGAGCTCTTAACTTGTTCAGTTTTCATTCTACTACTTTTCCCTTCATTACTCTCACCTTCTTTCTTATTTATGTCAGCCTTGCTTAAGAAAAAACCCTTTTAAGCAAAATGTGTGCGGTTTTTATACCCTATCCATTTAAAATACTCAAATACTTTGATGATGTTGAAATATTTTCCTAGACTTTTTTCTTTGTAGTTTCTAAAAACCTTCATAATTATACATTTTGTACATAAATTCCCATGCTGTTATAGACAGCAAGCAGTTTACAGTAGATCTTTTCCCTCCTTTCATTTAATGCTCTCTATTAATAGAATCATACGATAGAATCATAAAATGCTTTGAGTTGGAAGGGACCTTAAAGATCATCTAGTTCCAACCCCCTGCATGGGCAGGGACACCTCCCCACCTCCCACTAGATCAGGTTACTCAGGGCCCCATCCAATCTGGCCTTGATTGCTGCCAGGGATGGGGCATCCACAACTTCCCTGGGCAACCTGTTCCTGTGTCTCATCACGCTCACACTAAAGAATTTCCTCTTAATGTCTAATCTAATCTCCCTTCTTCTAGTTTTGATCCATTAGCCCTGGTCCTCTCTCTCCTTTGTAAAGAGTCCCACCCCAGCTTTTCTGTAGGCCCCCGTCAAGCACTGAAAGATTCCCTTACCTCTGCTGAGTTAAAATGACAGTGCAAACATTTGTGATTAACTTGGTTGCTTAATGAGGCAGAATCAGTCTGTGTCATATGATGCTTCTTTATGAATCTCATTGATGTTACAGGAACAGCTCACAGTAGAAGTCTGCCTAGTCCGGTGGTGGATGGTTTTGCCAGTTAAGAGATTTTTCTGAGCATATTATCACTGTTCAACAACAGTAGCAAGTGCTGCTTGTAGAGGTTAAGTATTGAGAGCACAATCAAGTATTTAAAAATTTTGTTCTAAGTAATTTCTAGGTCAAATCTGTCATTTAACAGCAGCATTTTGACTGTCAGTTGCTTCACCTAAAATTTTGGCTCATCCCTCTCCCTTTCCATCTCTTCTTCCCTGGTTCCAGCTGGCATCTGATGTCTCTGTCATGCTATCCCAAGTGCAGTGCTGTATCAGTGAGAGGGACAGTCATTCTTTTTGTGATGCTGGGAGTGTCCCAGAATTGTTCTGGAATTTTTACAAAAATAGCTCCAGCACTGTGATCCAAAGGGAAAATGTTTGAGAAGTTATGAGTGAAAGAAGGGATTCTGAATGCATGTCTTTGCTTGGGCCTCTTGGAGGGCCTCAGAGCAGGACTTCTAACCAGGTAAGGGGCATTCCCTGTTTTCATTCAAAGACTCTATGAATAAAAATGCTTTCCCAGGTGGTCCCTGTCACAACATAGATGCTGAAGCATGGAAAGTGAAGGCTCTCAGAGAATGTACTGGAGACTGTGGAAGAAATAGATATTCCTTATCCATATTGAAACTGAGAAATAGCTCCATTTTGGCTTTTTGATAACTTACAGTGTGCATAGGTGTGGAAAAGGCAAGAAGGTAAGTTTTTTGTAGTGTTGGGTAACTACAGTATGCCAGGGCCTAGGACAAAGCAGAGAAATGTAATGGAAAGTAAATAAAATAAAGTCAATAAAGTGTAAAACAGGAGTAAATGAAACCCCCCAAGACAATTATTTTAATCTGCAACTCAATCACTGTATGAATTGAGCACTGAAATGTGTTTGATGGGGTATTGAGCGACTGGACTCGGGAAACAAGGTGCTCCTTGTATTCTGAAGTCCAAAATCCTTTATATATAAGAACACAAATTAAAAAAAAAAAAAATAATATAAAAAAATTGAAAAGTAAATCTTGGGCTGTTGATTGCTGCTAGTTTTTTCTCCCTTACTACCTGTTCTTTATGACAAAGCAGTCACTGTGCTGCCACTTGTGCTTTATGTCCATCATTTGTATTTTATCCCAGCTGGTACATTACAATATCTTTAGCCAAATCTGTGGGGTTTTCTCCCCTTTTTGCTTTAGTTTTAAACGGAAATATGCAATATTTATAAATGAAATGCAAAAGTAAGCCTTGATAAAGTATTCTTAGTAAGAAAAGAGCTAAGTCTCCATTCTTTCAAACACATGTAGTTAATTCTGCTAAACTTAAGGACATACAGATGTGCCTTTTCCTTGCGTGTTAAATTATTGTTTGTATCCATCTGACAATGTTTATGTACAAATAAGGAAGGAAATGAAATGTGCTCAATGTTTGGCCAAAGGCCAAGTGGTATTTTAAAACATACCCAGAAAAACAGAGGGAGTTTGACATAGAAAGTAAGCTGTTTTCTTCTTACCTGATGCCTATGCAAGCTTGGTTTGCTTGTGGAGCAGTTTCAAAATCAACATGCTTCTTGTGGGGTGTTAATATGTTGCTAGTATGAAACCTATTGTGTTAGCTATGGTTAGCTCACAATAAAGGAAGAATAATTTTATAGAGAAAAAAAACCCCAGTGTCTGTTATATACAATACTAAGTCAAGGCTCAAGGTACTCATGTCTGACACCAGCTCTATTTTAGCAAATACTAAGACAGGGCTCACAGGCCTCATTTTACACCCATTTACTTGAAAATGCTTGAAAGGTGCTAGACATTTTTGTGAAATGCTGTCTTTTGACTCACAAGGAGCTATACCCATAACATTAATGAGGGGGGAAAAAAGAAAAAACATAGTTTGGTATTTAGTGAGATTGTCTGCACTGATAACCTAAAATAGTAAAAATGAGGAAACTGCAAAATAAAGATGAAATAAACCTTGTAATATTGAGCAGTGACACCTTACAGGAGTGCTAAAATGAGTCCTGCTGTCATGCACCATCTGCTCTTTTAGGTACATGTATTGAAGGTAGTCTTGACCTGCCTAATCCTGTAGTATTTGTAACTGACTTCCAAGATTTGTCAAACTGCAAGGCTGGTTTCCTTAGCGACCAAATAATGGCTGCATGGAAGAGGAATATGTATGCAACAGCAGCTGGGATTTTCCAGGAAGCAGTTTGATTTCCTGCTCTCCTGTTAACTACCTGCTTCTGAGAAACATGCAAACACCTTCCCTTGGATTTACTACATTCATACAAGCTACATGACCCCTTAAGCCCTGTGATGCAAAGTCTATTCTGTATGATTTGCTTTTTAGGGAATATCACCCCTGTAGTCTGAAAATTCCTTGTTAGTATTTATTTCTGTATTATTGAAGTTTGCAATAAAAGTTTTTTTTTTTTTTCAAGATCTAGCACCAGGATTACTGAAGGATGTGCAACCACAGCAGCCTGTATGGTTTGTTCACAGCAACTGAATTTGTGCCTACCTGAAATTAGTGGTTCCAGGAAATTATATGGTACAGGCTCATGGACTAGGGAGGAATATAGATAAGAAACTTAGTATTAAAAAAAAAAAAAAGGCTCATCCAACGTATCAAAAGTTCAGGAAAACAGTGATCTCTTTGGAGTCACTGCTGAGTGCAGCAAATATGAACTGCATGGAATTTATTTTTTTTATGGTATTGCTTTTTGAAGTTTCATTTTTAAGCTGCATTTTGAGAGGCATTTACTGGTTCCTGCTTGCCTCTATATTATTCCTGGCTTCTGTAATACTGTCTTTGAGTGACTGTCATCCTAAGTCATTTTTCCAAAGAGGAAGTTATCTAAAAATGACAGTAGAGTTTGAAAAATTAAGCAAGCCAAAATAGGAGCATGGGTACAGCAGCAGCAATGGCAGATTCACTGCTGGTATCTAAAATGTCCCTGACTCTACTTTGATTGTTACCTGTTATTATTATACTTACACTGTCATTATTATACTTAAACTGCCTGACTGCCTTCAGTGTGGTAAAAGAGGGATTAGTTGCCATTTGTAGCACCCAAGGAACACTCCAAATAATAGGTTAGTAATGTTTCTAACAAGGAGAGGCTGCATGCATGAAAAACACATGGTGACAAGATTTCAGATATTTTCCAGCTTTTTGTACAAATGCACTGGGCAGGACACAAAGGCATGTACTGTTACTGTTGTCCTGGGCCAGAATGGGGCCCCTGTGCTACATTTCATTATCAACATACGACAGTGATCCTAGAAACAAGCGATCTAAAGATAGTTCTTCAGTCAGTGGTGAAATGGATCCTTACTTCAGGGCATACACCATCACCTCTGTGACATCAAGTTAGTTGCTGAGCTAGTATATTAAGGTGACTTCATGTTGTGAAATGTTTGTCATCTGATCACTGTGGGATGATGGTTTTATTCGCTCAAATGCAGGGTAAAAGAGCAGAAACAAGTGTATCCTGAGTGTTTAATATGTTCCCTATTACTGGTATCTCCAGCAATAGAGTAGGGGAAAAAATAAAAAGCAAGTAAGCATATACTGTCAGGACTTCACACAAATAGAGTCCTCTTCAGAGGTTTCTCATGCAGCTGCAGCAGCTCTTTGGCTTCAATTTGACCTTTGTGGATGTAGCCTTAGAACAGGATACATGGAGCATATAAAATAAATCACTGCTTTTCAATAGTGCTTCACAGGGCATTATATATCACTGTAGATGTAAGACTATTAAATGTGTGCATCAGCCTATGAAAATAGTTTTTCATCATAAGCTTAGTCTGGCATAGAGCTTTGAGACCATTATATATGAAACCCAAGGGAGAAAAGATTAGGTTCCAAGATTTTGACTGCAAAATGCTAGTCTTAAGTAATCAGAATCTTAAGCTCGTTCAGTGACCAAAGTTATTTTTATTTTTGGAAGTAGATTATTGATGACACATCCCTGCAGCCCTCAGCATGCAACCTCAGCTGTCTGGACATTCCTCACTGCCTAGCTACAAAACACATCTGATGCTCTTATATGGTCTTTTGGTTGGGTCTGTAGGGCACATAGCCTTCCAGTGGTTAAGGGGTTTATGCCCACTTGCAGGTCAACTGGTTTCCTACATTACAATACAGATACTGGGGAAACCTGACTTGAAAAGTCATCATTAGTTTTACTTTTAACATCCTTGAAAATTCTTCATCGTGTCTTTCCGAGTATGTATCCATCTACAGCCCACATTTCAGTTGGCTGTTCAAAAATGAAGAGCTGAAGTACAGATTCTGAAGTGGACAATTTCCTCTAAAGGAGGATACCAACTAGAGGAGGATGTAACTCCTATTCAGGGTTTAAAAATCACTGCTTTAAAACTTATTTCCAGCAAGAAAAATCCAGCTGGCTTGTCTGCTGATTACCCAGTGTAACAAAGACATCACCACCTAAAATTTACCGAGAAGGCGGGATCAGGAAAATAATGGTCTGGGGACTTGTTTATAACAGAAGAAAACTGATCCTGTGAATCCTGCATCATTTAGGCATTCAAAAGGAAAAAGTAAGCAAGATAGTCTAACACCTACCTCTCCTGAGCACAGGCTGCTTGCATGTACATGCACAATATTGAACTGCACAGATATGACAAGATCAGTCTGAAGAAGTGGCAGTATAACTATGCTTAAGCTTCATGTTACATAGCAACATTACAGTTATATTTCAACAAGTGTTTCCTAGGTCTCCACACTGTTGATTCTGTGACATGTGCAGCACAGGTGAAAACTTCCTTAAGTGTAAACTACATTCTAAAAAAGATAAATAAAAATCAGCTGTTCCTAGAACCTTGCAGGCATGCCATGGACAAACACCTCAGCAACCATACTGAAGATCACCAAGATAGTTTAAAAACAAACTTTTGAGAAAAGAAGCACGTGGCAGTCTGAAGTACTATAGCAAAGAACAGTCTCGGTAGAAGAAAAAGAAGTTGAGGCCAAGTTCCAGTTAAAATAAACAACTAGAAAAAAAAAAATGGCTTGAGTTTTTTGGCTCTGATGTGAAAGAAACCACCCAGGAATTAAAAAAATTTTTTTAAAAAAAATCACATCATGCCTACGTATTTTAATTTGTCAAGTTAACTTATTTACAAAGCTAAACCCAGAATATCTCCCTGCTCTACTGGGAGCACAAGATAGGTAACTAAACCTTCCTTCTGTCACACAGGACATGAGACAAACCTTATAGTATATGCTCTCAGCCTTTAGCTGAAGAACATTCCTACTCTTTGGGGCCTTAAGACATGGGAAATGGCTCAGGGCACGGCTTGTGGATAAGAGGTCATCACTTTGATAAATATATAGGCGAGACAAATTCCCCTTATACTTTTCAGATTGCAGTAGCCAAGAAAATGAGACACATTGAAGGACATAGTCATGCTAAGAACTAAGAGAACAACCTTCCTCTTTTCTTCATATTCAAGACAACAGTATGTTTTTGAATGAGTTATTGTTTTTCACTTAAAAGCCATCTTATCAATGTAGCTGAGGAAAATCTATGATCTTTTTCAAAGTGAAAGGTACCTTAGCATGTCTAGGGTTTTACCAAGTTAATCCTCAGAATTACTTTGCTCACATTCTCACATGCAAATTAAAAGCTACAAAACAATAAAGCTTTAGGTAGGTTTTGTGGCCAAGTATTGCTGTTAATTAGTGCCAGCACAGACACTTAACCTCAAAGACAGGTTCCTTTGCACCAAGCTTCCTTCAGCAGATGGGAAAAAAATATGCCTAATTCTCCACTTATTGCCAGCATAAAAAAATTTAACAAACAGGATGCAAACTTTGACATGAAAATACTTCTAAAACCTATAAATATTAAAAGGAAATCAAAGCTGGGCATCATATCTGCTTAAGAACCATAAATGTTTTCTGCTGGCCCTTAAGCAATTGTAAAAATCTTTCCTAACCATTTATTTGGCTAACTACTAACACCAGGTTTTTGAAGTGACATCTGACTGAGGTTAAGAGATTTCTACAGCTGCATTTTCAAAGACACCAGCACATACTGCTAGGAGCCTTTCAGATCTGAGAGACACTGAACAAAACATGATGAAATTAAGTTTTCTAGCTTGATTCACAACTGCAAGTATAATACAATTAACACAACTGCATTTGTAAATGCATAATAGAAATATCACCCTTCAGAAAAAGACTGAGGTATTTTTTCTATATAGCAATCTTTATTTCAAAATGGCATTTATTACAAAAATGTAAAAATCCAGCTAAACCAGTAACATTGAGATTGTTTTCCTGGACTATCAGAAGTCCATGGATCTTTGTCCCCACATCCCTTTCCTCAAAATATTCTCCCCACTTCCAGTCTGATTATACAGGTGCAAATGTGCCTAAATGGCCTGGAGTAGATAAATACATAGAGAAAGGCAAAAGCTGTAAAGCTAAATGCATGCAACAAGTTCTATCAGGAAGAAACCCTCAAAAATAAACCTAAGTAGAGATTATCTGCAGGGACCAGGAGCTTTGTTCAGTCATCCTTGTCTTTTGCTCCATGCTTCAGGATGCGTGTGAATTCAATGTAGTTGAAATTCCCCTTTTTGTCGATGGGTGCCTCTCTGTACAGCTCATCTACCTCCTCATCTGTGAACCTGTCTCCCATTGTGGTCAGCAGCTCCCGCAGGTAGTCTTCTTGGATGAACCCTAGAACATTAAACAAGAGGAGATAAGAAGAGTTTTTATATTTATCTGCTAATAGATGGAAGAAAGTTTCTCTCTTTGAATTATTTGTTTCAATAAAAGAGACCTACAGTCTTTGTTGCCACATGAAAAAAAAGCCACTAAAGCCTATTAATATAGTTACCAAATAATTAGAAGCATTCAATCAAGTTAAGCCTCTTAATTGGTTTGCAGGGTCTCTCTACTTCAAGGAAAGACCATTTGATGATTTGCCCGTGTTGTTACAAAGAATATACAAATCTGTCAGCATACAGACTGGACCTTCTTTCCAACAGCAAGGCTTACATTCCTGGTAATACTGAGAGCCTTCTAACAACTGTCCGTTTTACACAACTTTGTCTAGAACATTCCTAATGAAAACCACTAAAAAAAGGAACTTGACTACCAATGTTCAACAAATACATGAAACAAAGGCAAGTTTGAAATATTTCAAGGATTCTAAATTGAACTGAAATTGGTGATAAAACTCGGATTTACTACACTGGCTGCAAAGAATACATTTTTGCCATTGTTTATTAAACAAGCCCCTTTGTGATTTTTTCTATCAGAACTCATGAGTCATACAAAGGTTTTCTTGTATTAGCTTTCTTATCCTTTAAATGCAGCTTAATAGAGGGAAAGTGACAGAAAACAAGTTCTTCATAAAAGCATAATAGCTTTGAAGACAAGGATTCCCCTTAAGAAAATTGCACCCAATCCAAATTTTAAATTAAAAAATTTTAAGGCCATGGCTCTCAATCAACCTCTTTTTTGCCTTCCTGCCATCTTGAACAACCAAGTGAAGTGCCAGAAGTTTGGGATTTTAAGTTTTATAGTGTTTGAAAAGGTAACTTCAGCTGCCAAGGACACATGGCATGAGTTTTAGTTTGCAGAAATCAGAATTTTCAGAGTTAAGAAATTAATCACCATTTCTATGAATACAAGTATTTATTGTTACTAAAGTAAGTAGAAGTAATACACATACACTGTTACTTCACCCACTTACCTGTTGCTTCCTCATCAAAGCAAGCAAAAGCATTCCTGATGACGTCTTCTGGGTCTGTGCCATTTAACTTCTCACCAAACATTGTGAGGAACATCGTGAAGTTTATGGGTCCTGGAGCCTCGTTCATCATGGCATCTAGGTATTCATCTGTTGGATTCTTTCCTACAGTAAACATACATAGATTAAAACAACAACAAAAAAAATAAATAAAAGAACAGATACGAGAGCAAAACCAGTAATTTAAATAGGCAACATATTTAAGAGCATCTCATTGCTATTATTCGCAGCTGAAAGTCATGGCAACAGATCCCAGATCAATGGGTTAACAAATGTTACATTATTCTATTTCTACATGAGATAATTATCAGCTGGATAGATAAGTTACAGACCTCCCCTTCCCTTCCTCAGACATTACCAAGGGAGGCGAGCATGTCATGCAAGTCCTCTTTATCAATGAAGCCATCCCTGTTCTGGTCGATCATATTGAAGGCCTCCTTGAATTCTTGAATCTGTGACTGATCAAACATTGCAAATACATTGGAAGTGGCACGCTGAGGGCGCTTCTTGGTGGTCTTTGTCTTTGCTCTTTTGCTCGACATGTTGCCTGTTGGTTCTAGGGAGAGAGAAAAATATCCAAAAGTTGGCCTTATTAGATCAGATTACAAGTCCTCGGGGAAAGAATTTTATGTTCCTTTAGCCATTGTATGTTATAAGCAAATATCCCAAAGTACACCTTTTAAATATCTCCTGCTCTGTCTTCTTTCATTTGGTATTCACTTGCTATTAAGTCTTTCAGGATTCAGGGACTGGCACTGTAGGCCAATAGCAGACTAAATTAAAATACAAGTCATAGTTCTTGAAATGCAACTCACACCATGCTCATACTGCTAATTCAGTACACTATTTGCATGTTCCCCAAATTAAGATGGCTACATACTTAGCAGTTTAGGAGGCTACCACATAGAAGGCTATGGGCTGCTAAGCTGGCATAGTATGTAGTGGTTAAATAAATCAAGCAGTACGTTAAGCTAACTTTTAGAAAGAAAAAGCAAACCTTTTTTAGGTTCTGAATAGCGTTTTGTTAGTATATCTGCTGTTAGAAGATCAGTGGGTCCCAGGACATGGAAAGACCTCAAGGAGAGCCTTTGCAAAGGTCACTGCATGGTGCTGGGAGAAAGATCTGCCAAAGAACCCCTTCTAGAGTTCTTCAAAGTCAAGCAGAGGATTGTGTGTGTGTCAGAAAAAGGACACTGACTTGGTTAATACATTGCTATTCTCTTACACAGAGGAACACAATCTATATGCAAGCATACTCATTTAAATTTATGACATAATAGTTCTAAAACCCTGAAGATTGTTCAAGTTATCAACCTTTAGAAACATTTATATATTCTAATAGAATATATAGTTTCAGATATCACTATATATATTAATTGAGCTGTCAAGAAATAAAGGTGGTACTTTACACGTTATAACACTCATATAATCATGGCAGAAGTGAGACTTTCAAGTTAACTGCTGCTATTTAGCTGGGAAGATACATGTAGTATTTAACCACAGTTTATGGTACAAATGCTAAAAGCTGAGTCATTCACTGTAATGCAAAGACCTCAAGACTGCCACTGAATCAAAGTAAGAAAGACCCTGTTTAATGTTGCTTCGAAAAGTCTTGTACACCTCTGTGCTTTAGTTTTATCTAATGCAAACAATCCATGCTGCTATAGTCCTTTACTATGCCCAAACCAAATGTTATGCAAATCACATTCCTTCCATCCTTGATTTTGAATTTTACAGGAAGGACCTGCAGCAAGTGTCCTGAAAGTGGACAAATTTAAGCTTCAACACAAGAATGCTAACATTTTGAAAGTTACACTAAGTATTAATTTCGTAACTTAAAAAATTTTATCAGGTCAGAAATGCAATTCTAATCACAATCACAGCACAGTTCTAACAGTTTCTCAGACAACTTGCTCCAAGTTACTGTATTTCCTGTTAAGACTCCTTGAAAGCAAGACTGAAGTCACTAACTTGGATTCAGCCTTAAAAAAAAGGAGTAAAATTAAGCCAACAAAATACTTTACATGGTTAATCAATCCAGTGCTCAGGCAAGAAGCGGTTAGGGTTGTTTTTTTTTAATTTTTAAATTAAAGGAAAGACTTTTTACCTTGCTTTGTATCAGGTACATGACATGCAGCACCAAGCATCTGGATCATAAAAGGATATTCCATGGTTATGTCCTTCCTTGTCTGTCTCCAAAGAGCGTTACTGATTTCCCCTGCTAATTCCACACTTTTAAATCCTATGCGCACATACAATGTTCTTCTGACGTGTAAAACAAACCATTATGTCCTTAACTAAAAATAGCCTATGAAATGCAACTGCACATCATTCGACAACGCTTAAGTTCTCTTCATTGCATTCACTAACCACAAGCTATCTGAGATGTCTGGCCTCCAACAACAGTTCAACAAATAAACATGAACTCCTGACAACTAGATATTTATGAAGACAGCTGACAATAAAGGTGGTTTGCTTTCAAGCTGCAGTCAAAGCTTGTGCATAACTTCCATCTTTTTCTTACCTCAGTAAAAGCTCTTGCATAAATTACCATTAAACTCTAAATTATTGATTAAAAGTACCACTACCCAAAACAGTCAATATCTCTTCATAACTGTTTTCTGAAATAATTAAGAGTAAACAGGACGTGACCTATTCAAAGTAAACCAAAAAGTTTACTTTGCATATGCTGCAAGGCAGTGCCTCCCAGGAAGTCACTACCTGCAATTCAATTCTATTTCTAATAAATTAAATTCTAATCTAATAAAGAGGAGGTAACAAAACCAGACTACTGGCAGCTGTAGCTACATATGGTGGGAAGAGAGTCTCCTTTTTAATTCTGTTCAGAAGATTGCCATGGCAGAAAATGGGACTGGAGAAGATGAAAAATTCGCCCATGCTTGTGTCTAAGTTTCTCTCAACTAGGCTGGGGAGGCAGCCACACAGAATACAGAAGGCAGAACTCTCACTTAAAAAGACCTATCAGCCTGCAGAGGGCGACATGTCGGGTATCAAGATGGTACTGCCTTTCAGCACAAGTTTGGTGTAGATATGCCTGAAACACTGCACTCAACCCTGGGAAACTCCATTAGAAATAAGGTGATAAACTAGAATGCGTTCAGAAAAACAAGGACATCAGTTGAGTTAGCCAAGAGATCAGCTGAAGTTGAAAAAGCTCCAAGTGTTTACACGTAGTGTTATCTCTCTGTGCAGAACAATGAACAATGTAATGAGCAAGAACTAACCACATTGGAATCGAACACTGGACTCACTATTTTTTAGAGAAATTAAGATTTAATCTGATAAACCCACCAGGTCATTTATTTTTTAAAAAAACCCATGCTTTTATAATTGAAATAGGGTAAGTAGAGGCTGAAAATAGAAAAATTTCAGCAAATAAATGCAGAAATACTGCACATTTGATAGTACCAGTCAGGACTGGCAGGTTTAGTCTCTGTTGCTCAATACTATCAAGCACTGCATGGTCTGGGCCTTGTTTTGGAAACTGTTTAAGAAACTTCTAATCTAAGATATCGTCTGTAAGACTTACCATAAGATATTTCCAAAAGCATAAGCTTTATTTATGAAGATTTTCACATATTAAAAAAAAAATAATAAATTGCACCCACTTCACTAGAGTGGTAGTAATAGGGCTGCACCACTTGGATATTCATTTGCTTAGTTGAGGAACAGCAACAGATATCAAACAACAGAATGACAGAAAGTCATCTTATATTCCTTACCTCTGGGAAAAGGATAAACTCTAGGACACAAACCTGAGCAACTGTTAGAGCTTGAGCCAGACAACAAGGTACAAAATTTTACAGCCCACTAACAGTGGTAGAAGTTGGGGCAGTGACCTGTTCAGGGGCAGTGACCAGAAGTAAAGCTTCAGAGAACAGCCTCGTGTTTCAACAGTGGTTTTGTAACGACTGTGAATATCTAGTCACTCATAAGAAATAAAACCACAGCAAAAACCACACCCAATGAAGCCTCTACATAAAGTTTAGTACTGAATTTTAACACTGCCAATCATTTGGAAACTTTATTAAACTAAGACACAATGGTGACCTTCTCTTAAATCATTAAATTCAAAAGTCAACCTCAAAGCTAAATTCCAAGTTCTGTCCACGTATCAGCCACAGCATCAGGTACCACCACTCCTCCATCACAGTCTGGGCAGCAGCAGGAAGAGATGGTAAGACCAAGACACCCCAGCAAATCCATGACAAAGCTCAATAAAGAGCAGATTACACTTAGTAAATGCAAAACAACCTGTAAGACCTTATGCAATCTCATCTAGTCCTAAAAATCATCTTAACACACTCCTCGTTACTAAGTTTTCCTTGTAACTTTGACTCCTTGTAACAAGAGTCAAACCTGCCTCCAAACCTAGTTTTGGTCTGTCTATAAATTAAGAGAATGGAAACCACAACGAACTACAATTCGTAATAACTTGATTAGGGCCATAAGCGACGGCGGCCACAAGCAGGGACGGACTCAAGACCCCCTCTGCCTCTACAACCTCTTCCCACCGCAGAGGTTTCCAGACCAGAGCCCTTCCCGTGCTGGAGCAGCGGCAGGGAAGTGGCCGCACAGCCCGACGCGGCCGGAAGGCAGCCGATCCCTTCCGACAGGCTCCCTGTGCCAAGGGGCGCTGCCGCCGGTGCCCGCCACACCGACCCACCGCCCGCACCGCCCCCGAGCCGCTGCCCACCCCCCCCCGCCGCGCACGGCGGCTCCTCGCTGCAGAAGGGCCGCGGGGCGCACCCCAGGCACGGCCGGGCCGGGCCGGGCAGCGGGAGGCCCGGGGGGACGGCCCCGACGCCGGCGACCCCCGCTCCTCAGGCGGCCCCGCCCCGCGCGCTGCCCCCGGCCCGCCGCGCCCCTCGCCTCCTCCCCGGCTGCAGACCCCACGGGCGGCCGCTGGTCCCTGCCGGCCCCACCTCACCTGGGGGCTGCGGGAAGAAGGTCCCGGTGCGATGGCGGCGGGGAGAGGCGGCGACCAAGGCGCTTCCGGAGGGCGAGCGGCCGCCGCCCCGCCGGCGCAGAGGAAGGCGCGGGCGAGACCATCCGCAAGGAGCGGCGGGGAGGGGGCGGTGGCGACCGGGCGCCCCGCTCCCCCGACGCGGCGGCACAAACCCGCCAAGCAGGGGTCTCGCAGGTGACTGCCCGTCCTGCCTGTGCCCCCCCGGGGTCTCTCTGCCCTCCGTAGCAGGATGGTGTCAAGCTCCCGGGCCCGGCCTTTGTCCCGTTCCCCCCCGCCTGCCGGCGGAGCTCGGCGTTGGTGCGGCGCGGTGCGGTCACCGCATTCCAGGGGCGGGGGCGGGGGCAGCGCCGCGTCTGCCCTTGTAAGGCCATGGCGGGAGTTTCCTGCGCCGTCCGCTCGGGCGGGGCCGGGGCAGGGCCCCGCTCCGCCGCTGGGCCGCCCGCCGGGGCGGCTGTCCCCGGGCTGTCCCCGGCTGCCCGGGATCAGCACGTCTCTCCCGGCTTTCGCGGCCTCACACCGGCCGCAAAACTGCGGCTCAGACCAGCGGTGCCGTCTCTCCGAGGAGGTCTTTACAATTAGAAGGGGGGATTGCCTCAGGAAGCGTCGGAGCCCTCGGCAGTTCCTGTTTCCTGACAGAAAGACAAAATAAGCACGTTCCCCGCTGTCTGTGGCTATCGAGGGCAGCGGGGCTGGTGTGGGGGGCTGGTGCCCGCCCCCACCCAAGGTGAAAGCGCGTTTAATTGCGCTGTCGTGCGGCAGCGCATCCTCTTGTCCCAACAGCCAGTGGAGCTGGTACATCTGGAAGGCTGCGTTTGACAAGTTAACTACTTGTCTGTCTTGGGTTCACAGGCAATAAGCCAGGCTGCGTATCTGGCCTGGCTTCCAAAGAAAACCAGCTTGTGTCAGTTTTGTGGTCTGTACGTCATCCCACCTGGGGGTAATTTTACCCACCTCTGCCAATGCCAGCAGGTGTGACAGGCAGCCAGAGGCCTCAGATATATTAAATTCTCACATTCTGACTTTATTGAGGAAAATACACCTTCTGAACTGAGTGAACTGCCCCATCCCCGGATGTGTTCAAGGGCAGGTTGGATGGGGCTTGGAGCAACCTGGTGTAGTGGAAGGTGTCCCTGCCCATGCAGGGGAGTTGGAACTAGATGGTCTTCAAGGTGCCTTCCAATCCAAACCATTCTGTGATTCTATGACTGGGACAGGGCAGGCAGGCAGCTGCGGTGGGCTGTGCCCCGTGGAGCTCCCCTGGCTGGGAGAGAAGAGTGCTGGGGATCACCAGGAGCTGCTGAGGCAGGAAAAAGGTCTTGCTCTTGCATGATTTTCCCTGTCACTGGTGCTGCCAACAGTATTTTTCATGTATAGGGAAGCGTGGTGGCTTCTGTCACACCTCCCACGTTTGCCTTGTGTGCTAGCGGGATGCTGCAGGCCACCTGCTTGGAAGGCTTCTGCACCACCTCAGGCAGCCTCCCTGGCCCTCAGCACACGTTTCTGTCTTGACAGCCTTTCCTCTCATGATCCAGAAATGGGTTGTTCCTCATGCCGTGCACAAAACTCAGGCCTGTTCTGAACCACCTTTTTCAATCTTGGTTTCTTATGTTTTATGTCTTATACTTCTCCTGCTGGAGTCAGTAGCAAAATTTACATGTAATGTAGCAGAGTTAGCCTTGGTAAGAGCAGGAAGGGGAATCTTTATCTATATTAGAGGTTGCATTTTTATCCAACTGTGGGAAAACGCAGCCCGTGGAAACAATGTAGCCAGGGACTGGCGGTCGGAAGATTTCGCGTTGTACGGAAAGACAGGACCCCCTCCCCCCTAGATAGCCAATTAGAGTCTTAGTATGTGAAGTAAGCAGACGGAAGTTACACTAATCTAAGATATAATTTGGGGTATAAAGAGCTGTGTTGCGCACTAATAAAACGCCATTTGCTGTCCACCACATTGGTGTCTGCGTGCTGATGGACCGAGCGGCCTGGGAGTGGCCGCCGTGCCGTTCTTGAACCAGGTCGTCACGCCTTTCACGAAAGGCAACAAGTGGTGCCGAAACCCGGGAACACGCCTGGGATCGGGAAATTCACCTGGAGTCAGGAAAGCGGCGGCCGGAGCGGCAGGACCAGCCCGGCGGGGAGGGGCGGACCGACAAGGAGGATGGAAGCCCTTGTTAAGGTCGTATTGCAATTACATAAGCAGTGGGGGATAGATTGTAAGTCTAAAGATTTTACTCTCGCCGTTGCGAGGCTTTTGGAAACCGGGGTTCAGAGTGGGCCGTCCACGAGGGCAGTGGACGAAACCGGGGTTCAGAGTGGGCCGTCCACGAGGGCAGTGGACGAAACCGGGGTTCAGAGTGGGCCGTCCACGAGGGCAGTGGACGAAACCGGGGTTCAGAGTGGGACGTCCACGAGGGCAGTGGACGAAACCGGGGTTCAGAGTGGGACGTCCACAAGGGCAGTGGGCGAAACCGGAGCTCGGAGAGGGCCGCCCATAAGGGAAATGGGCGAAACCGGAGCTCGGAGAGGGCCGCCCATAAGGGAAATGGGCGAAACCGGAGCTCGGAGGGGGCCGTCCACAAGGGCAGTGGGCGAAACCGGAGCTCGGAGCGGCCCGCCCGCAAAGGAAGTGGGCGGGGCTGGAGCTCAACAAAAAGAGACTGGAAACCGGAAGTAGCCGGTCAGTCGAGCTCTGACTTGGGATCGGACACCAGCCAGGATGAGTGGCCGGCTACCGATTCAAACTCGGAGGAGGAGGAAGTGGGAATATACACAGTCAAAAGCAAAAACATTCCCATCCCAAATAAAAAGGGACTGCAAGGGAAAAACATCCCTTTCACCGATTGGAAAAAAAATAAAGATTGCATGTGCCGATTGGGTTCCATCACCCACGCTAGCATTACTAATGAAAACTGTGAGTTTTTGTTTACAGGACTGGATCATCGGACGTCCTCGTAATCCATACATCCCGCTGCCAAAAGAGGATGACAAGCCGACAAGCATCCGGTCTGCACCTGAGAGCTCTACACTAGCAGAATCCAATCAGCAGCGACACAGCCCCCGTGGGGGAGGGCTGCGAAGCCTTTGTGTGATCTTGATTTTAGGGCTAATCACCAAAACACAGGCAAAGTCAGGATACCACCCTCATCGGCCATTCAAGTGGGTCCTACAAAGCCGAGACCAAGTGATAAGAGAAAACACAACAGCAGGTGCTCCAATATTTACAGTAAAGGTGCTTGACTTGTTTCCCATGCTTGGAACACCCGATGAAGACATGTTATGGGGAACATATTGGTGTCCAAGCTCAAATCCAGGCAACACCCGTTGCCACTATCCAGGGTATTATTTCTGTGGGTACCGGGGATGTGAGACCATTGTACCGTAGGTTTCTACTACCCCAAGCACCCCAATCAATCGGACCTAACCGGGTTTTCAACCCAATGGTACCCCCACAGTACGATGTAAAAGTTGTCACGGCTAGCTTTACAGCTATCGCACCTGTAATGCCCACTAGCAATCCTTTTAGTGACAACTCTCTCTGGAAAATGATGCAGGCTAGCTATCAGGTACTAAACAAAACTAACCCAAATTTTACAGAGCATTGTTGGCTGTGCTACGGCGTAAAGCCACCCTTTTATGAGGCTGTGGGAATCAGCGACACACCCATACTTGAGAACAGTGCAAATCCGGCTCAGTGTAATTGGGACACAGAGAAGCATGGGATTACGTTAGAGCAGGTGGTGGGAAGAGGCATGTGTGTAGGTAAAGTCCCAAAAGACAAAGAACAACTGTGTGATAAGTTGATCCAAATTAAGACCCCTGCCAAGTGGTTAGTGCCAGCTAACAATACCAAGTGGGTTTGCTCTCTCGCAGGAATTACACCATGTGTGCCATTGGACAGGATCAGTGAGTCCTCCGAATATTGTGTCCAGGTAACCATAGTCCCTAAGATCTTTTACCACTCTGAAGACTTTATCTATAACTCACTGAGTACCCCAGAGCATCATCTGTCAAGACGAGAGCTCTTTATGGCACTAACATTAGGTACTTTAATGATCTTAGGAGGAGTGGGAGCAAGTACAGGAGTGACATCTCTAGTTCGACAGGACAAAGAATTTAGCGCCTTGAGGTCAGCAGTAGATGAGGATCTGGCTAGAATTGAACAATCAATCAGTGCCCTAGAACAATCACTTAGGTCACTGTCGGAAGTAGTATTGCAAAATAGAAGAGGGTTAGACTTAGTGTTTCTACAACGGGGAGGGGTATGTGCAGCACTGGGAGAGGAATGTTGTGTGTATGCGGACCACACTGGGATAGTGAGGGACACGATGGCCAAGTTGCGAGAGGGGTTGGAAAAACGGAAAAGGGAACGAGAGGCGCAGGAAAGTTGGTTTACATCTTGGTTTAATTATTCACCTTGGCTGACCACCCTGATATCTACCTTGATAGGGCCAGTCGCAATGATTCTGTTAACCCTAATCTTTGGACCCTGTATACTGAATAGGCTTGTGACGTTTGTCAAAAGCCGGCTGGAAAAGGTGAACATCATGGTGGTAAAACACCAACAACTGCTTTAAGAATGTTTTTCTTCAGAATTTCCTGTAGCTATCTCTAGAGATACCTCATTACTTTTATCTACCTCTCGTCTAACTTGCACTATGTTTTCTATTCAGGTTTGTAACACATTTTTTAAGATTGTTAACATATCTTTTTAAGACAGTTACATTTTAACCGATTTTAACTGTGTATAGGGAGGGGGGAAAAGTGGTAGTTAAGAGGTACACTAATGATAAAATGTAAGATAAGGTTAAGATAACTTTAGTAAGTACTGCTGCTATGAAACATAGATCAGGATTAAGATAGATTTGGTAAGTTTTAAATCTTAAGATTTTGATACATGAATTTTTTAAGGTAGTTATATTTTAGGCAATTTAGTTAGGCATAGGGAGGGGGGAATTGTGGGAAAACGCAGCCCGTGGAAACAATGTAGCCAGGGACTGGCGGTCGGAAGATTTCGCGTTGTACGGAAAGACAGGACCCCCTCCCCCCTAGATAGCCAATTAGAGTCTTAGTATGTGAAGTAAGCAGACGGAAGTTACACTAATCTAAGATATAATTTGGGGTATAAAGAGCTGTGTTGCGCACTAATAAAACGCCATTTGCTGTCCACCACATTGGTGTCTGCGTGCTGATGGACCGAGCGGCCTGGGAGTGGCCGCCGTGCCGTTCTTGAACCAGGTCGTCACGCCTTTCACGAAAGGCAACATCCAACAATGAAATAAATAGTATTCAAACCCAATGATTTTCCTATTTTTTTTTTCCTTCAAAACCTTATACTGTGTTAACTCAATGATTTTGATTTCTTTTAGTGACCTATTAAAATTTTTTTTTTTAGCTTACCCAAAATTGAAATAATGAAAAATATACAAATAAGAGAACAACCAGAGGCTAAAATGTCAATAACAAATATGTAGGAAGACCTGTCAGAATAAGCCTTCATACTTGAGATCCGAGTCTGAAGTATCTGCATATGAACAGCTGCCAGGTTTAATATTTAACATAATGAGCAATACTAAAGATATTGACTCAGCACAGAGGACTCAGCCTAGCTCACTGTACCTTATTGCCCTTTGACCTTTCATAAGATTTTTTCCTGAATCACTTCTTAATGGGAAAAGGTGTGCAACCTTTTATTTTGAGAAGTGGGGAGAAATTTAGAGACTCGATTTCAGGCATCTTTAAGAAATACAGATGACAGTAATACTGATTTATGAGGAGCAATCTTGTTTCCAGAGAACATATTAGCCAGTTATATAAAAATATGATTAGTTTGCAACATTCTTCATTAGCTCTCATTGCACTTCTTTAGACAGTATAAAAGCATTGTGAGTTCCACTTTACAGATGGTGTAACTGAAACACAAGTGGGCTAGACAACAAGCAATACATAAATGCTTGAGATGTGGTTGGGAATACAGAAGGATTTTTAAAAAGGTAGGTAGTTTTGGAGTCTACCTTCAATGGGATTTGGAAGCTTGCACACTTCAAAAACTCCTATGAGCTTCCAGTCTTTAGACACCTAAATAACTTTAGATTCTACCTTGAAGTGACTCACCTGCTACTTCTTCAGAGGCTAGAGGTCCCTAAAAGAGGGTCTTTTATCTGCTACAGTACTTTTTTCCCAGGCCACTTTTTTCCTAGCTCTAATCAAGTACTACAGGAATGTTTTTAGTTTGAACATCTCTTGCGGTGTTCTTTTCTTTTTAACCTTGCAAATGCATCTCTCTCTCATTTTGTACTGTTGCATTATGTGTGAGGTAGATTTGTCCATTCATTTTGGGACAAAGGCTGGTTCTAATGTTGAATGCAAGGAGCAAAGCCATGCTCTGGGCATTGCAAACACTGGAAATTATTGATAGACATAGCAACCTATCCATTCTCTATGCCCATTCTGCTCTGTGATGACTTCTGTCACATCTTACTTATCTGTGGGCAGGTTGTGCAGTAACTGAGGATGCACAAGCCTGAAGCAGATGCTGTGTAAGCATATGGGGTCCAGAAGCAGTATGGCCACATTCCTGCTGCACTGACTGTAGGATTCCCAGGCCTCCCTGGTTGGCAGGTGAGACATCCCTGCTCCCCGCAGCTTTCCTTCATTTGTTAAGCCCCTATTGTAACCTTTATCCTGGAATTGATGTATGTCTTGTACTACAAATACTTCAAATTTTTCCGGGTTATTTCTTTCCCCAACAGCTGTGGGAGGATGAAATAGCTCTTACGATTGTGCCGTGCTCCCCAAGGAAGGCGCCTGTTTTATTGACAGCAGCAGTCTGCTGCCTTTCTGCACTGTTCTTACCAAGCGTGGGACAGAGGCTCCATCTGCACCCGAGGCACCGTGTGCCTGGGCTCATCCTACATCCTCCCAGCAGCCCCCTTCACACCGCACTGCCAGAGCCCCGCACCGGAGCCCTGCTGCTGCCTGCTTTCAGGCTCTAGGGAGCCTGAGGATTATTCACTCTCCTTAGTAATTAATTCCGACCTTGAGCTGGGCACGTTTGTGTCTCTACAAGCCGGCCGGGTGACGGGAGCATCGCTCCCTCTCGTACCGGCTGCCACCAGCAAGGGGAGCTCCTCATTTGGGATGGGACCGAGGGACCGGCGAGGTCCGGTACCACCACACACAGGAGGGGACGCTGTAAAAATGACATTAAATCGATTTAGGGCTAAATCCTGCTGTGGTCTGGGAAAGGAAAGGGAAGGACCCTACAGGTGACACTCCGGGGTGACACTTGGGGTGCTTCTGAGTTCCTCAAACGTGTAGCGTGCGACTGCCTGCCTCTCCCAAGAGAAATGGTCAGATATTTTACAAAGTGAGGGGCTGCCTTGCTATAGTAACCCCTCTTTGCTCTGCTCCACTGCTGATAATTGCTTCTTCCCAATAATTAGAAACTTAGAGAAGTGTCTACAAGCTCTGGTTGCTTCAGAAGCTTTCCTGAGAGCTTATTAAAAGTCTGTGAAAGTTCTGTGAAACCTGACATCACAGTTTCACCTGTGACGGAACTCTGAGCAGTCTCTGGTTTCAGGCTGAGAAGCAGTGTGTTTATTTTATTAAAAGCTCAAATATATTTTTCTGGGAGGGAAGCATTTTGGGTTTTGGTATTGCAATCAGTTACAAATGCAATGACAATTACAATATCACAGTTATGCCAGGGAAGTTTTAGATAGGATATTGGCAAAAAATTTCTTTGCCAAAAGGGTTGTCAGGCACTGGAACAGGCTGCCCAGGGAAGTGTCTGAGTCACCATCCCTGGAGGTATTTAAAAGAGGTGTAGATGTGGTCCTTAGGGACATGGTTTAGTAGTGGGCTTGGCAGTGCTAGGTTAACGGTTGGATTTTATGATCTTCAAGGTCTTTTCCAACCAAAACGATGTTATGATTCTGTGAGGAGGGAAAAAAAAGTTTTCTGCTTATGTAACAAAATTACTCTCCTTATTTTCAGCAGAGGTACCTGGGTCAACATGAAGAGCCAGAGCTGACCTACCACTCAGATGAAGTTTGCAGATCTTCCTCTGAAACTGGATTGAATTTGGAACAGGTCAGAAGGAAATTTTAAATAAATCTGGATTAAATAAAATATCCAAGTTCTTGGAAAATATATGAAAACAAATATCCTACGGAGGTCCAAGAGCACACACACACACACAAAAGAGATTTGTGATTAATTTATTTCAAACCTGGAAGCCAATGGAGAACATAGTTTATGAACCCTTTTCATCAAGAATTGATGAAATGAGCACATAGGCAGCAGTGAACAAACAAGTTACAATGAAAGAAAAAAAGAGCAATTACACACAGTAAATGAAACCCAGTTTCACAAAGCTCTAGGTACACCTTCCTTCTCTAGCCATACTTCTAGTTCAAGTCTACCTGGATAGTCAACACGAACATGTTAATTTTGATGTTAGGATTAAGAACATGTTCTCTCCCTTATGTAGCATTGGAAAAGTAATGAGGACTTAATGAGGACTGTGAAAAAATGCTAGAAGACATAATACTTTTAAAATTAAATATTTTTAAATTTTCCTATTTGTTAGCCTATCCCATTGAACATTATTTGGAGCTGGCTCCCTGTTGCCAGCTATGGAAGGAAATGCAATTTTTTCTGATGATGACCTGGAAAAAGGTGGGGAAAGGATGAAGAGATGGACCCCCTGAACGGCGGGATCTGTATAAAAAGGACCCCGCGGAGCCGCTTGCGCGCTGTGGGCAGAGCACAGAACTCCCCGGTCGCCCGGCGCTGTTTATTTCGGCTGCCCAGCTCTGTTTGCTCATTTATCTCAAATTAATTAATTAATTTCTAAATTATTTTTCTGGCTGATTATTGCCGATTACACCCTGAGTAGCGCAGGAGTGGCACAGGAGCAGTTGCGCGGGCCTGAGGAAGCAAGCGGATGGCTGATGTGCGTACGGCTCCTGCCACGGCACCTTCAGGACCAGCTGTCGGGACTTAGGACCGACGGCGGGAAAGGGAGCGAGGTCGGTCTCGCGTCCGCACGGAGCCTGCGGGGCTGGAGCGGCCGCTGCGCTGGAGCACTCGAGACCTGCGGGACCGCCCCGTGCTGCCTGGCTGGGGCTGCTGCTCTCAGCACCTAGTGCCGATGTTCCGCTGCTGTGTGGCGTCTTCTGCACCGGCTGCGGGTTCTTCGGGACCCATGACGGGAGCGGGAGCGAGAGCGGGAGCGGGAGCGGGAGCGGGAGCGGGATTGGGATCGGTCTCGCCTCCGCACGGAGCCTGCGGGGCTGGAGCGGTCGCTGCTCTGGAGCATTCGAGACCTGCGGGACCGCCCCGATGGCTCCTGCCTGGGGCTGCACCTCTCAGCACCTACTGCGGATGTGCCGCTCCTGCCACGCCGTCTGCTGGGCCGGCGGTGGGTTCTTCGGGACCGACTTCGGGACCGGGTTCGGGATCGGTCTCGCCTCCGCGCGGGCCCTGCGGGGCTGGAGCGGTCGCTGCTCTGGAGCATTCGAGACCTGCGGGACCGCCCCGATGGCGCCTGCCTGGGGCTGCACCTCTCAGCACCTACTGCGGATGTGCCGCTCCTGCCACGGCGTCTGCTGGGCCAGCGGTGGGTTCTTCGGGAACGACTTCGGGAACGGGTTCGGGATCGGTCTTGCCTCCGCGCGGGCCCTGCGGGGCTGGAGCGGCCTGTGCTCTGGAGCACTCGAGACCTGCGGGACCGCCCCGATGGCGCCTGGCGTCGGGTGCGGGTGCTGCCGAGCTCCGAGGTGACACTGGAGAAGGCTGTGCGGGGAAGCAGGAATGTCAAGGGCACAGCCCCCCAGGCCCGGCCAGGGCAGGACCGGTCAGAGCAGATCCTCCCCAGGCCTCCTGGAGAGGGGAGGCTTTGCCCTGAGCACCCACTGCCAGGCCTTGCCTGGCCCTGCCCAGGGGTACCCAGGTGCTTTGCCTCTTACCAGAGCCGAGGCCAGAACAGCTGTCGCATTCCCAGTGACTTCTCGTGTTCCTCAACTGGGAGCAGCGCCTGTGGGTGCCCTGAGTAGCACAGGAATGGCACAGGAGCACCTGCCAGGGCCTGAGGAAGCAAATGGGTTGATGGTTGTGAGGACGAAGTGACCTCTGCACAGGATTTTCTGGCCCAGCTCTTGTTCTCAGTCCTTCTGCTTTGAGCCTTTGGCGAGGCAGAGATCCTGTGCAGAGAGAGCCCTGGAGTGCAGCTTTGGCAACTTACCCCTCTTCCTCCACATGCTCCCTGCCTTCTGGGCAACAGCACTCCCTGGCATCGCAGCGGCTGTGCCTCTCAGTGGGTTCTTCGTTTTCCTGGCCGTACCACCATGGCAGTCTGATGGAGAAAGGAAAATTGATGAGCCCCTGCTGCCCCAGCATAAGGCAGGGTGTCCCTGCTTCTTCCCCGCTGCCCTGTTTCCAAGTCCTCTGTGAGGCTGAAACCCAGACTCGGGGGACAGCAGAAGGCCAGGGCTGGCCCTGGCCTGGCACAGCACTTGCACCTTCTGACTCATGAGCTGGGCAGAAGGACACCAACCTTACTGGGACGTGGATCCCTATAGTGAGCATTTCCATCAAGAAGTCGTCCCTGTTTCTGCAGACCGGGCACTGGAACCACAGAATGCCCTCGTGCATAGCCTGTCGCTGCAGGAGAAACGAGCCTAGGTGAGGCCCTGTGGTGCTGCTGAGCACCTGCCGCACCGCGGGAGGTGAGGGGACGGCTCCTACCTGGATGCAGCCCCTGTGGAACCAGGCATGTTTGCATACTGGGCACACCAGGGTGTGGTAGGACTTTCTGTCCCCCACAGGGTCCAGGCAGATGAGGCATGTGGTGTTCTCCTCTGGAGCTGCCTCCGCTGCCTGCTCTGGCCGGTGCTCCCAGCAGAAGGACCTGGAGAAAAGAGAAAAGTGCTGGGTGATGTGAGAGGTGCTGGGTCCTTCCCAGGTGGTGGGAAGCAGGGGAGAGGAGGTACCTGTATGGAGCAAAGAACTGGGTGATGCATTCACCCACGGCAGAACAGGGAAGATGGAAACTGCGGTCACACCCAGTCTCATGGCAGGTGATGGTCGCCCCACTGTTGCTGCACACGATGCAGTGCTGGAAAGAGCACAGCAGCCCACATCAGCAGCAGCCTCAGGACCTCCACAGCCAGTCCCACACCTCCCAGGCAGGGAGCAGGATGTGGCCGCTGCTGGGTCACATCCCGCAGGATCTGCCTGGCGGAGAAGGCTTCTGTGCTGGAGCCTCTGTGGAGCTGCTGGGAGCAAGACTTTTGTCCCAGAGTTGGTTGGAAGGGCTGGGATTTCTTTTCTAGGGTCTGGGCTAAGCTCCTGCAAACAATCTCTCCTGGCACAAACCCCCCTGTTCTTCTCAGGTCCTCACCTGCTGTGCTGCCTGCTCGATCGTGTGTCTAACATCTGTGAGCGGAAATGATACAAATCCTTCGGTAGTGATATGCGAGCTCCTCTGAAAGAGCTCGTTGGCAAAATACTGCAGAAGAGAAAAGGCAGGAGGCTGATGAGGAGAGAACGTGGCAGGGACTGCCTCCTGGAAAGCCGGAGGAAGCTGCGGGGTAACTCACCAGGCAAAAGCCGTGGACACGGATCCCGTCTTCCTCCAGTAAGGGTCCACAGGTATCCGGGTCAGCCTCTGCCTGGCCACACAGCATGCACGCTGCAGGGGAGAGAGCAAATGCCACTGAGAATGGGCGTCTCTGCGGGGCATGGGCAAAGCGTCCCTGAGGGATTGCTCCCGGGGCTTGCTCTGCCCCTGCCCAGCTGGCTGAGGGGCAGGGCTGGAGGCCTTGAGGAGAGGAGGGAGCATTGCAGGCAGGTGGTCCCAGCAGGTGCACCCCGCTCAGCCTGGGCCCCGCTTGTTGAGGAAAGGAGGGGCCCGGCCCTAGGGTGATTGGGGAGCTCAGGCCTCTCCCCCCACCTCTCTTGACCCCATGGCTGAGCGCCCCAACAGCCCTGCTGCTGAGCGGTGGGGTGGACACTTTGCTCTTACCCTGCTCCATGCTTGTGGACATGGTGGACATCAATGATTCGCGTCAGGGGAGTCACGGTGCCAGCAGCGCTGGGGTGTCTCCTCAAAATGCTCCTCTGGTGACTCTGAGGGATGAGTGAGACAGGAGTGTGCTTGCAGCACCAGCCAGAGCCCTGAGGTATGGGGTCCCCCTCCTCTCTCGGCAGCCCTGTCTCTCCCTGTCCTCGGTGCGCTCTCCTCACCTCACCAGGTCAGATGCCCAGCCTGAGCCCAGTGTCCCTTTTATAGGTAGCTTGGTCCTGTGGGTCACAATGGTCACTACGGCATCACAATGGCTGCTATGACAACAGTGCCCTTGCCCACCTGCTGCCCACAGTGACACATCCACCTGGTCTAGTGGGAGATGTCCCTGCCCATGGCAGGCAGGTTAGGACTAGATGAACTTTAAGGTCCCTTCCAACTTGGGTTTCTAACCATTCTCTAGGCTTCTAACTTCCATGCTACATTACCGCCTATCCGGAAGGCTCTTGGAGCTATAAAAAAACAGTAAAGTTTTATTGCAGATGCGGGACGGAAATGGAAAATCGGCCCTGGAAGCAACTAACGTGTTTTGCAGTGCTGTTTTCAGATGTGCCTTGCACTTATGGCCAGAGGCTGAGCGTTCAGCTGTCTGCCCATGATTGCTGTCAGAGCAGCACACATCCTTTCACTCTGAAACCCCAAACACAGGACTTTTTTTCTTGCTGGGACATGTAAAGCACTGTGGTGTACTTAATAAGTAAACTTTTTTTTTTCTTTGGGCAAGATGACTGAGATAATAATTCTAGAGGTTCTCTTCCTTCCACTGTTTTTCTTATGACAGATATAAAGATTAGGAACAGTATCCATTGGGGTTCGCAGTGTAATGGGCCATGCAGAGCGGCATCTCTTGTGATGAAGAGATTGTGCTGCAATTATGTGAGCAGGCATTTTAGGATCATGTCCAGTGCACATCTACCCATAAAGAGTACAGCCCTCTGTGTGTGGTTCTCTGAATTGCTCAGGGGTTGAGTGGTGGAGGAAACATTTCAGAAGCAGTTCAGAAGGAGAAAGTACTTGGGTAAAAGAGACTTTTCTGCCCTGTTGCCAGCTCACTACCAGCAACAGTGAGATAAAGTAGAAAGAGCCTATGCTGACAAAGATTTTTATAATAAGTTTATCAGACCAATTCAGAGACTCACAGAAAGATAAAACCCAAGATGGTGGTATCTCTACAGCTTCTTGATCTGGAAACAGCTAACCTTAATCAGAAAATAAGTGTATATGAGGACATTAAACCCAAAGATATCCTGTGACAAAAATGCAGAAATATTAGTATCAGATTCCAGGCAGGTTGCAAATGGCTGCCAAGCTGCCCATGCTACACCAATTTCTCCTTCTCATTTGATTCTTATGCCGTATCTCCTTGTCACCTTCTACCTCCTTGGGTGGACTGAAAAGCCAAAGATCACAGAGTAGATAGACAAGGCAAGGATGTGATAACCCCTTTTTGCCCTGACCCTACCAGAGCCATTCCCTGAGGCAATATTCAGATTATGCAGCCCTATGTCACCTTCTCAAATTGTGATAATGTTGAAAGGATCTTTATTTTAGTGAAGTCTAAGTCCACCATTATTAATATATGTCTGTTCATTAAGTGTACACGCAGCTCTCCCAGTGAGTGCTGTTTATGAACTCCCTGAATACTGCATCTTGAACAGTAATGCCCTAAGTGTAGTCTTTCTTCCTTTAAGTATTTTGGGATTCTTAAGAGTTGTCTTTTCCAGGTAATTGCTTCTCCTAGGTGAAATTATTTTAATTCCAAAATCAATTTGACATTGCAAGCTTTTTTTAAGAATTTGAGCTTAGAAGGGACTGAAACTAAAGAGCTTTGTTAATTGTACGGTTGGTTTCTGTTTGCTCAGTGCTTCAAGTTATTTTCAGTGAAATAATGTTATGCTTATATCTGACACTTGAAAAGAAAAACTAAAAAAAATAATAAGGCATTTTTGTGCTTGCTAGAGATTGTGAACATCAATATTGCTTTCAGCAGTTTTCACTCATCTATGCAAATAACCATGTGGTTGATTAGCTTGTCTGATCTTAAGTTCAGAATGCTGATCTCTGACAATTCAGAGATGCAGGGCTCTGAAAGTTGATGTTATTCAGCAATTTTAGTAAACAGATTCAAATTTTAAATTGCCTATTGTTGCCATAGCTCTGTGTTCTCACAGCATACAGTATCTGTACACCTCAGTGCTTTCGGTGTTAAATAAGGTGAATACAGATTGTTAGTCTCTGGCATTGACAACTGCTATCAATGGCTTTCCTTTGCCATTGTCCAGTGGGAAGTTAATTGTCCTTCATACAGGTCATTAAACTCCTGAAACCACTTTAGCTTCTGTGGATTGGTGTCCAGCTCATTCAGAAACTATGAAAATATTATTTCCCTCTTCTCAGATCCACATCCTTTATCTGAACATGCACCTAACCATGGTTCTGGATATCACATGTTGGTAATATTAAATATGTGTACTTCTATGAGCCCTCATGACAGCCTGGCAGTGATGCAGCTATGTCCAGAGATCTTCCAGATATTAAGGTTTGCCACTGTAGAAAAAACCTCATCTCAGTTGATAGCATCCAACTGAATGTAGGAAAACCTGTTCCCCTGAGAGGCTTTTGCCAGCTGCATCCCTTCAGATGCTCCCAGCCTGATGACCTAAGCTCTGATAGTAATTTTGCAGTGGACAATCTCACAGCTGAATCTCAGAGCTGTGGGCTGGAGGCTCAATGAGACATCTCCCAGGTTTCTTCTAATCTGAATTATTTTGTGAGTCTGCGATTCTCACTGTAGATCCAAATTGCCATTCTAATGTGCTTTACTGTATACTGAGAGTAAACTAATTGCTAGAAAATATTAGCTGGACTAGCAATATGATACCCTGAAATGGAAAAGAGTATGTAAATGTCTACAAATGTAAGGTTAGTTTGAAAAAACGGCCAATAGAGAAATCACAGCAAAATGGTGTGACATTTGTCCTCCATCTAGCACCAGTAATCTTATCTTACAAAAATATACGACCAATTTGGGAAGTCTTTCAATCACACATAGGCTTAATTTTTTCAGGGAGAGATTTTTCTCTTCCTTAAGATCAGTAATAACTTTTCTGGCAATTGAATATTGGTCCAAGTGCACAAATCCAATTAAAGTAATAACCACTTTTTAATTTTAGTTCAGACATGCAAACCAACCAGTGTAGCTTAAAATGCTGGTCTTATACTGCTGCATGCAACTCAGACTCATTAGAGAGAATTGTGATTGAAAACCACCAATTACGCATAGATAGATTTAGACATGCTGCTGGTGGTGCATTGTTTTAAATAGTGATTCCCTCTGGTGTAAGGAAAAATTAAAATTCAGTGTTTTCTGCAGCCAAGCAATACTAAGACCCTGTGAGAAGCTGAGCACTCAAGGGAAAGAGAGAAAAAAGAGAAGAAAATAAAGGAAGAGCACGGAATAACAAGACAAAAGCTCTGTAAAAAAGAAGAAAAGTCTTCTGATTCTTATGCTATTTGTTGCACGTAATGGTGATGGTTACTGATGGAAAATTTCCCAGATTCCTATGGTTTGGTAAAGGGAGCAGTACCAATTACCAAGTTGGCCAGAAAAAAGGGGGAGATTTGCCACAATCATTGGGTGAGTTTGTTTTTTTGGTCTTCAAAAAAGTATGGGAAGTTAATCACATTCTCATTGTTGTTTTTTTTTTTTAATCTGGTGCTGAGAATGTTTTTGTGTCAGCCTGTTAGCAATGATTGACAGTTGCTCAACTGTGAGAGCCTCCAGCAAGGTTTCTCCAGCTCATGTTTACTTAGTGCTTCAGAAAAGCCAGTAGCAGCAAGAACAGGACCAGCAAGCATGGAAAAAAATCAGCTTTTCCTTTTGCAAACGTTTATATTGCAGTTGGGTTTTCTCTCAGATTCCACATGGATTTTTTTCTTTGTCTGCTGGACTGACTGATGACTTTGCATATAAGTTTATTTTTTAATAAAAATTATTTTAAATAAATGTCATTTATATTTGCAATCTTCCTGCCTGTTTTTGAACATGGCAAGAATATAGTACTTTATGGGCCAACATTCAGAGATTGTTTATTTCATAAATATTCAAATTAATAAAATGGGTTAAAAAAACCCAACTATTCTTTCAAATGGCAAAAAGTCCAATTTAAACCATACAGGGAATTCCAGTTTAGGTGAGATGGCCTTGACAGGTATTACTTGGAAAGGTTTTGACACAAGAAAATGAGAACTGATTAAAAATCTAGGCTCATAAATTAAAAGTGAAATGGAGCAATATATAAAATATAAAACGTCTGGGACATGTGAGATACAATATCTTAAATCTAAAAAGGTGATTATCTCAATCTTCAGCATCAGCATGTGGAAGAATTTTTTCGAATTACTTCACACAGGAACCATTAATCTTATTTCCTTCCAACTCTCACAGCTCTTCTGTGATTTATGCAAAGCAACAGTAATCACAATCAGTCAGGAAAAAAAGAGAATGAGAGAATGTTTTCCTTAACGATTTGCATTTTCTGAATAAATTAGTATTACATATGCCTGTCAAATTTACAAGCACATGTAAAATCTTTGTACAGTTTCCACACAGAGACTGAGCAGTGACAAAGCATGGAAGAGATTCAAAGTAGCTGGTGTGAAGCAGCACCAAGATTTTTAATAGAAAGTCTTTTAGCTTAATTTGATTATTTGTTTTCAACAGCCATTTAAAATGACTGAAGCACAAAATGAAAAATACTGTAGAGGAAAGGTTAGCATGCAGAACAGTTCAGGCTGTACACTCATCAGTGCAAGACCCTATGCTTTGCACAACCAAAATGGTCCATATGTCCCTTGTTTCTGCCATATTACATAATATTTCAGCCTTTTAAGATCTTATTTAATGTTTCAGAAATTGAGCTCCTGGGACAGCATTTACCTGTTTGGCAGCATGTAGAATGGTAACTTACACATATATGTCTGTGACAGAATAAGGCATGCCAAATATCATGGCTTAATGTTGTGTCTCAAATTGTGAGAAGCAACATGCAGAAAAGTGAAAAACTGGAGGGAAAACTTGGAGACGAAACGTAAAAAAGAGCAGAGGTTTTAAGAATAGCACAAGAAAAAGAGAGATTGAGGGAGAAGGTGATCACTGTGTATCCACATCCAGTGCCTGTGGATGTGCTGGGACAAGTGGTAGAAAGCATGGACATGTAATCAGACACAGGGACAGACTGTGCTAGGTAGTAATTTTCTTTTTTGTTGTTTTCACTAGGAGGCAGGGCTTTTTCGTTATGCACAGTTGTGATGTGCCTCATTGTATGACATCTGTGTTACAACAGAACCTTTTGGATCTGAAGTTATTGTGCTAAAAAAAGTTAATGATTTGTCCTTACATCCATCATCTAGAGGTATATCTGAGGGAGCTTTAAACTAACAAGTTCATTAGAGCTAGCTGTGTATCCGCAGCAGTGCCGAGATTGGGGCTGACTGAAGAAGTCACCCCAAAGTGATTATCTCAGTAAATAGTGGATTAAAAGGTCCTATGCTGAGCCTCATGTTGCCAGAGCTATGTCATCACCCATGCTGGATTTAGCTAGTTAAATCTAGCATGGATAAATACTTTGTGATAGCTGTTATGGGGAGGGGGGGAAGTTCTGGTTTTTAAGCCAGCTATAGGCAGGTGAGGATACTTTAATACCTGAAACTCACCCCATACTTGGCCCTCCTCTGCCCTAGAAATTGCTTTTGGTACCTCCTCTTAGTTCTCCCAGCTGCAGTTACAGAGATTCCTCTTGCTGGCAGTGAACCTGCAGTCCCTTCTCCTTGGAAGCCACAGCAGCCAGTGGAGCTTGGGCGCATCTGTTGTCCGTATGATGTATGCCTCCCACTCACTATCACTGCAGCTTACATGGTGAAAATACTGAAAAGTGGTGGAAATGACACATCCAGAAGTAATTATTTTTCACTGATGGCATACGCGAACACAGTATTTTGGAGGAGCATTTCTGAAATGCAGTGTGGCTAAGTGTCTTGGAGAAGATGGGTTTGCTAGATTAGGATACCCATTTTGTCACTGCTGCTGTCTAACCTTACAGTGAGCTACGAGGCTTGCTTTGAGTATAAAGACTCTGGGTTGTGAATCCCAGTCATTAGAAATGAGGCAGTGGTCCTCTGCTCCTTTCCAGTCACTGTGGGGGAAAAAAAAACTGCTGCTGCCTTGCTGGCATGTCCTGCTGAAGGAGATTTCAGAGGAAGAAGCATGGATGTGCTACCAGGACACTGACAGTTTCTGGTAGAAAGCCAGGAACAAGCTATAGCAAGAAAAACACAGATGGGACTAGTAACTTTTGACAGCTTAGAAAGTAATTAAATCCATATTGTTTTCAGAGAGCTAGCAAAGGTTGAGTTCTCATCTGTAGGACTAGTGTTTTACTAAATTCTGAAGTTTTACTATAAATAGCTATTCCAAATCTTGTGTTTCTTTACTAAAGGACATTGTTAAGGCATGGCAACTTCTGCTATAAGTCACTTGAGTTATAAGATCATAAAGTAACTGTTAAGGTGAAACATCCCCTTGGAGGTGATATTGCACACCTGTCTGTGTGATTTCTTGCATCTTTTCCTGAACCATCTAGTATAGACTGCTGTCAGTGTGGAACCTGGACTGGCCTTGCCCTGCAAATTCATGCCTTCTCCAGACTTTGAAGCATTTTATTTTAGCTTTTGCTGGTTTCCCCCCACCCCTTTTTTTTTTTTTTTTTTTTTTCCTTTAAGTCTCCAAACTTAAACTTGCTTGGAAATATAGGAAACTTTTTCTCCATGGATGGAGTATGGGCCCATCAGGGAAAGATCAGAATGGATCCATTTCAAAGTTAAATACACTGCTTCCCTCATGGAATATCACTGCACTGAAGTCTGAAGTCACCAGCTTTAGGAGATGTTTTAAGTGACTGGAAAAAAAAATTAAAATCATTTTACTAACTGTCTAAATATTTATAAAAAATCCTGGTGGTCTTGGCAGTTGCCTCAAAATAATTTGTTGCTGCAGCTTACACTGTTGATGCTACTTTATTTAAAACTGAATCACAAGTGGCAAATAATCATCAGAATTATCTCTGACTTGTGCCTTCATCCATCAGATCCTTCTAATTTCAGATCCTTCTTTTCTTCAGTGTATCTCCTCATCTTCAAATACTAAGCTCCAGTCTATTTTCCCCTCTTTGCCTTCACCAGGTCTTTTTGCATTACTTCCAGTGTCTGGAAGATATTTTCATTCATAATTGATGTTTTAAATTTGATGGCTCTGTCATGCAGGGACTACTGAATAAAACAATCAGTTTGTAAATTTCTGATTAAAGTTTTCCTCAAAACTTTGTTCAGCTTAATTATTATATTGGAAATAATTTCCCAATGTGATAGCTAAACTAATATTTTTTTTTCCTTTCAGATGTTGCCACTATCCTTTCCTTTAATGGAACATTTCATGGATTCAAAAGTATTTCATCAATCAATGTGAGGACGAAGAAAATGACAATTTTTATTGCATACTGGCTGTTAAATTTGTGTTAGCTATGCCTGAATCATTGTGGTAATGATGATTGTAACACCTGAGGCAATCCTTCATATTATTGCAATAGTGGCTTAAATCTCAGCAAGATGATATCTGCAGTTTGTTTTCTTTGTAACAAAGCAGTGCAGTTAAACAGACTTTTGATAACAGGAGAGGGGAAGATAACCAGCACAAAGTAATTGTCTAAGTGTCCAGGTGCCCTGGGGACCATGGGGACTGCTCATGGGGTCCATCAGGGCTGTCCTGGCAGCCAGATTCTGTCCCAGCAGGGCAGCCCCAGCCTGGGCATTGGGCCCCTTCATTTGGCCAATATCCTGGCCAAACTACTTAGCTCATGTTTTGAAGTATATTGTCTGCTTCTAAAAGCTGCATAATGAAATAGACAGAGCTCAAATATTGTAAATCAGTCAAGTTTTCCAGCTTTGAATAATCTGCAATTGGAGAGACTCTTGGGTCCTTTATCAGTCATGTGTCAAGGTTTTTTGGCCAGTCTTTCTAAGATGTGAAACTAAAATAGAGTGAGGGTGAGAGAAACTATCCGTTATTATTGGAATACAGGTATTGAAGGATCTGTGGTGTTTAGGAAAGACTGACACATACAGTATGGGATAACAATTAACAACCATCTGTTTTAATATGCAATTTAAAATTGCATAAAATTGGTCCCAGGACCAATGTGACTAAATACGTAATTCATCATACAGCATTCTCCTAGAGAAACTGGTTGCTCATGGCTTGGATGTGGACACTCTCTGCTGGATAAAAACTGGTTGGACAGCTGGGTCCAAATTGCACCAGGGCAGGTTCAGATTGGATATTAGGAAGAATTTCTCCACAGAAGCAGTGGTGAGGCATTGAAACAGGCTGCCCAGGGAGGTGATAGAGGCACTGTCCCTGGAGGTGTTAAAAAAATGAGAGGATGTGGTGTTTCAGGAGATGGTTTAGTGGTTAGGGATTGTAGGGTGGATGGTTGGACTTGATGACCTTGAAGGTCTTTTCCAACTTTGGTGATTCTATGATTCTATGATACACAAAACCACAGGGATTCTGAAGCTTACAGATCTCCAAGGGGTTTGAAACCTGTACTTTGATATTCAAATAGGAGTATAGTGGTTTAAAATTAGCTGTGGATATTATCTCATTTTAAAGCCAGATAAAACTGTGTAAATTTAAGTGCAAAAATAATTCAAGAACCCAGAAGATTTTTGCTGTCACACTCTATCTCCATTTTATTTGCAAAATAAACAGAGGCAACATGGAATTTGAAAACTTTATTGGACTTGGTAGTGCCATTATACCCAGAAGAACACTGAAAATGTTTAGATTTTCATATCCCACCTGTGATCTATACAAATTGTATTGCAATGGGAGCAGAGAAACAAGATGTTTAATTGTTTTCATTTTGCTACATCTCTCTCAGAAATTTTCCAAAGCAATTTGTATGTCATTAAGTCTTTCAAGATGCCAGTGCAAATAAATGACCCCTGGCGAAGGTGAGGTCAGGACTCTGTAACAGAACATGAGATTCCATCCATTGAGGCCTTTTCATTCTCTAATTAAAAACTGATACTATAGCCCAAATACTGAGCTTTGTGAAGCTCCTATTGGCATGGAATTTGGAGGAGGAAGAAGTTATATTATTGTTCACCATTTTCATTCTGCCTGTTGCAGGTCTGGCCAGTTTCCTGAGTCAAGATACAGTCTGTGTGACTGTACAGCTTTTTGCTGGCTCATACAACCTGTGCTCGGGAGCAAGGACCAAAAGCCCATATGGTTAATGTGGCTGAGCAGCTCCTGGTATGTGAGATGAAGAGGTGTGTGAACTTACTCCATGGTGCAACACCAGGCAGGAGGTAGCAGCTCTCCAGGGAACAAGCATCTTGTGGGAAGAACAAAGAGATTTCAGGTAAGGTGAAGAAGAGGATACTGGTGAACCTTTGTATGGAAAAGCCTGGGACCCACTGGCCTCATCCAGATCTGCTGATAGTTCCACACAAATGTGGAATGCCTCAGCAAAAGAGAAGGAAAAATCTTAGTTGTGTTGTGTGGTGGGTGCAGTGGAAAGTGGCTACAGTAGGACTGAGAGTTAAGGTTCATATTTCAAACACAAATATGCAGATCCACAAAATAACTTGGACTAATTGGTTGTATTGAAAGTTAAATGTACAGTGCAGAGCAAAATTTGTATTGACAATGAAATCACAGTGCATTCTGCTTATCAAACTCTATTTCCAGGTGAGAAAAATTGTTCTGGTGGGATATTCAGCCCTACTGATTGTACATTTCAGTGCCAAAATGCTGTGACCAAAATGAAAGAAGACAAACATATTTGACTATACATAGAGGTGTTTAATATAGAAACAAAAAGTTGGGTCATAGAGCTGCATTGTTTATATCTACTTAAAAGCCTCATGAGGTCATGTTCTTAATTTAGTATTTTATCTTAAGTAAGGCATTAAAAATGTAACACCTTGTCAACAGAACAAAGGAAGTACATTTTTATTGAATTGTAACACATTGTATGGATTTACAGAGTGTTGCTGCTAACTGCTTCTCTAGGTGGTCTGTCATTAAGCTGAAATATCAACACTATATGCACTGTAGTCTGGAATAAAACAAAAGGAAAGAAAACCATAAAATAGTCATATTCTCGTGCCATAACAAAGGTCAATACAGAGACTGATCTTTCCTACTATCTGGTTCATGACACAAACCATTTTTTTCTCTAGTAAATCTGATTTAACTGAGTAAAAAAAAATCCTAGAAATAGTTTTTATTTGGAATTCTGATTTTGTATTTAATGTAGTGAAGATACTTAAATGGGAGAGCTCTCAGTTTGAAGCTGCTGTCATCCTGTCTTTGCGCAGAGATAGCACAGGGTATCAGTATCTGTCTCTCTCTCTCTCCCTCTTCGATACTATATTTATCACCCCCCTGGCCATAAAAGGCCTGGACTGGGGCTCTGACATTCCACTGACTGCAGGCATTATTTTTGTTCTGGATCTTGAAGTCCAGTCCTTACCTCCTGTTCTGACTACCTCTTTCTTTGCTTACTTCATTGTTGCTGTATTTTTCTGCTCCTCATCCACTCGAGTGCTATTCCATTTGCTGCTGATCATTTGGGCCCTGGTAAGTGTTCCTTTATGGCAGAAGATTTTATGTGTTCAGTTATTTTTAATCTGAATCTGTAATACCGAGTTGATAGTAGCTCCCTTTATTCTTCTCAGCGCAGTAGTTATTTGAGGGACTTGTGGACATGAACTGAAGACATCAGAGGGTTCAGCTGTGGAACAAAGAGAAGTATTGGAAGGGTTCACTTCTTATCAACTCAGCTATCCTCGCATATTGTCACAGTACTCTCAAATTAAGCATGGCTTACGGAGCTAAAGGAGGAATTTGTCATGTAACCTCCTTTGGGCTTAGAGAATATGTAAACAATCTAAATATTTTCTAGTTGCAAAGCATGTCTTGTGATCTATAAAGCCAGTGACTCAGCTGAAGAATGTTACCATTTTTTTTCCTGCTTACGAGGGTTTATGTTTTTAATCTATTTCACTGTTTCCACTGATTGATGGAGTAGATCTTTAAAGAATTACAGAGCCTGGTAAACAGTGCAAGAGACAATAAAAATAATTTTCTTTAATGTGTACCTATGACCTGTGAATAAGTGCAGAACTGTCTGCTCAGTAGTCATTTTGAAAATTCAGTTCAACAGCTGTTAACATGTAGCTCCAAGCTCTTCAGTTTGTGAAATCCTACACGGATCTTGAGAGGGAGTGTTGCACTCGCACTACCGGGGCTGATTCACAGCCATGAACTAAGTAGGTGCAGGTAGCCTGGATTTTATAAAACTTAAGAGATGGGAGTCCATCCAATAATCAGACAGTGCTCCAAATAGGAGCAAAACGTGGCACTTAGTGCCATGGTCTAGCTGATGTGGTGGTGTTAGGTCGTAGGCTGGACTTGATGATCTCAGTGGTCTTTCCCAGCCTCAATAATTCTGTGATTCTGTGAAAATCCTCACAAGTTCAGAGTTTCTTGTTATCTCCTGTAGCATCAGACTAGTATATCTGAACAGACTAGAGGAACTAACAGATCCTGACCTGTGAGTAACACTTGATGTTTCAGAGGAAACAGAACATAACTCATGGTGTGATAAAATACCTATAAAAGGAATTTGCTCTTACAAGGTGTGAGTCAGAGCTGGCCTTTGATTTGAACCAGCAGAGCTGGTTCCTGCCCGGCTCCTGCCTTACCACCATAGTTCTTACACCAGTCATAGACTCCTCCTCTTAATCCTGAGGTCAGTGAGGTCCAGACCTTTTATATTTGGAAGAAAAAGGTTGACTTTTTACTTTTTAAACCTGCTGGCTTTAAGTCTGCTGCTTGTTCTTTTGCTCTGATAAGATGTGAGTGAATGTAAACGAAATGCCTCATTTAACTTCTCCTTAATGGGCAACACATGCAGCACTTTATTCATTTGGATCACCTTCCTCACTTTGAAGCCTGGGGGGTTGTGGGAAGCCCTGAGTGAAATGACTGAATAGCTGCTAGCCTCGTGGCTACAGTGTCTGTGATGAAGCTAGCCAACGCTGCAAATAAAGCTGGTGAAGACAAAGCAAGACAACTGTAGTACTCTACAGAGAGAAAATGAAATGTTCTCCTGTTCTTTCCCTGCCATGTGCAAAATGAGACTCATCTGTAACACCTTAGCTTTTCTTAGCTGAGATCACAAGGACTTGCAAACCCCAAACTTAGCCTTGCAGAGCTAAGAGAGACAGCAATGAAGAAAAATGGAGAAGAAATCTTCTGAAACTCGGGAAATTAAGAGGAACTATGTCCTACTGGAAGCCAACAAAGCGAAACAAATAACAACATGAATTATAACAGGTATTAGAAACAAAGATACCAGACAAAATAGTTGCATTCTCTAGACTTACATGAAAAAAAAATAATCAGGAGAAATAAATAAATTGAGAAGGAACATCAGGTTTTGCCATAGAACAAAAGCCTAATGCTCTTTGCCCTCCCCCCACCTTTCTTGGGTAAAAATAAAGTCAATGGATAAACTGGTCTCCTTGAAGTCATAATTGCACTGTGGTCAGGATATGAGCAATGTCTTGTACCTCGTAAAGATTTCTGAATTACCTTCTTACTTTCTTCTTGTTGACTTTCTGCAAACAAGTGATCTGTTATAACAAAGAAAGCAGTTCCCATGAGGGAGTCCTGAAATATAAGGAAGCTGAAACATTGGGTGTCTGTGTTTAGAATTTGCCTTAGTCTGGGTGAGTATGTGAGTAGTTATCAAAGATAATAGTTTGAAAATCATTGGCTCACTCTCAGAACAAAATACTAAAGCATAAATACCACAGAAAAAAAAAAAATTATCTCAAATTATTGAAACTGAGATTACACTACAGCTCTGTAAGTGCATTTTATATCAGAACACCAGATAAGCTGTTTCATTAACATGAGCAAAACCAGAAGCAGAATAAGCCTCCTATTGTTGTGAGTGATATTAAAAAAAGGCAACAAACAGTAACAAACACCTCTCACCATTGTTTTGGGATCTTTAAATTATTTTAAATATTCCCTCATTGTAACTCATTAATATATTCATAATCACATACTTCTTCAGGGACAAGCTTAGTCATATTGTAAGCCTAATCCCCTGTGGCAAGAGAAAGAAAGGTTATGACAGGGATTAGTAGAGGCAAATTTTCATGTCAGAGATGAAAGTTTTGTAACAGCAGAATAAAACAAGAATAACAAGAATTAACTGCCAGCTGAAAACAAGCAGACAAACCAACAGAAAAACCAAACACAAAACCTCCCCAAAAATAAAAACAAAGAACCAAAACCACCACCGACAAAAAACAACCAACAAGGGAAATCCCTTCTGCACTCAACCCTCATCCCATTTTTAGAGGGGAACTACCTCTCACCTCATCAAATTTCCTACTCTGAGTGACTGCAAGACAGTCTTTTGATGGCTGTGCAAAGTAGAACTTGGACGGCAGTATTTTTGGGAGGAAGTTCCTTGATGATCTTGAACATGACATTCTAGATTAAAAAAAAAAAAAAGGGTCATTCAAATAGAAGAGCATTATATTATTTTAGTCATTGCATGCTGACTGTATCTCTGATTAAACTGTACAAGTATGATAAGCCATTTTAAGTGGATGTCTGGAATCACATACAAAATAATCAATGTCATGAATGTTTACAGAAAAAAAAATTACATCCTTCTGAATGTTTTCCATTCACTGTTAAAATATTCACCTGAATATTACACTCAATCTGAAAATTTTATCCAAAAAATGAATGAAATGTTAATATATTTTTATTTTAGCTTTTAAAGTACCTATTAGCCCTGTTGAAACTGTTCATGCCTTTTAAAATAATCGATTACTTTCTTCTCTCTTTTGTAATTTCATAAAAATCTACACTATCTCTGATAGTGTAAAGTGATAGTCTGAAGAAGCTGAGTACATAGAATTTAATAAGTTGACAGTAATGAGTGCAGAAATTGATCATGAAAAGCTTCTGTAGTTTGCAGTAACAGGGAGGCGAACTACAAATGGATGTAAAAAATAGCGAAAAAAATTTCTGCTCTTGATGAGTGACATATTAGTGTCTTGAAACTTAAATACAAACCTATCTTGAAGTTTTAAAAGCATCTTTAAAAAGCCAGATCTATTGCTTTTGATTTTAGATTTTTGAAGTTTTAAATTTTGCATTAGCTTTTGTTTTCTGTATTACTTGTATGCTAACTCAGAAATTTCTTGGACATTAGTCTTTATATTTGATCTATTCTTTTTCAGACATTGCCCTGTTACATTTGCATTCAGAAACCTGTAGGAAAAACAAAATTAGAAGCTACCCATGATGTCTTTACCATTCTACCAAAGGCACCATGAGCACTATGACCGTGCGTACCGCCACAAAGCTCTGCAGTCCACTGTAAGCCAGTACCAAAAGGAAACCAAGAGCAAATCTGCTGTCTATGCTCAAGGATCTACAGCTTATGCTAGGGGTTCTGCAGCCTATCGCCATGCATCTGCAGCAGGCTTCAGCCTTGACTCTTCAGCAGCCTATAGCCATGGCTCTTCCTCAGCCTATGACCTTGAGTCAGCAGCCTACAGCTATGGATCTACAGCCTATGATCACTCTGCTGCACAAAGCAAAAGATCTGCTGCCTACAGTCTTGACTCTGAGTCCCTCAGCAAGAGCTCAGCTGCCTACAGCCATGGATCTGAAGCTATCAACAAGCTGGCTGCAGCCTACAGGCTGGGATCTGAAACCTACAGCCTCGGGTAAGCAAGTCAGTCTATGAAACAATATTCTGAAATAATAATGTCCAACCATCTTTCATTGAAATCAACGGCAGAGCTCTCCTTCTCTTCCACAGAAATTGTCTCTGTACCTTGGTGTTAATGTATTTTCCAGGCTTGGTGTTTTTCTTTGGCTTTGGCAATGGGAAGAACTGCGGTGGCTGAATGATGACCCACACTCCAAACTGGTTAGGCATGAGCCACCTTTCCTTCAAAGTTTTTTTAGCTATATCAACACATCTGCATATAATACCCAGTGTTGATACAGCTTGTGGTTTGAGGCTAGCTCTTATCTGGCCAAGTTAGAGCAGTGAAAGAAATTAGGGCAGTTCATGCAAGTTTTATGCTGACAAGCCCATGTATCATTAAAACATTCTGCTTCGGCCTAATGGTTTTGCTTTTATGCTCAGTGATTCAAGAAATGGAAATTTTCACATTGAATATTTGTTGAGACATACTATTTCCATAGTAGGGATACCCTGAAGTGTTCATCTTGCACTAGAAGAGCAGCTATGGTTAGCTACCATGTTTTTTTTGTTTAATTAAGATAAAAAATACTACTCAAGCAATTACATTAGCAGAATATTTTAGATATCGTAGCCTCACTTTGTTTGTATGTATCTCAGAGATTTACAAAAATTAGGGGAGTATTAAAGTATGATTAGAGCAGCTGTTAGCAACAGAGGAAATGATAAAAAAAATATAGCCCAAAACATCTGCTCATTATTAATATATTAATATAAAATTTAGAGTATTATTAGCATAGCTGATCTAGACTTGTCCATCAGAAAATTTAAATTTTGAAAACCTAATGACCTCTAAAGATTGTAGATAAAGATGTAATTTTGGACAAAACCAGTGAAGGAAAAACTAGCTGTACTATAATAAAAAATACCTAATGAGTACAACCTTCACTTAGCTTTCAGGAAGTTCAGGATCAAGTCTGTATTTGCCAGGGTCTCTTCAGGAATTTGAACCTCAGGCTGTTAGAGCCCAGGTGAACCACTTGACAACCTGACTGTCTTGTGCAGGATAATATCCAGTCTTTGCTTTTGAAACACCTTTACTTGTGCAAATAGTTAACCACTGAGTGGATCAGTGAGAAGCTCATTTCTAACCTGTTGATGGAGGGAAACAAAGTGGAGATACTGGGACTGAGGGTGATGTTTACAGAGGGTGTTGGGTAGGGGAAGATATTCCAAATTTCTGCAGTGATGCAGCTGTGCTTACATGCTGCTGCTGCCCCTGACCCAAAGCCTCCTTTTGCTTGTAGAAAGTGTTGCCATAATAAATGGAAACATTACTTGAAGTTGCAAAAAATTGTAAAAAAACCTGCTTTCAAGTCCCAGTTACTCTGGTTTGTCAGACAGATTTCTTCTGGAACCTATGTATTCTCACCAAGACCTCCTCTAATGTCAAAGGATTATTAAAGGAAATAGAATTGCTTGATCAGGAGAGAACTTAAAACATTTCTGAGGTTTTGTTTGAGAGAATAGCTTTGCTTTAAAGAGTATGTTTGGTGATATTTCCAAGCTACTTCACAGTAGGTTGGTATACTACCCTGGTAAGCAGAGATAAGAATGTATCAGCTATAACTTCTTTTTGTCTGTAGTCCTGTCCTTGTGTTGGTTTGAGAAACTCAGTGCTGCTGTGTAAGACTAGGACTCAGGAGATCAGAGCTATGCAATTTAAATCTCTTTTGTACAAAACTTAAATAATACATGACAGAATATGGTTGTGAATTATAATCTCAGTATTTAACCTAACTGGTTGATATGGCCTCTATATTGCTATTTATTTGGTTTTTGCAGCCCATTTTGCTGCAATTTGCAAGAAATAAAATAGAACAAATAATGCAGCTATATGGTTAAACAGAATGCAAATTCAAAGTAATTTTTTTCCTAGTTTGTACTATCATCTGCCCCAGAATCACACTATTTTCCCCAAAACACTTCAAGGAATAATGTGGAGACAAAAGGTGTTACTAAAATAAACTGGGAAAATCAAAGACTTTCTGAATTTGTCCTTGAGAAAGGAATGCTGCAGAAAAAAAAAAAAAAAAAGGAAGAAAAAAGAAAAAAAAAAGAAGAAAAATGAAAAATAGTAATATCATAGCATCATAGAATGGTTTGGTTTGGAAGGGACCTTCAAGATCATCTAGCTTCAGCCCTTCTGCGTCGGCAGGGACAACTCCCACTAGACCAAGCTCCTCAAAGCCCCATTCAGCCTGGCCCCTTGAACAGGGAGGGGGCATCAAACACTTTCATTTTTCAAAAGTAGAAAGAACCCTGAATTTAAATGCTGTTTCTAAATGGCCTACAACAGTGGTGTTGGCCTGACAACTGAATGGACCCACAAATACAAATAAAAGTCTTGAGGTAGCAATTGATTATTTTGTATCACTGGGTTTTTAACATCAAATACACATTTATGTATAATGGATACAGTTTTGTGGATAAACCCCATTCAGCCCAAGAGGAAAAGTATACCATTAATATAGTGAGCTTTTATTCAGGTCACTTCTTGTGTTTATCTAAAGTAGCTCCTGCTAAACTCTACTATACTTGCAAAATTTAAGTCTCATCCTTTTCTGTAGCCACCTTATAGAACAGAATGTTCATAAAGTGACAGTACTGACATGCCATTAGTGCTATGTGAGGAATTAGTCATGGGAAAACAGTGGAGAAGGACTAGGGACTAGGTGACCTGTAAGACCTTGACCTGAAGCCAATTCTCTGATGTTGAAGCCTTGCTTGAGTAGAAAACATGCCTACAGCGCAGATATAGACAGCTTGAAGGAAACACAGCTTGCTTTTCTTGAGGACAAAAAGGTTCCCTTTGCAAGTGGGCTGTTCCTTCACCACACTGCAAGTCTTCTTCACACCATGAGAACTTGAAGAAATAAAGGGAGAGAAAGGAAAACTGGCAAAACTAAGGAGTAAATGCAGAAGCTTGAAGCCTTGCTGGTTACAGTTTGCCAAGACTGCAAAAGCTTGATCTCCTAAAAATGTGAGTCTCACAGTGTAAAACTTGCTGTTTCACACCTAGTCCTCTCTACTAGCTCATGGGGCCACCTCTAGTCAATTGCTGCTTCCTTTGGTCCCTGCATGGCCAGGAGAATTGAGGGTCCTGTTGGTCTGACATCAGTGCCAGGTAGGTTATGAAGCAGATCATCTTCAGTGTCCATATGCAGCACATCTGGGACAACCAGGTCATAAGGCCCAGTCAGCATGGGTTCCTGAAAGGTAGATCCTGCTTGACTAACTTAATCTCCTTTTATGATAAGGTGACCCTTTCAGTAGATGAAGGAAAGGCTGTGAATGTTGTTTACCTGGACCTTAGTAAAACCTTCAACACTGTTTCCCACATCACTCTCCTGGTGAATCTGGCTGTATGTGGCCTAAACTGGTGTACACTTTGCTGGCTAAAAAACTGGCTAGATGGCTGGGTCCAAAGAGTTGTGTTGAATGGAGTTAAATCCGGTTAGTGGCAGGTCAGAAGTGGTGCTCCCCAGTGGTCAGTGTGGGGCCAGTTCTGTTTAATATATTTATCAGCAATCTGGATGAGGGGATTGAGTGCACCCTTGGTAAGTTTGCAGATGATACTAAGTTGGGAGCAAGAGTTGATCTGCCTGCAGGTAGAAAGGCTCTACAGAGGGACCTGGATTGATGGATGGGCTGAGGTCAACTGTATGAGGTTCAACAAGGCCAAATGTTGGGTCCAGCTTTTGGGCCTCAACAACCTCGTGCAATGAGGCTTGGGAAAGAGTGGATGGAAAGCTGCCCAAAGGAAAAGGACTTGGGGGTGCTGATTGACAGCTGGTTGAATATGAGCCAGTAGTGTGACCAGGTGGCCAAGAAGGCCAACAGCATCCTGGCTTGTATTAGAAATAGTGTGGCCAGCAGGACCAGGGAAGAGATTGTGCCCCTGTACTCAGCACTGGTGAGGCTGCACCTCCAATATTGTGTTCAGTTCCAGGCCCCTTACTACAAGAAAGACACTGAGGTGCTGAAGCGTGTCCAGAAAAGGGTAACAAAGCTGGTGAAGAGTCTAGAGCACAAGTCATACGAGAAGCAGCTGAGGGAACTGGGGTTGTTTAGCCTGGATAAAAGGAGGCTGAAGTGAGACCTTATCACTCTTTAAAACTACCTGAAATGAGGTTGTAGGGAGGTGGGTGCTGGTCTCCTCTCCCTAGCAACAGGACAGGAAGAAATGGACTCAAGTTGGACCATGGGAGGTTTAGATTAGATATTAGAAAAAACTTCTCCACTGAAAGGGCAATCAAACATTGGAATAGATTTCCCAGAGAGGTGGTTGAATAGCCATCCCTGGAGGTGTTTAAAAGACATATAGGAGGAACATGATTTAGGGGTGGACTTGACAGTGCTAGGTTAACCGTTGGACTTGGTGATCTCAAAGGTCTTTTCCAACCAGAATGATTCCATGATTCTTTCAAGCAGTGGGCAGGGTCTGCACAGGCAAGGGGTGGTGGCTCTCTCCCAAAAGCCATTGTTATGGCCACCTGTCCCCTTCCTCTTGGGGGCTGCAGTGTGGACAAGTTGGCTTCTGTGGGAGAACCTTCTTCCTGTGGCATTACTCTGTCCTCTATGTGCATTTCAGAAGCTTTGAGTCAGGTCTGCCAAAGCTGCTTATAGCACTAAGGGCCTTTCAAACGGGATGGCTGGATTAAACCTGCTTATCTCTTTTTTTTTGGGAACTTCAGTCATTTGCCTTTGCTCAAACTTTCAGAGCATTTGCATGTCTTATTTTCCTGGCTGGCAGCATCAGAAAATCCCATTGTGTCACAGACTGGCTATCAGCCAACAAGTGGGTCAGAGACTTGCTTAGAGAGAAAACACAAGTTATTGACGTGGGCCAGGCATTTGCATATATTTTGCAGGTCTGGGGAAATGGTGAAGAAGACATGGCATAATTCAGGTAAACCAAGCAAGCAGAGGAGAGATGCCTTAGTAAATTGCAATTAGTTATGCTGCCAGACAGTAAGAGTGAATGCTGTCCTGAGCAATATTGTAACCAGGATCAGGACTGGGCTGAGCGAATTACACACTTTAAGGAACATGAGAAGACTGTGATCCTTTCTGGCACTGCTCATCCATTGGTTTATTATACATGAGGGTTAAGAAGGTGGCTTCCAAACATCATAGCCAAGCATGGAAATTGTTTTAATGAGACCTCCTGTGTGGAAACAATTCCCTTAAAAACAAAATTGTTTTTGAAGCTGTGTTAGGAAAGAGCACGATTATTGCCAGCAATATTGCCTGGGCCTGTGACAAATCTGTCAGCAACTTCAAATGAATATAGTCACCCAAGAGCACTTCTCATCTTTAGAGGCTGGCTTGAAAGAGCTTTCTTGTGAATTTATATATATTTTTTTTTTCTCTCTGGTAACTGGGTTTGCCAATCCACTCTCTCCTGTTTATGGTGAGTAAATCAAACATCAAATACTAGGAAAGAAGCAGCTGCTGGAAAGAGAGCCTGGAAAATGCTTCTTGTTAATGGCACTCCTCCAGCAGGTACAGCTGGTACAGCTATTGTGTATCCCAAATGTATCCCTGCTTGCTCTCAGGATTAAGTGAGAGAGAGATGTAACAATAGCATGCAAAGGACAAGATACATTATTTTCTAGAGATTTAAATGAGCCTACAGATGCCTTTACATGCAGAGGTGGGTTGTCTAAAAGAAAGGGTGCTGTAGTCCATAGGACACATTTCTATGTGCACTGAGCACAGGCTTTGTGCAGGGTGGAAAACCTGTCCCTTCAGGCACTGAAACAAGAGCAATGCCAGCATTTTGAAGTATATGTATATCTGAGAATAAGACATCAAAACAAAACCTCTGGTTGGGGGTTTCAGAGACCCTGCACAATGCTGTTGTATTAACCTCCTCTGTGGGGCTAGAGGGAAAAGATGATAGTGTCTGTCTGGTTTTTAAATCTCAACAGGACAATATCTGTGCCTTTAGCCTTTGTAATCACCCAACTCCCAACTCAGTGACTCTACTGAGAAACAAAGCAAGTGCTGGTGTGGCTGTTTTAACATGCTGAAAACCATCAAGAAATGAGAACACTAACTTGGGTCACCAACCTTGATAAGGTAGTACAGATAGTATCTGACCTGGAAAAATGCATGCATACACTAGCTGGGCAGATCAAATGAGGCTGAAAGCTGTTAAAAGGTCATGGTACTGTTCCTCCTTGTGAAACTGATACCCTGCTCCTTCTCCTCTGGGGAGATTCTGTTCCACATATCAGGTAAAAGGTTGAAACATTTTAAAATAAAGGGCAAGATTTTAGAATCTGGTTCAAGAAAACAGAGTCCTCATTTGGGCTACCTAAATTATGGTTGTAGGCAGGTATGGTTTTCTTGTGTTGCAAATAGTAATAACCGAAAAAGGAAAACAGGTAAATAACCTTCATGGTAGAAGCAGTGACCACTATTCTCCCATGCAAAGATCTCTATTTGAATATATATTTCTACAAGTCTCCATATTAGCTCTGCCTGAACAAAAGCAAACCATAAGAGGATTTGGGAAAACAAAATATTTTTAATGCTTAAAACTTAGTTGCTCTCAGTTTATGCAGTGCCATTCTAAAAATAATAAAATAAAATAAAATAAAATAAAATAAAAATAATAAAAAGAGTTTGGAATTACTATGGTACCTCTTTGAAAGCACCAGCTAGGTGCTCTGATGTCATCATGCAGCAATTGGAAATTTTTGGAACATCTACAAGGGCAAGTGAAAATGAAACAGAATGCATATCATGTCAGTGTGTTAATCCTAGGTATGCTCACAGCTGAAATACCATGTGCACTTTTGATCATCTAATCTTAAGAAGTACAGTCTGAAGCTAGAGAAGAGTCGGAGATCAGCAAGGAGGGTAATGGGAGGTGTGGTGTACCTTCTGCCTAGAGAAGGTAAGAGAGAGGGGCTCTTACCTTGGGAAGGAGGCAAACGTAGGCATGTAATGTTAATGTATAAAGCAGTGAAAGATGTGCAGAGTGAACAAAGAATAACTTTTCACTATTTCTCACACAGAGCTGCATGTAAGCATGAAAGAGATTTTAAAGCAGCAGATTAAACAACCAGGAATTGAATGGCCTCCTAAAGGGGTTCAGCCTGAAGTCCCTAGGAACCAGGCTTGTCCCATTTTAAAATAGGACAAGAATAAAAGTCACCTGCTAAGTAAAGAACTGTGGCTCCTTACAGACCACAGTTCATTTCTGAAAAATAATTAAAATACTTTGTCTTTGATGTCTCTCAATGTTTATCTGATGAGTTCTCCCAATGCATTTGTGGTTCACTATAGTGATCACACCACATGGTTGCCCAACCCAGAAATAAGGCCATTGTGTACCCTGCTTCACTCCATCTCTTCCTTTTTATTTTACTCTGCCTGGGCTGTTTCCAAATGTTTTCTACTCGGACTTCTGTCCCTAGAGCTGGATCTGCCTCCCTTGGACTCCCTTGCTGGCTGCCTTGGGCAGCAGCTGACACCAGAGCCTGTTGGAGAGAGCCTGTCTTTCCAGTAGATGTGGTCTGTTCTTTGGGTGACCCAGTGGTGCCTGCCATGGGCAGCCCTCAGCCCTGGTCCTGTGGTGTGTGCCACAGCCCCTCTCTGCCTGTGCTTTTGATTGAGTGGAAACCAGGGGGAGGAGGAAGGAAGGAGAAGTAGTGAAAAGTTTGTTTTTACCTCCTGTACTGAGCATTTCTTGGCTGTGGTGCTGTAGGCACAATGATGGTGGCTACAAAGTGGGTACCCAGAGAGCACAGAGAAGAGGGTTGCCTCACTGCAAAGCTGGGCAAGTTGGATACAGTTGAGTCTGGTGAGATGGGGAACAAACAGAAAGCAAGGGAAACTCCTAGTGACAGTGCTGGAAGTGGCGGGCAAAGGCATCAGGAATGGAAAGCAGATGTGGGAAAGGATGTTCAGGCAAAGAACTAGATGGAGAATGAGAAGACGCGACAGTAAGAAAACCATTAGGAGAGCTGGAGAACGGGAGACTTATTTAACAGGCACTGTGGCAGGGAAAGTCTGAGTAAAGGGAAAAGGCACCAGGAAATGAAGGAAAGAAAGATGGGAGAATGAAACTGGACCTGTGTGATCTTGTATACATTGTTAACATATACTTTGGAAATTAAGCACCCTTCCTGGTATGACGTGTTGGTGGTGTCTCTGAAGCTTGCTACTCTGGCAGAGCTGCAGCCTAAGTAAAATTTTAGCCCAAGTACATGTCTGTCATTTTATATTATACATGTGTAACATTCTTAGAGGCTCAGTGCTAGTATGAGTTTTGATTATATGTGTACAGCATGCTGTGGAGAGACACCAGTGTAAGGTACACAGGGTATGGGAAGCAGGTTAGCCGCTTCAGCCATACATGTCTGGGCTAAGAAGCCTTGCTGAGAAACCACATGCTTTAATTCTGCTCCTGTGTTTATGCACGGAAGTGGTAAGTTGATGCTGTTTAGACACACCTCCAGACCAAAAAGAGGCTCAAGATTTCCCTTGGCGATGCTGGGACAGAGATGAACAGACACTCTGGGGATTTACAAAAGGCTGACAGCTGATAAGAATATTCCATAGATATGGGACTTTGAGATGTGCTGTGTTGGGAAAGAAGGACAAAGGTAGCTGAAGCTTTGTTAGTACAATTTGTAGCCGTATTAAAAATGAACACAAAATGACTGCCTCAAATATGCTTCACTCTCTTCAGAATCCCTCCCAAGCTGGTGGGGAGGGGAAGCCTTCCCTTTGGTTTGCTCTTCTTTCTTTCCATTCATTTTTCATTTATCTGTGGTATGGTAAATGGTGTTACTTCACTCAGCCACTCAGCTCTCTGCTTTCGGTGGATGGCGGTGATACAGGAGAGCAGTAGGAATGGCAACACTGGCTGCTGAGTGAAATGCTGCCCTAGAATTTCTGTAGAAATACTTAAATGCATTATTACTTTGAATATATTTTGGTTGAGGACCAGATAATTTCAGGACTGCAGATTTTGGAAAAGGCAAGGTTATGAGTTCAGATACAACCTTTAGAACTCCTCAGTGAGCTCAGTGGCTTCAGAATCAAAACTGGGTATTCAGACTCTCCAAGTCCCAAACCAAGAAGCTATTTAGGGTGCATAGCTATAAAGGGTATTGTTTATTCTCTCTATTTAGATTTAATATCAGGGGGCATCAGTGTTTTCTTCCTAATAATGATCTTGTCAAATCTTTTGTTATTTGTTTAATGAATTAAATAACTCTGAAGCCATGGTTATTAAAAAATATATCTTAATGCTTACCAAACATGATTAAAAATGCTTCTATGATTCAAACAAGAGACAGCAACAATTTTTAGTACTTTAGTACTATTTTGGAGTGTTTCTTAACAGCTCTTTTTTTCTGATTTTAACAATACTCTTTTTATTTCAGACTGAAAGACTCCAACTTAATGATTGAAGATCAATCCTATAAGATGAGTCCCAAAGCAAAGAGAGCAAAACAGAATTTGGTATCAGAGAACAAAGAGAATGAAGCAGTCAACTACTCAGTGCCCATATTCACAGGACGGTATGTTAATTTTGCTTTTGTTTGGTATATTATTTCTGATATTTTATTAACAAATTAAAAAATAAAAATCCATTAATCTTTTTTTTACACTCCTGGATCCAAGGGTAATAGTTTCTGAGTCATGTGAGTGATAAAAAAGACAAAAAGAAGTCAATCAACTGTCAGAAAATCAGACATTGAGCATCCAGAGCCAGGGCAAATGAACCTAGATGTCTGGACTTTGTTTTGAACATGTCACCAGGGCCAGTTTCTGTGAAATTAAGACATAATTATTACTATTGGGAACTAAACAAGCATGTTTTCCACATTATCATAGAATCATAGAATCATTAAGAGTGGAAGGGATCTTAAAGATCAACAAGTTCCAACCCCCCTGCCATGAGCAGGGAACCCTACCACTAGACCAGGTTGCACAAAACCTCATCCAACCTGGCCTTAAGAACCTCCAGGGATGGGACATCAACAACCTCCCTGGGCAACCCATTCCAGTTCCTCACCACCCTTAGAGCGAAGAATTTCTTCCAAATATCTAACCTAAATCTCTCCTCTCTCAGTTCAAAACCATTACCCCTTGTCCTATCACTGTCTTCTCTGATGAAATGCCCCTCCCCAGCTTTCCTGTAGGCCCCTTTCAAGTACTGGAAGGCCACTATAAGGTGTCCTTGAAGCATTCTCTTCTCTAGGCTGAACAGCCCCAACTCTCTTAGCCTGTCTCCATAGCAGAGGTGCTCCAGGCCTTTGATTTTCTTGGTGGCCCTTCTCTGGACCCTCTCCAACAGGTGTATATCTTTCTTGTGCTGAGGGCACCAGAACTGTACCCAGTATTCCAGGTGGGGCCTGACCAGAGCAGAGTAGAGGGGCAGAATCACCTCCCTGGCCTCGCTGGCCACACTTCTTTTGATGCAGCCCAGGATGCAGTTGCTCTCTGGGCTCCAGCCCACACTGGCAGCTCATGTCAAGCTTCTCATCCACTACCACCCCCAAGTCCTTCTCCTCAGGACTGGTCTTCAGCCATTCTTCCCCCAGTCTGTATTTGTGCCTGGGGTTGTGCCAACCCAGGTGCAGGACCTTGCACTTGGCCTTGTTGAACTTGATGAGGTTGGCACTTGCCCACCTCTCCAGCTTGTCAAGGTTCCTCTGGATGGCTTCTCTTCCCTCTAGGGTGTCAACCACGCCACACAGCTTGTTATCATCAGCAGACTTGCTGAGGATACACTCAATCCCACTGTCCATGTCTCCAACAAAGATGTTACACAGCACTGGTCCCAATACTGACGCCTGAGGGACACCACTCGTCACCTGCCTCCATTTGGACATGGAGCCACTGACCACAACTCTCTGAGTGCAGCCATCCAGCCAATTTTTTATCCATTAAGTGGCCCCTCTGTCAAATCCATGCCTTGTCAGTTTGGAGACCAGGATGTCATGTGGGACAGTGTCAAACGCCTTGCACAAATCCAGGTAGATGACATCAGTTGCTCTGCCACCATCCACCATCTCTGTAGCCTTGTTGTAGAAGGCCACCAGATTGGTCAGGCATGACTTACCCTTAGTGAAGCCATGTTGGCTGTCACCAATCACGTCTTTATTTTCCATGTGCCTTAGCAGACTTTCCAGGAGGATCTGCTCTATGATCTTGCCAGGCACAGAGATGAGACTGACTGGCCTGTAGTTCTCTGGGTCTTCCTTTTTCCCCTTTTTAAAAATATAGGGGGTATGTTCCCTTTTTTCCAATCAGTGGGAACCTCACCAGACTGCCATGAACTCTCAAATATGATGGACAGAGGCTTAGCAATTGCATCCACCACGTCCCTCAGGACCCATGGGTGAACCCCATCAGGTCCCATAGATATATGCACCTTCAGGTTCTTTAGATGGTCACGAACCTGCTCTACTCCTACAGTGGGGGGTAATTAATTCTCCCAGTCCCTGCTTTCACCTTCTGTGGCCTTTATGTTGAGGTTGGAGCACTTGCCAGAGAAGACTGAAGTAAAGAAGTCACTGAGGACCTCAGCCTTCTCAATATCCTGTGTTGCTACCTCACCCGTTCCCTTCAGGAGAGGGCCTATACTCTCCTTGGATGTTCTTTTCTGTCCAGCATACCTAAAGAAGCTTTTCTTATTGTTCTTAACATTCCTGGGAAGATTTAATTCTAGCCAGGATTTGGCTTTCCTAACCTGATTCCTAGCTGCTCAGACAACCTCTCTGTAATCCTTCCAGGATATCTGCCCTAGCTTCCACCCCCTGTATGCTTCCTTCTTAAGCTTGAGCTTTTCTAGGAGCTCCTTACTCATCCACACTGGCTTCTTGGAGTTTCTACTTGAATTCCTCTTATTTGGGATGGGATGCTCTTGGGCCTGGACAAGGTGATCCTTAAATATCAGCCAGCTTTCATGGGCCCCTCTACCCTCCAGGATGTTATCCCAAGACACTCTCTTGAGCAGATCCGTGAAGAGCTTGAAATCTGCCCTTCTGAAGTCAAGGGTAGTAAGCTTGCTGTGAGCCCCCTTGCTGCCCTAAGGATCTTGAACTCCACCATTTCATGGTAACTACAACCTAGGCTGCTCTTGAGCTTAACATCCCTCACCAGCCCTTCCTCATTGGTGAGGACAAGATCCAGCATAGCACCTCTCCTTGTTGGTTCCTCGATTACTTGGAAAAGGAAGTTACCATTCTTGCACTCTAGGAACCTCCTGGATTGTTTGCTTTTAGCAGAGTTGTTCTTCCAACAGATGTCAGGGTGGTTGAAGTCTCCCATGAGGACCATGGCTTGCGAATGTGAAGCTGCTCTTATCTCTCTATTATTATTTAGCTTATTATTTATATATTATGTTATATATACAATAAATAAATGATATATATATAATATATATTTATAAGCTATTACTTAGCTTATTCTTTTGCTTTGAAGACTTGTTCAGTAATTCAATGTCTCTTACCAAGCACTAAACATAGAAACAATGAAACAATGTACTAATGTTTTGTCCTGGCACAGGGTAACACCTGGAATAAAACCAAATCTCAAACCATCACAATGATTCATACTGATCTCACATGTTGGTGATGCTTATTGCGTGGTTGCTACTGATGTAATATGTTTTACTGCAACAGTGTTCTCAGTAAAGCTGAATGTGAACTTCATGTGGAAGCCAGAACCACCACAAACAAGGAGGGTCCCTGCCTTTTTTAGAGTATGGCACACTGATTTTAATAGGATTGTCCAACAGTTTGAACATAGTCACTTGTTCAGATTAATACATACTGACTTGTGCCATGGAAAACTGGTTCCTGACTGGAGCCAAGAAGAAAAATTTCTTGCCCATCTACAGTTGCACAGGAACGTTCCTTCCACTTGTTTGTCTTGTGCAGCACAGCATTTTTCCTGGGACACTTGTAAGCTGTTTCTGGGAGCCAGTGCTTTTCTGTGTACTGCTTAATCAAATTCCAATGTCACTTCTGCTTTGTGTCCAAACTTGTGCTTCCACGTGAAACTGAGTTATATCTTGTCAGTGGGAGATGTTATTGCTTTGGCCTTTTGAGTGTTTGTGATGCTTTTGTGATGAGACCAGCAGTTTTGGTTTTTATTAATTTCCTCCCACTATCCTGGAGTAATTTTTTCTCACCCCTTGTACATTTTGGTGTCAAATTCACTGCTCTGTGATCCAACCAGCATTCAGGAGCATACACTGTTGCATTTTTAAACAATTTCTGCAGAGTTTCAGCTATATCTTCTGTGACAGAAATACACAAATATGTCTCACACAAAGCTTGTGGTAACATTTTCAAGGCTTCTCGCTACCTTTGCACTTCACCCAGTGTTTCTGCTTTCATAGCAGTAACTTTGCATTTCACTGTCATCTGTCTTCCATGCCCTCAAACACAAATAACCTCCCTTTTCATTGTGGCTAGAGCCTACAAAAATAAGTTTTGTTGGTCAATAGCTGAAAATCATGACTGATGACTAGTACTGGATGACGATCTTGGCATTTTTACAGGCCCCTGTTATCTTATCACATCATGTTAGTGCATCTTAAACAATCTTAACAAACCATGGGTTTTTTTTCCCCCCTTTCTTTATAAAATGAAAACAGTAATATCTAACTCAGTGTGAAGGTGTGTAGCGTCATATATTTGTGTCAGCACAACAGTTTGGGATCCTACATTTTGCATTCTTATATCATTGTTACTATTATACTTCTTGCTTTTGTTGGTGCCTATCTTACTTTTTGCACGTCAGCTCAGGAACTCGTATGTGTTTTTGTGCCACTGGAATGACCCAAGTAGTGTTGGGTGGGTTTTTTGTTGTGGTTGTTTTTTTTGTGTTTTTGTTTGTTTGTTTTTTGTGGGTTTGTTTTTTTCTTAATGTGTTAAAATATATAAAAAGTACATATGATGATTGTTAGGGTGCCCACTCAATGTGGTATGAAATGGTTAGCATGTCTGGTTTAGGCCTTTTTTCTGTTGGCATCCTGTTCATGACTGCATGCCAAGACTGCGGAAGCTGCATGCCGCGTTCCTGTCAGATACTTATTTTTGTCTGAAGGATAACAGCTGAAGCCCATTGAACCATGTGCATGCTATATGTCATTCCCAAATTCCCCTGTGAAACTGATGTGTTGTTTCCCATGGGCAGATAACTTTTACATGGAATAGTTATTTATAAAGGTCATCCCTCTGTGGGTTTATCAGAGCTGTTACCCATGCTGTTGGATGACCTTCAGCACCACGTCACCATTTCTGTTATTTGGTCCTATCTCAGACCCCTCAGGTTCTGCTGTAAAAAACTCCCTAACTCAGATTATTCACTTCACAGCTCATTAAACACCTAGCGTAATGCTTGCAAGATAAAATTAAGGACAGCTTGATTTAGTGTCACAGGTGCTAAATATACTGGATGGGGTTTGTGAAACTATTTGCAGCTACTAATAAGCATATGCCAAAGGACTGCAAATGGGTGATACTCTTTAAATAATATTTTGTGTGTGTCATTTGGCATTTGATCCTCTTGTTTCTGTTTGGAAAGTGTTTTCTACTGAAACCACTGACTGCAGAATCAGTTCTTAAGTGGTACTGCATGCTGAGTCTGATGCATTCATCATTTCAGGGAACATTTCTCTTTGAACTGGGAAGATTATAACAGGAAGAAATTATTAGCAAATCTAAATATTTAATGCTGCTAATCAAAAACATCTGGGGACTAGTACTGCAGATGACTAGGCTGAGTCCTATATAAATCTGATTATATCCATTAGCTCCTGGAAAATACTTTATGCCTTGAGGGCTGGGTCCATACTGTGAAATTGCTGAGATCTCAACTACTGTAATTAAGGCTGAAATAATGTCAATTGCCTTTGAAGAAAAATGTCAGTGATTCATTTAAATTGAGTGTAGATAGCTAAATAAACATCCATAAAATTGAGTTTTCAAAATTATTTTCAGAAATCTGTCATATCTCTGCAGCTTCAGATCATGTTTGTGAGGGGAGCTGATGTGCCCAAGTGAAAGGAATCAATCATCCCATTGATACTTTTGACAAACTGAACTTTAAAATGAAATTCAGAATGTTCAAATTTGAACATGAGGGTGGTCAATGCTCTATGCTGTTAAATACATTTTTTAGTCTTTTGAGCAATTTTTATGCATGATCAAGTTTACAGCACTTTCCACTGCTTGGTCGCCTTGCATCTCACTGATCTTACTTCACAGCCCAAAGCTAAAGGGCTAGACAGTTAATTATGGGCTTGGATCCAAATTTTCTTTAGTTTTGAGACGTGCTATCAATTGCATAATACTAGCAATCTTAAAGTAATCAGAAAAAAATAACTCTTCCTAATCTTCTTGCTTTCTAGCAGTAGTAAGCATTTTATTATAAAATAGTGAGGCTGTACTTGAGTGCTTTCTGGAAATAAACAGAGGCTGTTTTCTCCATAGTGCTTACAGGATGTCACTTCAGGAGAACTTAAACAGAACCTCTTCATTGTGCTATCTAATGGTATCCTGAAGTAACTAAACTCAGCAGAAGGATATCAATGCTTAAGTCAAGGAACTCTCATTGTAGGTGGACTATATTTGTACTGCTATAGCAGCTATAACATCCTCATAGTGTCAAAAAGTTATGGCTGCAATGGTATTTCCACATGTGGAGATGGAAACAGGATTGGACCACTGAGGGAAACCATTCTTTGTATTTCACCTCTGTAGAAAGCCTGAGGAAGATATTTCAGAAAATCCTTGACAATTTTATTCAAAACATTTGGGAGAAGAGTAATCTTACAAACATTATAGGATTGAATTTTCTGTGAATAAAAATATCTTTTCATGATACAGAATAATGTGGGGAGTTTGTTATAAATAACAGAGGAGAATATTGTTATACAGCTGCAGTTACCTCCTTGCCCCTTTGGTAGTGTTATTATGAATGCTGCAGCCATAAGTCTTATCTGTAGGTATAACTTCATAGTGCTGGAGATACAAAACCACTGCAGGATAATGGTTTAACTGAAAACATGTAAGGCTTAGTTACACAGAGAGGCACTGAAAAAGGCCAAGACCTTAGACAGTGAAATACTCGGTCATTCTGCAGTACCCTTCTCTTTTTCTGTTCTGAATACATCTGAGACAGTAATAGCAGAAGGTGTTGCCCACTGTAGTTGGCTAATTTGATAGAAAAAATAAATGAAATATGTTCTAAGCATTTTCCAATGGGATTCTGCTTTTTGAAAATTCTTTTAGAGCAATGAATATCAGTGGGATTACAGACACAGAAGAAGAAAGAATTAAAGAAAGTGCTGCATATGTTGCCAAGAGGAACCTTTTTGCTACAGGTGAAGGAATTAGTGTCAGCAAAGTGGCCAAGTCAACTTCCGAAGAGGAATATCATGAAAAAAAGTCAAGGAAAGTAGCAATTCGGGAGTCTGCTGAACACGTGGCCCTGAAGAAAAAGGTAAAAGAGCAGAAATTAACACCTTGGCTGTAAACAGCATGGGTCTTTTTTTGTTTGGTGTTTGTAATGTGCACCTCGGCCAATCACAATTATGGTTGTAAAACTCAAAGTACTTTCAATTGAAGTCTATTCAATGACTTCAGTTCCTGCTATTTTGGTGTCATGTGGATAAGAAAAGAGGTTCAGGGCCAGAGGTAGGTGCCAGGAATGCTTCTGTTGTAATGGGAGAGAGGAAGGGAGAAGAGAGCCAGGCAACTGCCTTTGGTCATGCCCACACCTAGTTAAATGGCAGAGCATCCTTCACCTGAAGGATTCCTGGTTTGGGCCTAACACAACAAAGAATCAGCCACAAGGCACAAGAACCAGCCATCTTCCCCCCCACATTCTATCCCCTCCCCACAGGCACTGGGGTGGGGGAGAACAAAGGCCAACTAGAAGCTCATGGGTTGAGACAAAGGACAAGGAGGGTTCTTCACTGATTAAAGTCACGGGCAAAACAGACTCAACTTGGGGAAAAAATAATAATTTAATTTCACACTAATCACATACAGGACAGACAACACACAGAGCAGGGCTTGCATATGTTACCCCACCCCTCCCTTCTTCCCAGGCCCAAATCACTTTGTTCCTGGTTTCTCGCCCTTCTTCTCCCCAGTGGCACAGGGGGACAAGGGATGGGGTTTAGAGTCAGTTCACAGGCTGGTGGTTCTTGCCACGCCATCCTCCTCAGGAAGAAGGATTCCTTACAGTCCTTCCCTGCTTCCCCACAGGGCCCCTCCCATGGGAGAGAGTCCTCCATGACTCTCTCCTTCCTGAGTCCATCCCATGATGTCCAGAGCTGCTCCAGCCTGGGCTTCCCACAGAGTCACGGGCTGCTATGGGAACAGCCACCTCCCCTGGCACCGGGGTCATCCAAAACTGTGCAATTGGAGTCCACAGGCAGCAAACCCAAGCTCACCCCTCCTGGCTCCTTCAGGGAATGTTCCACCACGTTCCTCCATGAGTGCAGGGGGACAGCTGCCATCTCGCCATGGGTTGTAGGGAAACTTCTGCTTGGGCACCTTCTTCCCCTTCTTCCTCACCAGCACCACTCCAGCTCTCCAGCTCAGCTCCTTCAAAGTGTTTGCACTGCTCAGGTGTTACCTCAGTTCTTTTGTATGTTAATTGCTGAGGCGCATCTATTGCCCCTCTAATGGCTCCTTGGCTGGGTTTGGAGCAGGGGGAGCTCTTCAGCTTCATACCGGAGCCACCCGTGGGGCCCTTCCGCCACTACAAAAAAGTCCACCAAACCAAACAAGCCCACATACTGGCAGTGAAGAAAGGTGCCAATTAGGAGGTGATGTAGGTAACTTCTGGATTTTGATGGCCTTCTCCAGAATGTTTACCCCAGAATTTTTATCACGGTGTGTAAATTAGGGAAGGAATTGCCAAAGACATCTGGAGCTGAATCTCTGATTGTGGGTGGCTTAGATATTATTGTGCAACTTCTTAAATAATAACAGTCATAGGACTATGTTATGACCAGACTGGGAAAATATATCAAGTACAAACATGTTCCATTTTGCAAATGTATTAATGGTTTGAGAAAAAGAATTGGTGGTATGCTTGTACAATATCCTCACGACGTGAGGTTGGAAAGTGTGTAAATGCTTTGAAGGACATGGTAAAAATTCAGAATTACCTCAAAATTGAGAAACAGTGAAAGTTAAATTTGATGACAACCAAAGGAAATTACTACACAGAGAAGGAAAAGAACAAATAAACAAGGAATGCCTGACTAGGAAGAAGTAGAGGAGGATCTGGGGCTTATAGCTGGTCACAAATATAGTGTCAGTCAATGTAATGTTAATTATACAGAAACACATGCCATTCTAGAGTGTATTAACAAACATATTGTTATTAAAACACAGGGGGTGATTATTTAATTGTATTGGAGACTCTTGGACCTCTGATAATGAGCAGTTACTGCTTTATAAATGTTAAGGACAAGTAGAACCTTTTCAGAGCAGCAAAACAACAATTGTAAGGAAAATTGGAATTGCCCCGTTTATAAAAGACTGGAAGGCTTATGAAAGCTGTCTCCTCTTGATAACCTTAATACAGGGAACAGTAGTTCTCCATGTATGTGAAAAGACAGAAAATAAATAGTTTAGTTTGCAGAAAACAAGATTTATAGTATATTAGGAATTTTTTTCCAGCTCTGTTGGTAGCCATGCAGTTGAAAGAGTTACCCTAGGAGGATGAAAGATCCCATCAGCAGGAAAGGTTTGAGAGCAGGCCTGTCAGAGATGATCTAGGCCTATACAATTTTGCGTTAGAGCAAAAAGACCTATTTCACCTTTCGCTATGTATTGAAAAAAAATAATTTTACTTTCAATAGTTTTAAGGTGGAAAACAGTGAAATCAAATGAACTATTTTGGAAGGATAATTTCTTGAAGATGAAAAGTTTGTTTTCTATGTCTAGGTAAGATAAGTACATTAAGTATGTCTCCTTTTTTACTGCTCATAAAAAATGCTGTTTGCATAATAATAGTTTGCACTTATAACTAATGGAGTTAATAATAAAATATTTCTTTTCCAGATAGAAGAGACTCAGGCATTCCACAAAAAGTTGAATAAAGATAAGCTTTTACATGCTCCTGAGTTTGTTATCGAGCCTCGTTCTCACACTATCTGGGAGAAGCAAAATGTCAAATTTCACTGTTCTGTGGCTGGCTGGCCAGAACCCCGTGTTACATGGTAAGTTTGTATCTCTGCTACTGAAAGTCACCACATAACCAGCTTGTGAAATTATCTCAGTTATTTTTTCAGGAAAGGTACAAGTTCAATTAAAAAAATTAGGTACAGAGGCCTGTCAAACGCCTTTCAAGTCACCCTGTACAAAAAGAAAGCAAAATATGAAAAGGCAAAATAATACTTTGTGTAACAACAATGAAAATACTTTTTTTTTTTTTTTCTGGAGACACCCAATATATTCTTTCTGCCTACTGATAAAGAAAAAATAGCAGTTTAATTTACTGTCAGTACTATCTTTAAAATAATGTTTTCCAAATACTTCTGTTTAGTCTACAAAAGCCATTAATGTCCCTCAAGCCTTAAGGCATGCTTTGGTTAAGAACTAGCTGCTTGGCTGCTGAGGACTTGTAGTACTGAATCCTCATGAAACTGAAATCTCATGATGCGGAGTATGCATAGCAGACTCAACATAAGTTAAAGACTGCAGATAGATCTAAGACCACCCAAATCTTCTGAAAGCTATTTGGAGTCTACTGGAAACTTTCTATTCACTTGAATGGTCCTTGGACTAAATCTTTACTGTAAGAACTCCAAAATATACTCTTATCCATAACTGGAGGTCTAATTTGCCTCTGGGGTTAAAGTTTACTCTGACTGGAGTTTAATTTAGCTTAATTAAGAGTGGCTTATGAAGCTTTAGTCTCTCACCATCTCTTGGTGAAAAAAAACTCAGCAAGTTTTTAAGATCATAAGTAATAACCATTTTTCAAATCTAAAATGAGATTTGACGCTCATTATTTAATGTAAAAATTTCTTCTAGAACGTATGGATGTGTTTATAGGTTTAACAAAGAATAAGCCTGTGTTCAGCATTGAGCATTAACTAGGAATAACTCCTATGGAGATTGTATTGGTTGAGTCAAGAGAAAACATTATGTTAAGTAATACTCATATTTTGCAATTTAGTATTTGATTTTTTAATGGACTCTGTGGTAATTTTAAGTCTAAAAAACCATAATTTCAGGGCATGATAAATAGTGCTACTAAGTCATACGTTGCCAGGCCAGAGGTGATGCCCATAAAGTCACTTGGTCTCTCTCCTTAAACGATGACAACCGATAGCCAGACTCTGCATGGATGCAATTTTCCCGTCATGTAAGGGTTGCAAGTGTCCAGTTTTGACACTCCTCCTAGAAAGGATTCCAGACAAACTCTTTGGATGTCATCTCAGCTGAATGTAAGGAACAGCCAGCTACCCTTGTGGCTGCAATCCAGCTCTGTAACTTGAATCCAAACCAAGAACGTGACAGCTGGGCCATTCTCGCTTTGGTTGAGATTGACATTATCCCAAAAACCTGACATGGTTAAAGCAAGCCTTCAGCTATCTGCCTTGCTCTCATTGTGAACCAGCCTTTCATCTAAGTGCTAAATGTGGATGGTGGAAATTAATACAGCATTTTACTGTACATCTGAATTCCAACGGGATTTCAGTTCGCCACAGGCTACTAATGGAAAAAAATAGTTCATAGCCATTTCAGTAGGAGTCTTTGCTCTGAGAGGTAGAATGGTGCTGTCCTGGATCTGTCAGCTCTCATTCAGCATTTCTAATTTAATGTCAGTCATGTTTTCCAGTCATTTGTACAAGCAATGGAGACTTTTCAGTGCTATGCATGATAAATTTCAGAGTTTCATGATCTTTAAAAAAAAACTTCCTCTGTGATGCAGCTGTTCTGACTCCCTTGGAAAAAGCGTATGGAAAACCCGGGACACTTGAAACCAGTAGCAAGAGGCATAAAATATAAGTGCATAATGACAGTGGGAGATTGCAGTCCAACATTAGCTAATGACTTGGCTGCTCTGGAATTTGCATTTCCAGAAATAACACGTGGTCCTTCTGACACATAAGCCATATTCTTTCCAGAGATGAATATAAATAAGCAAAAATTGAATACATTATTTTTTACTAACTTGGTAATGAAGACAAGAGAGATGAAAGTATTTTCATTGCTGCTTGACTCAGCTTGCTTCTACACCATGCATTGCATGCTGCTTAACACCCTCACTGCCAACAAGATCCAAGGGTCACCCAGCCCTTTGCAGAAAAGCTATAGAAATCAAGGAGTTATGTCCCATTTCATAGGATTTCATGTTCCCTGGAAAATATTAGGAACTGATGGTGTTATTCTGTTTTCTAAGGTATTTGACACATAGGCAGAAGTTCCCAGGCAGATCAGTCTGGGTGGCATCATTGAAGAGATGAAGTGAAGACTTAGAGCAAATCAATTTACTCCTAATGGAGCCATGTATTATTCTTTGCTGTAAGTCAAGATAATGAGGTAGAAGACCTATAAAGGGGTCAAGCTCTTCTGCAACTGTTTGAAATCTGGAATTGAGGTTATTGACCTGCATTGAGTCTCTTTTCATGGACATCTTGCTGAGGGGAAGATAGGATGAAAGGCACTAGGGTTTATGATCCTCACTCACTTTGGCACTTGGAAAAATCCCAGTGTACTACTGTGCCCAAATATTTGTAGCCAGGGAAACATTACTTATTCCAAAACACTGAAATTGCTGAAAGGCAATTTTCAGATTTATTGTGAATATAGCTTCATCTTGAGACATATTAAACTACTAATATTCTTGGTAAAAATAAAATAGCTTCTAGCTGACTTCTTTGGTGAAGTGGGCCATACCACTGACAGCAGAGCAGTTCCTTTTCCTGATTCAAAATCATGAGAGAAAATTACCTTTAAAATCCAAAATGAAGAAGCAAAGCTTTTTGGCTGGATGACTTGTGAAGAGAAAGGCTTATTTAAGCTACATCAAAGTAAAAGATGCTTTTCTCTATCCTAATTTCTATTTCCACTTCCCTTACATAAGCACCTTACAGGGAAAGCTCTGCTGAAGGAGGACATTATCTTAGGGAACATTGTTTCTTTATAGACCTCACTTCAATCCCAAATGTACAGAACACAATTCAGTGTTTAATTTTATTAGACTCCTATTGCTAGTTTGTTCCATGTTAATAATGTTAAGACAGAATTCACTTGAATATATACTTGGTTACATCATGTATTGTCCAGAATGACTGACTTCATATGCAGTGATTGGTGAGGAAGAATCTACCATGAAGCACTGAACTCTCCCTCCCGGAGTCTCCAGCTCTTTATATAAATTCTGAAATTACCTCTCACTGCTGTGTGATATTTGTTCATTCATTCCTTCAAATAACTCACTAGGAAATTCAAACTGTAAACTTTTCCTATCTGAATATATTCCTGTACCAAGAAAACACTCATAGTGTGTACTTGTAAAGGCAGAAAAATTTGTTGTAGTACAGGTCTTTCCAGATCCATTGCTGCAATGCACTTTACCGTGAAGATTTTTTTTTATAAGCAGTCTAATCCTGTTTGCATCAGGGCTTCTGCCAACCTAGCTATGCAAGTAAAAAATAAATAATAATAATAAAAAAATGTCTTTCTATCTGAAATTTTTTGTGAATCTGTGGGTTTTAAAAATAGATGAAATATGTAAACCAAATGTGTACGATATCAAGTAGGTAAGCATGGTACAGAATTGCCAGTGTTTGCAATTAACAAAACTCTAAGGTGTTGCCCATGGTGACTTTTTGATTCCTTTACAAATACTAACCTGAAATTCATTCTAATATAAGTTGGTTTTCACCTTGTTCAATACTATTTTCTCACTTTAATAGGAAAAAAAATTTACCTGAGACAGGTCAAAGAAAAGAGCGAGTCTTTAAATGTCACTTAATAAAATTTTTCCAGGAAATTAGACTCCAGTTTATCTAGGAGAAACATGCAGAAACTGATACTCTATTTCAAACATCAAGCACTTAACCTTTTAAAGTATATAATTGTACACTTCTGTTTGGGACATACTGTTTCTTTGTTTTTCCATAGGTACAAAAATAATGTGCCCATCGATGATCAGGCTCATCCTGGCAAGTATATAATTGAAAACCGATATGGTCTGCACTCGCTGGAGATCAGCACGTAAGGGAATAATGGATAATTTAACAAATAGCTTAAGCTGAAATATTGGTATAGATCAAGACGTGCCCAATGTGAACATATCTCTTGGTGATGTGAGAGATACCAAGTTTTTACAGCTGAGGTGAATGTTGTCTACTAAATGTAGAAACAGTTCTGGGTTTTCTCAGTGGAGAATATGCAATTTACTGAAGTGAGTAATTTATTTGGATTATTATTCTGTTTATGGGTGAGTCAGAAATGTGGGACATTTGTGATTACTTTTTCCATTTCTTTGCTGAATGAGTACAGTCAAACATGAGAAAAATCTGGTTCAGGGTTAAAATGAACCTGGGTTAAACCTGGTTCTTACTGAAATGAGGAACAGAACTGGGATGTCCTCACTTTGTACACAAGAAAGATCTTAAACAGTACTCATCCTCCAAATAGGAAATGTTTACAGTTACTCTGCATTGAAGAAACGTTGAAAGAATGAAATCTAATAATGTAATTGGACAATCAGCAAAACTCTAGATTGGACAATTTAGATACTGGTAGGTGCCCTTTGAACATATTTTTATCATCTCTGCCATTTCTACAGCTTTCACATTAGGCATCACTTCATAAAAGACAGTAAGTTAGAGCTAACCTAGATGAATATTATTAGATAGTTTTTTCAATTGTATTCTCAGTTGCAAAGATGCAAGTGATATTTGAAAATAAACCTGTATTCCAAACACTATATTTTTAACATTGAGAAAAACTTAATGGCTACAATCAGTTCAGTGTCCAGTGTGTCTGTATAGGTTTTATGCAGATTTCTGAGTTGTTGTTTTTTTTAATCTAAAAGATAGGAAAGGGTATGACAATGGGGTAAACGGGTTCCATGCCTAATAATTTCTATCATTTTAGATGTGAATTTGATGACACTGCTCAGTATCGGGCCTCTGCTATGAATGTTAAAGGAGAAATTTCAGCATATGCTTCCCTTGTGGTAAAGAGTAGGTTTGCAAAGCATTTCCTTTTTTTTTTTTTTTCTTTAGATGCATATTACTGAGTTCATTTTGGTGGCTCAGGAGCCTTTACCTCTTCTTGATAGTGACTGGAGTTGCACTTTTTTTGTCTAGGGTACAGAGGAGATACTGATGCAAGTCTTTTGCATGCTGGAACTCTTTCCTTTTCTCTGGGCCGTAAGTTGCAATATGTGTTTGTTTCACACATCCATTTACAGTTGTGATATCATGACAAATGGCTAAGCAGAATATTTTGTAACGTTACTTAAAAAGTAGCAGGTCTGATTTGCAAAGGTACTGAACTCTATCGTTACGGATGGTGTTAGCCTCTCTCATAGGGGAAAATGTCATTGCCTTCTGGGTCTATGGCTATTTTCCTATGTAAGAAACATCCTTTTAATATTGCCTTTGGCTGCAGAATAAAATCTGTCAAATAGAGAGACACTTTGTATCTTCCAGTTTGTAAAACATGGTCTGGAAAAAACTAAGTGGTGCATGTGCGTAAGTAGAGCAGTTGACTAAATAATTTTTATCTGTCATTATGGAATCCCATACATTGTGAAAATGCATGGAAAATAGACAGTGTCCAATTTGAAAATTTTGGATTTACCAAGGTAAAACCCTGTAATTTGTTTTACCTGCAGCCCTTACATTTGGAAGTAATTTACCATTTTGTATTGATTCTTTCATGATGAGAAATTCTGAAGACAGTCCACTCCTATAATGGGATGTGTGTGAAGTGCCCTAGGGCTCCTGTCCATGGAAGACTTGAACAATGAGACAGACATTCCTTTTACTATAGCAGCACGAATAGAATCAGGGATATGCTGCAAAGGCATAGTAGATGTCTTTTATATACTGTAGCTCTGAAAGAATAGAAACAAGATTATGTACCATATTACAAGATGCAAGGCCATGAGTTTCCAATATAATTTGTGATTTATCACTAGGTAATGGAAGGTGATGACCTGCATATATTCACTGATCACAGGAAGACTGTGAGCTACCAGTGTAGGATACTTGTGGAAAAGGAAAATGTGACCCTAGGTTTTATCAGCTGAGGTGTTTACTAAAGAAATACGGGTGCCCCTGTGCCATGTACATGTAGCACAAGTGAAAGGCACTTACTTTATTCTGTCTGGAAAACTGCACAACTCAGGTGACAAAACATCAGAAAATGTAAGTTCAGGAGCAACTACAAAAAGAGGCTACTTGAATGCCAGGAGGAACAGAGAGCTCATTTTATATTAAAAGCTCCAACACATCCTCCCAACCCTTGACTTATTTAGCTTATAAATAAGTAAGGTTGAGTGGACATGTGACTGCCTTGAGATGGAGCAGGGAAATAAAAGAGCCACATAAGCTAAATATCAGTTTGACCTGAACAAATAATTAATCATAAATAGAAGCCTGTTTGAGTTATATAAAAAAAATTATGATAAAATGCTGCATCAGAAATTTTGGAAATTCTGGAATGATATTCTGCAGGAGCCTCTCCCTGATAAAATGAACTAGATGTAAGAACCAGAGTTGTGTGAATAAAGAAATAATTGATTCTCTGTGATAGTAAGGGCTTGGATTATTTGACACTGCAGTTACCTCTGAATATGGTTGCTGAATATATGTTGTTTCTATTGAAATCTTAAACCTTACCTGAGCTTGTATTCATAACCAGTGCGTACTCTTGCTTACTGCTCTCATCACAAAAGCAAAGGAAAAAGTAAACAGCCAGATTTTTTTCCCCATGTACAGTTGGCGTGAGCCCTCATGGCTATGCTTCCAGGTTTGAAATCAGTTTTGTCGACACATTTGATGTAGCCTTTGGGAGAGAAGGCGAGACAGTGAGTCTGGGCTGCAGTGTTGTCATCAATCCTGATATCAAGCGCTTCAAACCAGACATCGAATGGTACAGAAATGGTAAGGATGTTTGACAAGAAGAAATATAAACTTATTTTGTACAAATATTTCCTTATTTTAGCATATATGAATGTTTTAATTTGGTCATTACTTTTCAGATTTCTAAACAGTAATATTTTTTATTTTTCAATTATTTTTTTTTGCAAAATTTGGTATTTTGAAATGGAACCAGGGTGAGAAAACCGACAAAACACTGTGAAAGCATCTTCTAGGATTTCTTTCTTGAGTAAAAAGAAATTTAAATTAGAATTATTTTGATCAGCTCCAACATCTATGTGGTCCATCTGCATAGCCCACAGAGCTTTTACTATTTACTTAGTGCGTGCTAGTAAAAAAGCTGTTGCTCTCTGGTGTTACACTTTGAAAATTAAGATGAAAATATCATGATAGCAAAGTTAGCTTTAATTCATGCTTGTCTTCTAAGAGTGAAAGTTATGTAAGAAGAATGATCTCTTGTGTATTTCCAATCTGCCCTGCACATTCAGGATATGTTCCTCAGTAGAACCAACAAGTTCTCATCATTAAATTCTCTAATTTGTAGGTGTTCTTATTACACCATCCAAATGGGTCCAGATGCACTGGAGCGGGGAGCGAGCTTCATTAACTCTGACTCATGCAAACAAGGAAGATGAAGGTCTTTACACTCTACGAGTGGTGATGGGAGAGTACTATGAAGAGTACAGCAATTATGTCTTTGTTCGAGGTAGGATATTGTCTTGTGAACAAAACTCACTAGAGAAATGAGGAAAAAGCTGGCAAAATCAGACTCAGCCGTTTTAGGTCCTTATTTTCCAATGAAAAGAGAATAATGATTTTCTAATAATAGATTCTAGCTGTCAGTTGCTATCTTTGGAAAAAATTAGTGCATACCTCAAAGCTTTGGTGGTGCATGCTAGAAGACTTCTAAACCACATTGGCATTCTGACGAGGAAATTTAGGGTAGTTAAGTAACTTCACTACTCTTTCTCAATTTCAGCCTGTGAAGAGTACTGAACTTAAGTCATAAAGAGGAAAAATGTACATAATAACTTAAAAATATATTTTTGTAACCATCTCACTGCTAGCTGTTTTGATCAACAGTTTGAGTGAAATGTGAGGGGTTCTCATTAATGCACAATGCAGGAAAAAAATACAATGGAAGTGTAAACACAAATTTTGACACCTGAGAAAGAATAACCTCATGCACCTCATGACAGGCTGGGGCTTGATTGGCTGAGAAGCTGCTTTTAAGAAATACCTCCTGGGTCCTGGTGGAGACCAAGGAGAACATGAGGCAGTAATGTGCCCTGGTCACAAAGAAGGACAGCGTCATCTTGGGCTGCATCAGGAAGAGCATTGCAGCACATGGAGGAGGTGGTCCTTCCCCTCTACTCAGCACTGCTAAGGCTCATCTGGAGTGCTGGGTCCAGTCCTGAGATCCCCAGTACAAGAGAGACATGGACTGACTATAGTTAGTCTAGCGAAGGGCTGTGATGTGATTAAGGGCTTGAAGCATCTCTCATAAGGGGAAATGCTGAGAGAGGTGGAGCTATTTAGCCTGGAGAAGAGGGGGCTTAAGGGGAGTTTATCTGTGTGTATAAATACTGATAGAGAGAAGTAAAGTAGCTGGGGAGGGACATTTTATAAGGCCATGTAGCAATAGGACAAGGGGTAATGGCTTTAAACTGGAAGAGGGTAGATTTAGGTTAGACATTAGGAAGAAATTCTTTAGTTTGAAGATGGTGAGACACTGGAACAGGTTGTCCAGAGAAGCTGCAGATGCCACACCCCTTCCTCCAAAGTGGCCAGGGTCATGTTGGTTGGGGCTTTGAGCAACCTGGTCTAGTGGGAGGTGTCCCTGCCCATGCAGGGGGCTTGGAACTAGATGATCTTTAAGATCCCTTCCAACACAAACTGTTATATAATTCTATGATTCTGTGATTCTATGATTCTATTTTTTTTTTTTTTTGTGGTGGCCAATGCCAGGACAAGAGGCAATGGAGACAGATTAAAACACAGGAAAGCTCATTCAGACATAAGAAAACACTTTTTTGCTGCAAGGGTAGTTGAACACTGGAGCAGGTTACCCAGACAGGCTATGGAGTCTCCATCCTTGGAGAGATGTAAAACCTGAATTGACATGGTCCTGAGCAACCAGCTTTGGCTGACCCACTGTGAGGCAGGGGCTGGACTAGTCAATCTCTGGAGTTGTCTGCCAATCTCAACCATTCAGTGATTCTTGAAAGTAAAGCAGCAAACTGTAGAATCAAAATGTGACTTCTCAGAGTGTTGTTTCCTTGTACCGTGAAAATCTTCCTTGAAGTTCTATTAGAGAAATATTTCTTTAAAAGGAGCCATGGCTATCAGGTTGCATGCAGATTCTATATCTGTCCCAGCTGCTCGAAGCAGCTGAAGCATGAAATGCTAATTCAAAAGCTCTGAAAATTCTTGGCTCTGGGACCATGTTCAGAATGGAACTGCATTGCCAAGTCCAGCAGAGCTCTGTGAGATAACAGCCTGCTTAGAAAACATGACTGAAGCAGAGCTTTCATTACAGAAAGAAAGAATCTACTAAAATGAGCATCCATGATGGGGAACAGGACTTGACTTTCTTGCTTTGTTTTAAATTGTGCTGCTGTGTAAATAATTTCTCTCTCTTGTTCCTGTTACATCTTCTAGCAATGTGTCTTCTAGCTATGACCTGACTGCAAACCCATGACCCCTTTCACCAGGATATCTTACTAGTCTATTGGTGTGTTTGCCAGATTCTAATTGGATTAATTATGTTCTACATTCCTACCTAAATGGTTCCCACAGTCTCAGTTGTCTAGCATATTCATCGTTGCTCCTCATAATTGTAGGAAAATCTGGTACAAATGGCTAGCTGTGGTATTTAAGCATGAGCAGTTTTCTTTCTGTGTCACATGTAGAAATCCCTGTGTATGGATGGAAGTGAGTGATGCACTCATCAGGCTTATAATGTTAGTGGGCTTTGAGAGCATGTGTGACTCTTCTGCCATGGCTACAGGTCATCATTTGTCAGCAAGCCGTAAGGGACGAAATCCTAACCTCCCTGAGGCTGACCAGCAATGTTAGTTGTCCCAGGTATTTCCCAGTCTGTCTTGGAAAGAAACTATGGTGTCTCATGTTAGTCAAGGGGTAAATACGGGCATTTGAAACCTTTCATATGGAGATCACTGAAGATGTATTGTTATTACTCTTAATTCTTATTATTTTGTTATGTTAATTGGATTCCTCACTCTGTACTTAATTGTTTTTTAAAATGCATCAAATTAGCCCTAATTAGAACCTGGACACTCTACCTTTGGCCCAGCCTCAGAAAGCCCACGCAATGCTGCTCTGCCTATAAGAAAAGTGTAAAGTGTGGTTTTGTTTTAGTCTTGCTTTATTTTAATTTTTCCTGAAGAGGACTCTTTTAATAATGAAGCATGTTAAATAGTCTTGGAAGACTTTGTTTTTTCTCAAATTCAAAAGCATAAAACATAGAGAAGACTGTATGTTGTAATACAAAATCATGTAGCGCTTTGGAACATCAAACCTTTTAAAGAAGTCTAGGGTTTAGATAGAATGTATGAACAATATTTATTAGCAATTTTTTTTTTTTTTTAAATTCAGGTATTGCATCTTCTTGTCTAAGTTGGGTCTTCTTTTGAAGTAACTGGCTTGAAAAATGCTACCTGTAATTGTACAACTTGGTGTCATTCTGCAGAGAAACAACCTCTCTTTGAAAGTCTTTTATACAATCTTCCTGCAAACGTTATTTTTCTTTACATGAAAATTACCCCATCTCAAAAGTCGGACTCTTACTGTGCAAACAGTAAAATTCCACAGTGTCCAGCACTGTGCTCTGTTTTTTAAAGCTTTAGATAAGATATATCCAGAAGCTGATGCTGGAGTCCAGGCCCTTTGACACCAGCAGTCAAAGATTTGTGGTAAATGTTTGAAATGAAGCATATGCTCATCCTTAAGAAGGTTATATTCCACAATGATAATGTATATGTACTATAATTAAACTTCAAAAGGTTGTGATACCTTTGCAGTTCATAGCTAACCAAAAAACAAGAAAGGACTATGTGTGAAGATAAGATATTTAATTCAGTGTTGTCTATCCAATGTGGGAATAATTTTGATTGAGCTATTGCCTGGCTGTAAGGCAAGATACTAGCCTCTTCTCCTAAGTAGAATAGCAGGTAAATATATGGACTGCCAAGTTTTTAGTTCTCACAGCTACCTAACTAGAATGCATGTTACCAATTTTCTTTGAAATGCCTAGGTGAATTACATTAACAATATGCTGTGACATATTAAGCATTTGTAAATGTGGCAAAGAGAAAACCAAAACCTAGAAAAGCACTGGCAATATAAAACCAAATAATTTTTTAAGCTAGTAATACAACTTTTTTTTTTTTTTTTTTTTTCCTTTGTATGGTAGGAACAGAGTTTGGCTCCTAAAGCTTAATAATTGTGAAAAAACTGTGGTTCACATTTGGAAACATATGTCTCCATCCTCATAGATGCTGATGCTGAAATGCCTGGAGCCCCTGGTGCACCACTGGATGTGCAGTGCTTAGATGCCAACAAAGATTATGTCATTGTCTCCTGGAAGCAGCCTGCTGTTGATGGAGGAAACTCCATCCTGGGTTATTTCATTGACAGGTCAGTGAGCAAGCTGGACTGGAGAGTTGGTATTGCTTCTCATTCTAACTCAAAAACCTAAAAAAACATTGAAAAGCAGGAGACAAAAAGGTCATTGTTGTTTTCATTCCTGTTGCTGGCCAGAAGAAAATTACTTTTATTGGTTTAGATTGGCTGGGCCTGATGTGCATGAAAGATGAAGTAGTCTCCTTCTGGCAACTGCAAAAGATACATGTCCCTTCAAGTATGCTAAAGTTGACACTCCTTAAAGCATCTTGGAGCATACTTCAGAGGGTTTAAACAATGAAAGGAGTTTTGCTTGTGTTCCTCCCTCAGTCCAGGAAAGCAGGGGTGCAGCTGTGAGAGATTTAGTGCAGGCCCACATAGTACTTCAGCCCTGACCCCTTGGTGCAGCTGCTTTCTTGTCACCAGTATACAACACTGCTGAGGAAGCTGGCATGGACCAGCCAATGAACACCAGTAGATGGTGAAGCTGTAAAGGGGTGGAAGGGCAGGTACTCCCAGTTTGCACTTTTCCCTTCCCAGCACTGCTCTTGCTGTTTACATTTTTCAGGTGTGAGGTTGGCACCACCCACTGGACCCAGTGCAATGAGACTCCTGTGAAGTTTGCTCGTTTTCCTGTCACGGGTCTGATTGAAGGCCGTTCCTACATCTTCCGAGTCCGAGCTGTGAACAAAGCTGGCGTTAGCCTTCCATCCCGGGTGTCAGAGCCTGTTGCTGCCCTGGATCCTTCTGACAGAGCCAGGCTTAGAAGTAAGGTGTTCTTTTTGCAGGTTGCCTGAGAGGTTTAAGATGTCACAACTCACTTAAAAAAGTAAATAAATTTGACTATATATTCATAAAGCTTCGAAATCCCACTAGAGGGAGCAATGCAAAAACAAAATATTCTTTGGAGACAGCTTTGCCAAGAAGAAATCCTCTCACTTCTATTTGCACAAAGTGCTCAAATGGCTTTGGCTGGCTGTGAGGCTATGCTAGAAGACAGGAAGAGTCACAGGAGAGCTAATTGCCTAAAGAGACTTGCTTCTGTCACCATCAAATAAAGTGGTCCTATGAATAGTGCCTCTCTGTATCACAGACAAGGGTGGTTGGTTCTGTGCTCATGTGACAAAGTCTTGCAGTAACAGCAGCACAATACAGGCAAATGATCCCAAGCTCTTTGCTTGAAAGTGAACTTTTTACAAGTTGAGGGTATTTTTCGCACAGCCTGGCAACGTCCCAGACATTTTGCTTCCAAATCCACCTCTATCCATATGCCAAAATGATATGCCTAAAATTATTTCTACTTTTTAATGTAGTTTCGCTATTTAAAATGGTCCCCTGTGAAGGAGTATTGTATGCAAAGCTACATGGCTCCCACGGTCCCAGCTTGTGTGTTTTTCATTAATGCTGCAAGGAACAGACTGCAGTCAGATAACCAAGGTTCCCATTGAAAATACAAACAAAAGGCCAGAGGAAGGAGTTTTGGCACTGCTAGGAAACATTTTACTCAGAGACACATGAAGCCTCAAGTCTGGGGGAGGCCTCTTCTCAATGGGAAGTATGGAAGTTGTCTCAGGAGATGAAGTTTGGTCTTGGTGGCCAATTCCCATTGTGTCTCCTCCTCTCATTCCTTCGTGATCCTCTGATCTCACCACCTGCTCCCTCTAAGCTCACATTTCCAAAATAGATCAGCCAGTGTAAAGGGAAGCACATGGAGGTGAAGAACAGCATTTGCAAAAATTATCCCTTACAGTGCATTGACCTGGTTAAAAGCTCAATGCCTAACTGCAGTAATTTGATGACACAGATATGCTGGAAGAGCCACCCAAATCATATCAAGTTAATGCGTTGAGTCAGGCTGAACTCTTCCTGTTTGTGACTGTGAGCCATGATTTGAAAACTGCTAATGTGAGGGAAAGTGGTTAAAAAGAGACAAAGAGCAGCCTAAAGGATTTGGCTGTTCCTTTAATGAGTGAGTTGTTAAACCAAATGAATACAGTATGGAAAATAAGGTTGAAGTTAATGCTCTGAAAACAATGAACTGACTGAGCCAAGTACCACTGCTTGTCACCTAGGTGACTTCAGTGACATTTTAGGAAGGAATGGATGTTTCCATGGATTAAATTTTCTAGCTATATTGATTGCTGAGCTGCTCTCAATATTCAAGCCAGTGAGCCTACAACCAGCTTGGGTGACTGGATTGCTACATGAGCAACAGTTACAGCAGTGACCAAAAGTGGACCTCATATGAATCTTGCAAATGTCAGTTCTGAATCATAAATAGTTTGTTTTTTTTTTGTTTCAAAAATCCCTAAGTCTCCCATGTTTGTGATACTTCTGACGTCTGTTTCAGGTCACCCCTCTGCTCCTTGGACTGGACAGATTATTGTCACTGAGGAAGAACCTGCAGGTAAACACAGCCCTTTTGCCTACAAAAGTCTCATGTGAAACTGGCTGAATAATTAAAAAAAACTCCCAGTGAGTTCAATGGACTTTGGCATGCACCCAAAGTTCGTTGTTCTGAGAGTCACTTGACCTTGAGTAACTCCCAACTTGGTTTTCGAGGTGAGGTTGCATTATTCAGAACCTAACAAATAAACATGCTTCCTTTAAAGGAATGGCATTTAAAACTAGTATTTAGGAGATTTTTGACTCTGTGTTTAAAAAAAACAAATCAAGTGACAAGGTATATTAATACTCCTTTTATACTTTAATTATAACACTAATTCTGATACAAATCTGAAGGAATTAAATCCCGATTCCCTTTCATATTCTTCTCCCCTGTTCTTCAGAGGGTGTTGTTCCTGGTCCACCTACAGACCTCCAAGTTATTGAAGCCACCAAGAATTATGTTGTTCTTAGCTGGAAACCTCCTGGACAGCGGGGCCACGAGGGTATCATGTACTTTGTGGAAAAGGTAAAAGTGGACAAAATCTGAATCATGTTGTGTCAATCTTTTACATTTGTTTTGCCATCTCTTATGGACTTTTAGTTAACTTTCATTTCCACCTGAGACTTTCACGCTATGGCCAGGACGAGAACTTGTAGATCCTCATTGAGATAATGTAGATTAACTAGGAAGAAAAGAAAGATGGGAAATAAGAAAGTAGATGCAGAATGTGTCACATGCTGTAATATTCTTTTATGAACAGTGTCATTGACCTGCTCAGGAGTAGACAGGCTAACAAACTTCCTCTATAATGAGAAGGCACAGAGCAAAGTCACATGTTTATTTATATGTATTTATATACATATATATATACACATATATGTAAAATCTGTATAAATGTATTTTGTCTCATGGGACAGATTGTGAACAATTTGGATAGAAGCATTCTGTGGGAGTTTCTTGGCATGAGCACTTCCTTCTCCAGCTGCCTTTTCATATTTATCTTCTACATTAACTTTACATTTTCTTCACCCACTCAACAAAGATGACAGAATTTATTTTCTAGAACAGAATCAGTTTTCATTTCAGTGTCCTGATTTTCAGAGATATTTTTTGCATGGCTGCTAGAATCTAGAAGATACCATCACCCTCTTCACTTATATTTCATGGCTCACAAACTTTTTAATTAATATTTTTCCCTGTCAACCTAGAAGTGTCATCATGGGAGACATAAATATCTTCCCATTATGTGTTTTTTAATCTCTCTTATGAAATCTCATCTAAATAAATGAGTTTCACTTAGCAACAGAGGATGAGTATATGAATTTTGAGTTTCCACATAAGAAAGCTTTTTAAGAACCTATTGTATGCTGATTAATGAGAACTAATGTCACATAGTCAGCTAATGTTTTCCTGAGAATATGAGATCTCTCAGAAACCAGAACCCATTACTTGAAATTGTCATTAATGTAAATCAGAAGCAAAAACTAACCACTAATCTTAGTGATATAAGCGATCCCGGTACGCAGAACTTCTAGTCACAGAAATAAAAACAGTTCAGAAATTGCACATGTGATTTTTTTTTTTAAGTAAGGGCAGATCCTGATTAACACCTCAAAATATTTTAGAGGATGGCACAAGAACATCTAGAAGCAATGTGGTAATGTTAGAGTTTTAATCTTTGGAAGTTGTCGAATGTCTGCAGAACTTATTTTGAAGGTGGTCCAGAACTGGGTGCAGTTAATAATAATATCACTTCTGGAGTTTAGCTTTGATATGTGAAAACCACTAAGCTTTTATGTACATTTTCTGGAGTAGATGGACATTTGGCAAATTCACAAGCTTTGAAATACGCTCATTCTGTGGAAAGGCCCAAAAAAGGAGCGTGACACTCTGTTCTCCATAGCAGACATCCATTTGGTGGTCCAGGCAGAAAGTCTTGTCAGGTTAGACACTCAGCTTTCAGAGACTTTTGCTCCAAATGCAGTTTCTGGGTTTGACTGCAGTGCATTGCTGGCACAGAGGACTGGCAAAGGGTGAACACCGAGATCCCTGTGAAGTCTCCTCGTTTTGCAGTTTTTGATTTGGCTGAAGGCAAATCCTACTGCTTCCGAGTTCGCTGCTGCAATTCAGCTGGAATTGGTGAGCCTTCAGAAGCAACTGAAGCCACTGTGGTGGATGACAAACTCGGTAAGTGTGTGGCCATATGTATTAAATTACTTGCCCAATATCTTTTCAGTTTATGCTGTAATTGTTTTGTCTAAAGACAGATAGATGCCCAGTAAATAACTGAGGTATGAAGAGTGGTCATTGATTTATTCCCTTTAGCTAAAATAATTTTTGTTTGGGTTGTTGATACTTTAATGTACAGTCAGATGACAGATGCAAACCAAGGGAATTAAGCTGCAAATAGCAATGCCAAGAGCTGCAAAGGCAGTGAAAGAAAATGAAAACTCAAGGAAGTAGAAAAATATTTTGTTTTACTTAGAATCTATTGAAAATAAGCCCAGACATCAGCAGAATTTAACCTTCCTTCTTTGCCAAGTTAAACAAAAGTGAAGAATTGAATACTTATATGAATGCAGAGACTATTTCCACTGGGAGAAAAGCCAAGATGTTCACCACAGTAAAGCATCAGTAGCTATGTGTACATTAGAAATTTGTTTCCAAATGGCAGCACAGATTTTATTCCAGCTCCCAGATTGTCTCTGTTTACTTTTGGTTCATTCAGTTGGTTGAATTCTCAGAGCAGTTTGGTGCACATAACCTACATGATTTAAGAAGAAGATTAAAATGACTCTTCTTGAAAAACACTTTAGACGCATTTTGCTATTTAACAGGAGCATTTGCTTCTGACTTATTCTGTGGACTGCAAAAAATCCTTCAGTGTACACCTAACACATTTTCCTTCTAGAAAGCTCCAAATCACATCTCTGGTGCAGATGTTCAGCACAAGGGAATTAACAAAATCTGATTTGAAGGAAATGTCCATAACAATAGGCAATGGAGATGTGAGGAACCTCACCACCAGAGGCTTGAACCTACTGATCCTGTCCTGTTGCATCAGATTACTTGATTGAAATCAGAGGAGTTTGGGGAGATTAAATATGTATTAGTTGTGCTAATACAATCAATAATAGAATATCACTTTTATTTTATTTGTAAATTTTGACTGGCTAGTCACAAATTTATTTCTTTTTCTCTCCTACAGATATTCCCAAACCTCCTGGCCGTATTATGCCAACCAGGAATACAGACACCTCAGTTGTTGTCACCTGGACAGAGCCTCCAGATGCCAAGGAGCTGGTTGGGTACTACATTGAGTCAAGTGTAGTTGGATCTGGTTGTTGGGAACCATGCAACAACAATCCAGTGAAAGGCACGAGGTAATGAGGTTTAAAGCATGGAAATTACGGTCACCAGTTCTTGATTTACTGGGTATAGTTGCTTTCCAGCCATTAATTGCTCTGAGGTAACCAGCAGGCTGGAATCACTCTTGCAGAAGATGTTTGTAAGAAGTTATAAAAACATATTTCAAAAAGCAATTACTGTCCAAAAGGAACTTATAGTCATATGAGAAAAAATTAGTCAAGGGAGACTAAACACAGAGATGGCTAGTGAAGAGAAGCAGCTCACTAGTTTTTGCTATTGTACAACCTATCAGTTTGATGAAAAACAGTACAGCAAGGAATGACTGAAGTTACAAATTGGGGAAACTAAACTGTACAATGTTTGAAAGCAAAGTCCTTTGTTTTGGAAGATTGCTGTAAACATGTCTGGACTGTATATCTAGAATGTCAAGAGGAAATGTGGGCTGGATCACTCTAATAATATTACTCTCTAACTGCTCTTTTGCTTGCAATTATCAATTGCACCTCAATTCAAGAGAGATATTGAGGTGCTGGGGCGAGTGCAGAGGAGGGCAACAAAGCTGGTGAAGGGCCTAGAGAATCAATCTTATGAAGAACACTTGAAGGAGCTGGGAATGTTTAGTTTGAGGAAGAGGAGGCTGAGGGGAGACTTCATCAGTCTCTAGAACTACCTGAAAGGACATTGTAGAGAGGCTGATGCTGGTCTCTTTTCACAGGTAATCAGTGGCAGAACAAGAGGGAAGGGCTTCAAGCTACAATAGGGGAGGTTTAGACTGGACATTAGGAAATTTTTTTTCACAGAGTGGTTAGATGCTGGAATAGGCTGCCCAGGGAGGTGATTGAGTCACCATCCCTGGATGTGTTTAAAGGTCATTTGGATGTGGTGTTGGTGGATATGGTTTAGGGGAGAACTTTGTAGAGTAGGGATGATGGTTGGACTCAGTGATCCCAAGGGTCTTTTCCAATCTGAATGGTTCTACGATTCTGTGATTCTATGTTAATGAACACAAATATTGGGTATAAACTCACATTTCTTGAAGATCAGTCTACAGTCAGAAAAAAATAATCAAAGTTTAAAACTTAGTGAGCTAAATCAGATTTGGTTTTGTTTGAATAAGAATGTAATATTCAGAATCTAAAGGAGTAATTGCAGTCCATGCTTGTTATGACTGATTATGCTTATTTGTAATTGCTATCCATAGCAACCCTTATTAAAACAAGTAAGTCTCTGCTAAATAGTCTTTGACAAACTTGATTGTTTAGAAAGGCATTATAAATACTTAATACATCAAAAATACCTAAAACACCAGTTGCTTGAGCACAAGCACAACAATTTCCTTGAAGTATTCTTTTGTGCATTCATATTGCAACAGCTGTATGTGCCAATATTATATACTTTCATATACAATTCTATTATTTATATCGTGGTTACATCAAGTGTTGGGGAAGTTTCATGCTCTTCACTTACTTTAAAATACAAAACACGATCTTTATTCACTGTAGAAATAAAAATATTGTTCTGAGTTACTATACATTGTGATGTAACTACACTGCTTAGGTTCCTATCAATGCTTTTCTAGCCAAGGTGACATAACATATGATGCAGTCAGGCACAGGCTGTCTGTTAACTCTTGGCTTTTCTGGTTGAGTCAATCTCAAAGCATGAGCTGTAGCTCATAGTTTGCATCATGCAGCACATTTTGATCTTTTGAAATTTGCTTTCTGCACATATCCTGCTGAATGTGAATTATGTGAAAAAGTCTGTGGGTAGGGAAAATTCTGCTCTGAAATTCTTTTTTCAAGGTGGGGATTTTCCTCCGAAACAAAATGTGGATTTTGAAATACATTTTGTTTTCCACATTATATTTGCTTCCTACATGATTGCGTGATGTCAGTGTTGGTAGTACAAGACACGGCATTATGAAATAGAACAGAAGTGAAATAAAATACACTTAAAATAACCATTGAAAAATCAATATTATTTTAAATAAAAAGTTTAAATTTCCAAACCACAATTTTCTGAAAATAAATTATTCCTGTCTTGGGAAATTTTGTGTTTTCAGGGTGCGCACCACAGGTTTTTTCTGTGCTCATTAGGTAATCCAGTAGAAAAACTATTCTAATAAATAAGTGTTTCTGACTTAGATTATTGTGTCATATATAGAAGCAAGAAAGTGAAAGAAAAAATCAGAGCAGTTTTTGTTAGTTCCTGCACAATGCCCTGTCATTTTTCTGAACACTGGAATTTTTCGTTTATTGTTGGAAGTAGATTATGAGAACATGTGCTAAAGGTGTCTTATGTCATGAAGATATCCCACAAACAAATATAGACCTTATGTCTGAAGAGTTTTGCATTGTTTCAATTGTATGGATGTTATAGACTAGGAGAAGAAACATAGCACCTGTGGTACTACAAAAACTTGTGTAGTCTTAAGGAGACAGTGTTGGTAAAGAGTCTGTCTAAAGAGATGTGGTTTTAGACATTATTCGCATTGTCTCAAGGACATTCTTAGATATATTCTGTGTTTTCTGACATTCATTGGGGTGTCTGGGGTCATAGCTTATCCACAGTTTTCAGAAACCAGAATAAATTGTATTAAATAAATACTTAATTTTCCCCAACAAATTTTTATTTTCTTCATAATATTTTGTAAGTATCCTTTCACTGGTTTATTTTAGATTCATTTGCCATGGGCTCATAAATGGTGAGAAGTACATTTTCAGAGTCAGAGCTGTTAATGCAGCAGGACTCAGTGAATTCTCAGACGATTCGGAGCCTATTGAAGTGAAAGCAGCCATTGGTAAGTTATTTTCCTTGCTCTTTTCAATGGTAAATATGTTTTCTTTAAATTAAGTAAAGACGTTTTCAGCAAATATTTGTAACTAATTGTTCTGTTTTACAATGCTGTCCACACATTATAGTTTATCCACAGATCGTATGGTCTCACAACCATAGTTTCACAGTCACTGCATTCTTGTAGAATGTTCACCTTCACCATCCAGTCTTCTTCAGGTGTTTCTGGTGAATCACTGTAAGAAAGCACTGTCCAGGTCACTTCATAGGTATCCTGGAAAATGGAATGTCATTGTGATTCCGTAATGTGGTATTTATCACATCTAACACACACCATCCTATATAGTCAGTTCCTAAGAAATTTGTCTCCATACTTAAACCTAATAATCAGTGCAATGTGTTTTTTGTAAACCTTCTCTAACCCTGTGTGTTCTCCCTTTATTGATAAATTACTTCTGCTTGCCACTGCTTGAACTAATCCATGAAGATTAATGAGATCACTGGGCTAGAATAAATTGTATGTCTGCAACATCCTCACTCTCATTTGTATCAAACCCATATACCTCACAACCTTAGAGCAGAGAGATGTGGCCTAGGGCAATTTTGCGAGATCATTTTAAAAGGATCAGAAATATGACTTGAAAGTTCTAATACTAAAATGATTCCATGAAATGAAAGTTACTATTAACTTACCACATTTCTTCTGCTCTGAAAAGCAGATGTTATTAAAAGAGCATTACTTGTGAGCAGGTTGAGAGGTATTCTGTGCATTTTAAACGTTTGTGAGTTCAACCTTAACATTTTGTGTATAAAACCTGTGATTTGTCATGCTTTGGATGTGTTGTTACCTGTATGCATTTCTTCATTCTGTCGATTAAATGAGGAAAAAAGAATGTGTTCTAATTTAAAATGTCTTTGCTGTTTTCTGGCAATTGTAGGGGGAGGATTGCTTCATGGTGTGTGTCCTGAACTGAGTGGTAAAGCTGGCGGACTAACAGACTGCACTGCCAGCTGGGAAGGCATGCATGGGTCCTCCCAGCCTATCTTTGACACAGATGCTTTGCTAAAATGCAGTGCTAAATTTAATAGAGACACTCTACCCAGTAGCTCTGACAAACTGGGGAGTACAGGAGACAATAACATGAGAGAAAAGGTTAAGGATGCCATCACATCTGCACCACAAAAAGTTGCTGCTAAGCAGGCAAGTAAGTCTCAACCCAGGGATCTTTTGACACTGGAAAAAGTGACAAAGAAGAAAAATATAGGTGAGAGTTAATAAAATGGATTTCACTGCTTGGGCACATCCATTTCAGAAGGTTGTAACCTCTGCTCATCTGCGCCAGTACTGAACGTGCTCTCCAGTGATGCGTCTTCCATCAGACTCATTAATTACATGCTCAAGTCTCCATTAAGATCATTATGCATGTAGTGGTATCGAAGACGATTTTCCAAACTTAGTGGCTATAAATCCATTTACCAGTTTAATAGCTTGTTTGACTACATACTGATATATCCAAGATACTAAATTATTTCTAAATCACTTCAGTAATTTTTTAGGAGTCTTGTTACCAGTCTCTGGCTTATGTATGAAGGAAATGAAATCTGATTATGGTGGTAAGCATGAAAATCTGTGCTGTGTTAGGATGACGAAGAACCTTTGTAGATTTATGCCTAATCTACAGCTTATCCTCTGAGACACAGTGCTAATAAATGTTGTGTTGTATCTCTGACTGACAGCAAAATGTAAGGAGGAAAACCCATGAAGTTGAAGGCAAATGCAGAAAATATCATTTTATGTTGTCAATACTTAAACACCCATCATGCCTGAGAAATGTGGGGTTTGAATTTCATTTAAGTCCCAGTACCTGCCCAATGAACTGGATTCCTCCCAAGCCCTCTGAAGTGAGTCTCAAAAGGCTTGTGCAAAATGCTGAACAGAAAATAAACTAAAGGCATCTGGAGCTAGCTGACAATGAGATAAAACATTAAAGACAAACAGAAATGTACATGATGTAGGATTTCTGTCAGAAGTAGGACTTCGAGGTCACAAGTAGAGCTCTTCACTGGTGCATGACGTATTGAGTGTGAGCAAGCATTTCCCCACTAGACACACAAAAAGCTTTATAAGGAAATGGGTGGAATAAAGTTAATGATTTCTGTATTGCTAAAAGAAAATTAAAACCAAGAGGATTATGCAGCAAAATTTTTAATGTAAGTTCCAGTAACAGACATGTTCCACTTCTGGTCAGCCTACAGTGCCTATGATAACACTTTCTTCCATTAAGGTAAGATCATGTGATGGGTGCAATGATAAAATTTACACAGTGTATACATTTAAAAGGAAATAAATTAAAAAAAAAAAATCAGATAAGCTACATTCTGGGGAGGGAAGAGTATGGGTCTATTTTAAAAAAAAGGAACACAATGCATATTGTATGTGTGAAAAATTTGCTTTCAGCAAAAGAAAACAAATCATTGCATCTCCAATTATTTTACTTTTCCTGTAATGTTAGTTTTAGTTCCTCATTTCTCACAGTTTTAAAGTGAGTCCTGGTCACTTACATCAGAGCTGCAATTGCAACACACTCTTTCACTATGTATCAGCTTGCTTCTCAAAAAACAAATGATCCTGAAAATTAATTCCTACGGGAGTTTGGACTTTTTTCATTTGCTTTATTGAAGCTTTCATCCTGCAGTTCTTATTCCTACTCCAAAAATTTCCCTGGATCACTTAAATTTTGTCCTAATTAGGAAATGCAGGATGGGAGCCACCTGAGTAAGGTAATTGAATACTAGTCTGACAATTGAAATACTGCTTCCTGCTTATTTATGTATTATTCACACTGAAACAGCTGCTCCATCTCCTCCTTATGACATTACGGTACTTGAGAGTGTTCGTGACTCGATGGTGTTAGGATGGAAACAACCTAAAGTCACCGGTGGAACAGAAATTACCGGCTACTACGTGAACTATCGTGAAGTGGTTGGTGGAGTTCCAGGGAAATGGATGGAGGCCAACATTAAGGCCATTAGTGAGAGGGCATACAGGGTAAGAGGTTAACTTCTGTTACTGCTGTAAGTGCAGACAATATTTTCAAAACAGATCTCAAAGACAAATTGGGATGAATTCTGATTCAGTGCACGGATTGCTGTTTAGAGGGATTTATGTCCATGATGAGAAATGTATTTATCTTTGTTAAACCTCTCTGCATAATTATTTGCACAGTTACCTGTTAGTCTGACACCAAACGTCATCTGTGAATGCACTGTTCTTGATATAGCCTAAGTTTTTCATAGTCAGGCCTTCACAACAAATGACATTCCTAATGGGCTTGGTGGACCTACCTCAGTGCTTGCTAGTGCTGGAACCAGCTCTTGCCAGCTCTGTTTTGTGATCAGTTCTTGACCCAATTTAGAGACAGTCCTAGCTACAACCTGCTTGAGCTGCTTTACAAATGAAAAGCAATGCCAGCACTGAGTTTCACCCCACAGTGAGGGCAACTCTTGCCTTAAGTGAACTTGTTCTGTATCATGAGGCAGACTAATAAGACTGTTGAGTGATACCTCACTCCATCCCTGACTATCAAAGCATTTATCAATAGGAAAAGTAGTTTACAATTTGAGCATGCTAAGACCACTCATGGTCCACCATTGATTTGAGGAAAAGCCAAGGCAATTATTGCCTAATGTATGATGTCAATAATGCTTTCATTTCTTCAGGCATTTAAAAGCATGCACATGCATTTGATAATTGTCATTGTGACTTTCTTCTGAAGCCTTAATCTGAAGTTAATAAGTACCATCTTATTGATTCTGCAGATTCAAAACCTGAAGGAAAACATGGTGTACCAGTTCCAGGTGGCTGCTGCTAACCTGGCTGGGGTTGGGACACCCTCACCACCCAGCCAGCCTTTCAAATGTGAAGAATGGACCATTGCTGTACCTGGTAGGATTCTGAGTGGGAGGTGGAGGTTACTCATAGCCCAAGGTTGCTCTGTGACTGAATATCTGTTCTGAATGCCTTCAGTTTCCGGGGGAGTCAACAGACGCTGAAGTTCATAAGTTCATGCCCAGGCTTGAATCTTCATGACTTTGATTTAGTACATCTACAATGATGCATTAAACAATCCCTGTTTAATCAGTAGAGTTTTACAAGCAGCTTGTACTTACTTTATCTTTCTTGCTTGTACTGTGTCTGCCACTTTGTGTCATAAATAGTAGACATTAAGACCTGTCTGAGGTACAAGGCAGAAAAGGATGGGGTCCTGTAACCCTTGTCTCACCCTTGTGTCACTTCAAGGCCAGATCACTGGCCTTTTAACACTCCTCAAAATGAATGAAAACAACCTCCATTGACTTCAGTGGACTTTAGAGCAGTCCTTGAAGCAGCACATTAGCTTAATAATTAACTTATTTCCCTGAGTTTGGAGATTATTTGTCATTTTATTTGCTCATGAATATTTGATCAAGATACTAAATCTCAACAAATTGGATTGTTTTTGGGGCTAGTCTTTTTAATACGCATGAGTTGTACTTTTATTGGGTCTAGATATGATAAAGAGGAGCTGCACGTAATATGTCAGTGCAGGGTGTGCAACACAGTGTCTTGTTTTGGATTTTGAAGTCTTATGTATTAGTCCTCCTGGGCTTTATTTTGATACCACAACTCCAACATTTACTCTTACCTTTCAGGGCCACCCCATGATGTCACATGCACAGAAGTTAGGAAGGACTCTTTGGTTTTGCTGTGGAAGGAGCCAGTTTATACTGGTCGTAGTCCCATAGCTGGTTATTATGTGGATATGAAGGTAACTGAAGCAAAGGAGGAACATTGGAAAAGTGTTAATGAGAAGCCACTGCAAAAGAAATTTTTGAAGGTAAATAGATTAAAATCCAAATACTGGAATAACAGTATAATCTTGAGGAAGTCACCCTTCAGTAACCTCATCCTTTGCTGATCATGGTTCCGTTTAATTAAATACACAGTAGCTTATGTTGTGCTGAGGATACACACATGTAATGCCTGCATGGTCAGACAAGACTGAAGTGTAGTCAGACAAGTCAGAAGACAATCTGCTATGACAAGCCTAAAAATACTAGAAAGCACTGCTAAAAGCAAATGCCATTCTTATAATACAGGAGACAACCCTAGCATTTTCTAGCTCAAAGGCCAATAGAGGTATCACTGCACCAAAACAGATGGCACCAAAATAGATGCTGTGATAACATGGCATTTCTAACACAAAATACCCTCTCCTCCCATCTCACAGGAATTTAAACCCTAGCTTTTTGCACTATTGTGCTACATCATTTTGTGGAATGCTTTTCAGAATATTTGAAAGATGACTCACTTTCAATTCATATGTGTTTTAAAGGAATATTTGCAGGTGTCATAATGTCAGTATGATTCCTCAAGCCACTACAATTACATCTGTATGATGAAATGCCCTCCTGTTTCTGAATAGGTGTGGCTGGCACATATTACCCTGATAATTTCATTTTTAAAAGCCAGAATTTACCTGCTGTAAAAGACTGCAGCTTCAGAGGTCAATGTACATGAGCTAAAAACATCCTGTTCCAATAACAATGCTGCTTTTCCAATGAAATCAATGAACAGTAATGACACTGTATAAATGTTAGCTATGCATACAAGGAAGGAGCAAGCCAAATAGATTAGTCATGTCACTCTGGAATTGAAAAAAAGCCAACCAAAAAAAAAACCAACAACAAAAAACACAAGGAAGACATACTTGTCAATTGGAAAAGGAGCAAAACAAAAAGAAAGGAAATATAGTTGTCAAGCATCCAGACTGGAAGTGTACAACGTGTGTAATTAAAATCAGTGTTTTGTAACACCTTATGCATATATGTGTATTTGTTTCCTCCAGATAGGTGGCCTGAAAGAAGGTACAAGCTATGTGTTTCGTGTGCGGGCAACAAACCAGGCTGGTGTTGGGAAACCATCAGATGTCACAAATCCTGTCACAGCTGAAACACGACCAGGTTTGTTAGAAAAACTTCCTCTTTTTCATTTTATTTAAACAGATTCCTGTTTGGGTGATGTGTTTACATATGCTGCATGCAAACTGTCTGATCCCTCTCAAGTGAAATTTTTTAACTAAGCAGGAAATGAGTTGAGAATCATATCTTGCTTTCTTGTCCAGTATATTTTAAGGTCAGAGCAGATTTTCTTAGCATAACTACATGTTCAGGAATATGAAAATACAATAAAGTTGTAATATTTGCATATATCTATAGATAAACACACAAGCAGAGAACCTACGAAGATCAGCTCAACCAAAGCATTCTACAGATGTAGATTTTTGCCCTTCCTATAGTAAACCAGTTGCTTATGTTCTATGTGTCCCCTTTTTAAAACTTATGTAATGTGCCTGAGGAAAGGGTAAAAGAAATTACTTTTTCCCCTTGGCTTTAAAAACATAATGAAGTCAGTTTGGCAACCACCTTCAGTAGGAATTCAAGTGCAAGTGTTTGCTGGAGTCATCCTTGAAAGCTGCCTCCAGTTTGTCTATAATATTAACAAGAAATGCAGGAATCAGTGCAGAGGCAGAATCTCCCTTCCTGGAACTTCAGTAAACCCTTGAGTTTTATTTAGCTATACAGGTAACACAGGTGACTTTAATTGGAGTCAGCACTAAGTTCCTAGCAGAGAACTCAAGCATGGCTTACTCATCTATAGACCATTTCAGAGGTGGAGGGTCCTATGAGGTGGAAAAACAAACTCCCAGATATTTTAACCATATCTAGTATAAGGTTAGTATGAGGAAAGAAGATACTGGGGTACAACCTAGCCTGGATGCACTCTTCGGCAAGTTCCCTTCCTCCACCTGCAGACTCTCCTATCTGATCCCACCTGGGAAGGTTTCTAAGAGCCCTAAAAGAACAGGAACAAGGGCAGGCAGTGGGCAGGCAGGACAAGCAAGGGGTCTGGGGCAGCCAGGTGCAGGGAGCACCAGGAGTAGTGAAGGGGCATGGGCAAAGGAGGTGACTACCAGAGCAAACAGCTGACCACCCTGACTGAACAGTCAGATTGGTAACTGCGCCTGCCTGGAGAAATAGTCAGGGTTTATTTGGGATGGTATTAACTGTGAGGTGTTGAGCAGACATAACTAGTGATCATCAATTCCCATTCCCGCTCTGTTTGTCTCAGGAGCATTCTCCCAGGATCCTTTCATTGTCTCCCAGGTCCATTTTTACATCTCCTATTACTGCAGCAGCACTGGCCCAGGTCTCATAAATGCCTGGTCCTTATGACCAGGGCAGCAAAAATCTTAAGAAGCCCTGAGTTAGATCTCAGTGAGGCTGTAAGTCAAGAAGGTTAGAAAAAGAAGGTCTGAAGCTGGGGCTGTAAAAGAACTGGAAAACTCACAACGGGGAGACTGGGGTGACTGTTAGTGAGGCTGGGATAGGAAGAAGGGACTGGAAGGAGAAGATGGTAAGTAGAGAGGGTGTAAGATTGTGATACAAGGACCAAAAAGGATACATGTGCAAGGGCTTGGGACAGCATCTTTAAAGAGGCAGCAGCCATAATTCGGTGTGTTGAAGCACTGGGTCTATTCCCATCACCTGCAAGTGGAGTGAGGCAAAATTTAGAAACTTATTCTTGAAAATAATTTAGACACAGCAACCACTTCTAAAAATAGAGTCAAAGCAGTATTAGTATTAGGCTTTTGGGTTTACTAATCCATTTTCTTTGAGTGGTGATATCTATATGTCTGGCTTTTGATAAAAATTTGCTGTGAAAACAATCTTCAAGTGTGCTAAATAAAGGACAGGTTATGACAGTACATTTGGAAAAAAAAAAAGTAATACATTTGTCAAGATGATAATCAAGACAAAAAAAAAAGGTGTACAGCATATTCAGTGTTCACTCAAATGAGGCACATGCCCACCTAGAATGTGAACTTGAGCAGAACACTTGATTTACAAACCTCACCATTAGAAAAGGAGGTACATCTCAGGATCATGGCCTTTTTGCAAGTGAGGCTTTGGTTCATAGGTGTAATATCTGAGGGATCACAGGAAGGTCAGGGTTTGGCCCATTGAAATCTCGGGGAAGCTGAAAATTATTTACTGGTATAAATCTGGTTGACCCATATTTTGAGCTGAGATCTGCAGACATGGCATCCACCAAACTAAGCTTCTTAAAAGTATTAAAAAGGACAAAAGGCTTATTAAAAAATAAATATTTCAAAAGGCAGGCCTCCACCTTACTCACTGGAACCACACAAATCTCAAAAACAATCATACCATTTTTAAAAAACTACCACAGGTCTTTTGGTTTTGCCCGGTGAATGCTGCCTTTATTACCATCTTGGATGGAGACAAAATACTGTCAGGTCTCTATAGACAATTTCCCCTGGAATGTTGCTTTTAGCAAGTGTATAAAATCACCAGACACCGAGCTTTCTAATCAAAGAATTAAGTAATATCCTGAATGAAAATATTTGCTTTAATTCCAAAGGTTACCAGTTGTCTTTACCCAGAGAGATGTGTAAATGTAACAATGTGATACTTTATATCCACCTTGACTTGTTTGAAAACTACATTTACTTTTTACAGTTACCTTCTAAAAATAAATTAAACCACTCACCCACATAAACAAACAGCAATCCGGGCTACTTTCAAGCTGTATCTTTGTGGACAAAAGCACTTTGGTGTGTGGGGATTTCACAGGAAGCTGGGGAACTCCAAGAACAGGCTGCCCCTGTTCCCCATTGCTGCGTTCTGTCCCTGTGTGTCTTGGTGCAAAGCAAAATTAGATTCCGATCCTGCATCACTCACTTGAGAAGGGCTTGAACCCCAGAAATTGATGAAACACTGTCCCATTCACCTTTTCTGACCAGCTGTATTCAAAATGACGCCACCATGTCTAGTGTTTTGAAGCTGTCTGCTTTGACTTCGTGTTATCGCTTTCCTTTTGATGCAATAAATACTCAGATAAATGGAGACTTGATATGACATCTAAGTATTTCATTTCTTATTATGACCTTAAGAGAAGGTCTAGATGATATGTTGAAACCACCAAGCCATTTAGAGGAGGGAAATTAAGACTGCTACTACTATGCAGCCTTGTTGGTTTCACTTTGTAGGAACAGTGGAAGCTTCTAGTCAGTAATTTTAAAAGATTTATTTTAAAATCCTATAAATATGAGAGGTAAACACCATAATTACTTCTGGGAAGAAATGCTATGCATTGTTATCATAATGAGAATACTTAAAAATAAATAGAAAAGATTCTGTCCTTCAAATGGACCTTCTGGCTGTAATTCTTTGCACATCACATCAACTGCCATCAAAAGATTCATGTCCTAATGATTTACATGAAAATAAACACTAATTAAATGTCAAGTGATGAATTTGCATATAATAAAATAAATTACAAAAAAAAGCAAATATGCTGCTCCTTTGTAAAATATTTGTAGGCCTTAAACTTTTTTTATCATATATTGCTGCTTAACATGCTTCAGTACTGCAAGGGCTGGTAAATAACAGTGCCAAAATGGGAATATTAATCTCATCTTTTGTTAAATGGTTATGAACATTTAAAAAAACTAAGAAAGCTGCATGTACCCAAATTGTCGTGATAGGAGCTACTCACAGTGCTGGAAAGGACGTGTGTAGTATTAGGATGATGAAACACAGAAATCTCCTTGTATGCTTGAGGTTCATTAAGAATTACACTGCAAGTAAAGCATTTAATCTCAATGTAAGGAATAAGGCTCTTGTCTTTAAGGTACAATACTCTGTGGAGAAAGTGTGTCATTAACATTCTGGACAGCCCAGAATTGTATTAGGCCAAGTAATACAACATGAGTGCCCTATTCAGATGCAAGATCCAGCTCAGAGCTGTTCAGAAAAGGAGCCTGGATGTACTCCAGCAAGTCTCAGTGCAGACACTCTCCCTGATATTCTCGGACATGTTGTTAAAATGAAAGTGCACGCCACAGTTGATGAGTTCACTGAGCTGCCCAAATCCTAGACGAAATTCCCTCAGCTTCAGTGGGGTGCAGGATGGCAGGGTAGAGGTGCCTTCAGGTTTCTGACCCAGGATTCACTCCCAGAGCCTTTTAAAGGACAAACTGGGTCACCTTATCCAGCTCGAGGACTGTAGGTACTGGCAAAACGGGGTGGGCGACTTAAGCAGCTAATTGCAAATATTCACTCCCTTTGTGGGCCCAGGATTAATGTTGCAGACAGCAGCAGGGCCGGATGCCAAGCACAGCAATTAAACCAACCTCCTGGAGCAAAGCCAGAGTCACTGAAAATGTGCCTCAGTTGCACAAGTGAGTCCTGATGGGGCAACTCAACTGTTCCCTCTTCTGCCTCCTGCACCCTTTCAAACACCTTCATTTCCACACTATATTCCTTTTAGAGCTATTATCTTATTAGAGAATAAGAAATTCATGCTTCATAATGAAAGCTCTGACTTCTCCTTACCATGGAATATATTGCTATTTAATATTTCAAATATTTAGTGGATTTAGAGACTTGGTTCTTTTTTTCTCCTTTAGCTTTTTCCAGAGCACATATCATCACTCTCATGTGTGCTTGGACTTGCTCAAATAAATCAGTTAATTTATTTTAATCTGTTCCTTACTTTTATGGATTAAAATAAGAACTGTTCTTATGAATCAAGGGCTGAGGAGGCCAATGTTTGCAGCAATTTATGTGCCAAGAAAAAGCAAGGATCTGGTTAATCCATCCTATGAACGGTATTTATGTAAGTCAGTTTGCTGCTTTCTCTGAGAAAGTGAAATAACCTTGTTCTGCACTTTTAGGAACCAAGGAAGTGGTGGTTGATGTAGATGACAACGGAGTAATTTCCTTGAACTTTGAATGTGATCAGATGTCTCCAAACTCTAAGTTTGTTTGGTCCAAGAATTATGAACCAATTGAGGATGACTCTCGGCTGAACATCGATACCAAAGGAGGAAAGTAAGAACCCTCAGTGGTAGCAAGTTTCTTGTTTACGAGACCTAGGCTGGTCACCAAAATCCATCCTTTTGGATGCATCACCTCAGTAAGAGTTGTATCTGCCTCTGTTTTTGGAAGGCCTTTTGGAAATTGCGGCTTATACAGAATGAGTGAGGCATAGGGAGAGAAAATCTGTGCTCTGTCATCTTACAACCTGTCAAACAATAATAATAATAATTATAATAATAACAATAATAATAATAACAACAACAACAACAACAATAATAATAATAATAATACTCTCCAAAGAACAAAATTATCTGTCTGCATGCAAAATGTTTTTGCCGTGTAACACTGTTGCAGTCTGCTGGAGTAAACAGGACTCTCCTCTGATGGTGTCACCATGGCCCTCTTTGGTGGTGACTGACTTCTACAATGCTGTGCAAGACTACTGTGTTTCTTCAGGCTCCTAACAGAGAGGAGGAACTGACAAACACATGGGTTCATGCCTATGGGCTGGCTTTGTGCTCTTCTAGTCGTAGAAACCACACAGAAAGAAGCAGTGGCTCACCACACTCTTGGTACTGTACTTACAGCATCCTTTCGCACTCATCAAAGGCTTGACAACGTGTTTTTAAGCATGCTTGAGCTACCTTAAACAAGTTATCTCCTTAGTTATCTCACTTAAACAAGTGCTTTTGGCACTGTCTGAAAGTTGTGCCGTCTCCATTTGTACCACACATGGTAGGACGTACCCTGGTTTCTACTGGCAAGAGCCCCATGTTTGCTGTTCAATGACAGCAAAAGCTAATACAAGACTATTTTTATCTGGTGTTAGAGACAAAAATGAGGGGTTTTGTTCAGACTGATCTAATATTATCAATTTTTTTTTCTTTCTTTCTTTCTCTAAAGGTCTAAAGCTTCTTTTAAGGATCTTGGAGAAGATGATTTGGGAATTTACTCTTGTGCTGTTACGGACACTGATGGAGTTTCATCAAGCTACACAATTGATGAGGAAGGTAGATACAATGTCTTTTAAGCATGGCTATTTTGCATTCACATATGTTCTTGCCTGCTGCTGTGTCTCTCAGATCCATAAGGCATGCATTTTTTCTTCTGTCTTTTGCAGAAATGAAACGCCTGCTTGCTCTGAGCCATGAACACAAATTCCCAAGTAAGTGAATCAACCCTGTCTATAGGGGAGAGTTTTGCATACAGTGAGATATCACAAAGCTCTCGCCACCATCAGATAGTGAAATCACTCTTGCCTATGATTTAACTGCACGAGCTTTGTGCAGGCACTGCTGGCATGTCTGTCAACTCAGTCCACATCATGCCTCTCAGCACAGTCAAAGCTTGGCCACAGAAATGGCCTGTCTTTTTGCCCACATTGCCCCTCTTTTTCATTGCCTTCTGTGTCTTTTCTGTATCTACCCTTCTCAATATATTGTATCACCTTTTGGCAGCTTAATGACAACCCAAGTATCCCCTCATTTACTCCTGCTCCTCCCTGGTGTTTACTCCTAATTACTTCCTTATGCTGAAAGTTAGTCATCAAAAAACCTCAGTGTTGTCACGCGTTCCTACTTGCTCCAACCCTTCTCTTTTGGGTCCTCTGCCACACTCTGTGTACATAACAGTAGTATGAGAAGAGAATTAAGCTTCTCAGGACACAGTCAATGTCTTCTTTTTTGCATTCTCTTAGACAACAGTCCACTTCTGGCTGTGCATGAGGCTGCAGGAGGCACATGCAAAAAGGGAGATCACTGCAGAACATAACCTAAAGTTTCAAGGAGGAAACTGTCTTACTTGCTTTGGCTACTCTAGGCCCTGTGGAGGCTAGAAAAAGAAATTACGAATAGGGTATGAGAAACATCTGGCTATGGTTATGAGGCTAGAAAAATGATAATGAGCCCCTATGGATCAACATGAAACTTTAGTCTTATGTCCTAAAGATCTATTTGGTTATTACCCAAGTTCTCTACAGATTATTTGTTAGGCATTTCTGCTTTAACAGTAGCTCTTGCATCTTACTTTGTTTGTACTTCTGAACTGCATTTAATTGTAACTTCTGCTTAGAAACATCTGCAGCCAGTTACACCGTGGGCAAATGGGTTACTTGAATAAAGCAGCCTTACAGATTGCAGCTACCTGTGGGTACAACAGTGTATGATGCTAAGTAAAAATGGATTGTTCCAACTCTTCAACTTAGCAACTGTCCAAGGATTCCATGTCAAGAGCTTGCAGTAATTTGTGATGCTATAGAAATAAGATGAAAAATGTTGTGAGCACAATGGCTGAAAAATGTCTAAAGTAGCTGTCAGTTGGTACTTATGGAAATATTTAAAATAAGGCTTTTGTTCTTGGAAGAGTGTAAGGCAGATTTGTCCAGTTCCTTTGGGCTGGGGAGTGAACGACCTGTTCACTTTTTGCATCTTTTCAGCCCTTTATTTAACAGCTTCTGAGATATTTTCCTCTTTTCCTTGTTAGACTAAGATATTAATAGTTAATTACATGCAAATCAAATGGGGGTTTAAAATTGCCATAGAGCTGACAGTGAGACAAAAGCAGTGCAGCCTGATGTCTATTCACACTCTCTCCCTCTTGCTTCCTTTGGCTCCCATAGCATTTCAGTCCCTTTTTTTTTGAGAAATTATGCAAGACCTGAGATTCCTTTTGTTCATTACAAGCAAAGTGATGTACTGGGTGAGGAAGATTCACCCCAACCACGTGCACTGGTGGGTTGTTCTTTGCCTTGCACCCTCATGGTAATGCTGCACCTCCAGGCTCCTTTTGAACTATTTTCCTCACTCTGGTTAAGCCTGCATTCTTTTAATAATCCTCTTTTTGTCCTGTGACTGTTGCCTCACCTCTCAGAAGCTTTATTTTCACCAGACACAGGTCCTGTGCCACTCAGGCACCAAAAGTGTACATGGACCTGTGGGAGAGTATGGGTGCAGGGAATGGGTGAGCGTGGGAAAGGAAGATGTGTGGGGACCTCACCCCCTTAACTTTGTTTGGCAGTGGGGTGAGATGGCTCCAAAAGGCAACCCAGTCATTTAGGGTGGTGCAAATAGAAAGATGGGAGAAATCAGACACTACCTCAGTCCCAATCCTCTCCTGCTGTAGCTGGGCGTTTGCACACACAAAGGAGAGGAGAATATTTTCAGTTGGAAGTGAAAAACAACCCTGTCTTGGGATTTGTCTGGGAGGAGGTGTATCTTTACAGTGTCATCAGACTGCACCATCAAGCATTTTGCAATGTGTTTGCACACTGTTCTCAGCTGTTCCATGTTATACCCTTGCAATGCAGACTTTACACTGCTGTGAAAGTGGAGATTGGGGTAGAGTCCACATATATCATACACACAGTATGATTTTGTTGAAAATTTGAGCATCTGCTAAGACAGCTAAAAATAATGGAAGCCAATGAAGTGAGCAATATGCCCCCAAATCAGAGTCTAAATGCTCATGTTTAGTGTTGCTGATTAAGATATTTTAACAAGTTGAAGTGAAAGCAAGCTGAGGACTGTTACTAAAAAGAAAGGAGAAAATAAACAAAGGAAAAAACAAACAAACAAACAAACCCACTAAAATTACCTGCAGTACCCTTTATATTTTTTTTTCCTTTCCAACACAAAGAATTTGTCTATATGTGTGGGTTTTCCATTATTCATAGGTAAACAAAATGTACTGGAGAGATTGAGGGTTTGTTGTGATACTCTAGTGAATTGTGGGAGATAGAGGTTCCACCCAGTAAAGGATCAGAATTCTTACAAAAACCTCCCAACCTGCAGCTCAGCAGCTGACTTTCTGATCTGGCTTCATGCTTATGATTTTTTGGTGCTTTTTCCTGCTGAGTCAATTCACTGTTTTACAGTAACATTGTTAAGTGTCTCATTAGACATAGGTCTGCACCATACTGACTCACATCAAGCTGCAGAGATATTTGCAGTTTAGCTTTGAAATTGATTTAGCCTTGTATTAGAGTGGAGGGGCACCAGCATAAAATAAAATCCTGCACACTCCCAGTCTGTACAGCCCTTGTGACTGAAGGATCAAAAGATTAAATCTTTCATGTCATCCTACATGGGTTGAGAGGCATTCTGTCTATATGAACAGCTATCATAAGCTAGTTACCTTGCATACACCATCCGAGTACAAAAGGAAGAAGGGGCTTTCTGATTATAGAGGAAAATTGTTATTGGGCTACAGTCAAGTATATACTTAATTGTTTTCTTTCTTCTTTGTAGCTGTTCCACTTGCCTCTGAGTTGGCAGTGGAAATTTTAGAAAAAGGAGAAGTGAGGTTCTGGTTGCAAGCTGAAAAACTGTCTGGCAATGCAAAGGCCAACTTTGTATTTAATGATAAAGAGATTTTCAATGGAGAGGTAAGCCTTTTCCTTGCTTACATGTGTTTGCACTTTTACGAGTATCAATGAGTATTAATGTCTGTCTCCAATATACTTCCAACTAGTGTTCCACACTAATGCATTTTCATGAGAAAGAACCTATGTAATTGAAAGCATTGTTAGAAAGTTTTTGTCCATAGTTCTGAGCTGCAGCTGAATTCTACTGGATGCAGTTTATAAAGTGGAGTTAAATGATCTCCTGCCACATTTGTGAGTACCACCATGTTCTGTTAACTAGTGGGGACCATAGGAGTTCCTGCAATAAGGTAGTCCAAGGTAAGCAGTTATTGTGGCCTTCAAGGAATCACTTCAGTAGCCCAGTTTCATCCCCTCTCCTTCATCTGTGGCCCTAGCATACCTTTGTACTTGTTTCTCACCTCTCTTTCCTGTTTGGAGGAATTTCTTACACCAAGGGAAAATTCCCAACTGGTCATTTCCAGCAGCAGAACATGTTGCTCCCAGAAACATGACATGGCCTGCTTTTGTTGCAACACTGGTATCAGGTAGAAGGCAGAGATGGAGCATTCTACACAAAACTTTAGAAGATATAATATTCCCCAAACAAAGTGTTATTCTAAAAAGCTGCTAATATAAAATTTTCTAATGAAGAACACAGTAGTCACCACACAACAGGAACATCGTGTGCTCTTATAGTGTCAGTAAATAGGCTTCCCCTTTAACAATTATCTTATTTATTTATTTTTTTTATTTAGAGCTAGAGCTAGAGACAGTGGAAATCTGAAAAAAGAAAATAAAATTTCACCCAAGATACGATATAACACTTGACAAATATTTTCTGGCTCTTACATCCATTAACTGTTGCTTTACTTTCCATTTGTGAAGAAATATAAAATGAAGGTGGACAAGAATACTGGCCTTGTTGAAATGATTATGGATAAACTTGAAGACAAGGATGAAGGGACTTACACTTTCCAACTGCAGGATGGAAAAGCAACCAATCAATCCAGCCTTGTCCTCATTGGAGATGGTAAGCTCATCTATATTGAACAGTAGGCTGGAAAAATTATACCAAGACTACCTTAGTTGTCATCTTCACTTTCCACAGTTTTCAATACCAATAGATGTTCCAGTGGGTTTTCATGTCAGTGTGCTGGCCTGCCTGATACAGGACATGTATGAGCTGAAAATTTTAAAGTGCTAGGAGGAAGGGGAATTGTTATAGAAATGTAATATATTGCAGCCTGTCATGGTTGTTTTTTCTATGAGTGGAATGAAACTTTCCCAGGTACAAACCCCATTCAGGCAGGAACAAATAGCTGCACCTCTTAGAGCTGGAGCAGCTTGCTGGCTCTGCTGCTGCTCGTTTGCCTTCCTATGGAGAGTGGAAAGTATCCATGTGATTGGGGATTACCCTTCATCAGACATGACACATTAAACTCCTGTTGACTGCAAGCATCTGAGGAAGTTGGGTTAGCCATAATCAGCTTCTGACACTTTGAAATGTGCAGTGAAAACCTGACCCTATGGCAGGATTCTTATTGTGCTCCAAGGGACAGAGCTGCACCTCACTGTTACGGTGACATTCAGTACCGTACAAATGGCAGATGATATTTAACCTTGTTTTTCTTGCTGGTTTTAATTCCTAGTATTCAAGAAGCTACAGGATGAAGCAGAATTCCAGAGAAAAGAGTGGCACAGGAAACAAGGTGATAATACGGATATTTATAAGAATGACATATGTGTTAGTCTGTTAAGAGTTTGTTTGTATTTATATAGATTAATTTTAAATAGGTGGGGTTTTGTTCAGTTATATGTTTCCTTACCTTCTGGAGTTGAAATAGGAAAAATACAACCACATTCTATTTTAATAGAACAGTGTTTTTGTCAAGAAAAACATGTTTGTCTTTGGTTTTGTATCAGGAATACCATTGATGTCATCTCTAAAAATATAAATGTAATTTTAAACAGGTCCTCATTTTGTGGATAAACTGGGATGGGAAGTTACTGATGAGTGTAACGTGATGTTGAAATGTAAGGTAAGGGGCAAAGAAAAGATGGAGTCCAGTGTTCAAAGCACTTTGACCTACCACTACTCATATGGTGAGATGTGAAGGGACTAAAGACATGCCCTTTGCTTGTGCACTCCCAGCTGCATATGAGGTAGTGACAGAGCCTCTGAAGGCTAATCATGCTGGGGTGACTGCTCATCACATGTAACAAAATACTTTGGAAAACAGCTTGAACATTTTCCTACATGTCTATCAGCCACCCACCCAGGAAAAGGTACCTGAATAGAAATGACAAGTCTTTGTAAATCACAGAATCACAGACTGGTTTGGGCTGGAAGGGACCTTAAAAATCATCTAGTTCCAACCACCTTGCATGGGCAGGGACACCTCCCATTAGACAAGGTCGCTGCAAGCCCCATCCAACCTGGCCTTGAACACTCGTGGGGAGGGGGTGTGGCAACTGCAGCTTCTCTGGGCATCCTGTTCCAGTGTCTCACCACTCTCATAGTAAATAATTTTTTCATAATACCCAATGTAAGTCTACCTTCTTTCATCTGGAAGCCATTTCCTCTCTTCCTATTATCCTGGAAATCCAGAAAATCCTGGGACTTCTGAGTTTCAGCTGGTTTATATGTGTGGAAGTCTCCTGGGCAGGAGTCACTGGATCCCTGGGATCCTTGAAGCTGTTGACAGTCCTTTTCTCTTTCTTTTCATCCCTGCTGGTTTCCCTTTTGCATCCCTCATTTTAAAAGAGGCCTGCAACAGCTCACTACAGCTCAAGCTGTAAAGCTTTCTGTTCTTTTATGAGAGACTTGCACAGGCTAACTCGTGCAATACTAAGTTCCCCTGCTCAAATGAAGAGAGTGATTAGGATGTGGTTTTCATTCCTCTTAGGTTGCTAATATTAAGAAGGAAACACACATTGTATGGTACAAAGATGACAGGGAGATAATGGTAGATGAAGAACATGACTTCAAAGATGGCGTGTGCACTCTGCTGATATCAGAGGTGAGTGACTGTCTTTGTTAGCCCTCAGCTGAAGTTAGTGTTATAAATTCAGATGTAAGATACGGTCCAATCTGATATTTCAGCAGAACAATCAAAAAAGGAAGAGGGGTTTAAAAATGGAAAAACTCACATGATGTCTGTTTTAGCTAAAGTAAATGTCCAGCTGCTCATTCAGATTTTCAGGAAATGATGACAGAAGAGATAATAAGCTTGTCACTTCCTTTGCATGTCAGTTTAACAACAGAATGAGACCACATTTACATTGCGAATAGCATTTGGTAAGTGCTTGTCACTCGGGCTTTCAGAGGATCACCCTCTCAAGTTCACCAGAGGTGTCCAGCCCATACCCAGCCTTGCTGCAGGCTAGAGGGGGTGACCTGCGTTCATTACCTCTTCATCTCTTTGCTCCCCCTTCTTTGGCTGAGGAAGGAAACGAGTGTCAGGGAGCTGCAGGCCAGGACTCCCTAGCCATGGCCCACCCCACCACCTCAGCCAGGAGCAGGGCACTGGGAGGGGGGTGGGCACTGGGGCACCCCCAGCTCCTGGCATAGGGCACCTCCCTGGGGACAGATTGTCAACTGCATTCAGGAGTAAAATACAGATTTTTCTTCAACAACTGTTCCCAAAACTGGTTTTACTGTTACAATATTGCAGTTTTCTAGAAAAGATGCTGGCACTTACGAAGTCATACTGAAGGACGACAGAGGAAAGGACTCCTGTGAGCTAAAGCTTAAGGACACAGGTCAGAGCCACTTTCTGGGTGCTGTCACCCACACCAGCCCGACTGCTCACCTGCAAGTGCCTTCAGGGTAGTACAGGCAACTGCACGTGTCACCTTCTCGTGGCTTTGTTCCACTTGTATACAAGTTCATCTTGTCACAAAAACCTGAGATTTTTCAGTTCAAATAAGGAGTGAATACAGCCTATTGTATCTGGATTCTGTATAATTTTGGAAGGATACAGTGACTAATGCTAAGCAAAATGATAACAGGTTTCTGCAGGGGGCCATCAGTAGTGTAAGCCTACTTGTACAGAAAAAAAATCTAGAATTAGGTAATTTTTTAAAAAATCACATTTTTATTATGTTTTGCCATTCATTTAATTAGGGACCCTTCCACTTGTTGTGATTACTATATTTTAAAAATATCACTTACATCTCCAGGCCAGGGGAGAAAAGCCTTATGCATTAGAATGAATATGGATGGGTTAGAATTCCAGCAGAATAGTGTCATTTGCACACACGTACATGAAAACCAAACCAAAACCAAACCAGAATCCAAAAACATATAGTTTTGTTCAGCTGCAGCAGTATTCATCAAGGCTGAAGTTAAATAAAGTATGTAAATCATGGAATAACAATCTTTATTTCTGCATTACTTAGATTTCTAATATGCTTTATAAAGTAGGTCCAATCTCTTTTTCAAACCTACTGGGGAGAATATTTCAGAGCCAGTACTTGTCCTGCTATTGACTGTGCTTGATCTGCAGACATAGAGTCTTAGTCTCTGGATTTTATTTCCACAGCTTTTGCAGATCTAATGAATGAAGTATGCAGAAGGATTGGTAAGCACTTATTTCTCTTTTCAAATTAATGACTCATTGTAACACTCAGAACGGCTGCATGGCTGCATAAAACCATGTGCTCCTCTTCCAGCTTTATCTGCAACAGACCTGAAAATCCAAAGCACAGCTGAGGGTATCAGACTGTACTCCTATGTTACTTATTACGTGGAAGATCTGCGAGTAGGCTGGGTACACAAGTAAGTACACAAAAGCTTTGCAAAAGTCAGTGCAATTTTGTTTTTATATACTTAGAAGGATGTATGAGAGAGAAAAGGGCCAGATTTCTTCTCATCTCTCATGAGTCCTTTTGTATGAGTTAGTTTCAGTGCATTACACCCACGTGAAACCAATATGAGAGCTAGGTGTTGCTGGTGCAGGGCTCTCTTGTCATTTTCCTCGTGAGACAGGTAGTCCCATGCCATGAGATGCTGTCAGGGCCGTGCTGCAGCAGAGTGCTTCCCACCTCCTAGATGGGAGCTACATCTTTCCCTGAATCCATTTTAAGGATGCAAACATAACGTGAGAGACTGACAAGCATGAAAAAAGGCCAACACCACAGGTTCAGAGATACCTAGCCTGGAGGTCTGCTTGTCTGCAAGCTGCAGTTCACAAGAATTGGGACAAGTAGGCATGTCCTCTTAAAGCATGGTTTCGTATTTAGGAGGCAAAGCAAGTTTCAGCATGTGCCCAGGGCAGTAAAATCCAGACAGCCTCTCCTCTGAGCACTATGAACCTAACCAAGACAGACAGAAGAACAGAGGTTTTAAAAAAGAATTTGAATGCCCAGCTCCCCATAAAATTAATGGGAGTTGCATTTCCAAATCCATGAGACAGCTTTGAATTCCCAGTCAGTACAGACAGCATGCACTGGAAAACCCAAATAAGTAAACAACTTAGATTTGATTAATAACATAGTTGAATCATTTCAAATCTATTACTACTATTTTTGCTGCATCACTTCCTGTGGACATGGTAGTACTTAGTCTTTAGGATGGAATCTGAGTTACTGTTCTCTCATTAAAAACCCATGGAAATGAGGCACAGAACATGCAGGATGTGCTGTAGCAGTCTGGCTGTAATTATTGACACAGACGCTGTCACAGGAATGAAAGCAGTTTGAGGTTTTCCTGCTTCTTGGCATCCATTTTAACCTGACATCACCAGCAGCCCTAGGTATTTCAAAACTTTAAGTGAAGATGAAGTATTCTGGGTTTTTTTCCTCTCTCTCAAATTTCTTTCTCTCTTTTCTCTATTTAATTTTTAGAGACTAGTTTCATCTTGAAGCACATCAATGTAATCTAGAAAAAATGTTCTTTGTCCCTATAGTGTATTCAAAGTTATTAGTTTACAGATAAGAAAAAGAGTAACCCTGGATGAGGCAAAAGATATTTGTCAAATAAGCTACTCTTAGCTAGGAAACTGAGAAATTGATATTTTTTTTGTGTGGAAGAAGATATACTTACATCAAAGTATGTTTAATTGTAAACACCTAAGACTAGCAGAGCATCAGAAAACATTCCAAGTGGGCAAACACCTTTTGTGACAAAAGTGGGTTTTTTAGTAGGTACAGCCCTGTATAATTTTGTTTTGCCCAAGCAGAAATTAGCCTGTGCTAAAAAGAGAACTTGAATGCATGAATTACCCTTTAGAGAGCTGGTTTTTAAATTTTTATGAGTCTTCTATGGCTCAGGTCACAGAATAATATGTAAGCTTTGAGAAGAGATAGAGTTTGAACAGGGAAAGACTGTGGTGTCAATTCTATCTTATTGGCCCACAGCTTGAGTAAGAATTGAAAATCATGGAATCATAGAATGCCAGGTGGGAAAGAACATCAAAGATCTTCTGGTCCAACCTTTCTAGGCTTTACTATAGTTTATATGACAGGGCTCAGCACCCTGTTAAGCTGAGACTTAGAACTGTCCAATGTGGAGGAATCTACCACTTCCCTTGGGAAACTATTGCAATGTTGGACTGTCCTCATGGTGAAAAATTTACCTCTCATGTCCAATCGGAATCTCCCCAGGAGCCCATTGCCCCTTGTCTTTTCAATTTTATTCCTTGTAAATAGGGAGTCTCCATCTTCTTTGTAGCTACCCTTTAAGTACTGGAACAAGTTCCAGTACTTCGAAAGTTTAAAAATATGGTGCCATACCATAGTAGTACCTTGGAAATAATTTATCAACTGCAGATCTACTCAATGACTCATGAGAAAATGCAATTTATTATCCAGAAAAAAAAAAAAAGAGTAACATTGTTGTGTATTTTTCAGCGATACCCAGATTAAGTTTACCGACCGAGTGAAGACTGGTGTCACCGGGGAGCAGATCTGGCTGCAGATTAATGAGCCAACTCCACAGGACAAAGGCAGATATACAATGGAACTCTTTGATGGTAAAACAGGACACAAAAAGACAGTGGATCTTTCTGGACAAGGTAGGTCATTCCCTCTGCCAACAACATTTGCATGTGGGCATTAGCACACAAGGCAGGAGCATCTGCAGTAGGATCTTGCTGTAGACCTGCTGCTTTAAGGGTTGTAGGGTGTGTGCATACCCAACCACCTGGCAGTTTTTGTGGGGACAGTGCAGTTTGTTTTCCCCAACCTATGGTCTCGGGTCATAAATTACGAATGGCTTTTTCCTGTTCCAAATACCCCCTTACACTCTGCCCGGTTTCTGAGCTATCTTACAAAACCCCTTGTGTGGCTGGCATTGATTGGCAGTTTTAAATATGAGTTGTAGCACTGAATGCCTTCTCTATTTCTCCCTTCCAAGTAATATCGGGGGGAGGAAGTGAGAGACAAGTTTGTTCTGTTACTTTCCTACTGTGTTTCTTTGATGGATATAATAGGGCTCCTTATTCTTCTGAGACATCAAGACCTTTCATCAGCATGATGAAGGGCTGTTAGGGGAACAGCTAAAATTATTTGGATGGACTGTTAGAAGCTTTTACTCTAAGAGGCCTCTCAGATCTTAGAGAACAGACTAACTCCTTCCGAATTGCCGAGTTTCCATCCCCTGCTGTTCCCATCCCTAAAGCTTCATTTTGAATATGCAAGGTCTGCATAAGGGCAATAACCTTATAATCATCTCCATGTTGCTTTTTCTTTACTCTGTCCCCACTTTCTGAGAAAAGAGATTTCTTCTTCCTTTTCAAAGTGGAGAGGCTGACCTACCACATTATGGTCGCTTAGCCTGAATTTATGAAGGAGACAGCAGTTTGTGGTCTGGTTTTTTTCATGGCCATCAAAGCAGATGTGAAAAACACTGGAAAAAAATCTCTTGTATTCCATACATCAGTGGTCTCCCGAGTGGGGTGTGTAAGATGATCTACTGGGGTACACGAAGAACATATGAGAACTTCAGTAGTATATCTATATCACATATAAATAAATAAATATAGACATATTGGGGGTGCATGCTCAAAAAAGTTTGACCTGTAAGGCTGTATGATCAAAAAAGTTTGGGACACCACTGCCCTAAGCTATCGCATAGGTGGTGTATTGTGAGTTTCTTCATCTGTTTTGTGGGATAATTTCAGCCTATTACTCTCCTGCTCTTTGCCTTAAATTCTGCATTTTAGACGAAAAAAGTGTGTTTTCGCATTCATGTGTATATGTAACAGCTGCCATTTACAAGATGGCCTTAATTAGTTGACTCATCCAGCATTTTAAGACTTACACAATATGCATACATCCATACATTAATATTTCTTTAATGATGTCTACATTTTTAATTTAATTCCACACTATAAATTTAAACTTGTGATAATTTATCTCTTAACCTACATTTCAAATCAACTTTTCTCTTCCCAAAGCATTTGATGAAGCCTTTGCTGAGTTCCAGAGATTAAAGTAAGTATTATGCCATCTAAACACAGTAATGGCAGCCATAAAATAATAAGAGTATTTGGTTTGTGCTGTAGCTAAATATATCCTGTGAAACAAATTGTAGTTCTACAGAAGTCTGTAGGAGTTTTGCATGTGACTTCTTTGGTGTAATTCTTATATAACAGTTAGGTAACGAAGAATAAGCAATATTGCCAAATGATGGGAGAGATTTGCCTCAACAGATTAAAGGCAATTAAAATGATAAGCAATTTTTTAATCACTTTAAGTAAACCTTAACTGAAATTGGACTTTTATTTTGTTGTTTTTTTTCTATTTTAGGCAAGCTGCGATTGCAGAGAAAAGTAAGTGGCCCTTCTTTGACAACGGTTGCCATAAAGCCTTTACAAAGGTTTTCTTCCTCTGCACAAAGGTTGTGTGTTGGGAGAGAGAGGGCATGTATACTTGTGTAGGTGCATGTGCTCGCCCTAAAATGAATTTGTCCTTACACCAAGGGGAAGCAAGGAGAGTGACCTTCTAGTTATTTAACATTGGCCCACATTGCAGCTAATACCACTACAGTTATGAGTTAGATTGATTTTTTTCTGTCTAAGCTCCTGTTCTCTTACTAGTTAGTCTACTCTAAAAATTATCTTTACCAATGAGTTCTCTCATGCATGTTCCCTGCACAAAAGTTTACAAAGATGAAGGAAATTATTTGGCTAGTTTTGAACTACCCAAAATGTCAAATGGCTCTGCATTGCATAGAGATGCAAGAAAACAACAGTAGATTTTGTGTTGCTTACAGACCAAACCCTTAATCTCCTGATACTTTTGCACATGTTTCAAGGCCAACATAGCAACTAAAACAAAAGTGTGTAAGAATACTTAAAGAACAAGTCATAAGAATTCCGCTTGAATTATTAAGCTCAATATTCTTCCTATTTACAGAAAAAGGCATGGGAAAAAATTTAACACATCAAAAAGTTCTCCCACTGCAGATGAATTTCAAATCTGTATAGAAATGAGGGCAGAAGTGGCATTTTAAAAGTTATTGGAGAAAACTGTGTAGAGTGATCAGAGCTAACTCCTGGCCATACACTCCAAGTAGAGCGGGGCTTTGATGTGTGCAGAGACCACGATGAGTCCCAGCTGAGAGCACGAAGGGATCAGTAATAGCCGTGCCCTGGGCATATAATTTCTAACCCTTGACCATTCATAGGGGCTGGCATGTTAACTGACACAACACAGTCCCATTCCTGGTCTCATAAGGCTGTTATCTCTGTGCTGCAGAGCACATCTTTTACAGAATACATCAGAGGGGAACATTCAGTATAGTCATGTCCTTCCTCTGCCAGGCTCCACCAAGACATATAACGAACAAAATCCATGTTCCAGAATAAGTGCACAAAAGCCTGCATGTGATCAGCTTATTTGTATTTGTGTAAGATTCCTGTGGGACTGTGAGCTTCAAATTAGACCAGATACCAATCTATTTACACCCAGATATTTAAAAAGCACTGAGTGTCACTGCTGTCCCTGAGACTGAAGTCTGTCTTTGTATTTAGAATAAAACCTAATTGCACTACTTCATTAGGTGACATTCATTTCCTTTTGGAAACACAACGTTTTTAGTTTATGACACTGACAATTTAGAGCAGTAGATCTCAAAAATTCAGAATTTTTTTTGTGCACTCAGAAGTAACACTGAATTGATGGCAAAATCTGCAGGACACAGCACATGTACTGAAATTCTCTCTATACGTGATTGACACCAGCTATTAACACATCTTTTCCTGTGAATTCAATGTTTTTTAAAGTCCAAATGGTGTTCTAAGACTGTAGAATAATTCTCTGGTAGCACAGATATCAGAGGCAAGTAAATATATAAGACATAAATAAGAAGAAAGAACTGGAGGGGAAACAAAATCTGGGACACAGTTGATCTTGAGACACAAAAGAAAATTATGCTTATTTATTTACAGATCGTGCTCGGGTACTCGGAGGTTTGCCAGATGTTGTCACCATCCAGGAGGGCAAGGTACAGTAAATTAACTGAAGCTTTACACAACAGCCCAACAGCTTGAATGCCTTTCAAAGACTGGAAAATATTGACTTTTTTTTTTTTTTGACTTTTTTTTTTTTAAGATGCCATCTTTAAAACCTGCTACATTATTTATTCATCTCCTGCCTTCTGTACATAATTCAACGCTCTTGCACAGATGGGTTTATGTATTCAGGGCACTGTCTTTTCTTGAGCATTAGATAAAAGTGAGATGACAATGCGAGCTGAGACTAAAACGCCTTATATAATCAGCTCTTTAAAAATTCATGCACAGGTTTCACAGTCATATTTTTTTGGTAATAGGGCATTAGGGAAGTTTAATTCCTTTTTTACAAGATAGCTCGTGATTCTGTGTCTTTTGCAGTTAACTTCCTTGCAATGTGGCAAGATAATCACACCTGTCATGGCTGTCTTTTAAACAGTGTAAAAGTAGTAGACCATATTAACTGAATCCTCATCCAAACAAAAGGAGCAAGTTTTCTCTGTTTCATGGGACTAAATGAGACAGAAGTCAAAAGAAGTCGCTGGTGTTACACTGGGTTGTATGATCAGAGTTTAACCAAAAGGTCGTTGTAAGGCACTCCCAGAGGAACATGGCTACATCAGTGCTTCAGCACAGAACAGATGACCCAGAAAGTCAGTTCTCAATCTCATAACCTTTTCCCAGCACACTGCTTCTACAAGTTGCTGCTTAATAGTTCTGAGACCAAGAAGTGCCTGCTCTTCACTTCCCGCTGGTCTGCCACTAGCCAGTTCCTCTTTACAACATGTCTGAACAATTAAATAGGGCATGTGAATGTCACTGGAAACCTGTAACATGACAGCTACAGTTAGGAAGCTTCCTGGTATTTCTGGCTTTACCTGACAGTAGGTCAGCTGAGTTAAAAGTGTGTGATTCTAAGCTGAGCAGAAGTGTTAAGAAACTAATATCTTGGCCTGAATCACTTAATAACGTGAGATACAACATAGCCAGCAGACAGTGGACTGTAGCACTTCTGGGAAAATTAAGAATGTTTGCATTACAAAATGAGATAACCTTTGATGAAACCTTTTCATTAAAGGATTTAGCAGTTTGGAAAATGCTGCAGAAGTAACAAGCACTCATAACTGTGGGTAGAAGACACAAAGAAACAGAATGAATTTGCAGATTCTCAGCTAATAGTGCTTCTGCTTGAAGATGAGATTTTCATACAGCTTCAGCAGGGAATAAAACTGTGTGGTTATTGCAAGTTTTAAGCTTTCTGCCAGAAGAAAGTTTATATGAATTTGAGTACAAGCTCCCTGAAGTAAAATGTTTAGAGTTCATAAAAAGCTAGTTTGTAAAAAATGAGTTGCAAAATCTTACCCAGACACACATTTTCCTTGACAGCAAGGACATTTGTGATGTTTGAGTAAGTGACTGAAAAACTCCCAGAACTTGAGACAAATATCCTTGACCTTATGTTTGTAGCTTCAGTAGATGATCGTTTTGAGAAACGGAGCAGGACAGAGAGTGATCAGGGTAAACAGTGTTTGTTTGGGTGGTGTTGGCTCATCTGTCTATTGTTTGCATATATGCTGGAGAGAGGGGAATGCAGTTCTCTGTTGTGCAATTCATGCAAATTGCACAATCATAAAGGATTCTGAAAAACAGTAAATGAGGCAGCAGAGGGCTGGCAATTGCAAGCTTTGGTTCTGAAAGCCAGTGCAGCCACAACTACAGAGTTATATGAACAGATTGATATCCCTAGATTGAACTTCCAAGCATATGCGTATCTCAGACTTAAACTTAACACTGTGACTGTGACACTGTTTATTAGCTTTTTACATGTGAGCTGAAGGATATGTGTGAGAATGAATGAACCAGTATTTACCTAGTGTTAATCAAGTAATGTTCCAGATGGTCTAAGAGGCTTCCACTGATAGGCAGAAATGCTCTTCAGCAGTGTGATATAATTGGAAAAGGCTAAGTGTCAGCTCTTATTAGGGAGGAATTTGACTTGACAGAGAATACTAGAATAAATATTGTGTACAGCTGGCCAAACTAATCTAGATGGCTGTTTCAGTGAAGGCCTGTAAGTGAGCAAGGGGGTTTTATTTTGAAGAAGAGAGGCTTAGGAATCTGACCTAAAAGCAACATGTTGCATCCTTCTGCCCACCAACTCCCCATTCTACCCTTCTGCCAGAGGTAGGTGCCCTCACAGGTAGGCTGAAAGAAGGGAGCAAGTTCCCATGATTGAGCTGCTTCAGTTCACTCACTGCATCTTAACCCAAACCTCTCTTGGACAAGAGGCAATGGGTGCAAACTGGAACATAGGAGGTTCCACATAAACATCAGAAAAAGCTTCTTTCCTGTGAGAGTGACAGAGCACTGGGACAGGCTGCCCAGAGAGGTTGTAGAGTCTCCTTCTCTGGAGACATTCAAAACCAGCCTGGACACGTCTCTGCGTGATGTGCTCTAGGTGACCCTGCTCTGGGAGAAGGGTTGGACTAGGTGATCTTTCGAGGTCCCTTCCAACCCCTAAGATTCTGTGATTCTGTGATTCTCATAAAAATGAGTTTGTGCTAATATACAAGAGGAACTGCAATACTCTAAATGCAGCGGCTCATTTCCCTCTGCCACCCATACTACCCTACTCAGGATAATCTGCAGTGAAAGGCAGAAAAGGTGAAGGGGGCACAACGGGTCTTGCACCTCCTGCCAAGTGCACATGCCTTAATGCCCCAGGTCCAGACTTGTGGTAACTTCTGTGTGGAGCTCTGAAATACTGACATCCAGTTCAAAGAGATGGGTTTTAGTCACCTGAGATTTTAAAGAGTTCAGACTTCCTGATAGACTTCATTCACTAGCCACAACATCTAGACAGGTTTCCAGTCCTTTCCCTGCCTCCCCAACAGTCATGAAAGCCAGACAGCTACTGAAAAAATGGGAGGTATCTTGAAGGGGCAAGGAGGACAGGACACACTGTACCAGGATAAGAATTTCAGGTTGCATACAGCATTCTAATCAGGGGTTTCTGTGAGTAATAAAGATATGTATTAACTTATGAACACATGAACAAAGACAATCTCCTACATATAAAACAGAATATCTGAAGCAGATAGGTGCAGTCTCAGTGGGTGATCACTTCTCCTTGGTGAAGGCTCCATAATTATGGAATTACATTCCAGAAAACCAAAGATATCACCATCAACATCTCTGCATATTAATAGCTGGAAAATAAATAAGAGTCAGGAAGATAAAGAGGAGCACAGATATCAAAACAGGAACTAGTGATGCAAGGTTAAGCAAAATGCAGCTTCTGTAATGAATTATTTTAGAAATTATTTTTTTTAGAAGAAAAAAGAACCATCACTGCAGCTTGAATCTCTTTGAATTAATGAGTACTGACACCAATTCAGACATCTGAGGATTGAATGCTGCCACTCATAGAGCTGTCTGGACATGGACATCAGCACATTAGCATCTTGGAGTGGCAGCTGGGGCTACTCAGTGGTGATGTCTTGCTTGCTAGAGAACTGGAAGACATTTAAGAAATACCAAGCACCCAAAGGGACCCACAAGGCAGTGTCTGGCTGAGGCTGAGGGCATGTTTGTATTGAGAGTGATAAGGAAGAGGGGCATATGCAAAACCTCTTGTGTTCTCCTTGTGTTTCCAAAAGATGGATTGATATAGCAATCAAAACCACATTCCCATCCAAACTGGTGGCCTATGAGAGAAGGTAGTCAACAGCCCCATGTGATCACCAGCTGTGGGTGCTGTAGGAAATTAGAGGCCATTTCCACCACCTCTCACTTGGAATTTGCCTTTCCTTCAGTACCAAGAATTCTATGTTGTTGACAGAGGAAAGAGTTGCCCCTCCCTTTTGTTCTCATTTTGGTTGTTAGGGGATGTAGAGTTTATTTGATTTTTATTATGTACTCAGAGGTACCAAAAACTTTAATTTGTATAGAGGTACCATTTTTTCTACCTGCTCATTTCAGCAACCTTCTGGGTGTCTCTCTTCTGTCCTATCTTTCGCCATCACACTACCAAATAAGAAGCAGAGAGGTGAAGGGAAGATAGCCTGTTAAATAGTTTTCTCACAGTAGCTTTTTTATCATGACAGCTTATAGGGTCAACAATATGAGTGCTATTCAGTTATCTCTATTTTTGACATGTTTTTATCAAGCGCTTTCAAAAAAATATGGAAGAGAAACTTGATTCCAGTCAAGTGGAAGGCTGTCCATTCCTTATGACTCGCTTAGTCTGTTCCTAACAAACCACTGAAGACCATTTTATCTGCAGTAAAAACTCTTCAATTTCCATTAAAAAAAATCCACTTTAAATAACTTCTTAAGTTCAGATCAATGTACTATTTAATACTTAGACACAGATTCCTTCCTAAATAAAGGTCCAGATAAAGGCCTGTGAGCCACTGAAATTTCATATGAACATTTTTCACATTTGACTCTCTACGCGACGTTCATTTTTGCAAATTCTTTTGAGAAGATTCCCATGACTTTGTGACTGGAGGAGGGGATCATTTATATGCATTAATATCTCTCAAACATGAATTTCTCAGCTGACAACAAAAAAAGGAGTCCTGAAATTTGTGTGCACAATAGACGCGCCAGCCTAGAGAAAGTATCCAACTGCCAGTATTGTCTCCAACAACTGACTCACTGATAATGAAGATACTTCCTTCAGTCTGATGGGATTTAATTTGGCTCTTACGAACATTACCAACGTCTAAGGGAAATACATGAACACCAAAGAAAGAGTAAAGCCTGTATTCATTTCAGTTAAAAATAGCTTTATAGAAGCGCATGAAACAATTCATGGAAGAGCTGTCAGGGCATAACTTAAAAAGATCCTGAATTAATAAAAATATTCCAGGGACACTTTGTTCTTAGTTATTTAAAAAGGCAGGTACACTTTCTGTACTTTGGTGGCAACTGTACAGTGAACTTAAAGCAAACTAACCCGTTTGATGGCTCCTTAAATTCTCATTTCAGGTCCAACAAACCAATGCAGGTATTATCTACTTTTTTATAAAAAATATGCAAAGGGAAAGTTCTACGAATTAATATGAGTACAGAAGAAGGTGCATAAAATATTGAAAGGTTTTAATGGAGTTCTTGAATTAACTGAGTTACTTCTTTTCCTTTTCCTTCTTTTCCTTTTTGATACAGAAGACTCTGATAAAAATATTGATTGGTGATGATGATACACATCCATTTACTAGAAGCAGTAAGCTAAATAGGGGTTGGAACATTTGAAAAGTCAGGCATCAAAGCCCACACCAAATATTTACTGACTGTGTACCTGTAATTCCTTTTGTACTTTTTTCTGTAGGCACTTAATCTTTCTTGCACTGTCTGGGGAGATCCCACTCCAGAGGTCTCATGGCTGAAGAATGAAAAATCATTGGTATCAGATGCTAATTGCACCCTGAAATTTGAATCTGGAAAAAATGTCAGCTTCAGCATTTCTAATGTGTCCACGCTCGACTCTGGCAAATACAGCCTTGTGGTGAAGAACAAGTATGGCACAGAGACCAGCGATGTCACTGTAAGTGTGTACATACCTGAGGAAGAGAGGCAGCCTGAGCAAAAGGATAAGAAAGAAGATAAGAAAACAAAAGCGTGAATTGAGGAGTAGGAAACAGAAGCGTGGGGGGAGATTTTGGATGACAGGCTGACATAATTGATGTGTGTAAATGGCTTTCTGCTTTAGCAGGCAGCCTTAGATTTTTCCATTCACTTCACTTTTGCTTCTAATACACTTAATTATGCCAGAGAGAACAGGGCCTTTTCTAAATATTGTTTTACTGCTAACTTCACAGAACCTAGTTGTAGCATCTTCAGCCAGACCAAATGCATGCTGGCTGGAAACACAGGTCTGCCATTTGACCCTCTTCCTGAAGCATTTGACCCAACAACAGAAATGGAAAAGGTGAAGTATTGTTTCAGTGGAGGCAACTGATGAGGTAGATGGAAAGAGAAAAAAATGACTGAGGAGTTTTTGAGCAGCAGTTTAGATTTGTTCCACCTTTGGTAAAGTAGCATAGATGGAATGTGTTAGAGAAGTAAATAATGGAGAAATTAGTGCTGGTTTTCGTCTACATTAAGGCCCCTTTGTATTGCTGTGTTAATTTAGAGAGGCCTTAATATGGGTGTCATTTATATCCATAAACATTGTTTAATCTGCCCAATTGGGGTAAAAGAACTGTAACATAAATGATAATCAGGCTTTGGAGGCCAGAATACTAATGTGTGTGTATGTGTCTGCGAAAATGTATGAACTCTCTCCTCTCTGTTCACAAATAAACTGAATTCACTTCTTTCCTTCTATCACAAGCTTGTTTCACTGTGTCTTGTTTCACTAGCCACGGCTCTGGTAGTTATGCACACTATCTTAGTGTCTTAATGCTCTCTCCACTGTAATTACGTCTACCTTTCCTTTAGATCTCTGTTAACCTTCACTTTACTGTTCACGACAAAATGCACAATGGCATCTCTTTCCACACCTTTCTGTCCAGACCTTCTCTACTTCATGTCTTAACTCAACAAGGTATTTTTGCAAATTCAGGCACGGAAGTGGTCTCGTGCGATTCAGTGGGCCTGGTCATGACTTTTGACCAGTAAGTATTTTGACCAGGTAAGTATTTCCCTAGACTGAGACCTCAGTTAATTTCATCCAGACTTAACACTGGAGATTGGAAGTAACGTGTTTTGTCAGGATATTTTTGACATCTTTTCTATGTTTCACTGGAACACAGAAAAATGTGGGGTCTTTTTTCAGATAAAAATATTTCGGACAAAAACCATTTGTCTCAATCTTTGAATACACCTATATAGATTTAAAACTCCATGTCAACTATTTTACAACAATGCCACTGATTATTATCAGCTGAAGAAAAGCAACAGAATGTCCATCCTGCTGGGCACGTATATGATAAATGCATGTGATAGAATATATATCACATATATATTTATGACCAGAAGCAGTTACCAGCCCAATTTCTAATTAGGAGAGCAATGTGCCGTATTAATCATTCTCTTCACTACTAGTCTAACAACAGCACAGTTCTTCACATCAAAATCTAAAGAACTAATGCATATATTCTCTGTATAAGCATGGTCTGTGTGCACCTTTCACACACTTTCTCTCATGGTTTTTAGCCACTGCAACTGCAGAAATAGTGCTGTTTCCCTGCCACTCATTTTGCTGCAGCACTGGCATCTCTGTGAGGAAGCCACCAGTAAGTGCTGTACTGTTAATGCTCACTTAAGCCTTTCCCACCTGAGGTTTACTGTCAGCTAATGTTACAGGCAAAGTGGAAGCATGAAGGAGCTCTTGGTCGCTCAGGTAACAATAGATTTAACAGAGTTATCAATGATGGAGTCATGATTTTTGCAATTTTGTTGGGTTTTTTTTTTTGATCAGTTTCTCTAAAGGGCTAATGATTATGATCTTAACAATAAAAAGAAAATATGCAGATTTAGATCAGATTTATGACCTACCAAAACATGTTAGCATGTGCTAAACCTTATGCTTGAATAGTTTAGATCATCTGGTATAAATCTTTTTTCTTCCAGAATAGATTTCAGATCATAGGGATTTTTAATATGAGGTTATGTAAAACTAATGTGTTTTCAGTATTTCACTTTAACAGTGTATGTGTTCACATAAGCCTTATCTCCTAAAGTAGTTAAAACTCAAGTATCAGACTTGACTACATTATTGCAATTTTAACATTTAAATGTATAATTATGTACATTAATGAGTCAGTATCTGTTGTAAAACGTTTAGACTGTTTAGTCACAACAGCTGCTTATCAGACAAAGTAAAAAGCCTAATTTTTAAATTTCAAAATACAATAATGAGAATATCTGCAATTAGAGATACAGCAAGTTTTCTAAGATTAAAGAACTAATGTAAAATTATTTTATAATTTCACTTAATATGACATGAAGCCAATTCAAGGATGATAAGCAGGTTACTCCGTCTTAGTCCCAGGACTCACACCTCACAAATCTCCCATCCTCCAGAATGCAAGTAAGAATACGACTTGCTCTTCACCATACCTGATGACTGATGTTTACTACTCAGAATTAGCATATTTTTAATAATAATTGCCATTTTTGCAGCAGTATATTTCTATTACTTTATCTTCAAAAGTCTGCCCCCTGATTCCCTCCTTCTGGCAGAGCTGTGAGGGAATACAAATGGGCCGTGTCTCAGATAATACGCTGGATTCCACTTCTCTTTGCTTCAGATGATGTATGTGTCCCTGAAAGTTAGACTCATAGCTGCTTAACGCGTTCATGCCAGGGATTCAGTTATGGTGTTTTCAGGCTGAATTTGTGATTTATCCACATTTCTTGTTTGTGCACTTTTTGTTCTTGCTTTGATTCAGGTAATTGTGATGTCAGTGTCAGGACAGACTGACACAGTCCCAGGACAAGATCAAAATAATATAACTGTATCTAAAAAGAAGAAAATGAGGACAGCAAGTAAACAGAAGGAAGGGGAAAAGAAAGGTAAGAGCCCTTTCACCTTCATGGCCTTCTATTCCAATTTAAAAAATTGCTAAACTTTATGCAGTTAATAGTCTGTGCCAATCAATAGTTCTCTGGTCCCAAAAAACTTAGTTTACAGTATGTATGCTCTTAATCACCAACTAATGAATTGCTAGGTTAAACCTCCAGGAAAAAGATTGAAATGAACACTTTAAAACACCATTCCACTGGTCCACAAGTTCTCACCTTGACTCACCTGGCTGAGGAAATTTTTTTAAGCCATAATAAATATTTTCAAATTTCTGAATGCAAAGGAAAGACCTCCTAGGCCTGTATATATACCCAGATGATGTTCTTTTCTGAAGTCAGACTCATTTCAGCAACTAGATTTTTGACACAATGAAAAAAAAAAAAAAAGAAGCCTTGCTATCTAAGGGACCCTAAATGCCAAAGTGTTTTAGAAAACCCTTCTCATATAGCCATTATCTGAGATTGATCAATTATTCTCTCTCAGTTTTATGTCCACATTGAATGGTAAAGTTGGAATTATAAGTGACCATTTTTTGGTCCAATTTAGAGAAAATGTGGATAATTAAAAGCTCTCCGGTGATTCAATATTCTTGTATATTACAATTTTTACTGTTCTTTTAGACACTTATTATGTAATTGCTACTTGGACATTGATTTATTCTTCACAATTACAACTGCCTCATGTAGAACATTTCAGCTCCAAAGAAGGCTAAATTCCAGTATTATCAGAACATCTCTTTTACATATTTTTGCCTGTTTTTTCTTTGTATGCACGGTGTATACATCTGAAATCATTGCTGACAGAACATTTTATACTTTTATTCCCCTTCCCTTTCTGCTCCTAAGGCAAGCTCAAATATTTAGCTGCATTTCTTTCCTCTGTTGCCTTACTGATACAGATAAGCAAGGTATTTCAGATCAGTCCTATAAATGAGATAATTTATGTGAGAAACAATTATTTACATCTATAAATGTTTTGCAGGTTCTACCCCTGAATCTTTTTAATTAGAGCCTATAAAGGCTCAGGCTTGCTTTTGGCTCTGTAAAAAGCAGTAGTGTTATTTGTGATACTAAATCTCTCTATATGGGTATGAGAAGAGGAAAACTACAATGTGAAAACAAAATCTTACTCTGTGTTGCTAAGCATAGTAAACATAAGGGAAATTTTATTACTTCTTCTAAATCAGATTTTATCAAGCCACATGTAGAAGAAGTTATTGCTGCAGAAAAGGCACCTGATCCAAATGAAATTCCCCCTGTGGACACAGAAAACGATACAAAAAGCAACCAGCCAGCAGCAAAGGAGACTGATGGAAAGGCAGCAGTAGAAACAGTTCCTGAGCCCACAGGAAGCTTGGATAGGCAGGGAAAGAAACCACTGGAAAAAAAGCCTTGAATAAAGCCTGCTGATCTTGAATGAAGAATGTGATCTTATTATTATCTGGATAGTAAGTTCAAGCTGAGATTTCATGTTGGGTAGACTAGCCATAATATTTCAACACAAAAGTTTGTTAGTGTTGTGAGGTTTTTTAACATTTGTAATACTTCATAACTTTAAATGCATAGTAGATGGGCACTTACATCTGAGTACCAGATTATTTGCACTGCAGTAATTTCTAAGTAGCTTAATAATGGTCCGTGTATTGACAAGGTGATTTTAATTACCAAAAAATGTTCACAAGAAGCAGAGTTTATTTCAGTGAAGTCTGTCCAAAACGTGATATATTTACTGCTCTGTAAAAGAATGTTGATGTCACAATGCTGTTATGTGGATCTTTTAATTGATATTTGTAGGCTGTCACAGCTTGAGGCAGACGCAACTTACTTGTCCAAGAAAACTGTACATACAGTCCTCTTAGTGCCAGCTGGGCTGTACTTTTCACCATGAGCAATCTGGCCACAGGAGAAAATCTCCAGAAACAGAACCATCTCCTGTGGATACAGGGGGAACCTAAGTAGATTTTGATACTATTTTTTGTTTGTTTTTTTGAGTTTTTTTTTATGCATACCTATTTCACCAGGTGGATCAGGATAACATCTGGCCACTACTGTGTTCATTCACATGTTATGTACTGAGGACATAAGAAAATATGACTTATTTGTGGATGCTTAGAAACCTTGGAAGAAGCAGAGGTGAAGCTGAAAAACAAGCCAATCAAAACAAAGGTCAAAATTTATTTTGTTAATATGGAAGCTGAGTTCAACTTTCAAGTGACCAGAAATTATTAAATAGAAGAAATAAAAATAGTTCAATTAATAGGAATTTTTTAAAATGGATTTCAACTCTTAGAAGGCTCAATCATATTATTTTGGCTTTTTTGAGATGGATTATTTATGAAAGTTTACTGAGCCCTGCTGATATTTTTAGGGTGTTAGATCTCTGATGACAAATGCAGAAATACTAAAAGTAAATTAAAAAAAAAAATAAATCAGGCTCTTATAGAGCTGTCAGCATGAGAAAACTGCATGTAAATATGTAACACCTAAGACACTGATACTTCTGATGGAAATAAATAAATTTCCTTCCAGCAGAGTTCCAGCAGGGTTCTGTTGAACTCTTTTTAAAACCAGCAGAAAGATTCCTGATGGATTAAATACTAGACAGAGTGCTCATATGGAGGCAATTAGAGTAATAACATTTCTGTGAACAAAGTAAGGGATTTAAATAATTTGGATGGTCCATTCTCAGTGACAAAAAGATGTGGGAGACAACAGAGAAAAAATTATGCAAATCAAAGTATTGACTGCTACAGAAAAAAAGTGGTAGGAGAAACTTAAAATATAGACAAAACTACAATTAAGTAATCCCAATAGACTTAGGTACTTTTTGACACATAGAGCTTGATTCATTTCTACATTACATCTTGTTCTACATCTATGTATCATAGTTTAAATTAATAGAAAACTGGAGTAGCTCAGTTGCAAATGACATAAGCCTAGATCCCATACAGAAATGCAGGGAGGAGCATTTCCATGGTAGGAGACTTTTAAAATAAGTACCTTAATGCAACTGTTACAGAAAATGATAAATACCTACAGATGTGCAATTACATCACTCTGCCAGAGACTTAAGAGCCTGGCCTTTCAAAACTTTACAAAGCTGCAGGTTGTTTCACATAACTCTTAACTGCCCTTTGCTATGGCAATTTTTCAACCTGCCTTAGCTGTCTAAAAACCCATCACCTCTTACAGATCCTTCAGATTGGGAGCCTATCTCCCACAAACATCAATGGCAGTGTCTAAGTTATATATAGAACAGACTGTACCACTGAGACCCTGATCCAATTCCTGCAAAATGCCACAGGGGTCTTTTCATTAGTTTTAATAGAAAACAAGCCAGATCTTGGAAGAATGTTCTAAAAATGTCCCAAACCTCAGATTACAAATCTCACTTTACTCACTGTGAAGCCAATGGCAGATCTCTCTTTGGTGTCACTATAGCAGAATAAAGACCTAGCTTTTTGCTGAAAGAAAAATCAGTGTTTTCGTGATATTTCAAATAAAACCTACTGGAAATACTTTTTAAAATTTAAACTAAAATGCACTAGGGTTTGGGGGTTTTTTTGTTATCTTGGGATGGTTCCTCAAAAAGCTGGAAATGCAGTCACATCAGTATTGTTCTACTGGAAGTTATTTGCTATCCAGAAGCATTGTGTTGTATGCATGTTGCCATGCCTGGTAAATGAAATACAGAAACATTAAAGATTAAAAAAAGAAGAAAATATTTTCATTTTGATAATTTAAGCTGTAGTTGTTCACAAATGTATAACAAAATTTTCAAAATTAATATTAACAGTATTGTTGAGCATATTAAAGTTTATTATGCTACCATGTTTCAATATTTTTTCTTGCAAACTAAATACATAATTTATAATCTCTTCTCCATAACTACGAAAATTTGTTTCAGTCTCTGTCCTTTACATAATGATAGAATGCAAATTATTTCTGAGGCAACAGAATCTCCTATCAAACACACAGAACAATTTGACTACATTTAAAATCAGACTCTGGTGGCAACGTTTATCAGAAGTGCCACTTCTGGATAATACTTTCTTTTTCAACTACATATTCCATTCCAGCTTGCATTACTCTTTATATTCAAATTTATAACTCTATTATAAATTCATATTCTTGTGTGTTAGAACTGTATTTAACAGTGTGGGAAAGTGTTGTGTTATGCTGTATTATTAAATTACACTTCCAAAATTAAAAAGGGTGATTTCTGAATATGAAAGGTGTGAAAAATAGACTTGGCCTTCCACTGTAGTAAAGGCATTGTGATTCCAGGTGTCCTTAAGTTCTTTGGAGAATTAGTTCTGGATTTTTTAGCCAATTATTGAAGAATAATTGTGGTCTGAGACTGATAAACTGTGACTGGATAATATATACAGCCATGATCTTTGAAGCTGCTAGTTACAAAGTGAGATCATCTTTGAATTAGCGTAGGGTGGTCTTCTGCTCTGTGTTCGTGAACAGTAACTAGAAGGTGAATGCATGAATGGTTCTCAATTTAAGCTGATCAGACATCTGAAACAGATCTTACCACACAAGTTTTCTCATCTTGCCGAAAGGATAGTCAGTTTAAAGAACTGAAGTAAAATGTTAGTCAGGAAAAAGAGCAACAAAAGCTGTGAAGTGAAAAATGTTAGAGAAATGGCTCTGTTCCACAAGGGCTTCTGGAGATGAAGGCACTGTGAAAGAGACAGTGAGGGGATGAGAGGATGGCAAAGGAAGGAAGGAAGGTACCAGACTTGGTTGCAATATTCTGCTTTTCCCCTTGTCTCACTTCCCATTTCATTAGACTAAATGTTTTTCCTGTAATCTTTCTCCTTCCTTGCATTTTCAAATGCAACACCTTCCCTTCCTTCTTTCCCCACCTTGCATCTTCTACCATCCATCCTATATTATACAGTCATTTCCATTTACTGTCTCATCACTCATACTAACAGGAGCAGAATAAAACCTCTTTCTCTCTTAGGCTGTGATTTTGGCAATGATAAGGAACCTCTTAACTGGAGTCCTGAAACCCTGTTGTATCTATTATTAGAAGATGGTTTGTGAAACACATGCTAATGATTGACAAAGATTGGAGAAACTGCGTACATGAGACTTCAGCTGAGTGTGCTGACTTCACCAAATACCTCAAACCAACAAACAACCCCATTGACTACAGTGGGACTATTGGTGTGCTTAAATACTTTGGTGGTTCAGGACACAGTTCCTTACAGTCCTGAATCCATGCTACTAACTTTCCTATTTTTTTCCAACTGTTGAATGAGATTAAAGAGATAAACTAAACTAAACTGTTACATGCTGTCATAACATCATCCTGATCTCAGGGAAGTTAAACATTCCTGAGAGGACATGTGCAAGTCACAACTAAGATGCAGAGATAAGTAATTCCTCAGGTTCTTGGGTAAGATATAACAGATGGAGTCTAAACAAAACAAAACAAAACAAAAACAAAACAAACAAAAAACCACAACAACATCAACAACAAAACAAACAAACAAATAAAAACCATAAAAAAACCCAAACAAGAAGTTTAATGATATCCTAACTGCCGTAATGCAAGAATAGGTGATTGTTGCTATGGAATAAATGGTTGGTTCAAATAATGCTTTCACAGAATCACAGAATCTTAGGGGTTGGAAGGGACCTCGAAAGATCACCTAGTCCAACCCCCCCGCCAGAGCAGGATTACCTAGAGCACATCACACAGGAACGTGTCCAGGTGGGTTTTGAATGTCTCCAGTGAAGGTGACTCCACAACCTCTCTGGGCAGCCTGTTCCAGTGCTCTGTCACTCTCACAGTAAGGAAGTTTTTCCTGATGTTTATGTGGAATCTCCTATGCTCCAGTTTGCACCCATTGCCCCTTGTCCTATCACTGGACATCACTGAAAAAAGCCTGGCTCCGTCCTCCTGACCCCCGCCCTTAACGTATTTGTAAACATTCACACAAGCTGAGCCAGTCAGGGTAGCACTCATGCAGCCCTGGACATGTAAGGGCATCACAGACCAGTTATTACCCAGTCTCGGGTGGCTGAACGCACTTGTGTGCATACAACACCTTTTTTGGGGTTGTACGCACACAAAACAGGCAAAATGACATAATAAAACCTCATCACTGACGTCAGCTTTTTTTGCCCTGTGTGGGCAAAGATACTGGTTTTTAACTGCTGTAACAACTAAGCAAAAGGCCTTTTTTTCTCTCATCTACAAATGCTGAGCACTAAGGGACCACTGGAAGCTAGGTGTTGGTGCTACAGCTCTCTACTATCTGCAGAACAACAAATTTTCTGAGACTCCACTGAAGCCATGCTTAGCACCCTGTATTCTCCTAGACCTGTGACTTATGCCTGGCACTCCACATCCTCACCTGCTGGAGACCCTTCACCCTTTCTTGCCTAGCCCTAAGCAGGCTGCCTCTCTCACACTATTGCTGCCAGACACGACCTGGCAGTTGAACAGCTGGAGAGCCACTGGTATATGTATGACTCCAGATAACACAATTTCCAATTATTTCCCCTCCACCAAACAACAACAAAAAGGTAAGCAGTTGCTCTCATCCCACCTTCCCCTGTCCCCGATGGGGAGAAGTATAGTGACATTTGTGGTGAAAAGGCAAAATGAATGTACATGAGGTGGCAGGTTTCCTGTGGTAGGAAGGCTCTGGTTACCACCAGTGAGTTATGGTTCAACAAGGACTGCAAATCACACATAGATATAGAGAGATCCTATCTACACCCCTACAGTGTGTAACTCCGTGCAATCAGAATGGAAACAAATCTCACTTGACACAGCTGTGGAAAATGCAAGCTGTTTTTATAGCTTGATTGTAATCTTCTGTGTGTAAGAGCAAAAGAGTAGAGAATACAACAAGGAAGTATTGAGGGCTGTCTATTTCTATAATCTGATTGTCTGGAGATGATAACTTTGGAATGGAAAAGATTACCTAAAGGGAAAACTTTGTGTTTTCAAACAAATACTCTTTAATCAGAAGCGCCTGTTTCAGGTCTGGAATAGAAAAGTATGACTTACCAATTTGTAACCCCTTCTCAAGACTTTTTTGCCACCTAAGAACCTAGCCTGCTTCTGGATTAGGCTTAATTTTGTAATAAGATCTAGCTTAAAGTTCGTATTTGAGGACATATGATAGATTTAGCCTCTACCACTTACCTCCCTGTGAACAGGGCTGTCTGTTGTTACAAAACAGAATCTCCTCAATTAAAAAAAAAACACTTGCTGTTATGACCAGCAAAGATAAGACCATGGGAACATAAACAAAAAACATTCTGTTAGAGCAACCGGTGATGTGGTTACCCACACAAACTGAACAACTAAGATGCAAAACAAGGAACTTGGTAAAGCGGGGAAACGGCTTATTAGCTGAAGCACAGACTGCGTGGTTGTGACAGACGTTATGCTAATGTGGCTATGGGGTTTTATTATTATTAGCATTATTATTTATTAATTTATCTATTTTATTGATTGATTGATTATTATTACATTATACTCAAATGTGAAGCCTCTTCAGAAACCTGCTGCAGCTGAAACATGGTTGCACTGATGGGTGGAAAATCGCTCCATTCGCACTGTGTTGTATCCGTGTATCCCGAGTCCTGGAAGGTGTTCCAAAATTGACTTTGCATTTCTGACATGACAATAACATCATCAAAATGGGCAAGCATGAAATCAGACCTTTATTTCTTTTCACAAATGTATAATATAGTCACCCTACCCATGTAATTCTGTGCCTGTGTCTTCTTCCATGTGTTCTTCAAAAACCCAGCCTGCATATTAGGCAGGGACAGATTTGGGTTTAGTTCCATGCTCAAAGGGATTTAAATATATTATTTGCAGAAGAGCAAACTCACTGACTATAACCTTTTAGGCAGCTTGTCCCAGGAGATATAGATGAACAAACAGATTTTATCTCTTTGTAGGATTGATACAAAAGATTGACAAGGGTCTTTTTAGAGATACATGGACTCTCACAGTAAAATTTGTCTACTACTTAGCATGCTAGCTTGTCCTTTTCACAGATGCATTGAATACTCCACTAACCAGCCTGATTTTTATGTGACAATTATATAAAATACATGTGAGAGACCCGAATGGATCTAACACCAAGTAGGGCAAAGCTTGTAACAAAACTCTTGCCCACAGATTGGCAGACAAAAAAGTAACCGGGAGACAACAAAAGTACAGTAAAACACAGAAGTAACATGGAGAGTGATGAAGCATTTAATTCACATTCATGAAACCTAAACTGTATTTCCAGTTACGCTGCTTCTCTTTTCTGTCCCTCTTTTATACTGCGCGTTGTCTGGAGTGAGAATATCGTCCTGCTTTAGTACATATATTATGTCCTAACACCGCCGGGGGCCTCTGGGCAACAGTGTGACTCAAGGGAGGAGCAGCACATCATCACACGCGGCTTGGGCGACCAGCAGCGTGAATCACGAAAGCGACGGGCAAGGACGCTGCTGACCTGAAACGCACACCTGACCTGCCGGACTTGCTTCGCTTTTTCAATTCCACTCTGGCGGCTGAACGATAAACGTGTTTACAAGTGATTTTCCAGCCTGCTCCGGGCAGGCTGGTAACTTCCAGAAGGACGCAGCGGTACGTGCACACAGCGGCCAACACCCGGACCCGGGGGTCTCTCTTCAGTCACACCCCCCCGCGACCAGGCGTTAATTCTCAGGCACCGCGGAGACCGCAGCCACCAGGAGCTGCGGGGCGCGCCTCGCCGGGCGCTGCGGGAAGCGGGCGGGAACCAAGTCCCGGCGGCAGGGAGCCGGGATCTTCCCCCCGGCCGCCGCGGCTCCGCGCTCGGCGGCAGCAGCGCGGGGCAGGCGGGAGGGGGAGGAGGATGGCGGAGGGGGGCAGGCGGGAAGGCAGGCGCGGGGCAGGCGGCCGGCTGCCCGCCGCGGCCACCGCAGCCTCCGCGCGCCTCCCTCGCGCCGCCGGTTACGGCCCCCGCAGCCGCCCCGGCCCCGCGCGCCCCCGGCCCCCGCCCCCGCCCCCCGCCAGGCCCCGCGCGCCCCCGCCCCGCGCGCCCCGGGCACGCGCATCCCCGCCCCTTCGCCCCCGTCTCCCGCGTCGCCCCAAGGTCACGTGGCGCCCGGGGCGAGGCGGGGCCGCGGCGCTGAGGTGGCGCGCGGGCGCGCGCGCTCGCTCGCTCGCTCCGCCGCCGCCAGCAGGCTCGTGGGGCGCGCGCGCGGGCGGACGCGCTGCAGCACGAGCCGGCGCCTGGCGCAGTTCGCATCCCGCCCCGCGCGGCTGCCCCTGCTCGGCTCTCCCCCCGCCTCCCTCCCCGGGCTCCTCCGTCCGTCCCTGCTGCGCTGACGCCGGCCCCAGCGGCCTCGCTCGAGGTAAGCGGGAAGGGGCCGCTGCCGCCCGGACGGCTTGGGGCGGGGGCGCTCAGGGGGCCGGGCTGTGCCCTCCTGCGTGAGAGGGAGAAGGGATGGAGGAGGACGCCGAGCGAGCCCGGGCAGCTGCGGGGAACGGCGGGGGCAGCGGGCCTGCCCCGGCTGCCGGCCGGGCTCGCTCCCTCCCCGCAGAGCGCTCCGGGCAGCGACCGTTGGGCCCCTCCCTTAACCGCCGCTGGGCAGCGGGGCCGCCTGCCCTGCCCTGCCCTGCCCTGCCCGCCCTCCCGGAGCTGCCCCGCCTGCCCCGCAGCCCAGGCCGGCGGCAGGCGGGCTGTCCCGCTCTGCGGAGAGGGGTGAGGGGCGAGCATCCCCTCCCGTCCCCGGGCTGCCGGGGGGGAGGCTGCGAGCCCGCCCGCCTCGCCGGGCAGCGCTGGGTGACCTCGGGAGCTGCCAGCCAGCCCTGAGGTGACGCCGGGGCGCCGGGCCGCTTGCGAACGCCGGTTTTAGTGGCTCCGCTTGGCGGTGCGACTCTGAAATGCTGCCCGAGCTCCTTCCGTTCTACGGATGTGCGTTTCTTAAACTCGGGTTGGTGACTTGCCTACCTGCGGGGCACTTCTTTGTTTTTTTTCTGTTTATTCCTACTGGTGTAGAGAGTATGAAGTGTTAATCACTGGAAGTACGCTCTTCATTTAATGTGTGTGTATTTCAGTTTTCGCCAACTGCACGTCTACGTTAATTTGTGTGACCTGCCTTCTGCATTTTTTCTCTCATTATGTAGTTATTTAGGACACGTAGCAGGCATCGAGGATTTTTAATAGAACAAGCCAGTATGCTGTTTAAACGGTGTGCATTTCCATCCAACAGAATGAGGTCATAAACATACCTGTGTTTTGGCTGCACCCTTTAGGTGCACATTAATTATTTTTTTTTTTTTCAAAACAAAATTCCATTGCTGTTACGAGAGAGAGCTTGTTAGCCATATCCCATAATGGTGTATGGTATTATTTAGGAGACTGTCAGAGGAGATAAGAGGCTGTCCTACAAAAGTCAGATGGGGTTTTTTTGTTTGGTTTTGGTTTTTTGTACTTTATAACAGTAATTCTCAGGACGGTTTTGAATACTGAGATCTTAATGCTTGCAAAATATATTGAAAGAGGATGGGGAGTGCTATATACGTTGTAAGAATGCATAGATATTCATTAGTCAGAATGAAAATTCGTAAGCCACAGAATGCCTTCACTTTGTGTTGCTGCAAGTGTGGGCATGTCAATCAATCGTGTATCTAACCGTTGTTAGTAAGCATACCAGCCAACTAGCTCCAGCCGGGGCCCTTAGTTGTGCTGTCTCTCTTAAACCCTGCTATAGTTTGTTTGCATCCCAGACCATACAGGAATGTAAACAATTTTGCTGTCTCTTAAAAAAATCAAGGAAAATCTCTTTATCTGAGTGAAGCAAGGGAATGATCTGCGAGTGCTCTGTAAAGGCATGTTGCTAATATATGTTGCACTGATTAGCTATAAAGTTTCTAAATGAATGCAGATGTCAGGAACTTTGAATGAAATTCCGTATTATCTGGCATTGCTCATAAATACAGTAGGGATAACTATTTAGTTGAAAAGCTCTCTTAAAAAATTACAGTATTAATTTTTAAGCTCATAGCATATCTTTTCAGTTAAGCATACAAAATGTTTGGTTTTGGGGTTTTTTTAATGGCCTGTAAATGAAGTGGCATTTGGACTTGTCAAGTACTAAGAATAAAACATTTTGGTTTGTTACAAAAGTGAGCTTAGTTCTTTGTTATTGTTTACTTGGAAGACCCTCGTGTAAAATGTTCAAGTTGTGCAAGGCAGAGAAGAACTTTTTGTCCTTTCACCCTGCTTCCAGCATTTCTGTCTGCTAGTGTAAAGTCACGATTGATTATAGGGAAATAGAAACTATACTTACTGTACGTAACACTTTCTTACATATCTTGAGGCCCAGAGTAGCCCTTATTCGCATGGCATGCTTTATGGATTGGTCTCTGCACCAGCGTACTAGCAATCTAGATCAGATAAAGCTGAAAGGATTTTGTTTAAAGCCTCACTGGGAACCTCTATCAAAGCTAGAGGTTAAATGGGTTGGGTTTGTTTCTCTCTTCCTGGAGGATGCTTACGTGGTTAATAGTCCAGATCACAACTGCCTCCTTTTCCAGACTTTTACATCTTAGGTGCAAGATCACAGCATTTAGGAAAGCAGGTAGCTGTTCAAGATTTTGTATGATCATAGAATATCTGTGCTGAATTAGAATGCTACTTTTTTTTTTTACTTTTTTTTTTTCTTTTTAAATAGCTTTTGCTTATACATGAAGTAACTTCTAATCATTGTTCAGATCACGAAATGCAAATGCGTTGCACATAATGGTCTCAAAAGGGATGAAAGGAGACCTTCTGGTGTGAGATTCAGTGCTGCCATGTTATGTATATCCATGGTGAAAAGGCTTTCAATCTTGTACAAAGCAGCAGGTGATAAGTTTGTGATGAAATTCAGGTGTAAATATGCATTAGGTGTCTTCATCTCATACTGGGCAAATTCTGCGAACATAACATGGTAGCGAACTGTATCCCAATGATTTTTGTCTCTGGCTGTGCTGATCAGGATTGCTTTCTTCATGAACCTTTGATCTCACTGCGTTTTAGAGTCCTACAGTAACAAAAAGATGTAATCTCTGTAAATATCTCACTGTTATAAGTAAGCTGAGATTTTTAAAAATTGTAAATAAAATTATCTACTTGAAGCACAGTAGAGATGTTGCTGCTTTTGCAAAGAATATTTCACTTAATAACTACTTTTTGTTCCACCTAGCTGCTGTCTTATCTTGGTTGTTACACTCTAGCGTGTAGTAACATTAGTGCTTGCATTTCATTTTGTGCAGACCAGCTGATTTAATATGAAACTGTGGAGCCAAGGTTGCCTTTGAGCTTTTGGAGGCTTTTTTTAACTTTGATAGATTTTTTTTTTTTCTTGTGTTTATATTTCAAGGGAATTTCCCAGTAAAGGATGTTTCCCCTTCCTAATTAAGTACTTTATTATTATTAATTTCTTTCAGCTTTGCAGTAATGTAATTTCACATTAGCTGCCAGAGGTTGTCCTAATTCACTCTTCCCAAAACTAAGGGACACTTCCTCACTCCACTTGTCTGTACTGAGTGAATGAACGAGATTTTAAACTGAGGAACTTGCCCATGGTTTTTATAAAAAGTACTGAAGTTTGATACCAGAAATGTAAATATGTGAAGTAATAAAAGAAAATCTTCCATGTACCCAGTGACATTTTAGTGTTGGTCTATGTGACTGAAGCCAGCACATGCTAAGCCAGTCTTAGGACATGTCTTTAGGTTTATGCAGTCTAAAAAAAGACAAGTAACTTGTCTCCTGAGGAAATTTACTTCTTCTTGATTTATGGTTGTGAAGGACCTTTGAAAGTAAATGTGTAAAGGATGCTTTGCAAAATTCTTTCCAAGAAGTGCTTCCAATAATGAACTGTAGCTGAGATTCCAGTAGAAATGGAAGTAATTGTTTTTTACTTGGCTAACATCATAATATAGTTTATGAAGTGAATGGAAATACAATTATTCAAATAAATAAATAAATAAATAAAGCAGTGACTTGAAACCGTTTATTTCCCAAACAAAAAAGTATGCATATTAACACAAGAAATCTGTGAGGTTGCTTTACAGATTTGTCATGTCCCATATAGACCATGCAGACATGCTGTTGTGTGCTGCAGGTGCAGCAGATATATCCTTCAGGCAGATACAATTTCTGTTCATTAAAACTCAATAATGCAAGTAGATTGTGTTCGATGAATTAGTAAGCATATGCTATTTTGCTCTGGTATATCTAATTTTCACCTGCCCAACACTGCATGCTATGAATACCTTTGTGTGGAGATTTTTACCTGATTTTCTAATAAAATAGCCAAGTCTCATAAGCAAATTAAATGTATGGATTTTGTTCTAGTTTTATATATGTTTATCAGTTCAACAATATGGAGAGTCAAGTAAAAATATTTTCTTGTTTATAAACATTATATTTAGAACTTTTTGGGTATTCTGTGTATGTTTCTCAGAATGAGTATATTTCGGTTCTTTCTTGTCAAACTGAAGGATATGTACTAGTCTCAGATCTAATATTCGTGTATCAATTCTAAAGATAACCAAATTATAGATCACTAATAGGTCAGGATGCATTTTATGTGTATGTTCCTTTGCTTTGACTTTTAAATCCTGGAAGGCTGTAAGAAAATATAAATACAGCTGAGGAATATCGGTGCCAGGAAGGAAACCTGTTTAGATGGAGAAAAGAGAAAGGATTGCTTATTAAGGAAATTCTTAGCGCTTTCTAGAAATACACAAGAAAAGCTTCATCTGCTTTCTGTCATCTCATGTAAAAATTATAGATGGAATTCGTATTCAAAAACGTTGGCTTTTTGTTATGTATGTAGAAGTAAGTTCAACCAAGGATGTTGTGGCTGTAGAAAAATTTGTGCTGCTGGAAATAGATACATCAAGTGTGAGAGGGACTTGGCATGGGATGTCTGTGCAGGTTCCAAAGGGGTGCAGTCTTGGATTAGCCAGTTACTTCTTTTCAGTACCCTGAAATAATTTAAGAGCTTTATGTATGCATGGAACCCAAGTTTTTGATCGAACTGTTAACTTTAATAGTAAAACTCACTCTGTGGACTTTTAAAGTATTTTTGTTCTCGCTGAAGTTCCTTTGTAAATGGAGAAAAGTAACATGAAAAAAAGAAGCTCAAATTAATTCAAGGAAAAATGCTGTAATACCAGAACCAGATGATTCATAGTAGATCATGCAGATACAACTGTTGACACATTACAAAAGGACCAAGTCCAAATAAATTGCTCATTTCCTTTGTTGATATTTTTTTTTTCTTAGAGATAAAAAAATAATTAACTTCACTGAAACATACTGTAATTTGAGTGTCTCTTGACTGTACCTAACAGGAGATCTTGAAGATACTGAATTTACCATCTTGCATCATAGATGGAAAACTAGATGTTTTACTGTACTTATTTTTAACCACCAGTGGGCAATGCATTGCTTTTGTATCACTGTTGTTTCTCTAACTGCTTGGATTCTGGTACCATGCTGTTATTACTTGTGGTAGGGTGTTTGTGGTTTTGTTGTTGTTTTAACAGTTGGGAGTTGTGAGTGAAAGCAGATAACACTGTCTTTTAGTCTTTTTCAGCGTTTTTGAGCAGAGCTTGGGTTTAGTTGCATATAACTTTGCTAAAATGGAAAAACTCATTCCAAGTTATGTATTTCATACATAACTTGTATGAAAAAACTTTCAGCCTTTGCATGGAAAATTTTGGCAAGTATATCCTTTCTTTATAGGAAGTGAAACTTGATGGTGTATTTCCACTCGACTAGAGGAAAAACTCCAGATGTTTTTGCTTAGAAAAATTCTTGTGTCCATTTCAGAAGGGATCTGAGGCAGATGATCTTAATGTAGAATGTCTTCTGTTATTAATGTGTACATTTATTTTAATTTGGCAAAGTTACTAGCCTTTGCATTAGGTTTCACAGTCAATAATGAGGATGGATAGATTTTTGCAGTTAAAAGTAGCAAAGATGCTGTATCGCATGCTGGAGTGAGCAGAACTTTTATATACAGTTTCATTGAGCTGGTGCTTCAGACCAGGGTTAGTATCAAGAACTTGGCCACAGTAAAGTGTTTTCAGTTGCAGTCTGACTTCTGTCATCTCTATAGGTAGAGATTTGGGAACTCTTCAACTTTGGTTGCGCTCAATAGACAAAGTGTAAAAAGGACATGAAAATAAAGAAGTGTGGTGGAATTTAGGAACTGGAGTTAAGGCCTGGGAAGAAAGGACCTTTTCCAATATCAGGTGGAGTGTGAGACTGAAAACTTGAGGCAGGATGGGGTGGAGCAGACATGCAGGACATGAACAAAGGTTGTCTTGTACTTGCTGGATCTATTAGGGTATGCTAATTAGAGAGGGATTTGTCTCATTCATTCGTCTCAGCAAATTTATCCTGATCTCTGAGTGAATTGTGGTTCTGTACTGATAGAAACTCATGTCTATAGATTTCTGCTTTCTTCCTTCCAGAACTTAAAAAGTTTTGCTGAATGCTGGGGAAAAGTCCTGCAGCTGTATTCTGGTTGCACTTGTTCTACAGTTCCTATACAATACAATGAAATCACTTAAATATAATTTTCACAATCGTACTTGTTTGGTTTTTTTTCTAATGACCATCTAGGATATGTATGTCTGATTAACAGCTACAAACATAGCCCATGGAAGCAACGTTTTGAATATGCAGAGGTAAAAAATGGATAAAACTCTGCAAAGTGAAGTTTTAACTGTTAATTACCCCTATGTTTTTAATTCCTAATCTTCTGGCCTGAATTTTTCATTGCATAGGTAAAAAAAATAGTTTTACAGCATCACAGGGACATGGTACTAAATGAATGCAATCAAATATATTAAGAAGGTTAATAGAGAAAACTACCATTTAGAAATAGAATCATACTTCCCATCAGGTATTTGGACTATTGAGTAATGGGATAAGATGTTTAGACACACAAAGACCAGAGGAAAAACAAACAAACAACATAGGGGGAAAAAAAGGACATAGGATGGTGACTGATTTTTGTCAGCAGTATTAACTTGTATGTGGCTAGTGAAAAAACTCCTTGTTGCTTTCTGAGGCTAAACCACTGAAGAGCTGTATTAAAGTTGTATGAAAAATATTGCTTCTAATTCTTTCCTGATTTGGGGTATTTGCTTTTCAAAGCTAATGCTGTTTTTTCTCTGTAAATTATGAGCAAATAACATAGTACTTTAATTTAGTAAGAGGGAATTGTATTTTATTTACCTTATTAACATTGAGAAATAAAAGGCAAGGAAGGTTACTAAATTTGCAAAGTTTATCACGTGTTTAAGTCTTACCTTACCGTTTGTGCAGTTACCATAATTTTTTCAGTATTCTAGAAAGCCTGTCTTCTAAAACACTTCTAGAAACTTTGAAGAAAACAACGTCAATCTGAAATACTGAACAATACTTAAATAGAATAGATATAACAGAAAATTGTACAAAAAAAAAATAACATGAAACGAAGTCAAAAGTGTTTGAAAAAAGCACTGTCTTAGAAAGCTGGCTACTGTTCTGTTCATAATTATGTTATTTTTTTATCATGTTTTAATGAAACATGATAAAGGAATGATGCACAAGCAGAGGGAAATTTAATATATCTAGTAATTCTTAATAGCCTATAAAAAAACTTCTAATGTCTTAAAAAAAAAAACCAAGTAATTTTTTATTAAGAACCAGATTAAATATGAATTTACTCAGTGTGTAATAAAGGGGTCAGAGATTGTAGCAGTTTGTTGCAGCCTTACTGCAGATGTAGCAATCCTAACACTCCGTTTGTGAGTTTGTCATGAAGACTGATTTAGTTTTGACCTTCAGTGTGGTCCATTAATTATTTTGGAAACATAAAAGGCACAGGCTGCATCCAGTGATGTGGTTCATTTTCAGAGGCGAATGCATAAATTTACAAAATTTAAAGGCGGATAGAGTGAAGGTTGTAGTAGGATCCTAGATTATTTTTTAGCTTGTAATTCCAGAAGTAGTCCTCCATGGTGTTCTGTAGCAAATACATACTAACTGATGGCATGGGTAGAAGATGCATGGGTTTAAGATAAGGAGATTATGTCTATGTTGAGGGAATGTTATCGGTCCTCAGAGAATGTCTCTCCCCTTCAGGGGTAGAATTGTTTCCTTGTACTACTACAGTTCCTCAGTTACTTTGCCTATTGATGATACTATTAGAGAAGTAATTACATTAAAAAAATTTCTCAGAGAAAAAATAATTCTTATTCTGAGTCATGGATCTAGGTATATAATCACAGACTATCTCAAGTTGGAAGGGACACATAAAGATCACAAAGACCAACTCCCTGCTTCTTGAAGGACTGTATAACACTAAACCCTATATGACTGAGAGTGCCATCCAGATGGTCCATGAGCTCTGACAGGCTTGCGTTGTCCACACACCCAAATTCTACTGCTTTAACAATTCAATTTAAATAAAGTGGGAAAATTTCCACAGGAAAAAAAGAAAAGTTTCTTTTGGTGTGCAGTTCTGGTATAGATTAGTATAAACTTGACACCAGGTCAATTTCTCTTCTATTATAATGCAGTATCAAAAAGGAGCAAAAATAGCCCACAGATACCAGACTCTGAAATGTCACAAAATTTGTCCCATGATGAGCTAGCCCACTGAAACTGTCAGTGGAGAGCAGGCAAACAGAGGGGCAGCAGGCATTCTTGAATTAGGTGTGCAGCAGGCTGAACTAGGACTTTGAATGCTGCTGCAGGTGGTAGAGTTGCAGCACTGGGTGAAAAGTCTCTTGAGTGAGGTAATGTAGACTTTGCTTAAGAATCATTAACTAAATCCCAGTTTCTTTTCGTGGGAGCTTCAGCTAATGTCACGTGACCTGATGTAAAACAAGATCATTACCTATCAGTGCAAACATATGGCAAAGTCTGCCCGTGTTATTACTTATCTCAAAGAACGCAAGGGGGCTGTGACATTTCAAGCAAAGCCTATTGGTGAGGGAGTTTCTGTGTGAGCTTTCTTAAAGAAGCGCTTCCTTTTTAATCATAATACTGCGTGGGAAAGTACACCAAACATTTTTCTCTAAGAGAGCAGAAGATTTACATAATTCTACTTCTGTGTAAAGAGAATAAATGCTGATACAACACTGTGTTATGGCTGCAAGCTTTGCATTTACCTGTACTATGGAAAGTTAGTTTTCTGTTTTCTGAGATGCATTTCTCAGAAAAAGATGGTTTTGAAGATGACTTCAATAAAAGTGTTGCTGCCCATGAAAGGGTTCCCTCTGGAATTTTGGTGAGTTTGACAGATTTATTGCTAACTGGTTATATAATTTCTTATGGGACGGTAAAAATATAAAAGTTGACTGCCTACATTTAATAGTATGTGAAATACTTAAGCATTCAACAGACTTACTTTTTCCCCTGTTTTTGTTCCATAAGTGCTCTCTGCACTGCTAGAAGCAATCCTAAGCCTCAATTAAAATCTTTCCTTGGAGCAAAGATGTTTTTGTTTGCTTGCTTTTGCTGAGTAGGCTTGATGAGTGGTCAGGTTTTACATTGTCATTTTCTTTCCCCTCAATCTTTTCAGGATGCAAAATAGAAACTAGTAAAACACTTGCTATAAATTTTCTCTGGTTAAGGAAAGCTCCTGCCTCGTATGTATATATATGTACATATATAGGCAAGATGAGAGAAAATGAGGGAAGCCATTGCTATACTTGTTATTTATTTTGTTCTTCTATCTGATTCCTTGAAACAAATGCATCTTCTTTACTGTTTACATCATTTGGCATTAAACTTTTAATCCTCTAAGTATGGATCAAAATAAATGGAAAGTATAAATATCTACGCTCTTGTAAGCTAAGATCTACACTCTAGTAACTCACTTTTTCTTGCACTTATAGTTAAAATTCATGCCCTCTAAAGCTCTATCTTCCTAGAGCAATCTGATGGCTTGCCTTTGAGTAACTTGCACTCTTCTTTTTCTGTTCTTGAACAAGGTGTTTGTAGTGTTCATATGAGTACACCTGTGTAAAAGGTGTTGACTTTAAGAACACAACAAATGCAGTTTACGTTTCCTGAAGCCATACTCCAAATGCACAGAAAACACAAATTTGTGGACAGACTTTTGATTGTATGTTGCACATGTATATGGATATTACCGAATAGCGTTTAAAAAATCATTAAAGGAAGCATGTTTGTTTGGTAGCAGCCAAAATAACATCTTTGTTAATGGTAGATAGATACAATTCCTATCCACAAAACCTCTCCCTCTAGTTACACTAATGTAAGCATTTACTTGTAATGAGTTTTGAAAAATTGGCTTTCTATCATGTAGAGCATGTTAGATGCTTAATCTGCGCTGTAGTACTGTTTATCCATTTCTGAGAGACATTCTGTTCTTCATTACTGGAACTCAAGGAGGTCAGCAAGCATATATTTTGTATTTACTTTTATGCTCTTCCTTAAAAAAAGAAAAAAAAAAAAAAGCAGTTTCAGTTTCTGTCTTTTGCTGTGTAATGGCTTCTTGCCAAATAAAAATCTTTTTTATGATAGAGAGCAGAGATCCTTTTCCCCAGTCCAATTGCACTGCACTTAGCTTAGTAGTATTAATATATTCAGCCATAATAATTTTTGCAAACCAGTTAGTATTGCATAAACATGAAAAAATTATTCTCTCTGGAGCCTTATGTCACAAAGTGTTCTTCTCCTGTGAGTCCTTAAGTATTGGTAGCCTTTTAAATTGCTAGGCTAGAAGAATAAGTAGTGGTGAGCTACATGAAGTTTTATGCAGGGTTCTGGAGTTGACTGCATCAGGTAGTGTGTATACTTTGGATATCAAAATAAATAAAACTTAAAATCTAAATGCTATAATGAAATACTGCTCCATTGACCTTTCTTGGTCTTGTCCATCTGACTTCTTTAATTGCAGAACTGGATGTTGACATGCTTTTCATATAGCAGGTTATGAAGTCATACTGCTCTACATTTCTCTCTGCTTTCGGGGCAATGACATTTTAACAAGTGTTTACTAAGCATGAAATTAAGAATGTTACAAAGGAAATACTTTGTCTTACTGGTTATTCTGTGATCAAGCTATTTCTGTTGCATTTGCAAGAATTAACACCGTAACATTTGATGCAGTTCCTCCCTATTGTCAGATTCAGTACTCCCTACAAGTTTTTCAACAGTGTACAATAAAACTTAAAGCAAAAAGTTAAAAAAAATAAAAATAAACTAAAATTAAAAACCTCCTAGCTGGGGTTCTATTGAGATTTGAGATAAATTAATAATCTCATGTTTCTTAGGTATGTAGTGACACTTTATTTGCTTGCTATAGTTTGAACCTTCTTAAACACTATTTATCTTACAAAGCAAACCATTATGCTAAAAGCTGAACTGCAACTTGATAATTAGTAACATATATTAGTCTCTGATCTACAATTTTGTTTACTTACAATGTACAAAACAATATTTGCATTAAGACTTGGATCATAAAAAGCTTCTTTCTGTATAAATATTGTTTTTTTAATACTTGGTATGTTTGAAGGTTTCTAACTTGTTCACATGTAAGAGGTTCTTCTGTTTGTGTATGAACATAAAGAGGCTGTGCTGTGAGCTACAGAAATGCAACTGAGATCTCTAACAAAGAACTTTTGTGAAAGGAAAGCAAGAATATATGTAAAATAGGTGAATGGTTCAGTCTTGTTAGCGTTTTTTTTTGTGAATTTCTGTGGCTAGACAAGATCAGTTAGCATGTGAGGAAAACTGTATTATCAACAGAACTCTGTTCTTAGCAGTTGTTGTGAAATTCTTATCTTTTAAATAGTTGCTATTTAAATGATAGATAATTCCTTTCTAGAGTCCACTTCTCAAGTCCTGTTCATTGAAACAAAATATATGGAAAGGAGACTCTATTGAGAACTTCTATTCCTCATGGTGCCAAACATTTCTTTTAACAAATTCAGTCTCCTTGGTGATGTGAAACCAACTTTTCTTTGCAAGCCAATAACATGGACTCCTCTTGGAAGGGGCCAAGGTATAACTGAATAGTAATGACTATGTGTTAGAGAATTTTTCCTAGGATTTAGAATAAAGATTGACTATCTTTGTACAGGAAAATTTATTTCTTAAACAATAAAGGAGAGATATTGCTACCTTTCTGTCTTGTGTTACAGTTCATTGGGATGCAGCAAATATCTCTACTTGTCAAAAGGAGTATGTTCAGTTCCCTGGCCTAGCCTTTTTTTTTTTTCCTAACTCTCTGCTGCTGCTGTGTGCCTCATGACTTTCTGGTGTTTGTTATGTTCTTCTTGGTGATTATCTAACTTACTAATGCACGGAAACAAACAAGAACAATAAAAAATGGGTAGACTTCAGTCAGCTGTATCACTGAGCTAAAGTCAGCTCAATTAAAAGAGGGAAGATGAGGAAGGGTTTGCAGTGAGACCTTTGACAGTGAGGCATTGACAGTCTGGTTTTTTTTTTTGTCTTTGTCAACCATGTTGTTCTAAATCTGTGAGAAGATTCTCTGGCTTGTTACTTAGCATAGTAATTCCGTGGATAACTTAAAACCAGTTTCATATCGGTATTGAAAAACCACCATCTTCCTTTATAAGTCTTATGGAGAATAAGTTTGTTGTTTTTTTGGGGTTTTTTTTTGCAAAAATTTAAATGTGATTAGGTAATGTGTGTTAGTAATGTAAAAATTGGTTTAACATTCTGTTGACTTTTAAAGGCATTTGTGTAAATCATGTTCAATTAATCAGAGCAATTATAAATGACATTGCGCATCTATGTAGATTTAAAAAAAAAATAATTTACAAAACTTTCTACATTTAAAAATTTTGTTTACCTTGCTTTTTTCCTTTCTCTTCCTTAGTCACAGACTATGAATTACGTAGGACAGCTTGCAGGACATGTCCTGGTTACTGTGAAGGAGCTGTACAAAGGCATTAATCAGGCAACCCTTTCAGGATGCATTGATGTCATCGTGGTCCGTCAACAAGATGGTACATACCAGTGTTCTCCTTTTCATGTCCGATTTGGGAAGCTTGGTGTATTGCGCTCTAAAGAAAAAGTGGTAAGTTCACAAAGTGGGCCAAAACAAAGTTTTGAATACCAGTGCATTCCCTTTATACTCCTTTCTTCCTTCTCCAGCCCCCTATGTACCTAGTTAGCAGGCTGATGTAATACAAAGCAGTTTCTCATATATGCTGTACAGAGTGATAGTTTTGGAATGCAAACTAGAACATCCAGTGGTAATTTAAGGACTCAGGAAAAAAACAAAACAAAACCAAAACCCACAAAAAAAACCCCAAACCCAAAGAAAACGGGGTGGGGGTGAGGGAAAGCTTTGACAGCTCTCGAGTTATGCGAAAAGAGTAATACAAACACACAGACTTCACAGTATGAAAATGTTTTATTTGGCTATTTTTAAACTTATTTAAGAATGGTGGGAAAGACATGCTTAATGCCAATTAACTGTTCCCTGATATTGCAGACAACTATTTCTGGAATGTCTAGAGGACAAATAGAGCATGTCTTAAGGGTTGGTGACTTATCATAAATATTGCTCCTTGTTAGCTCTGTTCAAGGCTAATACACAGTAGAAGATGTAGTTAATATCCACAAGCAAGTAAAAACTGGAACTCTAACTTCATTCCTATCTGGGCATATTTGAAAGAGAACCCAGTGCTACCCAAGCAGATCATCATGCCATCCCCTTTCCATATTCTTAAGTAATCGTTCCTAGGGAGCAATTTGGATTGGGGTGTAAATTTGACTGAAAAATAGGCCAATTTTAGGGGTACTTTACAGTCAGTAAGAAGTACTGTGTATGCCAGTATTGCCTGTAAGTGTGCTGCCGAAGGGTGGATTGATTTAAACAGATCATAAAACCTCAAGATTACATTCTTCTTTTCTAAGGAGTGAAAGGGCACTGCAGAAAACTGCCCTCATCTTTGTATTTTGGATGTAAAAGGAGAACGAAGTGCAACTAAGAGAGCAGCCACGTTAGTGCATTGTTTTTTTGTTAGCAGTCTCACATGGGGAATTGCATGCCTTAAAGTTGTAAGTTTGTAATAGTAGCACAGGCTAGAGCAGCTTTTGTTTCATTTTTCAGTTTTGATTTCCCACATGCTAGTGTTTTTTGTAGTGAGCACACTGATGATAAAAAGTTGCTTTTCTTTAACAGATTGCAGCAGAACTGCAGCAGTACATTACAGTATTTCAGCAAGGAACAAGAGAGATGCTATAGCTGTACTTTTTCTAATGTCTATGCAAGTGTGATACAACAGAAATTATCAGAAACTTGAGCTTGCTAAAATAATTTTAATTACACTTCTGAGAACCTGAACCAGATTTGAGAGGATTTAATCGCCTGGGTACCTCTAAAAAGCTGTTCAGTTGCTGTACTAGGCTGTTAGCATAGTTGTCAGCTTTTGCTTGAGTGGATGGCTGCTGCTTCTTGCTCACTTCATACTTGGAGTTGCCATTCGGCATTTCAGTGTTCTCTGAGTAGTCAATTGAATGTTTATTACTGCTTTGTGTACGCATTTTTCTCTAACATGTTATGAGGCTAAGATCAATTGGTAGTCTCAAAAAGGATGGGAACACAGAATATGCATAGCTGTGCATCTACTCTATACTTAAGGTACATACTGAAGTCTCCAGAAACCAGCATGAAGTATAGGTACTAAAATTAGGGATGTTTGTCTAAATTAGCATAAAGCAAAGGTTGGAAAAAGAGAAACACTGAGGTTTTGGGTTTTTTTAAACTCATGTTACTAAATTTGAAATTCAATAAAATCTTTTAAGAATAAACTGTTCAGTAGTGAAATAAATATGATTTTCAGATCGAAAGCCTTCAGTTCTTGTGAGGAAAAGAAAAACTGTTATTTTGGGGACTTGAGTATAGTCCCCACAAATGTTTGGTTATCTTCCTCTAATTTATGATCTCCTATGATTTGGTTTCCTTGGCTAATTGTTCTCATAAATGGGTGAATTTATGAGAATTAGGATAGTAAATTAGGATACATGAATGTCTTTCTTAGTACTGTGGTGGTGTGTTTTTTTTTTTTTGGCAGACCATGTGCTAATCTTAAAATAAATTCTCTCTCCTTTTTGACTAGCCATTTCATATCAGGCTAGCTAACTAGGAATACGACTATTCCTGTCAAAATTACTAGCTGTGTGGCTTGGGGTGTAACATTTTGTATTGGAAGGAAACAAGAATTTGCGTAATGTACCTAGTGATTATCTCATAGCAATTACAGTATGTGACTTGGTCTCCATTTGGCAAGTGTCTAAACTATACATAACCTGAAATGCCATTGGCATTTTCTGCAGTAAGGGAAGTCCATTGTGTGTCTATCTGACACACAGATTAAATATTAAATAAATAAATAAATAAATAAGTAAAATTATTAAATTATTTTTAGTTAGCAAGGCTAAATGCAGATGTACAGATACCATTAAGCAGATTTACTGAAAAACAGGGTAATTTTAGCTGAATATTGAACACATTTTTTTGGAAAAATTTGGAGCGGAACTTAACTGGATGCCAAAGATTTCACAAAGAAGAAGAAATAAAATAATTGTATCTTGGTTTTAGAAAGACATTTGCTTTTTAAATTTCCCATATACATGATGAAGGATAATCTCTCCCTCTTGTGCAATGTAATCTAAGTGAAAGTACTTTATTATGACAAAAAAAACATTCTTCCTCTGACGAAAGCACTATGGTTGCAGAAGGGTTTTGGTGATATCCTCATAACTCACAAGCAGAAAAATCGGAAACAGCATTAACTGAGTTGCAGAAATAAAAATGGCAAATCTCTATCCAGTTTAAATAAACCCTGCCTCCAGAGGCTTCCAGTGTGTAATCTTGAATGTTTGTTATTCAGGACTCAGATTCATACCAGGCCCCAATTCAGGTTTAAACATATGAACATGAACAGTTAATTGTTCCAGGAAATAGAGACATGGTAAATTATTATTATGTATGCTTCTAGCTCTCCCGTTTAGTTTAACAAGATTTAGTCTTCAGGTTTTAAATTTTTTTTCCAATTTTTCTTGTGGGTTTTAGGCTCTCTGCTAGGCACATGATGTGTCAACAAAAAAAAGACCATTGTTATGACAGACTTCTTTCAAAAAGCAGAGGGAGGAGAAAGAGACACAGTTATACAATGGAACAAATTTTACTCTCAAAGTTAAGTGGGCCTTGAGGTCAGGCTTTCCTCTATAATTAATATTTATATTAACTTTTTTCTTTCTGCAGATTGATATAGAAATTAATGGCGATGCTGTTGATCTTCATATGAAACTGGGTGACAATGGAGAAGCTTTCTTTGTACAAGAAACTGAGGAGGAAAATGTAAGGGCTTTGTGCTTCATGATGGCTACCATGCAATATTAACAGAGTAAAGTGTTAAAATGCTTAATATAGTGTCAGTATTTTAACTGTTATGAAAACTAGATTTGCTGTGACTGAATCTTAACATTGCTTTCATATGCTGCCAAGATTCTTGGTGCTTTGTACAATTCTACTACCAAGGATAATAAAGTAACTAATTCTATTTTTATTAGCTTTTAATTTTTGTTAAGTAACATTCATGTTGACTGCAGTTACACAGATTACAGTGCCTTACAATAATTTTTTCGTAAGTTCTTAAAAGTGTGTGCAACTGCCTTGTGTGCTAATTGTCTATTTTTGGCATATTTTTAATTTATTTTGTAATTTTAGCACAGTTTTTCACAATTTTATCTATGAAACTTTAACCAGTTAACAGTAACTTATTTGACTTGAGAATTCTTCTTGTGTTACAATAGTCACTGATTTCCCAAAAACCTATTGCAGCTGGAAGCTAGTGAGCCTCTGAAAAACAGGAATAGTGGTTCATATTTAGTCTGACTTCCTAAGGCTGTGGGACCTGTGTAGTCACAACAGTTGTCAGTCCTGAGGTTTTGATCACTTCGTAATCTGTTGTCCGTTTTCAGCAAGATAGAGGGAAGGAAGTTCTAAATACATGTTTCAAAAGTTTTAATGAAAACACTCGAGAGAGTGGAAAAATTGTCTCAGTGAAGTAAAAGGTAAAGTGTTAATTTCCTGTTGTTGTTAAGAGTTAGAGTCTTCAAGGAAATTAGCTTGAACCACTGTTTACTTTAGGGTACTACTTGTTTACTGTGAGGGATGGGAGGAAGCTCTCATTTGAAAGGAGTTAAATATGGTTTAAAGGGGAAGGAGAAAACAAGCAGGAAGATGTAGGGTAGGGATTCCTAACATTACAGAGAAAGGAAGGTTGGATTCTGTTCTAGCATACACTGTGATTAAAATGAAAACTGAAATCAGTTTTTTATGGACGTAGGCTGTGTCAGCCGTTGATGGGAACTGACCAGTCTTAAAGACTTTCAGAAAGCAATGGTGATAACCACTATCTTTGTCCTCAGTACAGTGTTTTAAGGGAGCTACTGCACTTGCTTAGTATATTTTAATTTATAGCAGACGTGCCATATGTTCTGGAAAGCTGGTAGTTCATGTCAAGCTATAGATCAAGTTAGCCGCAAAGCAGACGGCAGAGTTCTTGTTGCTTATTTTTTTTCTCAGTATTACTGCTATTTATCAGCATGTCCTTGTAGTCGCCTATTGAAGCCATGCTTAAGGAATAAATGATAAAGCTCTCACTTCATTCTTGATGGATTCAGAAAGGTCGTTTCAAGTGGTTGGTCTGCTCTGGCAGGGGGGTTGGACTTGATGATCTCCAGAGGTTCCCTCCAACCCCTAACATTCTGTGATTCTGTCTTTGCTGGTTTTATATCTTGACATGCAGAAGTAACACCACATGCCTTGGGACTATTATAATGTAACTTCAGGCATAATTTTTCAGCCAGTTTTCCTTTAAATTTTCTACTGTGTTGTTGTTTTGTATTGTTTTAATTTTGCTTAGTTATTGTAGATTATAATTAACTGTATAGAATATTAATTTTTTTCAGGTGCTGTAATTTTCTTTATAAAATCATAGAATGGTTAAGGTTGGATGGGACCTTAAAGATCATCTAGTTCTACCTCCCCGCTGTAAGCAGGGACACCTTCCACTAGACCAGGTTGCACAAAGCCTCATCCAACCTGGCCAACCTATCCCAGTGCCTTACTAGCCTCGTAGTGAAGAATTTCTTTATATTGTCTAACCTAAATCTCCCCTCTTTCAGTTTAAAACCATTACCCCATGTCCTAGCACTGCCCTCTCTGTTGAAAAGCCCCTCCCCCACTTTCCTGTAGGCCCCTTTAGGTATTGGAAGGCCACTGTAGGTCTCTCTGGAGCCTTCTCCAGGCTGAGCAGCCGTAACTCTCTCAGCTTGTCTTCATAGCAGAGGTGCTCTAGCCCTTTGATCATCTTTGTGGCTCCAGAGCTGTACACAGTACTCCAGATGTGGTCTCACCAGAGCAGAGTAGAGGGCCAGAATCACCTCTGTCAGCCTGCTGGCTGTGCCTCTTTGGATGTAGCCCAGAATGTGATTGGAGGTTTTTAACATTGTAAAATCTGTGTGTCATGTATTTTGTTCTCCTTTCTTCACTTGCCTCTACTTTACAACCAGTGGAACAAAGCTTAGTCTGCATTTTAATATTATATAATAGCAGTTCAGACTTTGAACACATTAGAAGTGCTCTGGCTGTTTGTGATTACAGTGTAGTCCCTGACTACTCTTCTCTGTAAGAGTCCTGCAAAATAACAGGAATTGTGTAGTTAGTTCTGTTCTTACTATAAAACTGAGTTCCATTAACTTTTTCTCTCCTATGCGAATTCCGTTCTCTTCTACCTTTGTTTGTCTTTGTCCCTTCACAGTGTGTCTTTTGGTCAAAGTGTCAGTATCTTTAAGTTTCTTGTTATGACAAATAAATCCTGGATATCAGTTTCATACCACTGGACTATTTGTATGGTTTAATGTCTAAATATAGATGCAAGGATTAATCTGTAGTAGACAACTATCCTGTATGCACAAAACAAAGTGTAAAAAAAAAAAAGCGAAGTATATTTTCTTTATCTTCTTTTTTGCTTAGGAAAAAGTTCCTGCATATTTGGCAACATCTCCAATACCCACTGAAGACCAGTTTTTTAAAGACACTGACAATCATTTGAAATCAGGTGAAAACGAGAGAATATGTTCAAACTCAGAAATTCCACACTCCGTGGAAACAGAGGCTGTATTTACTCCAGGTTCCGTGAAAAAGAAGAAAAGAAGAAGAAAGAAATACAAACAAGATAGCAGGAAGGAAGATCAGATCTCTGCTACTGGGACAGAAGAGATTTTTGAAATGGAAATAAGCTCAGATGATGAAAAAAGTGTTCAACCCCTAAGGTAAGCTGTCAGATACTTGCTGACTGCTTTCACTGTTATTACTGAACATTTAAAATGTGGCTTATACCTTTCCTATATGCAAGTAATGCATAAGTTTCAGTAGGCTCTGGGTAGGCATTTCCTCAAGGAAGACAGAACTCCGAACTATTATTTTCCACATCTTTACAGAATCCTTTAAGTTTGGCCATTTTGTTTTGAACTTGAAATGCATTTAAGCCCATTCTGGTGAAGAAGCATTGTCATCATCAGTTATTTGACTCAGAAAAAGTTATAGTGTAATTTCTCTGATGAAACAGAGTGTTCTGGTATGTTTAGTAACCTTTACATAAGCTGCAGTGTGGGATGCCTGTAGTACACCACGTCTGAATTTGACTTCTCTGTAACTTGAAGTTTACTTTGGTTACTGAAAGCTGTGTAAATGAATGACTTTTCACATTAGTAAAGAGAATTCAATACATATGTGTAGTTATAAAGGACTGTGGGGGCAGCACAGAAATCAGTCCTGTGTTTTGAAGTGGATAAACTATTAGTAAAGTGGAGCTTGTGGTAAAGTAGTAGCACATACTAATAAGCTGAAGAAGCTTATATGAGTAGTAGGAAAGATAGTAATGGAAGAAAGCTATCAAGCATATAAATGCTTAAAATCAAGGAAAGGCCTGCTTATGAGTTTTATGTTTAAGTTTCTTAGGCTGCTTAACAGAAGAAGTGGACTGAGTTTGTAGAAAAAGCTAGCTGCTTTATTGGACAGCATGACTGTTAACTGTAATACTGGCTGAATAAATTCAAGATCTGGTCTGGGAATTGGAAGAATGGTTTGGTATATGGCAAAGTATAACCAAAAAAGCTATTTCAGTAAGGGTCTGAAGGAGTTTAATAAATACGAGTCAAAAAGGTTAGAAAAACAGAAAAATGTTAATCTGTTATTGCACCTGTGCACAATAAAACACAACAAACAAAATCTGAATTTTGGAGGGTTGTCTAGAATATCTGGAGCTTTCTTAGATAATTCCCCTTATTTTTTTCACTGTCATATCTATGTCAATGAATTTTCATTTCGATACTCACTGCTCTGTTTAAGTATGGGAATTGGTGTTTTGTTTGGTTTGAGGTTTTTCCTTTCTTCCTTTTTTCCAGTTTATGAAAAGCAAGATCTTTATTCAGTCTTCAGCAACAAAGTATTAAGATGATAATAACTTGTTGTAGTGAAACCATCAAAAATAAAAGCAACCATCAAGTACAGGGAGAAAGAAAATATTATCCATTAATTATTTATTCTGTATTTAATAAATTATTACAAATATATTGAGAATTTAGGAGTGTCATACCAACGATGGCTGCTTTCGTCCCATTATTAGAATTCAAATTGCTATTCTAGCAATAATCTTAATTTGATTAGAGTTGAATAAAAAATTGTAGGTTTGACTGAAAAGTCAAATGTTTAGTCACAGCTGAATAGACAGTGATGTTTCCATAAAGTTTACTCTGGTTTTATTTTTTGTAGCTCTTACAGTGAAAGATTAAAACAGCTTCTTATTTGCAAACCACATTTTTTACATAAATATAAACAGAAACAGCAGTAGAAATGCATTCTCAAGAGTGTTGTGATGTGAAAGGTAGATGATCTTGTATATAAGAATGCTGTGTCCTTGTTAATAGTAAGTAAATGTAGGACTGAAAAAAAAATTGTAGTAATGAAAGCCCAGAGACAGTAAGCTTATGCCCCTGTATCTGTTAGTGGTGTTCATAACACAGTCGTTCCAGTGGCCTGCCAAGGCAGGAAACGGTGTATGCCTATCACAAGGCATTTTTTTTTTCTTTCCAGTTAAGATACAGTTATGAAAAATGTTCTCATAAGCTTTCTTTTCATGTCCTGTTCAGATGGAAGGTGATATCAGCAGTTTTGTTTTGGGGTTTGGTTTTTTATAGTTACAAATGTGTGGCTCTGAAAAAAATTTAAAAAAACAACAAACAAAACCAAAACCAACACAATGATTACTAGACACAGCTTTAGATTTCAAAGTGAAACTAGGAAAGGAGAAGGGAGCCTGGTGTTCCAACAGGAAGGTAAAAAATTCAGCCACAGGTACCCTTATGTAATGTCTTTATCTATTTCTATTTTTATAAAAGTGAAAACCAGGCTCTTTCCTGTTCCTTGGGAAAATCTATTTCTAAGTGTTTTTGCAGCTTTTTAAAAAAATGTCCTTTGTCTTGTCTAGCTAGTATTCAGATACGTTAGTCATGCTTCAGATATGTTAGTCATACCAAGAGGACTGAGATTATAGTGTGTACAACTAGGAAACAGCACTATGTTTCCAGTGCTAAGGGTGTTAAAGAGTTAAAGTATTTATTTGCCTCTAAAATCTTATGCATTTACTAAGACCATGTATAAAGTGGATAAGAATGAAACAAAGTGGTAGTTCTTTTAATAAATATTGCAAACTAAATCACTTAGAATTTATAATGCAACTTGAAGGTATGAATTGATGCATACTGGTTTTCCTCTCTTATTTTCAATAATCTTTAACTGCATTTGGGTTTTTAACCTTCGCATTTATCCACTTACAGATGAAGTTTGATTTTTTTTTTTTGATGCTTCATATGAATTCACTTGGTTGCTAAGTCCCAGTAAATGAAATCTGTTTGCTATCCCCTGTGTGTCTCTCATCTGGCCCCTCTTTGAAGTTATAATAATGAGGACCTCTCTAATATTTTTTTCTCTTTAATGTTCGCTAATACCTTTTTCCTCTTTTGGAGATACTTAGCACTGCATACAAAGAATAGCATGAAACAAATTTTCTATCACAGTTAGCTTGGTTTATGAATACAAAGGATGTACAGTCTCTGCAGTTCTCAAGTTCAGCTGTCATCATCATTACTACTCCTTAATAAGAAGTGGAGCGATTAAGACATCTTGAGAGTTCTGTTTTTAACATGGTCTAGGCTGTTTTCCAAATTAAAGACTTGTGCAAATAAGGTTACCACTGTAACTGCTTAGGGTCTAATGGGCTGTATTGAGTCAGCTTGTAAATTATAAATATTTATGATAGATAATCTTAAAATATTTTCCCTATTCATAAGAGAAATTAGCACTAACATTCCAAAAACAAGTCCAGTGCAACTGTGTTGCTAATGGAAGAAAAACACTTTTTCTTTTTTCTTTCATAATCAAGGCTTAAAATAATTTGTATTGCATTTTACACTCAAATTCCAGGCTTATCTTCCTTGTATTCTATCCACTGTATTGCCACAGTGCCCTTGATCTAACCTCAAAACAAGTTAGTTGTATCCTGAGAATAGCTATTTATTCAATTAAGTGCAGAAAGTAGTTATGATGGTAAGATTTAAAAGGAATTTCATTGTAAAATAGAATTCATGCCTGCTCAATGAGTTTTACTGTTGTTCGTGTTTTTTTTGTTTTGTTACAGTTATTGAGTAGACTTCCCATTACAAAACAAACCCCACTGTTCAGAAAGTACAGTACTTCTACCTTCTTGTCATAGTTTATGTTAATTTGTAAACTCTTGGGTAAATTGTGAGGCTAGTACTTACCCCTGTTTTCTTACTGATTTTCATTTGTTAAATGTGCAGTTGTAAAGTGCATTGTCACAACTACCTTTTCTGTTTAACTTTTCCAGTGATTCTAAGGTTTACACAGGAAAGGTTATGTGTAAATCTTCATGTTAATCTTTCTGTTTTGGTAGTATTAGCTGGCTGTAAGAGGACTATTATTTATGCTGTTGTGAATTCTTCAATATTAACTTCCTATGTGTCAGGAGTAGTAGATTTTTAAACTGGCAATATTTTCAAGTATTAGTAAGAGATTTTTTTATGCATTTTAAGTTACATAGAGGTGTGTGGCAAACAAATTCTTTCAGCTCTATATACTTTCTTTTGATCTGAAATTTTTAATAACATAAAAGTAACTCTTCTAACTGAAATAGTAACTCAGATTTCTTATAGATGACTTAATGTCTCATGTATCTCCACAGAGGATCCTCAAATTCATCACCAAAGGGTGAAGAACAAAAAGAATCTTTGATTTATCACTCAAAGGATCATTACCCCTTATCTGATGGAGACTGGTCCCCTCTGGAGAAGTAAGTAACTTTGTAATGTCATAATTTGTAAAAGGATTAATATATTCATTTTAAAAATGCATTTGCCTCTTTATTAATTTTTCTCCCTGATCTGTAAAGCTATCAAACATGTTTAACTTTTGTGATACTGAGTGCAGCATTTGATACCTAGTTGAAACTTCAGGGAACTTTCCTCTGTACTGTATGTATGAAGCAAAATCTGTATCTTTTGAAATCTTTACACCCCCCCCCAAAAAAGGAAAAAAGCAAACAACTTTCTTATTAAAATCCACTATTCAAGATAGTAAATACAGTTAATAATAGGTTGAGAAGGGTATGGAAAACTAATATGCTCCCTGTGATTCACCCTAGCATAAGCAACACTTAATATGCCATAAAACACAAGTGTTGAGTGTATAAGTTAGTTTACCAGGTGAAGTAATGCAAATTGCTCAAGGTAAAGCTATGTTCTAAATCTTGTATCATATTCCACTTAAGAACAAAGGATTTGCTAGTTACTGCAGTGATACCAGATACAGTACAAATTGATTGTGGATTCTTAGAAATTGCGTCATACAGCTTGCCAGGCAGTTTTCAGTTACCATGACTAAGGCACTTTTTAAATATACATTCAAGCTCTTCAGTTTCTGATGTTCATGCTGCTTTGTTCTTCTTGTGTTCAGTTTCTAGATTTTTTTTTGAGGCTCATCCTTTGTATTTCAACACTTAACATCTATCTCTATTTGCATAAGAAAGCATTCTGTCCAGTTGTGGTAGTACTTGAGGTAACTGTCATACTTTTCCTGAAAACTGGACATAGGGAAGGGCATACATATAGCATATAGTGTCCAGAGCAGTATCCTGGTTCATCTTAACTCTCTGGTGAGTGTCTAGTTTTACTGCTTTTCAGTTTAACTGGGGAATTTGCCTCATAGCAGATACATTGATAGTGTCATTAGGGATCACTGGTCAGCCTTGTATGATACCCGTTGTTGCTTGTTAGCTGCTCAGTGCACAGGGTTCTGCTCTTCTATATCAAATATGACAGTGCAGAATAGAAAAGATTAAACTTCAGAAAATAATTCTTTAAGTGCATAAAATCTCTCTGCTTCTGGTGGTTTCAGGGTTATGGCCTCAGGGTCTGAATGTGCACACCACACTTGGTGCCTGCTAATTCCTCCAGTGCATAGCTTGCTAATGAACAGAAGCAGTTGGACAGGAAATCCCATTATAATTCCCTTTTTATGTTTTGAGCTGACAACCAATGACATCCTAAATTGTACTTGATGAGGTGTAGTCTTCAAATGTTCCTCAAAGGTTTGTTGTTTGTGACTGCAGTGCAGTCAGTGTTTGACCCTGAGGATTAATGTGGTGCTGTATGGGTTATATCACCTAGATAATTGTAGCATGGAGGCAAATACTCCTTTTCAGTTTATAAAACTAGCTAACAGAGATTAGCAGGCTGTATCAGGGAAGTAAGAATCATGTCTTCTTGTTTGTACCTCATGTGAGATACCAAAGCTCTTTTGGGTTTGCTTATTTGTTGGTTTTTTTGGAGATTCTTTTTGTTGCTTGTTTGTTTGTGGTATTTTTACAAGAACCTATCTGGTACAGATGGCAGTGACAGAAATTGACAATTTTCCTTTCCCTCTTTGGGGAGGAGGGTTGAATGTGGGATTGTCTCTCGTATGAGACATCTAGGAGGAGAAATTTTGCATTAAATTAATTATCCTAAGCAACCAAAGAAAGATTCTATAATGTAGCCATGGTACAGTGAAAGAAATAGGAGTGTTTAATAAGCTCTTTTTTTTCAATGAGGACAGATCTGTTTGTTCCACACTCTTGAATAAACCTAAAAAGCATAACCATTGACTATTTAAAACCTGATATCATCAATATTCTTCCTATTTTAACAATGTTAGCATTAATAGATTACTATTACAGGCATGGGCCTTTTGACTAAAAACTTCTCCCCAAGAATGATATAGAAAACATGTGCTTTGGGGGAAGTGGAACAGACTCAGATTCCCGAAGTCCTGAAGTATTCAGTGTTTTGCACATACTGCTGAATATTAAGGATTAGGCTTAGAAACAGGTTACTATATATGCATGGCTTCCAGTTGACTTGTGATATAGACAGAATGAATTATTTGGCACAAAGGGAAAATGAGTTCATATTCCTCATGAAAACTAATAAATACATGAATTTTCATTGATCTGTTACTTTAAGCCCTAATAACAGTGCAGAAAATGTAATTTCTGTAGGAAATTGTTGAAGGAGAACTGGGAAGGGGAGAATCATTAAGTGGTTTCCTTTTTATATCCCTGGATGATGAAGGTTTAAAGTTGTCAGTGTGATGATGAATCATCACTGTAGACTTGTTTAAGTGTCCTGTTATCTTGGATTTTGTGGTGTTCCTCATAGTAATGTGAGGGATTCTTACTCTCATGATTGTGATCTGATCTGTGTTCTATTTTTACAGTCTGAATTATGGTCAGTTTAGTCTTGAATGATACTGCAAAACCCTGGCTTCATGAACATCCAGAAAGTTTCAAATATGATGCTGCATTAAACAGCTAATCCTTGCAGGAATTTTGTAAGGGGAAAAAAAAATAACCCAGAAGTTAAACTTATATTAAGGATTGCTGTAAAATTTCAATATTAAATAATAGAGCAGCCTGAATCGGAAAGGACCAGAAGAGGTCATCTGGTCCAAACTTACATGGGAAAGGGAGATTAGATGAGATTATCTAGCACTCTGTCCAGTAACAAATCAAAAATGTCTCATGATAGGGACTGTGTCCCTGAAAAGGTTGTTCTAGTGAATGATTATTCTCCCTGTAAAAAATGTATTATATCAAGATTAAACCTCTCCCAGTACAACGAGTGCAAAGACAAATTAAAAGTCCTGCACCTGGGATAACAAAACCAAAGAGTTTGGACAGGCTTGGATCTGTGTGGCTGGGGAGCAACCTTGTTGAAGGGACTGAGGGGGTACTGGTGATGGTAAGCTAAACACAAGTCAGCAGGGCATTGCTGCAGCAACAAGGCAAATTGGATCCTGAGCTGCATCTGCAGCAGAGATGGAGATATGATCATCCCTGCTGTATTTGGCACTGGTCAGGCCACACCTGGAATGCTGTGTCCAGTTCTGGTCCCTACAATTCAAATTTTATATATATATATCACAAACCAAACAAAATGTGCTGTGAATGTTGGAGTGTAAAAAGAGCAGCATTTCTATAATATGCAATATAATTGACCTGTTCAAGAAAGGATAGACTTGGGCCTTTCCCAGCATTAAATGCTAGTTCAACACAAGCTCTTGTGTTTCCTTTCCTCCCCTAAGATCATAAGAGCAAAATTATTTTGAATTCACACCTTTCTGTCATTTTGTAGTGTGAATTCTTCTGTCTTAAAAGTAGTCTTGGCTAAAGTAAATTTCAGAGGTCTGTTTCTGATTTCTGGTTAATAACCACGGCAGGAAAAATAGGACGGAACTTTAAAAGGTCATGTAGTGCAAATATATCTGAAGGTGAAGGAAGTTTTCAAGTCATCTCCATTTTCTCTCCTAAGTTTGTTAATGTTGTTTTCCCTGTATCAGGAATTGGTCTTGTTTTGTGCATTTGTGAGTTAGGTTTTTAGGACTTCTATTAGTCAAGTGTTGGCCTTGCAAATTTAAATGCTGTATTTTTACAGAGGAAAGGAGCTTGAAGCTAATTTCTGTCTTACTTTTAGAGAATTTTTTTGTTTGTTCTGTTTTGCTTGAAAAATTCAATGTTGGCTGAAGGGAAAGCTATACCTAAACTGCAGATATAGTGGAGAAATCTGTTTAGGGTGATCGCTATGTAAGTCCTTTAATGTGATTTTGGTTTTAACCTAATTTCTCACTGTCTGAAAACCCTGCTGGGCTTCTTGCCATGTTGCTGAATAATTGAAGCTCTGTTAAGCTGTAGAAAACTCTACCAACAGTAGCTGCACAACAAATGCATTTTAAATACTGAAGCTTTCTCTTTTTCTTTTTTCTTTTTTTTTTTTTTTTCCTTGTTGACTTGCTAGCCCTTTCTCTGATCCAGTCTGTCCTAAAAGTGATTCAGAACTAGAAGTTAAACCTGCTGAGAGCCTGCTTAGATCTGAATCTCACATGGAATGGACATGGGGAGGATTCCCAGAATCCACCAAGGTAATTGTATTTATTGTCTTTCATTTTATGAACTGAGTTTTGGCATATCTAAAATTGTGTCCTAAAACGGGGCATGAAATCTGCGGTTCTTCACAGTAATTCATCTGAAATAGGAAAGTAGCACCCCCGTGTGGCTGGCTGATACTCGAATTTGTTGTGTTCAAAAGCTGGTCAGCAAATTCCAGAAAACCTAAAAGTCGAAGTCTGAAATGTTTCCATTTTTAGTTAGAAACTGAAGAAAGCAAATTCAGGAATGAATTTCCTTTATTTTTGGCAAAGTTCTAGGTCATTCCAGGGGGACTGTAGCCTTGATAAATTTGGTATCTAATGAGAGAGCTGGTGACAAAAGCCTTGGTACATCCACATATATGCGTTTTTCTTGCCATGATTTGGTCAAGTCAGCACTTCCTCGGTGCCAGTTTCTTTACTGAAGTTGTAAATAAGCTAGTATGAAGCTTCTGTTGCAGGGAACTCTGCTGATAAGGTGGGAAATGTTTTGTGTGGCTAATGTACATGTTTAAATACTTACCTGGCTTATTTATGACCAGGACTTGTACCATGAGTACAAGGTTAATGTTTAGACCAGAATAAAACAAACATGTGAAGTGAAAGGATTGACAAGAGTTTTGTTTTTCAGATAAGCAAGAAAGAGAAACTGGAACATCCTAGAACAGCTACCATTACTCCATCAGAGAAGACTCATTTCAGGGTCATCTTGAGCTCTGATGAAGTTGAAGATGATGATGATGTGAAAGATTCTGTCTGTACCGTACTGAAACCTGAGCCAAGAAGTCATCCTCTGCTTAAGCAGATGGATGTTAAAGATTCTGTTGCTTCTGCAGTCACAGAACCTCAAGATCTGTTGCCATTAGATGCTGATCATCATTCCAGACTGTTGGTGGACCCTTTACCAGAAACAAAACCAACAGCAAAAATTGACTCTCCTTCAAAAAAGAAAGGTATATAACAAAGCTGTTAATTCTTTCCTTCAGTGTGATCTATTAAACTTGAGGCCGTAGCAGAAAAAGTTAAATGTGTCTTTTCAATTGTTCCTATTTAAAGACTTGTCTGACTAAAACTGTAATTAAATAATGAATTTATAAATAAATTTATAAATTTATAAGTGTCTGAATCTTCCACAATTATGTTTGTGTTTAATGTGTTTGGATAGCTTCATCTTAGTAACTTTAATTGTCAAAATTAACAGGGGTGCACAAACGAAGTCATCATCAGGGGCCTGACGATATTTACTTGGATGACCTAAAGGCTTTGGAACCTGAAGTTGCAGCACTCTATTTTCCTAAAAGGTAATTTTGAATCAAGGTTCTGTGTATCTGGGGTTATAGTGCAGTTGTGCTATGTGAGTTATTACATGTATGATTTAGGTGTTTATGTGCCAGTTTTGATAAAAAGAATTGGACTTAGGATTTGTAGTTTTTTGTGGAGTAGTCAGGACTGCTCTCATTGTGAAAATCTACTTCTGATTTGACAAGAAACACATTGAAAGACCATGTGGGAGGTCATTAGAGTTTTCATCTTTGTGGAACCTGTATGTTCTACAAATACAAAGGGGGTTAAGTTTGAACTGCATGCTCCTTTTGCACCTGTACTCTATTTTGACACATTACTAGCTCTAGATAAGCATGCATTAGTTTATTTTTTGCATATCCTGTACATCCCTCCCAACTTTTTTTTTTAATATCAAAAAAGACAAACAAAAAAAATCCCCCAAGATTTTCATGAAAGGCAGCTCAGTATCAAAATTACTCGTTTAGTTTTTTTCAACAAAGTCAAAGCATTTTATACTCCTAAATGACTCTCCAAAAGAATAAATCTCTAGAAAGACCTTTGTAAAAATACAACTTAATAAGAAGTAAGTTCCTATTGATTTATGTTAAACCTAAAATTGTAAACTTTTGAGTATTTAGTGATTACATTGCTTGGGATCAAACTAATAACTCTAACCTTAGATGACAACAGGATATTTTTATTTAAAGACCACCTTTCTTTTGTATCATACTTTTTCCAAACACACAGTGTTCTAAAAACATCAAGCAATGTTTTTATTCTTAATCTACAGCTTTCTGGTAAAGATCAAGGACGATAATATTGTTCTGCAAAAACAGAAAGTAGAGTATATTTTCCCCATTTAAATGCAATTCTGTTGCAGGCAAGAGAAATGTAATTACTTCCCAATTTAGGTGAATATTAGGAGAACTGGAAACTGTCAGTTTTCTAGTATTATGGAAGGGTTGGGAGTGTGTGTTTACATCTGGTAATTGTTTGGGTGGTTTGAAGTTTATGTTGTAAACTGATGTAGTGTTTAAATGCAACAGCAAGATGGCTTTTTTTGAGTAATCATAGTGTGTTCTGTAATCTAAAATCTGTATTTATTTTTTGCAAGTGAAATACTTAAGAGAAAATGTGGACTTCTTTCCTTTAGTGATTCTGATCCAGGTTTCAGGCAATGGACAGAGTCCGATACCCTTTCCGGTTCCCAATCACCCCAATCAGTAGGAAGTGCTGCTGCTGACAGTGGAACAGAATGCATGTCTGATTCTGCTATGGACTTGCCTGATGTAACGCTTTCACTTTGTGGAGGTCTCAATGAAAATGGAGAGATTTCTAAAGGTATGTGAAATACTAGAACAAACAGTAATAAAGCTCAGGCAGCTAAATGAAGTGGTTTGAATGCTCTGATTTCCACCTGGCAAAGCTTTGGCCGATTATGCTCATGTTGAGAACAGGGATTGCTTCATTTTCTAAAATTCTCCAGCATTTGCCAAGCAGAGATAGCAGAATTTAACCTAGTTAATCGAGAGCATTTGATGCCTTGAGAAGCTTTCAGTCGTCTTTTTTGCACTATGTATTATATATCCGACTAACCACTCTTGTTTCTGGCTGCAGTTACTGACATAGTCCTATATAAATCTTCACAATTCATATTCTTTCCAAATGCCTGATAATTTTTATTTGTATTTTTTGCAGCTGTTAAAAACCTTTTGCTGTTGTGTTGTACTGTCTTTTCCCCTGCTCTGCTTTTCATATCCTAATGTTTTGTTAACCTTCAGAATTTCACCAGTTGATTTCTCTCTCTTAATGCTCTGGTTAATTCTAATATTGAAATTGTATGCATTTTTGAGGGAGCTTCTAGGACCACATAATCTGCATGAACATCTACTACAACATTTTTAGTATTAGTTTTTTTTAATGGTCATCCAGTCTGTAATGCATCAAGTGAAATTTAAATGCTTATTAATAAATGCTCAGAACTGCTGTCTTGGTAATGTGGTAGTAATACTGGATTTGATTAAAATAAATTGTCTTCCTTGCAGGGGTCTTACACTAAATTAATTTCTGCCAACTTGTATAGTCAATAGTAATGAAAATGCTCTAAATAGTCAGTGTTTAAACAAACCTGGTAGGCTAACAATTGCCTTCCCCCTTTTAGTGTAGTGTGTAGGCCCCTTACCTGCCATAATAATTTTTAAAGAAAACTTGTTTAGACAAGCATGGCTCTCTTTTTTTCCAGCCTGCAAACTGAACTAGTTCCTACCTTCTCCTTATCCTCCCTCTTCTAATTTCTTAATTCTCATTACTGTTGAGTGTTGAAGTGGTACGAGGCTTTCCCTGTTACTGAGGAGACAGTCACAAGACTCCTGGCAGCAGGTAGGCCCTAACAGCATATCTGAGTGATGTTGCGAGATCATCCAAACACTCTGACGTGACAGAAAGCATTTTCCTAGATACAAACAAATCAGACATCTTGGGATTTTATATTATAATTTTTAATTAAAAATCTGCTTCTATTGCAGAAAAATTCATGGAACATATTATTACTTATCATGAATTTGCTGAAAATCCTGGACTCATAGACAATCCTAATTTGGTAATAAGGATTTATAACAGGTAAATTCTCTATATAATATAATTAGGTCATAGAAGATCTCATTTAAAATCTATCCTTTAAAGTGCATTTCTTAGCTTCCTTGCAATTTGTGTTTTCAATGGATCAGTTTCTCAGTCTCGAAGAGAATTATTTTAAACTGAACATTTGCATTAAATTTAGCTTTAACTGAAGTGAGATTTTCTCTGTCCATTTCTCTGTCAAATGTTGAATTGTATATTATAGAATCACAGAATGGTTTGAGTTGAAAGGGACCTTAAATATCATCTAGTTCCAGTCCTCTGCATTGGCTGGGACTCCTGTCACTAGATCAGGTTGCTTAGAGCCCCATCCAACCTGGTCCTGAAAACTTCCAGGGAGGGGGCATCCACAACTCCCCTGGGCAACCTCTTACAGTGCTGCACCACCTTCACATGAAAGAATTTCCTCCTAATGTCTAACCTAAATCTCCCCTCTTCCAATTTTGATCCATTACCCCTTGTGCATTCACTACAAACCCTTGAATAAAGCCCCTTCCCAGCTTTCCTGTAAGCCCCTTCCAGGTACTGGAATGCCGCTCTGAGGTTCCTGCGGAGCCTTCTCTTCTACAGGCTGAGCAGCCCCAACTCTCCCAGCCTGTCTTCATAGCAGAGGTACTCCAGCCCTTGGATCATCTTCGTGACCCTCCTCTGGCTTCTCTTCAACAGCTCTGTGTTCTTCTTATGTTGGGGGCTCCAGAATTGGACACAGTACTCTAGGTGGGATCTCAAAAGAGCCAAGTAAAGGGGGAGAATCACCTCCTTTGACCTGCTGGCCACACTGCTTATGATGTAGTCCAGGTCAGAGTTGGCTTTCTGGGCTCCAAGCACACATTGCCGGTTCCTGTTGAGTTTCTCATCCGTCATCACCCCCAAGTCTTTCTCCAGGCTGTTTTTGATCCATTCTCCACCTAGCCTGTATTTGTGCTTGGGATTGCCCTGACCCAGGTGTAGAACCTTGGACTTGGCCTGGTTGAACTTCATGCAGTTTGCACAAGGCCACTTCTCAAGCCTGTCAGGGTCCCTCTGGATGGCATCCCTTCCCTCCAGCATGTCGACCTCACCACACACATTGGTATTGTCAGCAACCTTGCTGAGGCTGCACTCAGTGCCACTGTCTATGTTGCTGACAAAGATATTAAACAGCACTGGTCCCAGTACTGACCCTTGGGGAACATCACTCATCACAGGTCTCCAACTGGACATCGAGTTAATCACCACTCTTTGAGTGTGACCATCCAGCTGGTTCCTTACTCAATGGGTGGTCCATCCAGTGAATCCATACCATTCGAGTTTCGATACCAGGATGTTGTGCAGGACAGTGTCAGAAGCTTTGCACAGGTCCAGGTAGATGACATCAGTTATTTTTCCTTTGTCCACTGATGCTGTGACCCCATTATAGAAGGCCACCAAGTTAGGCAGGATTTGCCCTCGATGGAGCTGTGTTGGCTGTTACTAGTCACCCCTTTGCTTTCCACATGCAGTAGCAGAACCTTCAGGAGGATCTGCTCCATAATCTTGCTGAGCACAGAGGTGAGACTGACTGATCTGTAGTTCCCTGAGTCTTCCTGTTTTCCCTTCTTGAAAATGGGAGTTATGTTTCCCCTTTTCCAGTCAGTGGGAACTTTGCCAGACTGCCAAGACTCTTCAAATATGATGGACAGAGGCTTTGCAACTTCATTGGCCAGTTGTGGCCAGCCAGCCAGCCGTGGATGAATCCTTTCAGGTCCCATGTACTTGTGCACCTTCACGTCCTTCAGATGGTCACAAACCTGCTCTTCTCCTACAGTAGGGAGATCTTCCTTTTCACAGTCCATGCCTTCACCTTCTTTAACTTAGGTGGTGTGACCAGAGCCTTTGCCAGTGAAGACTGAGGCAAAGAAGTAATTGAATACTTCAGCCTTCTCTATTTCCTGCATGGCCAGGTCTCCAGTTTTCTACTGAAGTGGGCCCACATATTACCTCATCCTCCTCTTATCAATGACATACCTGTAGAAACTTTTCTTGTTATTCTTAACATCCCTGGTCAGGTCCAACTCTATCTGTGCTTTGGCCTTCCTTACCTGATCCCTTACTTCTCTGACAACTTGTCTGTACTTCCCCCAGGATACCTGTCCCTGCTTCCATTCTCTGTGTACCTTGTTTTTACATTTAATTGTGTCCTGAAGCTCCTTGCTCATCCATACAGGCCTCCTGGCTCTTCTGTCTGCCTTCCTCTTTGTTGGGACATATAGCTCCTGGGCATGGATGAAGTGATCCTGGGATGTGGACCAGGTTTTGTGGGCTCTCCTCCTCTCCAGGGCTTTGTTCCACTATATCCTATCAAGCAGATCCCTGAAGAGACCAAAATCTGCTCTCTTGAAGTCGAGGGTAGTGAGTTTGCTTCACTCCTTCCTCACTGCCCTAAGGATCCTGAATTTGACTGTGTCATGGTTGCTACAGCCTAGTCTCCCATTGAGTTTTACATCATCAACCCGCCAGTCTCTGCTGGTGAGAACAAGATATACTAAAATAACTCTGCTTGCAGAAAACTTCAGTGTTACTTGTTGGCAACAAATGCATTTGTTTCAACAAAAGGGTAGTTTACTCACTGATATTTATCGACCTCTAGTCAGGTTTTGTAATATCTTACCAATAACATATTTCAAAACAGGTATTATAACTGGGCGCTGGCTGCTCCAATGATTCTGAGTTTGCAGGTGTTTCAGAAGAGTTTACCTAAGGTAAATTGATACATTTATACTTTTTTAAAAAAAATATTTTGCATGTAGTAACACATTATTATCTCTTGATTTTGTTTTTCTGTACAAATTAAAAGCATGCCTAATGTTTCAGGCTACTGTTGAGTCTTGGGTCAAAGAAAAGATGCCAAAGAAGTCTGGAAGGTGGTGGTTCTGGCGCAAGAGAGAAAGCATGACTAAACAGGTAATTGAGACTTATTTTGATCCCCCCTTCCCCTTTTCTATGCAGTTAAAAATTGCAGTATGTCAGAAGTGCCTCAGAACACTGCTCATAAAGCTCTGTCACTGACGGCCAGCTGGGAGTTACTCCGTGTTGCAGAAGCTGTAGCTGCATCTGTATATTTAGCCTTAAATATTACATCTTTATTTGCTGTTACTAGTTTCTTCATCAACATCTGTTGTATCCAGCTGTTGCACAATATTCCTAAAATTCTTTCTTCTAAGCCATAAGAAGTTGTCAAAGCTGCTCTTTAGTCACTGGAATATGTTTTAGGAGTGTATACACAAATAAAATAGTAGGTGCTGTGCTGCATAATAGATGTTATGCTGAGAAACCCCACTTTAGACTAAATTAAGCTTTCTAAACCTTGAGTATGTGCCTCAAAGTGGGTTGACAGCTCCTTTAGTGTGAAATTCATCATGCACTAGCAGATCTCAAGTGCTGGCATGCAGAATTTTGTTTCCTGAAATAAAAAAGCTTTAGTGGGTCCTTTCTTCATAAGCATCCTTTTGTTAAACAATTTACAGAATGAGTGATTCTGAGACTTACTGTATTGATAGGTATTTGTTTAAGTGTGAACTATGAATTCACTTGGATCTGTTAAAAATGCTTAAAGTGTCAATTTGTTTGTTATTATCGCTTTGCTTTTAGATACCAGAGGCAAAAGAGGGAAAAACTGAGACACAAAGAGCAAATGAACTGCCAGCAACTATAAAAGAGCAAGTTAATAGTAGGTATGTTCTTATCTGAAGACTACTTTGTGTATCTTTTTTCCTTTCTTTTGGTGTTTTGGTTTGTTGTGGGTTTTTTGTTATTGCTTTGGTTTTTGTTTTGTTTTAAATGGAGAATTCTGTAGGAATGTACTGCAGGAAGAAACATTTTCCTCTAAGCTACTGAAGAGGAACCAGATGTGTTTAGCAAACAATTCAGCAAACTAATGTGGCAGCAATCATTGTAGGCGCTACAAATACACTGCACTTATTTTCTAAATCCTTTTGTGTTTACTTCCTAAATCTTAACATAACTGACGGAACAACAAAGATATATATGACAACCTTTAGCAACAGGCTGCTACTCTGTAAATACGGTGGTGTTGTTTCTGAGATACTGTTAGGGGAGTGTGGGGTGTTTAGTGTGGTTTTGTTTGGTTGTTTTTTTCTGTGAAAGCGTAATACTGTATGAATAATTTAAGCCATGTGCAATTTTTTTTTGTGTTATTACATAATTGAAACAATAAAATGGTATTAATTACAGTGCACAGGTTGCCCAAGATTGTAGTTGAAAACTAGCAGTATTTAGCACAAAACTGTCCCAGTCTAGGTAATTTATTATGCATGTTCGTATTCTCCTATGATTTTACTAAGATACTTGTAAATGTTGTTGGTGTCTTAAAGACTTCAAAAACTAAATATACTGTGATTTAATACTTCAGGGAAATTAAATGCTGCTTTTAATCTTGAAATCTCTAACTAGCAGAAAAATAAGTCTGTGAATAGCCTTAAAGGTGAGTTACTTCACTAACTCATCACCCACAGTTTAAAATATGTAGTAACTGTAGCAGCTTTAAAAAAAACAACAACAACAAAACACAGTGTTATTCATTAAGTATTCATTTTCAGCTGCAGTTTACCCAATTAATCACACAGTATTGGTGACCACTTGCCACTGTCTCTTTACTAAACCTTCATGTGTGGAACCAGCTAGTAATAGTAGTATTTAGAGCTCCACCAATACTAGCATTCATGACAAATCCTACCTGCTTATTGGTGTATAGTAGCTTTGTCTGGGCATTTGCCATGGACTGTTAATCTGTGCTATCAGGCTAGTAGCAAACTCTCTCAACATAAGCAGAAATTACTCTTGCATAAGAATCTTATACCATTAAAAAAGGATTTTCTGTAGCTTATGTTTATTCTGGTTAATGTTATGTTAGACCTCCAGAAGATGATTCTTCTAGTGATGAAGCATCACAGGAGTTGAAGGAATCCCTGAAAATAGATTCTGCCCCAGTAGAGCATCCAGCCCATGGAAACATTCCATCTTATAAGAAGTCACTTAGGCTGTCTTCAGACCAAATAGTAAGTGCAATGCCTTTCTTGTACATTATACATAAAATATAAGTACATTTCACAGAGTAAAAATGATCTTCAGGTTACTTTTCTAGCAGTGGAAAAAATGAATGGGGAAATTTGAAAAGAAATTCAAAGTATTTTCCTGTGTTAGTATGGGCAGCTGCTGGGAATTTTTTTCTTCTGCTGTGTTTTTAAAAACCTGTGTTTGGATTAAAAATGAGAATTTCTTAAAAAATTCCATCGTCAAACTTCTGTATTAAGATGTTGCCCAGAAAGTGACATTTTTAGTGTCTGCAATTTGGATATCCTGGGCTCCAAACAGTCTAAGAACTGTACATTTAAACTGGTAAGCAGGTTATTCATTGCAGTCTAGTTTACAAGTTAGTTCTCTTACTGTCTAAATTTATAATCCTCATCAGAGGAGAATTTTGAGGAAGGAGCCTGCTAAGTAGAAAGTGTGGTTGCTTACTATGACAAACTAGAGTTCCACTTTGTAGTACTGTTAAGTCTACTGTGATAGCAAGAATTAAAGCAGCAGACTCAACTGTCCACTGCTGTAAGGAGATTCAGGAGCTATGGACGAATTCATGTACCCAGACTACAAAACAGATTTTGCCAGCAAAACTGCTGGTGTTGTGTTGAACCATGGTTCACTTCTTGATGAGGTGATCAAAATAAAGAAGGAAAAATATATGAGTAATTTTGTGTGTATCATTTAAGATCTTAAGAGTTTTATAGTAAGGGCAACTCTGTATTTTCAACTATTTTGTTTTATTCTAAAGGCAAAGTTGAAGCTCAGAGATGGCCCTAATGATGTTGTATTTAGTATTACAACCCAGTATCAAGGCACTTGCCGTTGTGCAGGAACAATATATCTCTGGAACTGGAATGATAAAATCATCATATCAGACATTGATGGAACAATAACCAAGTAAGTGTAATTTTTTTTTTTTTCCCTTGCTTTATTGATCCTGTCCTGCTTATCAAAGTAAGATGAAGAAATTTTACTTAAGATGACTGTTAAGGAATGTTCATTAACAGTCATGGAAAAAATGTGTTGCTTTGATTTTAAATTTTGCATTTACAGCAAACTAAAACTGTCTTTTACGAGAGAGGCTGGACTTGATGATCGCCAAGGTCTTTTCCAGCCTTGATAATTCTGTGATTCTGAAAAGAATAATGCAAAGGTGATAACGTTTACCATGTGGCTAAACTTCTCCAGGTTTAGCAGTCACAGGTTAACTTGGAAACTGACTTGTGCTGTATGGCCACACTAATTGCTCTGTCTGGAGTAGTTACAAATTCTGTTTTGAAATGGTTAGGACCTTATTCAGATACATTTCTGTAAATACTAATTATAAACTGTATATTAATTAGTGGTTGTCTTTAACAAAACTCATATACTTAGTATCAGCTATCTGATTTTGCTTTTAGGTCTGATGCTTTAGGACAGATCCTCCCTCAGTTTGGCAAAGACTGGACTCATCAGGGCATTGCAAAACTTTACCATTCCATAAATGAGTGAGTATGTAATCTATGGAGCTGTTAGGTTGTTCTGGAATTTGGGAATTAGTGGGCAGTTAACAATTGGATTGTTAATAATTACGCGGTTTATTACAATTTGTTGGTCTGAATGTTGGGAAGTGAGCTACTTCTGTCATTCACAAGCAATTTCCCCAGATGTATGCCTTTACAGGTGTGGAAGCTACTGCTACCAGTTTCCTTCTTAAATGTTTTATTCTGAATTTTAGTTTTTTAAAACTGTATGTAATGTTGTTGTGACTACAGAAGAGAAACATAATAGCAATAATCTCCCAAACAGTCATGTGTGTGTCTGCTTCCACTAACTCAGGTTGATCACAAAGCCTGTTACAAACACAGTACGCTGTAAATTCAAACCTAAATTGTGTCTTTCTAATGCATAAATATTTTGTGATTTTTACCAGACTCAAGCAAATGCTTCTTAAGATAGATTCCATATTCTGAAACAAGCCTAATGAACAGCTTGCCATTGCCACTAAGGGACGGTTGGTGGCCTGGCTCAAGTTTTCTGTCACTGTGTTGTGCTTCTGACATAAGCCAATGCAGTTCAGTAAAATAGTAGAAAAGTAATGCTGCAGGACAGCCATTTCCTCTTCCCCTTCCCTGAGGCAGCCAGCTGAACATGCTCACCTTGTGATCTCAAAGAACCTGCAGAAGCAGCCTGGGTGCTTTCCCCCTTGCAGCAGTGGTGAGGTGTTTGTTTAGTTCAAAAGTGGTGTGAATTACACCCTTCTAGATGTGCTGTCCATCTAAGGAGTATGTAGCTTTATGATATTTATGTCCAGTAACTTAGGACAGAATAAACCTGCATATTTTCTCCCCTTTCAGATTTGGTCCTTTTTTAGCAAACTTTTTCCCAAAAAAGGTGATGCCAGAAATAATACTTGCTGTTGAGAAGGATCACAGGATTATCAACTGTTAAACACTGGGTGATCCACTTGAAATAATCAATTTTTATCTTTGTTCTTAAGTTTAATAGACATTCCCCAAAAATGTTTGGGGTCTTAAAATCTGTTGTTGACCTTTGTTCTTGTGGCCTTTGTTCTGTAGGTAAATTTAATCTGTGGCCCTTTGCTGTCCATGGGAGAGAGAAGTAGTTCAGGTTATCTATTCAGTGCATCATAGAAGAATAGTTCTGGAATTATTGACCAAATTGAATCAAGTATTTGAAAAAGCACATAAACAGACCTTTTGTGCATTCAGTAACTGCGTACAAATCTGTGTAACAGATGAACCTACAAAGTCTGCAGGAAAAATTTAGGGGCTTGATGAGTGCTTCTCATTATCTGTCCTTAACGATGTCCTGCAAATTCTGTCAACAACCTGGAAAAATCCAACAACCAAGATAGGAGTTCTGGCATCTAGTATTATGTGATATAGATGATTGAAATCTTTGCAATCTTCTTACAGCTGGGCTGAAAGAACCTGGATGAAACCAATGTTGCACTTGTTTAAACACAATCTAGTCCATCTAATTGTCATCACAGTATTACCATCCCTGTTTTTTATGTTGCATGTTTCTGTTTTAATTGAGTCATACTTTTAACCTATTATATGCCTTGCAGGAAGAATATGAACAAAGTTGGTAATTCTTTTCCAGAAATGGCTACAAGTTTCTCTACTGTTCTGCCCGTGCCATTGGGATGGCAGATATGACCAGAGGATACCTGCACTGGGTGAATGATGAAGGAACAATTCTCCCCAGGGGCCCTCTCATGTTGTCCCCGAGCAGTTTGTTTTCTGCCTTTCATAGGTAAGCCTGTGGAATTTCATACATCCATTCCCTCTTCATCTCAGAGAAAGCCACAGATTTAAAAGATTTGGCATGCTAACCATTACAGCTGTAAACAAGTTCCAGTCTGTGCCAGATTTGCTGCTGAGACTTGAGGTCCCTCTTGTGATCATTTATAAGCTATTTGTTTTGTCTGAATAAAACTTGCAGTATACTTCTGTTTCTGTGGACATCTTAGAAGTGGCTACAAAACACGGAAGTACCAGTCACAGAGTAGCTTGTTTTCCCTTTTCATTCCTCGAGTTCACAACTGATTACTGTCAGGTTCTGTCTATATCAGTACAATTTTGTATTTTCCAGTATAGCTGCAAGGATTGTAGTGCAGTGATACTATGCAAGACTGAGGGAAAAGTAAAAAATATGGGGATCTCAGACTGTCATTCTAAATGATCTTGTGATGTTGGGAGTGCTCCATACATTGCTACTTAAAAAGCAATATGGAGTGTAGCAATGATTTAACTCAGTTAATCTTTTGAACTAGCCAGAGTCTGCTGGTTCTTGATGGCAAGAGCTAATAGTGGAGTAGTATTTTTGGTCTTTTAGTGAAGACAACTGATTTTGTGGCTTGCAATGACGACTTCCATTAAGGTCACTTACAGGCCGTCTGCCCTCTTCTGGCAGAGGCAGGGGGTGTAACAAGTTTGTGTGTAACGAGCTTGATTTGGTGTTCTGATTCAGATGGTTGTTCACAATAAAAGCAGTTCACGAACCACATTCACAACTGGAAATTTCATTCCATTTACTTAGCCTACACACAGGTTACTAACCTACTTTATTTTTTTTACTATTGATATTGGAAAACAGAATGTTTCATTGTTTTATTGTTTCCTGTACTGTTCTTGGAAAACTACTGACCAACACTAGCAACAGGAAGCCATGGGGAATGTAAATATCAGATAAAGGGGGAAAGGACAATACCTTCTATCAAATAATGATTTAGAATTTGACTGTTGACATTTTATTTTAGGGAAGTAATAGAGAAGAAGCCTGAGAAGTTCAAGATCGAATGTTTGAATGATATCAAGAATTTGTTTGCTCCCAGTAAACAGCCCTTCTATGCTGCTTTTGGAAATAGGCCCAATGTAAGTCTGCCCCTTTCTAATTGAAGGGTTAAAATGCATTAAGTACTTGGCAAGCTAAGGAAATGGGCTTTTCTTCTTGTGTCTGTTTGAATTTTAATGAGGAAACAGGACACTGGTGCTTTTATGGGTTTGGTCAGGAAAACCCACATCCAGATACCTTAAATAAAAGCTACTAGAACTGCTTATATTAGGCTATAAAGTTGTGTTAGTAGTCTCAGGATGTTATTAGTTATGTTCCACCTTCCCATATTCTTTTTCAGCATATTTGACAGCTTTATAACCAGTGCTCCTCAGTCTTGAATAGTTTTTCCTGTTGTATGATTCCTGTACTTTCTCTACTAATGCTATCATAATTGAGATAGAGGGACGGAGGTATTGTAAGAGGCCTGTTGTCATAAGGAATGGCATTGTGTGTTGTGGTCCCAGGCTTGGGAACAGGAATTGAGAGGTTGGGGATAATGTTTTGATATGCTACATGTACGTGTTTTGTTTTTTTTCTGTTGGCTTTATCTTAAGGGGCAGTTTGACTGTACCCTTTTTGGATTAGCTTTTATCATTCCCTCAATAAATTGTTTGTTAAATCATATTCAATAAAGAAATGTTGAAGTCTGTGCTTTTGTTCCTGCTTTTTGCAGGATGTATATGCCTACATGCAAGTGGGAGTTCCAGACTGCAGAATATTTACTGTGAATCCAAAGGGTGAACTAATCCAGGAACGGACTAAGGGAAACAAGTCTTCGTAAGATCACTTTTGTTATTTCAGCTAAAGAAAGTATTTAGGAATGAGATTACAAAATAATTATAGTTGTGACCATGATTTGATCTCCTGTTAGATACAACATGTGAAAATCTGACTTGCCAGAATCTTAATTTCAGATACTTAACTAAAACTTTTCAAAAAGAGAAGTAAACTGGTGAAATAAAATTGAAAATTGCTTCTGCAGTAGTGATGCTTCATTTGACTGTAGCTTTCTGGTCTAGACTTCCAAAGATCCTTTTTGGCTACAGATTAACAGTGGCTAGACTGTAAATAACGGTCTTTCTTCTTTTTTAATATAGGTATTACAGACTAAGTGAGCTTGTGGAACATGTGTTCCCATTACTTAATAAAGAACAGAGTTCTGCATTTCCGTGCCCAGAATTCAGCTCGTTTTGTTATTGGAGAGAGCCTCTTCCTAACCTTAACATGGACGACCTAGCCTGAAAGATAACTTCTCACCTAGAGATGGAATTTCATATTCAGCTACTCAACTTCAGTTTAATGTGAAGAACTTTTCTTAATGAAGATGCTAATTTATATACTGGTACCATAAGTCTTACTAAAGAAATCACTTTAACTCTTTTGGTTTAAAACAAAGAAAATGCAAAGCTACTGTCTATTTTTTTGTGTGTGGAATTTGGGGTTTTGTTTGTTTAGGTCTTTATTGCTCGTCTTTATATACCTGTTCTAAGGCACTTGAGATTGGCCTGTCATTGAAGGTCATGGTACCCAAGTGCTTCAGGGCAATGAAATGCTGAGGTAAACTATGACTTTGCATTTTCATCAATACAGACCTTATTGTAAACGTAAATTTTTTTTGTATTAGTCTTAATAGTATATTTTATAAAATTAAGCCAAAAAGTATATGGAAACTGCCAAATAGAATGTCAGACTTATTAATAAGAAATGTGGTCTAATGTTCAGATGGGCAATTAGGCCATTTTTTGAAAGGAGCCAGAACCTAAGACCATTGTGCTTTTTCTCAGCTAAAATACAGAAAATTGTAGACGTTACTAGCCTGACAGACTCTGAAGACATAAAATTCCTCTTTAAATGTAAATATGCCTTTGGTCATAGGTACAAGACTGTGCTTGTACAGTTTACTCTCAAGCTAACTCTGCTTATTTTTGTACATGCAATGCTTAAACTATTTCATGAGGTTGTTAAACAAAAGTTATCTTCAGAAACTTGTAATGCTTTTCTTGTTTTCAGGCTGCACTATGTCATGTTAAATTTCCATCAGAAAAATCTTGAACGTTTCTGTGAGCATTTCTGTAAGAGTTGAGGAGCTGGCATTTTTATTTCCTTTTTCAACCCAGAGATGAAGCATGTGTGTGTGTGCTGTGTAGGCCAGTAAAACATATGTACAGATTATATTCAGGGAATTGTAATACTAAAAAAATTATGTATTTAATTTTTTAATTGTCTACTGCAGGTCTTTCCAGAATCTGTACTGCAGGTTTTCAGTAGCTGGAAGGAAATGCAGCTCAATAGTGAGATTCCAGGTATGAGAATGGTTAAATGCTGCAAAGCAGAATAGCCCCCTTTTTTTTTCTTTTCTTGTTTGTAGGGTTTGGGGGTTTTTTGTTTTGGTTTGTTTTTTTGTTTTAGTTTCAGGTTGTTCATAAACATCATTCCTGGTTCAGATCAGAGCCTGTGAACAAATTGCATTCCAAGTCTAGTGTTTATCAGCTAGCTGCAAAAGCTGCTAGTATTTCTCTCTCCAAAAATACTTGAAGGCAAAAGTAGTTCTGCTTTTTGAGTTAGTGCATTTCACCTCCTTTGAAGAAATCTACGATGAGAATGTATCATTCCACCAGTCCAGAGGACATAAGGACTTGAGTCATTTAAACATCAATCATTGAAACACCAAGCCTGGGCTTTCTGGGCACACAGTCTTTTCTGTCACTTCTTAAGCAAGTTCCTGGTGGCCATGCATTAAGGATCCTTCTAGGGGCAATGTCCAGAATTTCCACCAGGCTCTCTGGTAGGTGACCTCTTCCTGTACACAGCTCCCAGTGGGAGCAGAGAAATGTGTGGGTAAGTTTGAGAGATCTTTAGAAGGTGTTTTAGGCAGCTAACTGCTGTGGTGCCTGCACCAGGGCTGCTTTCCTCAGGAACAGTTGGGCAGGTCCTTCTGTCTCAGCTTACTTGGACTAAATGTAGGGAAGGAGCCCTCTTGGTCTCACTACCTGCAGGAGAGTACATTTAGAGGATTTTACCCCATGCAGGAATATTTATCAGGCTGAGAAGCCTTCACCATGGTTCTGATGCAACACCAGCTGAAGCCAGACTCTTGATGAACTGCTGGGGGCATAATTTTTACCTCACTATATAAATGAGATTAATTTTTTCTTTCTCCCTTATAAAACTCTAGTGTATTCCTGTGTTTACAAAACATGATGTAAAGAGTGGGGGGAAGCAAGGTCAACATGGAACTTCTCTTTCAAAGCAGTGGTATCAGAGTGGGAAAGAAAACATACTTATCTGTCACAGTGTTCCATTCATGTCAGTGAATTTTAAGGCATCCTTGTTCTTGCACAGTGAGAACAGTAGGTTTTGTGACTGTTTCAGCAAATTCTTGGTCCTGTCACAAATCTACTGGGTTTTTTTGTGTATTTCACAGGATTCAACTCAAAAGATATTTTGCTCTTACTGCTTTATTTGCTTTTTTTTTTCTGTCAGAAGCTTGCAAGCATGATTCCATGTTGTTTTCCTTTTATTACTTTTCATTCCGTAGATTTCCTTAGGAATAGAAATTTTCATGATCACCAAGTGCTTTGAATATCAGTGGGATTTGAGCTTTTATGTCACTTTAGTACATTAAAATAAATAAGAATCCAACATAATAAAGTATTTTAGTTAAAAGATTAAATATTCTATCAAAAGATTCTATTTTACGTAGAGTGAGTGAAGCTGCCTCTCCTAAAAGTCAGAATTTTCTTTACCATGCTTAACTTAATCTCAGTGGCCCTGCTATTACACAGGTTTCCTTAAAAATAAAAGCACTTCTTGAAACTGGGATGGCTTTCCAAACGGGACAGATTGTTACCAAGATTTGACTGTGTCTTTCTTGGTTGACTTTTTTATGTGATTAATTTTTTCTTTTTGCTTTTGTTCATATTTTCTGATTGTCATAAAGATAAGCTGTGGTTTTAAGGTGGGGACTTGAGTAAATGAGCAGTGTAGAAAAACAGGTGTATCTCCAAATGCATATAATTTAAGCTGGTATGAATTTGGGAGTTGTGTAGTTGTAGAGAGCTCCTCATCTGGCTAACCTGTTATTTTGCATTATAAGGGTGTCCAAGAAGTTGCTTAGTTAAAAATGCTGCATTTTTGCTTTGCAACAGCTACAGTTTTGATATTTGTCTTTTGATAAAATGTAAATTGTTCTTGAGTATTTCTCATATGAACAGGGGAGGGATCTGGTTTTGTTTTGTTTTTCTAAATCTGGCTTGTATTTGAATCTCTTCAGATTGTTTGTTAACCCTGCTTAGGGACAGATTATGGGGGGCACTGTACCTGTCATTGCATACCTATGTAATTTGAACTGCTAGGCACTTTACTGACTCTAGGAAAGATATCTCATTCCTGTCAAACTGCAGGCTTGTGCTGCAATATTAATACAAAGTGGGGTAAATAAGTATGGATTAGCCTGTCCTTTGTTACCTTAGTTGAGAGAAGTGGCCTGAAACTGATGTTTGAGAACAAGTTGTGCTATACTTATTTAAAATTAGCACAAGCTAAATAATTCTTTCTGTGAAAGAGGAACTTCTAAGTGTGTATGTCTGTAGGAGCATGCACACCCCTGTTAAGGCTGTGTTGTTGAAGATACAGATCCTCTTAGCATCGGAACTGTGTCAAAGGCTGAGCCAACGATACCTATCTGGGAATAAAAAAGTAACATTGCAATTCAGAACTTGTTAGCAACTTGGATGTTACCCATTTCTCTAACGATTTAAAGATAAGTAATTTAAGTGGTACACATTTCTGGATTTTTTACTTTTTTTTTAATTGCACCAGGCTTGTTTGTACTTCAAAAGGTTGGGCTCTCCTCCCTAACAGCGTACAGTTGCATGTGCAATGTTGGCTCACGTATCTTTAGCTTCCTGTCATCAGTATACTCCTTCTAAAACATGGTTTTTTTTCAACTGGAAACGTTTTAACACTCATGTCAACTCTGTTATGGAACTTCTGAATCCAACTCTGAACCTGCTTATGGTCAAAGACAAAGATGAGATTTCATGTTAATATTTCATACAAGTCTTCTAGAAAATGCTGTCATATGAATGAGAGTTGTTTAAATGACCGTAATGCAAATTGATAATGAAACATCAAAAATACAAAATGAATTTGAGATGCCTTTAAAGTGTCACTTTAGCCTGAAGAAGGTTTTGTTTCCAAAACTGAATTCTCCTGAAAGAATGGAATTGATTTGGATTTTTTTTACAGTGTTAATTACTTCCAGACGAAAGTCAAAATATTGGTTTATTTTGAGAGTGGGGAAACTCTTCAAGAATTCGTTTCATTTTTATGTTGAAGATGTGGAATATTTGATTGTTAAGCAACCCAATCACTAATAAGGTAGTGTGTTACAAATTGTCAAATCTGTGATCATACCAATAGAGTGGTTTTTGTTAAGACTGGACTATCTTGGGTACAGTAACCCATACTTCAGTGCAATGTTTATTGATGTTCAGAACAATGTTATCACAATAAACAAACTTAAACTGAATTTTTTTCTTCACTTATTACTTGAGAATTCCATCCTTGTATTGCTAATTCAGTAAACCTGGGGTTATTTAAATTGTATTCGTACTTTACATGGACTCCAAGTTGCTCTTCTAAGGACTATGATGTATTTGCTTTCTCTCACACTCGGTTTCATTTTTCAGAGTATTTATACAACAGATAAATAATTGTTGTCATCAAATTTACATTGTGTGCTAGTACCAATACTGGGTTATAACTACAGTGGAAAGCAAGCATACATTAATAATACAGAGTATCAGTAACAAATGAACACGTTGGGAATACACAAGCTGCATTGAAGAAAATCTTGCAACCGTGTAGTTTGAGCTTTTGTAAATCTGCCCTAATTTGGAGTTTATCCTAATTCCATCAAAGTTCACTTTTTCCTTTTAAGGCAAAGAATACTGTCCTCCACAACAGCTGTTAAGTTGTCTGAGATTATTACTGTGAAACCACTTTGAAAAAGGGGCCTCAAGCTTTCAGCAGAAACTTACTCTTCCTGGTCTCTTGCTGGTTGTGGCAAATGCAACCAACTAGCAGCCTACCTTAGAAAATCCAACCATTTCAGTCACATGTAGAAGCATGGTTGATCAGTGTGAAAGTGTAAATGACATTGTGCCTTCTGATCCTTTGGCAATGTGTGCCAGTGGTGTTGCTGTCCCACTTCTCTCCTCATGCCCAGACATGGAGCTCACTGCTAGACTTGTACCATCTCCTGCTGCAGCAGCAGACTCCCCGTTTCTGCTGGGTTTTCCCTGTGATTCTGCTCACACGTGGCACCCTTCTCTGCACACCTAGGGTATGGCATTCCTCACACCACGCTCTTCACTGCCCACCTGAGTCACCTGGGTCTCAGTACTTGTTTTGTCATGTGCAGTGCATGACCTGCCAGTGCAAGCATTAGAGGGGCGGTGTGTCCTATCTGTGCCAGATTTGTTGCAAAACCATTTCTGAGCTGGAATTGTTTCTCCTGTCTCTCTTATCCTAATGCAGTAATGTTGTTCTCAGTGGATTTTTCTGGTTTGGATGTTTAAAAAACAATTGCAGTTTCCAAGAACAGGCACTTTACTGTGCGTGCACTGGGCAGCATTTCTAGAGTTATGTCATGCAGTTGGCACACCAAGGTCCCCAGGAGACCTCATGTGCAGCCCTGTGCCATTTTGGTTGGCAAGTACATGTGCATTCCCACTTGCTGCAGTTGCTGGCCAAGCTCTCAGACCAGTAGGGGTCTGAGCTGTGACACAGCTGGCTGCTCAGAGGGGTTTTCTGGGCACACTTCCTGTATACTGATGGGGCAGGAGGGACTGTTCATAGCTTCTAAACGTTTTGCTCTTGGGCACAGCAATGGCTTTGTTGGGTCTTCTGTCTGGCAGGGGCAGCCACTTCTGTGCAACATGTTTCCTAAGCATGATCATAACTGCTGCCTTTCCTCTTCTCCCCTAGTGTTAGACTAGTCAATGATGTTTCTGCCCCATACCAGCTGCTCAAGACTTCTCTAATTGTGCAGGGGGTTGTAGCAAAGAACAGCAGAAAGACTCCAGGACTGTAACAATATGTAGTATTTTTCTGTGTGGTTAAAGTCATTGCTTGCCCTGGCTGAGGCCCCAACCAACTATGGCAGCAGCATGGCTTGGGGAGCACAGATGTTGAGCTGCATGACAACAAGGACTTGAGCTAATGGCTTTCACATGTCATGCTTTGAACAGAACACTATTACCTGTGCATTGGGAAAATGACAAGCAATGCTAAGCCACCTCCTTGGGAGTGCTACAAAAAACTTTGCTTGTAAAGAAGGATGCCAGACAGATACAGATTGGGCTAAACATTCATCTTCAGTCTGAATCCAAATTTTAAGGACTGCACCGCTGCTGGTCTCACACCAGCATTGAGAGCTGGTACACATTGTTTTCTTCCTAGCAAAGTCTTTTGTTCCATTATTTCCCTGCCTTCTTTTTCTTCTCCTTCAACCTCACCATTTTCTAATATTGTTGTCCTCTGGTATTTCCTGTGTACATGCTTTGGTGAGAGTAGGTAATAACCTGAACTGTTCAGCCTAGAACTGGCTGAAGGGCAGAGCTCAAAAGCTTGTGGTGAATGTGGCTACTTCTGGCTAGTGACCAGTCACCAGCGCTGATCCTCAGGGCTCGGTTCGAGGGCCAGTTCTGTTCAAAATATTTATCAATGATCTGGGTGCCAGAGTTGAGTGTGCCATTAGCAAGTTTGCTGATGATACCAAACTGGAAGGTGCTGTTGACTCTCTCGAGATCTCTTGAGGTCTTACAAATTGGAACACTGGGCAATGATTAATGGGATGCAACTTAACAAGTTGAAATGCTGGATTCCGCACCTCGGATGAAGTAATGCCCAGCATAAGTTAGGAGTGGCAGAAAGCAGCCCTGCAGAAACGGATCTGGGGGTGCTGGTTGGCAGCAGGCTCAATGTGAGCTGTGTGCCCTGGCAGCTCAGGGGCAAAGCCCATCGTGGGGGGCATCAAACAGCATGATCAGCTGGTCAAAAGACAGGATTATCCCTCTGGATTTGGCATTGGTGCAGCCTTGAGTACTGTGTTCCATTCTGGACCTTGGGAATGAAGAAGGATGTGAAGGTCCTTGAATAGGTCCAGAGGAAGACAGCAAAGCTGGTGACAGGGTTGGAAGGCACGTCCTATGATGGAGGGGTTAAGGACTTTGGGTTTGCCTCTAGAGAAAAGGAGGCCAAGGGGTGGCCTCATTGCTCTCTACAGCTTTCTGAGGAGGGGGCCGTGCTGATATCCCTGTATCCAGTGGCAGGACGTGGGAATTGTTCAAAGTTGCACCAGGGGAGGTTTAGACTAGGCATTAGGTAGCATTTATTTTTTAAGGGGGTGGGCAAACACTGGAACAGGTTTCCTAGAGATGTGGTTGATGCCCTGAGCCTCAAGAGGCATTTGAGTAATGCCCTTAACTACATGCTTTAACTTAGCCCTGAACTGGTCAGGCAGTTGGACTAGATGATCATTTTAAGTCCCTTTTTACTGAAATCTATACTATTTGTCAATAATTAGGGCACTGAATGAGCAACTGAGTAAGAACTGTGTTGGCAGACCATCTATGTACCACACAGTCTATTTGTAACAGTGCTTGACACTGAATAAACACTTACATATAAGCTTGTCTTGAAAAAGCCAGAAACTGAAGTTTTCAAAGGTGGTGGAGGAGAGAGCAAAAATTTTAGCTTACAGTGCTGCTGTGTTCACTGGAAAGTGAAAGAGCATCAAGACATCACACAATAGGTAGGCTTTATTTGAACATATCTGCAGTTGTTTTCCATCACAGTTTTCTTCATGTTCCTGGATATTACTCCCTCTCTATACACAAATGTATGCATACACATGCACACATAAAGCATAGTCTCAAGTGTGCTGCTCTTTGCTGAAAAGTGATAGTAGTGTTTCTTTTTTTCACACTCAAGATAGCAAAATGGATAAATGCCAAACCCTACTTATGTAGTAACATGTTGCAAGATGTTATTTGAAGTCGCCTATATACAAAGAATTGGCAGAGCTGGTGCTCTGTGTCTTCTATCAAGTCCACAGGGTACCTTGCAGGAGGGTTTGGTGCTGGCTCAAGCACAAGTCTGTCTTGTGATTACAGGACACAGCCCTCAGGTATTCCTGGTAACCTGGCAATTTGAAATCTGTGCCATTCTCTGGGAGCAACTAGCTGCTGATCGAGTCTCAGTAGAGTGCATGCTCCTCCTGTCTCCAAGTTGAGAATGTAAATGCATTTGTGGTTTTGTGAAATAGGTCCACTACTGTGCTGTAATGTCAGGAGTTCCTCAGCAGATAAAACTCACTTCCAAATGCGTGATGTAGCCTCAGGAAATAATTCAATCCTGATTTGAGTCTCCTAGCTGCCTTCCTAAGCCATCCACACTTACAGTTTGCTCTCTTTCCTTGACTATCTCTATTTTTTCTTGAATGGTTGGTTGACTTCACCAAGCTGACTAGAGTCTCTTAGTGACTGCACAAAGTTGCTGCCAAGTAACCTGGAGCACACTGAAAGGACACATGGTGGAATACCACAGAACATCCTCATTGCTTTGAGTGGTGAGTACAGAAATGTCTCCCCTGTCTCTGAAGTCTTAATAGCAAATTAATGAGGTAGTTTTTCACAGGTTTTGTGGTGAAAACTGGCATTCCTGCTTTGCTCCAGGCTTTCCTGGGGATATGATAGACATGTTGCCCGTCCCCATTATGTGCTGCAGGATACACTCCCCATGTTTGGCTGGAGTCTTGCTGTTGGCATGATGGCCTGTTGTCAGATGTTCTGCAGCTAATGACCTGGCTAAGGGGATTTACCTGTCTCAGAAGTGATGCTCCAATGGGGACTCTGGTGGTTTTGATATTTGGACAGTCCCTGAGAAACCACCTTGCCTTGTGCCTGGCTGAGGGGCTGTCAGTCACATCTGTACAGCTTCACCTGGTATGGTTTGGTTTTCTTCCTGTTTTGATGTGAAATGGGAGCACCTGGCACAACAGATGATGTTTTGCCCAAGGATCTGGCACTTGTCATACACTGCATCACAAAGATACCTATGAAGTAGCTCTAACAGCCAGCACTGTCATGAACCAGGCAGAATACCTGCCTTGAAGCTCCCACTTCCTGGTTTGTTTGTTTTTTTAAGGCATTCTTGGTTAAGAGGTACCTCCTATTTGAGCTGGTGGACGCTCTTGGATGTGGTATTCAAATCCTGAACCAACAGTGTGACATGTTCCTTTCAGTGCATGTATTTCCTTGCTCTGTTACTGAGTCTCACCAAAGATGCAACTGCTCCAACCGTGGCTTGAGGGTATTCTGGAGCAAGGCTCTTGCTCCTTCCTTTGAAGCTCAGCAGACCTATGGATGTGTCTGTGCTTGGGTCTCTTCCAGCTGCTCCTTTAATGAGTGTTTTATCCAAGCAGAGATTGGAACTCAGGTTCCCCCATCCCTTTGCTATTCAGGGGCTAAGGTGTTGTGGTCTTCCACCTTGTAAGCTCCAGGCAAATAACCTCATCAAGAAGAAACTGAGCCACCTACCCTGATTGCAGCAATTACCACAGAAGTGGCAATTAAGGTGCAAGTCTCTCTCAGCAAAGGCAGGAATCTAAGACAGAGGTTCCTTGCCAAAGGTCACAGATAGTGGATGGCAAGCTACCAGTAAAAGTTCTAAAAGGTGTCCTCAAAATACACTGCTGAGATTGGGGTCTGCTGTGACATAGTTTAGGGAATGCTTTATAAATGTGTACAAATACCAAGTTACATTGCATTACAAGAGTTTGAACAATCTCAGCACTGGCAGCAGCAGATCCTGGGTTCAAGGAGAAACTTTCTCGTAGAAGACAGCCCTGTCCCATTAGCAGAACTGGGCTTGTGAAGGTTTGTGGGTTGGACTTTGAGATATACTGAAGCAATTAGCTAAGAACTGGATGATACAACTTTTGCAACTTCAGCACTCAACGTGCACTGCTGATTCTTGAAAATGTCTCACATGGAGGAAGGGAAAAAAAAAAGGGTTGTGTTTGCCAAGCTAGGTCTCCCTGAGCACTCTGCTCATTTTGTTTGTTTCCATTAGTCATTTTTAGAACAGGCAACAATAATCTAACAATACTTGAGTCACACACAGTCTGAAGCCAACTTCTTAGAGAACACAGCTTTCTTGAGGAGAGTGAAAAATATCCTGAAAGGAAAAGTGCCTCTTCAGCTTTTGTACATAACAATAAATTTAGGTTTAAAAAAAAAAATAAAGAAAAAGAAAAAAAAGTGGTTGATATAATTGGCTTTTCAAATAAAACGTGATGGGGTGGTTGTCTTTATCAAGCTTTGAAGTCCAACTTCACTGTACATCTTTGGCTGTTGACTAACAGTTGCTCTTAGAGAAACTGCCTTCCTGCTCCAAAATACACCCAGTCCTAGCTTCTGCTTATCAGTAACACTGTCATTTCTGACAATCAGGTGCCAAGAGATCTTCCTAAACCAGGTGCTTTAAAACTCCACTTGCAATTTCCTTCCTGTGCTCACAACTCTCCGAGTGCAATCCTAGCTGCACAGGGACTGACTCAGAGCTCCTCTGTGGAGAGAAAAAATTTTCCACCTGGTATTCTCAAAAGCAGCTCAACTTCCAGGATGTGATAGTTTGCTGTGGGAAGGTCCCATCTCATTGCCTGGAAACAAGAGTTGTGAGGGAGTATCTATTCCAAAACTAAGGAACAAAGGCAAAAGTCTTGGTCTGACCTCCTCAGACAGGAAGGGCTTCAGATAAACATACCGTGCTGCTTCCAGCACAGGGAGTTCTTCCTTCACCTAAAGGATCTGTCTGTTCTGAGGCTATAAACAGCTGTTCTTCATTTGTAAGGCAAATACGCTACACAAGCCACTATGATAAATACAACTCCATGCAGCATGAACAGACTATTAAAAAGATCCATTTATATAAAGAATAGAGGGGTGACAAATTAACGGTCTTGCTCTCAGTAAAGCCTGGCTTGTTTGTTTTTTTCCTGTCATGAAAGAGATCCAAATGCCAACTCCAAAGAGTCAAAACATCATTTTTGTTACAGCTACTGAGGAGTGGCTAGTATAAGCAATAAAATACTGTTGCCCAAAATCTGTTTAAACTACAAAATTTGCCTGAGCAATATAAACAGATGCTGAGTGTTCAAATAAACCTCACTGAAAACCACCATTGCAAGAGGCTGTTACAGCAAAGACTTAGTGCAAAAGGTTGGTTTGTGCATGAGACATATCAGTTAACAAGGCTGCCTTCCTAGACAAACAATTTTTCCTCTGATTTGTCCTCTACAATGCAACAAAGAAGAAAACTTCCTTTTCAATGCAAATACTGTAGGAGTACCAGAAATAAGCTTTGTAAAAAATTTTAAGCTTTCAAAATTACTATTTTTCTAGCTAAGGACAGAAGATTCAGGTTTTTTTCTAACCTGTTTCATTCATTTCAAGCAGCAAGCTTTAATCTCAAGAGCAGCATGCTTAACTGATCCTCTTTTTTTTACTGTATCAATTGAAAATAACAATTCTAAGTCTTTTAGTTGTAGCAACTGCACCTTATGCTCACATCTGCCCAGTGGAAAGCTGAGGTGAGGTTAATTTTCTCCCTGCACAGCTGCTTTCACTTGACTGGAATGAGTCACTTGTCTTTTAGCACAGTGTTCAGCCCTTAAAGGAAAAAAGAAAACTGATGCAGATGAGTATTGTTTTGCTTTGCACCACCACAGTTAGCAACTGCATTGAACAAATTGTTTATGTGAATGCACTTGACCCAACATATTATTAAATAAATTATGGAGTAAGAAGTCATCAACCACATCCAATACAATGTCACTTTCTTGGGCCTGCTTTACTGAAAACACGACAATAGCTGACCACATCTGTAAACTTCAGCAAAGATGTAAACTTTGATACACTAGGGACAATTTGAAAAACTAGGGAAAAGACTGCAAAGACAATTTAATAGGGAATAGCAAGGGCAGAGTGGAGAAGTATCTACTGAGAACATATTTGTTGTTCTGCTTGTACAGGTCAACAAGGGCTTGGGAAGGAGTTAATTTAGCTACAGAAAGATGTCTTTTGTAGCTACCTCTGGAAACGAGACAAGAAAAAGGCCTCAGTATAGACCATAAAGCCATCACTGAAATCAAATATATAAACTGAATATATTAAAGCTTTGAATTTTATTACACTTAATTTCTTCTGAATATCTTACCCTTCTCTCCTGTCCAAGGTACACCTAAACATGAGAAATGGAAGGATAAAGGAGAACTCCACTAAACGTGGAGTACATTTCATCAGAGTCTGTGTAGGCCAGTTTGCCTCCTGTTACAACAACATTTACTTCATCTCCTGCTTTGAGGTGAAGAACAAGGTGGAATGTCCCAGGACCACCACAGGTCTGTTTCCCTGAGTAGGGTTTGTGATACTCCAGCAGTTCCCGTCTGTAGCCAGCTGTGTGGAGCTGAGCCACGCTTGCGTTGGAGACGGACAGCACTGCTTCTACATACTCATCCCTCTCTGGGGCCAGCACAGCAGTGATCAGGTAGCGCCCTTCGTATGGTGATGTGAAAATGCCTGCAGAAGAGACACAGTCTCAGCTTTTCAGAATTATTCACAATGACAGTACCTTGGCAACTACCATCCTTGGAAGTGTGCAAGTCCAGGTTGGATGGGGCTTTGAACAACCTGGTCTAGTGGGAGGTGTCCCTGCCCAGGCAGAGGGGTAGGGACTAAATGATTTTTGAGGTCCCTTCCAACCCAAACCATTCTATCATTCTACAAACAGAAAGCAACAAGGGTTACCCACTGCTACGCACAGGTAACTGACAAGGTGAGCCTGGGCAGCTGACCAACTGTCATGAAGGCAAAGGGTTGCTGCTTTATGTTAGAACCCACCAGTCCTTTGGGACATACACAGGTCTTGTCCACATTCAGAAACCTTCTGGCCTAAGCAGCTGCCATGACTCAGAGCTGGGGAAGAGGCAAGAGGCACCCACATGCTGCGCAAGTCCCCAGTAGGCTAAGACATGCCCAACACCCTCAAGTGACATGACACTCTGCTCAAGAAGGTGGCAGCCCCCAGTTACAGCTACTGGGGAGGCACTGCCTATCTTCTCCTTCCCTCCTCTGCTCCAGTGACCCAGCCAGCTGAGCTGCAGTGAGGTGGGTTAGCAAGGAACCTCACCTCTGCTACCTGGGCTCAGCCGGCCTGAGGTGGGGTGAGGAGCACAACCAGCTGTGCTGGTAGACCAGATGCAGTGGTGAGTTGGGCCTCTATGACTGGGCAGTTGTAGAAAACCAGCAGTGGCAAAGTGTGTGCCTGTCCACATCCACAGGAAGCTTTTACCTTGATGTGTCTGCTTTAGATGGACTTCAGTTGTTTGCTCAATGTGCCAGCAAGGCCTGAGATAGCATCAAACACTGGTAACCCATGCTACTGCCCGTCTGCTGTCTCTATGGGTCCATTCTTTGGCTGTTACCTGTATTTGGGTTATAATAGTCTCCGTCATTCACAAGCACTTTATTAAAGTGAACCACGCCGACATCACTGGAGAAAGGCTTCTGTGTGAGCCCAGCAGAAAAGGACACCAGGGAGGGCACAGGAGCAGCAGCAGGTCCTAAAATGAGTCAACATGAGTCAGAGTCACATCAGGATGACAACACAGCCTCTCCCTCTCCTGGTTTATAATCCAGTGTCTGTTCCTGCACATACTCCACTTGGGCTAACCTCGTCACTTGAGGGATGAGGGATGCCAGAATTAGCAGAAGACACATTGCTGGCCCAGGTCCCAGGTGTCGCCCCACAGAACTTACAGAGCATCATAATATTCCTCCCCGGGCCACAGCTGTCTATTTTTTTGTTTTTCCTTCTAAGGAAAAGGTACATGGCTTGTGAATGATGGCAGTGGAAATCGTGCCACCTCTCAATTCAACAGTAATTCTGCCATTGATCTTTTCAGGACTGAAGCTGCCCTTGGACATCTCTGCTCTCTGTCACCATCACAATAGCAACACGAGAGCCAAAGATGTGCAGCTCATGTCAGCCCTCCTAGTCACACTGAGAAGCTGTGCACAGCTTAGATCTCTGACCTCTACCAAAAGGTAGTGCAAGTAGTAACACTTTGGTCCTAAAGCAAAGAGAGCCACCACTGAGGCTTTTCTCTTGCTTTCCAGCACTTCACTTTTAAGAGACTTTTCAGTCCACAATTTTTATTTCTTTTCTCAGCAGACCTAAGACACATATTTTATGATGTCTCTCTGCTTACTAGCCAAATACCACTGTTAGAGTGGTGTTGGATGAAACACAATTTGGACCATTAAGACAAATTTTTACTTTTAACATACAGACTTCATGGCAAATGTTTAGTGATCAGCCACTCATTAGTCCCAGTTTAGTTCCCTTCCCTCTTAACCCTTCCTCTAAGGCAGGACACACTGCTAGAAGTAATCAGCTCTTGTTGTTTTCTTTAGGCAATTAGGTAAACAGCCAATACACTTAAAGTTGTCCTCAGCTGCTCTTTCTATTCTACCCTGTTCAGGTTAGGACTTGTGTCTTCTCCATGCTGTTTCACCCCTGCTCCTTCTGCCCTCGTTAAAATAAATGTTTGGTTTGCTCTTCCTCTCCATCTGAGATGTCCATCAGCAACCAATGTTCAATTCAAATTATATGACTTAAAAAGTGACAAAACTACATCTAAAATGTAAATATACAAATCCTATGCTATTCTTTTTCCTAATAATTTGGCATGGTGAGGTGGGAGGAGAAGACAAGCAGAAGACATGCCTGCACATTCAAAAATGGTAAATAACTATGTTGATTTCCCTCAGAGGCCAGTAATCAGCTGCCTCTTGTATCTTTGGAAATCTCCTTATTCAGTATTTTGTCTCATGTTCAAAAAACGGACAGAAACACCTTTTTATTAGTCCCACCTGCCAGTGTGCCTGTAGGCTCTGTGAGTGAAGCAGGAGGTCTACTCATCTAAGTGGCTTCTATAAAGCTCCACCACCTTAACACCACACTACTTACAGAAAGCATCTCATTGTATGCTCGGCTTACCCTAAGACTCAAATCAAATGAAAATGCACCTCAACTAACTTCTTGTTGGCTCACTCAGAAAGCTTCCTTTCCCCTGCAGTCATACTGCACAGACAGCAGAAACTATTTGCTGTGTGCCCAGAAATGCTGTGCTCTCTGTTTGCAGTAGCTACAATTCTCTTCAGGTTGGTGTCACCTGGATAGTGGGAGCAACTCCTGCCCAGGCTTGCCACACTTCCTGCAAGATTTTCCTGAACTAATTGCTGGAATGGTTCTTAAAAGTCTGCTGCTGAAACTACTTCAGATCTGCAGTCTAGTTTAGCATACCACCTGTGTTTGCCCAAAGGAGAAGACTTGACCCCCCTGAATATGCTGTAATCAGTTTAGTGGGCAATATAAGGAGGCTGAGGAAAGAGACAACATGTGTCTTAACCTCCTCTCTGCTTCCAGCTGGAACTGTGCCTGTCTGAAGCACTCTTAAGTCCTACTGACAGCTCTCAGCAGTGCTTTTGCAGAACCTTACAGAGAAGTGAACCACCTTCACCTACATGTCCCCACTTGCAAACACTTTTCTTCATGCAAAGATCAAAGTTCAGATTCTCTAGGCAAGTGTCAGGCTTGGAAACTGCTTTCACTTAAGCAGTTGTGGAATTATAAAAATCAGGCAGAAAAGTTTCAAACACTTGGAACCATAGGCACGGCCTGATGAAGAAACTGTTAGGCAGACTAAAAGCTTCACAAAAGATTAAACCACAGAATAAAAAGTCAGCTTTACAGCTTCTGGAGGAGGAAAAAGCCCTCCAACTTCAGATATATTCAAGAAGGTTTTGTTTGGTACAAGCAGGTGCAGATATGTGTGTGCATGGCAATCTAAGCTAGTATTCTGTGGAGTTAAAAGACCACAGAAGATACGTGGGTGGCCTTTGTTAGGTTACATCTACTTCTACCCATCTGCTAGTTGTATTTCTGATTCTCCACCTCTTTTGACTTTGCAGCACAGTTCATGCTTCCCACAGAGTTCAAGGACCAGAAGGAGGAAAAAAAAAAAAAGAAAATAAGAAAAATAATCAAGCAAAACAAAACAGTGCACAGCAGAGGCATTTTCTATCAAGATGAAAGGAGAAAAAATAATCAAGTGTGATGGTGCTGCTGAGAACTGTTCAGCAATTTGAAGGAGGACTCTTCAAGAATCTTCACAGAAGACAACCAGTATGTAATTTATCTGTCAGTATGCACTTAAGACTCCTTTGCATATGGCAGGAGTAGGGAGGATATGTCAGATTTCCTCTGCTTGGCCAATACTCCTAAATCTTAATGAGGACAAAGTGCATCATCTCAGTGACAGTAAATGGGACAAGAATATCAACAATTTATCACTCCCTCACCTTTTTTTTTTCCCCACCTCTTAATTTTGATGTAAACATACCTCATTTCCAGGAACATTCCCTATGCTCATGGGATGGCTACACAGCACAGCGCCACACTAATATCCATGAACCAGTGCTCAACAAAGCCAAGCCATTAGATCTGCTCTGCTAAGTCACAGTGTTTCTGATGCAGCTGATAACTCACTCAGCACATTATGAAGACACAGCTACTTTTCTCCCAAGTCTCAGTAACAGCTCTTTCTGCTCTTACAACTCCTACCTTTCACAATGCAGCAAGAGGTTTGCCCTAGCACTTACCTACTCATCCTTACACAGATATCCATCTCCTACCCCATCCTTCAGCTTCTCTCATGCAAACAGCAGCAAAACACAACCATTGGTGCCACTGTGGGTGATCACATTCTCATCACATACCTCAAAGTCAGCAAACACACTGTCTCCTGTGCTAGACCACTGATGTGTACTAAAGAAAATACTGCTCCTTGTCCAGTGACCAAAAGAAAGAGCTGAACGTGCAGCAGAAAACATCACAAGCACGGAAGGGTAATGTAAGTATTCTGTAAACACTATCTGGAAATCATGGAACACTTACAAAGACACAAATCTTACACGACAGGAACATCATGCTTTTATGTTTGAAACATGTCCTACAGACCTGCTGCCTGGAGTCACATTGAGGAAGTAAAGATGGTTGAGTATAATACAAGTAAAAAGAACTTAAAAGCCCAAACCAAAATTAGCCCTTTATATGCATGGATATACACAGCAGATTTGGCACAGTGGTAGGGCTCAATAGCCCAGCTGCTTTCTTTATCACACCGTACAAGGAGTTTCTTTTAGAGGGGAGCAACCACTCTCTACTGAAGCTGCAGAGTTAAAGACACAAGCAACACTGCAAAGTGCATGAAGGGGGAGGGGGTAGGGAAGGCAGTTTGTGCTTTCAGTGCATTTTTTTCACTGTGACCCTCTCTGTATGCTGGTCAGAATGTCTAAATCCTCTTCTTGGCTTTGTCTTTGCCTAGTTGTATGACCTGGGGATTGTGCAAGCATTTTCTCATCAGTTCCCAGACCAGATCATGGGCCAATTCATTACTTCTGCCTCTGCAATTTTCTTTGTTCCAGTGAACACAAATTCTCATATAACTGTAACATTGCCATGCTTCAATAACATTTGCTGCTGATGTTTAAGTAACAATTAGTTAAACTCTTTCTATATTAAAAGGGATTAGGTGGATTCTCTCAGGTCCCAACACTTAACTCATCTTTGCATAAACTCCTTGCCTGTAAAAACATAGCCAATATATAATAATGTCTCATACTCTCTCCTTAATACTTTTAAGTCTGTGATGATCTTGACCTTCTGAGTTACATTGTAAAATGCATGCAAACAGATACCTAATGAATCTGAACAACTCAAGAAATTCTTCAGGATTTGAAGTATGCAAATTGTGCCTCAGCATTCAAGAAGAGAACTAGTTTAATCCCAAAGGACAGAGCTGGAGCCCTCAGCTTCTTCCTGAGAAGTGCTTTTATGTAACAGAAGCTATTCAGAGACAGAAATAAAAGGGAGTACACAGAAGGCAAATTTAATAGTACAAGCTTCCTATTTTAGGAATCATAGTGCAAGAAGGTCTGATCTTCTTCCCAATTTGAATTTCAGTACCACAAAATGTACTGGGTGAAGACTGGCAAAGACATCATAAACTGTGGTCCTGCAGAAATTAGATACTAAGGATTCCTTGATACCTTATTTAAGCATTAAGTTCCTCCTCCAATAAGCCAAAAGTTTTCCCATGCCTAGCTGTTAATTTCCACAACACTGCTAGCTGCTGAATTCTGCCCCAGAATGCTCTCTTTCTTTATCGTTTATAAGCAGATACTGATTATTAGAGACAGTGGACGTAAATGCTCTAATTCCATGGAAGTCTTATATCCATCTGCACCATCCTTACCTCTGTTTTCTATGACTGGACCTACCACTGGGGTTTGCAAAGCATTTTGGGGGAAGTTATATGACAGATCACCAGGTATAACTTCTATTTAGATGGGTCTTCCGGGGCATGGGTCAGGGAAAGGAACTCTGTGGTCAAGCCAATGCCTCTGTGGATCCCAAGGTGATTAACATTTCTTTGCCACATGTTCCACCAAGCAGCAAACAGGCCTACTGCCTGCCACAGCCTGCCTTTCAACACTTCTGACATCCACCTACTGTTTCACACAGTTTTAGCATAAACTTATTAAAATGCGGCTGTTTATAAATGACAGTATCATGTACAAAATGAAAGAAAACCCCCAGGAAATCCATTTATCACAGAAATCTAGACATCTATGTTGGCTTCACCGTTATCAAGATAAACAAATTTTTCTTTACTTCTCATCCTCTTCCAGAAGCCTCACCTATTGCTGCTTGTTCACACCACCACAATCTTCAAATGCAAAAAGACTGCTCTAAGGCTATGACAGATTTTTAATTAGAAAGTATAAATACCAGAATTGCAGTGTGAACTCTTTACAACTCTTTTTGTCAGTCCTCAGACTAGTCTTCAGTGTATCTCTGATTGTGTTAGGTCTATCAAACTAAGTCCCAAGGGCAGGATTTTGGATGCCATAAAGCCTTAATGTTTTGTTTTCATCTATTTCTCACATTTCCTCAAACAAATTTAGATTAAATCATTCTTTTTGAAGAGGGTGTAGGAATATTCACTTTGAACCAGGATACCGTTCCTGAGGGTTTGATAATATCTTGAGTATGAGGTTGTAGGGCAGGCAGGCACTCATTCAACATATTTATCAAGACCAAATAGATGTCCCACACAAGATTAGTACCTGTTTATCATACAAATCCATACCTGAACTGTGATATTAAAAATTATAAAAAATAAAAAAAACCCACCAAGCCAAGAAAACTGCATTTAAAATCTTTTTTAAACTGTGGTTGGCAGTGGCAGCACTGAAGTCAGGAACACGAGCCCTCGTGATTCTAACAAAGCTAGAAACTCCCACGAGGAGGACCAAGTCATGTACAAGCTCACATACTAACAGTGCTTTAAGTTCTTAGTCTTTGCCTTATTCATATCTTACTAAAAAAATACTAAAATTGTCAGGAAAAAAAAATATATATTCTCACTTAAAAGGGAAAAAAAAGGGTCAGTACTGACATGTGCAAGGAAGTAGAAACCTTTTGTATTAAAAAAAAAACCACAACACTGAAATAAATAACAGTAACACAAAACAAATTATTTTTCCAAACCTCAAGACCCCCATATTTTCAAAGGATGAAGATTATATTTTAATGCTTAGGTATAAGAAAACATGTCAGATTTTCCTCAATGCTATCCTTAAATACTAAAACCAAACAATTTGTTCTCTCAACTGTGACTTTCCAGGGACTGAAATAAACATTAAGTACCTGTGCAAAACATTTCTAGCAAACCATTGCCTTACCTTGTGAGTCTGTGGTAGGAGGAGGTAACTTTGGATAACCTACAAAGAAAAAGCAGTGTGTGTCACACAGTGCATAATGGAGTATATGATGACAAAACATCACTGCAGTCTTCTGAAGAGCAGCCTTTGCTTCCACAGCAACCTACGAAAAAAGCTACTAAAACAGCACCTCCTATATAGTGATCAATTATTGTTAAGCTGGGGTGGCCATGGCGAAGGGAAACAAATTTGTACTACATTGCACTAAATCCACTGCAAGCACTACAGCAGGAAAAAAAATAATTTGTTACCCTAATGGCAAAGACTGTGGTAGTTACCAAGGATTCTACATCAGCCCTGCTGACCTCATCCTTTGTGCAGCGTTGGCAAAGGTGACAAAACCGGCACTGAACGTGTTTCCCCTACTCTGTGTCCAGCTGGAAGCTGCAAAGGCCCATTCACAAATCACCTCTGCCACTAGCCCATTCCCAAGGGCAACAGCTATATTGGGTGTCCATGGAAGGCTGAAAGCAGCAACAGGTCAAAGGAGGTGATTCTCCCCCTCGATTCCACCAAGACCACACCTGGAGTACTGTGTCCAGTTCTGGAGCCCCCAAAACAGGAAGGACGTGGAGCTCTTGGAGCGAGTTCAGAGGAGAACCACGAATATGGTAAGAGGGCTGGTGCACCTCTCCTATGAAGACAAGCTGAGAGAGTTGGGGCTGTTCAGCCTGGAGAAGAGAAGGCTCCAGGGAGACCTTATAGCGGCTTTCCAGTACCTGAAGGGGCTACAGGATAGCTGGGCACTTTATAAGGGCATGTAGCAACAGGATGAGGGGTAACAGCTTTAACTGAAAAAGGGTAGATTTAGATTAGACATTAGGAAGAAATTATTCACTATGAGGGTGGTGAGTCGCTGGAACAAGTTGCCCAGGGAAGATGTTGATGCCCCCTCCCTGGAAGTGTTCAAGGCCAGGTTGGATGGGGCTTGGAGCAACCTGGTCTATAGAGAGGTGTCCCTGCCCTTGGGACGAGACAATCTTTAAGGTCCCTTCCAACCCAAACCATTCTGTCATTCTATGAAAGGTGGCTGGTAAAGCACACTGGATCTCCGTGTCACCACTCTAGAGCAAGACCTAGCATGTCCATTGCACTTAGACAGTAGTGATTCACTATGAGTTTGGTTCTCTCACCTGGTGCTCCAGCATACCCTTCAGCAATGGGCATAGTACTTTGCCCAGCCTGGCCATCCACACTCCTAAGCCGCCCTCTGCCTGACATTAAAACCGTGCCAGGAGGCCCTGCCTCTCCAGTCTCCAGGATGACACCAGTTGTTCCAGGCAGGAAAGGCACAACTCCTGACCCTGGCAGCGCTGGGCGTGGAAGAGGTCTCGGCTGTGGTGGCTGGAGGGGGATCCTCTGCTGTGGGGGTTGGATTCTCGGCCTTGATGGAAGAAGCAGCGATATGCCAGGTTGGCGGTGCAGAGGTGTTCTTGGTGGCAATGGCTGCTGTGGTACTTCTGAGTGCCCTTTGACATAATGAAAGAAGATAAAAGATACAGAATGATTCACCTAAAACAAGTGTATAAAATTGCTTAATTTTGTAAAAAATATACGTTAGAATAAAATAGGAATCAATTTGAGGCCACCTTTCACATCAGGTGTCTTGAACCCCTCCCAACCATCACTCTTACTTTCCACACAACACCTGGCACAAGGCAGTCTCATTCTTATCTGACCCTCTAGCACTACCATAAAGAAAAGTATCCACAGAAAAAACCTGAGTAAATGAACACCAACTTAGAGATTTTTTTCCCTACTTTGAAAAGCAATTATTTTAAAATTCCAAGTACACCCATTACTAATATTTTCTGACAACAAAGGCAAAACCCTAGGATATAACAGACCAAAAAGCTTTTATTATTTAAAGGGAAGAGATACCATTAAAAGACTTTTCCAGTAGGATAGCCAACACATATGACATCAGGGTTGAACACTGCTGACATGGTTTCATTTGTGCATCTGGTCCAGTTTTAAGCCCTTTGTAGGAATAACAGCTTATTCATAAAAAGTCCGGGATTATATTTAAGAATGCAATACCCTCCCAAAAATGAAGCTGAATTACATCTACGCTAAGAACAAGAATTTACAATAGTGTAGATTTTAGCAAATACAATGACAACTTTTACACAGAATAATTAGAATTTCATTCTAAACCAACCATTACTATTGGTTATTTGGGTTGCATTTTGAGACTAAAACATGGCTTTAGATGCAGGCATGAAAGTGAATTTGGGGAAATGGACAAACATCCCCTTGCAAATTTAGCTGATGCCACTCATCACACCAGAGATGTCTGCCATGGTCCACAATGGAGACCAGGGCCCTGAGGTGTCAGTGGTCAAAATAAAGCACTTCAATTCATCACAGTCCAAAATCAGCCTGGATAAATTAATCAGTGGCCAGGGCTAAACCAAATGGCTGTGTCCAGAAGCAGATGTGGTGTGAGGCTCCCGCTGGCTCTGCTGAGGGACTAGGGACCCCCAGAAGGGTCTTACACTGAAAGGTGAGAGCTTAAAGACCAAGTCACGCAGGCATCGGCCCTGATGCACAGCCAGGGCCCAGACAGTGTTGCTGGGTCACTGACAACCCACGTGCTCAACACCTGCACTTTACCCTTGTCGATCTCCTTGCTTGTTTTCAGCCTTGTAAAAAGTCCACATAAGCCTTCCAGAGCACTGGGACGCTGTCTGAAGTCATAGCCTTGCACCACCTGCATTCATTTGCTAGACATGCCTGCTGAGGAAAAAATCCTTCTGAGCTTTGCTGGCTGACTTCAACTGTCAGGAGGATTGAAACTTACACAGTCAATCCACCACAAAGCTGCACCAAAGCTCACTCAGTAACTCTACCCACCAGGCAGAGGACTAAAGAATGAAATGTTCTCTTTATATGTATTAAAATTATTCTAGTAAAAATCTCAGGATTAAAAATACTTTTCAAAATTGTCAAAAAACCCCTTAAAATACTAAAATGAATTGTTTAACAGAGTTGTTAACTTGGTGATACACCTTCTGTCCACAGTGGCATAGATTTAGACTTTCAACTAAGATCCTCAAATTAACCTCATTCAAAACAGAAATTGACAAAACACTTTACATTGGGACACACATACTTGTCATTTCTCTAGTCAATTAAGCTGAGCTTTATTTAGACAACTACTTGGGCTGACAGAGGGAAAATGAATACATTTATCTGCTTGCTTTGCTAAACCTTTCAATTACAATCAACAGTGCAAATCGTGTGCAAACTGTTTCCTTGCATGCAACATCAAACCAGCAATAGTCAGAATTATCCAAATACATCTCCATAGAGCTAAATCCACAATTACCTGCCTAAAGCTCAACTTAAAGTGCCAGTATGGCAGTGTGGGTTGAGAGGGATCTGTTCTGTCATCTTCATCAACCTTTTTGGCCTCTTCTGCCGATTTGCATCACAGCAAGACCAAGTACCAGTAAATCACAATATAAAGATGCTAACACTGGAGCCACCCTATCCTCACATTCAATTCCTTAACATGTGTTTTCAATTCACAAACCAATGAGGAAATGAACCCCCAGTGAAGGCTGGCATGACTTGTTTAAGCTTTGCTGAGCCGCAGACAACACAGAAGTCTTCCCCATCATCTTCCCATCTACCTGGGAAGGCAAAGAGCTGAGCTGAGATCATTACACAGCTGAGGCCCTGAGCAGCAGTGTCCTTGCTGCACTAATTGTCATCACTAGTATAAGTGACAACTTGGTTACCATGTCAGGCAACAGCTTCTGCTCTCAGATGCCCACCCACAACTGAAACAGAAGGATAAGGTTCCCTCTTCAGTTGAAAATACGGATACTTTTGTTCCCCTCTTTCACTTAAAAATATTTTATTTTATCCCATTTGTTCATCCAGGCAGCTTTAATGTGCAGTTTACCTCACTGAAGGAGGAATGATTTACTTGGAAGGAAGACAAGCTGTGAGTTTGATGCATGAGGAAGGTGGATCTTCAGGGTGTGTCTGTTTTTAGTATCGTCCTGCCCCAACCATGCTCTCCTCAGCCCCAACACACACGGAAACAAAGTGTGCAAAACAAACTAGTGGGTAAAGCAATCTGTGACTAAACTCATGAGAAGACAAAAAGATCTGACCTAAACCGAAAGGTACCAAAGAGATTTGACAATTAGGTTACAAAGCACCATTTTGCACAAGCTCATAGGGAGCCTAAAGGAATTGACTACGTGACTCTCTCTCATCAACTACAGTAACTACAATACTAAGATTTTATGTTGTCCTTTATCCATGCTGTATAGAGCATATATTTGATTTCTTAGACTGTAACTCCAACAGACATTTGACTTTTGCTATTGAAACCTTGCTGCCAAGTCAATTACCAGAGGAACTGCAGTTGAGGTCAACTAAGCAAACTGCACTCCCAGCACAGTATCTGGCTGCAAGACCACACTTCTGACCCTTGGAAAACTTCATGAATATATATGAATAGGCAACAAGTTAAAATAAGACCACTAATTTCAACGTTGTTTCAATTTTGTGCCATCTAAAGAGCCAACATACCCACAGAGATGCACAGAACACAATGAGAACACCAAATTACCCTACAAGATTTGGAGCTGGGGACTGTTACCGTTCAAGGTGGACAAAGAGCTGCTGGATTACACTACCTTGGCAAGCATATCGTGCATGGTCCTCCACAAGCTTAGAGCAGACCACCACCTGCCTTCACCACCACCCTGTGTATGAAGAATGGCAGGATGCTGTGCTACCTTCACAAGAAATTGTAACAAAAAAATACAGGTCTGACCTCTGATACGGGCATCTGATGTACAATCATTCACTAAACAGCTTGTTAGCTCGAACTGAGGCACTTCAAACCTCCCAATAAAAAAATCTGAAGAAAACACAGCCATATTCCTAAAATCAGGGTCATTTGACTTTGCTCAGGATTACAGTGCACTGGGCTTACGCTGCTTGGTAAGATTTTTCTATCATATTTCTTGCAATGAATCCTTGCTTTACTGCCCTCAACAACTGTTGTTAGTAACAATTTGTTTCTGTTTCAGCCCTTCCAAAGTCAAATGACATCATTTGAATGCTACGACGCGCTGGCAAGAGTGCATCAGAAATTCAACACCAATCTACAGCCAGGACTGAAAGTTTTATTTTCAAATGATATCGAAAATCGGAGAGGATGCTGCAGATCATGAGCATAAAACCAGTAAAAGCCATACCCAATTCATGAAACAGAGATACCAAACTTCTTCCAAAAAAGGCTCTTTTACCAAAATCTTTCAGTAATTCCAGCCATCAAAATTTACCCTGACTGCTGTGCTAGACAGCATTATTGTAATTGGAAACATCTGGGGATTGAAGCATGTGCTTCACAAATCCTTCAGAGGCCAGAGACACCCCACAGCAGTGAGGGATGCTCAGAGTACCTGCTCCCCAGTGTCAGCAGCAGTGTCCTTCTCCACGCTTTAACACTCAATGGTGGGTGGAGGACTCTGCCCTGAAACTGCATTATGCTACAAAAACCCAGGCACACCAAGGCTTTTTAATGCTTTACAACATTGTAATAGGGGCTGATAAATACAAACCCTGAGGCTGCTCAAACACCTGCTTTAAACAGAAGAAGAAGAAAGATTACTGTGTATCTTGGATCTTTCTCCTGTGTTGGTCCCTAGTGCAAATTCTGGGCGAGATGGATGAGAAATAGGATTACACACATACATCATACTGCATTTTAATAGAGACTGGGTCTGCTTTTGCAAAATCTAGGAGTGAAGGTTCTAACCCTGTTGAATTAACTACAGACTTCTCCAAAATAAATGTCTGAGAATTATGGACCCCCTGCATTCTCCTTCACTTCTTCCTTTAAAGGAAGAGAAACCTATCTTTCTTAATTTCATACAAGAGCTTCTCATCTCAGGAGGATTTTTGTGTCAAGTACTGCAATGCATTTGGTTTTAAGCAATTAAACAGAACAAATGCATCTATCACAGGCTTCCTAGTCTCCACCTCAGAGTGAGAAGGATATTCTTAGGAAGAATTTCTTTACTGATAGAGTAGTCAGGCACTGGAACGGGCTGCCCAGGGAGGTGGTTGAATCACCATCCCTGGAAGTATTCAAGAAATGTGTAGATGTGGCACTTCAGGGCATGCTCTAGTGGGCATGGTGGGGTTTTTGTGGATTGTGTGTTGTTGGTTTTGTGGGGTGTGTGGTTGTGGGGCTTTTTTTTTATTATTGTTATTGTTTGGGTGGGTTGTTTTGTTCCCTTCATCCTCTCCCCAGGTGGATGATGGGACCAGGTGATCTTAGAGGTCTTTTCCAACCGTGACAATTCTGTGACTTTTCCCCGCTGGAATTACTTTCAGACCTTTCATGAAGCACAACTTGTCTATCCAAGCAAGAGCGCTAGCAGTCCCACATCTTATCTCCTCCAGCCACCACCAAGCGCCACAGCCAACAGACTCTTCCCTCAACACCTCTTCATCTGATTTAAGGCCAGTCACAGAAATAGGCCTCATACTTATCTCACACATGCACAGAATTAAAACCGTAAGCGTCAACAAACTGAAGAGCGCAATTTCAAAACGGTCTCCCAATTCCTATGTTTCTGCACCATGCTAAAACAGATAGGAACTCAGCTTCCTTCTGTGAACTTTGACTTTTCAGAAAAACAATGGGTTACTGAAATTTGGAGCAAGAACTGCAGAAAAAACTGAGTAGCATCTGGCAAGGTCTCTAAGCCACAATGGCAAGGTTCACCAAGGTATAGAGTTCACCATTTCTTAGCCTTCTCTGCAGAAGGGAAGGAGCGTCCACTTCTCAGACACTCTAATAAAAACTTCAAGCCACCTGTGGAGGTAGACCTGAGCAAACATGTTAGAATACTAACAGAAGCATCTGAGGTGGGAAAACTCTGCCAGCTGGGGTGTGCACATATTGCCAATTTCCCAACGATATTGTGGGAATGCAAACTTCTGGCAAAGCTACGAAGCAGAAGTCTTATATTGCCACACCAAGATATGCCAAAGCTTTTTTGCCAAAGTCCTAAATCAAAGAGCTGCTGCTGAATTATAATCATTAATTCATGCTAAGAACAAAACATACAGGGAATCTTTCTTATCATAAATTTTAATTCCTTTGACTTCATTTTTCTCCATTTAATTTTCAGTTTCCCCCGAGGAAGAAAGAATAATCTCACATGAAATAAACCAGAACAAAATAAAATCCAATCAAGTTAAATGAAATAATACCTACTGATAGCTATCAGTTAAAACGTACCATAAACACACAATCCAAAATTGTTACTTTTTCCACTCTCCCTATTCTGGCTCAAAGTAAACATGAAAGCACATAAGACTACTTTCTTTTTTTTTTAAGGTTTGTTTTGGGTTTTTTCTTGTGAGAATACTTTTAAAAGCACTCCAAGTCCTCTATGGTGTTCTAGAGCAAGGAGCCAAAATTAGAGTCACTACAAACACACAGCAGAAATTGTGTAATATTAAATTTTTCCTCCCTCATTCAGTTCCTTTATAAATTATTCAGAAAATAAAGTCAGTTGAAAAACAAACAAAAAAAGCCTTAAAAAAAGCTAAAAGAACTTACTTGTGTCAGACTGAGATTTCAGCACGCCTTCAATGTCTGTGGTGATTTTGGAGACCTGACTATTAAACTGTTGGATGGAATTTTTGAGGCCAGAAATGTCAGTGGAATGAGAGGCTATAGTTCCATTCATTTCACGAATGCAGTTCCATAAGCTGCTCACATGCTTATTCAGACCTTCTTTTATCTTCTGCAAGCTACCTGAAACAGAGTCCAGCTTGCCACAAACTTTTTCAACACGTGAAACCCTGCTCTCAACATCTGAAACACCCTCCTGGATACCTTGGGTATTTTCTTTGCACTTACTAAGATCATTCAGGATATGGTCATTCAATTGTTCTAGTCTCTCCTTCACTTCACCACAGCAATTATCACTGGAATGAGCAGTTTGGTTTGCAAATGTCCTCTGCATTTGATCGATTTTTCTGAAGACACCTCGCTGTGTTTTTCTACAGGTAGAATTGACACCCAGAAGCTGCTCCTTGCAGCTGCTCAAGCCATCTTGAAGATTCTTCATATCTTTATCCATGACACTTAGACTATACCGGAATACACGTACATCTCTTTGCATTTTCTGGATGTCACGTTGGTTACCCTTAATTAAGTTGAGTTTCTCATTAAGAGAGCTATTTAGAGATTGCAGAAGAACCGAGTTGTTCTCTGTTTTCAAAAGCAAGTGATTGTATCTGTTGTTACAGTTTTCTAGCTCTTTCTGAAGGTCCTCTGTACCTTGTGGCGCAGACTGACATTTCTGCCCACAGAGGTGTTCAAGCGACAGTAGTTTGTTCTTCAGGAAGTTAATCTCTGCTGTAAATTGCTCATTTGCCAATCCTGCATCACTGGGCAAGATGGGCCCAGGATTAATAAACATTCCATCTGGGTCTGTGGTATTGGCAATCTCTAAAATAGTGCCACCTAGCCTATCTTCTAGTGCCCGGAGCTTTTGGTCAAACAAGTCTCTCAGTTCATCTGCCTCAGCAGCGATTGCACCACGGAGAGTTTCCTCAACGTAAAAGCAATGCTCTTCAGCATTTCGTTCTGTAGTATTCATCCTCGCATCGAGTTCCTCAAACCTCTCACCAAACATGTCTTCCAGATCTGGAGTTGACAATCGACTGATTTCATTATCTATTCTGACGTTCAAGATCCTGTGTGCTTCTGCAACTCTGTCAATCTTCTTATCTAAATCTTCTATCTGTTGGTCAAAGTAATTTCTCTCACTCTCCTTGCAACAACTGGACTTGTTTGATGGAATCTGAGTTCGAAGAGTATTTATTTCTTTCCTCAAATCATTCTCTTTTCCTCTTATAACGTCAATTATTCCTAAACAGTTGTTTTCATTGTCATCACACTGCTGCTGGATATCCTGTAGTTTGTATTCACAGGAATTCTTCAGATCTGCCATTTTCTTTTCAAATCCTTCCAGTAATTCCTGTCTGAGGGACTCAAATTTTGAGTCTATATACTCCTGAAATATATTGTCACTAGGCATTGTTATTGTAGGTCCTTGTGCTGCCTCCTGCAGTTGTTTCAATTGTCCTTCATAGCCTTTTACTTTTCCATTCAGTTCCTCCAGCTTGTCATTCCTCATCTTCAAGGCTTCTTTGACCTCAGCTAGCTCAGACTTGATATCTTCCATTTCAAAATCAATAAAAGGGTCTTTTTGATCTTTATTGCTGAGGAGTCCAGGCAGATGAATAGTGTCCATTTCACCACCAACTGCACTATCAGGCTCTGGGCGGTCATAAAGGTTATTCAGCCAAGTGACCAACACCTTACTGGCATCTTCTTGGACAGTCAGCTTTAGGTTTTCATTCACACCTGCCACAGAAGACTGAAGTTCAAGCACCGATCGCGTAAGTCTAAACAATTCATCCTCGAGAAACTGCATTTTCTTCTCATAGGGAGAAGGTTCCGGAACTTCTGTTGGCTCTGCATCTGTTTCATGGAAACAACAAAGTCTGTATATAAATATTCCCAGTGGTATCTGTTTTAGTCAGCTAAGGCTAATTTCACTTCTCTTTAAAGCTAAATAATCATTTAACCTGCATAATGCTTGTTCCCTTTTCTATCCCTCTTTCCAGTAGCTTATAATTAAAATATTATCAAAACACTCCCAACTAGAAGTTTGAGCACAGTGACCAGTTTCTGCCAAGACCGTTATAGATCCACACACACCACAACACAATCACCTTAGAGTCACTGCAAGTCAAGATACGGAGTGTTATCCCAAATAATTATCTAATATTAACCAAACCTGCAGCTAGACCACCAACTGTTTTAGTTTAGAAAACATTTAATATCACTTTAATGAGTAGATATAGATGATAATTTTTATTTGTGTACCCCCATATACTTTTGCCATTATGCACAGTGGGGTAAATTCTATTAATACATCATCTACATTCCTAATTGTGATTTTGCATTATATCTTTCATGCAATGCGTAATTCAAAGACCTTTGCACAGTTAAAGAATACTATTACAGACATTAAAAAAACCCCAACAAACTGACAACAGTGAAGTTAAGAAGCAGAAGTGAATAAGATAATATACTTCTTTACAGACACACAACCTTTTAGCATTAGAATAACTCTTTCAGATTATGAGTATACAACTAAGGATAAGAAGAGTGCCCTGTCAAGTTAGGACTACATTGTGTTGAAATGGTGTTAAATCTTCAGATAAAAGAAAACAAACACTGGTTCCAAGTTATACATTCTGAATTCACAGCAGAGAGCAACCCTGAGATAGGGTCTGAAAGACATGCCAGTTGGAATTTTTCCTAAGTTTTAAACTGTATTTTGGCTTAAAGACATTACAAAGAAGGTAGGAAGTTACACATGCACTCTTCAAGACTGGCAAGGTGGCCAATTCCTTTAATAATAAAAAAGTCTGCACACATAGAGCATAACTATTACATACACACCGGTCTATTTTACATTAATTACAGTTCTTTCAGGGTCAGAGCAGAAAGAAAATCTCTAGACATAAGCACTGTGCAAGTTACTTAAATATATTATTTTATTATTATCTTTTGGAAATCGTATTTTAGGTGTATATTCAGGCTACAAAAATATTTTAAAAGCTTGTTTTTAAAGCACATAAATGATCTATAGGATTTCTTTAAAACCATGTATTCAGTTTAAATCCATTCCACTACACAAAAATCACAAGTGGAAATCTGACTAAATGTTACACATTACACTAATCTTGGATGATGTGCTGGAATAAAGTCCTTCAGAAGGCAACATCTCTTTATCATTGTTTGTTAACACAGAAGAGGCATAATACTGCAGTAACAGCACACCCCTTGCCCTTTCAGAATACACTATCTTCTACACACAAATATCATTCCTTCTTTAAGGTGCTTTTTCAGCAACTGATGCGGACCATTCCCTTAGCCCTTAGAGTTAAAGCAGGTAATTTAACACGAATCTGTAAAATCTGCACAAGACCTTGAACAAAACACTGAAACTCCTGGGGAGCATTAACTATCGTTAAAATTAGCACCTGGTGGCTTTTTTGTTTTAATAATAGTTCCTCTCAATTAGGTTTTTTTTTTTTTTGGACGTTGAAGAAAACACAAAAAAAAACCCCTGTAAATTGTTATCAAAAAAACCAACCTTAATGTAAAGATTTTCCTGAACCATGCGTAGACCACACTGGCATTTATGGCCAGTGTTTTACACCCACCCCTCCATTATTCTTCAGAAAATTCTCTGTATCAAGATTGTTATTTCCTGGCTATTTTTTTCCTACCACACAGTATCTTCCACATGGGTTTTGTACCTGCCAGTCCCTGTGTTTAATAGAAACCATAATGGCTCTTATACTTAAAAGACAAAACAAGAAACAAAAACTCAAACAAAAAGTTACCCAAGCCCTTCTTCACAACAGCTTTTGCTGGTGTTGTTGGCCGACGAGCATTGCTGGGCTTTTCTGCTGGGCCTTCTCTGCAGTCTTCCCCTTTGTACCCGGGACAACATCTCCATTCCAGCTCTGTTACTGTCTTATATGCAACTGTGTACCGAGGTCTGAAACTTGTTCGGTATCTGCCAAAACAGAAAGCATTTTAAACAATCTGTAACTTAACCTGCTATTTAGATTAAACCTAAAATGTAGAAGTTGGTCGTGTTGGGTTTTTTAAATTAAAATAAATTAATTTAATATATGCTTCATTTTTCTTCTTCAAACATCAAATTAACAGAAGTTTCTGTCCAGGTTTTAGTCATGTGCACTCAACACAGTCATGCCAGGGAGAGCAAATATGGCCACAGAACAGGGTCCTTCCTTTATGAGCAGAGGGAAAATGCCTTGTGGGAAGAGAAGTTTAGTCTCAAAAGATACTGCTGAGCGTAACCAATGTATTTCACTCTGGATTCCTTTTTCCTCTAACTGCTTTTCCTTACAAACACACCCACAGGCCTGCACTGGCAGCAGCTCTTCTTGGCATAAAAAAAATGCTTCTATCTGCTTTATCCCACTTGTCTTTCCACAGCCTCCACTTAAACCATTCCTCAGAACCTGTATGTATGGATGAGTCAAAGCTAGGAAGGACACTCCAGAGAACGACAAAATGCTGAAAGCTGAGTCAGATAAGGACATGAAAGGAGGTGTCAGATGAAAGGCTATGACCAAGGAAGGAATCAGCTCTCTACTTTACTCCTCCAGTTAATTTGAAGAGAGTCATGCAGACAAACCTATGCATATGTTCTGCACATACAACTTTAAGTTTACACGATTAATGATTTGGAAGTTAACAAATAGCAAAGTGATTCTAATTGTGCAACTTTCTTTAACCAAAGACTTCTTCCATAACTTCCTTCAGGACACAGACTGCGTGTTCAACTACAGACACTTTGGTATTCCACTACACCATATGCAGGGGCTGTGCTATTCTACAAAAGCTCCATCAATTTCATGTACAGTTCATTGAGAGATGAGGAAAATAAAACAGGGATTCATTCCCTGAGGTCTGTAAATAGGTATGCTTGGAATATGCACAGCAATAGAAACAAAAAAGTTACCCTGATTTCCCACATGAATTCCTTTCTCTGAATAAGACTAATACCATACTACTAACCTCCCTATCACATTTTCAGATTTTTTTTCCTTAATATCGTATCAGATTAGAACAGTTTGCATCCATTAATGAATGACAGACTCACTCCATAGCTGAGGTGTCCCCAAAGTACTAATACAGGCAAAAGATACAAAAGACAGCAACAAAGGACTCAACAAACTCTGCAACAGATTTCATTCATAGCCTGGCTGGGCTCACAGGGAGCATATTCTAGGACAGAGGGGACACAGTGCAGAACAGGCTGCACCAGAAGCAGCCGTGCTATCACAGAAAGAAAACCCCAACAAACAACTACATGTTTCATTAAAGGAAATCTTTTCTTGTATTAATATGCAAAATTCTCTATTGTTTAAAAACAACTGGTAACCTGCTACTAAACAGAGTAAGATAAATTGTACACTGAATGCAAAAGAGTTTTTACTGAAGGTCACAGAGTAAGAGCTGAACTGTTAAACTTCAAAGCTTCTCTTGCTACATGTGTAAACAATTGCTGAAAAAAATATCTTTTTTGGTTTTTTACCTTCAGAGACATAATTTTAATATAACATCCCATATTTGATACCCATTTGCTATTGCTTTTTAGTAAGCTGCTTAGAAAACATGGGGCAGGGGGGTTAAAATGTTAATTACTAATTTCCAACCATATCTTTCCCAATTCTCCCACCATGTATTCTAAATTTTGCACTCAGGAAATAATCAGTGTGATTTTGCATTATTACTTTATCTATGACTTCTGATTTAAGGGGACTAGAGGCAACATATTCTTTCCAACTATTTTTGGGCCAAAGAGTAGTGTATTCTAATAAGGCTCTGGATTCCCTTCTCCTGTCAATCTTCATAGGAAGGCAGGGGTGGGCAAGGCCATCATCTGTCTATTAGCTGCTCACAACCAAAGTGGTTTTCTGTGGTTGTCAGCTTTTCAGGTTCTGCCTTGGACCACGTAGACTCTGAGTGGGTTTCCCATCCTTTTTTACCTTCACAACTGCATATATGAAACAGCTGTAGACTGCACTCCAGCTCACCATTTCTTATACAACTGCCACCAAAAACATCTGCTGGATCCTGTCCACAAATGTAAGGTACAGCCATCCCCATGGTCAAGTGCTTTAAAAATTGAATAAAGGCGTGCACCATAGAGGGCACCACTGGGAAAGACAACATCCTGACCACCCAGGAACTTCCTTTTCCTTCTCCCTTATCTGGTATCAAACCACATCTCGTGAATGTAATTTGGGTTTGATTCCTTTCCTTCCAACTAGCTGAGACAGTCAGAGGAGTGACAGGAATAGCTAGGTACTTCAGTGTTTTGAAGTGGTTTGAGAGAGTCATTACAACCTCTCTCACAACCACCACATTTTTGAAATGCAAACTTTGAACTTGTCAGATCAATTTTCACATGCCGGAAATGGCTGTACATACTTTCCTCTGATTTCCATAAAATACTACTCCAAACTTTTTGTGTGTTTCTGTCTATGCTTTCAGGGCCAAACTCCCTCCTGAAAATTGCAGTATTTTTACTATCTTAAAACACCACTGATACATTTCTCTATTTTTCCTAACAAAGTTTTAAGAATGCAGCTCAGACAAGATTTATAAAAGCATAAGAACAATTTTCATGCAAATTCTGCATGTCTTTGCTCAAATTATGGAACAAGGATTTTCTTTGTATTATTTCTGCCATTCCTATCATACTTTTGACAAGTTCCCCTCTGCAAGCTTTCTCTGTAGTCAAGCTCATCCATGTCGACATCCTCAGATTAATTCAACCTTGAGACAAAAATAAATTGCAAGACACAACCATACACAAAAGAATAATATAAAAAAATTAAAAGAAACCAAACTTAGTGCTTTTCATATGAGCAAATTAGAAAACTTTTCCAAACTCCACCTTAAAAATAAAAAAATAAGCAGGTTCAATATTTTCATTCTTTTATATTTCCTAGTTTCATGATCCTAAATAGGCATGAAATGCTTTAATATGATTTAATAAAAAAATTATTTGAAATGCAGAAGAATCCTCCCATTCTAAATGAGAAAATAAAAACACTGTGTATCAAGAACTTTTAAAATGTCATAGCAGTCAATTCCTTCCAAATTCTTGCAAATGTGAGAGCTCAAGCACATACATTAATTGGATCTGTTCTGATTTCAGCTATGGCACATCAAATACAGACTAACCTGAATCCCAAACCACAAGTCTCTTAAAGCAAAAAAACAAAAGCTAAAATCAAAGTCCTTTGAAATTTGGATGTAGAACAGCTTTCATATTTTACGTCTTAAACCACGGTAACAAAACATCTATGCTCCTTCGTGGCTCAGAAATTAAATTGGCATTTACTTAGCAAGAACTATTGCTCCCCTATACTGCCAGTCCAGCTGAATGAACCACACGGCTGGTCCTATTTACTTGAGCAAGGCCAGTCACATCAAGCTGGGAAATAGGAACTTACCCTAATACCCTTCTAATTTGAATCCAGTCACATAAAAGTTTCTTAAAAATCACAGCTCCATTGCTACAGCTTCACTACTGATGATCAGCTTCATCCACAGTTGTGGAAGCTGCCCATGCAAGGACTGGTGCCATTGTACACAGATAAATGACAGCCACCAGCATGCATCCAGCCCAAGGGAGACTGTCAATTCATACTACAGGTTTTTTAAAGCCAGAACTTTGCTGTCAGTGTATTTCAGTGGAGGAGCTGGACACTTCCAAGATTTTGGCAGGATATGAGAGTCTAACAGCACTCAAAACAATCATATTCTTGATTACAGTTCTAACAAAAAAAAACCCAAAACTTTCTGCTAGGGACCACATCTCAAGAATAATTTGTGATTCTACGTGTTTTAATAACATAAGATTGGGAGCTACTAGAATATACAAATCAGACATGTCTTTATTTACATTTGCAGTACTCTGAATCCAATTGCTCACTTAGTCACAGCAAGCACAGGACATATAAACACAAACATACAAAACATACAAAATACACTCAGTATAGCAGAAGAGATGGAAGGTTGCTGCTCTGTGCAGCTGGGTAGAATTACACGGTTGGAACATAACGCGCCCAAATGTCACATCTTTCTTCTTGTAGGTTTGAATTTTTATGCAGTTACCTAGTGAGGCAATTTGGTCAAAAGGGTTCTCAGAAGTTTCAGAAGTTCCTTAAAGAGACTCCACTTTAATGCCTGTATATGCTGGAATGTAATTCAAAATAGTAAAACATTAAATCTTCCTCCACTTGAGTTGGATTTCTTCTATTCAAGTAAACATTAATAAGCACAATTATTTTTACAAGTGTAGACTTCCAGTCCAAGATGTCTGCATTTCCTTTTGGTGAATTGAGCTAAATACTACAAATGGAATCATCATTTTAGAAAGCATGAATAAAGGGCAATTTCAACAGTCTCTAATCTGTCCTTGCAACGGAGGAAATAAGAACAGCTGCTTTTTCAGAGTTTTTCCGTAACAGGCTTATAACTACCAACACCTACTACCTTCACTATGGACTCAACATACTGACCAAATGAGAAAACTCCTTCAGAACACAAATGCAAATCTCCGTCTTTAATATCTAAGTATTTTGCAGCCAAAATAAAGTCACACAGTGTTCCAACAGCATTCAAATATTCTTCCACCTTAAGAGAAAAGTATCTCTTAGGAAAATGCTTAATTAAAAATACACATTTTCTGGAAATGCTAGACGTTTTGACTAGGGAAAAAGCTGTAATTTTCTCATGGTGCTAAATCACAGAAGGGAGCAGTTAGCACTGATATTTGGAATGTCACCTAATAGCGATAAAACAAATCAGAAACATTTGGACAAAACTGGTGGGAAAACACATGGCTCAGCTCTGTAACTAGATATTAACATTCAACCTTTGGGGAAATGCATGGAGATAAGTGCCACCACATCCTCACTGTGAGGAAGGGACTGCAGAATCAGCATATGTTTCTACATAAGCAGCATATAAAAAGTTTATTCTGAGCACAAAACTTCAAGGTTGTTCCAAAATTCTGTAGTCATTGGAAAAGGTCCCATAACTTCAGCAGCCTGCAAATCAGTCTTATTGAATAGAAGATAATGAATCATCACTATTTAATGCTTTTGTTGAATGTAGATCCATGATTTCTACATTATATAGCCTGCTCTTTCATGTCCCAGTCATCCAAATCTCCATTATATTGCAGTAGGAGTGCTAAAGTTGCACACAGACACCGTCCAAAAATAGCACCTCAAAGATATAATTAAATGTAAGCATATCTTGTCCAGCCATTTTTTATTTTGTAGGCTGCAAAGGCTTCCTCTGAAAAAATACCTAAATTGGTCATTTATAGTAAACCAGAACCAGTTGATACCAAGCTTTCTGTTTCTCAAAAGTACAGGTCTAATGGCCTGTAAATGTAATGCCCCTGTAAATGGTGGCAGAAATCCTAGTTCTACTGAAATCCCAGAGACTTCTAGCAATCTTAACAGTGGGTTTCAGTACACCTGAATTTCAGGAGCCTACTGTGGAGGTATGGACAGGCACTGGTTTCCCTTACCCAACAGAAATACAGGCAATACAGCCAGCAGAGCCAAAACAGGCCTGCATCTCATCCTAAACTCGTTATTTACATCTGATTACCTAAAGACTATGCTGGACATTAATGACATCAGCATCCGAGTCACCACTCCTGCAGGTGTCTAAGCTCCCATGCTCATGTTCTACCCCTGGATGACAGACAACTCAAGTTAGCAAGGGATGAATCAGACCTCTGGATTTTTTTTTCTTTCATTTTCTTTCATTTCTTTCTTTTTTTCACACAGCAGCACTGGAAGCTAGCTTGTGTCACAGACCAGCTTAATTTGAGAAAAATGTGTCTTTACTATGAGTTTATCCTCAGGCATTTACGGCAAGCTGTGGAAAGATGTTTTGACAGGAACAGATTAGCCTAACAAAAGTCTGCATGTTCAGTCAAAGAAAGCCACGGAGTCAGTAAGAAATCCAAATAATATGCTGTAGCAAAAATATATTTAGAAAGATCCCTAGTGAATCCCAGAATATTTTTTTTATTTTGATCTGGCATTAGAGACACTAAGCTACTTCTTACAGATGGATGTAAGAAAATCTCATCTTTCCACTGCTACTTTTCCTTTAGCTGGCATTTTTGCTTTCCAAAATTTAAATAAAGAAGGTCAGCACACACTTTTCCAGGCATTGAGGTCTGAGGAGTTACTTTTCCTTCAAAAACCTGCCAGTGACTTTACCCACTAGCCAGATCCTCTAGTCACAGCCATCCCAACTGAAGTTCCTGAAAGGCCATGGTCCGGTCTTTATATAATGTAATAATCAGGCCCTAATACACATTATCAAAAGCAAGCACAGAGTGCTTGAAAATCATTTGCCCTGGGAAAAACACAATTTTCACACGCCCCTGTGAAATACATAAAGTTATGGTGACCTCCACTAGCACATACTTGCAAGGATAAGTGGGTATGGGTATGAGTAGCTTCTCTAGGCACACATAGGCACATAAGGGTGCTTTTAATAAGTTTTGCACTAATGTATAGTGCAGACATTTACATCAGATCTATTCTGAGCTAAATACTGTATAAAAACTCCCACTGGCTGAGAGCATTAATGGGGACTGAAACTGAAGGAAAGCAAGAGAAGAAGTTAAAGCACCACACATTTGAAGCAACACAACTGCTTGTTGTGTACATAACCAAAACACCACCCATCCAGGTCCCCGTAAAGAGTGCTTTACTATCAGACTACAAAAACACTCTAATTTTACTAAATCATCATAAAATAGGAAGGAGCATTACAGATTAAATACTTTTTCCAGTGTTTATTTTTTGTTCTGTCTCTTCGCACCACCTGAGAAGCACAATAAGAGCAGAGGTTGCCTTCCATCTGGAAGAAACTGCCTGGGGGTAAGAGACCTGGCACAAGTGATGTGTATTCCTCCCTCCAACTCCATCATCAGTGTATCAGCTCTCAGGATGGATGGAGGAAAATTGCTTTCCTCTGCCCCTAAGGAACACTGTCCCCTCATCTATTTGGGCCAGGGAAAGAGCAGAAAACCATGTTGCCCTGATCTCTCTCACATGGCTCTCTTTAGTGATGAACATTAGTTCAATACATGCAAGAGACTGTGGCTGAAATTTACTGCAGAGATTTTTTTGTTGTGTTTTGTTTTTTTTTCAAGAAGTGGCATAGAAGATTAAAGGAACTAGTAGAAGATGAAATGCTCAATTCTTCTCAGACAATACCATAGGGTTTAATTTGTAGTTCCATTCAAAATCTCCTTAAGTGCCACTGTTCATGACTCACACAGTTACATTTTATGATTTTGATGTCACTCATCTCAGTTAGCATTCTTCTATCAAAAACAAATGAGATTCAAAATACAATTTTCTCTCTTGGGAGAGAAATGCTTCTTCTTGGGAAGAAACAACCAAAGGACTGCACACTCTTGAGACACACCCCTATGTCTCATACTAGTGTTTCATTTTTCCAGGTGTGTGTGTATGGAGCTACATATATCCACTACCACCCCTCTCAGCCAACAAGGATTTCATTTTTTAAAAACTGACCACTGAAGTCTGGGAAGGAATGTCCAAAACACAAGTTTCAGGCTCACATCAGTGGAAAGGTCAAATGAGGATGCAGAGCATTGTTCCTAATAAAGCTCCCTGAGAAACTGATCTCCATTAGTATCTCTTCTGCTTCTCTGCCCACAAAACAAGCTTATCTCTAGGATCATTAAAAGAAAGACCTACTGCTGATGGAGTATTTGAAAATATGCATAGCTAGAACAGATAACTGATTATCTTTATGAATGCAAGAGCTAACCTGTCGGATTAGCTGGGACCCCAACTTTCAGAATAAAATGCAACATTGTTTTGAGAGCTGATACTTTCAAGACACCAGGTCAAAAGTGAACTGGAGGGGAGAAAAAAGATGAGAATGCTAAAGAAGAGGTCAAATGGGAGTATAACCTCCAATGCCTAAAACTGGTACTGCTGACTTTCTAATAGCATAGAATGTTCCTTGGTTATTTGGGTGATTTATGACAAGAAAAGGCCTTAAACAGGTCAGCAGTTCCCTAAAATTAGCAATTTTTTGTTTTGGCAACAGTTTGGCACTTAACAGTACAGGCCCCAGGACTCCAGGTCACACAGTTCTCACAGCAGCAAAGCACAAAGACTCTTAATTATTTACATTAATGTGAACTGAGAAGGAGTCTGTGATTTTTTTTAAATTATTGCAATGAACTCGAATGATGTGTGAAATGAAAATTCCCTGTCCAGCTCACAGAGGAGAAAGACTCTGTTGCACTCAGCGCATGGAGGCAGAGATGCAAAACTTCAAGTTCAGGGAGACAGCCAGGAAAGTTTACCACACCCAGCAGGCACTCAGATTTTCAGACAAGCACTCCAGGAAACTGAAGCACGTTCTGAAGTTTTTAAAGTTTGCTTAGTGTTTTCAATGCACAACCCCTTAGGCTAGCCTCCCTGTGTAGTCAGCTGGCTGGAGCCTGTACAAAGAAATTCTGCTTCATACAAAATACACTAAGTAGGAGAAAAAAAAATCCTAAAGACCTTTCTAGATATTTGGAGGGAAAATATTAAACAGTTCTTGCTTTCCCTTCAACTTTCTGTGCATCCTGAAAGTTTTTCTTATGAGATATGCATTGCTAGAAGGCAGTGGCAAGTACAGGCTCTGATCTGTGCTGACTTGCATATCTTGGGTTTGATCCTGCCTGAAGCCAAACACTCTGACACTGGGCTTTATGCTTGACTTCCAGCAACAGTCTCAGATAATCTGTAACTACACTGGGAACTGTTGAAGGGCAGAAAATTAATTTGGATTTCCTACATGTTCCTAGACTGGGGCTGATGTGCTCCACCCAGGTCATTCTCAGGTTGCCTGAAAATGGTAAATTGATGGAGACACTTAACTTGAACTGAAAGTTTGATTCTCTGTTTTATGTTAAAAAATTCTATTTTACTTGATATTATTTTATTAATAAACACTGAATAATGTTTAATAATAGCTGTGTGTTACCAATGAGTATAGTCATATATTCTGATATTTATGGTTGCAGAAAACTAGCAGTAACAGTCTCTGAAGGCAAAAGCTTGAAATAACTTTAATCTTCCTCTTGGTAATGATCAAAACCCTAATTAGTTTGGAAGTAATTATTTACAGTCATTTGAAAGTATTAAACGACAAGAAGTGGGAAAATATTGCTCAGGTTTGGAGAGACTTGCTAATTTAGCTGTTCATTCATTCATCATTTTCTTGACCGTTTTCTAAGTACACACAACCTAGTGAAACAATGAGTTTACTTACTATATGTTTATCATTAGTGTTAAGATGAGAAGCTCACACTAAATCATTAAATCCACTTCCCACAAGCTAAGGGCAGGTCACCTGACTCCTTATACACTTGAGCACACAAGTATCTTTACTCGCTTGAGCAGAATTAATGGGAGTTGGTACTTGAATAAAGGAACCTGCTAAAACATCCTTTCTTCAAGTCCCTGAGCAACTTTGAAGCTAGCTCTGCTGTCAGCCAGGGGCTATGGGGGTATTACATGATCTCCAGAAGTTCCTCATAATCTAATTCTTTTTCTATTTGATTTACCACCTCATATGGTGAAGTCCCATTTGTCAGTTCTGCAGCAAAGACAGAAAGTCAGAAAACGTCCCTCTTCTTTGTCTGCCTCAGTTCACTTCAGGCTTTAAAATAAAATAAAAAAATAAAAAAAAAATGTTTTAAAGCCTTACTAGTGAAAGTGACTTTGCCCAAAAATACCAGGCCATAAATTGGAGCAGCTACAGTGCAGCCAGGTTTCCCACATACTCTACAGCACAAGAGACAAAACAACTGGTATAACAAGATCCTAAAGCATAAACATTGACTTGAGGATGTCCAAGAGAAGCCACAACCCTAAGAACATGTAGAATCTAGCCAGAAGGGCAATACGTTTTGCTTTCACAATCAGAAACTATTAGTTACAAATTGCTAATAATGCTAATTATGTTACTAAACAATCTATAAGAAAGCTCGGAAAAGAAATTCACAACAAAATAAGTGGGCAGAGGTCAGTTATTTATTAAGCAATATTAATTTTCAAATCAGACAGGTTATTTTTAGTGGGTAAACACACTAATGTTTTCGTGTAAGTACCTTTCAGTCCAATGACCTACTCATAACAAAGCTCCTTCCTTCTTTGCTAGTCACAGTTTTAAGAAAAATAAATCAGGAGTCCCCCATACTTCAAAGGGAACACACTTCAAAGGGCCCTTCTGTTTTTTCTTTCTACTCCCCCTCTTCCTATCTCTTAAGCAGCCACACTTCAACTCACATTTATCCTTGACACCTTAATCAGCTCAAAGCATTCACTAACTTGGAGCCCAAACACCTATAAAACACTTAAAGAATTAAGTATAATAATTTCCTGAATTTCAGCTTAACATTTCAGGAAATAAACCCTGTAGCCAAACTGAAATTACAGTTAACACTCCCAGAAGTGCAGTCACTCAAGCAGTGGGTTGATTTTTTTTTCCAGACCAATTATATTTTAATGGGCCCAATAGGCAGATGAAGAGGGTTCATGCACGCATGATTTTTAGGCTTAATCACCAGAGCTTTCTATTTCTTAAAAAAAAAAAACAACAACAAGAGAAAAATCAGTGCTGACCATAATCCATATCTACAATACCCACTCTCCTATATGTGAAGAACATGTGAAATTCAGGAGTACCCTATATGTTTAAGGCAGTGAAACACTTCCATATAAAATGCAGTGAGCTATTTAAGTAATTGGCATGCATAACCTAGAACATACCAGACACTAGAAGGGCTCTTTAAACCTAGTCTTAAACTAATTTAAATCAATAGTAAAAAATCTGACTGACAAAAACCAACCAACCAACCAAACACCCTAATAGTACTTAAGTGCTAATAAATCCCATATACCTATCATACAGTTAACAAACTCTCTGTTCGATTTGGGTCTCACTGTCCCCACTGTCTGTGGCAGAATGAGCTCTTACCTGAATCACAAGTATCAGAAGGATATGCAGGGACTGTAGTTTATTCCAATGAGTATCTGCTATTTAGTTCATTTTTAACTTATTATGCAAGTGCATAAAGGAAAAAAAGAGAATCATTTCATAAAAGTCCTCACAGTCATTTCTTTGTTGTTTTTTTAGCTCTTTCTTGTCCTACTTTTGTCAACATCAGCGAGCAAACATATATGCACACATTTTGTTATTCAGACCACTACTCCTACTGAATTAAATAATTTTCACAGGAATTGTTACTCCTGCTTTCAGGGGTTTGCAGGATTTGAACTACGTATTTCAAATGCTTTGGATGAGTTCCTTTTTTACTCTGCCACTAAAATAAAGGGCACACCAGCAATAGATGGAAAAAAGAAAATGTCACAGCCTATCAATAGAGAGTTCTGGACACAGTAACACTTCCAAGATTTTGATACACCGTTTCCATGTTATCAGCTGGTGCTGTAATAGGTACTTGAAATGGTTTATGTTAAGAATAAGAAACTGTTTTGCAGTTGCCATTAGGGTTATGAAGAAGACTTATGTTCACCAAAGAAACTAAAACTGAAAAAACAAAAGCTTATGGTAAGTATCCAATTCCATTCTCCAAGGAACAAAAAAACCCCATGAGACTGGCCACAGCAGGCAAGACCAAATATCTGCTTAGCCCTGAATTCTCTCTCTGACTGCAGTCGAGTCCAGATGTTTGGGAAAAGCAGAAGGACAGACAATGCCACTTCACAGAACCACAGAGTCATCTGGAAGGGATGGTACTTCTGGAGGTCATCCAGTCCAGCCCCTTGCTCAAGCTGGGCTTCCCCTTCTGACTCCTGCCAAAGATCTCACCCACTCATGCAGTTCTCAGTTCAGGAATTTCCTGAGCTAGAAGCAATGCCTTTGCACTTTCTTCATTATCTGCTAGCAGATAGTCCAAGAAAATCCTAATTTACCACCTCTGAAATTCCTTATTTAATGCTTGGTGATTTATGTGTTCAAGAAGCTCAGTTTCAATTCTTCCTCACTCCACAGCTCCACTACAGAGACTCTGCGCAACAAAGGGCACACCCCATTACACAGCCCATAAGCTCTGCCAGAAATCCAAAATGGCCAGTTCAACACTCCAAACAGAAAAAAAGGGAAATTACACAAGAGAGTGTTACTCAGCTGTCTTCTGCCTCTGTTATTTCCCTCAAATTCCAGTGTTAATACATATCAAAGGAGAAAAGCTACTTTTTAAACTAAACTAACAACCCAAACAAACAAAAACCAGTGCATTTGAATGCCAAACTCCCAACATCTATTGTGTCAGGCCCCAGGGTTGCAGCATCATCAACGTCCAGTCTATTTCAGTAGTACACGGAACCAAGCAGTATCAGTCTCATCCTCGCTGTTCCATGTCAAAATGAAAACTAGTTATTCTTTGTTGTAAAAGAATCCTCACTATCAACTCAATCCAACTCTGAGCCTAGTCCATGAAAATCTATGGGTGTTCGTCCACTGACTTCTAGGGGAGATGAAATGGTTTTGCAGAGTGCTTATCACCTACAGATTTTCAAGAGAAGTGTGTAAATATTACTGTTTTTCAGGTGGGCAACTGAGGAAAGGGGATTTGCCTGAGATTAGCTAGAAGGTGAGATGCAGCTGTACTCCTGCTGTTACCTGCAGGCTCACACAGCCTTGCTACAGCACCCCGTGCTGTAGGTGTTCACTCTGCAGCCTGTTATGTGGCCACACTATCGCACGAGGCTTAATATCAAGCAAGAAAGTCTGCATTGCCCTCTGTAGAAATCCCTGCACTGGCTGCTCTCCTTGCTGGAGAACTGACAGGGATACCCGCACTGTAAACGCACTGGCTTAGCCTCCTGGCTCTCCCTCCCTGTTACGCGCCGATCCAGCAGCACAGAGCAGCCACAAAACCGTTTATTTACGCCGTCCCCCAGTGCCAGGGTGCTTGGTAGGTGGGCTGCCAGCAGGTGCTGGCAGTGCCACCGCCCCCGCCACCCAGCCCGCGGGCTCTCCGCCTCCCCGCAAGCCCTGCGAGGTGCGCCCGGGCCGGCGGGGCGCAGCTCCCCTTCGGCCCCGCGCAGCCCACGGGCGGCAGGGACCAAGAAGGAGCTCAATCTGGCTCTAATTAGCTTCGGGCAGCCTTATGTTTGCAATAAGGGCAAGCGCTTTGTTCGGGGCGTGCTGGGGACTAGAAAGGCGGTACGCGCCCTTCTGCCCCCCGTGCCCCCCCTTCCTGCACGCTTTGTGGGGTGCTGGGAACCCTGCGGCCCCCGCTTCGGCAAGCGGGGGCTTCTCCTCCCGAAGTGGCCTCCTCGGCTACTTACACCTGGGTGGGCTGGCAGGGGAACTGGTTCGAAGCGCATTTGTACTGGGCCTGGATGTAACTCTCCGTCCCGTCCAGCACCGAGCAGCTCACGTTCCTGTTCACGATGTAGGCGCACCAGTTCCTGCGGGCAGGGGGAGGAAGGAGACAGCGGCCCTAAGGCAAGGGCAGCGGCAACCGGGAGCCGCCCCAGCCCGTCCGCCCCGGCACCCCCAGCTGCCCCAGCCCGCCCCGGCTCGCCCGGCGGCGGCTCCCGCAGCCCCTTCGGGCAGGGCGGTACTCACTTGCTGCGGGAGCCCGGCCGGCTGTACCGCAGGTGCGGGGTGGCGTGGCTGAGCCCGGCGCCCAGGGCGAGAAGGAGCGGCAGCGCCCAGCCCGAGGGCGCCGCGGACCCCGGGCACAGCTTCATGGGGCGAGCGGGGAGGGCCGGTGCCTCTCCGCGGGCTCTCTCCGTCCGTCTGTCCCTCCGTCCGCCCCTCCGTCCCGCCCGCTCCCAGCTCCCTCACTGACGCAAATCCCCCCCCCACCCCGTTTCCGCCCTCCCCGGCGGCTCCGCAGCCCCCTCCGGCCGAGGCGCCGCTCCCCTCCACCCCCGCCCGCCCGCCCGCACTCGGCCCCTGCCCCGGCCCCGCTCGCTGCCGGCCCCGGCCGAGCCGCCGCGGCGCTGCGCGCAGGCGGAGGGGCGGCCCCCGACTCCGCAGGGCGCCCGGCCGCCCCGAGCGGGGTCCCCCCCGGCGCCCCTTCTCCCCATCCCCCTGCCCCAGCTGGCCGGCTGGCGCCCCAGAGCTTGGTTTTCCCGCTGGAAAGCTGATGGGAGAGGGTTCGGCCCTTCTGGCGAAGGCCGGGGCTGACAGGAGACCTGGGGCAGAGGGCAGCCCCCAAACCTCGGGCAGGTGGGGCACCGGGTTCACCTACAAGTGAGGCCGTTGCAGGCCCAGCGGGCTCACGGGGCGTGAGGGAAGTTTTGGTGGGTTTGCTGCCACGCTGCAGCCCTTGGCACTGCTTGACAGCACCACCTTGAAGTGGCTGTGCCCTTGTGTGGCCCGAGGGTCATCCGAACCCCTGAGCCTAGGAGGGCTGCTGGCAGCTACCTCGACAAGGGATGGACAGTGGGGCAGCGTGAGAAGCTCGATGCGAGCCGGCCATGTGCACTTGCAGGCCAGAAAGCCAACCACACCCTGGGCTGCATCAAAAGAAGCATGGCCAGCAGGTCATTCTCCCCTCTACTCTGCTCTGGTGAGACTCCACCTGGAGTGCTGTGTCCAGTTCTGGAGACCCCAACACAGGAAGGACGTGGAGCTGTTGGAGTAAGACCAGAGAAGACATGAAGATGATCAAAGGCCTGGAGCACCTCTGCTATGAAGACAGGCTGAGAGAGTTGGGGCTGTTCAGCCTGGAGAAGAGAAGGCTCTGGGGAGATCTTACAGCAGCCTTCCAGTACCTGACAAGGGCTACAGGAAAGACGGGGAAGGAATTTTTACAAGGCCTTGCAATGATAGGATGTGGGTTAATGGTTTTAAACTGTAAGAGGATAGATTTAGGTTAGATATTAGGAAGAAATTATTCACTGTGAGAGTGGTGAGCAGAGAGTGCCCAGGAGAGTTGTGGTTGCCCCATCCCTGGAGGTGTTCAAGGCCAGAGTGGATGGGGCTCTGAACAACCTGGTCTAGCAGGAGGTGTCCCCATCCATGCAGGGGGGTTGGAATTAGATGATCTGTAAGGTCCCTTCCAACCCAAACCATTCTGTGATTCTATGATTTATAAGGAGAACCATTTGTTGGACAGGGAGAGCAATGGGCATTCAAATTCACTTGGGTATTAGAATCTAACTCAGGCACCTTGTGTGGGTGACCTGCCCATATGAAGTTGACCTGCCTGTGCAAAGTCATCTGCAATGGGTCCCACTGTGGTTCAGGCCACAAGGAGGCCACTCTGTCTTTCTCAGTTCCTGCTCTTTTGAAGCAATTGCTTAAGATTCAGGCAAAACTGGTCCAGGGCAGGCTGCTCCTGCCAGAGGAAAGGAAGGGAAGAGAGGGTGGTGGCTTGGGTAGAGAAGCTGGGTGGGAGACTTGGGAGTTGTCCCTGCTGCTGCTGAGCTTGACTAGTCCCAACCCTGTCCACATGTTCCCAGGCCTCCTTTGGCCACAGCAGATGCTCAGGCTTTCTAGGTCTCCCATGCAGGCAAAGCAGGCAGAAGGGCCAGGCCCTTTTTTCTGCTGTAGGCAGCAATCTGCCTCAGCTGAACCTGGACCTCATCATCTGCCCTGACTTGCTGCAAACAGGCAGGCTTCATCTGCCAATCTGGCAATAGGTCTCTCCCAACGACTTCACTTGGCCTCCAAGCCTGATGAGGAAATAAGCTTTTAATGCTGAGGTCAAAATCATGCTTGCAGACTGCTTTTTAGTAATTGTTTCACTGGAAACCTACACTAAGGCATTCACTAAAGCCCCCAAGAGAAATGTGCCCTGTTACAATGTGTAGAAACACTTTGCTGGTGTTGTACGGCAAGGGGAAAGGTGAGATTATTATTTTCACTTCAATCTGTCCCGTCACACTTGGGAAAATGGCATCCTCCTAACACTCTGCAGCTGCTCTGGAGAGGGTAGCACCTCACTGTCTAAGAAAGTATGCTTCAGGCAAAGGTTAAACAATTTACTGTGCCACTGTTTATATTTGCAAGAACATGTAATTCAGGCATCATTATTTGTGCCAGCAGAAGTTACTTGGAGTTTTTCCAACCTGAACAAAGCACGACTACAGCTTGGTCCCTAAAAAGCAATGAAAAAGGTTCTTTCTTCCTCTTTCCCCTCCTCCATCCAGTCAAGGAACTCATGGAGTTGGTCCTTTTCCAAAAGTGATGAGCAATGTGGAAGAGCTGTATGTTATCCCACAAAAGGAAAGTCATTAAATAATGAAAGACTGAGGTCATGCCCATCCTGAGAATGACTGCATAGTACAAAACTTAATAGGCCTATTTAAGCAAAATTAGCTTGAAGCAACACTATGTTCCCATATGCAAAATATTGAACTTACATTTTGGTGAAGGGAGATAAAGCAGATGTTACCTGAGTTGCCATGAGGGCACCCTTCTAACCTGTGAACCGCAGACTTGATTGCATGGTCAAACACAACATGGGGCACTATTAAAAGGAGAGTTGTTTCAGCCTTTGCTTGCCCCATGGATATGGCACATCATGAGTCAGCAGTTAACTGTAACTTTCCAAGGACTCGGTCCTTGGAAAAATGTTTGTTCATTCAAAAAGTGTGCAAGAAAGTCTCTCTCTCATTTTCTGATGTAGTGGAGTTGTCCCTTTACTTGTCTGGATCATCTACATTGCAAATATTGTGAAACAGGACTTTGACAGTATTTGCTGCCATTACTTTAAAAGGGTATGTGAGACTTCTTCCACTGCAAAGCACAGTGTATTTTTGTGTTTGTTTCATATAAAATAAACCATAACAAGGACAAACAAAGCCCTGCAGGACCATTTGCTTCTTGCTGAAACCAGAGCTCTGTGGGAACTTGAGTGAAAGCACTGTTGCAGGGAGTGAAGTTGTATGTGTGGCTGCAAGATGGCTCAGTAAGGAGTGACAGCAGAAGATGACTTGAGCTGAGAAGTATTGAGCTGAATGCAAATGGAGGAATTTGGACAGATGCACAAAGTTGACCTCAACTCCTATGATATTCACACTGGGCCTATGATATCAGCTGATTCAACAACAACCAGTAGAGAAATTGGGCTTTGCCAGGAGAATCTTCAGCTCAGGTGCACACTGAACGTGTGGTCCAAGCTCTGCTTATGGCTGCATTTTTTCTGCGGGTGTAACTTGTTTTATTTCAGAGTATAAGTATGAAGGGTAATTATGCTCTAGAGGAGACAGCAATCCTCACACTTTATTTTTCTGTGCTATGTCCTGTCATCTCTAAAATTCACAGAAATCCCAAGACAGATTATTCTTACAGTATATAGAAAGCATCCCTCCACTCCTCCCTCCAAATGGAGCGTGTAGTCTGAAAGTGCACTGGGGAGAGCTTTGATGACTGGTGAGGTCAGTACACCCATCCTTGGGAGACGGAGATCACAGATGTGAGTCCCTAAATCCTTTTAAATTGTTTTAAAGTTCTTGTTCCTTTACTAAGCAGCCCGTTTCCAGCACCAAGATCTACTACACTTTCATGCTTTGTAACAGGGTAGTGATAGGGAAACCACTAGGGCCATGTGCAAGGGTCTAACAAAGAAAGAAAAGTGCACAGAGTGAGTGAGTGGAACAAATAGCAAAAACATTATCAGAGTATTTACTTTAGAACTCAAAAAAAGGAAATGTGTCTTTAATGGTGTGATACATGGACAGGAAATGGTGTTATCCCTGCAGTTTACCTCTTGGGCATCAGCTCCTTCTGTAGATTTCAGTAACATATTGCTTTCTGAATTCTTGTTTTTCAGGTTCCCTGCCTTAAAATTTGCCAAAATAGTCTAAAGTAAGTGGGTTTTAGAGGTGTTTGTACTCTCTTGACATTTCTCTTTAATAAAAGAAAAAGTTCTCTTATCTAGAAATACTGTCAGTGGCAGAGAAGCTCTTTCAGGTCCTTCTCACCTGGCCATCAGACATGAGGAGCCAGCATACAGCTGTGTGTAGTCTGGCTTTGCATTTGGTGCTGTATTAACTTTGTCCATGAGTCAAAGCAGGTCACAGTGTCCCTCTGGAAAGATGGAAGTGGTATTAGGGAACAGAGAAAAGTTTGAAAGGAAGCTGTAGGAAACTCCAAGCTAACAGAGGAAGGCTTGGATTGAGGTGTATGACGCATGCTGATTTGGAGACACCAGGAAAAGCACCCTGTGGGGAAAGAGGAGTTTGAATGCTGTTTTGTAGAGACATGATACAGCCCTGTCCCATTTATTTGGTCTGGTGTGTATGTCACTCCATAGATCAATGTTAACACTAAATTTTAAATTCAAATCTAGGACTGGTGTCCTCCAACTTACTTCAACAGAAACACCCCCCAACACCCCCCCCAACACCCCCCGTGTTTTACAAACAGCCCAAACTTTGCCCAGTTGTGGCATGCATTAAGTGTTTGTGCTAAAACTGATGCTGTTCATTGTCATAGTTACACTCTTGGCTAGAGAACAAAATAAATAAAGGCCTAGTCTCTGGCTAGAGCCATCTGAGCACACTACTACGATCTGCTGAAGGCTTCAAGGCAGGACAGCAGAGATCAATATCCATTATTCTCCACCAGGAAGAATGATTTGCTTGAGCTTTGGAGAGTTACAACCACAAGTATGCCATGGTGGTGGAACACAGTGTCAACCTTGTACAGAAGTAACTACTAAAGAAATGGTGAGTAAGGTTTACACTGTTTGCATGGGAATTATAAGCACTCTCCCATATTACTCTGCTATTCTATTAGAGAGGACTGAATGACCTCTCACCCACTGTTACCATGGATTTCTTAGCACAGCAACACTGGAGCCTGTGCCGAGAGAAGCCATCAGAATATAGGATGACAAATACAAGAAAACATTTTAATGGTCCTCAAGATCTTTCAGTGAAGAGCCTGACACATGAGCAAAGGCTGAAGAAGTTAAAGAGCACTGGAAAGAAGACCAGAGGAGATGAGCATTTCTTGGCAGATGGGCTGGGGTGGGATGTTGGAAGAGGTATGGGGAAGAGGTTTCCTTTGTGCCTGCTTGTCTTTGACTTGGGGAAATTGCCAAGTGACTTCAATGGAGAATATGCATATTGCTCTTTTGTTCTTTCCATAGCTACTACTGCTCTAACCTGCACATACAGTAGGACAAAGTTGGTTCATACAAAGCTACCTGCACAAAGAAGACCATTCAAAAACAATGCAGGCAAATTGCTGAACTGTGCTTCAAGACCCTCTGTTCTTGGTTACCCTTGCTGTAAAGAGCTGCTTCTGATCTGGCTTGCTGTGAAAGCAAAAATTGCCATGTTTGGTTACAGACATACTGTTTACTCTGGTTTTGATATCTCACCTCTGCTGGTAGTGCAATATTTCAGAATAAATAATAAAACTGAGGGCTCCCATGTTACCACAATTAATGATTGTGCAGTCCTTACCTCCAATACAGAGCAGCTTCCAGCATTTCATGGCATGCAATGCCTTTCCTAATGTGCTTCTCTCTAATTGAATGTGTCAGATTTCAGCCTTTGCAGTTTTTTAGAGATGAGCTGGAAAGGAGGGAAAGGGAGTGGCATGTGACTTGACAGTCCATGGGACAAAGTTGTCAACAGATTTTTAAACAATTACATTTTTTTTGCTAAAAAGTACATCACTCTGAAGCTTTAATTCCATGATCATCAGTTTACCCAGTGTCTTTTAACTAAGGAAGAAAATTAGATTAGTTTAACCACAACGGATGCAAGTTTCTATGCAGACATTGTAATCTCAGTTTAGGCACAATAGGTGTTGGTTTATATCAGGGAATTGTTTAAAAATACAGTAAGTCCACTTAAAATTAAAACAAGAAGCTTTTCCTGAAAACAAGAGGCGGAAATCCTTGATGTAGATAAGACCTAATACTGTGATTCACAACATCGTTCTTGCTTCCTTGAAAAAAAACAACTTCCTGGCCTATTTATTTTAAAATTTAAATAAATAAATAAATAGATAGATAATTTTACTGCTCATTTTAAGGAAGCCTTCTGTACATTTCTTCTGATTCTTATCTATTTTGCATTCAAAAGAAAGGTTAAATTTAGCTGGTTAACTTCCACACTGTAAAAAATATTTCGGGTTCTTAAAGAAATTTTCTGTTTCAAAGTGAGCTAACTAAACACAAAAATGCCAGGAATATTTTAAATAAGACCTCATTAGGTAAAGACTATGGCCACAAATACTTCATGCCTCTCTGCAGCCATACCATGTTTTTAGAAGAGGATTTATACAGGCTATTTCATTTTTCTGATTCAGCCATTTGGACACAGAGCAAACTTCTTCAGCTTCTCTGGTTTCTCCCTGATAGAACGTGCTGCTCATTATTTGTCCTGTAAGTTCTCATTAAGGCTATGGCAGCTCCAAGGTGCAAATACCCAAATGAAAGACAGGAACGAAGCCGAAATACTTTTTTTTTCCACAAGCCTTTTCCAATCCAGTGTTTTCACAGCACAGTGAAGGTATGTGGCTGTCTTTAATCTCAAAAACTACAACTCAAAATGTACAACGACAGCTTCTGGTGAACAAAGTGCAATGACAGCTCCAGGCCCCAGTGCCTGCAGCCAGTGAGAAGGCACACCAGAAATGCAAAATCATGGGGAGCAAGGGGGGAGAAGAGTCCCTTTTAGAGGATCACTCCTGTCCCGCTTCCCCAAGGTACTTTCCTCCCCCTACCCAAAGGTGCTTTTGGGTAGAATGACACTGGCAAGCACTTACAAATACTGTATGAGTTTATAATACCTTATGTGCCCAGACCTACCAAAGGAGCAGGATTTCCTGTAAGGCTTTCACCCACCAGTTCATGCAGATGAACACGTAGCTTCTACCCAAAATCATTTACAGCCAAAAAAGATTCAAGTACCAAATGATATGCTGCCTGTTTCTCAGCATACCTGTAAAGCTCCAGTATTGGAATGTGACAAATCATATCTTGCAAAGGAAACTTTCTGATACTTTTTTGCACTTGCTTCTCTGTTTGTCATTTGAGAGTTTCACAGGAGGTGGCAATTGTAAAAAAATGAGAAGAAAAACATAAAGAAGGAAGAAGATTAAGTAAAATGTAAAAGGTTGTACAAGATTGTAGCTGGGGATAAGATACTAAGAGGTGTTAGAGGTAAGAATGTGTGGAAAGAGGAGACAGTGAGCTCCGTGGTGTAAGAAAGGGCAACATCTTGTTCTGATCGTATGCTCAAATCCTGTTAAATGTTGTTATTTAAGCAATTGCCTTATTGTATTGTACTTCCTAGTACTTCATGTACTCTAACATGAATTTCTGTTGGTTGGGGCTGAGGGGAAAGTGTTTGGTCTTCCTCAGGCTCCCTGTATTTTGGGGAGAGGCTGTGTGTAAATGTTCCACTATTGAACCCTAAATACCTTATGAAGGGATGTGTGGTTGCAAAGACAAATATATCAAGAAGTATATTCAACTGGAAAGAAGGAACATTTTAGTCTTGTTTTGTTTACAGAGACAACAAAAAATTATCAGTGTTTATTCTAGAGGTTGTTCTAGAAATTATTCTCAAGAAATATTTCACATTGTGTCCTAATTGTGTGTTAACCAGGCTGCGCCAACCACTTGTATTGAATTTCCCAGAGCTGCAATTAAATAGCCTGGTGCTAGCAGTGCTCTAGTTTGATCAGTTAAGCTACCTAAATGAGCCAAGAGCAACATCCTTAGAGTAGGTAAGTACTTCATTCCCAAAAATTTTGGTGACAGTTAAAAAGCCTGCATCACCATGAAAACTGAAGGTTAAGCACCCAAGATTCATTTCAATCAAACCTCTGCTATCACCTTTGCTTGAAAATCCCAGGGGAGAATCAGTAGTTTAATTAAACAAAACCAAACATTCTTTTGCTCAGACATGCTGGGTAAAGCAGTGCCATGACTTGGTTTAGCAAAATCCATGGAGAATGGGAAAGCAGAAAAGTGTTTTCCACGTATGATGGCCTTACTGATGATTTCTTCCCACTACTGGAAGAGAGGGGTAGGTAGGTTTGAATACATGCCCCCTAAAAAGTAGAGTGAGGAATATCTAAATATATATTTAAACTGTCTCATATCTAACCACTGAAGTTTCCATTCTGCATTATATCATCCTTTAGCTAACTTTATTAATATTGATAAATGTTTAGATTTCAGAAGATCTTAGAGATTTCAGCAGAATCTGTTAGTTTTTTATGAGATGAGTCCAGCTCAGTCTTGAATTTCCTTTTTCCCACCTGAGATCAAAACCTCATGGTGACACCATTTCCTCTGATTCTTTCAGACATGTCCTACACTTTAGCACCCTTCCTACTGCAGGCTGTACGGAGGAGCATTCTTGATCAGCCACAGACTTGTATCCTTTTTGATTTGTCTTTCATTGTTGACAGGAAATATCCATTGCCAAAAGAGGGTGTGTCCTTATATAATTTTGGAAGAGCAACGTCTCCAGAAACAGTGGTTGATGGAGAAATTAAAAATTAGGAACGTTGCTGGTGTTTCCTGTATGGTGGACTGAAAACCAGTGGATCAAATAACTGTGATACTTTCACTGAAAAACAAGACTGTATGCAGTAGTGATAAAATGAACTCATGGTTTCAGAATTTATTTAAGAGAACATTAGAGATGAAGAATTTTTGTATAGCAGCATGTGCTCAAGAATGAACTCAGTCATGGACTTAGTTCAGGGCATCTGGCATTATTTACAGAATTTTCTTTTACTTTTAGGAGTGCAGAATTTCAGGCTTGTGGACTGTTATTTGAAATATCTTTTCATGGCAGTTAAACCCAAAATTTAGGATGCACTCTGTCAGGATTGCTAATACTCTTTGTGCCTCTCGGTGTTAGGCTTTTTTCTTTTTGTTCCCTTTAGCCCTTTACAGAAGACCACTGTGGGGTCATTACTGCTCTGGGGAGAGAAATGTTAGAGGAAGGAATCCTGTTGTTGCATAGGTACCTGTCAGTGATGCTAGAGGATCTGAACAAAATCAGAGCTCTGATACACTCAGTGTTAGTCACAAGCTCTATGCCAAGGCCTGGGCTCTGTAGAGTGTTTTGCCAGTTCATTTATACTAACAAGTGTCAAAGCCAGAAAAAGATCTGTAGATACAGATGTGGTTATAGTGAATAAACCAGTATGGCCTATTTCAGTGTGAGAAGTGGTTAAACTCTGTGCCAGATTAAATCCCCCATATTCCAGTAATAACAGCACCCACACTAAGTATTTTAGGCCAGCTGAGGTTGGGATGGAGGAGGAGGCAATGGGAAGGAAGCAGAGGAGAAGGGATAGGGAGCGTTGGTCTTCCACGTTGTGTAGCTCTTTCTGAAAGAAACAAAAAGCTTACATTTGTAATTGCTGTTTAGAAATATATTGGCTATTGTTTCTCTCCTTTTGAATTTACTTATCAAGAAACAGGACAATCTCAGCTGTGAGATGCTGCCTTACTCCATGGCAGCCTACGCATTCCCTTTGAGCAGTTTTCCAGCAGTTACCAGAAACGGGCCACTTGAAGGAAAACATCCAATTAAGGAGTTACACTAGTTCATTCCTACCATTTCCCTGAAGTCTGTAATTAATAAAGAAGTAACATCACACAGGCTGTAGCTATAGACAGATTTTTAAACTGCACTAGGGAAAAATAAATTTTCTGAGGCACATTAGGATGTTTCCTAACTGGAGGACAAGGAAGTCACTACAAATTATTACACTGTAATTTCACTGCAAATAGTATATACTGCAGAAGATTAGCACAATTTACGGGGACAGCTCTTTCACAGAAGAAAACATCTGTATCCAGAGCATGTAAAGTAAGCCAAATGTCTACAAACATCATCTGTGTATAATTGAAGAGGTTTATGTTAGTTTTAGATCATTCACAAGAGCCACTTCACTGACTGTATGCTGAGACAGCCAAAACTTCACTGCCTCATGCATGAGTTGTCCTTTTTGCCCTGAAAAAGTGGGAACGCTCCCAAGCCCTTTATTCCTAGAGAGGTCTGATCAGTTCAACAGACTTTACAATAGTGAAATCCCGACTGGGGAGTGTCTTATTGATAGGTTATGGGTTAGATTTTGTTATATCAATCTTGTCTTTAAAGAAAGGAGACAGAAAAAATAATCTCTGCAACTACTGTGCTTCATTTGTCTTTAAATATTTTTTCTAGTATTGCAGCATCTCGTACATTGTGCTTTTTCATTCAAGCTCCAGTTCCTGGAATTCCAGCATGATTTGAGTACTTCAGATTGTATTGCAAGAAAAAGTTAGTTCTGGCATTCCTTCGCAGAGAATAATTTGAAAACCTGACTCAAAACCATTCTACAGATTCAGAAACAAAAAGACAAGTACAAAGAATTATATACTTTTAAAGTACCATTACTTTTAAGCCAAACTGCCAATATTCTTATTCTTCTTATTCTTATTATTACTATTATTATTATTATTATTACTACTACTACTAGAGCTCTGCAGTACCTTACTGTCTTTATCCTGACTTTCAGCAATCCTCTGGAGTTGCTCTTCTGGAGTTGGCAATGCAGATTATCTTAAAGCACTATTTGCTATATGGCATATTAAAAGGCAACAAATCCTTTGTATGATCCTTCTGATTCCATAATTAGATAGAGATCTTCACTATTCTATTTTACTGATTTGCCTTACTTTACCATTACTTTGTCGCGTTTTCCAGGCACTGGAATAGGTTGCCCAGGGAGGTTGTGGAAGCTCCCTCCCTGCAGGTGTTCAAGGCCATGTTGGAGGAGGCTTGTGCAGCCTGGTCTAGGGTGAGGTGTACCTGCCTGTAGCAGGGAGGTTGGAACCCAATGCTCTTTAAGGTCCCTTCCAACCTTAACCATTCTGTGATTCTGATTCTATGATTTTCCTTGCATGTAAGCTTTCTCTGGAAAAGGTCATGTACCTGCCTTGAGTTATTGGTGTGAAACTTACTTACTGTAAATAGGTACTTACTGTAAATTGAAGACACTTTCCTTTCTTTCCTCTTAATCCAGTCTGTGGTAACTTGGTATTTCTATTTCAGCTGCCCTCTAAATCTACAGACAGTGCTTCATGCCTGATTCATTTCTTGGTGACTTGCAAAACTCTTCTGTAAGTGTTCAGTCTTCATAATTGCTTCCAGGCTTTAATGATTCTAAGTGTGAAGAGCTTAAAACCCAAGCCTAGATCCTTTGCATGGATTATACTCTTTTGTTTTCAGCCAGTTACAAAAAAGAAAGAAAAAAAAAAAGTTAAAAAAAAAAAAAAGTCCACAGCCAAACATTGCAACATAGGTTGGACACACATCCATGGGTGGAAACAAAACAATCCTTTTCGACTTGTCTCTAGGGTCTGGCCCTATTTTGCAATTGGCAAAAAAAATGGTTATAAAAGATGTTGCACTGACAACACAACCTCTCTGCTGTTAAGACTGGACAAGGCTGGCTTGGGCCCTTTGAAAGCGAGGGGCCTCTGCGGGTTCCCCGCTGCTCAGTGCATGTGCAGCTGGTGCTGTAGCTGAGATTGTTGACAATGCCCAAGTTATCCATTTGTGGTTCTTAGACCACTGGCAGACTGGTCTGCAGGGTATTGAGAAAAGTGGACAGAGTCTGTGAAACTAGGCAAATTACCCAAAACCCCATTTTTATTTCCTTTTCCTACCAGACAGTGCATTTGATTGATAGAATACAGGGAATCAATTTGCACAGAGTATGTCTTGGCTGCTGGTCCTTGGAGCAGCCATTTCAGATGGGAAGGGTTAGTTCAGCCCCTCTGTGTCTGTGCTTTAAGATGTGGATGCACTGAGCTGCTGCTGCTGAAAATACAGAATTTTGGAACATCCAGAATTGTACACACATAAATGAACCTGTGGTCAAGCCATTTATCCAGTGTAGTAGAGGACCAGGCTGCGGAAAAAGACCCATCCACGGCTTCTCTCTAGTAATTGTTGGTTCTTCTGATATTTTAAAAAAGAAAAAGGGAGAAAGAGCATTTGGTTTTATAACTATAGCTTTGCGTGCAAGTTATTAAATGATAGATTATCCAAAACAGCCACATTTTGCAGCTATAACAGTCAATAATGAGCAGATCAATCTCCTTGTCATTACCATCATATATACAAAAAAGAGAGCCATGATACTATGTTCTGAAGAGGGAAATCCAATGGCTTGATTTTTGGTAGTACAAAATAGCCAGCAGCTCTCACAGAAATCTACTGCATCACTGATAACAGGAATGAATCCTATTTAATCATCTTTAATTTCCATCCTGGAGAAATTTATACCAGCAGACTTAACCTGAAGTTTAGGAAAGAAAAAATTAATTTTGTGAAGTGACAACGAGCACTTCATCTTCAAAGCCTTTTGGGCCCTTTGGCAGAGATAATACGATAGTTTTTTTTTTCTTCCAAGTGATTCTGGCTTTCCTTTTATCTTTTGAGAGGAAATTTACATTTACCACTTAGTTGTTCTCATTCTTTACTAAATATATATATGCAGATGATTAGAAATCTTATTTTTTAAAAGGTAATCTGGCAGAAGAAATTATGCAGATGAAAGCTCTATTTGTTATGGATTGTGAGAGGATGTTTATTTTTCACCTAAGTAAATTTTAAATGGATTTGACTATTCCTGTGTCTCTCTCTTTGTGCAGTTGCATTGTTAAGTGTTCCAAGAGCAATAATGGGCATTGCCTGAAACCTGAGGAATGTTCTCACAATTTCTTTCTTTCCCTGGAATCAGGAGCACTGCTGGAAGAAGTGGAGAGAGTTATACAGTCAGCACGAATGCAAAGTATAGCAAATAGTCTTCAAAGACTGAGCAGACTTAAAAGCGATAACTGTGATTTTGAAATTCAGAAACATTCTGAAAGATGAGAGCAAAAAAATGGGGTAACAATTTAGTTTTAAATTTTAACTGTGTTGTAAATATTTTGCAAAATTGCATTTTAATACAGAACACTGAACTGCTTTCTGCTTTGCCAACTCAGGAAAAAGAGCCCAGATTTCTTTCCCGTTCTTACCCCCAGGAAGTTGGCATATTTTTCATTTTAGTTTTTCACATGCAATATCTGCACATGCAGCTGAGTTTTTCAACAAAGCAAAGGCTCACATTTCCAGAAGTGCTGTGGAAAATGTTCCATATCGTCAGGTCCTTGACACACTACATAGATGTGTCAGGATGTCTTTATAAGGATCTGGAACAGTCAGTCTTGGCAACAGAGCAAACCAGCAAACTCTCTGACCCCAAATTCCTCTATTTAGATAATGTTATCACATTTGACACGAGGTCACTGTTACTCTTTTACATACAGGAAATTTTCAGAAGAGAAAATGAGTAACACTTATTCAAGATAAATCCAGCTTGAAGTGATAAACTGGACCCCAAAACAAATACATTGCAAATATCCTTTGTTCTATGGCTGTATTACTTTTCTTCTGAGTGCAAGAAGATCTAAAATATGAAACAATTCTGACAGATCCCATGAAAACATGATTTTGCTATTGAGAAGATCCATCTGAAAAAGCAAAAAGAAAAAAAACAGTGTGAAGATATACCATGATTGAACATCCTAAAGCATGAATGAGGATGGAATTTCCTTACTAGCATCCCGAGTGTAAAAGTTGGAAAATAAACAAATCTGAATAAACTATGTTACTTCCAGATAATTTTATTTGCCGAAATTCTCACAAAAGCATCCAAGCGTGGCAGAGACCCCTCCAGACCCGAGAGCATGCAAAAGTTCAAAAGTTCACATGTTATTTGCACTTCAACACATTTGGTTAAAATAATGTTTCCAATCTTTCTTCACACCCGAAGTCATATATATAACCATTCTAAGATAAGAGAAAGTAGAACACTTCAGGAAAAAAAAATCAACACAAACATTTTAAACATCTTTATGGGATTTCAGAACCAGCCTAACGGTATATAAGGAGCAACTCTTATCCAGAATACCTGACATTTTGTGTGTAAAGCACATGGAAGTATATTTGCATATGTCCATGGTTATTTCTTTCTACAAGCTCACTTAATTTTCTAGAAGGTACTGCTTGCACTTCTGAGAGATTAACATAAAAAAGTGACTCAGACTTGCATAGCCTAGAGTGCATGTTCCCACGCTGTGATTCAGTGGGTGGTTAAGTAACTGGGGGTTAGATGGTTTTGGCTCTGAGAGTCACAAAAAACCCCACAAGGAAGATAGGAAATCTAAAAGAAAATCAGTGTTTTCTTTCCCAGAGAAAAACAACTTATTGTACTACCAGACCTTCTTTAAAATCGATTCTGTAATCTTTCTGTGACTCAAGGAAGTCATGTGATCACAAATGTGAGGAAAAGTGGCCCATAAAAAGTCATTTGGAATAGGGTATTTGGCATAAATTGAAAATCCACTGCATTGAGGTTTTGCAATCTATAACCACTGGAATCCTGAATCCACTCCTACTTTTCAATGTCAAGGGTTCCCCTGATGGGACCATCCATAAATCTACCACAGTAACTCTAATGCTGATGCATGTGTCTGTCTCTCAGATCAGTTTTCATGTTACTTCTCAAATACTTGCCTGGGATTTTATTTGCAGGAACTCCAGCAGTTTCTGGTCTTCTGCTCACCTTGTCTAATACCTTCAGCATGTAATTGTAGGAAACTCCTACCAAAGAGCTGAGACTCCTGAGTACTCTTGAAGTCATCTGCCAGCAGCCTCCACGGCTGGTTCATCTCTAACCCCAAGCAGACTCAGTCTTGGAAGCAACAGAGGCCTAACAAATTGTCGGGTCTCATTTTTGGAGATGTGAAACTTCAGACCCAAATTTCAAAGTCATCAATGTCTGATTCCTTATGCCGTCTCCATCGCTTCCACAATTCCCCTCTCCCTGCCATGTACTCCTCCATTCAGACTTCTCTGAGGCTCCTGCTTATATTTGAAATACCTTGGCACATGTGGGTGGTGAAGTCTGGTAGAGGAGAGAGGCTCTGCCAGCATCACAAGCTTACTCTCAATAACAGTTAAAATGAAGAAGCAAAAACCCTTTTGGCTGAGTGCAGTGTGAGACAAGAAAAGCCCTCTCTTTGCCAGTGCTCCTGCTGGCCTCAGTGTTTGCAGAGTAAGGAAGAGGACAAGAATGGTCACATTTCTCTTCTACAGGTTGGATGCTCTGGCTGACTCCCAGATGGGCTCAATTCTGCACGTAGATAAAATCTCCATCCAGAGTCAGTTTGGGCTGACCACCCACTTTCAGAGGGACTTTTTTCCTTTTCAAGCTGTGCATGACAATAGGTTGCTTTTGGCATCTGGAGGCTCCCCACTCAGAATGTAATTACAAACTTCAGATGCCAATGAAGGACAAGCTTGTGCATCTGTCTAACAACACACTGTCACAGTGACACACCATTACTTATTAACTGTTCTAACCAGTCCCTGATGGAAGATAATGCTGCTATACTGAAGGCAACTCTCTGTAGCCAATTTACCTACCAAAATCACCATGTGCAAGAGAAGCAGGCTCAATTTCAGCATGTGTAGCTTCTTGCATGTTTACCAGTCTTCAGTGTGCTTCCATTTCAGCAGTTCTGCTCTGTTTTCCCGTCACTGAGCCAGCTCTGGTATGCATTACTAAAACTACTCTCATGACTGTTTTTGCCAGAACTCACTAACATTTTGAGGACTTTTAACCATCCCTTCTCACTTTTCACAAGACATTCTCTGTCCTAGAATTGCCCCAGGACTCTATTGAAGAAAAGAAGCTCTTGAGCAACTTGCAGAATGGCCTCTTCCATTGTTTCAGAAGAATTCTTTTCACTGCATTCCTCAGGCTGTCATGAATCTTCCTCTTGCACAACCGGCTCTTCCAGCTTGAGCAGAGCTGGACCTATGAACTGTGACTGCAGGCAGACCAGTCCTTAATTTAGGTTGATATTTGTGTGCTAAAAGCTCCTTAAAAAGACATGAAAAAGACACAATCTTGAACGGAAGACAAAGCAGAAGCACGCCAGTCCACCTTGCCTGTTTATTATGAGGCAGTCTTTAATTGAGTACAAATTTTATGATACTGCCATTTCATTCCTCTACTGTATTCTTGATCTAATCATAAGAACCTGATAAAAGCAGAAGCTGTTTGTAATATGAAATATTTGTTTTCAACAGCTGTTTACTGGAGAAAGTCAACAGTTTTTTGGGATAATTTCCATTAATCAAAGTAGCAGCAACTTTTAATTCAATAATCCCTTCTTTTTTATTAACTAACTTTTTAATCTACCAATTTTTTTGTGAAAAATTGTGGATGAAAGGTTCCCAGTTAGTTAATTGGTTCACCATTCTTCCAAAATTCTAAGTACATTGCGGGAAAATGAAGTAATTTTGCTGTTCTAGAAGTTAGGCTTGAATGCAACAGTTTGTGTATTTTTTTGCATGATGTTATTTAGTTGGTTTGCCAAAATCATAGGAAGAGGAATAAAGGAGTGAGTGGATAATGGAAAATGAGAGCCCATTAAAAGTCCTTCAGGAAACTAGAACATTCCTCTGCTAAAACCAGAAAATATTATATAATTCAGGCAAAAATTATCGGGCTGTTATTAGGTGAAAAATTATTAAAAAAACCCCCCAAAACTTAGGTAATTTGTTGTGGTGTTAGAATGGGAAACAAAAAGCTCTGGTATTGTAAAATATTTTCAATTTTGGCAGATTGAAGGAAGGTCTATTCTTTGTGGCCCATTTCTGTTGCAAACTACATATGTGCTTGACTTTGTGCAAGCAAACTGGGCCTAAATATTGTAGTCATAAACAGCTAGCTGCTAGCATACTGTAAAATAATTACCCACAAAGTAATGAGTAATTTCTTTAGAGCTCTCATAGGTACTCAGCCCTATAAAAACTAGTGTAAGTTGTAAGAACCCCTTAATATACATTAAACATACAGTAAGAATTGTGGAATCAATATATTTGCAAATAGAAGGTGCTTGTTTCCCTACAATATCTGAACATTTCCCTTTGTTTTATATACAGGTTGGTTTAAAATAAAATTGCATTCAATTAGCTTATGTGCACCCATGCATATGTAAATTTTTCAATGTGAGACTGCTCTGCTCCTGGGAACCATTTCGTTGTGGAGAAGACATAGTGAGTGTATCTATTCAGCTAAACTACCTTCAGTCAGCACAGTGCATTTCCATGATCACAGTGTGTGTAGAAGAGGCTGTTGATGGCAATACAGAACAGCACAGGAACTAGATGTATGCATATACATACATATGTTAGTGAGTGTATGCACATACATGTCTATGCTTTGTATGCAACAGAAATGATCCCTGGTCCTGAAGCCTGGGGGGATGATCTGATGTGGCAGGAATGTCAAGATCACTGGATACACCCTTTCCAGCAACAGGCAGAAAGGGAGGCTGATAGCTACTTGATACTGAAAGATAATGTTAGTGCTATCATCAGTAAAATGTGTTTTGATTGCTGGAGGATAAGAAAACAGACTTAAAAAAACCCAACAAAACACAACTAAAACTAATTTGGGCTTCTTCAATGCTGAACTGCAACCTAGCAGGTGAAAAGGAAATGACTGCAGGTCTCTTCTGAGATGGTTGCCTCAGTGGAAATTACTATTCTTTGTGTGTTCTAAAGAAATACAATATTGACAGGCTTTGTTTCCTCAATATGAAAAAAATCACATGGGAGCAGAATTTATTGGAAGAAAATGTTGATGCATGAAGGCAGCCAAAATTTTAATGACAGTTTGTTACTACTGCTTTATTAAATGTCCACAAAATGACACCACCACAACCCCCGCCACATTCTGTAATCCTAATAGTCTTTGATGAAGAACCCCTGTTCTACTGCCTAGGTAAAGAGATGAAAAAAACAACTACTGCTAAAAACAATGCCAATTTATTTGCTGTTATGAAATTATTATTATTATTATTATTATTATTATTATTATTATTATTATTATTATTATTATTATTAATGTAAAAAGAGAAGCATGTTTGAAGGGTCAGAAAACACAAACTGTGATAAAGGATGATGAAAGTATCAGTAGAAAAGGACTGTTGGGTTTAATAACAAAAAGGAAGAATGGAAAGCCTGAAGCGAACTGATGCCTGGAATGGCATACTATTTGCCTGAACAATTAGTATTAATTTTTAATGAATCTTCAAAGACATGGGAATTATTAAGTTACATTCAGTTCTTTCATTGCTGTACGTGTATCAAACACACACACCTTAGACAGCTGGAACTGGTCTGTGTGCTCAGAACTTGAGTTTTGCTTCATTCACCAAGGACAACTGAATTTGTTTCACTTCCCCCTCCCCTCCAACCAAAATACTGGATACCAGTTATCAAGAAGCCCATGGAAAAAGGGATGGAGGAATAACTGCAAAATGTACCTGTAGACTCTGCATCCCCAAAAAACCACATTACAGCAAGCAACCTACCTCTCTTCATATTATGAGCAACTGATGGTATGGACCATTTGTCAATGGTGACTGCAAATCCCTTGACCAGCTTAGCTGAAATGGAGCCCAGGTCCAGGATTCACATTAGGTTTCCCATTGATACACTTTTGCTAGAGGCTCCCTGTCCTCCCAGAGAGCTCAGCAGCTTACGCCATAGAGGGGCAGCACCCTGTCTCCTTGTTAAGGATACAAGCTCTGATTTCCATGTTGGCTGACCAGCCCAGCATATGAGATAGATGATACTGGGGTCTGCTGGGGCAGGGATCAATAAAATCCACAAACTAGGGAAAGGGCAAGATCTCTGTTCTTTTGATGAGGGGAATCATGTCCACCTTCTGAGGAGGAAAACTGCTGCGTGGGGTACAGGGCTCAGTGTGTGGAGCAGGGGCAGCTGGCACAGCCGTGGGCCTCCATTGAGCTTCCGGACAGGGCACAGCGATAGGTGCACTCATGGTCATTGCAGACACCACCTCACGCTGGGACAGCAGCACCACCAGTGTCTCTGGGAGTCTGTCAGAGCAAGAGGGAGAATGTGAGGTCCTGTCTACCTGGGCTGGGGCATGTGCTAACAGCCAAAAGGGAACAAAAGGGACTCCCAGCCAGGCTGGTGCTGATGCCTGAGCTGCTGTGGCTGCAGCCCACTCTGTCCAGTCACCACCCAGCCCTGCTGAGCAGCTGCTCTGTCTCCCTGGGGTGGAGTGGCAGGCAGCAACAGCCCTTCCCCACCCAGAACTGCTTCCAGCCTCCATCAGAAACCAGCTCCTTGGTCCCGTGAGCTGGCCCAAGCTTCCGCTAGAACCATTTCCCCCCACATTTCCTGCACTAGTCTCCACTAACCCCTCACAACATCATAGAGGACAACATACACACCCTCATTTTCAGTTCCTAGTTTGCTGTTACAAAGTAAAGAACAGGTAAAGAAAAACAAATTGACACATTCAGAGCTTGAGTGTTTTGTTAGGACCAAACCAGCTGCCCTAATCAGCTGTGCAAAGCAGTAACTTGCACCGTAATAACCTGCAATCTGCCGAAAAAACCTGAAAATTCCCTTGTGAAATTTCCTGAAATCTCTGATAGCTCTTGCACAACTCTAGAGATCATCCTTAATTTCCTGCTTGCTTCTCCCAGGAGGGAGCTCCATCACATGCTGGTAGTGCCTATATGACCACTGAAGGCAAGAGATGAATTTCAAAAGGAAACTTTTCTGCTAGAATAGGTATTTAATCAAACAAGCTTCAAGGTCATCCAGAGGCTGGAGGTTGAGACTAGGCAGATCACGGAATGAAAATGCATTTAAAAGTAGTACTGAGTAACTTAGTGTGGTGGGGCAGTTTCTTATGTGACAAGCCCTCCATTGCGGCTGCCTGGTTCAAGTCTTGAAGTCTAAAGTTAGAGCTGAGAAACAGGAAAAAGGGCTGAGGCAGGGCTAGCATTGCTTTTGGCTGGTGTTACACGTTATACTTGAATATATTGATTTTCTTTAATACTACAAATTGTTATCTAAAAACTAGACTAACTTTAAGACCTGAGGGTTTGGAGAACCTTTCATTACAGAATACACTTCTTAATTTCTTCTTGATTTGGAGAAATTTCATTTTATTAGAAATGTCAGAGATATGCACCAGAGACCAGCACTCTGAAACTTCCAGCAGGATGCCATTATGTCTTACTACATTTAAAGTCCCTTTTCATAAAAGCTCTACATAAAATGCCTGTTGCTGAGTGTTAATGAGTAGATTTGATATTAAGTTTCACTCCAAAGCAGAAATTCTTTAAGGCTGGTGTAAACCGACACCATCCACACCCTTGAACAACTTCTGCTGTTCTTTACATAGCTTGGAATAGTGTTGTTACACTGTTTCCAGCTTAGCTTTCTATGCTTGCCCCACCTTTTTTATCTAGTCAAGCCTATTTTCAAGTCCTCTCTCTGAGCCTGGCTGAAACGGTATTTTCAGTTACCTCTTGTGCTCCTCTGCCCTGTACATTAATAAAATCCTTGTGATTCAAATATTTGACCTTTTTTTTTTTTTTTTTTTGGCCCCTTTACCTGATTAATGCTTTCTCTAGCACTTTAAGACTCCATCTCTTAAACCATGGAAAACTTCAATATTCTTTAGCTATTTATGAAAGCAAACAGAATCCTTCTGTCTTTGTTACATTATGGTGTCAAGGACCATTTAAGGACAATTTTTTCATCTGCTTATTCAGTGAGGTTCTTTCATGAAGGATGTGGTAATACAGATGTGGAAAAGTGGTCAGCATTGGTAAAAATTGGCACCTACGAAGCATCCCTCCTCATTATTCTCCCAATCCATAAAAGAGCCTCCTAGTAAATGTGTTGCTCTTTTCATACTCACATTTTGCTGCTTTGTTTTTCCCATTCGCACAGTCTGAAGGAGACATGAATTCCCATGCCAACACCCTGCACATAAGCCCTAGATACTGGCTTGTTGAAGACTCTACAAATGGCTGTGGTTAGATACTAGTCCATGGCTCCTCCAACCCTCCCTTTGAAATTGGTATTACCTTGATACCTATTCCATCAGAGCAGTCCAGAAAGCTCTTTCCCAAGACAGCCAGGGATGCTTTTTAAATTAAAACCTCATTTCACGGCACAATCTGTTGACTTAATTATTACAATAGATTATATTGGCAGTGCTTTGTATTGAAGCAGTTTTATTGAAAAGATTGATTTATTTCATAAATAAAAAAGGATATATTTTAAACTTTTTTCACACATGAACATAAAAACTCTGAAAGCTTTTAGAAATCAAAACTAACTATACAAAAATTAGGCTATCAATGTTAAATACTTAGATTTTTTGTTTTTTTTTTAGTATTACTACTAACTGAAATACATTTATATCTTCTATCAGTATAAAAATCTTCATAGTGATGGGTAATACAACATGAATATGTCCTTTAACTGAATGTATTCACATTTTCAATACACAGCTATTTCCAGCAAGTCTCATCAGTCTATGCCTTTCTTTTTCGTCCAGTTCCATTAAGTTCTGAAGAGGATATTTGCAGTGGTTGCTGTTGCTGCTGCTTCTTTGCAGAAGAGGGGGTCCATTCTTCAGAGCTAAACAGAAACATAGCACAGGAGCTTATAAATCAAGCCCTTTTCTGTATATATGTTGTATTTTTTAAATATAGGTGTTATTTTGATATAATTAATGCAAAAGCACAGAGCTCCCACTAGTATAAATATTATAAAACCTGTATTTGTGCACAGCTTCTTGTTTTTGTAATGACTTCATTAAAATCAGGAATAGCTTCAGCCTAATATTAAATAGTTTAAATACATAACCATTTAAGTTCTACATGCAGATTAAAAAAAATTAAAATTATAACAAGCATAAATAATACATATTAATATAGTGAAAATTCATTCAGAGATTTGCAGAACACAACTAAAATTTAAATAATCTCAAAAATATGACTATAATTCAGCAAAGACCATGATGCAGTCACGAGGAGAGACATGAGAAATGGAAAAGTCAGTTCCAGTAACTTTAAAAGAGAAAGACTTACAGATTTCCCTGATTTTATGTTGTGTTCTCAAATGTAAATTAGCTACAGACCCAATGTAGAAATAGATATATAGGTAAAAAGATAACTATGTTAAATACTTTACCACCAGCTCACCTCAGCTACCTAGAAAAAGTTATGAAAAATTCTTCCTCTGTTCATCTGCCCAGAATTTGATCTCAAACCTTAGAAGAGTTTACAGACCAAACCATCTCAAATAGTTCTGGGTCGTAACAGAGTTGAATATACCAGAAAATACAGGGAATGTGAATGCACAAAGATGCCAATAAGTTCATAAAAGAGAAACAGAATCTGAATTAGCAAGCAAATCTTTCTATCAAGCTTAAAAACCAGCACAAACTTTAAAGGAAATAAAAATTAACTTGAAAATGACCCTTATGCAAACTCTACTCATTTTTGGTTATTGCATGCAAATATGAATTAAAAAAACCCAACCCAAACCAAAAGAAACTCTCTCTCATGCAAAAAAAATCCTGAACTAGATTTGCTTTGAATTGAGGATATGGAAAAGTAATTACTAGATTTAGAACAGACTTACCTATACAATTTTTTTACTGTTTCTCTTCGTATTCTCTTGGGAGGGATGGGGGTGTCAGACATATCCAACACTAGAGACTGATGCAGTGATTCACTGACTTTGTCTGATGGAGTCATACCTAAGAAAAAGTTGCAAGTAAGACCAAATTAAAAAAAAATATATTAATCATATTACTAACAAATGAGCCCTGTAACAGTAGTGTTAAACCTTTGAAGTAAGGCTTTAGACGTGCCATAAATTTTACAGTTACCTTATGTCTGCAACTGAGTTAAAAGATGACAGGTAACACATTTGCTTTATTTACGGTTGTCACAGAGTAAAAGTTGCTTTTTAAAATATATTTTGAAATATCACAAATTATTTGATATTGACATAAAAACCACCTTCAACTAAGAAATACTATCCTTGCAGAATTAGGGGTGTTTTCTTTTTATAGCACAATGTTTTGATTGTGTTTCCTTAGCAAAAGCAATTCAGCTTTTCACTATGCAGTCATTTCAAAAAGAACATCCATGCTGTCTACCACTGGGCCAGCCAGACTAATAGTTATACAGTCACATATTAATAATCATAGTTTCATGTTCATAAGACACTGTGCACATTCTTACTATCTGAACATATTATAGGGCAGTGCTGGTCTAGGCAATACCCACAGCATTGTACTACATACATGTTTTCTATTCTTTCCCTAAAATGAGGTATCTCTAAGCTCTTAATTTTAACCATCTTCCTTCATATCTTGGACTTGTTAGTCTGTAAAAGTAGAATATATCTGTTAACAGTTCTCCTCCTTTAGGACACCAGAAGTATAATTCAATAACCCACCCAACTTTTGTTCAATTAGCTTGAGGCTCTTCTCTTGTTCGGCAAGTTCCCGTTTTTTCTTTTGCATTTCTGGAGTGTTAAGTGACTGCAAATGTAAATCGAGGTCCTTATTCACATTATCAAGTTTCACCACTGCTGCACGGTATTGCTGAAGAAGCTCTAATTGAATAAAATAATAAAATGCAAAACAGCAAATAAATGTTCATTTTGATGTAGATGCATACCAAATACAATCCAGACAATGTTTAAGATTCAACAGAAAATGTATCTTTCAAAGAACCACTACTTAAAAAAAACCCCCACAAACACCCAAACTTACAGTGCACCAGTGTCTGTTCTTAAAATGACTGTAAAGACAGACTGAAAAAAAAATCACACCTAATATTTTAATTCTTGTTTTCTTCTTAAGCCTGTATCTTAGAACACAGTAAAGGACCAGCCAACTAAGAAAATGATGTGGCAAACACATTCTTGGGTTTTTTTGTTTTTGTTTTTTAAACACATCTTGTCACTTGTGTGCTCCAAACTGAATTCTCTACCTTTAATGCCATCAAGTGTGCTTCTAGTACATTCTGTTTTTAGTGCTACAAAGCTGAAGCTTGTATTACTGACTTGAATTCTAGTCCGCCTTGTGGAACATGAGAACATCTACTGAGTTCACTTTGTCCCTCCTATCGAAATTTAAACAAGGAGACAGCAGTAGAGTCAGGTAAACAAGGGCATATTTTGCTGACAAACTTTGTTTCGCTTTTAACATGTGACACAAATATTTTCTCTTTGTCCAGGTATTGAATAAATATGTCAAGTAACAAAGAAATGGTTCAAGCATGTTAGCCCCAGCTTATTTATTTTGCTTTGTGGTGAAAATGAGGTAGCTTGTCCAAAGCTTAACTGAACACTAGATGACCTTACATGTGCTATACAGATAGTTACTGCAGACTGACAATATGCACTATGAACTCTTAAGACATTTTAAAAGTAACTCATCAGTGTAATCACACTAAGTAACTACTTTTCTTTTATGCTACAAATAGAGAAGAAGAGCAAGTGAGAACTAACACTAAGGCTGAAACTCCATTCAAAACAATTCTTGTGTAATGAGGTGCTGACCTTTATATGGAATTTCACTGTTATTTTCCTTTAAATGTCTAGTAACTATCCATGTGAATTTAAAACATGCCCTTCTATCATGATTGTTCCTGTTCTAAATTATAGACAGTCCCAATTTAATTTAACTTGGGCAATAATTGATTTCAACAATTGAAAATGCATTGATAGACAAACAGGAAGCATGCTAAATCCAGCATATTTCAGTCTATAGATGAAATGCTTCCTATGTTTTTCCTACCGGTAATGCATTTTTTATGGAATACTTAGGAACTATCTTTTTAGGGTTTTTTCCCCCTCCCTCAATTGGTCAGTGTAAAATAGTTTGCTCTCTCTCATTCTCCGCCACCCCTCTCCATTGTATATTTCTAGGAATATTGTCATGGAAAAACTTTATGTCCTTTCTTTTGAAAATTAAGTATTTAAGAATAACTTTAATTGCGATTAAGACTTTTCAATGTTTTACAAATCAGTCAGGTCAGCTGTTACACGTCAGAAACTGCCAACTTTTAACTTAATTTATAACCTTTATTGTGAAAGGAAGAATCCAAGCACATAATGAAATATAAGGGATCCCAGAGAGGTAAAAATTATCTTCTTGTTCGGAAAATAATGCAGAAGCTGTTGTTCATGACTGATGAGAGCAGAATTTTTCTACTACTGCTACATAGAGCTTTCTTGCACAGTAAGAAATTGTAAAATGATGTATGGTGTTTCTGGAGGAGAAAGACCTGAAACTTGTTCTTCAAGGATGCTGGAATTCAATCAGCTCAAGCTTGTCATGCCCACTGTTTGACAGACTACCATTACTCACACTCTTTCTTTAAGAAAAAGAGGGCATATCTCTTGAATATTGTTTTTTCTTTCAGGAAATTTAATAGCTATAAGCTTTTAAGAAAAGGGAAATTCATAAATAGGATATTGTCCCGGCCATATTTCTTAAAATAACTTGATATTACATAAAAGAATAACAAACATAGGTGAACAATATAATTTTGGTAGTTTTGTCTTTTCATTATTTCATTAACCCACCTATCTGTCCAGAGAAAGCAGAGTAAAGTTTTGGCATGGGTGCTCCAAACACCATTCCTCTGAGCTTGTCCATTGGAGGAGCTTTATTCTGAAGGCCTCCAAATTTTCCATTGCTGCGAATCCTGTCTCCTTCCCGAGTCAGCAAAGTAGGGCAATGCGTAATTTTTACAACCTACACAGGTATAAAAAGTGATACTAAATTAGTAACTCTGTGGAAAATCTATTTTTTTCAGTAATGCTATTGTGAAGCTTTGTATCTTTCAACTACAATGCAACTTGTTCTTTAATGAGAACATATTTCATTACTTTTACTTTCAAGTAGTAGAATGCATATATTAAAAACAGCAGTGTTGCTAATTATGAAGACTAGATTTTTGGGGGTTTTTTGTGTCCTCAGATTTTATCAGAACTCTAAAGGCAGAAATCAGATCTATACTGGGAAAAAGCTAATTATCAACATACACTATGAAGTAATAGTAATAAACAGTGTTGATGACAAATGTGAGCACATATTCAATTATTCGATTCAGATGAATTTTTCCTTTTTTATTTTTTTAATACACATTATTTAAAGCATCTGAATTCCAATGGATTTAGTTCTTATGAAAAATCCAATAAAACGCCCATATATAGTTGATGAAATTTACCTGTGGTGTGTGACTGAATGAGATGGGGTGACAGACTAACCAAGTGAAATGACCCAGAGAAACAACCACATATACAAACTTCTTGCCCTGAAGACACTCTACTTATACTGATAGACAACCCAAATCTGACTCTTCTGTCTCTTCTGTTTCACTTCATACCAAAAAATATACACTTTTTGAAGAAAGAAGCCCACAGTCTTCACAGTTGAAAAAAACGGCAGCTATTTGTTAATTTTGTGCACACTGAGATGGTTACAACACAAGATGAAAACTACAATATTAACGTCAATAACGTGTTTTTTACTTCGACTATATCCATATTTCTGAGACACTCTTTGGAAACATTCAAGATAGTCCTCGTTCACAGGTTAACAATAAGTGGCAGCCAAAAAAAAGGGAATGGAATCACAGAGTAATGAATAACCAGCTCGAAGAGATTAGTGTTTAATCAGTACAACTCTACATTCTTATGCTGAACCATTATTTCCATTCCAGCAAACTCATAACCTGAAAGAGAAAGTGCCCGGTGCCAGGACTTCCTCAGAGAGTCTTGCCTGCTAAAATGTGTCCCATCAAAACTATATAAAATGGGTCAGAAAAAGGTCTACTAAACTCCACACCAAGATGTTAGTTATTTTAATGGATCTGAAATTTTATCATGTGCCTCAGACTCTTATGTTTTATTATACATATAGGGACTAGGAAAGTACTGAAGAACTTACATTTACCAGTAGCAGCAAAAATAAAAATTATTCTCTTTTAAAAACTGGCCCCATGCTTCATGGCAAGATTTACTTAATAAATTGTTGAACAGAGATAAATTTGGCAGCACCAATAATAAAGATTCCATTAACTGTGAAGTGCAAGAACTACAGACAGTAAGCACACTTAAGCTAATGCAGCATTAAACTTAGCAATTACTTTAAGTTCGTAATGTATTAAAGAGGTACATACACAATGTATTTGTTTTAAAAAGTATCAGGAATATTTGAAACGTACCTCTTTTCTATAATGGTTGGCAGCATCCAAGTTATCTATAATGATAGTGTCACCCAAAAGCATCCCAAACACTGAAAAATGTAAAATTTTGAACCATGAAACTTCTCTGCAACAAAATAACCTGAGTTTTGCAAAATCAATTCTGAGGCATAGCTTTTCACAGCTTTTCAGATAAGTGCAAGGGAAATAGCATGTGAATGATCTTTTTTCAATGACATTTTATTCTGAGATTAAGATAAATATGCAGTCTTATGTTTTCAACAAAAGAATTAATAAAGAAAAAAAATTAGTATGTTCATTGGCCTTACAGTATAGTTGACCATTTCCCATGAAAATACTCTCTTGATATCTTACATTTATGAAGACACATATAATGAAAATTCAATTTTAGTAAAGAATGAATGATAACTTTAAGTCCTCCTTGAATTGTGTACTCAGCTTGTCAATGTTTCTTAATATTCAATGGGTTATCAAAGACAAAAACGTTAAGAAGCTGATAATCCAACTGAGTGTAAGACTTCTCTTCTGCTAATAAAAGACTGTTCTATACAAAGTAACACAATGTAGCCTTGCATGGGATATGTCAAGAATCTGGTTTTTAAATCTCCCCAAGGACAAGGAAAATAATTTATAGTTACATTCTCTGACAATATCTAACTTTCTGAAAATAGACTAAAATTTATTTTTTATTAACAGTAGCGAGGAATATTTCAATACTGGAAAGTTCTGAAGTAAAATGAAAAATTTACTGAACTAATTACAGATTCAAACTCTCCACATAAAAGAGCAGGTCTACTTAATTTAAGAAAAAGATTGTAGGAAAAGGTAGGTCCTGTTACATTATTAGAAAGAGGGTGAGAGTGATGGTTCTCTAAACTGAAGTCTACATAAAAAATGAAAGCTTATTCTTTAACTACTTAAGCATAACATATAATTAGTCATGTACAGTCCAGTCTGAGTGTACATAAATTTATGCATTACACATTTTTGAGAGGAAGAGGACTGGAAAAAAGCCGAACAAATGCAGTAACTTTTGCAGTATGAAAATATAAAACTAGTATCACAATTTTCAGTTTCTGCTTACGTGGTCTTGGGAATTAGACAGTGCTGCAAGTAATCTACAAAAGAAAAACCCTCTAGTATATATAGTGGAGAAAATAAAAGTAAGACAAGCAGAAGACAGTGGTCATTGCTGAAATTTTCACAACTGTTGTTTGCAAAAACGCTAATGCCACCCTCTTTTTACCAGCAGACCTCATAAGGAATGTACACTGGTATTTGCAAGTGTCTCAATACTGAACGGGTTATGATTTGTGATGTTTCTGTATTTCATTTATTACAAAGAAAGAAGAGATGAACAATTTCTTTAATATTTTTTTACCTATTTGGCAATGTTCTACATTATCTGGAAATGTTAACAGATCTCTCGCAAATACAGGATTTCCAATAGGTCTGAAGAAGATTTTTCCATTTCTTAAGTGAGGTAAAGGCCTAGTTAAAGGAAGGGGAGAGTGAGGGAGAAGAGAAAAAAAAATAAATTGTCCTTATTTCATTATTGCTCCTGACAACAGAGTCAAACTGAATTTAATGCATCTTAACACTACCACTTTAGGTGCTAAACAATCCCAACGTTACCTGAAATGCCAGTTGTAATAAAGATGCTTTGGTGAAACACTAATTTGCAATGAGACATATATCCAACAAATACATAGGACTAGTTTTATGGACAAGTTTTATTACACTATTTTACAACAACAGAGATTTTGGACCTTATAAATACATCTGCACATCAGAGCTTTTCTGAAATGCATTCTTTACATTAGCAGTGATTTTTCATAAGCAAATTATTTTTAGGCACAGAATTATTGTATTTTCCTTTATCTTCCAGGAAACCAACCAGCAAAACGGATTTCTATTACTACAGATAATTTTAGGAAATGTACTCAAAGATTGGATTTTTTAAAACGATAGAATTTTATTTGAAGCACTAGAATTATTTAAAAGAAGTTTTTGCCCTAGAAAACTTATATGTGAATAAAAATTGGCAGATTGTATTATCTTTTTAATAGAAACACCATGATAAATAAACAATGCAAAGCAGTTAAAGATATAAAGCTACAACTTCAGCTAGCATTTCTACTGACACTACTGTCGCTGTATTATGTAGCCAGAAATTTTACACTTAGAATCTTTAATAGGAGTAAAGTTTAAAAAACAAATCAGACAAAAAAAAAAGGTGCAGAGGTTTTTTTTTTTTTCTCTACCTGTTCCAATCAGGGAGTGTCTTCTTGTAAATAGAATCAAGGGGTAACACTTGTTGTCGACCTTGAGTTTCATCAAAAATAGATCGAGCGGCTTCAGTAGTCAGTGTGACTACACAGTCCATGTCACTTGCCAGATGCCAAGAGATAACTTTTGCTGCTTCATTATCCTCAATTTGAGCTAAATGTGCAATCTGTATCACAGAAGTTAGAACAGTCATAATAGAAGCCAAGGTCACCTCCCCTTTTGGTGCTAATCAGAATCATCCTGCACCTTCAATCAAAACATTGAATTCCCTCCCCTGTTGATGGTTCTGCTAGAAGAGCTGGTCACCTGATGGGTTGAGAATGCTATCTTCTTTTTAATATTCCTCAAAAATTACTTGCCTATTTGGTTGGCTAAATTTTCATCACTACCATTTCAATTCCTAGAACCAACACATTTGAAGGCTATCTGAGAGAAAACTCACCTTGCCTAAAATATCCTGGTTGCCTTTTGGGTAGTTGGGGAGGGTACAAGTTCGCCTCGGCTGCTTCATTAATCCTTCTTGATCCAACATCTTTTGTTTTATAAGAGAATCCACATAATGAAGCTGAGAATTAAACATTAAAGTTAGCAGGCATATATCATTGGGCCAAGCTGAAGAAGCAATTACTTTACCTGCTGGCAATCAAGTTCCTAACAAAAAAAAAATATTCAATAATCTGAAATATATTATTATTACATAGGGGACCACTGCATATAATCTCAGAGTAGAGCAGCAGGCAGCTCTATGCAATTGTGATGATGAACTTTTGCATTACACATGTATTTTTTTTTTTTAAAGACTTCAGGGAGCTTTTCACAAAGAGCTTCCAGTGCTTGATTAGAGCCAAAACTGAAGAAAGTTTAAATGAGCTTGAAGAGACAACCACAAACGTACAAAAATAAACCATTTTAGCATGGGACTATGTCCAGGCCTGAAAAATGTAACCAACAGGGGACCCTGGGTATTGTGATTGCAGAATTATATAATTTAATTAATAATTAATTTAATTAATAACTTAATTATATGATTTCTGATTAATGGCTTTAACACTTGTTTTTATTTGATCTGAATGGATTGTTTACTTTTTAAAAAATATTTTTATGAAATTTTAGTAGTTTGAAAGCTTTCTTTAAAATATAATTGGATCTTTATGAGAAATTAGCAGTGTGGTACATTGCCCTAAGTCTTTAAAAATTACTTTTACATAAACTTTGGCAGTAACATATGAAATTACCGAATTCTCTGAAGAGTTTTCCTTTGATCTACTTATGACAGGATACATACAGTGCAAGTTGATCAGCTTGCAAAAACCCATCATGAAAACTAGGTAACAGAACTGATAACCTTAGCAGAAAGGCAAAACCAAGATCAGGATATGACAGAAGTTTTTCTTATTTCTCTAGGAGTTTCTTTATGAGACAGTCACATTAGCAGAACAGCAAGTTTACCACTGATCCACAAATTGTCCTCATGGTTCAAATTTCCAGGGTTTCAGCAACAAGTGTTTGCGCATATACCAATGTGATTCAATAAAGTAATATAATTATATCAATTTCATATTAAGATGTTATGGAGTTTAGGAAGAAATAAGCCATACTGTGTTTGCCTGTGGTAATTCAATTTGGTGTTTTTTCAGTTCATTCCTCAGGTGGGCTTCTCTTGTTTCAGCTTCTTTAACCTGACCTGAAACCAGTAAAATAAACAGAGTAGGGAAATATTAGAAAGTAATTAAACACCTCCTCCAGTATTTTTTGCAACTTTTCAGGATTATGCCACAGCTGATCCTATCTACTTCTTTAGTTCAGCACAGAGTATCAGGATTTGTCAGCAAAGGTCTTGTACTTTGTCTAGCGTCTAAACTACTTTGGCAGCTGCCATCTCCTCTAGTTTTAGGAAGCAATGGACCCTGTCCTTACATCAGTCTGAGAAGATAAGTTCTTTTTTTCTTTTCATCCTCAATTGTTTTTCCAAATGGTTCTTCGATAGGCAAAATGGTGTGTTGAGTCTGTGTGGGCAGGCTGTAGTAGCAGGGAAGGGGCTACAGGGGTGGCTCCTGTGAGAAACTGCTAGAAGCCTCCCTGGCTCCAGGTGGGACCCATCTCTGGCTAAAGCTAAGTCCATCAGGAGGGGTGGTACCACCTCTGCAATAACATGTTTAAGAAGGGGAAAATCAAACTGCAAAGGAAACCTGCTGGGGAGAGAGCAGTGAGATGTGAGAAACGTGTATGCAGCTATCAATTTCCAGATGGTTGCACATTCACACATCTATTGCAAAGCTGGGAGTACAAGGTGGTCATGGAAGAAAATAATCAGACCACCAACATCAATGTGTTATTCATCCTTTTGACAGTTCTCACATGAGACTTTCTACCTCAAATCAAGACCCTTTAAAGGTAGGCTCATTCAAATAATCAGATGTTTCCCTGCTAATGCAAAGACATACTCCCTTCCGCTCCCCTCTAACTGTCTCATTATTTCAATACAATTTTTTTTGCCTCATCTATATTTTCAAAATTATCAAAGGATAAAAATGTTTAATTCCAAGGATATGTAATTATTCAAATGTCTGAACTTACATTTAATTTCAGTTACAAGCTGATTAGTAGTATCAAACCAACTTCTGTAAACACCTATGGACTGAGATAATTGGTCTCTCTCCCTTGTAAGTGTTGCCATCTGTTGCTGCTTCTTGAAATCTACAGAAACAAATACATATTCTTAGAAGAAAATACAGTAACATACAAGTTGGTTTAAGTATCAGCAAAAAACTACTAAGTTATTACACAGTTCTGAGTAAGTGTTATGGACCTAAAAATAGTTGAATGTAAGGAAAGGCAAGCATTTTAGAGTAACTGAAACATACCATTGTAAAACATAAATGACAGACGGTATGGTTCCAAAGGTTTTTTCAAAGCTGGCAGATCTGCCTCAAATACAAGAATATATTCAGTGCTATCTCTTCCAGGACTGTTTTCAGCCAGCACTAGGTTCTAATAAAACAAACAAATACAGATACACAAGTTTATGTTCACAGCTGAGTTAACACACAAAATAAACATTCGTTAAATACTAAATCCTGTAAGTTACCTGGCACATTATGTCTATACAATATTACTACAACTTTAAGTATTGGCTCAGAAATGCCTTTTATACATAATACAGAGAAGTAAAATACAATGATTTAGCAGTAAATATTAAGAATTAAAATTGTAACTTTACCTGTTTAAAGAGTCTTACTGGTTTTGGCTATATATTTTATTTAAGAGAGACATGCTTAGAAAAAATATTCTCTGCACTGTCCCACAAGCAAGATCTGCTTGGATGTATTTCATTCAGCATGTGAACAAATGCAAACACATTAAAAATAAAGATCCAATGCGCAAACACAGAGAAGGAAAACCAAATTATTCCCAGTGCTGAGTTAAAGTTACTGCTGTTACCATGGAAGTAGACAGCAGGTCCCAAATGAATCAACAATATATATCCAAACACTAACATATTTCTTATTAATCACTTACTGAAAAGACAAATAATTCTTTGCCTTTCTTTACAAACACATGAAATATTATAAAAGCATAAAGAACGGTAGGCAGAAGTAAAATTAGTATTGGTAATATCTAAATGTGCTGTTACTTTGGGAAAGGTATCATGCATAAAATGAATAATGCTTATAATAAAACTCATACTGTTTCCACCTTTAACATGTAGAAATTGCTACTCAACTGGCCAAATCAAGAGAGAGGTGGCTGCAGCCTAAAAGAAGAGATAGATATATAGTCTTCAAAGATAAGTCTTTATGGTTTTCAAGAATATTGCAGCTAAAAATTTTATCAAGAGAAGTCTGTAGTGGAAATTCATTTTCTTTAAAAAATTTATACTAATAAAAATCTTAAACATTTTCCTTCATTAAATGAGTTTAGTATTCCTGAATCTCAGTGTTAAGGGTAACCATGTCAGATTATTAGCTTCATCACATTAATGCTAATTGCACATAATTTATAAGTAAGATGGAACAATTTCAAAACACTTGAACACAGACTGGGTGTGTCCTCATTACTACTCATACGAAAAGTACACTGCATCAAACCAACAAATCCTTTCCACATGATCTTTGTGAGCTGTCTAAAGCCTTCGAGACATCAGTATAAACTAGAAAACTGAAAACTGTCCACAGAGGGGAAGAGATACAGGATTCACTGAAATAGAATTACTCCTGATGGAAGATAGGGAACACAAGTTGCTGTCAACAGCATCAGATCACAGTAATGAGAAAGCAGAAGAATGCAACCCCTCCACCCTCCAACAAATCAGGAATATGTAAGTAGAAAGAATACACATAAACTTATTAAAAAATCCAAAACAAGCCAAACTAATAATAATAAACAAACAAAAAACATTCCCCCACCATTACACAGACTGTTAGTTTAGCCACTGGAGCAAGATTAGAGTGCTTAGATCACTGTGGCTCAACAGCAGGTAACTAGTACAGGGAGATAAAAAAGTTACTTCTGCATCGATGAAGAGTCTGAGAAATTACCAAGTAACTTTATCTGAACTGTCAGAGTCTACTCTACAGAGTTACTATTCCCCTCAACAGTATGAAGTTTTAAATATCTGTTCACATTTCTGCCACAAGTGTAAATGCAAGATTTGTGGAGAAAAGCACTATTTTATTAGACCAGTGGTTATAGCTCATCCCTTATCTATACTTCTGCACTTTTTGCCACCCTGTACGTGTTCATATGTGAAAAATGTGTTCACAAACCATGTAATTTATTAGTCCTGAAACATGATTGGGGAAGAAGAGAAACTATGAGTGCACCAATTAATTTTATCTGATACTTCTATTCAGTCCATTAATTTTTCTAGTTTGTTTTTCATACGTACTGTGTCACTTGTCCTTACAGATCAGAGTGGAGCAGTTAGACAGACTGTTCAATGAAAAACGTTTTCCATTATTAACTGCATGTTTCTGTCCCTGAGTGTTAACAACAGAGGATTATTTCTGCTGTGTCATTAAGTTTAATATAACTAGTTCCATAAAAGCAGTTGATGTACCAAATAAAATAAAACATATTATGAAGAAGTTGGTATATAGCATCTATAGATTTTAGTGATTCTACTGGAGTTTTATTGTGGTGATTTTGAAGATGTACAGGGAGATTTTGTATTTGCTGCCAAGGCAGCTCCTGCCTCCACTTGGCACACACTGATGCTGGTCTGCTGGGAAGCTACTTGCAATGAATGAATTAGAAAAGGTGGCTGAGAAAATTTCTTTTTATGTCAGATTCTCCTTCAGTACACCTTCCACCTGTTGGAAGATCCTCACAGACTTCAGGCTAGTAAAACGTGCAACAACCAGAGAAGCCAAATAAGGTAGGGGTATACTTTTGCTCCACAATTTTTATGTGATACTGCAGAAACTTAAAAGAAAAAAATCTTTATCTACATATTTCACTACTATGAATAGTCCTATTGACTGTAGTTCTCTGCAGGCTTTTAAGAAAGATATTGTGACTGTTCCACTCAGAATAAATGTGCAGCTCTGCATTCATCTGGGTTTTTTTGGTATGTTTTGAACAGATTTTGGCTTTGTGCATGGATGTGTCTTTATATTACACTTTTTAACAATAGTTACAAATGAAACTCCTAGGTTTTAAAAATTCAACCTGTATTTATTGAAGAAAAAGTCATTGCAATGACATCACTACAATATGCAGTACTTTCAGAGGTATGCACAATGTTTCAGTCAGATTCAAACTCAACTAAGGCAAAGAGTCCAGGGCAGTAATGACTGAAATAAAGCACAGAGTGGTAGTTTTATCTTCTTCAAATGAGAAGAGGATGCCTTTCTGCAAAATATATGTAAGCCCAGTTAGTCTGACAAAATGTAAAGAGATCCTGGTAAAATTTAATTTCATATATATGAAGAGGTCAGACTAAGTGATCTTAAGATAGTATAACCAAATAGTATTACAGATAAAAATGTAAAGTAACACTGATATTAATGTAAATTTGTAGTTAAACAACTACAAATTGCTGAAGTGTTATTTACAAGTGAAATTGAAATGAGGAAAAGACTGAATCCCCCTTTTATGTCCCAGAGTGTACTTGTAAACTTCCCTTGCTTGGCAAAGATAAACAGTTTAAAAAATGTCCTTCCTTTGGGTTTTCTGAAAATCAACAACCAGAGAAGAAATAATTTATCTACTTATTTGTAAGCGAAAGCTACAGTACATGCTCATCCTCCACCAAACATGACAAGGTGTAAGATCAGTGTTGAAACTGTAGGAAAATAGGCCTCATTAGATCCATTGTTCATGGAGATAAGTGCATTTCAGTCATGCTTACAATTGCAGCTGATCCTCTTTCAAATGGAAACTCAACTGCACTGACTTTCCCCTGAAACTGTGGGATCTCTGTATCATCTTCACTGGGGCTCTTAATTTTTGCTATTATTCTGCCAATGAGATCAATTCCAGTGTGGTTGTTGTATTCATCCTGTAAGTAAAAAAGACAAAACAGTTAGTTTGGAAAAGTAAGTAATCCATTTACATACTGCACTGGGTTTACATGGCAAGGTGCTGGCAGTGGGGGGCTGCAGGGGGGCCTCTGTGAGGAGTGGCTGGGGCTGCCCTGTGCTGGACATGGCTGGTTCCAGCTGGCTCCAACCGACCCATCACAGGGCACAGCTGAGCCCCTCACCCAAAACAATGGTTCCTCTGGGAAAATTTATTTATGAAGGGGCGAAAATGCACAGGTAGAGACAAGAGATAAAAATAAGAGAAACAGCAGAGGGATCACCAAGGTGAGAGAAGGCAGAGGGTGGGAGGTTCCCCTGCAGCCCATGGGGAGGTCGCAGTGGAGCAGGTGTTTCCCTGCAGCCCACGAAGGAGCCATGGTGGAGCAGACATCCATCCACACGGCAGTCCATGGAGGACCCCACGCTACAGGAGGTGGCTATTTCCTGAAGAACTGCAGCCTGTGGAGAGGGCTCATGCTGGACCAATTAATGAAGGACTGCCACCCTCCACTGTGGAGGAACCCACACTAGAGCAGGAAAACTGAGGAGGAAGGAGCAGCAGAGAGGAGCTGTTATGGACTGACTGTAACCACCATTTCACATTCCCCGTGCTGCTTGGGGAAGGATAGAGGAGTCTGGAACAAAGCTGAGCCTGGAAAAGGGTAGGGTGGAAGGTGCTGCTTTTTTTTTTTATCTTTTTTTTTTTTTTCTTCTCATTACTCCAATCTGTTTTAATTGCCAATAAATTAGTTTTTCACAAGTTAAATATGTTTTGCCTATGGCAAATGATGTCCTTGTATCTCTGTGAAAGTTCAAAGTTCAGGATACCTTCCTTTTTTGTAACACAAGATTTCTAAGATAAACTGTCTTCTAGAGGAAAAATCATGGACACAAACACCTGCTCTGTGCGTGTGTGTGTGTATATATGTTTTCTTACTGCCACCTATTCTTGAAACGTTATTTTCCTGTGGCAACAAGAAATGGGTTTCAATTGAGATGTTCAATGGAAAGGATTGCACGTTTTAGTTTTGTTCATTTGTTTGTAAATAAAACAAGATGCACCTGTCATATACTGGAAATCACTATTTACAATTTTTTTTGGTGAGTTAATCTGCAAAGTGATAGCAGCAATGCCTTACAGCCAAATTCAACACACTTTTAGCAGCCTTATAGATTTCCCTAATTATGATTTTGTATTAAAGTATAGTTACCATTACATGGAGGTATAAATCCTTGACCAGCGTACGGCTAGTAAGAGTTCGAACGTTGGAAACTGCTGGAGTAGCTGGTAAAGAATCGGGTAACAAGCGTACAGGGTCATTAGGTACAACTTCAACTATAATCTAGCAGAAAAGGAGGAAGAATAAAATAAAACAAAATAAAATAAAGACTGATATAATTCAGTGCAATTCACCCGCACACATGGGTTGCTCAAAAAACACTGAAACAAATGCATGTGAAATTTACTGACAATCTTGAAATAAATTAGCATGACCATAAAACAGTTCTACTAGGTTGCAAATCATGCAGCTGTTATTCCACAAAATTTCTTCTTAGTTTTAAAAGTTAATGAAAACATATTTTGATAACCAACAGTTGGAAAACAGTAATTAAAAAAACATACAATTCTTGCAAAGCTTGCAAGTGACAATATTTGCATTCAGAATCAACAAAATATTATAATATTTCTCCCAGAGAATTGTGTGTTGCATGTTCTTGGCTTCATGTAGTTAATTACAGATTCAAACCTGGTCACTGATGAGCATATTTGTCTTATCCATTGCAAAGGTAAACTGGATACTGTAAGTGCCCACTCTCTCTGGAACCACTTTATCCCTAAAAAAATCAAAAACAAAAACCAAGCAGAAGCAAGTCAATATTGAATCGGCAAGTAAGTATGCAAGCAATTCAAATTCTGAGTAGTCCTCCGAACTTGTAAGAAAGAATTGTTAAGGCATGGCATATTTTAGTAGTCCTCCATAATACACCTCCCTTCAGCAAGAATGCTATGACTGTTTCTCAAGAACTAGAATCAGGCTTTTGAAAACTTGCATGAGGAAAGTTTCCTTCAAGAGTTTGTCTCTACTAGCTGATAGGAAGGCTTGTCATGGACCTATTATTCAGAAATCTGCAAGTCTACCTCATTTCACTTCCCTATTCAATGAATTTTCATAAAGCTACTGAAACAGAGCATAGAGAAGTTTATTCCTACAACAACAAAACACCTCAAAAGTTAATTGTCTGGATTCGATTTAAATAAAGCCTGAGTAGCTAATTCCTCTTCTTACTCAGAAGGTGTACAAAGTTGGGTAACTTGGACCAGTGGCCGAAGTTGAGCACAGAGAAAAGTTTTCATTCTGCTTTACAGTGTTCCAGAGTGCAGACTACTGGCAAAGAGCCCCTAACATCAAGATAGGAAGACAAGACAGACACCTCTGCTTCTGCTGCTATGAACAGAACTTCACCCAGGAAGGCTGGAGAGCAACCAGAAAACTGTTGCAGTGTTTAACAAGGGATAGCAGTGATTTGTGAATGCTTCGAAAATTTTCAGGAGATGCAAAGAGTCTCTAACTAAGATTCAGTCAGACATCTCTCTGAGAGAATGACTTATGACACTTTTGAGCTGATTAATGAAATTCTTGTTTTCAACATACAGCCTTTTATCTGTTTTGTCAATAACATCAATAAATTTGTGTCCTCTTATTTTGTCTGGGAAGGACTAAGATGCAGGATTTCCTGGAATCCTTAACTTGTAAAAAACAAAATCCCAAACCTTTACCTAATTTGTAGAACAGGCCATGACTTTTCCTTTTCCTATTTATATGGAGAAGAAACAACTGAACCTTCTTTTCTGCATTTTATCTAGGTTAAGATTGCTAGTAGCTTCTGCCATGTCAGAATACATTAAAAACTGAGTTGTAAATAATCTGCTGCTGAGAATCTTGTGGCTAAACACCACATAACCAGACATATGCTTTAGAAAAAGAAGAAATCACACATTTGTTGTTAAAGTTGAAAGACTGTATAAGAGCATCCATTGGTGTTAAATGGATGAGAACCATCTGTGACTGTGCCAAGGACAGAAAACCTTGAGAGAAACCTTAAGGTTGTAGTCAGTGATGCCACAGACACTGGCAGCAATGAGTAACATGTACTTTCCTGCAAGAGCTGCTAATGGGTAACCTCTACCATCTGTCATTCCACATTTTTTTGTAAGGTTGGCAACTTTATTTCTGGGTATTTGTAGACAACTAGTAAACTACAGGTACTAATGTCAAGATTTTCATAATTCCATATTCAAGTCACACTGACCACCACAGTGCTTTTCACAGGAAAACATTTACTAGCATGACTACGAATTGGCACATGCATTCTAGCTGGTTTTGTTTTTGGTTTTTGTGGGGTTTTTTTCCTATGGAGGTACAAACACATGATGCAGAGTGCCTTGTTTTGATAATGGGTTTGGGTGTTCTTATGTTTTAATTAACTTTACAACTAAGAATTTCTCAGAATGACCAATGTCACAGAAATGCATCTCATACTTGGTCCAAGTCTGGAGTAATCCTTGCTTTCTAGAGAAGTTAATTCCGTAAGCTTGGACTAGCCACACAGAAAGCTCTGCTGTGTTAAAAGCAAAACCACACTTTTGTTTTGGAACCTAACTTTGCTATAAGCTGTCAAACTCAGAAGGCTTTGGAACCTCTGGTGCCCTCAAGGTAAAGAAAGATCTTGGTAATGATACAAAAAGTCATGCTTAAATAGCTTTTTGAATTAGCTGTAATCTCTTTCATGAAAAAGCCTTTATATACATTACATTGCTGAACACCATCTGAGAAGTTAAAAAGACTGAATAAACAAAGGTCATACCAGCTGCCTTCCCAGATGGGATACTTTCTTGGATGGCCAGGACAGATGGAATTACAGATGGAGGTACACATGCACTGCATATCAAGCTGGGCGAGAACTCTGAAGTTGAGCCTCAGGTCCCCGTAAGAGTTAATGCTACATTCAAGGTCTTGAAAACACAGATTTCCAAGGATTACAAATAAGATGCATGGTTTCTTGAACTCTACAATGCACCTCAAAAGAGAGGAGAGCCACAGCTGAGAGGGAAGTTAGGAAACTTCCTGTCACCTCCAGAAGTGCTAACACTCATATGCTTCTGGAATTTTGAGATAACTGAGCTGCTGCAGCCTTTATTCCTCTGATACAGGAACTAGGATCAGCTGTGCAGCAGTGGTGTCGGTAGCATTAAGGTGATCCTAAAGTTTGCTTTCTAAAAGCACAAGGAAAGTCTGTTCCTAGGAAGCAAAAGAGTTATTTAACTAATCCTGCCAGGAATGCAGAAAGAACGTGGCAGTCAGGCACCAGCTTAGGATGACCTCTAGTTCTGCTGCCTGTCATCTAAGACACCATCTCTGAAAAAGTAACCCAAGAAAAGACCACTAAACTGACTGGGCCATGGTCATGGTTCAGGATTAACACACAGCAACAGAAGGTATCAAATCAGTTCAGCTCCCATTGTCCAGCCTGCAACTCTATAGCAGTTCAATGTGACATTTAAAAGAATTATGGAATGTTACTAGATAAATGACAAGCAGATGGTGTACCTGAAGTAGAAGAAGCCATCTTCCTTGTCATCCTTCACTTTACTACAGCTAAACGTTGTAACCTGAGAAGAAAGATGCAATATTTTTTATTCAATATACTGATAGTTAAAGTACCTTACTTTTAATACGCTATCAAGTCAATGACTTGCAGTACTGATAGCATACTGTAATTCAGTATCATCACCTATAACATAGACTCTAGTTCAATATTCTTAATTCTCAGACTCTTTCTTTGCAAAATTCAGGGTGGACACTTTGAGTAATCTCCCTGCTATTAGCTTCTGCAGAGAGGTAGCATTTTTGTCTTTATTATAGTCTTGACATTTGAACAGTCTGACAACTTTTAACAGGACAGATACTGATAAACAAATATAACTGATACGTAATACTTTTTATTTAAGATCTAGAACGCAGTATTGATCCAAGTTAAATGAAGGAAAGTTTCTAGTACAACCTCTATGCTGGCACTTCATCCATTTTGAATACTCATTTTGATGACTTACATCAACTGGCATCCTAGTTCCGCTGCTCTGTGTTTCCCACATATTCATAGAAATCCGTGCTGGATTAATATTTTTAATAATGTTGTCATCTTCAGAAAGGACACTAACCATAAAATCTGTAGAACGAAAGATAGCATTTTTTTCAATATTATTTTAATTCAGAATTAAGGCAAACAAACTCCCTGAATTCCTGCACCTCTCACACTTAAAGGAAAACCACACAATACCCACATTCTAAACAACAAAAAATTAAAAAAAGATATGGAAAACCTTCTCTCCCTAGCGCTATAATTAGATCAGGTAACAATTCTTAGAAAAAATACCCACCTAACTTTATCCAATGACTGCTTAAAAAAAAAATAAAAAAATCCTCAAATTTCAAGTCTGCCTTTCCCAGATTATCATTCTTATCAAAATAGCAAGCCAGGATTATTTTTGCTCTCAGGAAAGAACAATCATTAGCTAGTTAGGTAACTGATTCCTTCCTTTGTGCCAAAGTTTCCTTAAAGAAAAAAGCAGAAGTTTCAAACTGAGTTTTGTTTTTAACAAAATATGTTTACTCATGGTCATAACCTGCTTGTCTTTATCTGTTTATGCTACTGTGAATACTAACAAGGATATAAAAGGTGAGACTGTTTTTTGTTTTCTTTTATGACTCAGCAGCCTTAGAAAGCAAAGATCATCATTTTGTGAGAGAATAAAGCAAAAGTGAAGAATAATCTGCACTGTCCCTGGCATCCTTCTGATCGCTGTTTGGTTCCTCTTGGCTCTCTGCTGCCTCTAGTATCATAGTTACTGCCTTTATTACTATTCCACAGAAACTGACATGAGGGAAAACATGCATGAACTAGCTCAGATCATCTTTTGGGAAGATCAAGAATGGAAATATAGTGTTTCATTAAGGACAGAAGAAATTCTGTATCTTACTATGTATTGAGAAAAACAGACAATAATGTGGAACAAATAAATAAGGTCTTTTGAAACGTTTTCCAAGGTTCGTATGTGGAACTTTTCTCTCCAAGTGCTACAGTGTGTGACAGAGCCATGTCAATTATGGCTGTTACAAAGAACTGAGACAAAACAGACAAAAAGAAAGAAAGTAATTTCATAGGTTTCCAAAGCTTTTGAGCAATTGGCTTCCACCAAAGAATCCTTATACTCACCAGGGAAGGTACCTCCTGCTGGAAAAGAAGCATTTTTGTCGTATTTTACATTCAAGCAGACAGGTTTCTCAGGATCAGGTAGGACATTCAACGTGATCAGAGGACAGTCTAACACGGTCTTGTTGTACGAGGCCTTAAGCTGTAAAGTGTGCTCTCCCCTGAAATATACAGAAATCATAAAAATTGTTATCAAATACCTCTTCAGAAAAGACAGTTTTCAACACACTTCAATTGTGAATCATGTACATTCAAGTATGATAAAAATCGAAGTTATCAATAGTAAAGGGATGAAAAAATCTGTTAATGTGAAATAATGAGTTTAAGATATTCTTAAGATATTAGTTTATTTATGTTTATTTTGCTTTAATATTTCATTAGCTTGCTCATATTTAATTGTCTGTCTGTGAGACATTAGCAACTACAGCTGTAAGTTGCCAGAAGACAGTAAGTTGGAAAGCAAGCATAGCTAATTAAAATGCTGTCTGAGAAGCATTCTGCTTTGACAGTTTCGAAAGGGTGAATTTGGGTGCATCCATCTCGCATTTAGAGAAGCGCGTGACAAGCGTGTCATGTCTTCATTGCTAGAGAATAACTGGTTTTCTTTACGGTTGTTAAAAACTTGAAATTTAAGTCTTTATGCAGAACTGGGAATACTGTATTTAACTGCATAGAGGCTGTACTACCCAGCCAGTTTTGATTTGCTATAAATAGTATGATGTTACCACTGAACACACCTGTTTCTAACCTCCAGAAATACACTGACGATGAATATTCATCACCCTTCTACCAAGACGCAGGCATTATAAATACACTGAGCACCATCAATAGTATTTAAAATATATTTTCTTCCAAATGCAAAACAATATTATGGATCAAATCCTGCAGATATGAATGCAAAAACATTTAACTGCTGTGAAATACTTCAAAAGTTTAAGAACAAGCACTTATTGCTAGCTTTTAAGCTAACTAAAACCCACTTAGTCTCCCGGGAAAAGCTCAGGGATACATGGAGTGGGTAGCAGAATGGTGAACACAAGGAGGATACAGAAATAATGAATTTGAAAAGTCAGATGGGATGTGTGTGTTTTAGGGGAGCCAGGGTGACTGACATGAAGAAGCAAGAGCCACAGGACACACCATCTGCCAGAAATGAGACTTCATCAGTTTTACTGCCAATAAGAAAAAATAAATGTGTATACTTAAAATACTTTTGGACACTTTACCAAATCTTTAAAACAACGGCTAGCACCCAGAGAAACTAAGGTTTCAACACTCCTAAAAACACGCCTACTTTGAAAACACGGTGTCTAGTCCAAAGGCTGTACATTTTGAATATTTTAAGTGGTTTATTATAGCATCTGCACTAGGTACAAATTGACAATTACAAGGAGTGTTTTACCACAACCAGAAAAATCCAGAAAATTAGAGAAGCAGCTTCTCAAGAAGACCAAAAGAAGCAGCTACTACATTTCAACTAGTTAAGCACTTAAATTCTTCAAGCTCACTGTCTGGTCTTCTACTGGCATATAAATAATAAATGTTTCATCTTAGCTCTAGATTAATTCTTGGTAGGTACTTTAGGAAATGTACAGCTTAAATACATGCAGGAAACAACATTTCAGAACTCAGTTTTTTTCCGTACAGTTTTCACTACTTACCTAGGTGCATGAATACTAATAACTCCCAGGTTAGCCCTACCATTTTCATCTGTTTTATGTAGCTGGTTTGAAGGAACAATCTGTCAAAAAGAAGAATAATAATAAATTATTTCAATAACATAGAAATAATACCAAGTTTTACTATAAAATGTTTATAATTTGCCTGTGTACTGTCCATCCACTAGAGCAACAACTTCTTTGTACTTTTGTGCCCTAAATTGGTGAAAGTTACATTGCTATGAAACAATATTAAGAGGTTTCAGAATTTTCTCTGCCAGTTTTTGAAGACAGTAACTTTATTTAAACTAGGATATTTTTGTGAATATGTTCCAATATTTTATTAATGTTATTTAACTGCTATTGATACTATCACATCACTCATGACACGTGTTAATCTGAGTATATTTTCAGATTCTAAAATCTTCTACAAACTCTTTATTGCCTTTTACAGTGTTTCACCAGTTTGCACAGAGATTCCTGGGTATCAAAAATGAGTGAATTATACAACTGGAGCAAATACAACCACAACATCTGTGTATCTTTTCCTCCCCCCATTCTAGAACCACTGCCACAAATGTAAGACTGCTAGACAACCTAGAAAAAAATGTCATGACAAGTGAAGAAGTACAGTACCTTATTTACCGAAATGTAATGACAGACAAGAACTAATCACTATACTGTAAGAAATGGCATTTAATGAAAAACCAATAGCAATAACTTCTTGTCAGTGGTCTTTTAATATAATAACACATATAATAACACAATAAAAACACAATATAATAACAATATACATCTCCTGTTCACCCTGAACATCAATTAATTCTGATTCAAAGTCCTTTGATGTCAAGGGAAATTCTACCATTGACTTGAAAGAATTCTTGGTGAATCCCACTGTTAGAAAATAACTCCCCTTTAACTATCTGGTGTTCTTCAAAGTGTGTCTTCTATGTGCACCCTGTCCGGGCCGCATTTACTTCCCCAGCACGGAAAGTGAAATCGTATGATTGGCAGTAATATTAAGTCATACTTGCCTTGACATATTATACTGGCAAATCAGCTATCACTTCGCTTTCCTCATCTTCAGTGTAGCAGATAGAGAATGCCTATCCTGTCATTGAAACAGGTCTTACAGAATACTAATACACTCTTAAAGCAGAAGCTATTGATACAGCACAACAAAGTGGGTCAAACATCTGCCAACATCTGAATAGTCTTCCAAATTAAACTGCTTTCCCTTTGCTATTTCAGCACAAATTTCAGGAGACTAGGTGTCTAGTATCCACTTACACAAAAAACAATGGTTTTGGAATATGTGAAGTGGGCAATCTTAATCCATAATTGTTTTATTTTCCAAATCTCACTTCAGTAATCTAAAAAAAATGGAACTACTTTAGGGAAAAAAGTGTGAATGCTGGTTCAAAATGGATTAGTTATGGGAGTATGAATTTATCCTACCATGTCACTAGAGAAAAGCCATGGCAAAAAATGTGTGCTTTATGATTCAAACGAAAAGCAGCATTGTAAAGATAATACTGAGAAAATTGCCAGACATTTCATGAACTCTTTTGAAGAGTATATTCAACTCAAGAAAATAAATCTGTATTTGAAATTACAGTACATCACAGAACTGAAAGTTTTTTTTTTTACAGGAACTACTGCTTTGTGCATTTCCACTACTGAGCTACATATATGAGTTAAGAGTGTTTCTGTTCAGCCATACTACATGGCCAGCTTCTGTGGTTTTTTTTTGTTGTTTGTTTTTGGTTTTTTTTGTTTGTCTGTTGTTGGGTTTTTCTGGGTGTTGATGACTGGACTCTCATCTCAGAGGTCCTTTCCAACCATGATGATTCTCTAATTTAGTTTTGGATCTGTAAGATACAGGATGGAGTCCAGGAAATGCATGCTGCAGAGTATCAGTCTTAGTAGACTTAGAAGGCAGAATGTGAAATACAGACAGACAGCTTATCTGAGAATTTCAGTACCCAAAATCTTCTCACTTCCTTTGGGAGACTGTGCATACAACTAGTCTGAAATGCCAAAACAAGGCAATTCTATAGACAGGTTGTCCAAGATACTCATGAAGACTGATCCCATCTCTGCTCAGCAAATTCGCAGTTGATTGTTCCCTAATGTACAAAAGCAACTCTTAGAAATGATACCAGTGTTAAGCTGTGGCAGAGCTAATGTGTAATAAAAACATTACAACAATGATCCACCTTGGCTTTCAGAACACTTTCTCCTGGACAAATCCCACTTGGACAAGGAGCATGCAGACTTTCTAAGCCCTGCTGCTGGTTCTCTCTGCAGGAGTATCTGAAAAGGCACAGCATGCCTCCACAACATCTCTCTGATTGGACAATACAACCACACGGTGTTATTGTCAAGATTGTATAGTCTCTCAGGAACAACATAATTAGAAGCCCCAAGGAACTACAGCTGCCATTACAAAGGCAGTAGGTGGGCAAACAAAAAAAAAAACAACCCCAAACTATAAGGCAGGCTTTTATGGCAAGAGATTGAAAAGAGACAGAAAATAAAATGTTCCATATATCAAGAAATATCCTTAAGAAAACCCAAAACAATAAAAATAAGCAATAGTAGAAAAGTAAAACTGGGGAAAGGTGAGGCTGTGGCACAGTTCTTGAGGGGTGAGCAAAAGGAAGTTCTTGGCTGTTGGGTGTTCTGGGAGAACTGAGAGACAGAAATGCATGGCAAGCACAAACAACAAGGGAAGAACAGCCCTGCATGAAAAAGATGTCACATATAGAGGTGGATGAATATATCCTGTAGTGGTAACGTACACATTCAATATAATAGTCCCTGCACCAACAATCAGGAATGTTTCACAGTTTTACTTTTTTCAAATAACAAGAGAAAAATTTTCCATGAATGGAAAATTCTGTCAGACTCCTTTCTTTGTACAGACCACCTGCCACTCATACCTCACTCATGGAAAGGACAGTAAACACTTAAATTTGGGTTAGATTTGCATCCTCAGTTCTAACTTGGTTTGTATTGTCAATGCTTTTTCACAGGGATAATCAAGTAGGAAGCAAGCCTGCTAACTAGCTTTACATACAGACCATAAGTCATACATTCAGGAATGAAAGTAAAAGAACCATCAGAGAAAAATTACTTGGCTGCCAGTGTGGACATAATAATAATAATAATAATAATAATAATAATAATAATAATAATAATAATAATAATAATAATAATAATAATAATAATAATAATAATAATAATAATAATAATAATTCAGTAAATTACCTCAGATAAAATGGGAGATGGGGGCAGGGTGGTGTGCATGCAGCATTTGGGAAGAGGTTCAGTAGAAGATCCAGAATGTATACTACTTATATTTGGATGCTTCACTATGAAAGTTTTACTATATTTTTTATTGTTATAATGAAATAGAGCTGAGCAATCTGTCCTGGGAACTATTCACATTACTCATTGACACTACTATTATGAGATCAATTATTCTTTTCTGCCCTTACAATATTTTACTGACTTTACAAAAAATGTCTTTAAAATGAAGAAGATAATGTTGACATGACAACAGAAATTTGTGTAAAGCAAAGTTCACATAAAAAGGACTATGCTTACCTTTAAGTTGTTACCCTTTATAAGGCTAATTTTGACATTAGGTTCAGGAGTTGGATTTCCCCATTGATCACAGAGCTGAACAATAAGAGGCTTCTGCAGTTCTCTACCATTAATCACTGCAACAGGCTGGAAGAGATACAAACGTTAAACGCATGCACGGTTCTTCATTTTCCCAGTCCTTGCCTTTGCCTTCTGTCACTTGAGTGTGGCCTGAGCCTTTGGCTGGTGAAGACTGAGGCAAAAAAGCTGTTGAGTACCTCAGCATTCTCCACATCCTAGCTAACCACGTATCCTGTTTCCTTCCAGAAGGAGCCCACATTTTCCCTAGTTTTCCTTTTATCACCAACAGAACAAATGAAGCTTTTCTTGTTGCTCTTGATATCCCTGATATCCCAGATTTAATTATATCAGGGATTTAGCATTCCTAACCTGATCTCTGGATCTCTGGCTGCTTGGAAAATTTATCTGTATTACTCCCAGGCTACCTGTCCTTGCTTCTACCCTATGTAGGCTTCCTTTTTTAAGAGATATTAAGGAATACAGCATTGTAAACACACACTCACTAGTTAGATTACTCCAAAATAAGTTTAAAAAACCAAATGTAGTTAACTATTGCATGAAAAATGCTTCACATCTAAAACACAGCTATATAATTAGATAGACTGCAAAATACTTCCTTAATTTTGCTTCTGTTACGTTGTCCTGCGTAGACAGAAAGCTCTGGAGATAAAAGACCAGCTGATTAGGAACCTTGTTGTTTGTCCTAAACCAAAGTTGTGCAACTTACCTTTTCTAACTCTGGCCAATCCACAAACTGCAATTTAGCAGGGAATCCTGCAGTTAAATATACTCTGAGAAAGTCAGAAAATTCACGCCAAGCGAAGCACAATTCTTTGCTTCCAAGTAAACAGTTTTTAAACCGAATACCTCTTACTCTCATTGTTAGAGTACTTTCCTATTGAGAAATAAAAATATTTTATCAAGAACAAATAAAGGGAAATATAATTCATTATTTTTTTTTCTACATTATTATAATATTTATGCCTGCTAGAAACTATTTGCTGGTTTTACTGTGAGACACTGGACTTAAAATTAAACTAGTTCTATTCCTTTTCTTAGATTTGATTTTGTGAATAAGAAATGATCAATTTAAAATTCAAACATTTCTCAGGACCTTGTTTTTCAGTATATAAGAATTATGTACTACTTAGTAATATCCAGCATATTTTAAAAGGAACTACAGCACACAATAGCTTTAGTCTGCTCTACAAGGTTCTTCAAAAGATCAGAAAATCAACTGTACCACCATAAATAAACACAGAAGACGACACTAAAAGCAAGTTAGAAGAAAAGTTTTATGACAATGTACTAGAAACAAAGCAAACCTGACTCAAGCACGAAGTGAACTGACCCTCATACTGTATAGATGCAGCAGTGATCAGGTTTTTAACAGATCCTAGAGAGCAGGATTGTACAATGTTAATGCTTTAAGTCTTTATCATTCTCGCAGGTTACCACCTAGTGTTTAATTTTACTCCCTTTCCCTGGTTCTGGTTTAATTCTGTGTCACAGAATTTAAGACAATTACAACACAAAGGCCACAAAGAAATAAACTATATGACATCTTATAAATACCTGCCAAGTTATTTTCAAATTTGATTTATCAAGTCCAGGCCCAGAAACTCCTAGGGAATTTACACATGCAGATGTCACTGTCTGCACCTGATTTCCATACTGATCTGTAATCATTACATCTGTTAAAAAAGATGTTGACGATTAAAATTATTATTAAGATTATTACCTCACTAGCTGCTTTCAAGAAACATTATACAACACATAGAATATACAACATACACATGAAATAGAGAAAAAATACATGAGTATCATTGAATCACAGAGTGGCTGAGGTTGGACCTCTGGAAGTCATCTGGTTGAACCTTCCTGCTCAACCAAAGCCACCAACAGCAGGTGTCCAGGACCATGTCCAGATGGCTTTCAAGTATCTCCAAGGATGGAGACTGCAATCTCTCTGGGCAAACTGTGCCAGTACTCAGTCACTCTTGTAGTGAAAAATTGCTTCCTGATGTTCAGAAGGAACATCCTGCATTTCAGGTTGTGCCCATTATCTCTTCTACTGTCACTGAAAACCACTGGGACAAGCCTGTCTCTATATTTTCACAATTCTTTATCTCTTGCCATGGCATGTAGCAACTGTGTACAGAAGCCAAAGGAGAATGAGAAGACTGATCACTAACATGCCTTCCTCTTAGGTTAAAGTTAACCTTAAAATATTTTACTTTGCAGCCCATGCCTTTGAATAATCCCAGTGTTGTTATGGCCTGCAAGATTTCAGAATACATGAACTAAACAAAACTACAATTTGAACTCAGTGTGATGAATGCCCCAATGTACAAACTAAGAAGAAAATTTTCTCAGAGTTACTCCAGAACTGTAAAATGGCAATTTAGAGAAGTCTGATCATCCTTCCATGAGTGAGAATGTAAACCTGTTTTTTATATTAAAATAGTCAAAGATACTTCACTCTTGATGACATCTGTATACATAACAGGCTAACAAACTGCAAAGAAATGTATCTTACAGGTAACTGAAGAACATAATTAGCAACACTCACCAATTTCACTTGGTAGTTCTTCACCCAACTGCAGTGTATTTGGTCCTTTTAATTTACATTTAATGTGTTTGGGTTCATCAGGAAGTGGCCTAATTCAGCATATGAAAATTTACTTAGTTTCATGAAGACAGTAACTTAAATAGCAGGCATGAAAAAGCATACAGCAGTTACCCATTCATGAGTGGACTTTATTTACTCTCTTCTTGCACATATTTAGATCAAGCCTCATGTACACCTAAGTTACACTGAAGCTTTCATTTTGGTCTCATCAAAGCAGCTTATCAGACACAGCTTACATAAAATTCTATATTGCTGTGATTTGTTACCTTATCTGTAATAGTGTCCCAACTAGCATTTTACCATAGATCAGATAACTAGCCAGATAGAGTAGTATTCAAGCTTGGAGTATTTTAAATCTTGAAAAAACCCATCCCTAACACCACTAAGACAAAGTAACATAAAATTGTCCACATAGTAAAATACCTCTGTTGCTGTAAATCTAATTATAATATCACCATTAATCCTGGTATGTACCTAAAAAGGTATCACAGTCTCCCTTGCTGTGAAAATATTTGCTGACTTCTTCAGGACCTGATTACAACTAATATAGCTTAAAATTTTTAGTGATAGTTTTTCCTTAAAAGTAAAACAAAACCAGAGCACATTAGAAAAAGGATGGAGAAGGTGAACAACCACAGAACCAAAAAAATCAGATTTCCATTTCCTCTTCTGTTATGATAAAGCAAGTCATCAACCTAAACTATGCCTAACTCTAGTCTCTTAAAAATACTTTCTGCTCTGCTTTTTAACAATCTCAGCTTTTCTTCCTATTTTCTTGATGAAGGTTAACATGTTCTTTGCTGTTTCCCCAAATATTTCAGTTATCTTGCATCTGTAAACTACTTAATATTTAAGAGTTATCCAACACAATGTTTTTTACATCTTTTGTGTGTTCTAAGCTAAAAATTACGTTGAGATCTTTAAAAATCCCATTAGAATGGCCTCCAGTTAATTTTTATGATAACCACAATAGAATTACCACTAAATAGAAATTCCATTACCTGAGACTGCTTTTTAATGACAGGCAAAAATGTATTGCAAGTACCCAATGAATCAATCCACTGTTCTACTTCCTTTAGGAAGGGAGGTATCAATTCAGTCTGCTTTTTTGATCTTCTTAAAACAGAAAAATACTGCTTCAATTAAATACTACTTAACTGTCTCTGACAGTGCTGCATCATGGACAGCTTTTTACAAGCATTATGCTCCCAGCATTTTTAAGAATCTTAATGCTTGGTCATGGATACTTTTTCTTCCTATTGCACATCTGTGAAATGTCTGACTGCTGCACTGGGGCTCTGTGAACTAGTTAACTTTCCACAAGAAAGATTGGACCATATGATACTTGAGGTCCCTTCCAACCTGCTTTTTTTTTTTTATTATTTTATGAATTTTTGCCTATTAAGAAAAACTAAAATACACTAAAGTAATTTAGAATCATATGCATCTTATCAAACTTCATAAAGATCCAATAAGTAGAGCTAACTGCCTAGGCTAACTAAGATTGTTAAACAGGCAATTCTGACGTTCAATTTACAGCCTGTCACTTTTGACTGAGATACCAGATGCAGGCATCCAGCATTAAGCTAAATAAACACTATCTTTAGCTTCAACATTAATAACTTCTATAACGGTAACAATTAACTTCATAGTGGTATCTCTTTGTAACCAGTAACCTGACTCTTCAGTAAAACTGGTTATTCTATAAGCTAAGTTCTACTGAAAGTTTTCAAAGATAGCGATGACCTTCTTCAGTGTAGGTATACTTACAGAAGTAATTATAGGGCTGGATACAGATTTTGATGGAGGCTTTTACATAGGCAATTTTCTCTTCTGTAAACAGTTTGCATAAAAAACCGCACCCACCCACACCTACATTCCCTTGTTAATTTGCCAACTGCTTGCATTATCTCAGCTTCTGGAGAAATATTTCTTTACCCCACACTAGAGATCTACGATTGATTGTTAACAAAATAATTCATAACAAAGTATTTCAAATGAACAAACCTGACTGTGAATGCACTCTCCAAAGACACATGGTCATCAAGATAAGTAATTAGACAGTAACGTACATCTTTTACGGATGTTGGTACTTTGACATCAGGTAATAATCCCTGAATCAACTGTTCTTTGTTAATTTTAGGTGTCCAGTTAACCTAAAATTAAAGCATCTTACATTAATAAAAAGCTACATTATTAACGACTAGCTACATAATAATCTGAAGTAAGATAAGGGCAATAGAACTTTCAATGGAAAGCCTTTGGGTTTCCCAACAGTAACCAGTGCTATCTTCCCAAATACAGAAAATTACTCTAAAAACCAACCCAAACAAAACATACATTCAGTTTCCTTCACTCATCTTGAGTGAGGAAAGATCTGACTCCGAAAAGCCTCACCAAAAAAAGTGTAATGTATTTGGTGAAGCTCCACCTTTCTATTAGGCTCCACATTTGTACACAGACAGAACCATAAGATAGGTAAACAATTTTTCACAAAGGAACATGCCTATTGAGGGTTCCTAAATGTTGGGAAAACTCCAGATCTGAAGAATTATAATTATGTGGAAATTATTTTATTGTGTTTAGGAGAAGCACTGGAAATGACTAACCTGCTTTTCCCAATACTATCCTGAAGCATTTTTAAACATTTCATTAGGTGTCTTTATCTCACTAAGGACACAACTTTAATAAAATGTTTTTTTTAAAAATTATTAAGCAGAGAGTGAAGTTCCCATGTTTAAAAATACAATCTTGAGGAATATTATTTCACAGTCTGGATTTTAGAGAATCATCATTGTACCTCTCCTCTATATTATGCTGCTGTGTACTCAAAGTACTTGCCTTGATTTTTTCTGCCACAGCCGGAGTTATGTGTATCTCCCTTTCACCTTCATCATACATCTGAACTATAAGGTTGCGCATGATATCGCCAGCAACCCAATTAATTTCATCCTGATGTTTAATTTGAATAGCTTTTTGTCCATCCATACTTAAGACCTGTAGTCTTGCAACATGACTGCTAGGAAGAAGTTTAATAACCTTTTCCACCGGTGGCACATCTTTGCAATTCTATACACAGGAAAAAAAATAAAGAAATATAATTAAGATATTAAATATGCAAAAATATCACTCCATAATAGCCTATGGCATTACTCTGGGATTACCAGGTGTGATCAGATGTCCACACATGAAATCACCTTCCCTTGTCAAAAGTAAATAAAAAGAATATGCCAAAATAGTTACAACTTGTAACAGATACTAGAATTGATACTAGATATTTAGAACACTTTTCTATTCCAAAAGTACCATGTTACACAATATACAAAATACTTACTAAGAGTAATCATAAGTATCCTTTCATGTAGGTAATCTTGCCATATCACTATTTGTTTATACATCTTTCAGGGTAAAACACTACAGATCGTATTTTCTCCAGCCGTATGGCTCTTCTGACTACCAGAGAAATGGCACATTCACCAGCATTAAAAAAAACCCCACAAATTTCAAAAGCTTTGAGACTGAAATACTACAAAAGCTTATTGATTCTTAACCTTTGAAAAAATATATCTTTTTTCACAAAAGTTCTGGGGAACTTGTTGCCGTATCTATTCTGGATCAAAGTGTTTTTGCAATGAAGGCAATTTGTCAGAAGGAACCAGGGAGTAAAAAGGGGAAGAAAAATCCCAGAAACTATGCATATTTCTGAAACACTTCAGGAATTTCAGAAATAAAGAGTAAGGTTTAAAGAAAAAAATGGAAAAAATCTTTGCCTTTTTATGATTTCCCAGAGAGGAAAAAGGGCAGCCTCTCGATTATCAGACTTATGACAAATAAAACAGTAACTTCTTAGGTTAAATTGACTTTGGTACACTAGCAAGACAGTACAATAAACTGTTTTCAATCTTTTAGTTATTCAAACATCCCATTCAATACTTACAAGTATTTCAATCTTTGCTTTCAGCATCTGGTCTTTCTTGATATTCTGTACATGTATAGCTGGACCAGTTAAAATGTTTGTTCCTGCATTACTGCAGTCCACAGAATACAGAGGAAGGTTTGAAGCACCTAAAAACTGTTTAAAACATAACATTAAATTTCAGGTTTCTTCTACAGACCTACTGCAATTGTTCCAGAAATTAGTATTTGTACAAGTAAAAAAAAAAAAAAAAAAGGATTATTTCCATATAAATTTGACAGATTTCAGTTTTCCTACAAGACCAACACCTGTATTTTTTCACAGGTGATAAGAAGAGATGTGTGGGAGAAAGGAAGAAGTTATACAAGTAAAATTTACTATCTATTTAACGGTTTTGTATTAACACAGAAACAGTCTCTTTTGCCATTATGGCAATAAATTCAATTAAGCTTTTAATAAACCTCTGTTTAATTAATTTTCTAAAAAACACATTAAACAGAATTTAGATACGAAGTTCAACATGTCATCATACTACTGCAGAGCCAGTCTGCAGCAAAGAATCTATGTATACGAAGTGTGAATGGAACACAGATGATTGTGCAATGGGAAAAACTTTTAATTTACCTCATCCTACTAGAAGACTGATTTCATGAGAATTGGAAAAGTCACTTTCTTGAGTTAAAAATAAACTTGGTTCAAAAGAGCACAAGTTTTTTATTTCTAAAAGCCAGGCTAACAATTGCACTCCCTTCTGAAGTTAGGTAAGTGCTTATGATAGTATTATCTAATACTGATTTTAGGTACTAGACTTGCATTTTTACCTTTACAAAAAACAAAAGTATGTTGTATGAAGTTTTTATCCTGAGCAAACTTTAGCACTGTACATTGTATTTATGACCTAAAACATGAAAACTGTAGCTATATATCCTAATGTAATTTTCTTTTCTATTTCTACACCCAGGTTCCTGTGACTCTGAAACTTAATAAATGACTCATAATAGGTGAGGTGAGAAAAGTCACAGTTACAGGTAGCAAGCTACAGAAACTTCAAAAGCATTATTAAAAGATACTAAATCCTACTGAGATGCCAAAATAGACTCTTTTCCCAGCCCTTTAAAAAGCAAGTATCAAAATTCTTATGACACATAATAAAATGCAGTTTACCTTACAATGAACTATCAACTTTGGCTGTGCTGTTGTATTTCCTGATTCATCCAGTACTTCAACCTGGAAGGGGAAAGCTGTACCATTTTCAATCTTCAGAACTTCAGAATCTGGTTTTACTTTCAATTGATGAGGAGGGCCTGTAAAAATGCACAATTGCAGAACAGTGGTTTTATTTTAGATAACCTGAGACACCGGATTTCAGTTTTTGCTATCTCAAAAAGTTTTCAAAGGCAAGCTACCAAGATACTTGTGGTAACAAACCATTTAGACCAATTCAAGTGCATCAGTTTGTGCTGAGAAGGTCTAGAAACTTACTGTCCCTCAATAAATACCACCTGCCAAGCAGTGCTATTTACATACTATATGGATTAATGTTAATCGAAAAGGAACTTGGAGCTTTCTCACGACAAGTTAAAATGAAAGATATTAACGTTGAGATATCTGATCAATCATGATGTACAGCAGCTTAATTACCAAAGCCATCACACCTACAACTTCTAAGCAACTAAAAGCAAAAGGAAATTTTGTTAGCCTTGGAGAGTCAAGTGAAGCTATTCAAGTAAGTCTACCCTCTGGAACATATAATAATCTTAACAGTTTAAAAAAAAGAGAAAGTATAATAGATAACTATTAAAAGACAAGTTCTGAAGGAACTATGAAGGCCATTTTTCAGAAAATGTCCTTTATACAACATTCATTAAAACTTCAGTTTGAAACTGACTGGTTGAAGAACAGGAAAGACTGAAGTAGCTTTTATTCTGTCCTTCCTCAAAAAGCAACTTTAAAAGCTAAGGATAAATCCAATGAAAAGAAAGAGGTAGTGAAGCATCTGTATGTTGCCAAAGGCAAAAGATTCTAATCAAGCATGAAGTTGCCTCCAGTCAAAAGTAAACAACTAAGCAATATGCAGTACAATCTGTCTCAAGCCAGATTTCTCCACTCCATTTCCTACAAGAAGCCATAACTTCTACAAAAGATAAAGAATAACAGAATAAACTGTGCATTGTTGGTCTAACAAAGCTTGAAGTACACGATTTCCCTGCAAAATGAGATGGGAAAGCCTGAAGTTTGGTAATCTGGGAGGCTACAAATCACCCTTCAAACTGTACCTTTTCTCCCAAATCCAGAAAAACCTAGGTAAAAAGGGATAGCAGGTATCACATAAGGGAATCCTCAGTATCAAGACATCCACAAAACCAAAAATTATGGTTTCAGCAGTGGACTTACAGACCTTTATATTCCTTTATTGCATTATGATAAAGTCAAGATGTAACACTAAAAATTTCAGACCCAATCCCAGCTGCTAAAGCATCCTCCCTCTGCTGCTGTAAGAAACTGAATGAGCACTTACTCATTCACAAGACATTTTCTACAGGGAGAACAGGTCAATGCAGACTAGTGCAGCTTAAAGGGCTTAATGTTGAAGAAAATAAAGAAGAAATTATTTCATTCAATGGTGCTGGGTTAAAAATAAATGAAAAAAAAATTAATTTTTTTTTTTTTAAAGCAAAAAATCAAGTCTCGAGTGAGCAAATTCCAGCTGCTAGAACAATGGACAAGATTTGGCTGTGAGTTTGATGCCAAGAATGACACACCCTCAGCTTTATTTAGTTTCAGTCATCACTTAGATGAGCTTCAATAAATATTTTACCTTCTTGGGAGAAGCATTTCATTAACAGTGTCAGAATAAGGTTCAACAGAAATTCACTAAGTATTTTAAGGATACTTACCAGGCTGTAGTCTTATTTTAATGACTTGTGTGTCTTCTTTCAAACCAGGAAGAGTAACCTTCAGATTAAAGTTCTAAGGAAAATAGTATTTTAAATATTAACCTTAAACAAAACCAGATCATAAATCATCTCACATAGTCATGTCAATTCATATACATGTAAATTCCAGAAGTCTAACCAAATTTTCTTGAACTGCCACATATTTCAAGATTTTTTTTCCTGTACTAACATCTACTATTTTCATGTTATTGTTCCCAGAGATGTTCAAGATTTGCATGTTCAACTACATGGTTCTGAAACCACTAAAATCAGCTATGATAACTTGAGGTTTCCTGCTTAGAGGTTGGTTTAGTAGGGGAAAAAAAACCCACCTATTGCGTAAAAAAAAAAAGTTTTAAAGAAAGGATCTGCAAGTTCTGTGCTCATTATTCCCTAGCTAATTGCCTGAAGGAAAACACCACAATTATTATCCATCTCATCTTTGAATAAGGCCATAAGAAAAACAACCACTGTAGAGCTGCATCACTAAAACTGATTTTCACATTAAAATCTGAGAATGAAGTGGTCTAATCAATAATCTTAAAAGCTCCAACTTAGTTAAAAAACCTAGTTGCACTGATGATATTTGAATTTCATATTTTACATATTTGAGAATATTTAGTTACAATTCATGAACTGTCATTTTTACACATTCAAAAATGCTTCCTTTGGAAAGGTTTAGTTTCACAATCCTGGCTTATGCCCTGACCATGCCTGACAGGGTATGTGCAACGTTAACACCATGCAGATTGGATGAAAACAATCAGGCAATTCCTTTGGTTTGCTGGGTAAGAGAAGCAAAAAGTGCAATGAAGCCTGGGCAGGTGCATCACAACCACAGCCACATCAAATGCAGGAGCTCCGCAGGTGATGGGTGGCCATACAGCTGCGTGGAATCTCTCCAGCTCAGACCAGCCAGCCAAGCATATTGGTCTGCCTGTAAGCCAAGCAGCACCTATCAGGTGGAGCCCCATTAAACCAAATGGTGACTCATGAGAAAAAGGGAAGGCAAAATATACTAAAGTTCAGTTTGCAGACTGGAAGATAAAAAAAAGCGGGGGAAAAGAAGGGAAAAATAAGGTAGTAAATAAAAGCATAGGAAAACAGTATAACTCATAGATGAAGTTTAATGTCAATAACTTGAATTCTTCAGTAGTTCATTCAATCTAGCTTTGTATTCATGCACTAGACACTCATCCTATGCTAAAAGTCTGCTTTTCCTATTTCAATCAAGTTTTTCTTCTCAATTTGGCATGATTATTCCTTCCACAGTTTTTCCCTTACTGCTTTCTCTGAAAAACATTATTTTTTCTCTATGCTCTCCATGTCTTTTTGTTCTCTTATTCTCTAAACTCTTTCTAGAATCCTATCACTAGCTGTTTCTCTGACATATTTTAGTTGTTCTGCTACCATTTAAAAAAAAAATCAACTTTTCAGGTGCTGATATTTCTCCTCTCTTCTTTACTTCTAATTTTAAATTAAGCACTGAAAAATACACACTACTTATGTGTTAAAATTATATATTGATTTTACTCTGTTGTCCCACATCATGCTTTTTGCCATTATTTTCCATTACTGTCTTAAATGGTCTTTTTTTCTAATAAATTAGAACAACTACTTCCAGCATCAGTTTGTGTATTGTCTTCAATATTTTATACAATTAAGCAACATGACAACATAACACTCCTGCTATTCCATTGTTATGGTATTATACGATTTCTGTGTTCCAGGTTCCTTAAATGACTTTTGGTCTGGATCCTCAGCGAATTTGTGTCTTGCTACAGCCTTGTCCTTTTGCTCCTACACACTTAATTTCCATAATCCACTTTTATTTTCTGTCATTATTCTTGTCCTTCACCTTAAATTTTTCTAAGCAACAGTATCAACAGTATATTGAGGTATCTTCAGCTATCTCGGTTCCTAGCTTTGTCTTTACTATGCTACACTGCAAGACTAAATGAAAGGATTAGGACCTGGAGAGAACACCATGTAAATATGCCATATGTATGTTTTTTAAATTATTTTTTAAAATCTTGAAACCTATATTTCTCAGGAGCATTAGAATTTGTTTTATGAAAAAATCATTTGAAGATATGTTTTTGTTTTTACAGTAAAATAGCAGCTGGAATAGGTGCTGAGAACTTATCAGTAGCAGGTTGGATTTGGATCACATATTTGCTACAGAAGTGTGAACAGCCCTTAGGAAACACCTAGAGAAGCTCAGATAGTTACCACATATATTCATATCAAACCACTACTATTCATCATCTCAGCTATGAAAATACAAGATTTATGTGCTCCCTGTGCTATTTCAGTGCAAAAGCCACCAGGATTATTTGGATTAAACCAATTTCTGCAGCAGTCTAGGCGAGCTGGGTACACTCTATCACACACATCCATGTGTTGTGCTCCAGGTAGAACTGCAAGAGATTATTTGAAAATACCCCAAGAAATATCTGTAGTCATTAGTGTGGACCAAACGTGGATAACACAGTGACAACCCATTTTACACAAAATTATTTGCTCTGTGTTGGTTTGTTTTTTTTTTTAATATGTTACTTCAAATTTAAATTCATTAGCCTACCTTGCCCTGGCAACTATTTACGCAGCCTTTAGCAGTGACACCCTTAATGATGCACGTTACTCCTTTTGTTATTTCTTCATAGTGCAATGTCAGTCCACTAGAAAAATACATGGGATGGAAAACAAAATAGAGTCAATTTAAAAATAAGCACAGAGCTCTGATATACTAGATTCTTTCAGATATCCTTATGGAAAAAAAAGAAAAAAATCCAGTTAATTTATGTGAAAAGGATTGCATGCATCACCCAAACAAACCCCAAAGATTGTACTAGTGACACATGGAAAAAGGACAACAAATTAGTTAAGAAAGAAAAAAGATGGTTGAATTACCTAGCTTCAAGAACTGGTTTAATGTCAGTTGTTAACTGTGTTGCATGACCAAATTCATCCTGTAATTCCAAAGGAATATTAAAAGGTACTCCAACACGAAAAGGAAGCTCAAGAAGACCCACTGAAAATTTCTCTGGCTTGCCCTCTAAGAGAAAAGAATAGTACATTTTTAGAAGGAATGATGTGTGTTCATTGGCTTTTTCTTCATTAGGGCTCCAATGAAGTCAAGTAGTTTTTCAGCCTCAATGTAAAGAGGCTGTTCAGAATACTCTTGTAACTAAAATAAAGCTTTATTGCGAATCCTCTTTTCTTAACTTACACTTAACATAAAAAAAACCCCAAACAGTTAAAACATAACGGCAGTAGGCTATAGTATAAAAACAACAAGCACTCAAAACTTCCAAAGTAACTTAGAACATAAATACAGCACCTGAAAGTGAACTAGTTCCTTGTGGACAGCTTTAGTTTTATTAAAATAAAATAATTCATGTAACAAAATATTTTTGTTCTACAACTATCTCAAATTTGAGAGATAAATAACTATGAATATTTGAAAAAGAAATCTGAGTGTACCCTTCCTGTGAAATCTGTCCCCTTTGGTCAGCCTTCAGTTAGACACCAAAAAGTGAGACCACACAGAGCAGTAAAAATGGGACCTTAAAAATCAAGAGTAATGTTTTGTGGAATCAAACTGTCTTGGCCAAGTAGACTTTGAAAACAGCAATACAGTGCTGAGGCTAAATGATAAATATCCTACCAAATTATTTTGGGTTCGAATTAACCCCTATTTTCTCTACCTACAGGTGTCATTATCAGGGAGCTGCTTTTGCACAAGATGTGAAAATCATGGGGGAAGGAAAAGTGTTACCTCATATTGGCCAACATTATTTAAACTCTTTGAGTAACAACAAAAAGACCTCAATCTTTCAGTGATTACAATTTTATTTACAAGTGAATGATAAAACTGTAAAATTATTTCACAAACTGACTGGTTTGGACTAACAAGCATGAGGATTTATGGCTGCCCATGTCACAACACACAAATTGCAAAAACGAAGACTTTAAAAATTCAGTTTTCAAGACTGATTAAAAATGGTAGATTTAAAAAAAAAAAAAAAACAGCAACAGGTAGCAGAAGTGCTTTTAGAAACCCTTGTGTTAAAGTACAAGCTTAGATTTTTAGAGCATATACTCCTTTCTGAGGAGATTTGTTCATTTCAATCATTATGGCCAAAGGAACTTTTAACTGAAGGCTGCCATGCAGGGGAAAACCACTACAGAATGCAATATTTAAGATTCTCTTTCTGCTTTGATAAATATAGATAAAGGAACAGACAAAGTTCATTTCTGTATTCATTCAAAGAAATCAGTTGTTTCATTTTCTTGGAACATCACAGAAGTATCTTGAGACTTTAATGCCAGGTTTTCAGCCATATTTTAAAATAATTACTCTTTTCAAGTAATGCCAAGTATTCTTCTGCATTATCATACAAGAATACTTCTTTGTATTCTGCCAGTAATATCTTTACAGAAGCTTTTAGACAAATATGCTACAAAGAACTCTTTTCTGCCTCAAGGATTTGCATTCAGCACCTCTAGTTTTGAGGAAAAATAGGAGACAGCCAAAAGCATTTATTTTTCTGTATTTTCTGGACTAGATGCTAGCTCTACCTCCCAAACTTGTGACAAAAATATCTATTTTCATATTAAATGCAAAGGAAGCAATATTTTATTCTCCCTCCTCCTTACCCCCTTTGTAGATAAAGCTCACAGAATCGTTGAGGTTTTAAGGGTTCTCTTGTCTAACCCTGGCTCAAGCATGGCCACCTAGAACCAGCTGCACAGAAACTTTTCCAGAGGGCTTTTGAACACCCCCAAGAACAGGGACTCTACAACCTCTTAGACAAGCTGTGCCAGTACAGATGGAACCTCCTATGTCTCACATTGTGCCCCCCACTGCCTCTGGTCTGATCACTGTGCACCAGTGAAAAGAGCCTGGCTCTGTCCTCTTTACATCCTCCCTTCAGGAATGTATAAGGTACTTCTAAGATCCTCATGACTCTTTTCTCCAGGCTGAGCAGTCCCTGATCTCTCAGCCTTACCTCACAGAAGAGATGCTCCAGTCCCTTCATCCTCTTCATGGCCATATGTGGGACTCTATCCAGTATGTCCGTGTGTGAATTGTAACATGCCTGTAACTGGACACCAATACTCCACTTGCAGCCTCACTAGCGCCAAATAGAGAGGAAGGATTGATCACCAACATCAACCTGCTGGCAACACTCCTACTGATGGCAGCCCAAGATGTTGTTGCCCTTCAATGAAGCAAGAGCACATTGCTGGCTTGTGTTCTTCCTGCTGTCCACCAGTACTAACTGGCCCTTTTCTTAAAGCTCTTTTCCAGTTGTTCAGGCACCATCCAGTATTTGTGCATGTGGCTGTTCATTCCTAGGTGCAAGACTTTGCACTTGCCCTTGATGAACTTCATGAAGTTCCTGTCAGCCCATTTCTCCATTACCAGAGTGTAATTGCCGCTCTTCCCTGTTTTGTGTCATCAGCAAACTTGCTGGAGGTATACTTGCCCTTTCTGAAGAAAGGAGTGACACTGGCTTTCATCCCATACACAGACAGTTCTCCCAATTGCCATGATTATTCAGTTACTGCCAGTGGCCTAACAAAGACATCAGCCAGCTCTCTCTGTCTCATGTGTGCAACCCATCATGGCCCATGGACTTACATATGACCAGTTTGCTGATCCTTCCTATACCTGATAAGGGCACATCTTTCTTGTTCCAAACCTTCCACTGGTGTCTGGGGCCTGGGAATTCTGAAGGTCCATCTTGCTAGTAAATATTGAGGCAAAGGAGGCATTCGGTATGTTAGCATTTTTTGTCTTGTGTCCCCTGCCTCATTCAACAGAGAGCTCGTATTTATCTGAGACATCCTTTTGTCACTTATGTATTTCTAGAAGTCCATCTAGTTGCCTTTGATATCCCTTGCCAGGGATTCCAATTTCAATTGCAATTGGACTTTGGCTTTCCAAGCCCCATCCTTGCATGCTTGGATAGTGTCTCTCTATTCCTCCCAGGTTACCTGTCCCTGCTTCCACTTCCTGTATATTTTTTTGTGTCGATTTTTGCCAGGAGCATCTTGTTCATCCATGGAGGCCTCCTAGCATTTTTGCCTGACTTCCTATTTATTGGGATAGAGTAGACTTGAGCTTGGAAGAGGTGATCTGTGAATATTAACCAGCTTTCTTGGGCCCCCTTTCCATCCAGGGCCTTATCCATTGTAACTTCACCAGAAAGATCTTTGAGAAGGCAACTCTTCTCTCCCGGGGTCCAGGGTTGTGAGATTCCTTTTTGCCCTCCTTTCATTAATGATCATGAACCTTACTATCTCTTGTTTCTGAGTATGAGGTCCAGCACAGCACCTCTCCTTGTTGGTTCCTTTATAACTTGAATCAGAAAGCTGTCATTGATGCACTCCAGGAACCTCCTGGATTGCTTATGCCCTGCTGTGTTGTCCCTCCAGCGTATACTGAAGTGGTTAAAGTCCCCCATGAAAACCAGAGTCTACAAATACAATGCTGCTTCTGGCAGTCTGCAGAAGGCCTCATCCACTTGTTCTTCTTGGTCAGGTGGCCTACAGCAGACACCCACTACAGTGTCAATGATACTGGTTTGCTCTTTAATCCTTACTCACGGGATCTCAGTTGACTCATCATCCATCCCCAGGTGAAGCTCCATGCATTCCAGCTGGTCAATGACAGACAGTGACACCCCCTCCTTGTCTTCCCTGCCTGTCCTTCCTAAAGAATCTGTATGCTTCCATTCTAACACTCCAGTCATAGGAGCCATCCCTCCACATTCCCATGATATCGCTGAGATCACAGCCCTGCTGTCCCTAACCCATTGTGTTTATTCCCCATGTTGCATGCACTACTGCACACTCAATTCAGAAAAAAGGTTTTAGGATTTTGCCATAATGGTATCTTGTAGGCATTTCCTTGTATACATACAAATACTGGGGGTGAACCCATTTCGGACCCGTTTTACAGCTTTTGTGATTTTCTTGACTTTTAGATTTCTCTGTCACATCATTCCAGGCCCTGTGCTCATCAACCATGTTCATCACTCCCTTACATGGCTGCTGGTAACTCTTTCTGCCCCCTGTTGTTCCTAGTTTAATTTTGGCTCAGTTTTTGCCACTTTAGTAAAAGGCAAAGTCACAGCACAGCAAAAGGGCTGAACAAATTTATTCCTTCTGAACTGGAGGTGGAGAGGCAGAGATCAAGAGAAGTTCTATTTTTCTCATGTATGTAGGCTATATACATACACTCTTACATAAAAGAGTCTGGCTGATAAGACAGAGTAGGGGATGTATAATCCATAGTTAACATGTAATTTTTGCAAATTAATTTAGCAAGTCAACAACTACAGATTTTCTTGAAGATGAACTATGATACACAAACAAAAGTACTGAATTTTTTTTTCTTTAAACCCCATGGAATCTTACTTACAGAAAACATATTACTCCTTTATAATTTAAAAACAAATTGTGTTTCATATTTTTGGAAATAAAGAGCAACTTCAAACTAGTCTATATCTTTATGCTTTTTCATAAATGTATTCCTACTTTACATGGAAATTAATTCTTTTAAGCAAAAATGTGTGTAAACAAAACTAGCCAGCCACTAACAGATAAATGTACACAAATAAATTAGGAAATACAATGCATTAGAGGACGAGAGAAACAAGACTAGCAAAGGTTGTACCAGAAACACAATATAACCATACACTGTAGATCTTACAGTCTTCAACGATATCATAAAAATCAGAATCCATCAATTTCTTTGGTAAGATATGATCAGTTGCATATTATTTCAGGCCACATTCATACATAACAGAGTGTAAAGCAAGAGAGAGCAAGACCAGACATATTTAACAGTATTATTTCTATTCTGGTATTCCAGTAGGTATTTTATGATGGTTAACTCAAAGACCCACATCCATTATAACCAAATGAGAATTTAGTTTTGCACAGGATACTTATTTTAATATTAAATATAAAAAACAGACTTCAATCTCAACATGCATATTTTAAATGCATAACTTTAAAAAAAAAATTAGTTTCTGTGGTTTATCCATGAAAAGTTGGCCTAATGGATACTAGCTTTATGGTAAAAAAAAAAAATTCGTGCCAGTGGCATGAGAAAAAAAAAGGTAATTCTAATTAAGTAAAAGTTTATTTTTATTAAGTACATTTAGGAAAGTTCACATCAGGAAAAACTTCTGATTCTATCAACACTTCACTTTTTGGTAAAACTAACTGTATATCAGAGCCAACACACCACAGGTACTATCACACTTATTAAGACAAAGTTATTTTTCCTGAACCTTCTTCATATTCAACATGCAAATGCTACTTTTCAGGGCTGAAAATTACCTCTCAACTAAAATATTAATAATTTTTATATACAATGATTCAAATCTGAACAGTAAAAGAGAATTAGCATGACTGAAATTCTTACCTATAATAGTAAATTTAAATATTTTAGATGGTAGAGGACTTCCTGCATAAGTGTCTGCATTACTTTCATTCAATACTACTTGCAGTTTCAAAGTGTAGTTCCCAAGTTTCTGAAGATTTTCTAAACAGAAGTACAAATACAATTAGAAAGTAAAAAAAGGAAAATTATAAATTAACTGAATATATTGCATATATGAACTTACCCATTTTTTTAAACCAGTATGGCCATTTGCCTCCATGCTGACTGATATGGGAAATTATTTCTTTATTCCCAGTAGGTGCTGAAAAACAATTAGCTTCATGTATTTAGATTCTAGACTGTAATTAATTTTTCACTAATTATTACGTATTAATGTAACTTCTACATCTAAAAAATATAAGTTCACCTTCATAATTAATCACAATCACAGCTAAAAAAAAAATAATTAATTGTCTACCTAATCTAATTTTAATTAAAAATTGCTAGCCTCAGACACATTAAACCGAAACCAGCAGGTTTGTAAAGTTTCATTTTATTACCTTTTTGCTTACATATTCCCTATTAAGTTTGAGCAGTTGTAGTTTGTGCAGTCCACACTGGTAATTGATCAACTTGACAAATGACTATAACAAATTAGCTTAAATGGGAGTGAGGTTAAAAATGTGCAGTTGATTGAATGTATACTAGAGGGAAAAAGAACATTCCTTTTTTGCTTTAAATATTTTATCTATCTGTATAAACACTTCTGGGCATTCTGACACATCCAAAAAGAGCAAACATTGAAAATTCAAGGCAATTTTTTAGCCACTGATTCTATAACCTAAGTTAAATATAGGAATAATATTTACTGTTTGAAACTTCAAGAGGCATTAATATATATTTTTCAAAATGTAATTTAGACTAAATACAGAACATGACGGCAATAAGACTACAGAGAGTAAGAAGAATGCAGTAAAAAACATAACTTGTTCTATAGCTAAGTACAACTGTTTCAGATCCTGTTCTTGCACCAAATTGCATACATAAAGCAACAGCCATCAATTTTCTTAGGTATATTTCGCTGAATGTGTAATTCTTGAAGTTATTTTGATAGTGTTTTGTAGTAAGACAAATTCAGGTTCCTATAGTGGGGCTTTTTCCACCTTTGGTTGTTTTTAACACTGAGCAAACAGTACTTCTTAAGTAAGGGCAGACTTCCTACTGCAGCACCAACTGCTACCAAGTTAAACTGCAAGTGTCTCTGTATTATGCAAGACGCACATCTGTCAAGTGCACTACTTTTTGTATTGCCCCAATATAGATGGATAATGTAAGGTAGAAATTTGTTGAAAGGAAGTGAAGAAAGTCCAATACTCCTGTGCATAGCGATACACAAAAGATTACAATAAACAAATGGGATCTTTGAAGAGAATAAATAATAAAATGTTGGCTTTTAAAGCAGGTCTGCTATGTTCTGATGTTCCCTTCTGAGAGATGATCCAAAGAGCAGTTCTGTGCAAAAAGAGTTATCAGGTACGTCCAATATTGTTGTGGTGGTCTTTGTGGTGAAAAATCATCCTGTTTTTTTTTATTTGAACAACAGACTAAATTATTTCAGTAGAGCCACATGCAAAGATTTAGAACTTTCATGGGAACTTCTCAATTTTTTTCCTTTGCGAGAGGAAAAGCTTTGTACTATAATGAACACTTTCCTCTGCTGTTTTGCTAGAAAGCAACATTACGACTTCCTAACCACCACGTTCTTGACATTTCAGCACACACATTTATAAATATTACAAGTATCCCTACAATCACTGAGACATGGAAGGTCACACTTGGTGCAAATTGTGTTCCACTAACAGCACACAGATATGGTAGAGCTTTGCATAAAAAAAAAAAAAGACATCTGAGGCTAAATTATTTCGATTTTGTTGGTTTTCCTCACACAGAAACAGAAGAGAATTCTCATTCATTGTTGAAGAGGTTTTTTTGTGGTTTTGTTTGTTTTTGTTATTGTCTGAAACCTTTGGGAAACAAATGTTCTTCTAGAGACAAAACATACCTTTTACTCACTATGGCACCAATGTTTGCTTCTCATATGAACAAAGTTTCCATATATAATATTCTAAAAACAAGAGCTAACTAAATGTCCCTGCTATGGGATAAAATAAAACCACAGAGGGTACAAACTGAAGTAAAAGGTTTGTAATTTTGTATCAAATGACATCTTAATACCCAACAGCCGTAGCCTTCCTGAACTAGGAGAGAAACAAAGCAAACAAGATTTTAAGTTTCTCTAAATGTCAGATATATTTGACATGTGCAGCACTGCAGTTTTCAGAGAGTTTAGTGTTCTAATTCTGTGTTCAACACACAATTGAGTAATTTCCGCTGCCTAGGACAGAAAGCAATTCTTCAACAAATGCAATATAAGAATATCATGTGAAACATCCATGAAATGGAAACCACAAAACAGTAAAGCTCACAAGAAAACTGATTTTAAAAAATTCTTTAGTGACTTTACATTAGATACTAAACAAGTCTGGTCCACACTTTTATGCAGGTCACATGAATTGCTATATTAATTACAGAAATATGCATTTTAACCATGTTCTTAAGTATATTGAGTAGACAGCTAGGAACTGATAAGCCATCCTGAGATTTGACAGAAGATAACTATAATATAGCATTAAGCCAATAAATATTTAGGACTGAAGCAATTGTCATTTCATGAAATGAAGCTTTGGAGTAATACATGCTCTGATGGGATATTGTCCTTAAAAGTAACAGCTATAGCTATCTATCAAATTCTAATATGCATTATATGTTTATATACAAATAACACATGATCCATTATGCATTTCAAATAATAAAGACTCAGTCAAATATACTGAAATACTTACAATGTAAAATAACCTTGAGTTCAACAAGAAGCTTCTTTGAACCTCCATGGCTTGTACCTGGAAGTTTTTGCATTGCTTCTCCTTTTTTATTCAAAATTTCTATTCTTAATGCTCCTGTATTTAAAAGAAAAAAATTATGGATTTTTAAAGTATGCTGTGTATTATAAGTGATTGGAGATTTCTGTATGCTTGCTTTTTTTAAAAAAATGTGTGTATAATATATTTTTAAATTGACATTTTGGAAGAAAAAAATATACCTATTGGTGTACCAGCAAATCTTGTTTCATTCGGTATTAACTCATCTCCTTCGGGCCATGTCACTGATAATTTGTCAGGAAGTCTAGCAAAAAAATAAAGAACGAACAGTTTTTCTCTGAGTTCCAAACAGAGTAATTTATCTTCAGTAGAATATACACAAAGACATTTTCTGGGGAAAAAAAACCTACCCCGAACTATTTCATTTTGGTTTAGAGTTCCAGTTTATTTTTTTTTTTCCTACTGAAACAGCTGATTGCTCTCCCATTTGGAAATAAAACAATTTTTTTTTTTTGCTCCTGAGGAAATACTAAAACTCCACAAGTCAATAACCATGTTAGAGCTTACCTTGCCATTTCATCCTCTATGTATTTTTTAACAACTTTGTCAGACACTGTTCGGTCAAGTTTTGAGATTGGAATAGTTTTCATTTCAGCATACAATGCCTGAGGTTCCTGAAAAAAAATGGGAGTGCTGTTACATATAGCCAGATGACAATTTGTCAGAGAAAAAAATACCTCTCTATTATGGGACTAGACAAGCAGATACACATAGTGCAATATGCTAACAAATACTACCTGGTGACAGCACAACACACTATTCTAAAATTTGCTGAAATCACAGGGGTTAAGAATGGATGCACAACATACCTTCGATACCAACTGTGATACTCTAATTCATATGCAAATGTAAATAAATGAGATGACAAAATCACAAAATGTTAGGGGTTGGAAGGGACCTCTGGAGATCACGGGAGTCCAACTCCCCTGCCAGAGCAGGGCCGCAGAAAGGCATCCAGACAGGTCTTGAAAGTCTCCAGAGAAGGAGACTCCACAACCTCTCTGGGCAGCCTGTTCCAGAGAGATTATGGAGATCACTGATCATGACTAATAATTTTAATATGTTTACATTAAAAATAATGTAACTAAGCAGTTTGATTATTTCTAGATTACCAAATCTCAAATAAACCCCATAATTTTCAACAGTTATTTAAAAGTCACTTTAACAAGTCTGACCCAGTATTATGTTTAAAGATTCCGTTAGGGATACCAGGTGTGTGAATCCTTTTTATGCTTCTCTTACCAAAGCAATCTGAACCTCTCCTCCAGTGGCAAATATATCCCCGTCATGGTCTCCATACAAAAAAAATTTCTCAATAGTTCCATAGAATATTGGAAGAGTCCTAATAGTTTTCACCTGAAAAGAGATAACAATTAACATCAATGTGTTACTTCTGCATCAGATGTATAGCATTTACCTTTTATAAGGTTCAAATGCTCTATTACAAAACTAACAAAACCCCAACATCAGCAAACAACTAACTTACCAGCTGCCCAGTTTTGTATGTTTTCCCATCCCACTCTATTGCAGCATATACTGCCCAAGGGCTCTGCATTCTTTTGGATGGTAAATCAGTACGTGTAGTTACTCCTTTAAAGACTGTGAATTTTATTTGTTTGTCATATTTTTCATGACAGTCTTTGAGCCACAAAGCAAATTCTCTGTCAATTTTCATTCGTTGCTCCTATAAAGTGATTACAAAATAAATACGTATTATTAATCTAATACAAAAAATTAATTTGACAATTTCAGAAGTACAGACAGTTATAAGAGTACAGCGATAGTGTACTAAAAAAAAAAAAAAAACAGGTAGAAGAAAAAAGGATTCTTCAGCTTGGAAACACTACAAGATTCTAGGAAAGCTGTAATTCAAGCCAGAGTAAGCATTTCCCCCAGCACCCACATTCCTCTGTGAAGAGAGTATTTGCACAAAACCTGTCATATAACAACTAGATAAAGTCCCTGTTTAAGAAAATAAAAGGAGGAAGACTAAATTTTGTATTTTTCAGATTTAAAGAGTCAGCTTTTCTACTCACTAAAGGGGAAACAAGCATCTGCTACAAAGTTCTGCAAAAGAGCCCATGGTGAAAGTTCTTCAGAAACCAGGCAATATTCAGTGACAAATGACCAGTGAATAAGGGTTTCTATATTGTATGCATTAAACTTTGCCAAGAAGAGATACTCAACAGAATAAAATGATTACCTGTCCATTAAAGATTCTTGTAAACAGAGTATTTTTATCTTTTAACTTCAGCTCCAGATCCATGAAAGTGAGTTTGTTTGTGCTGACCTGGAACTTATCATTGGTAAATAATGCCCCAGAAATTCTGTTGTAGCATTCAATTGGTGCCAATCCTCTCTTCTTTGGAGGGGCGCACCAGTCAAAACTTAAACGAAAGGAGAAAGACATTAAACCCTTCTTTACACAGAGTTTTACATTACAGAAGCAGGCTGTTTTACATTGTAAAAGCAGATTGCCACTTACTCTTCCACAGTTGAATACGGTATTAATCTTCCATTCCAAAAACATTCAAAAATAGGCCTTTTTCCTCTGGCACCCTTTTCTACTATAAAGCAGTCCTCCTCATCATCATCACTGTTTAATTCTTGATTAAAAAGAAGAATCTCCATTAATAAAGTTTCTTCTAAAAACTAATCTAAAGCAAAAACCACAGACGACTAAATTAAGAAATCCTTACCAGGTTAGGCACAGTAGTAGCATGCATGATATGAAGTTAACTGTACACAACAATAGGATTTTTTTTTTTTGTTTAAGTACCACCAAGCAGAAAACTAAGGAAAGGTAAGGAAAAATTTTAAACTAGGGTTGAATAATATCACCTAATTTACAAATTTCAAATTTGACTAAATATTATTTTTTTCTCTCAGTTTCAACTGATGTTCTTCTACTATAATAAAACTTTGTAATACTTAAACTCAAAATTTGTTCCATTAAAAAAACCCCAAATCATCAAATTATTTTAAAACCCTAGAATTTGAAAACTTGTCAAGACTGGATAAAACAAAATTTTTTTGTTTTATCCTAGACCTAGGATAAAGGACCTAGACTACATGTTGTCCTCTGAAGTATTCTGATGTTATACTCTCTTAAATCAAATTGCTGGTGTTTCATTATTTTCTTGGAGAAAAGATTATAACAGTCAGGAAAGTGGAAATGTTTCAGACAGGCTGCATTCCGTAACAATTTATAGCTTGAAATCAGATGGTGTTACGTCACAGATCAGGTTCACGTGAATAAGCTACCAGAACAGCCACTTTGTTCACAGGACTTGTTAATCCAAAAGGACATGAACTTTTCCATTCTGCCACAACCCAAATTAGATAATTTACACTTCCATTTAAATTGTTCTGATTTCTATTTCATTAAACTTTTAGGGCAGCAGGGCTGCCTGTAACAGGGACTGACAATAAGAAAAACATTTCACTCACTTGATGGAAAACATGGATCATCAGGGTACGTTTCCTTATCATACAGGAAGGGATGATATCGGATGATGCCTTCCACTATACCTTCTCCATCAACATGTGCCTTAAACTCAAAACTATCTGCTGCAGTATTTATATACAATGTCTGCATGTCATCTTTGATCTCCCTAAGATTGACAATCTTTGGTACTTTTCCTTTTTCAAACATGGAAATCTGGAACAAAATAAAACAATTTGATTTTTCTTAAACCAAACAACCTACAGTAAGAAGCATTTGTGACATTTATCTTAACTGTCAGCAAAATTAGTTAGCTCCTATGCCGCAATGATAAATAGTATTACTTTTAAAAAGTTAAATTACATACCTATCTTAAAATGCTGCTGTAGTTCAAAATTAAAGAGAAACAGGCACAATATGAAATAAGTTGACATCAAAGAAAAATTTTGACTAAGAAGTATAAAATGTTACCTGAATGTCAATGTTGTTGAAAGGGCTTCCATCTTTTGTTACAGCATTAGTTTCATTTCCTTTTGGTCCATGGATATAATAGTGATAGATATGTCTAGAACACAATTTAAATTACAAATAAATACAAAAAAGTAAAAGTTAAAATTCGCACATTATAATTTACACAAATCTATATACACTTGTGTTTTAATTGAAATATAACTGATTCACTGCATTGCTAAAAATCACCTCCATGACAACATGTATATCTGGTACATGGAAGGGAGTGACTCCTTTCCTGTCACCTCTTTCATATTAAGATCAATTTTTGATAAAATAATTAGAAGTATTAAAAAACTGAAAATAATAATAAAAAAATTGTTACATGCCTACAGATCCTTTACATCATAGTGCAGACTAATAAAACTACTGTAATTTGTTCTGTTTTCTGAAGATCAAAAATAACTAGAGCCAAAAAGCTTTCCACACATTGTTTCCAATATCAGTTTTGTATTGATCATCTAACAGTAATAGAAACATTCAATAAACAATCACTATCCTTAGGTTATTTACAAAAAGGTAAAGATACTCCATTTGAATACAAGCAGCAGTCATGGATGTGATCTGCATATTAGTAATATTTTTCTATTTGTAAACATTATTTTCTAATGCCACTTGTGCTCATGTAAGAAACTCAAAAAGATCCACATGGTCAGATAGATTAATTACTTTCATAGATATATGAACTTTGAGAAAATGGAAGAACTTAACTCCATTTACTTAAACTTTCAGAAAGCTAGCTACTTCTTCCACCTTCAAAGATGGAGTCCTTAAAGCTCAGTGTGGTGGTTTGCAGAAAAAGAAGATTATACAAGTCAATGGGACTGGATGCATGAAGGAAGTTAATTGTCCTTCAAGTGTTTATAATCGCTTGTCTTCTGAAATCCACTGCACTAAATGTACCCCATGGAGAAATCTTGGTTCCCAGACAAAAGCTCCTCATGATTTCATTGCTCAGGACTTTAGAGCAGACTTGTATGTCCAAACTGCTTAGCATTTTGTCAGCATTTCTTTCAGACTTCAAAAGGTGCTCTCATGGTCTTAAGACTTGATTCTTTTGGGACTTCACTTCCCCTCCCTCTACTTTAATGCATCTGAAAAACACGAGGGCTGTGCTGTATGCCCGTTAAAGCAGAATGAAACTGGTATCATGCATTTGTGACAAAAGGCATGGAAGAAGGGTATGTGCAGGTGCCTGAGGGGATCTGACTTGGCAAATTGTTGAAATCTGTAAGACCTTTAGGACCCCAAAAGACCCTGGAAAGTCAGAATAGAGAGGGGTCGGTATTCCCTCCCACTTCCTGCCATACTTTATAAAAGCTGTGAGAACTGGAAGCTCAGCCTCCTTTTTCCTGTGTCTTCTTCCTTGCTGCCAGTGCTGCTCCAAGTCTCCTGTCTTTTCCTTCAACTCACCACACACTCTGCAGAATCCAACTCAGGTGCTGTGAGGAGCTGTGAACCCCTCTCCTGAGGTGGCCTTGTCACAAGGGACATTCATCTGCCTGTTCCTGAGATCATCAAGATAGGTTTTGTACATATCTGTAAATTAAGTTTATATATCTGTTCCTCACCTCATGTGTTACTCCCTTTTTCCTTATTCCCCTTTATGTCTTCCCTTAGGAAAGGTGGGGGAAGGGTAATAGCAATTCTCCTCTCTGGTTTGTGGTTTGCCGTGACCACTTAAACCAAGACAAGGGGATAAAGGCCATTGCAGCTGAAATACTACTGCAGAACTGTGTAGTACTGGGAAGGTAAATCTGATTGGTCTTACTATAATAGCTACCAGGCATGTACTTCAATAATTGCACCCGGGTTTCATCTCAAATGGAGGCAGTTCTGCCACTTCATGAGGTCCCTGGAATGAACTAACACACACCTATGTGTAGGTGTTCACCAGAAGAGCATCTAGAAGCTCATGGGGGACGTAAGCAATTTGTCAACATAGATGTACACTATATTTTCATAAGATTAAAAAGGGCTTTCCAGTCACAAGTTCTTACATGCAACACTGATGTTGCTTCATATAATAAGGTACTATCTAATCCTTATACAAATCCTTTTATCAGTATTACCTATTATTATTAGACTACAGGTAACAAAAAAATATAGCTTAAAAATTAAGTTCTATGTTTTGCCAGATTTCAATATTGGGCTATGATTTCATATTTCAGTTTAAATTCACAGACAGATCAGTCTTCTTAATAGATAAGCCCACATGATTCACAGGTATCACAGACATCAGGTATCACAGGTATCTCCAGGCTCTGCAGTCCCATTGATGACACTACAAAAGCATTGAGTGGAGAGTATCATATACTGATCTCCCTCTTAAACTGGGATGAAGCAGCAGGTTTTTTTTGTTCTTGGGTTTGGTTTTTTTTTTAGGGTCTTGTTTGTTTGCTTTTGTTTCGTTGCTTTTTTAAACAAAAAACCCTCTAAATACAATCCTAGATATAAAGGTTAGGAGCATAGCTGTGAGGAAAGTAATTTAGCAAGTTATCAATAATTACTTCTATAATTGTTACATTAATATTACAGCTACTACGTTAAATAGATTCTTAATACTTAAGATTGGATAATTATGTATCAGTTATTAAGCCTCATTGAGACTGATATTTTTAAACATCTATGCTTGGACAGGGTGTCCCACTCAGTTGTGCCAGCTGCTGCAAAATTAGTTAGCTAGGAAGACTAATTGTGGCATCAACACAATACGTATCAACAGCCTTAATACGAATAAAGCAAATTACTAAGTATAAAAAGGAAGTAAGTAATCATTATCTGACTTTGTTAGTAGTCCACTTTTAAATCACCAACTTACGCCAGCTGCCTTGTCCAAAGATGAAAGTAGTTTTTCAAGTACTGCATGTGATCTGGTTGTACACCTGTAATGACAACTGCTGTGAAACTCTCTTTATCCCTTTCTTCTAATATTAGATTATGAAGAAATCTTTCATCATCACTTGTGATGTGAGTAGAGTCAGATGGCTACAAAAAGAGTAAAATAATAACAGCAGGAATGTAAAGTGAATTTCTGAACTCCCATCAGCTTTGAAAGGGATTAAAAAACAGAACAGGAAAATAATGCAGAACACATGATGCTAAGTATCACAAAAGGTTAATGCTTAAAATAAAATCTTTCAAATTAAAGTCAACAAACTGAGAACCCCATATTCCTGATCCAGTTCATTTTCAACTCACTTTCATCCCAGCATTTGAGATGTTCAATCTAGAAATGCATTCAGTCATGTTTAATGTGGCACTGCGTGATACCCACGTTCTCATCCATCAAATGGAACTATTATGTGTACAAGGCATAAGTCTTTAAGAAAATCAAGACAGAAAATAAAGTTTACTTTTAAATTAATAGGCTGCTTCCTATAACAGAAGTTAAAAAGTAATAAATATGCTTTTGCTGTGAAAGAGGAAGGGTAAATCCACAGTTCCAGTTGAAATATGCAGTAGTCACCCAGAAACAGTAATTTCTTTTTCCCGAAAGTCCTGATTGTCTTTTCCTGGTTAGATGCACTTTACTCTTAAGATACATGCTACGTGCTGGACCAGTGGATGATCCTTTACATTTGGTGCATTCAAAAATGAAGCTATTTTTAATATAGAGATTGAGATCTTTATAGCAATTGCAACTAATTGGTGCAACTGAGAAGACAGGTTTTCCCACGCTGTAGTAAAAGGTAGCTTCATGCCTTGATTTGCAGTAAAACAGGCAAAAAGGAAACACATCACTGAGTTGGTGAAAGGAAATATCTACCTAAACTACAGATGGTGAAATATGCTAGTAAAGTCTGTTAAGACTTGTTTTCACCAGGGAATCAAAGAGTTCTCCTTAACCAAAAAGATAATTTAACCAATTGTGGGAACTTTAATAAAAAAAGACTGCAATTACTTAAATGCTGTCTTCTATCCAGGGCACAGCCTCTTTTAAATTTAACAGTTTTGTTGATTTAATCCAAGCAAGAGGCTGTTTCTATGACAATTATGAGATCAGAGATAATAAAGAAAAGCCAGAGTCCTCACCTTTGTATGAGCTGACCAAGGACCTAGAAGCTGCATTCACACCTTGAACAAGTGCTATCCCGCACAGAGTTGAAGCATCTCTGAAATGCTGTTCCTTGATTACCTTCTCACTACAGATGACAAACTACCACAGCACTTTCCACAACATTCCTAACACCCATCTCAGCTAGAATAACAGCATTCACTTGTTGGTAGTATTAAATGGTCCAGGGAAGTGTATGCAGTAAAGTTAATCAAGAGAAGATGAATGGCTGGGGTGTTATTAATGCCATTTCACTTCAGTGTGCTGGCCTTGTTTTAGAATATCTGAGCTTTGATTTTAACTACATCTTGATTTCTTTGCAAAAATAACTTCCTTTAATAGCTCAATGCCTCAAAGATTAAATTACTCCTCTCACACTGCAGTACTTCACTACAACTTCTATTTGTGCCACAGTATTTATTCTCTTGCTCACCTATGAGCACTGCTGAGAGTTTTTCAAGACATTAAAGAGGCCAATTCACACATTTCATTTCACACCGATATAATAAACGGGTGTGGTTAGTTCAATGATTTTTACAAAATTTCTTAGACCTCAGTTGTCTATTCTCTCCACACTTCTGTTACTTGAATGCCTCACATCATCTCTTCCCTCTTGGATATTTACATGTTATTTTTTACCTCTAATAGATTTCTACTTGCATTTTTTTTTTGACTGCATGAGCTTTACTTTCATTTTATATTATCACTACAACTTTTCAAAAAATGTATTGCACCACCTTCTTGAATTTGTTAGTAGTATATATGTAACTCATTCTGCTAGTATCCTACAACTAACATTTCTTAGCTTATTTTTTACTTTTCTATCCTCCATGCTCCATTTTAAATATCAAATGGGGATGGAAAGCATTTCTGACCTCTCCAAAAAGCAAGTTTTGTCCACTTTTATTTTCAGTTTCTATTTCTGTGACTCCACCTTCTCATGTGTATTGCATTTGGACATCTCACGATTCATTCTTTGTTCCAAGTCAGTGAACCTTATTCATTCCCTGTTCCTCTCTCAGGCATACAATAGGCCAAGAACACTGATAGAACCCACAAGACGTGGGCTATAATCAACCTCTGATTAAGTCTTTATACACAGCACCCACTTACACTCCCATCTACACCCTTCTCTATATCTTCGCCTTTATCTCCTTGCTCAAAACTGTTCAAAGAACAGTTTGTTCTGGTCTTCCTCTTTCCTTTACAACTTTTTGCTCTTCATGAAAACCATCAGGGCTTTTGCTGATCTGGCCGACTTTTCTCCCATACACAGGACAGTTCTTCTATATACCTCTATATAATCCACAGTTTGTTTCCCTAATTTATGCTTCAATACCTCAGAGAAGCGACATTTTTCTTTATGTTTCATAAAAACCAATTCTTGTTCTTAGAAAGATCTTTCTAGGTATTTTTCTTAACCTGATATGTCAAACTATATGACATTATTGTCTGTTAAGCTAAAATGAAAATAATCACGTACAAAGTCTTATGATATAGTGTCTCAAATTTCCCATTACTTTCATTTACACTCCAGAGTGCAAATGATTCATAAGATATCACCAGATAAGTATTACAAGACTACTACACAGTGAAGTTACGTTAATCTGGGAAAGACTTTCAATTAAAAAAAAGTATTGAGACCATTTACCTTCCTGTTTCGAATGTATCCACTATATATTGCTTCTTTGTTTTTCTCCTTCTTTTCAAAATCCTCTTTAGAAAGGACAAGTTCATGGACATCCTGAGTATCTGCAGGCTTGCTTATCATCTGTTTTTATTAAAGAACCAGCATTTAAAATCAAAAGAAGAGTTAAAGGGAACATAATAAAACAGCTTAATGCTGTGATTAAAAGGTAGGATAGTAACAATGTCATTATGTAAGAACGTTTTAAAATAACGATTAACATTTACTTACTCTGGCAGACTGTCCAACGAAGAACACTGCTTGTTTGCCTCCAACTCCAAAATATGAGATATCACTATTTAAACTACGAGGTACTGGCAAAGGGCGTACGTATCCTGCATGGTCACTGACAACAAAAGTGGCTTTAATCAACTTTCCCAAAACAAATGCCACATAAAAAAACCCAAAAAAGCTGCTGATCTAAACAGCTTGCATTAAATTATTCTTGTGGCCATAAAAAAAAAAAAATATAAAAAAATCCTTCATTTTAGATTGTATTTGCAACATTAAATGTACTTATTAATATCTATGTACAGTTTTCTACACTGAATTTCAGATGAAAGAAAGGAAAACATTTGTAGGAAGGCTCTGATAGAAAAAGAAACTATTACCCTGAAAACTTTTCTCCACTGTTTACAACAGGGACATGGTCAACAGGTCTGCACAGTAGGTACTGCAGTAACAGCAATTACACACTTTTAATGGTAGAAATTAAAAGGCAAAACTTCTCCCTTTGACTACATTGAGAAATTAACTGTGCAGCTACTACAAATGGAAATGTATCACAACGCAAGACTGATCTTTCTGACATCATCCTTTTACAGAAATAGTTTTGAGTCAAAATGGGAAATCATGACAAACAGCTACTAAATGCAGTCTTGGAGAGACTACATATGGTTATAAATAATTAAAATTTCATCTCTTTCAAGTCAGTTTTGATGGATGAACATTCTTAACTAGTTTAAGCAAATAGTAGGACACACAGCAATCCCAAATGAAAACAAGGTGTAGATGGTATCATGGTATAATTTACAGCTATGCTCCCACTGAATGATATCAACCCACAGTTTAAACCTGCAGCTTAAAAATGCTATGTGTTTCTACTGTTACTAAATTCACCTACAACAATTTAAAAAAACCTGATTTTCTCTACAAATAAGGAGATACCCCAGAATCATTCTGTATGCACTTATCTCCAGTTTTTCAATAAACATTGACCATTCTAATTTGAAATGCATCCAAATGCAAAAAACCCTGCTCAGCTTTATCATTACTTTCTACTGCCCCATTACATTTCACACTTGTTTCCCATTGCACGAGGTAGTTATAATTGCAGCTGTGATCCTTATCTTTAGATTTATTGTCCTAGGCTTAAGGTATTTAAAAAGTTACTAAAGCTCGAGAACTGTACATAGCTGCTTCTCTGGAGTTTTCTACATTAGGGTTAAAGCCTGGCTGTGTGGGTAGGAGATCTCTTGGGAACAGATTCAAAACTGTCAAAATAACTCATAAACACCAAAACCCACCATAAACCTCTAACTCCTTTAAAGGCAAACCATTAATTTTGCTTAGCCTTCTTCAATTAATAGACATAGTGAGGTATAATTCTGGATTACATTGCATATGACTAAGATACAAAATAATAAGAAAACCTAAACCAAAACACAGTATCCATTATTCCAGTAGCATAACAGACATTGAAAGTGTTTCTTAATGCACTACTGGAAGATTTGCAGGTAACGCTATAAAAAACTGCAGAACACAGAACGCCCCTACCCATATGTAGGCAAGACAATGACAAGTCAGCTCAGAAAAGGCCACAAGAATAAAAAACCTTTGCGCAGTATCAAAATATTAGAAAAGTGTTTGTGTGTTCTGAAGCTTCTGTATTTCCTGCCTACAGAAAATGTGTTTATTTACATCTAATCATAGAATGTTGGTATAAAAATATGTCTTAAAGTGATATTCTGTGACCCTTCAGTTTGCTAATTGCAAAAATGATTTAAGCTTTCTAACCTCTCGAAGTCACCTTGTCTTGTAAACTTTGACAGTCTATATACAGCCCAGTTGTTAAGCTGTTTAGAAGTCATTCCTCTTCCATTATCAATCACAGCAACAGCTGGTTTTCCTTGGGATTCATCAAATAACTGGGGGGGAAAAAACAAACAAAAAAAGGAGCACCAAAAAAAAAAGATAACTCAAATTACATCTGAAAATAACAGAATATTTGTATCTTACCAATTTTATCTGTATGCTCCGAATGCCAGTATTTTGGGCTGTAGCTGACAGAGAATTGTCAATCAACTCAGCAAGGGCAAATGCTAAAGAAATTGAAGAAAAATAATCCTATTAAAATCCTGTTCTCAAAAGACAAGAGCTCATAAAACACCCATGCACACTCACAGTAGTTTTTTCTGAGGAATTAGGATAACACATTCCCTAAACACAGACAAAAGCTATGCACTGTCAGAAACACCAACATTCGATAACATCTTCATTTTAAAAAAGCTTTTGTACATGTACTTCATGATTTGTTTCATCACTGAATCTCTCATGTCTCTGCTGGTGTAAGAACACAATTACTGCAAGTACCTAGGAAGAGCGATGAATTAATAGGCTCCTTACCACAAGGCAAATGTGTCTTTTTCCATGACTAGGAATGAGTTAGCAAGATTAATATTCAAGTCAAAAGTATGTAAAAAACCTTATTCTGACTTGTTAAAATACTGAGGGAAGAATTAATTAATTGAAAAAACCTGAACTGAAGTGTTCCACAATTTCCAATTTGTTGGCATTTGTTTACAAAAGAACACAAAGAAAATTGTAAAAATGGTTGAAAAATTTAGTCAATGGCAAATACAACCAAAGTCATGCCAGACAGGTGACAATACACAGCAGAAATAGTCAGCCAAACTACTTGCACAACTCTGGTGTTTCTAAACATTAACACTTGAAGCCCTTACCTAAAGTTCAGACTACCTAACTTTAGTAAAATAATGGCATTTAATTTAAGCCAATAGCATCAGTCTGAAAAAAATACATCAAGTTCAGATTAACTTGCTCCAACTGATCAGCCCTAGTGTTCAGAATAAACATTTCCATTCAATCTCTCTGATAAGGAAATTTTATTCCCTACAATTTGCAAGGTTCCTCAGTATGCTATAATAGTCAAATTACACTGCCCATACAATTTAGACATGCAAAATTAATCCCTTATATTTTAATATCATATAACAACACTGAAGCATTAGGCAATTTCCCTCAAGTCCTTTCTGAAGTACAAAAACAACTCTCAATTTCTTTGCAACCTTCTTCACTGCTTACAGGAGTTGAGCATCAGTTGTGTGATCTGTATCTACTATTCCATATCAAAGAACAACAGTCCTCCATCAACACATGAAACTGGTTATACGTGCCCTTCAAGGTGCTGCAAATAAGAAGCATCAGCAGCAGCACATTTCCACATGCTCAAAATTGCTATTTGCTCTAACAGTCAGTTCTAGTACATAGTAAGCAAAAGAAGACAGTTTAATATAGGTGTGCTGCAGAATTTTCCAAGTTACTTCCCTACGGTTTCCAAGAGTGAGAATTAGTAACACATAAGAAAAAAACCCAAACCAGTAATATCATTATAGAACTGGACCTAAAAGTTAGTCAGTTTGTAGTCTAGATAATTATAGTCTCTTTATGATTGAAGAGTTATGACCACAAGAAGCACCAGAACTTTTGGATAATTTTGAAGGCTTTTGTGGTAGCAACGTGAACACATGCAGTACACTGAGAGCAGAAATCCTCTTTTCCCTGTGTTACCTATTGCAGAGTACAGACAAGTGAATAAACAGACTTTAATGCACATGAAAAGTTTCTCACAAACATCTGAAGCTTGTTCAGTTCTTTTAGAGAAAAGGATTTAAAGCAAGCTGCTTTAGCAAGAATATGACAGAGGAAAATGTAGGGAAAATATTACTTTTCCCTTAGCAGCAGTAAAGTTTGCTTTACTAAAAAAAATTTAAATTAACAGACTTCAAAAATACAAAATTGAGATCCCATATTTAAATCACTCATCTGACTCATCAATAAATATGATTCAGGCTTTTGGGCAACAGTATACAGGGAGGGAAACAGCAAATGTATGTTGATGATACCACCAGATGGACCCAAACAAAAGCTCAAAATGTTTTTAAACTACAGCAAGTCATCAAGAAATTTGGACATCTAGGCACACAGACATCAACAGTCATGATCTAAGTGTTTCCTCCTTTTGTGGATATACTTTCTTTCTACTTCAGTACTTCTGGAACACAAATAAATCTGTCAAAGATTATGCAACATTTTACATTCAATCCACATAGTAAAATGCAGTATTTTTACATGTGGATGGCAGATTTGACCGTGATACAAACTCCTGATAACACAGGTTGTTATCATTGGATAACGTGAGGCAACAGAAGTAGAAAACCTCTTATGAAGAAAGCTGAATTTTTTTTATTTTTTTTTTTTTTAACGTCATCCAGTGTGGTTGCTAAAGGTGCCATCCTTCAAATCAGTTTCAGCCATATACTATGGTTTGACTGCCAGAAGTTGTCATTGTTCTCTACTGCTTATAACTACACTGTATTAACATAAACATCATTTATACCAAATTATTTTGGCAAGTACTTACGCAAAGGATTTTGCCCTTCACTGGCATAGTACTCGTACATCCCACTTTTGACAAGTGTATCGTAGTGGGGCAGGAAGTCAATTCGCTCCTTAGTTGCCGAAAGCAGCATTTGATCAACTGACTGTAGTAGATATAAAGTAACCCCATCTTGAACAAGGTTGCCTGCAGTGAAGATAAAACAAGGTCTACTGAAGAGCATTCAGTGCACCAGCCAACATCTGCTCTGAAAACCAATACAGACTTAGCCTCTTAAGCACTGACTACTGAGCCTCCTAGCAACAACATGGAATTTAAAATCTTCTCATGTTTCCAAACTTACTAATACAAGTTTTCTGATGGAAGGTAAAAGGTTACCTTGTAGAACTGTCATCATACTAACAAGAAATTGCTAAAAATTGTTTGCAAAAATCAGTTTTGTCATAATTCTTAACAAGCTATTATGGAATCTGTATGTCCAGTTAATTACTTCATGTCAGAGTACAATCATAATGCAGTTTCTACAATCAGTATAATAGTTGTATTTAATTTGCCATCTAAGATACTTACTGAAGTTGTCTTCTGTAATTTCCTTCCTGTTTGTTGTAGTGATAACGAAGTTTTCATCAGCAGCTATGCCAAAAGCCTGCAAAAATTGGAGGTAATTCAGTTATGATAATCATGTACTTCATCAAGTATTCAGATAAATGAAAAAAAAAAAACAAACCCAAAACACAACATAACAATCTTTCTGTTCACTTTGCCACAAACTACTAAGACGTGACCAAATATTTTTTCCCATATTAACTCAGGAGTACACTTTAATCACTGGATTGATTCCAGTTGGAAAAGACTTTGAAGATCATAAAATCCAACCATAACCTAAAACTCTACCAACCAGTAACCTAACTCTACCAAGTCCAGTGCTTAAACCATGCTCCTAAGCACTACATCTACACATCTTTTAAACTCCTCTAGGGATGGTGATTCAACCATCTCCCTGGGTAACCTATTCCACTGTTTAAGTACCCTTTAAAAGTTTCTTCTAATAGCTAATCTGAACCTCCCCTGGCACAACCTAAGACCATATCATCTTGTCTAGAACTTAACTCCATTTGCTTTCTCAGCTTAGCCAAAACTGTCTGTAGTGGTGTAGCTTGGGTTTTTTAAACCTGCTTAAAATATGTTCTAGAAAGCAAAAGGAATTTTAAGTAGGAGGAACTGTCTTACAAATTAGCACCTTGAGGGATGAGGAATGGGACTGAACAGCTCTACTTCAGACTGCACAACTACAACAGCAATAGTCTATTATCTAGAGGGTGTCCCATATTAGACACTAAACCAACCAAATATTTCTTAATGTTGGATACACATTAAAGTCTTTGATCTTCAACTATATCACAAATTCAAAAAAATAATCAATCACCCATTCTATGGGTGAGCCTCAGCTAAGCTGACTGCAACAGCCTTGTAAGCTGCATTTCCTGGGTGACCCCAGCATTACTGTATCTACCGGCAGCAGGTCCTTTCTGCTCTGCTCCAAATGGCTGTCATTTCAAGATAAGCTACTAGGTAGGTTCACTGACCATGTTTGCCAGTCTTACTGCAGATAACCTGTTTTTCTTGCCTATACAGGAATTTAAGAGGTCATATCCTTTGTAAACTTTGGCCAACATAGAAAATTTCTCAGTATAAAAACTTCAGTTGTATATAAGACCTATTTGTTTTACTTCCTCCTTTCCTCTGCCCTATACTTTTGGTTATCCCAGCCTGTCTCCTCCTACTATGCTAGACAGAGGTGAGGTGGTTGCCCAGATGTTCTATTATGTAGATGTCCTCTCCAGGAAGATGAGCTGGTCATACCTGAATAACCATAAATCTATAGGGTAATTTACTTGAACAGTTGATGATGTTTCATTTGATTCTGATTAACAATGTTTGAACAAGTGTTTCATTTCTCACTAAGATTCTTGCACCTAAGAGACATCATGGTATCTTTTGCTGACTTGATGTACAAGTTCTGGTTTCACTGTTGAGCCCCTTCCAGCCTAGTATTGTGCCCTTTTTCAAAGAAGCACTGAAGGCGCACCCAGTCTTGACTTCAGAAGATTTACATTACATCCTAACAGTATGCCTAGGCTATAAATCTAAGTCAGTTACTTTTTTGCAGGTTGTCCAGATGCACAATCATGATCTAGCTTTTGATGCCATCAAAATCTTGAAGAGCACAACAGGATTGCTATATTCAGAAATATGTCTGCACATTCACAATGAAAGCATGTTTGGAGGTTATTGTGGTAAAACAGCTAAGCATAAAGCTTTTATTTTTTGCATACTAAAAGAAACTTTGGGAAAAATTCCAAAAAGCTTTTGCGAAAAAAACAACCACCAACTAACCAACCAAAAACAAACAAACAAAAAAACACACAACAGAAGAAAGCTCCAAATTAATCCACAATCCAGGAGGAAAAAAATAGTAATTGTATGTTCTCTAAAAAGAGAGGCAGGTATGTGAAAAGACAAGGATTCCTACACTATTGGTTACATATGATCAATACATGCAAATGCAAAAGTCAAAATGTTACGAAGATGAAGTTATATGCATACAATGGAAAAAAGAGCCACCTAAAAAAGTATGCGTTATATCAATGGATCAAATTTTGCAGAGTCTAAAAAAAAAAAATTACAGTTGTCCATTAAGAGCCATTAAAATTTATTTACTAAGCCACACTTGGAGGTATGCTGAACGTACACCACAGGGTTTTGGTGCCAGAGGGTTGTAGGGGTCACTGGTGCAAGATGAGGCCATGAATTGCCCCTGAGCCAGTCATAGCCAGTGCCAGATAACTCAGACTGATGGAAACAACCTTCTGCATGCCAAATGTCAACTAGAAGGGCACATGGTGCTTCTGCTCAAGCTTATTGGGAGGAAAAAAATAACAAACGAGAAGCAAGAGGAGATGTGTCAGAGGAGACATTGCTAGGGACAGCACTGGAGATGCTGTTGAAAGGATGTGTTCCATGCCAGAGAAGGAATGGCCCCAAAGGTGCTTGGGCCCATGGCAAATCCCTGTCAGAGTAGGGAATCCCCCCCCTCTGTCCTCCTGCTCCCATGGGGTTTTGGCCTGGGCAACTCACCAGAGCAGAAAACCAGTAGAGAGTATGGAGGAGGAACAGCAGCAGAGGGAAACTCTGTACATGTCCCTGACCTATCACACCACCTGTTGCCTCACCAAAGGAACTGTGACTGACCAAGTATTGTGCATGGGGAGAACACAGGAGGTTCACACTAGGAATGGGAGAAGTGTATCACAGAATCATCATGGTTGGAAAGGACCTCTGAGATCACAGAGTCCAACTATCAGCACCAAAAACCCAAACAAACAAACAAACAAACAGAAGCAACCATACACACTCCACCAAAAAACACTTACAAAAACCCCCTCAACCTTGGCCACTAGAGCATGCCCTGAAGTACCACATTTACATGTTTCTTGAATACCTCCAAGGATGGTGACCCAACCACCTCCTCGAGCAGGCTGTTTCAGTGCCTGACTCAGTATAGAAATTCTTCCTAATATCTAATCTAAACCTCCCCTGCCACAACTTCAGGCCATTTCCTCTGGTCCTATTATTATTTACTTGGGAGAAGAGGCCAACACTCACCTCCCTACAACCTCCTTTAAAGTAGTAGTAGAGGGCAATCCTCAGCCTACCCTTCTTCAAACTAAACATCCCCAGTTCCCTCACCTGCTCCTTGTATGACTTGTTCTCTAGACCCTTCATGAGCTTTGTTGCCCTTCTCTGGACCTGCTCCAGCACCTCAACATCCTTCTTATAGTGAGAGGCCCATAAATGAACACAACACTCGAGGTGCGACCTCAGCAGTGCCGAGTACCATGATATTCCTGATACAAGCCAGGATGCTATTGGCCTTCTTGGCCAGTCTGCTGGCTCATGTTCATCTGGCTGTCAATCAGCACCCCCAGGTCCTTTTCTGCTGGGCAGCTTTCCAGACACTCTTCCCCAAGCCTGTAGCACTGCTGGGGGTTGTTGTGACTGAAATGCAGGACCCAGTATTTGGCCTCATTGAATCTCCGTCACAACCTGCGTGGGGCAACCCAGGGAGATTCAGATTGGATCCCTTTGTTTTCTAAACTCCTTCTCAAAGATGAGCCTGGGTGTGGCTAGATACAACCTTCCACTCAGATCTGGCCCTTCCAGGGAGGGTGTTTAAAATATCATGGTCCAAGGAAATGCTCAACCGTCTGATACCCCTTGGTCAGATTAAGGTGAAATGACACTCAAGCTCTGTATTTGAATATTAGGTTTAATTAAAACTATAGAAGGAATACGGATACTTCAATTATTATTATAAGCTGCATGATCATAAAGGCTGACAATTAGATCACAAGAGTACAATGCATACATGTTTAACCTGCACAACCTGACAAAAAATCGTGGTTAGGCCTTGTGTTACTTAATGATGTTAGGAAGGTAGAGAGAGAGAGTAGGAGAAGAAAAGTTTAGAGAGATAGATAATAGAAAATCACCAGTCCTGGATCCAGCCTTGGGCCAGCCAACAGGTGAGAGTTGGTGTCAGTGAGACTCCCCAAGCCCACCATTGCAGCCCTCTGTTTTATAGGCCTAGTTTCCTTGCTTCCCAAGGATGAGAAAGCGTGTTTGAGTCAGCAGCCTGAGCAGCTGGAGTGGACCTCTGCCCCCTCCACCCTTCTATCCTTATCTCATTCGCTGTACATGCAGCTGCAGGCCCTATACAGGCCATCAGCATTGTCTCTATCCTCTCCGGTAGGCCTTCTGGGACACAAACAAGACTTTGTTTAGAGGCTACAATGGGGTTTCGACACCAATTCATAGGTCCTGAGGGCTGGTCCCTCACAACCTCATACAATTGGCACTGGCCCATCGATCCAGCCTGTCCAGGTACCTCTGTAGACCCTTCCTACCCTCAAGCAGATCAAGACTTCCACCCAATCTGGTATCATGTGAAAACTTACTGAGGGTGCACTCAATCCCCTCATCCAGATAACTGACAAAGATGTTGAAGACTGGCCCCGAAACCGAGCCCTGAGGGACACCACTGGTGACGAGCTGCCAACTAGATTTGACCCCGTTTACCACAACTCCCTGGGGACAGCTATCCAGCCAGTTTTCTACCCAGTGAAGAATAAGAGTATGACAGAAGATAAGCTTTGAGAAGCGGGAGGAAAAGCATTTCACTAAGGCATTTGTTTGCCTTCCCCAATCAATAATCAAAAGCTTGTATTAATTTGCAATAAGTTAAATTAAGAAAAATTCCACAAGTCCAACTTGTTTTGCCCACAGCAGGATGTCAGTCATTATACCCATGAAATGATACACAAGCCAAAGAGGTGTCTTTGCTCAAACAGGAGAAATGTACACTTTATAAACCAGAGGCTTAGTCTGGAGCACTGCCTATGTTTCATCATAAATAAATAAAGCTAACTGCTCTCAAGTTGTTGATGGATGTCTATAACGTGAGATTAACATAATGCTAAAAGGCAAAGAGTTTGAAACAGCCAAATGAATGCCAGATGCCCCAGAAGATTTCAGCAGAGCAATTTACAGGTACGATATATGGAAGTGTGAATGAACTGCAATAACTCTAACCGTTAGATCTGAACCAAGTAGCAAGGATCACTTTATACACTTGCTTGAGTCACAGGTTTTCTTAACTTAAAAAAAAAAAATCAACTGTCATAACAAAAGCCCACAAATCACAGACAACTAACTCCTCATCAGCTAAGGCTCCCTCAAACAAGCCTCAGTTTATTTTCTCTTTCACATATTGGCACATAAGCAACAAAGCAAATTTTGCTACTACTTGATCAGAACACACTGTGAGGCTTACCTGGCTAGTAAGCCAACAAGAAAGAAGTCAACATACATTTCACCTCTCAATTTACCATCTGCCTTGGAAAATGTGTTCAACAACCAAATGTTCCACTTTGTGTATATACCATTACAGCTTGCAGTAACATGGATAGGCTTGAAGTGGTAATTGAAGGAGAAGTGACACAGTGTATGCTTCCAGTGGTCCTCCAGACTATTACCATAAAATAATAACTGCTGGTGCTGAGTTTTCAAACTAAAGGAATGGAACAGTCTCACACATGACAGACATGAAACAATCAAAGTGAAACTACAGTATCTTTAGATATGACATTTAACCCCTTGCAACCCAAAACTTCCAAGACAAACAATTGTTTCCTACAATGAGCAACTTCCACAAATTTAAAATGCTGTCTCCTCCTACATAACCATTTCCAGTAGGCAAATGCATAAAAATGATGTTAAGGACTGGCTTCAGAGCTTGGCAATGTAGCCAAGGGCTAAGAGAGAGGTAACAGACATGCAGCCATCCTCTACAAATGGGTAAAATAACTGTACTGCCAATATGAACCTCTTAAAGGGGACCTGAAATGTATCAGTTAATTGTCAAGAAATCTGGTAAGAGTATTTTCCATGTTGTCCTAGATAGCTACTCATTTTCACAAAACTTATCTACATACGTCAGCTACCAAATATGATAAAAAAGGTACAGATTTACTTTTGAGTATTTCAGTGATCCAGTGCTCCTTTGCAGGTACTTGTTCAGGAATCTAAACAACAAACCTAAATGCCCTATCCAAACTCTGAGAGCCCTGTAGCCCTTCTTAACTTTCTATGTGATTAACTGAATGTCCCATGCTATTTGTCAATTTAACACCTGAGAGATATACATCCACCAGTTGGCTCTCCTGCTTTAGGTCACATTACAAAGAATAATCAGCCCGAACTGTGAGAAATCTATTTGATCAAGAAACAAATGAAACCATAAAACACAATTAAGGAAAAGGATTTTGTTCTCAAGTCACAGATTTTCAGAACAATAACTCTTTCAATAGTATGGATACTGATATATTTGTATGATCTCTCAACTGTTGATACAACTAGATAATGTTAAGGCCATTTATACAAATTAACAAGTGGAAAAAGTAAGATATAAACATATTAATGGGAGACAAAGGCCTCACTGGAAATAACTGAGAACAACTGTATGTAGCTCACAAGACTGCTAGTCAGATAAACTTTTCCAGTCCACTGTTGGGTCAGCTAGTCTCAACATGATGATGGTAGCAAGAACCTGGTACTCAGCACTCATGGTGGCAGAGCAACTATGACAACAATTATCTTTAATCATAATCTGAACAAGCTTGCCTAATGTCAGAATACAAACATGTATCATCTTTGGCCACCAACAGAAAGGGCATACAAAAGTCTCTAGAAAAGTAGCTGCATTCAAAAAAGATGGAAATTTTTTCTAACCATTTCTCAGGGCTCAAAGCAGAGTTGCATATTAGGGAAATACAGGAACACCCAGTAGCCTGTTATCTTCTGGGCAGATGGTCACTAGACACAACCTACAGACAAAAAACAGCAGTGCAGACTGGTGTTCTCATTTTCCAACCATCCTTATTGACAATCACCTCCACCTAGAGAACAAACTACATAAGACAACATTTGCAGAACTTCGAGTGCCCTGTCCTCTGTACTACTTAAAAGTTTCACTACTTTCATAAGTTCAAATGATAATCATCTAAACATTTACAAAAAGATAAAAGACATTAATAAGTGAACAGATGGTTCAACACTAAGAACATCAGTACCAATCACAAGATACTGCATAAAAAAACTTACTCTGTTACTGTATCTTAAAGTAAAGCTTTATAATAATTTTGGTAGGAAAACAGAGAGAAAAAGGAGAGAAATAGCATGACAGAAACTTCCTACAGAAGCCACATACATAAACCTATGAAATCTTGTCCAGAACAATGAGTTAAGCCAGACATCTTTTCAAGATTTGCAAGATTTAAAGGGAGGAAAGAAGCTAGGAACCCTAGAATTTCTGCAAAGAGCATGGAGTCACTAGGAGATTTATGCAGAGTCTGGACAAGCCACTGTATCTAAAAGCACAATCAGAGACATTGCAGCTATTAGCCAAAATGTTGACATGATCTCCATACTGCTTCCACCATGAAAATACTCTGCATGGTATCAGCTGTTGAAGTAACAAGAACACAGAAGCCATTCTCCAAAAAAATACTTGGTCTTATCTAATAAGTTGTACCTAAACAACTAATAATAAAGAATTGCAGACACTCTGTATCTGACCATATAATTTGCACTCAAATCTGAGCAGGAATTAAAAAACTACACAGCTTTACAAATCAGTCAACACCTAGTAAGATAGTACCTAAGGGCACAAAGGCATGCAAACTGTATCATTCTTCCCACTAAACATCAGTAACACATGCTACACACAAGCACTTCAGCTAAATCTGAAATACTATATAACAGTTTTGGAAAAAACCTCAGACTATCGCTGCATCTTATATGTACCTTACACTACCTCCAACAGTTTCTTTAAAGATCAAGGAAAAACTTGGCTTGTGCATTCACAGCATGTTTAAAATACTTCAATTTTTAGTTTCTGATTATACAGAATCTTGAAAAGCAAGTAAATAAACATAAGTTTTCTAATAGAAAAATACAATTATTGCAAGGTGGATTATATCATCATTAAGAATGGAAGTACTTTTAATGAGCAAATTTATCAGAACAGTAGCTTAGCAAGTGATCCAAGTACTTCTTAAATACATACAGGAGTATGGTAATGGAGATAGCAGAAGCTGCTATTATTTTTCATTTATCATAAATAATTTCATTATTCATTATTAGGCACTGACAAGCAAATATTCACATACAAACCCCCCACTTATTTCTTGAGTTTCCATCATTGTTTTGCTGCTTCTCCATATTCCCTCTTAACGAACAACTTCTTTTGCCTCTTAGCTTATTGAGACACTGGAATTTATTTTGATTGACTGGCAAAATAGTCTGTTTCAATAGTAGGTAGCCTGACTGCTCAAATGGAATAATAAAGCTAACAGATAATTTTTTATTAAGGAGGTTTTTGCTTTAGGATTGATCACTGCAAGGAGGAAAAATGAAGACCATATATGCTCCAGCTTATTTTAAATTTTTTTTTTTTTTTCTCCTTAATCTCTCCCTCTGCTTTCTCCCACAGGAAAGGCTTAATTTATCAGTATATAAAGCCACATTCAGCCACACTGCCATGCATTAACTTGTTAGGGGACAGTAAGAAAATTCATAAGGTGACAACAAGTATTTGCTTCAAAACAGAAACAAGCAAAAGTTTCAGAAATTAAAAAAAAGAACATTTTAATAATACTAATAATAATGGAGAAAAGTTTTATATGATGACAGAGAGTACATGAATCAGCTCCTAAATCCACCTATCAGTGGCTGAATCTCTTGTCTCAAGAATCGGTTTCCTACATAAACAGAAAATATTCACCCTTCTCTCTACTTTATGGAAAAAAGCAAGTCTTAGAAGTGGCAGTCTAATACCATGTCTTCAGTCATTCAAGTCTTTTCAACTCAGAATCATCACATACAGCAAGTAATTTCATTATTTTTTTGAACATTTACATTCTCCTTTGACTCCTACGTAACCAGTTATACCCAGAGGAATTCTCTTATGCCACAGGAAGATGTTCACAGCAGAAACAGTTCCAACAACTTAATATATTTCTGGCACCCTTGTCAGACATTACCACCCCCACAGCCCAGCTGGCAGACTGGAAAATGCACGCACACCTTCACTGCTGCAGTAGAGTAATTCAGTCACAAGAGTAACTGCCAACAAAAGTTGATTTAAAGCTGAGCCTGTACTGAAGTTGAGCCACTGGGCAGGACACCCATGGAAAGAGATGCTGTGAGACAAGCTGTGTTTGCTGGACCATCCACCCAGACAGCCTCCAATAACTTTAACTGGAGAAAAGTAAATACAATATTCCGCTTAATCTTAGTCTAAACAATTCAAAACCTGCTTATCAAAAGAATCTTTTTTCCTCAACTTTCAGCACTTCCCTGACACATTTGCAGCACCATGAAGTAAGGAAAGCGTCCCAATCAGATGAACCCACTCATTACTTTTTTCCTGAAAAAAGTTTGTAGAAGCATTCAAGTTGCCAGAAATTTGGCACTTTGCAGTACAACAACAAGAGAAACATAAACAATGTGCCAAACTCCCAGGGGCACTGAGATACCAGAACGCTCTTCCAGAAACATAACGCATACCATAACCATACACTGTTGGTGTGGGAGACTTCAGACAGCAAACTTCCTGGAACTCAGTTTGTCCAGTTTTCAGTCTACCAGCATTACTGGTCATGCCAAGCCTTCTGCCTTGGCAGAAGTTAGATGTCCTACATGTCACACAACGAAAGCTCAAAGGTGCAAAGAGCCACCACACTGAAACTAGCTGTGAAAGAGGAAGCCTGGACTGAACTCTTAGACAGTCAACCTACCATTGGAGAAGACCTTTCTTTAAGGAATGAACATTTGAGATTGTTGTTGAACAATTCTGTAAGAGCACTGACTCTATTATCCTTAACACCCCGAAACAGCCACCAGGACTAACAGTAAGGATTACAGTGTTGACACGGTGAGAAACTATATTTGAAAACATTCTTACACAGGTACCAAATCCAAACACACCAAGTTCTTCTTTGCAGCACCAGACTTCTCAGCACACCTGAGCAGTCTACCTAATGACATTAAATGACATTAATGACTCTGCAATGTCAACACATTTTTGAGATACGACAATCCTGAATCTGTCTGTATCCAAGATTTGCCACATCTTGTGATGACAGCCTGCTTCTGTATAAGACTGCAAATATGCTAAAAGCTCTGTGAGATACTTAACACTGTGAGGATGCACGGAAACAGTCACTGGAGTGTGCAGCATACATAAAGTCACGAAAAGCTTCTGCAAGAAGCTGCAAATTTCTATTAACCTCAACCCATCAATTACTTACAAAAGCTAAAAAGATGGATTAATCATCAATATATTTGACCTGAACACTGAAAATACGAAGTAGCCTTGCAATTCATCCACTAGACACAGCTGAGACGGGATCCATTAAGACAACTCTTGCAGGAAATTGCGTAATACTTCCAATTACTCATAGAAGATACAAACCTATAATGATGCTCCATTAAGGAGTATGTTGATTCTCAGCAGGCCATGAACCCACCCCACTATAACTTCTCATTATATTCCAATGCATAAAGTGTACCAGTTTCTTTATTCCATCCAGTTACTTGTTTCTTCCAGTCTTCTGAACTTCAGGGGCACTGACCAGATCGTGGGATGCGCTAACAACCCATACCTGAGTACCTTAAGTAGCAGCACAGATTCAGCACCTCTACCAGCATGTGAACATGCCATTCTGAACACTGAGGTAGAACTGAGCAAGGGGGAGGCAGTAGCATCTCACAGCTATTCCTGCTAACACTGATAAGACAAAGCTTCCATAGCAGTAGGAAACCATTACATTAAACACTGTCCAGTCACAGGACAAAAGAAGCAGTTTTCCCCAAGAATATATATCCTAGAGAACAAAGTGTAAATTACACTGAATGAAGAAACCAAAACAGCATGTTTTATAAGACTAAATTAGAGCATAATTTACAGCTGATTTTCCTAAGCACTTCTTCACAACACGAAACATACACAGGCAGCTAACAGGTTTATGGCATTTATTACTCCCTCAGAAAATGAAACCACGACAGAAACTGAGCGATGCCTACTGCTATCATTAGCAAACTAAAGTAAACAGCCCGTACCTAGAAAAAAATCTCCACCTCCGAGAGATCTGCGGAGGGAGCAAATTCTCCTTTTGTATAACGAAAAGGAAAGACAACTGAAAGGACAGAGCAAAGAACCAGCCAGGTCAAGTATTTAAGCAGCAGCCGCCCCTGCGGACTTTGAGACAGGTAAAAGGCTCAAGACGGGAAAGGACCGGCACTTATGGTCGTCGACACCTTGGACCTTGCAGAAGCCCGGCCGGCTGCCCGGGGACGCCGCCGTGTGCCGCCACCGGTTCCCCGAGCGGGGGAGCTGCCGGGCCACCTGCTCGCTTCCCGCACGCCGCCCCGCACCGCACCGCACCGCCCCGCCCCGCCGGCCGCTCCTGCTGCCGCCCCGAACGGGCGCTTGAAGCTCGGCGGACCCCGGGGACGCGAAGGCCGAGGCAGCGCCGGGCGCGCTGCCTCCTCGACGCCCGCCCACCTGTCCCGGCAAGAAAGTTCGGGGGCGGCCCCGGCGGCCCCCCCCGCCCCGACACCCGCCCCTCGCGGGCAGCCCGCGCCCCTCACCCCCGCGCCGCCCCCGCCGGGCGCGCGGCCCCCCTCGCCCCTCCCACCGCACGTGGGGCCGCGGCACGTGCCGGCCACCCCCCACGCCGCGATGCCCGGACGCGGGAACCGGCCGGAGGGGGCGGGGGGGGGGGACGGGGACACCCCGAAACGCGAGCCGCACCCCTCGGCCGCACCTGACCCCGCCGCCGGAGGGGCGGCCCCGCCGCGCCCGCTCTCCCTCCATCCTTCCCCCCCGCCCCGGTACCTGGCAGACGGCGCCGCGGAAGCCGCGGTAGCTGTCCTTGCCGTAGCTGAGCACTTTCTCATCAGGGTCCGCCTGCTCCCGGCGCCGGTCGAACAGAAAGACGGTGCGCTCCCCGGTGCCGCGGGGCGGCAGCGGCGCCGGCCTGCGGGCTCCGCGGCTGCTTCCCGCCGCCGCTGCCATATTGAGGCGCCGGCGAGACGGAAACCGTCCCGCAGCGATGGCGGCAGCGGCGGCAACCGCTGCACCTACTGCCTGGCCCGCGAGCTCCCCCGCCTGGCGCTGCCGGCCCCGTGCGCGGAAGCCCCGGCGGGAGGAGGAGCCAGGCGGGAGGCCGGGGGCCCGCAGGCCGGCGAGGAGCGCTGCGCTCGGCGGCTGCCGCGCCGCCGCTGGGGGTGGGGCCGGCCGGGCGGGGAGCGGCCTGGAAGCGAAAGCCCCTCCCAGCTCCGCGACCGCGGAACAGTTTCTGGCCCTACGCGCCCCCCGCCCCTTCCGCCGCCGGGCGGGGCGGGGCGGGGCCGGGGCGGCGGGAGGCGGTTGCGGCTGCGGCCGCTGGAGGCGCGCGGGCGGCCCGGCCGGCGGAGCCTCGTGCTGCCGCTGGCGGCCCCGGCGGTTGAGGCGCCCGAGGTCGCCGCCTCCTCCGCGCGGGCGGCGGGGCCGGCGGGGCCGCTCCGCGGGCGGCGGCGGCGGCGGCGGCGGCTGCTGGAGACATCGCCGCCCGGGGGAGCCGCCGCCGCCCGCCCCGGTCTGCGGCGCCCGGCGCCGTCGCGGCGGAGCGCGGGCGGTGCCCTGTGCGGGGTGCCCTGTGCGGGGTGCGGGGTGCTCGGTCCTGGGGGTGGTGCGGCTGAGTTTGGCGCCAGTCTGGACTCTCTGGCTTCTCGCTGGGCCAGCCGTGTCCATAAGCTGTTGTTGATTCTTCTTCGTGTTTCGTGCTTGAAACGCTTCCCTTCTGTTTTTTTTCTTTAGTCTTAAAGTTTCAATTACAACCTTCCTAAGTTGCTGGCGGTTCGTGTATGCAAACCCCCAATGACTTCTGTTCAGAAGGGTAGGACTGGAGTAGCTGCAAAACTGCAGTTGGAATATAATAATTCCATAAATAATATAGTTTTCGTGGTCTTTAAGGAATCGGTTAAACATATTTGTCAAGAAACTGTCAGGATCTTTTACGTTTGTCACTTCTTACAGGGTAGACTAGCAGCTTTTCCTCCTATGGTAGAACAACAGCTTTGTAGTTGGGATACACTTTGCAAATGAGCTTAGAGAAAGAAGTTCGGTGATCGCTGTTCATGTGTTCAGGTTACCAGAAGATGCAGCTTATGCTTCTGGGGGAGTTAACTTGGAGAAAACCACTTGTGTTCTGAGTTGTGTGTTCTCATTGTAGTTGCAGTTGATTCTTCAATGCTGTGTGTTCTTTTTATATTCTGAGTTCATGTATGACCTTCCAATATTGTCAGTTGAGTATAGCACTTAAAATTTTGAGTTTCCTCAGAATTTGCTGTAATTTCTGAGGGAAGTTTCTGGTCTAAGAATACATACATGTTGTAAGTGGAAACATTTTTATTTGTAGTCCCTCTTCAGTTTGAGGATGACATTGTGTCATTTTTTTCATTGTCTGATACAGCTGCTTGTAGGGATTGAGATCAAGAAGACATACATGACTGGATACTTTCATCTTTGACCTTCAGTATCTCCCCCCCCGCCCCAACTGTAAATAAATTGCTTTCAAGCTTTTTTGGTACCAAGTTGCATGTCCTATGATCTGTCATTTAGCAGTACTCAAGGGATATGTAGTCCTCCTGGGGTAGGAATATGAAATGAAAGAGAAAACTGTCCAAAGGAAGGGGTCCTCCTACATGGTCTGTCCTGCTTTTCTAGAAGAGCTACCAGCAGGAATCCTCAGAAGAGTGCAGTGGCTTCTGTCTTGAGGACTCAGCTTTAGAAGGAGAGGATTGAGACAGCATGTAGGGCAGGTGGTAAAATACTAAAACTGGCAGATTGATAATAGAAAAAACCCATCATGCAAGAGCTGAGGTTCATGCAATTGCACTCTTAAGAAAGAAAACGGCGTAGTGGAGCTAAACATTGGGGTTTTGTGAGAACAAAGGGCATGAGTGCTACCCAGTTAAGAAATGAAAGGTCTCGAGAGTTTTTATACAGACTGTGACTCAGACCCTCTCTAAACGATGACCTAATGAAATTTAGAAGAGCCTATCAAACCTCATGACTTTATTGAGTTTGTTAAACAGAATTTTGTTTTTCAGCATACATATAAAGTATTTCTAGACTTGAGACAGCACTTCCATTTTAAAATGCTAACTATTTTGGGAAAAAAAAACAACCAAACAACAACCAACAAATGATGAATTATTTAATCTACATTCAAAATGGAGATGGTTCTACCTGAAATGCAGGCACTTCACTTGCGTGAAAATAAGGTCCTCATTATTCAACCTCTGTAAGCTGGATTAAAGAATAACTGCAGTTGCAAAGTTTTAATTCTGCAGTATGAAGTATTTTGTTCTATTAACAACTGAGTAATCATTTTCATTCCTCATAGAAAAGAACTTTCTTTGCTGAAACTAGGAACATTGCTTACATTGAACTACTGAATCCTAAGTTCAGATGTTACATTATTTTTCAAAATTAGTAGTAGCAGTGGAGTAACCAATTATTTGTTCATCTTGCCATTTGATATTTCAGATGATGCTCAGGAATGTGTTTTTATGTGTGTGAGAATAGATTTATCAGTATGTCCTCCCTGTATCTAAATTTTTTATTCAAGGAGAAAATGAAGTATCTGGTTTTTTTGTATTAAGGGAGAATTTCAGCTGAATTCCAGCACTGGACATGTTTAGGTAGTAAATAATTTGTATACATATAATGCAGATTGCTCTGTCTTCACTAGAATAAACCACATGATCCCTCTAGTAGGGCTTGTTGCACTGTCAGTGTGTTGAGTGATTCTGGATGCTACTGCCTGCATATCCTTTGTAGGATCAAAACGACAAGTTCCAAATTATCTAACAGCACTGATCTTCCTTAAAGTAGCAAAGATTTTAGACTTAAGAAGAGGAGCCTGTGGCATCTTGCATTTAGAACTCTATAGACCTTTAATATGGCCCCTTACAAAAAATCTCCTAGCGAGAACACCTGAAAGCATCATTACTTGAACTGCTGAGGTGCAAAATGACCTCCTCATTACTCAGAAAATCTTCTGAGAGACAGAAACCAAAGAATAGAAATAAACAGTGAATTGTTGCTGTAGCATGCAAGCTAAGGTAAACGTGGAGAAGTGGGTTACTGAAATGCTATTTTTTCCTTTGCTTCTCAGGGACTTGAAAAAAACAAGTTAGCAACTGAAGCAACAAAATTTTTTATACACAATCCAGTTAGTCAGGTTGAGTGGACTGCAAAGACACTCCATGGTTCTGAGGTACCTGACCAATGTGATAACACTATATTTTTAAAAACTGGAGGCAACGCAAGGAGGGATGGTGGAGGAGGGGTCAGGACAATGAACCATTCTTTCAATCTCCTGTGGTCCAAATTAAATCTGTCAGCTGGGCTTGTGAGTAAAACTCATGTAAATTCTCACTGTTCATTGTGTACTTCATTAACAAGAATACAATGTGACATGCTGATTTAAAATGAAGTTGAAATAATGGCTCACATGAATGCAGGTAGGATGTATCTAGTTGTGGAAAGTATGCCTAAGATGGCTGGGATTTTCACACTAAGACAAGACTATAGTTAAAAACATAAAAATTGGAAAGATAATTAGGAATTTCCAGTCCATCTTATAAAGCAAGAAAAAAGGATATGCTGTAGGCAATCCAGTAGACTCCTGGAATGCCTCGATGGCACCTTCTTAAGTCAAGAAATTGACAGTCCTACCTGGGGGGATGTGTTATTGGACCTGACAGCCACAAATGCAAGTGAACTCATCAGGGATCGTAGAATCATAGGGGTTGGAAGGGACCTCGAAAGATCATCTAGTCCAACCCCCCTGCCAGAGCAGGGTCACCTAGAGTACATCACACAGGAATGCGTCCAGGTGGATCTTGAATGTCTCCAGTGAAGAAGACTCCACAACCTCTCTGGGCAGCCTGTTCCAGTGCTCTGTCACTCTCACAGTAAAAAAATTTTTTCTGATGTTCACCTTAAACCTCCTATGCGCCAATTTGTATCCATTACTCCTTGTCCTATAACTGGTCATCACTGAAAAAAGCTTAACTCCATCTTCTTGACACTCACCCATTACATATTTGTAAACATTGATGAGGTCACCCCTCAGTCTCCTTTTATCCAAACTAAAGAGACCCAGCTCCCTCAGCCTTTCCTCATAAGGGAGATGTTCCACTCCCTTAATCATCTTTGTGGCTCTGCGCTGGACTCTTTCCAGCAGTTCCCTGTCCTTCTTGAACTGAGGGGCCCAGAACTGGACACAATACTCCAGATGCGGCCTCACCAATGCAGAATAGAGGGGGAGGAGAACCTCTCTTGACCTACTAACCACACCCTTTCTAATGCACCCCAGGATGCCACTGGCCTTCTTAGCCACAAGGGCACACTGCTGGCTCATGGTCATCCTCCTGTCCACCAGGACCCCCAGGTCCCTTTCACCTACACTGCTCTCCAGCAGGTCAGCCCCCAACCTGTACTGGTACATGGCATTTTTCTTCCCCAAATGCAAAACTCTACACTTGCCCTTGTTAAATTTCATCAGGTTTTTCCCTGCCCAAGTCTCCAGCCTGTCTAGGTCTGTCTGAATGGCAGCACAGCCTTCTGGTGTGTCAGCCACTCCTCCCAGCTTGGTGTCATCAGCAAACTTGCTGATGGTACATTCTGTACCCTCATCCAGGTTGTTGATGAAAATGTTGAACAACACCGGTCCCAGTACTGACCCCTGAGGGACTCCACTAGTCACAGGCCTCCAACTAGATTCTGCCCCATTGACTACAACTCTCTGACTTCTTCCTTTCAACCAGTTCTTGATCCACCTCACTGCCTGATCATCAAACCCATACTTGATCAACTTATCTACAAGGATGCTGTGGGAGACAGTGTCAAATGCTTTACTGAAATCAAGATAGACCACATCCACTGCTCTACCATCATCTATCCACCTAGTAATTTCCTCATAGAAGGCTATAAGGTTAGTCAAACATGACTTACCCTTGGTAAAACCATGTTGACTGCTCTTGATGACCCCCATGTCCTTGATATGCCTCGAAATAGTGCTAAGGACAAGTTGTTCCATCACCTTTCCAGGGATGGAAGTGAGGCTGACCAGTCTATAGTTACCCAGGTCCTCCTTCTTGACCTTCTTGTAGACTGGTGTGACATTTGCTGTCCTCCAGTCCTCAGGCACCTCTCCTGTTACCCATGACTTACTGAAGATGATGGAGAGTGGCCTAGCAATGACCTCCGCCAGCTCCCTCAGCACCCTTGGATGCATTTCATCCGGACCCATTGATTTATGGATGTCCAGATTACTCAACTGATCCCTAACCCAATCCTCATCTACCTGGGCAAACTTCTCCTTTATCTTGACTTCTGGGGCTATATGAAACTGGAGCTCATGGGGAAAGCCTGCAGGAGTAAAGACAGAGGCAAAGAAGGCATTCAGCACCTCTGCCTTCTTTATATCCTCTGTCACCAGGGCACCCACCTCATTCAGCAGTGGGCCTATATTGCCTCTGGTATTAGTTTTGTTGGCTATGTATTTGAAAAAGCCCTTTCTATTATCCTTAACCCGACTTACAAGGTTAAGTTCCAAGGAGGCCTTAGCTTTCCTAGTTGCCTCCCTACATTCTCTGACAACAGCCCTATACTACTCCCAAGTAACCAGCCCCTCCTTCCATGATCTATAGATTTTCCTTTTCCACTTGAGTTTGCCCAGCAGTTCCTTTTTTAACCACGCTGGTCTCCTAGCTCCCTTACTAGATTTTCTACCCATTGGGACACACTGATGCTGTGCTTGCAAGAAGTGGTCCTTGAATATTGTCCAGCTATCTTGAGCCCCTTTACCTTCCAGCACTCTGTCCCATGGGACTTCCCTTAACAATTGATTGAGGAGGCTGAAGTTTGCTCTGTGGAAGTCCAGGGTTCTGGTCCTGCTGGGTATTCTGTTCCTCCCACACAGGATCCTGAACTCCACCATCTCATGGTCACTGCAGCCAAGGCTGCCATTGACCACCACTGCTTCAACAAGGCCCTCCTTGTTGGTGAGCACAAAATCCAGCAGCGCTCCTCTTCTAGTCGGCTTTTCCACCATTTGCATTAAGAAGTTATCATCAATGCATTGGAGGAACCTCCTAGACTGTGAAAGGCTGGCTGTGTAAGTCTTCCAGCAGATATCGGGATAATTAAAATCTCCCATGAGGACCAAGGACTGTAGTTGTGAGGCTGCTTTCAGCTGCCTGTAGAAAGCCTCATCAACTTCCTCATCTTGATCAGGAGGTCTGTAGTAGACTCCCACAACTGTGTCACTCATACCACCCTGCCCTTTAATTCTTACCCACAGACTTTCAACTTGCCCCTCATCAGCCCCTCCACAGAACTCGATACATTCTAGTTGCTCTCTCACATAAAGAGCAACTCCACCACCTCGCTTCACCGACCGATCTTTCCTAAAAAGCACATAGCCATCCATGGCCACATTCCAGTTGTGTGAGCTGTCCCACCATGTCTCTGTTATTGCTACCAGATCATAACCCTGAGACCGCACACAGACCTCTAACTCTTCCTGTTTATTCCCCATGCTGCGTGCATTGGTGTACAGGCATTTCAGGAAGCAAGCAGAGCACACTGGTGGGACCAAATCCTCCTTAGACCACCTTCCTTCAGGCCCTGGTGTGTTCCTCTTGGGCTTGTCCCTAACAGACCCAGTTTTCTCCCCTTCCCCCTATCAAAGTTGAAGGCCACCTGGGCTGCACTGATCATGCACTGGTGCAGTTCACTGTCCTAAGTGGTAAGAAGCTCTGAATTTTAAGAAAGCAAACTTCCAGCTCTTTGAGGAGTTAGTAGATAGGACCCCACGGGAAATGGCCCCCAGAGGCAAGGGAGCAGAAGAGAGCTGGCTCCTCTTTAAGGATGCTTTCCATAGGGCACAAGAGGTCTCAATCCCAGGGTGTAGGAAATCAGGCAAGGAAGGCAAGAGACCTGCATGACTGAGTCGAGACCTGCTGGTCAAACTAAAAGGCAAGATGGACCTACACAGGCAGTGGAAGAGCGGACAGGTATCCTGGGAAGAGCATAGGGACACTGCCCGGTTATGTAGGGATGACGTCAGGAAGGCCAAGGCACAGTGGGAGCTGAACTTGGCGAGAGATGTTGAGAAAAACAAGAAGGGCTTCTACAGGTACGTAAACCAGAAAAGGAAGGTTAAAGAAAGTGTGTCACCCCTTGATGAGCCAAAATGGTAAACTGGTAACGACAGACGAAGAGAAGGCTGAGATTCTCAACAACTTTTTTGTCTCAGTCTTCACTGGCAACCCCTCTCCTCACAACTCTCATGTTGATGGCCTACAAGATGGAGACCAGAGGAACAAAGTCCCCCTGTCGCTGTTTGACTCAGTTTGACAACAATGCTCTCGATCCCCTCCCCCTCCCATCCAGGTAGGGAAGGGGAGAGAGATTGAGAGAGACTTTACTGGATTGAAAACTAAACTACACAGCTTTAATTAAACACTAATGATAAAAGAAAATATATACACTTATATACAAATGTATTCAGGAAATGTGCAAAACCCCTGTTGCCTCTTCCCACCCCCAGCAATTCCCACAGCACTATCCTGAGGTGTGAACAGTCCTGAAAAGTCCTGGAGCTGCCAGAGAGAGCGCAGAGTGATGAGGGTCAGGAGAGCTCAAGCCTGGGAGCAAACAGTGATGGATGGACAGAGTCCTTCCTGGATGCTGGCCATGGATGGAAAAGAAGGGAAGGAGAAACAGGAAGGAAGTTGTCTCCTGTGATCTCTGACCTTCCTCTGAGCTTGCATAGATATACGGAATGAAATATCTCTGGCCGATTTTGCTGTCTGTCTAATCCAGCCTCCTACAGAGGTGTCATAGATCTGCCAGCAGTGCCTGAGCCGGCAGAGTAAAGATGTATCCTTGGACACCCAGCAGTTAGAAAAACATTCCAGCTGTTATCAGCCCAAGCTGGGACACTTTGCTACTAGTTAAAAGAAAGCTTACTGAAGGAAAAAGAAATCAGTAAAAGGAAAAATGGCTTCCTCCCGGCTCAACCCAGGACACCCCTCCCAGTGTAAGTGAAGACAAGTTTGTTACCATCTGAGAAACCTGAAGATATACAAGTCCAAGGGATGTGATGAGATGCATTCCAGAGTCCTGAGGGAATTGGCGGATGTAGTTGCCAGCCACTCTCCATGATATTTGAAAAATCATGGCAGTCAGGTGAAATCCCTGGTGACTGGAAGAAAGGACATGTTACACCCATTTTTAAAAAGGGTAGAAAGGAAGACCCTGGGAACTGCTGACCTATCAGCTTCACCTCTGTGCCTGGGAAGACCATGGAACAGATCCTCGTAGAAGACATGCACGTGGAGGATAAGGAGGTGATTCAGGACAGCCAGCATGGCTTTACCAGGGGCAAATCCTGCCTGACCAACATAGTGGCTTTCTGAAACGGTGTGACTACATCAGTCGACAAGAGAAAGCAGTGGATGTCATCTATCTGGACTTCTGCAAGGCCTTTGACACAGTCGCCCACAGCATCCTTCTCTCTAAATTGGAGAGATATGGGTTTGATGGGTGGACTCTTCAGTGTATAAGGAACTGGCTGGATGGTCACATCCAGAGGGTAGTGGTCAATGGCTCAGTGTCCAGATGGAAAATGGCGACAAGTGGTGTCCCTCAGGGGTCTGCACTGCAACCAGTGTTGTTTAATATCTTCATTAATGATATTGACAGTGGTATTGAGAGCACCCTCAGCAAGTTTGCTGATGACACCAAGCTGGGTGGTGCAGTCAATACACCAGAGGAACAGGATGCCATCCAGAGGGACTGGGACAAGCTGGAGAAGGGGGCTCAGGTGAACCTCATGAGGATCGACAAGGCCAAGTGCAGGGTCCTGCACCTGGGACAAAGGAACCTGAGATATGAATACAGGCTGGGGGAGGTCATGCTTGAGAGCAGCCCTGTGGAAAAAGACCTGGGGGTACTAGTGGACCAAAAGCTGGACATAAGCCACCAACGTGCAATTGCAGCCCAGAACCAACTCCATCCTGGGCTGTATCAAAAGAAGTGTGGCCAGCAGATCAAGAGAGATGATTCTGCCCCTCTACTCTGCCCTGGTGAGACCTCACCTAGAATACTGCATCCAGCTCTGGTGCCCCTAGAACAAGAAAGATATGGACCTGTTGGAACATGTCCAGAGAAGGGCCATGAAAACAGTCCGAGTGCTGGAGCACCTCTCTTATGAGGACAGGCTGAGGGAATTGTGGTCGTTCAGCCTGAAGAAGAGAAGGCTCTGGGGGGACTTCATAGTGGCCTTCCAGTACCTGCAGGGGACGTAAAGGAAAGCTTTTGAGGGACTTGTTACAAGGCCTTGCAGTGAGAGGAAAAGGGGTAATGGTTTTAAGCTGAAAGAAGAGAAATTTAGGTTAGAGATCAGGAGGAAATTCTTTTGTGTGAGGGTAGTGAGACACTGGAACAGGCTGCCCAGAGAAGTTGTGGAAGCTCCATTCCTGGAAGTGTTCTAGGCCAGGTTGGATGGGGCTCTGAGCTAGTGAGAGGTGCCCCTGCACATGCAGGAGAGTTGCAACTCAATGATCTTTAAGGTCCCTTGCAACTCTAACCTATGATTCTATGACATGGAGCAGAGTTATGTTTGCCTTAGGATAAAATATCCAGATATTATTGAGTAGGAAGAGCTTAAGCTGGGAAAAAACTCATCCTATGTCTGAATGTTGTAGTTTTTTGCACTGTTTTCCGAAGTGGGTATTTGGAAGATGGACACCCAACTAGATGGATACTTGTAGGATTTAGCCTGGCAGCTCTCCTAGAATTGTCAGAACTCTGTGAAGAAAACTGTGGCAACAGCAGGGAACCTCTGTGAAGAGTAAGCCAGCAAGAAGCTCTTACCATTCACCCCCCAGGGGCAAATTACTGCAGCCAAAAATGCAGTGGTTACAAAATAAGTTTGTGTTGGGGTTTAAGCCCAGCTGGAAACAAAGTGCTATGCAGCCAGTTGCTCAGTGCCCAACACCCCCCCACCTCCTTAGCCCTCACACGGTGGTTTGGAGGGAGAGAATCAGAGATGAGAAAATATGTGAGATGAAATAAAGACAGCTCAATAGGTAAAAGCAAAGGCCGTACATGCAAGCAAAGCCAAATAAGGAACTAATTGAATGTGTGTGTCCTCCCCCCACTTCCTTCCTCTTCCCCCAACTGTATATGCTGAACATGACATGATATGGGATATTCCTTTGGTCAGCTGGGCTCATCTCTCCTAGCTATGTCCCCTCCCAACTTTCTGTGCACCCCCAGCCCACTCATCATGGGATGGGGTGAGAAGCAAAGGCCTTGACTCAGGGTAAGCACTGCTCAGCAGTAATGGAAACATCCCTGCAGTTATCAACACTGTTTCCAGTACAAATCCAAAACATAGCCCCATGTTAGCTACTAGGAAGAAAATTAACTATCCCAGTCAAAACCAGCAGTTTGATAGCAATCCACTGCACCAGAGTCACCTCTCTATGAGAAAAGAGTGAGGATGGACCAAACCTTAAAACCTTCTTCCTCTGCAAGACAAACATGAATGATTCTTGAACAAGTACATGAAAAAATATATGTGACAAATACACAGTGGTAGGAAAACAGAGCTTTTAATTTGTGGAAAGGCTGTTGAGTATAAGATTAATACAGTAACATTTTAACAGAACACTATTGCTGTTACACTTGCAAAGATACTTTTTGTTTTTTAAAGACTGTATCTGAAAAAGTCCATCCAATGACACCCTTACAAGTCATAAAGGCTGGAATAAAAACATGTAATTCTCTCTTGTATGATGCATAAGAAATAGGCAAACTTCATAAATACATAATCACAGAAAAGATCCTATGTGTGTGGGACATTATGCCTTTCAATTCAGGTTTATATCACTGCTACACGGTCTTACTTGAGTATCTTCCAGCCTGTTTGCAGCTGAGCATCATTATTTTTTCCTCTGGAAGGCTGCTTCCTCCTATCACTCTTCCTATCACCTTGGCATTTGGCTCTGTTTTCTTACTCTTCCATTTTTCCTGGACTAATGGCTGCTCTCTCCTGAGCCACCAAGGACTGCCCTCATCACCAACTCCAGTAGCAGCAGCACCATTGAGTCCAAGCCAATGGGCCAGGACAGACTGGTTGACTGCTTAGTCATTTAAATGTTTCTGAGTGGCATTACCTCATGATCCTGCTTTTGGGATGGTGACACAGTAACCATTGCCCTGTCATTGTGGGCAGCATTTTGCTGTCCAGATTCTGTCAGCATGTATCACAGAGTTCCTGCTGCAGCACACACAAAAGACAGCTAGGATCTAAGGAGCTTCTAGAGTAAGCATTTGTGTGCTCAGCACCCACGACGAAACACCTGAGGAATACCTTCTGAGTAATCAAGTCAGGTGGGAAGGGTTGATCGTTGCTGGTAGACATCCTCAGTGATGCTGAACAGCCCCTCTCCCATTTCTTTTTTCCTTTACCATTTTTTATCATTTTAACTTTGTAGTTTCCCTCTTAAAAAAAACCCAACATTTGTCCAAACAGTCCGAGCTTTAACTGTAGTTTTCCCTTTCTTATCTTACATGACTCTACTCTGCCACTTTCCTTATGACTTTCTAACAACTGATGGCCAAACCTTTGGGAGGAGGAGAGGACAGTAAGTCACTATAGAGTATTAGGCAAGTGGAGGCCTTTACTTTGACATCCCCTCTGCACTTTAAATGTAACATAATGACCCTAGCAGATAATTAGGACTGGTAAAGATGCTCTTTTCCAGGCAAAATAGTGAAAGACTTTCCTTTCAGCTGGGTGCACCAGTAGTCACGCATGACTGTGCTAGTGTTCAGGGTTCTCAGAAGGGCCATGTGATTTCTACTGATACAAAGGCATTCACTATTCTGAAGGCTGGTATGAAAAGTAAAATAGAATTACATACATCTTTCTTGTTTCAAAATATTTGTACACATCCCATCACCACCTGTCTTTCCTTCTGCTACGGAGTCTTGCCAAACTTGGAAATATTTCAGTGGAGGTGAAACTGGAGTAACAGATGATTTATTGTACCTTTTAAATTCTGTGCAAAGGGTCCTTAAGACTAAAATGCTGACCAGATAAGACACCGTCAATTAAAAATTGTGATCTCACACATGAGGTACTTAGGAAAACACCATACAGACCACACATCACAAAGGCTCCTTGTTCTCACAAAGCTGTGGCTGAGGACTGCTAGAATGAAGGAACAACACAACCATCCCGTAGACAGACCTAATCCTATCTACTTCTGGCAAATGCCAGGACTGGTAGACCACTCTCCAGAAGGGTGTAGAGCACAACAGAGCTGGCATTTGTAATGTTTTTTTTTAGTACTCTTTGGTCACGACCCTGCCCTGGACAGTCTCAACCATGAGTAATAATCTTGAGCATTTTCTTTGCTTGGCAATGGTTACCATTGCCTGACCTGAGACTGGTAACAATTGCTTTTTATTCCTCTAGTAGATTTTGAATCTGCAAATCTGAAAAACAGATAGTAGACTGGCATTAAGATACTCTTCAGTCAAATCTTGCTGCTGACGAGAAGGGTTTGAGTAACCTCATACACATGAGCTGAATGGACACTGCAAAGTTAAAAAGCTTTATGAGGCTCATATGAGGCACTCAAAAAGTAGTCCAAAAAGAACTACCCAGTTCCTGACAAGTGATGTAAGTTTCTGACAACAAAATTTGAAAAATAACATACTCCAGCAAAGAGAATTATGCTGTACAGAGTTCTACCATGCTTCTACAGCATCAAGTGTTATTTTTTTTTATAACAAGGTTAAAAAAATAAATACATGAAAAGATGAAAGAGCTAATGTAAAGAAAACAGTCCTCTAATGCTTAAGATAGCAAAAGGCTGGTGGGAAGATTTAACACCCAAGGGCTACCTACATGCATAAATCAGTTTCCAAAGTAGCTTGGACATCCATTCCTTTGAGTTTTTAAAAAAAGCCATCTATTTTCAAAAAAGACAATTTTTATTCCTTTGCAATTTACAGGAAACAGGTGTTTCTGTATGTATTCTTTGTCTGCATAATGGACATTTAACAGCAAGGACAGTCAGGAATTAGTATTTGCTGCTAAGAGAACGGTTAACTACCTAGTTTTACCTAGTAAACACTGGCCCATGTTATGACAAAAATCCCCATAGTATTTTGCAAAACCAAGTCAAAGCCTGAGCTGTTTCTAAAGTCCGTTCATTTTAACTGACAATAGACCAATGATTCAGCCCAATAACAACAAAAAAAATGTTGCCGGCATTACAAATGTGGACTTCTTTATTACTCAGTCTGCCTTCATTTCAGAATATTACATTTGCCAGTACATGTGAAGGAAGGTCATTGTGATCTTGATTCTTTAACCCATTACCACTGGGTTAGCATTAGTCCTTGGAAATGACATTTATTTTGCTTTCATTTACTCAGTAAGCTGACTACTCCATGTGGCAAAAAATCTGCAGATACTAATAAACACAAGAACAGTCAGGTATAGAATTAAACAGGTATCAGACAGTCAAGAGAGAACATAGGCCCTAAATACACATTTTAAAGGAACATAATTATGCTGTATTTTTCACATTTTTGGTTAATTAGAAGAATACTGCTTTAGATAAAAATTGTCAGAAAGCTCAAAAAACAAGAAAGCTCCTAAAGAGAAGGAACAGATATTTGATAAGGATTGGACTATTACAGAAAAAAAAAGTAAAAATTTGTGAAGGTAAAAATGAAAGTAGACAACAGAAGAAAGCAGAAATACTACCCACCTCTCAGAAAACTTTTATAGCTGTCAAATTAAACTTATGGAGTACAACAAAAGAAGAGAAAGTTAGAAGCTTAAACAGTGCCATCATTGTCATAGTATCTGAAACAAAACACTCATAATCCAAGAGCCAGAAGATTCATACACTGTGGTAAGGAAAACTGAGTTTTATATGTGCTCTGCAAAAATAGCCTAGAATTAAGGACAATTCAGGTTTTATTTGCAGTCTGTGTTCAGATGATTTAATGTAAGTTTTGTTGTATACCCTAGGGATCCATGTTTCATTCAAACTTCATTTAGCTACCTGCTGCTAAAACCTTTTGAACGGTCTGCAAAGTTGTTTTTATCACTGTGTATTTGCATCATCAATCACTGAACTATTAAAAACACTCCAATACTTCAATATTTTTACTAGGAAATACCATTAGATACTAAACTATCCAAGACATAAATGCTGATTTTTTCTTTTTTAAACACAAAGGTATATACAGAGTAGGTAAGATACTACTTCCACATAGCACTGAACAAAGACAAGAACATGTTCAAGAAATAGGGCTACATTTTCTTCAGTGTATTTAAACTGGAGCTTCCCATACACTAACTTTACTGCTTTCCTGAGGATAAAAAAAATAAAAATAATCAAATAGACTGTCATACTGGTCTAACAAAAGAATGCAGACTCATTTTAGACCATTTTGATGTATTCAATATTAGCCCAATCTACAACTGATTAGCTATATTGACCAAATTCATTTGCTGTCCTGCTAAGAAGTATCTCTTGTATACATATTCAAATGCAGTGAGGTTTAATCTGGGGCTCTGAGCAGCTAGAGACAGACCTTTGTTTTCAAACTGACTTTTTTTCTTTACACTATTTACAAGACTACTGTACAACTATTACTGATCTTTTCAGAGATAATTTTGTTAACAAAAAGGTATCTTACTAATTTAAGAGGGGTGTCCGGGCAGTTTCACAGATAATGAACAAGCAGGAGATGGAAAGATATTTACATTTGACTTGCTACTGAGAAAGACTTGGGGAAAGATGTGCACCATCATGCACGACCGCTACATACATACAAATATATATAATAGAATGCACAAACTATACTCCAGAAAGGAAAGCATAACTTTTTCTCAGCTAGGAATCTTGCAAATTTACAAAAAACATTACTTATTTTTAAGTAGTAGTATTTCAAGTTGTCAGTATGCTCTGCAATTGTGCTGTCACTTCCAGTTACATCTTTAAGTCCACTCTGCCATGTTATTTTAACAGGTTAACGTACTCTTGTCTTAATGTTCCTAGAAGAACACAAATTATTTGACTGTGAAGAAAAAAATGAAATCAGGTTGTTCCACAGTTCTCTTGTCACAGATGTTTGTAATCACGTATACTATATTGCAAGGAGGAAGTGTAAGCAGCCTTTTTTTTAAGAAAATGCAAATATACTGTTCACTTCTTTAATATATTTGTGTCAATAAAACAAAAGTTCATAAACATTTCCTTACACTTAAAGCCTGTTTCACTGCTAAATACAGGAAGTACCCATCCTTTTAGAAGGCACTGTGTCAGAGCTTCAGAAATGCAAACTTTTCATCTTCACCTTTCTGTTAATTACAGACTTTCAGCTTTCTTTTTATAAGCATCTCGAATTCTGGTCAAGATTGACAATAGATCTTCAGACATGAATTCTTCATAGTCTCTCTCAATTTTTACATTCTGTTCATCAAGATATTTCTAGAAAAGAGTTACAAAGAGATTATTAGAACTACCACGGTCTCTATTATACCTCTTCTGCTAAAGCATTTTAGGCACAGGTTAAGTTACTTCAGTGAAATGCTTCTCTGAAAGACACCTACCAGAAGCAGATTAAACTTGACAGGATGTTACTACTGAACTTTAATGATCCATTCTGATTATTTTTATACCAGCGGTTTTATCAACATACCTATTTAACTAGAATCCACAGACTCAGTGGAGCAACCCTAAATGACTAATACTTTATTGGAGAGTGTAAGTATTAATTTCCCTGTGTTTAACTGCAGTTGCAAATGTCTCAAGAAAGACTTAAGTCTGAATATTGAATTTTAGCTTACCTCTATAGATACTACATGAGTAGCAATCATTTCTAAAAGACGATTCAAATTATCACCAGCTTTCCTGCTGTTTTCTGTTGTTGTTTGCATAACAGCTAGATATCTAAAAAGTAAAGACATTAATAAAGTCATGTTCATAATTAGGAAATACCTGACATCTAAAGCCGTAACTTTAAGTCTGATATACCATCAAGTTTAGCCATATTTTTGCCTATTATAATTAAAGTGAACCAAGATACATTTGTATATTAATACTCAACTTACAAGAAAAAGAACTGTATTTTCCTAACCAGTAAGAAACAAAGTACTTAGAATAGCCTTTCTAGACCTTGGGCTGTAAAATGTAGTTGTTACACAAGTTTGGAAACGAAACACTTTCTTTACTAAACTACATATATGAAAAATAAATGGCTATAAGGGTTCTGGCACAAGAAATATTCTAGCAAAATATTAAGTGTTGAGGAGAAACATATTTCAATTGTGAATTTGTGGAATTAATATACTTAGATAGATAACCACCCTCCAAAAGATTTTATGTCACCAAAGAATTTTATGTTAAGATTCAATAAAGTGTCTTTATCTTTGAAACACACAAACCCAAAAAAACTACATGAACAACTTGAAGTAATGGGCCTTACTGTCGTTGAAGATCATGCAATTCATTTGTGTCTTTACTGAGACCTTCCTTGACACCACTGTCAAGTAACTGTTCATACTTCTGTAACAATTCCCGTTCATTTGTACATTTTTGCTCTTCTTCTTCTTCCTCCTGTAAACATAAGGAAAGACAAAACAAAATAAAAATAAAACGCTTAACTCAGGAATAATTACTGTTTTTTTCCCTTTATATTACCTGATTACACCTGAATATTTAAATTCAGAATTCACAAGCAACTTCAAATTCAGAACTAAAAAAAACCCCTAAAATGTACCACCAAACCTAAAGTTTCATGTATTTTCTGTATCATCTTCCACCCAACTTCTCTAACATAATATCAAGATGTGTTGCAGCTATTTTCTCTTCAAAGTTCATCTCAACAAGTGTTATTTACATATTTTAACTAGGTTAGAAATGGAGCATCATGAACAGCTGTTTCTAGGTTAAAATAAAATAACATTTGAGTAAGAAAATTGCTTTCCTTTGTGTCTGAAGGATGAGGACAAAATGTAACTCATCTCTCCAAGCAGAGTAACACTCTTGACACTATACTTGGCACAATTAAATGCACAAAACCAAACTAAATTCTGCTGTCAACTAAACATGCGATTCTGGTAAATTACTGAAACATCATCCTTCAAACACAATTTTAATACTGAAGTCTTATGGATAGCATTTTTAAAATTACATAAGGAATTACATGACTTATTATAACCGTGTCTTATTATTACATATGTGTCTTATTATAAGAATCAAGTTGCAACACGAATATTTTATGAGCTCACCTTAAGAGAAAAGCATATGCAGCAGGATAGATCAAAAGCTAAATGTCAGGTGTTTCTAAAAGCAATAAACTCAATGTACTGAATGCCTTCAGCCACCTAAGCAGGTATTAGCAATGAAATTACCTGCTTCATGGTTATAGCACAGAAGTTTGGATTTGAAAGAGCAGGTACGTTAAACACTAGTTAAGTCCAAAAGCCCCACCAAAGCCAAACTGTTAGGGAAGCTGGGGGTGGGGAAGAGAGGGCTATGTTTTGTTGCTGAAGTAGAAGTGAGAAAAAGCACAGTGACTTCTCCCCCATTGCAGAAGAAAAAGAAAGAAAGCAACAATTTTATATAATTAAAACATTTAATGTGATTTCAAGTCAAATAATGCTTTCTTTAGTTTTTAACATGCTTAAACATGTTTACTAAAAAATGTAAGTGAAATTGTTATATACAACTGAATAGACAAGGCAGATACTGTTATATCTAAAATCTCTTTCAAGCACATGCTTTGAGATAACCTGAGGTCAGGAGATAATTGCTGCTGCTTTTATTACTGGATGTAGTAGCTTATGATTTACAGGATCTGCCAAAGTAGCTTGCCAGATTGCCTTTTGAGAAAGTGGAAACTGATTCACATAAGATAGCACTAAAATATTTCTGAAAAAAATGAGAATCCTGCAAGAGGAATAGAAGGAAGCAAGAGCAGAGGTCCAAACAAACAAAAATGCAAACCAAAAACTTATGTATAAATAAATACAAGGGATTAAGGATAAGTATATATTGACATCAACCTATAAGAAGTTCTACCTTAAGCTTCTGATGAAGAAGATCATCCAGCTTTTCATCTTTTTCTTTCAGCATTTTCACACCGTTTTTCATGTCCTCTACCATTACATTCACCTAGAATGAAAATATTATCAAGAAAATATAACTCAAAAAGAATACCAACATATAAATCCATGCCATCACAAACAATACGTGGCAGTCCAGAAATATTTAAACTGGGTCTGGCTGGGATGGCATTAACTTTCTTCATAGCAGCCTGTATGGTGTTTTGTTTTGGGTAAGTGGCTAAACCAGTGTTGATAACACACCAATGTTTTGGCTGTTACTGAATAGTGCTTGCATAGCATCAAGGCTCTCTCTCCCTCCTGCTGCCTCTCAGTTTAGGGACAGGGTAAGAGGCTAGGAAGAGCATAGCCAGAAGACTTCAGCAACATTGGCCAGAAGGGTATTCCACACCACATGCTGTCAAGCTCAGCAATAAGATCTGAGGGTAGAGGAAGAAGAACAGGAAATAAAATTCTCCTTTCCTCCAATTCATCCTGAACCCAATATTGCTAAAAGTCTTCCTGATGACAACTTGTCAGTGATGGTAAGCCACACGACAGACTGAAATGGACAATTTATAGAAGACAAATCTTTCCAATGTTTATGGTTAAATATACGTAAATTGCATAATCTTCAATGCAGGGAATATGCATTATTTCAGGCAACAGAAGATGACCCTAAGTCTCACAAAAACTTTTAGGTTCCATCATAATTAGAGCAATCTTCTCACAGCTTCTCTTCCCTGCTGCCCCTGCCCCCAAAATAAACCCAAAAAATAAGCCCAAAAAACAAAAAATGAACCACCAAGCCACAACCCAACAAACCCCCCAATAAAATCAACCCAAACCAAAAGTAACCCACCACACATCAGACATGCAAAAGGTAAAGTGAGACCAGCAGATACCATTATGGCATCCTTGCCCTAATCCTCGTTATCCAACACACCTGTTCCAAAGTATCTTCCAAAGTCATTTTCCGTTGAGTAAATTTCAAAATTTCTTCCTCAGTCTGGTTTATGATCTCCATAAGGGGAGCCTGGAATACACATACAAGATCTGTCTAATGCAAGTAGTTAGTTTGAACCAGGACATACCCAAGTACATATTTTCCCTCTCCAGTTTTTATTTAGGCTGACATATCCCCAATCCTGAATTTCCTTCCTACACTATAATGTAGTTATGCCAATGCATCACACAAACTTTCCAATGAAGTTTTGTGGAGAGGTTAAGTGTGACCTTTCAGCATTTCCAATAAAACCCTTTTTTGTGAGTGGTAACAGAAGTTTTTAGTGTTGACTCTACTTACCTTAATCTGAGTTCTGTATTTGACTAGGCAATTTGGTCCTGCCTCAGGATTAAACTGAATCTCAAAGTCATGGCCTTTGGAATTCTCAGCACTTACAGGGATTAATTTCAGCTTTCGAGCCAGTTTATGATACTCTGACAGTTGCATTTCAATCTGTTCAGAGGAGAAAAGGGCAAAAACCATAGAAGAAATACAAGTGAAAAGCTTTGCAAGTAGTATTCAAATAGTATTTTAAACAGATTTCAGAGTTGCTCTGTACAAACATGATTTCAAGTCATGCCATAGCATGCAAGTCTGAGCTGCTTGGATTAAGGGCTGTTTTATGATTCTTTCAGAGTTTGCTCTGCAAAACTTCTCAGTATGTATGGGTGAGACAGAATGGCTTCACCTGTAGTTTTTCCTACTTACCTAGTCTATTTTTTTCTGCCTCAACTTTTTGAGGCTTAGTTGATAGAGAAGCAAAAACATGCTTGGAAGTAATACAAATAACCAATATGCCAATATGTCATGTCAATATGCCTCCTCTCAGTGGTTTTGACAGGAAATGCTACATCACCACACACCCTAAGAACAAACTTTAACTTGAGCATAAGGATTTCTTCACCAGGAAGGCTGTCAAGCATTGCAGCAGGGTGCCCGGAGAAGTGGCTGAGTCACCATCTCTGGAAGTATTTAGAATATGTGTAGACATGGTGCTTAGGGATATGATTTAGTGGTGGACTTGGAGTAGGTAAACAGTTGGACTTGATAATCTTAAAGATCTTTTCCAAATTAAACAATTCTATGATTCTATACCTCTAGACAAAGCTTATTAATCAGAAAACAGAACATTTAATGAGTGCCATTTATACGAAAGCTAATGACATCAGTATTTCTTCTAGTTGTATATGCTTCAAACTTGCACTGTATGAGAAATTTAAGTTAATACCAAGTGCTTGATAAAGCATAACCCTGCCAAATGGAAAACATGTTTGCATTTTTAATGTTTTCCAGTTCTTCATCTAGTAAAGCAGGAGCTTTTAAATCTCAGCACTTAGGGGACCACATCTTTTCATTCTGTTTGCAGGAATTGAATTTGGCCCTCAAAATCTATTAAAACTTCTAAATAAGGGACCAATCTGGCCCTAAATGCATGCAGAGTTATTGATTCAAAGCACTAGTTTTGCATTATTTCATTGCTATGAAATCTTAACATTTGCCTGAAATTGCTTGAGTTATCAAAACAATTTCAAGCTAATATTATTAAAGCGCTTGATGCTAATAGTGTCCCTCATGATGCAGAAAAATACCAGAATACATTTCAGTTATGCTCAAAACAGAAAAGAGTAAAAAAGAAAAAAAATCCATAAAAATTCTAAACAGAAGCCATACTTGTAATGTTAGCCTGCTAAAACATTCATATGCTGCTGCTATTTAGGAAAGAAGTTAGCAATAGTCCAAGTTTAAGCTTGCATGATGAAAACTGATAGCCACCTCTCAATGCAGTAGTGTTTTCACATACCGCCTCTTTATTCCTAGCATATTTTAGCTCTTCATTCCACAGCTGATGTTCTTCTGCTTCCACTTCCTTAGTCAGCTTGTTAATGGTTTGCTGCAACTCATTTCTCTCGTGATGTATTCTCTCAATGTCAGCAACCGAGTACTTTTGGTTATCAAAGATGTGCTGGAGCCGAGCATTCTCCTGCTTCGTTGCTTCTACTTCCATTTCTAAGTTCACAAAACATTTGTGAAATGGATGTCAAGTACCACCCTATATAGCCAAACATAATATCTCTGTATTTTTATGAGTAAATAATATCTGTATTTCATTACTCAATGTACAAACAGCTATCACCCCCCCCAAAATATCTTTATTAGCAATGAATTTTGGAAATTTTAGTGTACAATGATGCTACAAATAAGTATTTCACTCTGCTCTGAAGCTGAGAATTACAATGATTTAAAGCTTATTTCTGGCTTCACTATCCCAGCTGTAACCAAGGTTTTCTTACCTGCTGTCTCAACTTCCTCATTAACACCTTCCAGTTTTTGATCAAGGATGGCTATGTGAGATTCCAAATTAGCCAAATAAGCCTGGTATTTCTGGACATCAGCTTGAAGAGATGATTTCACATTTCGAAGTGTTACTCTACGATCCTAGTAAATGGATGGGAAGAACAATCACTATTATATTAATCTAAAATAATTATCTGACTTTATAGACAAAACAATAGAGTAATTGGTCAACTTCAATAGTATAAATACAAAATTAAAGAACTTCAATCATTTTTTATCTCTATGACTGCTGAATTAAGTTAAGAGTCTTCAAAATAATAATTAAAAATGGCTGAAAAGATGGTTTGTACCTAAATTCGCACACTGCAGCATTTAGTCTTCGATTTGCATTAGGCATTGCTTAACAAAATTCTTACTAGAGGTAATTCACAACTCAAGTATTGTATACAAAGGGTAGCTAAAAATAAAGGCAAGGAAAGCTGAGAATACAAGCAGCACATTTTGCTCAGTAGACAGGAGTCTCCATTTGCCAGCTGCACAGCCACATTATGATTTTTAAACTTATGATGTAATCAAAGCAGAATCCATCTTTTCAAATAAAATATTTTCCCTAAAGTACATTGTTACCACCAAATCCTATGTTCCCATCCCATCCCATTGGAAGTTCTCACACTAACAGATCTCATTACCTGAAAATATCTGCACAATATCAAAAACAGTGACTGAAGACTCCACAGTAAATGTCTTGTATTATACTGCCATAGAATGTCATTATCTGGCCTAATTAAAATCTCAGAGCACTGAAAATAATTTCCATTTGTTGTAACATATCATCAGTATCTTCACTTAGTAATGGCAATAATAGAAAATTCAACTCCATGATATAAACAAGCATAGACACAATTAACTAACCGGCTCACTTTCCTTTTCTTTTTCTAGTCTTGCAATCTCTTCATGAAGTCTTTTGTTGTCAGCTGCTAAAGCTTCTATCTGGAATTCATCTATATTAAATAAATCCTCTGGGGGAAAGGGGAAAAAAAAAAGGGGGGGATGTTTACAAATTAATCACCTGATCTGAATATCTGTGCTTAACTTCAGCCCAGTAAATATCCATTATCTGGACAATTATTTTAAACTAAATAAAACAACAGCTCAAAACAACAACAAACAAAAAAAATCCAACTTTCATTACAAAGCAAATAAGCAAAAACCCCAAAACAAACAAGAAAAGAACTAAATTTTTCAGTTCTCATGTCATAAAAGAGCTCAAAATCATTCCTATGAGGTCAGAGTTCCCAAACTCAACCCACACTATAGGATAGTGTTTGCTAGCTAAGTTTCATCTGTTCCAGCTTCACAAGGTATTCTGATTTGTATACTCCTTTCTTATCCACATACTTCCTTGTCTCTTAAGATGTCTAAAGTCTCTTACTCATCAGATGTGCATCTTCTGGTAATATTTTTCTTTTTTTTAATTGTTAACTTTGTCAGACAGAAATGAGTAATTTGCACAGATGGAATTTGCATCTAAAGAATTATATACTGCTTTTCTGTCACAAAGCCACTGAATAGCATAGTGTTACATAGAGCTGGCAGCAGAGCATGACTTGTCTGTACTAGTGACAAAAATAAAAGAATTAAGGCAAATTAACCGAGACATACTTGGGAATTTCAGGTTCCCTTATGTCAGATCACTTGCACTTGTAAACTGAGCAACGCTGATGCTAGGAGTAAAGAAAACAGTAATGAAACATGAAAACTTACTTAATTTTGACTGCACTTCCACATCCAGTTCTTCAAAAGTATCATTCCCTTTCATGAAGTGCTCATAACATTTCACACAGTAGTCCATGAAAAGCTGAAAACAATTTGCTTTCATGTCAGTGCTGAAAAATATCTAAATAGTCTAAATCTGCTCAACCAATGGAATAAACAAACACCAAAAACATCTTTCACTGGTTTGACTGTGCCTCTGTAAAAATCAACTTTTTCTCCTTTTATACATAGAATGTCAGCAGACTACACGCAGGCAGAGGGAGGCATCTCAAATTCACATCAAGAATAATCTGGAAAGGTTTCTGATTTCTTGAAGCATATGATCCTCTCAGAGTAGTTTATAGAAACTGTAGGTCAGTTTTACATTCAGTAAATACGACCACTATAATTCAGGTGTGCAGATCTCAGAGAACTGATTTATAATTAAGGAAAGGTTACCCCAAAATAATGTACTGGAGACTTTAATTCACAGATCTTTCAGAGGCAATTGCACCAGTATTGTAAATTTTGTTTCAATATAACAGCACACATTTGTTTTAAAATTATTTTTACTTGTCAACTGTCAGGTTTGTAACCTTAGTCCAAAATTCTGATTTATTCTTATTTTTGCAGCTTTCTAATTAAGTGCTCTACTATATCACACAACCCCTTCCAAACATCTGCTGTGAGTTAACATAGTTAAATCTGAGTCATACAAATAACCTAATATCAATCAGAAAGAAAGTAGGCTGCTGGATTTTTAATGCCTGAATGATATTGCCACCCTGATTTGTGGCAAGGAAATTAGACATTATGACGCATTATTAAATGGTAAACTGAGTAGATATTGGCAGGAGCCACCACATTTATAATTAAGTCACTGTCTTTACACTGTACTGCTGTTGACTTTAGAAGACTCAAGCTCTAGTGAGAAATGTACCCAAGATTCTACTGAGACAATAAACAGCATAATGACTCCCTTTCTCCACAAAGGAGAATAGAAACAGCAACTCAGAGAATAAGGCATTTCAATTTAATACCCAGTGTTTAAACAGACTGGCCATGATGCCTGCTCAGGAAACCAGTTGATCAGGCTTTTTACATAGTGCTATTCTACTTCCTAGAGAGCTCTGTGAATATAAAACTGAATGGAATCTATAAATACTTAAAACTGTTGTGTTAGATATTGAAATGTAGTTGTTACAGCAGATGGCAAAAATAATTTGAACAATTCTGACAATCATACACTTTTAATAGTACCTTATTATGTACAATTCCATCATCCGTCTCCCCTCCCCAGTTCTGTCCTTCATCAAAAGATGGTGCGTTTTCCCTCGTGGCAGCATAAAACTGAAAGGCATAAGTGTACATACAAAGAGCAAGTGTGAAGACCCTCATTAGCTTTCATCTTAGCTTCATGTTCATAAAATCGTATGATAGAATGGTTTGAGTTGGAAGACGCCAACCTGGCCTTGAACACTTTCAGGGATGGAGCTTCCACAATTTCCCTGGGCAACCTGTGCCAGTGTCTTACCACTCTAACAGTAAAGAATGTCTTCCTAATTTCTAACCTAAATCTCTCCTCTTCTTGTTTAAAGCCCTTCCCCTTTGTCCTCTCACTGCAAGCCCTTGAAAAAAGTCCCTCCCCAGCTTTCCTGTAGCCCCCTTCAGATACTGGAAGGATATAAAGTGGAGTAACATTGGATTAGGATTTCAGCAAGCAGGATGTAATGGTCCTGCTTCAGAATGTGATCAGTCACGTCAGGGTAATGAGCTTGTGTTTAGTTGACTAAAATCACAGATGAAGAGGCATGAACTGGACATTTGACACTGCCAAGTTGCTTCGTTAAGTCCAATATGCCTTTTCAGCATAAAGATTGGGATTTCCATGTCTGCCTGATTCAGCATTGGTGAACTTCTGTTACAGATTCCAAGTTTTGCTCAGACCTGAGCTGGTAGCAACACAGTTACTAGAATTAAAAAAACCAAACAAAACCCTCCACCCAAACACACCCCCACCAGTCTATGTAACAATCACAGGACATTTGAATAGTTGCTATTGAAAATTCCATCCTTAGACTACAAATTTAGAAGACAGCTAATGCCACAAGATCTGCACTGAAGGCACATGATTAACTTTTCTCATTTATGTATGCATATGTTGTCATTTCCACCCCCCCTTCTCATACAGATTAAACCAGTGCATACAGTAAAGAAAATATCACCATATAATATGAAAAACCCAGTTCAAAAGTCACTCAAAGTAAAGCTAAGAGCTACCTCACAGATGGCAGGTAAAAACGCTACTTTTTTCTCTCCATAAACGTCAAACAAAGAGATTCTTAGAATGCATTTAAGACATCTGTATTGAAACTAACATTACAACCTGGAAAGTGGAAATATTTGGCTTAAAAAAGACAAATGCTACCTTGACACAATCAATTAACCAAACCAAAGCTGTCACGATCTGAGGCCATGTGTGTGGTGCTCCCACTGTGTACATGGAGCTTTTTGACAAAGGAAAGGGATACCTACAATGCAAAAGAATATACATTTTTAATAGGCATGGCAAACAGCAATGAAAACAAACCAGCACATTTTTATATGAAGATCAAGGCACAGAAGGAAGAATGAACCTAACTGTACTTTTACTGTACATCAAGGGAGATAAGCTGAATTCTCATTTTATTATGGGTTTTTCATTTTGTAATCCATAGTAGGAATATCTCAAGTCAGAAAGGACCCATAAGGATCACTGAGTCCAACTCTTTGCTCATTGCGGGGCTATCATAATACAACCAATATGACTTAACAGCATGGTCCAGATGCTCCTTGAGCTCTGGCAGGCTTGATGCCATAACCACCCTCTGACCACCCTCTCAGTGAAGAGCCTTTTCCTAATGTCCAATATGAACTTCCCTAGATGCACTTTCATTCCATTTCCCTGTGTCCTATTGCTGGTCACCAGAGAGCTCAGTACCTCCTGCTCCACCAGTCCCCTTGAGGAAGTCATAGACTAGTGGGGTCATGCATCAACCTTCTCTTCTCCAAGCTGAGTAAAACAAGTGACCTCAGCCGCTCCACATCAGCCTTGCCCTCAAGAGTTTTTAGCATCTTGGTCACCCTAACAGTTCCATGTCCTTCTTATATTGAGGCACCCAAAACTGCACACAGTACTCAAGGTGGGGCTGCACCAGTGTAGTAGTGCACCACCCTCAACTAGTCAGCTATTGAAGAAATCAACTTTTTTTTGCATATCCAAGGGTTAGGAAAAATTAAGGCCTCATGCAAAACAGTGTAAACTATTCTTTCATACATTCCTTAGCTCCTTCCTATTCAGCTTAGTACATTGCCTTGGTCTTGGTAACAGCCAGATCTTTCTTTTTCTGAAGCTACTATAGGAGGGGAGATGGGCACTGCAGTACTAAGGAAAAGAGGGTGACCTGTAAGTGTGAGGTGATTTATGATGAGACAAAGACCTCAAAGGAAAGGTAGCAAATATAAAGGAGAGAGCAAAAGTCCACTGGAAGATGCTTAAATCTCCAAACTGGGTGTGCAAGCCTGAAGGATTGTCCAATACATGAAAAGAAGCTGATACATAGGAGTCCTCTTCTTAAGCGACAAGATTCTGGCTTCTTGGGTCAAAGTAATTAGATTTAACATTACAAAGCAAGCTTCCAAGAGCTTATAGTTCTGCAAGCTCAAATATTAAATGTATTATGGTCTGAAAATCAGAGAAGAAACTTAAAGCTAAACAAAAGTGAAATAAAATCACAACATTGTAATTTCAGAGTCTCATCTGAATAAATAGGCCTATCTGTTCTCTCCAGCTTTCATGAAGAATTCTTGGCTTTTAAATTTCTAGCTGTACCATATTTATTTAGCACAACAGACTAACAATAAACATCTTACCCAAGCTCTTTAAAAACTCTGGGAATTTCCTCTTCAAATTTTGAGTCAGGCAGTTCGTAAGAAGGGCAGAGAAATCCATAGATAAAAGTGAAGATTCTTAGAAAGTCCTTAACTGATGGGGACTGGAGTGATTTCATGGAAACATTATGGGCATAACCATTCTCTGCAAGAAACTGAGAAAAAGAAACACGGCTTATTAGCCACTAAATAAAACCTACAGTTGAAACAATGAAAAATAAGTATTTTTATTAATATCTTCTATGCCTAATCATGTCAGTTTATATGAAGATAATAAGTTACCTCACAAAGCTGCTTGATACATTGTTGGATGAATGTCTTGTCGTGAAGTGGCCTGGGATCTTTGATCTTTTCTGTACCAAACACACCATACTGACTGTTGCGTGAACCTCCAGCCCCACTAGTTCTAAGGACAAAAAACAAGTACCGTTCTTGTGACAATACATACAAAGAAGAACTCTCTCAACGTTAAGTCACTGAAATCGCTGTTCTCCTGTTTATTTTGCATTTGTTATGCCAAGGCATGCCTGAAGGTCTCTTTATTTCAGATAAACAGAAAAACAAAATCAACCTGGAAACCACGATGCATACATACAACAGAGAGATTATTGCATTAGATTAATAATTGATTCAGTTTCTTGAAAGATGGTTTTATGGAGCAGAAAAACACCCCAAAGGTGAGAAAACAAAATGATGTGATTGAAAATAAAGATGAAAATATTTAAGGAATACTTAAAAGGAATAGATCCCTGCAACAGTGGGGTCCTATGAAAGGAGATGCCTGCAAGACATCAGAACACAGAAAGCCATGAACTAAACTGAAAGATTACAGAATTTTGGAAGGTTTGCATCTCAGAGAGATGAAACTAGGGCAGAGTGTGCTTGAGATACTACCCTTCCTTAAATAGGCAAATGTATTAAGGAGCTTTTAAGGTCTGCAGTGTGTATCATTCCCAAGAGAAAGAACAGCTCTCAAAGCAATTCCTACTCCACAGCATTATTGCTTAGTGGTCAAAGAGTGGAGAAAAGCAGACCTGAAGGACAGCTGGCCTCAGATCCATTACTCCCTCTAACAAAAGTCTATCAGAAAGAGAATTTACAAATTGACGAGGGACTGGTTATTGTTTTAATACAAAATACAGAGATGTAAAGCTATCAATACCTCTTCCCAAAAAAGCTGACTCTTCTTTCTGAAGTTCCAGGTGTAGGTTTGCTCATGCTCAGCTTCCCAAACGTACCTCTGTCCTTCCTGAGGGACAGTGAGAAGGATAGAAGTGACTATTTCTACCATTTCATCTTTTGCTCATGCAAGAAAACTATAAACACATGCATATAAGCCCAAGCAACGTCAGCATAGCAGCATCTCAGAAAAGTCAACTGATTTTAATGCATTATTTCTCCATTATCAAAATGGCTTCTGAGAGAGGATTTATAAGTGTACATTTTATAAACAAATGCACCCAGCCACCACCTACAAAGTATGTAAGGAAAAGTGTTACCATTTGAAATGTGTAATGGGTATACAAATAGATTAAAGAAAGTTTTCTACAGAAATGGAGCATAAGTGCAAATATCGTTGGTTGCAAGGAGTTTTCTTTTAGTTTTCAAACACACTACTGTAAATCTCTTCAGAGTTAATCTATCTATCCCTAGAAACATGATTGGTAACACTTACCTTTGAGGTGTTTGAAGATCCATCCTGTTGCTGTCCTGCACTCTCTGTGCCATCATAGACTGCCGACCACTGCCTCCGGCGATACTTGAGCTTCGTCTCATTGTGACTAACTGTAATTCACAACCCCTCAGTATTGGAGGATCTAGGAGTATTTGCTTTGTTACACACCAGAATAACTTTCTAAAGGGTCAGAATAAGCAAGTACAACTGTACTTTGGACCAAGCCGTGTGACAGGTGGTTTTCAGAAATACCAGGTTCTCTTTAAAAAACCAAAACCAAACAAACACAAAACAATAGGAAAAAAAACAAACAGTGAGTGTCAGACTCCAGACCTACATAGCAATAACCACAGCCTTTCAAATTAACTATGTTATCAATGAAAGTGCAGGATCTCGTTCCAAACCTATGACTTTGCCTTTGTTTTTATCTAGTCATCTCTAACCTACAGGTCGCAAAAGCAAAAGGGCTTAAGAAGCTTTTCAGTCCAATCCATTGGGAGGAAGGCCACAATAAGAAAACTTCTCTTCCTGGCAGTACTGCCAGCCACCTGTTCCTTAGGAACTAATTCTGAGCCTACTTATTGATTTTTGCCCGTGTCCCAGCATCATAGCACAACCGGAAAAGCTATTCTGAGGCAATATTATGCATATCTTCAGGTGATACACACAAAATGCAAATCAAATTGGAAGTACTGAACTGTCCCCACAGTGGTATTATGTGGGATCTTCAGGTAAATAGAATTAACTTTGCAAAAATGCCAACTCTTGCCCTCTGCAGGGTGCTCTCAAATGACTGAATTATAACAAGTGGAAAAAAACCTTAACCACCACCATTACCGAAACACATTATCAATAAAAACTGTGTTTCACAATCACACTTCTAGTTCCCTTCCTGTAAAACATGACGGAAGTTTAGCTTAGGTGCACTTCGCAGGGCAGTTTATCCATACCCTCCTTTTCTCTAGGGAAGAAATTGCATTCTTCCACTACTTTACGAGGGATTCGCCGCTGTTAGAATAAATTGTTTTCACAAACACACGAAACGACTAGCTTAAGAGCAAAGCTTGCTAGAGCCAACGCGCCAACAGGAAAAGGGTAGGAGCAGGGCATAAGGGGGCACAACTACACTCGCTTGCATTAACATCGCGTTTAAACCGTACCAGAAGCAAACAGGGAAGCCAGGGGCGTTCACACACCACTAGCAACAGCCCAACGCCCCGCACCGCCACGCAGGCCCGCGTCCTGCTCGCAGCGCTGGCTCCCCGGGGGCCGGCGGGCAGGGGCAGCGCCCGCCGCCCGCCCCACAGACAGCGGCCAGCCGGCTCCGGGGCTGCTGCCGAGCCCCCGCCCCACAGACAGCGGCCAGCCGGCTCCGGGGCTGCTGCCGAGCCCCCGCCCCACAGACAGCGGCCAGCCGGCTCCGGGGCTGCTGCCGAGCGCCCACCCGCCGCTCGGCACGGAAAGGCCGCGCCGCACGGACCCGTCCCGACATCCCAGCCGTTACCGTTAACGGCGCCGGCGCCTTCCTCTCGATTTCAAATCCGCGCGCCGACTGCGTCACGCCGCGCGCCGCAGCGCGCTGCCCCGCCTCGGCGCGGCCAATAAGAAGGCGAGGAGCGGGCGGGGGCGTGTCCCGGCCGCGCAGCCGCCACCGCTTCCCTTTCCGTCACGTCCGTACAACAAGATGGCGGCGCCCAGGCGGGGCGGAGCAGTGGCGGTGGGGGCGTGAGGCGCCGCTGTGCTGTGGCGAGCCCCTCTGCTTTTCCTTCGCCCGCAGCGAGGGGTAGGAGCGGAGGGCAGCTCCCTCCCCGCCCACCCACCCACCCCCGGTAGCGGCTGGGGGCCGCCGCGCCGAGCTTTCCGCGCCGGCTTCCACAGCTCCCCCGTTGGGGGCGGCGAGGAGGGTGCTGCGGCGCGAGGCCGCTCTCCCCGCGGGGCGGCGGTGGGACGTGGCGGGGACGGGGGTTCTGAGGGGAAGGCCCGAGCTGCCGGGCCCGGCGTGCCCGCACCCTGCGGCCCGGGCTCTGCCGCGCTTGTGCCGCGGCTGCCGCTGTCCTCCCGTCGCTGCTCCCGGGGGCTGCCCTCTCAAGTCTCGGCTCTTGCGTGCTCGCTGCCTCACGGTGCCTATTTCCTGGCTTGTTAAAAGAGGCATCTTAGAGTAAATCTGTGCTGTGTAAAGTTCCAAAAAAATTGTAAAGCTTGCTCGCTATGAAAAAAAAACAACGATGAAACGGCGATGGAGGGGAAGGCATCGCAGGAAAACCAGCTGAAGGCAGAAGTTTCTGCAGCGCGCCCTGTGCGCTCAGGGAGACGTCTCTTGGAAGATAAGGGCTGCTCTATTAAACAGTGACAATTCTGAAAAGGGAGCTCTTAAAAAAAAATTCCCACAGGAGTTTCCTCCAGGAAGTGCATATGATTGCTGGCTGCAGTTTCAGGGAGTTGTTTCTTCCTGAAGACGGGAGCTGTGATGTCCGTGGTCCATCGGCTGGCAGCGGGGTGGCTTGTGGACCATCTCTCTTTCATCAACCAGTGTGGCTATGAAACCTGTGACTCCTTTGCATGCCCGAGTAGTGCAGCCCTCAATAACTCTGTTGCTTCTACTGGAGGTTGTCATGCTACTTCTGGCGTTGTTGCCACCTCTTCGTGGAGAGGTGGTCCTCTTCTGGATCCTGGAGATGCAAGAGAAACAGAAGGTAAAAGAGCAAAAAAGAGATATGTGTTTCGGGATGAGTTCTTTGACATTTCTAAGCCCCATATAGCTGCAGCTCCTGAGAAGCAGCTGTGGCAGGGATGCCCAGAGGTGAGTGGCACAGAAGTACAGACCAACAGCAGCAGAGAGGAACATCAAGACGGAGCCAAGAGTGAAGCTGGAGATTGTGTTGCCAGTGCTAGGAAGGTATGTTCTCCATAATACAGTAAATGACAAAAGCTCCTGGTAAATAATACATCACTGACACTGGGTTGCACATTTCAGTTTCCTGAGGTTGTGTAGTAGAGCAGGAACAATAGATTTTAAGATGCATGGTAAATGTAAGTACTCATGAGGGTAGCCTTGTGTCCCTTATGTCAGTAACATACATCCTGTGACTCAAAAGCAATCTTCTGATACTGTGGTCAGGTACTTGGACTGAAACTGTGGCAACTGTCAAGATTGTGCAAGTAACAAGAAGGACAGTATGACTTTACTTTCAATATGTAGATTGTTCAGTACTGTTCCTTTTGGATCAAACAAAAAAGGGAGTCACAGGTCTAAACTAACAAATGGAATAATGTAGACCTAGTCATTTTTTTCCTGTTATTAGTAAACTGCACTTGGCAGCTGAACAAATACCTTCTTGTGTGGGCCCAAAGGAGGCATGAACATGAACTGTGGCATGCACTAGGTACCTTCAGATCCCAGAGCCATGAGTAACATAACTACAGGTATTATGAGTAACATAACTAGGTATTTTGAGAGCATATTTTTTGCTTACTGGACTTATACTTGTGTTAGAAAAAGAAAGAGATGAAAAGATTCTTTTGCTTTTAAAGGAGTTATTTTGTAATTCAGGTTCTTATTTTTTATTTTTTTTCCTTTTCATTATGGAGTAACAAGGATTTTCTTTTTTTTCCCCACCGTTTGCTCATTCTGCAGAAACGTAAAAGGAAATGTGTATACAACCAAGGTGAGCTGGATGCCTTAGAATACCATTCAAGGGTAAGTTTGAACAACGGTATGTTTTGCAAGACATATTACCTGACTTTGGACTGTGTATGGAGGGCAAGACATGGCTGCAGACAAGTTCTGTTCTTGTAGCTTGTTCCAGTAATGGAAAGGTCATCTCTCTGGTTCTTAAATGTTGTGCTCCAAGATGTCCCACTTCTGCTAATGAGGAAAGATTCTTCCCTCTGGGCTTTTACATTGTTGTACTAAGGCATCATGGACGAATTAGAATTCAAGTTTCTGTTCACAATCACATCAGTGATATACTGGTGAAGTTACAAGTGTGTTAGTAAATCATAGAAATATAATATGTGGATAATACTTGATGTATTCTTACTGCTTTCCTAAGTAGTGATATGGACCTGAACTGGGACCTACACTCGCTTTCTTTTCTCTGACAAATGTAGTAATTTTATTGGGCTTTTTGTTTGATTTTGTTCCCCTTGGACTATATTTAAATTACTACATTTTTCTTCTTTTACATGACAACAATTTTGTGGTAAACATGTACAGCTTGCTAGAATACAGTGTAGAGATGCTGTAATTATTGTGAATAAGCTCTGAATGTGCAGAATTGCCTTTAAGGAGAGGGGTTTGAAGTTCAACATCAAATATAGGTTTTTAAGTATGAAAACCTTTCAACTAAAAGCCATTTAACAATAGGAATAAGGGAAGAAATAAAGAGAAGTCTGATATCTTGGAGAGCTGTGTAACTTCAGATAATTTTTGGTGAATATGCAAAAAAGACAGTTTTGAAAAATACTTGATCCCAGTTAGCCTCCAATATCATTCACTAATTAGAGTATATTGGGTTTTTCTACTGTATTTCAAGTGTTAAAGGCTGACTAGTAAATTCAGATTATTTTGGCACTTACTCATATATTTATAATTGTTTTCCAACCTCCCCCTTCCCTCCTCCTGATTTATGTCTGCCAGTGAAAACAGGCATTGAATCTGTGTGAGTTTCAGTCAGAGTCAACATAGGGAATAATTCAAAATATGCTAAATTTCTTCAACAACATTTGTTTAAACTACTGTTTAAATTGCATATAGTAGAGAGGCTTTGTCCACCTGTGAATTAACTTGTGTGTAAGAAGAAAAGCCATCTGTGTTAATTCAGCTGTGCAACTTGTTGCATTTTCAAAGATAAATGTATTAATTCAGTTAAAGCAGTATGAAATTTTACTATCACAAGCCTAGGTACTAAAAATTGTGACTCTGTCCCCACAGATATCTAGGTGATGGTCCTATTAAAGAATGAAAAAAAAAATAAATCCTCCCCCAGTTCATTTGGAAGTTGTAATAAGGAGTATTTTGTAAAAAATATCTTGTAAAGTTGAGGATTCTAGAATCGAGCTTTAGGAATCCTAAAAAGCATTTGAAACCTTTGATAAAGCCACTGTAACTGGTGACATTGCTATGCTAAATGAACAAAAATGCCTCATTGGTAATTCAAAATCATAAAGGCTTAATGATTTGGGAATAAACTAGGTCTCCAAATGCTGTAAAGGAGGGGTGCTGAAGTGAATGAGAGTGTATATAGATCCAATAATCTTGTCTTCCTGGACTCAACGGCAGATCATTTGAGAGGTGTGTCACTTAGAAAAGTTGAAAAAAAATTATAGTAATTTAATTTGATTTACTTATTGTCTTTCCATATTACTTTTAAAATGCACAGGCTATTGTTTTTCAAAGAGAATTAAAATGTGGAGAAATACTGGTTGGCTGTTTTTTTTAAAACATGTTTATGGACACAGTAACTTGAAATTAGATTAAAATTTGATCATTTGCTTCAAATTAATTCTTTGCAATTTATGTTTGTTTGGAATAATAATATTCTACCTCTATTGTCTATGAAATGTTTTATTTGGTATTCTCTCACTCTTTCTTTCTTCAGGCTTCAAATAATTGCCACTTCACCAAAAAAAACCAATAAAAATTAGTATGGCTTCATCAGCATGCCCCTGTAGCTTTTGAGACAGTGTTCTTGGTATTTGGCAAAGATCCTTTTCCATTCTGCAGATTGAAAATGTTTGGTTTCTCTCTCTTATTCCCTCATCAAGTAGATTATTGAAAGATTATTTATTTTTCCCCTGTTTCTTTATACAGGTCAGGAAGCTCATTTGGGAAGGCACTTTGCACCTTGTTCAAGAAGGACTCAAAAGTGGTTTTCTTCACCCTGCTACTGCAGAGCTCAGTAGCAGGAAGAATGTTGTCCCTGGACACACTGGCTGTGGATTGGCTGAATTATGTGAAATGGCAAAGCAGTTTCCATCTGTGAATGAAAGTGACCATCAAGCTGTACATGTGCTAGATGATGAAACCTCCATTCCAGAGCAGGACGTGCTTTCGTGTGTTACAGAAAACAGCTCAAACTGGGCGAAGACAGTTGTCTTAATGGGGCAGAAGTATTTGGTGCCACCAAAAAGCAGTTTCCTTTTATCTGATATTTCATGTTTGCAGCCCCTGCTGAACTGTAAGTGTCTTTAGGCATTAGAAATTACCGCTTCTCTCCTGCTGAGAATAGCAGTTAACGTAAATATGACTAAGGACTCAGTGAACAGATTTTAATATACAGCATCACACTGATAGGAGATGCTGCTGCAAGCTTTGAAAGTGGTATTTCTAATTTTGTGCAAATAGGTGAGGTTTTTCAAAGGAATCTTGAATGTTTATGAGCTCATGTCATGGTGAGGTTATCTGTCTCGCCTTTAAAATCTATCCTTTAAAAATCTCAGCCACTTACGTGAAGCCCAAAATACAGCAGTTTGTGAGCGTGTTCTGAGCCACTGTTGAGTACAGAAGTCATGCAAATACACTAAATTGGGACTAGCTGTGCTGCTGGGTCCCTGTTCCACAGGATGAGGCTTTAACATAGGTAGGACCATGCTGCTGCTGGGGTGATGTTCCTGCTATATTCATTTTTAGCTGGATTAGACCATGGGAGAGGAATGAGATGATGCACTTCAAGGATTCCCTTACAGATTCATCCTGGTCAATGACAGGGTCTGTGTATATAGGCATAAACTGATTGTGGAACCAACGCCAGTGTCCCCCAAAGAACTGCTGCACCCAACTCTAGGTGAAGGCCACTTTAGCAAGAATATGAGTAGCAAACACAAGCTGACTTCTCAGCTGCTACATTTCACAACTGAGGGTACTGGCTTAAGTCAAAATCAGTGACAGGGAAGTGGTGGGATTCTAGGATTAATAGCTCCTCTAAAAGTAAATCAGAAGCTATCCAAGCCAGTATTCTCAATCTTAATGGGCCATGCAGAAAGCTTTAAGCTGACAATAAGCAACAATCTTCACTGTGCTTCACCATTCTATTAACTTTCAATTTGACTATTATTACTAATCAGAACTAACATCAGACAGTCTTACAGGAAAGATGTTACCTGTGAGCAAGAGCTGGTGATTACTGCTCTATCCTCTAATCAGTAATTTTAGATTTATTAGTTATATATATTTCTTTCTCATATGCAACTTATATATTCATGGTTTTATTTTTTTTAAGAAGAAGGAATGCAGAAGGTAGAATCTTGTTATCAAAATAATAGTAATTATAGCCAGTTGTCTTCTTTCAACTTTATGAAAGAGGAAGATCACTATTTTCTGAATCACAGCTATGCACATACCAAGTTTCAATTCTCCCAGAGGTCAGAGAGCAGTCCAGAAAATTTGAGAAAATGCTTTTTCAAGTAACTAACAGTGAATATTAATAAAATGCCATGACTTTAGATTTTTTTCATGTATTTATTTATTTTTATTTACTTAGAAAATCTAGTGTCCATTTTAATTCCTATTTTTCTTCTTCCCTTTCACCTGCCAAAAGAAGATTATTTCTTGCTTGTCAGCCCACTCTCAGTATGAAACCTCCAATGTTAAGAAAGGAATAAGATGTAGAAAGCGCATTTAATGGACATTAAATATTAAGTTGTTATTAGCTGTTTAAATAATTAGCATCAGACTCAAAGAAGGAACAAATATATTCTGTGGACAGTATAAAATTAAAGAGTCATGTTTTTTTTCATGGACATGTCCTGTATCCTCTATCTTCCAGCTAAAGTAAATGCATCTTGTCCCATGAAAACTCTTTCAGTTCTCTTCTTCCTGTCCATTAATTTCCATTTCACACACTGGGCCTAGCTCTCTGTCTCTCTTCATCTCCAGTAGTGCAAAACACAGTTTTCCAAGGCTGGTTTGGAGCTTTTCATGTCCCGTTTGGCCTGCTGAAAGATCAGACAGCACGGGAATCTTGCATTCAGGACTGCAGACTTGCATTCAGCTGGTTGCCTTATTACAGAGTTTCTCTTAGGAAGTGTGGAGAAATTTTCATCTTTGAGACTTTTTACTCTTCTATCAGTTTTTTTTTTTCTTTTTTTTTTCTGGAAGTTCTCAAGATGTTGTAAATTTCTTGGAGGGATCAGACACAGATCACATAAATGTTCTTTCAACAAGCATGCTATAAGCCTTTCAACTTCTTATCTGGAAAGAACAGAAGAAGGTTGCAGTTTTGCTGTGTAATTGGCTCTTTAGATGCTGTCTGTGTGGGTAGCTAAGCCTTCATCAGTTTTAACTAGTAGATTTATTTTAAAACTAGTATTTCAAAACTAATTTACTGGCACTTTTTTTTTTTTGTAATTTCACTTTCCAGACAAGAAGAAGTATGATGTAATTGTGATTGATCCACCATGGGAGAACAAATCTGTTAAAAGGAGTAACAGGTAAATTTTATTGTCAAATCAAACCAAGTTTGTAATCTTTGCTTACAATGAGTAATGAACATTTTAATATACTGGTGTAGTCCAAGACCAATATAACTGAGACTGTAGCTTAAACTTGTAAATATTTTGGCACATGCCTACTTTCTATCTGTGATGTGTCTCAGGGGTTTCACTGAAATGGCTTGGATATTTTGTGTTCACAATATTTGCAAGACTAGATCTTAAATTACCTAACTGGTGAGAGAACATTAGTCATTGAGATTTAAAAGCAAAGCAACTGTTTATAAGGCCCAGATCATGCAGATATTAATTTGAAATTAATGGGGTTACTTTAATGGGCATAGAACTAGATAAGTGTTTAAGTATTTCCTGGACTGAGGTTCAATTTAGAAGTTTTAGGGTTGATTTTTTGTTGTTTTGATTTTAGTTTGAGCTTCAGCCTGATGGGTAGAAGAGGGAAAAGTGATAATGCAGCATTTATGTCCTCAAGTGCAATAGGAACTTTCTTAGTACTGTAGTTTATGAACTCATTAACTTAAACTATTATGGGCTTCCTGCTCCACTGAGTAACATCAGGCTTATGCCAGTGGAGCTCTCTTGATTACTGTAGAATTGTATCCATGTAAAAGAAGGGCAAACAGGAAATACGGCCATACAGCTTTCTAGAATAATGTCTACTGTAGCTTTTGAAGCTTGTTATGAAAATGTAATTTGAAGACAGACAGACTAATTAGGTTTTTAGTTTGAAAGTCCTACATAAACCTCTAGAAACCCAGAGTTAAATTCATCCGAGTGCATTTCTTAACTGTGTAAGTTACTTAAAGGAAAACTGTAGTTATTCACAAGCATGAACTAGCCAGCAAGACCTTCTCACCCTTAGAAAATAAAGGCAAAAAGTGGAAGCACAATTGCTGCTGTAAGATACCTTGTTGATGGCTTATCTTTTTAAAGTATTTCATGTCTGGGTAGCGAATTTTGTATTCTCTACTTGGAGTCTACTCCAAGAGGTATTTTGGATTTTATCCGTGTTACCCTTTTCTCACTGTTGCATTGCATAGGCATCCCAGGTACCCATTGGTTACCAATTCCAGTAGGCAGTGTGCCAGTGTTCTTGGTACTGCAGGGTGTAGGTTCCATGAATTGCAACTGGCTAATAGTGCAGAATAGCATAATGAGAAAAATGGTAGAACAGGACAGAATCTGGAAAGTGGAGTGGATTTGCTGATGTGGCATACAGCTAGCTCAGAAATGTGCAGAACTGTTCTGAATAAGCTAGAGAACTTTTACCATGAATAAAATAATAACTTCTGCAAATAATTGGAGAAGTGATTACTCTTTTCTGACCTTTTAACTTAAATTAGTGTTGCCCTTAGGCTTGTAAATGACTCACCTGTCAGTCTCAGTCAGAAGAGCAATTGCTTATTATGAAAAGTGAATAATGTTACATTGACTAAAGAGCTACTTGTCACTAAAAAGCTTTTTTCCAGCATAAAGATGAGAGAGTTAAGTTACATATGATCGTTCTTAAATGAAACATGGGATTTTAGAATTCACAACTCATGATACTCTATTTGGGGGAATAGTAGATATATGAGGCTAAAGGTTCTGCTCAGTAAAATTTGAGTGTGTACACTAATGATTTTATACCAGAGTCCATTAGATTTGACCACTGGGTGTCAGTCTTGAACCATTTTTATGACGTGTTTTCAGGAGATAGTTCTTGAAACACCTTGGCTGTTTAATTCTTTATCCATTTCTGTTGCTTTGTGATTTTTGTATTTGGTATATGCTAACTTGCCTTTCTCACTGTACTGGCATATAGATACAGCTACTTGTCTTCGTGGCAAATCAAGCAGATTCCTGTACCAGCACTAGCGGCTCCAAATTGTCTTGTAGTCACGTGGGTGACTAATAGACAGAAGCATTTACGTTTTGTTAAGGATGAACTTTATCCTTATTGGTCTGTGAAAACACTTGCTGAGTGGCACTGGGTCAAAGTAAGTTCTCAGTTTGTTTTGTTGCTTTCTTGGAGACTGATAGGGCTTGCGCTATGACAACTTACATTTTTACCATTTGTCTATTTGTTACCACGTGCTTTTGTTTCTGAAAGGTATAGTATCATTAGTATCTTTCTCTATATCAAAGAAAATGACTCAACAAAAATGCAGTGGAAGATTTTTGTACCTAATTTTTAACTTCTTTATGTCAGATTACTAGAGGTGGAGAATTTGTATTGCCTTTGGATTCTTTACACAAAAAGCCCTATGAAGTTCTTGTACTGGGGAGAGTTCAAGGACATGTAAAGGAAGCCTTGAGGTATGCCAGACTACTTATGGTAAAAGTATTTTTAGAGGCTGCTAGGATTTTCTTTGTACATATTGCTTATTCATTATGTAGTGTGATGTCCCAAAATCTTCTCTTCATGTCAAGTTTTGACTTACTTTAGACATAAAAGTAACCTTACTAGCTTTGGGATGAGGGAGGGCTTTAGTGAGATTAAGGGATGGAAACCTTTGTTACATATATCTGTCTGTGTTGGGAAATGGGCTTAGATAAAAGCCTTGTGCACAGGGCTTTATTTGCTGAGAGGCTCTCATGGATCACGAAGCCTTGGCACAGGCAGACGCCAGTTTGGGGATGCTGGTGTTTTTCGACATGTAAGAACACAGAGGACTACATTGTTTGTTCTCTGTGGCTTTTTATGGCTATTGTTAACCACATCTTGGTTTATGAAATCATGGAGGTTTTAAACATCTTTTTGTATTTTATGACGGAGCACCACTTAACTTCCCTTACACTTACCTGAAGTTTGACTCTGAATGAACATTTGGTGTTTCACCTCACATCTGAAGTAGCTCTGTGAGAGCTGCAGCATCACATTTGGTGGTATCAATTCTCACGCTTCTTTTCTTGTTCCGATTTATGCAACAGGAAATCTGAAGATGTACTTCCAGTTCCAGAACATAAGTTAATTGTCAGCATACCCTGCAGTCTGCATTCACATAAACCCCCTCTTACTGGTATGTTTTTGTTGGTGTCTAAAATTTCTGTAGGGCATTGGACTTGGATGTCTGAAATGGATATGTTTATGTATGAAATGCCTTAATTTCTCTCATGGCAAGCAGTTTTGCCCAGCAGGACTTGTGGTTCCTGAACATTAGTTAAAATGTTATCAGACACCTCAGCCTTGGTCTCTAAAAATGAATGTGAAAAGTAGAACTTCCTGGATTATTATGTAACTATTTTGGGTAGAAGTGTAAGGAAAAGTTAAATTTTTAAAAACTTGATTTGAAATGCTGCAGGAACAGCTTACAGGCACTGTATGTATGAAGTTATACCAAATTAACTAAAGTGCTTTCTGGGAAAGGGGGGAACTTTGTGAATATATAAATTGGGATAGCTTCTACTTAGTCAATAAAAGCAGAACCTTTTTCTTTACTATGTCATCCTGGAAGAAATGTTTTTAGTTCTGCCTAAGTTTCTTATCAGCCTACAGTACAGTTGTGCCTTTAAATCCAAAAACTTAATTATTTTAAAACTGGTAGCAGTAGGCAACAAATAAGGCATGCTCTGCTTATTTCTGGGGAACTGTATTTAATTTACTGAAACTGATGTAGTAACTCCAGCCAGCCAGTTATCATGGGCATGAATTAAACTTTTTAGAGTTTAATCCAAAGGATTTGAAGATTTGTGTGTGATATGTTACCTTTTGCACATGGTTCTGGAGTATTCTTACTCTAATTTAATCAATAGGAAGTTGTACTACTTTCTTCGCTATAGCACCTGAGTGCCTTGCAGTGCTTATGGTAAGAAACATTTAATACCTCTCACAAAAATGGTTTCATCCTCCCCCAAGGGAACACTCATGATGTACCTGCAGATATTGTGGGTGCTTGTGGTGCTAGGTAATCACATCAAAAAAGGCAGGGATAAGAAAGGCATAAAGCTGTTGGAGAGGAGAGGCATCACACTTCACTGACATGCTTTCCTTTTTCCCTTTCCAAGGAACAGAACAATTTTTATTAAGAAGCTGATCTGGACTGGTGTTAATATGTTCAGAAAGGCTCTAAAATTCATATGTTTGGCTTGTATTTATTAAAGTAACATACCTATGTATACATCTGTTAAAAAACTAGAAGACACATACTTTGGTTAGTTAAAGAAAAAGGGCAGTTCTAGGAGGTTTTTTTTGCAGTTGTGAAGCCACATTTTTAAAAATTAGGGCTACAGCAGGAAGTATGTGTGTTGATTCAAGCTAATGAATGGTAGGGTAGTGATTTGTGAGATGGCCACCTAGGGCCTCCTCAGAAAACCGATACTTAGTGGCACACTCAGACACAAACAGGAAGCTTCTGAGGTATCCAAGGGTGCAAAACAGCAGTTTCTATGTATTATAGAGAATTCTAGTGCCAAAATGGTCCTCAGAAAAATTATTTTGTAGGGCAGAATCTAGAAATCATACTGGGAAATCTTTCATAAATTATTATTCTGAATGGGTTTTAAAATAAATTGTGTATGCTAACTTATGCATTTCTTAAATATTTACTTGAATGCTGTAATTTAATACCATTGTGCAGTATTTGTTTCTATTTGAAAAATGAATTTACTGTTGAGAAATATGAGTGATTTACAAGTTTTTTATAAAAATCCACTTGTGTTCTACAGTTTTGGCAGCTCCATTTAGAACATGTTTATAGAATGAAAAGGTAGACCATAAGACAAAAGCCAATTGCTGATGCTTTGACTTCAGTGTTGTAAAAGGGCCTCTCTTTCGTTATCAGACAATATTCTCAAGTGGCCAGTAGAGAGCAGCTGAGCTACATCCTAGAGTGGTTCAGAAGAAATTTGAACAGAATCAGAGAGTTGGCAGTGGGGGAGAAGGACACTTGATGAGTCACACACATTTTTTATGCTTTGTTTAAGTAATAACAAAGCCAAAAATATTAGTATTTACGGATGCTGTCTGACACTTTATTTCTTGTTACTTCTTTAAGGGCTGCATGTTGATACATATGTAGCTACTTAATGAATAATTATGACAGTTTATCTCTCTGGGGAAGAGAAAGATGTAAATTAAAGTGAGCCATCAAAAAGAGATGTTTGGGTTCCTGCAGTTCATTTAACCATGAAATTGTGGCTGTCGAGATTTTTGGTGATGCATGTGCTGTGTTGAATACTTAGACCTTTAATATGTAATTGTAAATGTACTTAAGCTTCTTTATGCAAATGAAATTTTATTACTCCTGGTTTTGATTCAAAAGGTTTTCTTCCTAATTCAATTCAGTATTGTTCTTAGATATAGAAGGTATTAAGTTACATAGAGAATATGAAGTAATGTAGACATCTTTTTTTTGCTTTTTCCTGTTTTATAGATTATTCTTGTTATAGCCATTACTCCTCCAGCTTTTAAGTACGTATGTTTACTGATATAAACAACATTGTCATATAGGAGTATGCCTAAGCACACCAAAATTAATTCTTGGCTATGTTCTATCCACTTGGCATATCTCCAGCAGAATAATGCAATGGGAAATCTTGGGAACCCCCATCTTTTGTACCAACTTTGACTTGTTAGGCTGCATTATTAAAGTGTTTTTAGAAGTAAAAAGAAGTAAATGCCTTTTGTTTTCTTATGCACCTTGTGAGCCCTTAGTGTTAGACTAATTGATAAGTACATTGTTCAGAAAAGATGCAGAGGTGTAAAACCATTTTTGTGCTGAGTTTCACTTTTTTTTGATACTGCTTTGTTGAGGGAGTAGACAAACTAGACAATGATGACCTCTACATTGCAAACCCTTTCAAAGGGTTACTATGCAATGAGTTTCATCTTGTGCTTTGCGCTTTGCATGGCTCACAAATTGGGCAGTGAAAAGCCAAGTTATTTTCACTTGATGTATCTAATTTGGCACATTCAGAAGGTAAGGGGAAACTTGCTTATTTCAAAACTTATTTCTCCTGTTGATGATTTAAACTTTTTTAGCAGCATGCATCTTCAGTATCCTTTTGGGATTAAGAGGAGGCAGGCATGGTAAGTAGCCTGCCTGGCTGCTGGGTTGCACTTCAGAAGGAAGTGTGTTTTCTGGAAGGTCAGTGTTATATCTAACAGCTGGCTTTGTGGTAGCTTTGTGTGTCCTAGGCCATTAGATGCATGAGTATAGGTACTCAGGGTGCTGTCATTGTGTTTATGACACCTGCAAGTGATAAGAGTAAACTGTGTGTTGTCTGTTTAAGCTGTTTATTGTCACTGGTATCTGTAAGCAGATAGAAGTAATTGTGGTGGTTTTTTGTTTTTTTTTTTTTCTTTTTTGAGTCTATTCCTGTGATAGAAAAACATAATACTTAAATAATACAGATCCTTTAACATGTTTTCAGAGGCAAAATCTCCAGAGTTTGCTTAAGGGCTGCAAGTCATATCTGTGTGTTAAGGTAGCCTTCTGGTGATATAGAAGTTTAACAAAGAAGCTATGATTTATAACTTGAACACTGAATTTTCCTATTTTCAGGAAACCAGTGTAGTGAGATTTTATGTCAATGAAATACAGATACATTATTGCCCTCTTGATATGGTAATTTCTATTGCAGAGCAAGTTACTGCCTGATGTGATTATGTAAATACCTACAACCTAGCAATGAAAAATACTAGAATGTGATCTTGAATAATTTGTATTCTGTCTCTGTTTTTTAAAAAAATGTGAATGCAAAAAAGATGCTCTCTCTGTTAGCAGCAACATGGGGGATTCCTGGGACTTCCTTTCAAATTCTATAACCAAATCGATCTGAAGATTGGCATGAGCTTCCTGCTTCTGCTGAACAAACCTATTTTTTGGCTACCTCTCTTTTGCTTTCTGACGAACAAATCTTGAAGATTCATCGAATCTCCTAAGTGTGCTTTTAAAATATGTTCTCTTAGGCATAGAAGTTGTTGGTACTCAGTAAAACTGCTTTTGATCACTAGACTTAATGCTGCGGTGGTATTTTTAATCTGTACATTTAAAGAAGAAATGTTAATATTGCTAATGTGCTCTTAACAAAATTTTGTCAACTAAATATTTGCTTCGTCTATTTAGAAGCCTATATAAAGCATAAAATAGTTCTGTTTTGGTTTTAGATGGAAAGGGGAAAGAAGTTGAATAAAGCCTGATTCTGCAGTAAGTTCTACATGATCTTGTGACCATTAGGGTCAAAAAGATACCCTACATGTCAGGATCTGCTCACAGAGAGTTTATTGAATGCTTTAGAGCTGTGCTTTCCACAGTCTCTCCCTTATCTTATGTGGAAAAAGTGCAACCTTCTGCAACAAGGGCTTTCTTACATGATGAAGAGAATAGATGTTTGGAAGCCTTTTGTTAACATCATGGAGTCATAGATTGGTTTGGGTTAGAAGGGATCTTTAGAAGGTCATCTATTCCAGCCCTCTGCCATGAGCAGGGACACCTTCAACTAGATCAGGTTTCTCCGAACCCTGTCCAACTTGACCTTGAATTCATTTCCAGGAATCAGACTTCTACCACCTCTCCAAGCAACCTATTCCACTGTTCCTGTTCTACCCTCATTGTAAAAAATTTCTTCTTAATATTTAGTCTAAATCTATCCTCTTTCAGTTTAAAACCATTACCCCTTGTCCTGTCACTACAGGCCCTGCTAAAAAATTTGTTCCCATCTTTCTTATAGGCCCCCTTTAATTATTGAAAGACTGCAATTAGTTTTTCCTGGAGCCTTTTCTTCTCCAGGCTGAAAAACCCCAACTCTTTCAGCCTGTCCTTATAGGAGTGGTACTCCACCCTTCTGATCGTGTTGCCAGCAAATTTTGCACAAGAAATCCTTAACTAAATAGAGCATTGAAAAAGAACAGTAAGTTTTACCGCATTTTTTTAATATAATGGGTTTGCAAAATGATATAAGTGGTGTCTAATTAGTTGAACCCCTGTGACACCAAACAGCAATGCTCAGTGCAAGTTTTCTGTCAGAATGTACGTTTTCCTCCAAACTTTCCAGACTGTCTCTGCAAATGTTAGACTTATTTAAACATTTTAGCTTGTCTCTAAAAGCAGGTTTTTAGAATGAGATTCCTGCTGGTAGCAGTGGTTTTTTTAGACTGAAAGCTGCCTTGATGATAACCCATCTGAGACATTCATTTGACATTTGTGAAGGATTAGGAGAAGGGTTGTTTATATATATGCCATGCCAAAATACAAGAAAGCCTGGAAACACCATTACAGAAGCGTTTTGAATGGATTGAAGCTTTGGAAGAGGAGATTGTGTAGGCAGGATATGTATCTGGGGTTGATTAATACCCACTGGAAAGTGAAGTGGATGCTAGTTTCTCTGCAGCAGGAGCAATCCACTGGCAAACTTGATGCAAAAAGTCCGAATTTGGATTGCATCAAAAACCTCAGACTCTGATGTATGCTGATTGGATGCATTTTTCCTTTCTGGAATTATTGTATCTGAAGAGACTGTGTCAAGCAACATAATGTGGATTTATGAGTTGTTTTTTTAAGATACAGAAATTCTGAAACCACTGTGAGTTCTGAACAGAAATGACCAAGATATCCCTTGGAAAAGGAAACGATTTCATAGTTTAACTTATTTTGTTCTCAGTTGCAAAAATTAAAACTTAACATGTAATTTTTAGTATAGGTATCTTTTTCAGTCTTTTTGTCACCTTTTTAAAGTTGTGTATTCCTTAAACTTTACATTTTTATATGTAAAATCTTTGTAACTGTTTCCTGAAACCTAGTTAAGATGTTGTTTAACGCAGCCACAAACTGAATGGCTCTGTATGACAAGTAACATGTTTAATGATAAAGTCTTTGGAATTATACTTTTCAGGGGAAATGCAAGATCTCTCTATCACTCCAAGAATACCAGTTATAATCAATGACAGAATTCATATTAATGACAAGCATCTATTTATTTGGATTTAAGTAGTAAAAATGCCTAACTGATTTATTTCACTCAATTAAAGAGCACCGTTATATAACTATTTCTTCTGTTGCCAAGTTGATATTGAGAGGAAAAGAAGTCCCTGCATTTTTATAGTCTTTTTAGTGCTATGCTTATTCAAATGGTGTTTCTTATTCTACCTTTTAACAATTGTCATAAAAAAAAAGCTTTTATCCACTTTAAGATGTGAAGGAAAAGAGTGTGATCTTAATTAAGGAAAGGTTTTATGTATTTTGAAAAATGTTGCCCCTGTGTTAAAGGAGCTAAGTGAGTCTTTAGGAGGTGTTTGGTTGATATTAGTGAAAAATTCAGAACTCATCTATATGGAGGCTGATATAAATCCTCATTCCCTTTCATCCAAATGAAAACCAATAAATCAAGGCTATTGAAGGCCTTGACAGTATTGTTCAGAATTTCAAGGGCACTTACTTAAAATTACTTTCTCACTATAAATAGTCTAGCTGTTTGATGAAACCTCTGAAATTAATTTGCCATCTCTTTTTTTAATGAAGCATTCATTTTTTTCATCCAGAGTAGCACAGGGGATATTTTATTTGTTTACTATTGTTATTTTTGTCTTTGTCACTGTTATCTCCTTTTTTTTTTTTCTCTTGCACAGGGGTTCTGGCAGAGTTTATCAAGCCAGATGTGGAATGCTTGGAGTTGTTTGCTCGCAACCTACAACCTGGCTGGACCAGCTGGGGAAATGAGGTTTTGAAGTTTCAGCATATTGATTATTTCACTCTTCTGCAGAATGAAAACTGAGTTGGGTCTTGTAGCTTAATTCTGAAATTCCATCCCCTCCCCAGCAGCCTCTCAAACTTGCCATTATTACTGGTGGTTTCTCAGAAGAGAACAGAAATAAAAGCAATTGCATTTCAGTTAAAATTCTTTAATACTATCTCCAGTTTGTACAAGCTGGTCCTGTATTTTGATGATCTTGAGATACTTAAATACTTATGTCGGAATGTAAGTCCATCCCTGTTTTGTTTTTTCAAGCCTCAAGAAAACAAATGTGTTTTAAAGTATTCTCACTGCAGCTGTTGTCTCCCAGCATCATAAGTGCTACCATGTTGCACTTGTAATGTGTTAGTTTTGAAGAACAATAATGTATTATCACTGAAGATTGGCAATGAAAGTAAACAGTTCTGAATTACCTATGTTCTCATAAAGAAGATGATTTTTGCAAAACAGTGGATTTTGAACTAAAATAATGACAAAGGCAGTGGATCCTCTTACGTGTTTGTGTCTCTCATGACTGTCTACCTCAGAGGAAATAAAAGGAGCAGTTCTTGTGTTAATTGGCAAATGAATTGTTGATTGACCATGTTTGATGTAAAATTACACTTTTTAAACAGTCAGCAATTCCATCTATTTATATGTGGTGTTAATTATTTAAATACTTAGTGAAACCTCTGCCACTTACTTATTTGCAGCAGTAGAAGCAGAGCTGCTAGAAAAAGCTGATTTTCCTGATGGTTTATAATGGGGAACAAAATACAATGCATACTTACTTTATATTTGTTTTCCTTTTGTTAGTCTGATGAGCTGTGGATGTTTTTTAAATTAAACTTTAAATCTTAGCAGATTATTTTAAAAATAATTTTGTAATAAAAATTAAGATAAAAACTTGCCAGTGTCTTATTTTGAGACCCAGTTCTTATGTTGCTGTTCAAGTTTGTGTTTGCCAATTGAAGCAGTAGAGGGAACAAAACAAGGAAAATGCTTTAATCTTTTTTTCTTTAGCTTCCCTCCCCACTAACAGATACATATACTCAAAGTAAGTAAATAATGTAGCAGTGAGGGCAGTTGCCAGGCAAAACATTTATTGCTTCATGCGTTTATTTAGTCTATATTTAAAATGTCAGTTTGTAAGCAACCTTACCTACAACTGTAAGGGATAAGAAGATTCTTCATTTGTTTTCAGTGTTACAAGACTTTCCCTACCTGAAGCTTTAGAGTTCCCAGACAAACTTCCCTTCCCAAGATGGTCTCATCCAGTACTAAAAAGTGTGTGAGACTCAAGTATGGAATAAATCATGACTGCTTTACATACCTTGTTTTCCCTTTGTACACTATAGAACATCAAAAGAAATGATGTGTGTTCCGCTTCCACTGCTATGAATGGCTGTAAATCATCTTTTAATTGCAAAGAAAGGAAAGAAATGAACTGTGTTACAGATCAGGAAACCACCTTTCTGCTCAGTTGAGCTACATAAGCAGAACCCTTCAAAAGACGTAACCTTCTTGAAGCTGTTAAGAATTGATGACCTATTTAGTCTGTCTTGTGCAGCTCCTTTACAAGTTGCAGCCTTCTAGCCCGCCCTTGTCTTTGGGGAGGGACAGTGGGACATCTCTGTGCCAGGACATCTGTATGCCAGGACACTGGCACAGCCCTTTGTCATCTGCTAATTTGTGGAAACTTGTCCAGGCAGAGGGGTGTCCTGTGGAGAGTTGTTGAAGAGTTGTTCTAGACCCCCTTGTCTTCTGACCTGCCACACTCAGAAGCTGAGTAGCTTGTTCCAGCAGCTGGGGATCCAGCCTCCTTAGCATGGTTTGTTTGTTGAGGGCACGTGCAGGCAGGCTGTAAGCTAAGACTTGAAATCAAAAGTCGAAAATTGGAGTCTAAGTAATGCCTGATCCTGTCATAAATAGTTACAAAATTGTGCTACAGGCAGGTATTTGCTCTGCTGCTTTTCCAGTACTCTGGCTATGAAGAAGACCTTGTGAAGGTGACTGAAGTGGTGTTCAGCACTTGCAGTCAACTTGAAACTACTGGGTTTTCTCAGGTGAAGGTTCGATATATCTCAGTTGGTAACTCAGAAATCTCATGGCTTTATTAGCAGTTGACAGTTTCAGGGTCATCTTTTCAATGTAATTACTGGCTTCTTATGATTAATTAATAATTTAAATGACCTCTTGCATTTTCCTAGCTGTCCAAAACCCCAGCTATGCCCAACCAGCCAGCAGATTTATCAGTGTCGGTGAGATGATTCCTCTGAGGCAGAATCTGAAGCATACTGAAAAGCCAGTGATGAGTGAAGCCAGCTAATATAAAAGGACAATTTAAGATCTAGTTTCCTTTTATAAAAAAAGATTATATCAATTGCTCTATATTATTTTTGCGGCAGAAAGATGCTCTCTGTTGTGTCAAGCCTTGCATATAAAAGCAAAGCTGCTCTGAAGAATTTACAATCTTGGTAAGAAATGAAAGAAGGGAGAAGGTAAGGATGGAAAAATATGGGATAGCCATGAGATGCTGAGATGAGTGCACATCTTCAGTGTTTTGGGGCAGTTTGGCAAAGTGAAAACTGATTGCTCAAGAATTTTCAGGAAGTACTTCATTTAGTACGTATGCTGTTATTTTAGCAAGAACAATGATTTAAAAAATTATTTGACTAGGTGTTCTCCACTACTTAAGGCCTTTTAAAATTATGTCTTATTGCAAAAAACTCAGTACATCAAGTGTCATAATCAAACTTACTTTTATGAAGCTTCAGGTTTGAGTATGATTTTGAAATGTCAAATTAGCATATGACCTTTCCTTGTATTTTTAAACTTCTATAAAGTAAAAAGAATTATACCAGTAAGATGTGTTTTTGGAGTAGTGATTGCTAGGCATGAATTCCTGTGGAAATGGTAAAGTTTCTTTTGCAAGATTAAAAATTATTAAAAAAGTGAAGTAAGTAGGCAGCTCTTATCTCTTTATAGGATGCAACTCATGTAGGTGTCAGCAGTAGTAAAGAGTTGACTTTGGAAATTGATTTCTAAACTACATAAACAACTATAAAGTTACAGGAGGAAAATGCTACTATGCCTTGAGGATTTTGTTCATTAGCCTCAACATACCATTTAAGACTTAGCTACCACTTATTTTAGGTTGGACATAACAGTAGCAGAATGGAAGATGGCTAGAGAATAGCCAAGGGATGAGGTTTGTTCAAGTCACTGAATGAATTCTTTGTGGTGTCCCAGCTGGCAGGTATTCTCGTAGAATAGTTTAGGTTGGAAGGGACCTTTAAAGGTTATCTAGTCTATCAAGCCCCCCAGTCATTTTTGTGGCCCTCCTCTGGGCACACTCCAACAGGTCCATGTCTTTTTTGTGCTGAGGGCTCCAGAATTGGATACAGTACTCCAGGTGGGGTCTCACAAGAGCAGAGCAGGGGGGGAGAATCACCTCCCCTGACCTCTGGTCATGTGTTTTTTTTGTTTTTTTTTTGCAGTCCCAGATACAGTTCCTTTCTGGGCTGCAAGCTCAAACTGCTGGCTCATGTCCAGCTTTCCATCCACCAGTACCCCCAAGTCCTTGTCTGCAGGGCTGCTCTCAATCCTTTATCACCTAAACCTGTATTACTACTATGGACTGCCCCAACCCAGGTGCAGGACCTTGCACTTGGCCTTGTTGAACCTCATGTTCATATGGGCTCACTTCTCAAGCTTGTCTGGCTCCGCTCTGGATGGCATCCCATTCCTCAGGCATGTCAACTGCACCAGTCAGCTTGGCATCTTCTGCAGACTCACTGAGGATGCATGCAATCCCCCTGTCTATGTAACTGGTGAAGATACTAAACCAGTGCTTACTAAACATTTTCCGAATGGGCTGATAGTGGATCTTGATTGACTGAACAACTTTTGCCACAGTAACATTTTTGGGCTGTGATGACTAGGTGTGTCTTAGTGGAGCAGCACATTGCTGTTCAGTACTCTCCAGTCCTTACCTGGGTGGGGATTGCTTTTGATGGAGGACATGGCAATGGGAAGGAGCTGCTGTTTCACAGAGCCAGTGTCTAAACTGCAAGACCTAAAAAATGCTGCTCTGATCTAGCTGTTTGCCCTGGATACAACCTGACTCCATAGGAAGGACTCCCATGACAAGGATGAGACCCACTGTACTTTGGTCAGGGCTGGTATCGGTAGAAGAGGTGCATGCTGTGACCTAGTGTGAATCAAGGGCTCTGCTGCTACAGGAACACAACAGCATAAAATCCCTTCCCTAAAATGAGTAGGTATTTTCCATTAATGGTGGAAGCTGAATGCTGATGTTATTTCGGGAAGAGTGTGGAGTTGGAAAAAACAAACGGAAGGGAAACTGGCAGGTGTAGATAAGCTGCTACTCATACAGCACAGACATGACCTGTGTCCTCTTAGGGACGTGTCTTGCTTAGGACAAAATTGACTATGTTGCCTTGACAAAGCTTGAGCCTGCAGTTGTTAAACGGTTAAATTGACCATGCTGGGAGGGGTGAGTGGAGATTTTGGTTGTCAGAAGCAACTTACAAGGACCAGTCTAACTAGGGACCTTTGGGAGAGGATGCTCCTGCAAGACACCTTTCCTAAATTGCATCTTAGAGGCTGTTCCCAAGGGGAGAATGGAGCTTTATATAGAACAGTACAATGGAAATCTCATACAGAAAGCTGTTTCTGTGGCTCAGTCACAGGTACTCTTTGCTTTTGGAGAAGGCACCTATGTACTCCAGACTAAGTGGTGATCACCTGAGAAGAGAACAGGTAGAATCCTGTTGATGGCGTAGTGGTCAGATGTGAGAGGATATGGCAAGAGATGCTAAGTCTACTGCTTGGTTTGAGAGAAGAGCATTTGTGAGGCTGTGACGGGACAGCACTGGGACAGTGACCTGTCAGTATTTTGTAGAGAGAGTTGTGTGTGTGTATTTGTGTGTACTCTCAAAGGTGGTCTGTTGGAGCAGTGTGAATCACGGCAATACTGTCCTTTGAATAACAACCGGAGCTGTGCATTGCTAGAAATTTAACTTGCATTTTTACTTGTCGGTGCCCTAATGTTGCTAATTTATGGGGAATAATTTTGTTTGTTTTATTTATATAGAGACGCCCCAATAATGCATGTGATTTAAAAGCTTGCCTGGGGACTGCATGATATTTAAGTTTTTCTTGGTGTTTTTTTGAAGGCCTAGCAGTGACACTGATAAGTGGCCAGCAGAGCAGCTGCAGAGGTGGGTTCTTATGGCCCTGGCCACATCTGGACAGTGCAGGAAGCACGCAGAGGTAGGCACAGGTGGGTGTTTTCACTGGTCCTATTGCAGCTTTTATTCACCTGTGTATCACTAAAATGCTGTCAAAGCAGCTCTGAGTAGGCTGAGTCACCTTGCTGGGCCTAGCCATGAGGAATTCAATTGCTAGCATAATGTAGGTAAGGTTATAACCTTATCAGGCTTCTTTGTCGGGTGGATTGAAAAATTCTTAAAAAAAACCCAACTAACAACAGTTTTAATTTACAAGCATTTTTTATTTAACTTGTTGAACTTCTCTGGTGTGCAGCAGGGCTTGGGCTTTGGATGTGAGCCTGCCATGTGAGCATTAAAGACATTAAAGACATTAATCTACATGGGATTAAATAGTTATGGACCTTGTTCTGTGAGGCTGTGGTCCAAAATGCTTGGGGTTTCCAGGCATCATCTCTTGGAAGTGCTCTGGCTGCCGAGCTGCAGGTGATCCTCCTCCGTGGTCCCCACTTCTGGTTTTCTAGCTTCATAGCTCCCTATCAGTCCAATAAGAAGGACTGGGAGGGATTGTTAGCAGTAGGGTCTTGCCACTGGAATTCCAGTGTTGTTTTTCTTAAGAAATGTGGCATTTTTAATCTTTTCTGTGTGATGACAAAATCTGAAATTTCTATTACTCATTTCAGAACATTTACATTTTTCAGTTAGTAGTTTGTTGTTTACTTAGGAGAAAATAAATATGACTTTCCATAAGCTCTGCTTATTGCCATTTAGTTCTTCTTCCTTTCTCCTTTTCCATCTTCTGTTTCTCAACTGATCCAAGCATCCATTTATACATCAGTAACTTTATTTTGTTACATCAGAGTCTCATTGGTGTTACTGGAATTGCCTCAGATTTCATGTAACTGTTGGGAAGGCTTGGCTATAAAATTGTGTGGTTTGGGAAAATCCAATTTGAATTGATTTGTTACCTGTTTGCACAAACAACTGTGCATAACAGAGTGTAGCATGGGGTTGGAAACAAGTAGCTGGAGGAAAGGGAAGAAAGTGGCTGCTTAGTAAACAGAAGCAATGGTGGTGTTGAATGTGCAGCTGCAGGCATACTGAGGTATCTGAATTACCACATGGCCACGCTCTTGGAGTTGAGGATTTGAAATTGTAGCATTAGTGAAATTGGCTCCTATCACAAGGCTGTAAAAATGTGCAAGCTATGATGTCTCCATTAATCCATTTGTTGCCTAATTTGTAGGAGGGAGGATAGAAAAAGATCAGCAGTAAATAAGGTAAATGGAAAAACACTACCATAGCAGGGTTGTTTTCCACAAATGGAGTGTTATTTATTGGCTTTCTGGTGCTACCTGTTTCATAACAAAATAACAAAGTGAGGCTTCACTTGGTGGCCCTAAAGTAAATGATGGCCCTGCCACTGAATATAGGTGCCTTTTTTCAGATCAGCTAGGGAAAAAGTGTTCATGGTTAATGTACTGCTAATAAAATGCTATGAAAACAAATAATTGAGTAAGATTTTTCTCCACTGACATTTAATGTGTGGTGGCATGTCTTCTTTTTACCCTGTCAGGAAGTAAATTGTCTTAAAATAAATAAATAAATAAAATGGTATTGCATATCACTGGTTGGAATGTTGGGCACCCTTATTCCATTATTCTTTTATTTTTTAAAAGCCAACCAACCACTTCTGTTGAGGGAAAGGGAGGTCAGACATTCTTGTTTTGTCTGTAACATTGCCTCTATTTGCCTCAGATTAAACCTTGTGGAGCTGACAATCCCATAAGCACCCAGAACTGGTGGGATGTTCCTCACCTTGGCCTTAGAAATCTTTTTTCCATTCTCTTTCCTTCCTTAAGCAATATTTCTTTGACAGTTAATGTGTAAGAAAAGGAAGGACTGTAAAGAGGAAGTAACATACAAAGTGGAAACTAGTGCCCACAATGCAGTGGAATAATAAGAGCATTGCACGCTTTCATAATCTAGCCTACATCTAGTATCACTTCAGTGCTCATGGCTCTCTAAGCCAACCCTGTGGACTTGTGGATTTTTAAATCTGTAAGAATCCATCTCTTAGCCTTTTTGAAGATGGTAGCAATTTTCAACACAGAAGAGTGCAGTTCCAGTGGCTGGTATCATTAGCATGGTAGACATTGCACTCTGATGGTCACAAGTCAGTTGCAGAAAGTACAAAAATTGGAACAATTTTTTCCTATCATATTCTCATTTATAAAAGCTGTTTTGCTTAAATAATGTTCCAGGTAAACAATTGTATTATTCATGCAGATTGCAAGGTAAGGGTCAAAAAGAATCATAGAATTATTAAGGTTGGAAGGGACCTTAAAGATCATCAAGTTCCAACTGCCCTGCCATGAGCAGGGAACCCAACCAGGTTGCACAAAACCTCATCCAGCCTGGCCTTAAAAACCTCCAGGGATGGGGCATCAACAACCCAACTTTCCTGTAGGCCCCTTTCAAGTATTGGAAGGCCACTATAAGGTCTCGGAGCCTTCTCTTCTCTAGGCTGAACAGCCCCAACTCTCTCAGCCTGTCTCCATAGCAGAGGTGCTCCAGGCCTTTGATCATCTTGGTGGCCTTTCTCTGGACCCTCTCCAACAGGTCTATATTTTGTGCTGAGGGCCCCAGAACTGTAGGCAGCACTCCAGGTGGGGTCTGACCAGAGCAGAGTAGAGGGGCAGAATCACCTCCCTGGCCCTGCTGGCCACACTTCTTTTGATGCAGCCCAGGATCATGTTATAGTTTTCTCATCTGCCTAAAGGAGGCAGAAATTATTATATTTAATTTAGAAATGGAAAGAATTGCTAATAATATAATAGGCAAAAAATATCAGCAAGGTGGGCCATGATTTTACAGGATCATTAGCTGGTGTTTGTAGCTAAATTTTACTGTTTATTGTTTTGTAACAATTATACACGATTAGTTCAGGAGACAGCATATTGAAAATATTTTAATGACACTGTTACTGCCCTCAAACTGTTAAATGAGTAGTATTAACTGTGTGACCATTGCATCTTTCATTGTTCTGCACACTCCAAAAGTTAGGCTGAGTTCAGAAATAAAGTATGTGTCCTTTTCTGAGGTTCATGGTTCATCTATTGGTTCATATAACTTCAAAGAGACAGTTCTGACATAAAAACTATGTTTTCCCACATCAAAGTGACCCAATCAAAACTTCCATCTAAAAGATGGAACAGCCTAAATCATTAAAAAAACCAAAGAGGGTTCAGATTACAAGGAGCTATTTCTGACCAACTAATGGGAAGACAGAGCTAGAAGTATTTCTGAGTTTCTAATAAGGTCAAAAAGTGTGGAACATAAGAGGAATTTAAGCATTATTACAATTTTCACTTTGTGGTGCAACTCACATATATCTACTATTTTTTTAGTCCTGTGTTCTTCAAGGTTAATTGTGATGATAACCCTCAAAGTAAAAAAAGCAAGAGGAATCAACGTTAATGTTCTTCCCAACATTATAAGAGGAAACTTTCTGGTTTTGTAGCACTGAAAAGCCTCATTTACAGAGACTGGGAACAGCCTTACACAACAATTTAATTTTGTTGATATAATCGTGTCCTTGTATAGCCATTTACATAATGACATTAGAAGACTGTAAGAGAAACAGGATTATATTATTCTATAACAAAGTTACTGAGGTTTTGGTATTAAAATAAGACTCTGCTTTCACATATGATTTTCATGAGAATGCTCTTTAAAAGAAATGATTTACTCATTATCACACTGCACTTTTTGAGGTCTTCTGTATATCTCCAAAGCCTGGTTAGCCTTTTGCTAACTGTCTGCTGGAGATGTCCGACATTTTCACTCCAAATAATTATGGTGAACAAGCTCTTCTTTTACATGAGTGACTTGATTATTCTTGTGCTCTACATACACATATCAGGAGGTGAAGCACAAAAAATTTGAGTATTTGGCTTTGTCACTTGTTTCTTTACAGGAGGGTTTGATTATTATATAAAGCAGTGTGTGCAAAAGAGGAAGATATTCCACAAATTTGAAAAGGAATGATGGGCAGTGAGTAGTGATCAGACAGTGGGATTTTTCCTCTCCATGGGCGATGTGCTTCCTTGCGGTTGATCCCTCCATAGTGGTGAGTACTCTGCTTGCAAAGGTTGCATCAATAACAGGGGATTCACATAAAATTGAGAAGTTGCCTCTGAGTTTTTAATTCTCAGTGATAAATCTTTGCCAGGAATCTAAATAGCTTTCTGAGTTTTCCAGCTCTCACTGTTACACAAAACCTCTTTGATGAGGGTAGTAGCAAAAGCAGATGAAAATAAATCCAAAGGCACTGGTAGAGTTAAGACTCCCTTTGCAGCCCAGAGATGTGAGATGATACCTGTTGTGCTCATTATTTTTTACTGTCTAGTCATTTATGAAATGCTTACCCAGTCAAGATATAATAGTTTTCATTTAAAATCTTGGTACTAGTTATTTAGTCTGAGACCAGCTGTGACACTTAAGTATTTCCTTCTTTGATGAAGCAGATGATGAAATAATCTAATTAGTCTCCTCATGAGAAGCAGTCAGAAGTACGATAGCTTTCCTATTTAAGAATCAATAAAATGGCAAGATGATAAAATCTGTCAAGGCATCTGTAACATGAATGTTTTATTATGAAAAAATGGAAGCTTCATACAGATCTGATTACAGAGGATTACTTATCTTCCTTTGCAATAGCCAAGGATTAGCAAACTGTTCTTATCCTTTTGCATACTCCATGTATTTGTATGCTTGTGAGAGAAGGGAGTGTGTGAGTAAGATTTACAGATGCAAGATTTGGTTTTCTCTCTCTCAGTGGGCACTGTAGGTGATGACTTCATTTTTGCAAGACCTTTATTCTATCTCACCTTTCTGCATAACAGTTCTTGGAGATATGTGTGATGGTTGTCAGCTGCTTGAACTTGGGGAGTTGATGAAATTGTGCTAGGTTATAAGAGCAAAGCCATAGCCCTTTGCCTGACAGCTCCTGGTGTCCACTTTACCTATCATTGATGAGCCATTCTGTGAATTTCTCAGCTTATTTGTATTGTCAAAAATGACAGCTCCCTATAAGGCAGGTGTAGTATTTTCTAAACCATCTGTGACTATTTTTTGGCTCATTTTTTTCCATGTGACCCCAGCCTTTTTACTCACTGCATCAGTAGTAGCTCCTTCCACATTTTGCAGGGGCATCAAACCAAACCATAACTACAAGCTGCATGTGTTCATGCTTAATCCTTTGCCTTGAAGGAACTGAGCTGCTGCTGCTACCAGTTTAGAGTATTTGCAGTTCCCCGTCTTGTGATCATTACAGCCTCATGATATAATCTGCATTTGTATCCCATCTCATTTAGAAATGAACTACAGCTGCATTTGCTGTCTAGCAATTTAAACATCTTTTATATCTTTTATTGACCCTTAGAAAACTAAAGGACCACAACTTTAGAAATACTGAGCTAAGTATGCAGCAATTCTTGCTTCTAGGTGGCGAGGTGTGTTGGAGCTATGCTCTCTCTTTTATGGTACCACTTTCACTTGCAGATATTCCCTTTTATCACCTTGTCCTAGTATAGCTTGGTCATGTTGAGATACAAATCTGTTTAGATTGAAAAAAGACCAAGTATTTCAGTAGGCTTTCTAAAAGCAGCCAAAGCATTTATCTATTTTGGTTACAAGTATTCTAGCTCTACCTAAGAGAGCTCTATGTCTGGGGAGAGCTTAATATCGTATACAGTTCTCCCACTGGATGGGAATCTTTAATGTATCATTTGTGAGAAGTATGTCTCTTTTTTGACATTTACAGTTGCTGTTTCTTACCTTCTAATGTTTCTATGCTGTGAATCTTCCAGGAGAGCCTGAGCCGTCTCAGGCTGAGGCTCACTTGCCTCCTCTGGGAAGCTGTTTTGCAGTTTTGAATTCCTCAGCTATTCATAAAAAGGCAATGTGACTTTGCTAGCCCTGAAGGGTACATCTGTCTCACTGACTCACCACAGAGATGCTGAAAACAAATATACTTGCCAGTCCTGATAGCCGTGCTTGGTTGTTTGGATATTTCATGCAGTTCAAGGACAAAAGTAAGCCTTCTCAGGAAGGGCTTTGGGCAGGTGGGTCAGGATGGCAAAGGCACCCAGCCAGGACAGCAGGTCAGCTGGAGTGCGAGCTGGACTGCTGCATCATCTGGTTCATTATGAAGGAAGGCAGCACCTACCTGTCACCAGTGGTGTCTGACCGAACCTCTAGCACCTAGAAGAAGGAAAAGAATTGCTGCATTCTATGATTCTATATGACCTACAGGGACTCTAGCAAGAGATGACTTGTAGTATACGAGGGAGCTTTTATGAGGATCTCTGAGAGAAAAGAAGTCTACATAAAGTCTGAGTCCCAAAATAAAGGGTCAGTATCAAGGTTAGGATTCCTAGTGAAAACTTCTAATGCATGCCAAGCTTGTATTAAAAAAGGAAGTCTCCACTAATAACCTTTAAAATATTTCATGAACCTGTGGTGTTTAGCTTGTGTGGTCTGAGCTAATTTCTGAGTTATTTTCTCCTCCCAGTTTATGTTGGCAGTGTGCTCAGCTGTGCATGATGCTTAGCCATTATAACGGAGAAAATCAGAAAGGCAGCTCAGGCCTTCAGCTGTTGTTTTTAAGAACCATCTTTCACATGCTCATTACAGAGTAAGAGGCTCAGAGTTATGTATGCTGAAGTCACTTTTCTGGTTTACTTTCTCCATCCTTAGGAGCATGATTGTAGGTCAAGAATGAAAATGGAAGGTCCAGAACAAGATGAAAAAAAGCAGAATTGCTGGTTTCAAAACACAGCAATGAAAGATAATGTCTAAAATAATGTAATTTAAAGGGACAGTGTTTTATTAGACAATGTTGTGCTACGCTGTGGTGGTTACGGAAATTGCTCTCACTCATGTCATGCCTGACCTAGATTTGTTTGAGATTAATTTATGCACTCACACGATTTTGAATGTCATGAACCAGCAATTTTACTCTTGAAATTCCAGCTGATTGAAGAGTGTTGTTTTTATTTAGCTCTAAACAATAAAAATGCTTAGCAGGTACAGTTGGTAGTTCCTCAGCCATTTAATAAAACAGAATAATATTTATTTTGCTTTAGAATTTTGTTTTACCTAGCACTTTTCTGCAGTTTGCATAGTTTTCAAACATACTTGGTATCCAGGACAGGTTTTGTCTTGGCAGAAAACCAAGATGGATGGTCAATCTATTATTGCTCAGTTCTAATCTGGCTATTGCTTACAATTACATGAAAAAATGTACAGCAGAGAAAATGAAAGAAGTTGATGAAAGATGATGATGTGTCAGGTTACTGAATGAGTTGAAAGCAGATCCAGATGTCACTGCAAGTTCTTTTACTGTGTACTTGAGAGGAATATACATGGACTCGTCTCACCTAGCATGTTCTTCTAAAAACCCTCAGTTGTGGCAAAGCTTGCTCTCAGATGAAGAAAAGCAGCAAATACTGAAAACCACTGATGGTGGCACTAAAGGCCTATCCCTCTATTCTCCTCCCCAGAAAGCTAATAAAAAACATAGAACCTATCAGGCCATTGAGAATTAACAACATGCAGCAGATGGTAACACCTACCCTTTGCTACAAATCTAATTTTAGCCCAGACTATTTACCAGCAAATTGTGGCAAAGGTTAAGGAATCCACTGCCAAGGAGTGGGAACTGAGTAGAGGCAGGAGGGAGCAAAGAGGTTCTCTCTCCCTTCTGGCCCTCTTTTTAGGTTAACATTTTAATCAGCAGCTTTGCCCACCATGATGACCCTCAGTTACATGAATGAAGATCATTCTTTCAACCCCAAACTATCAAGTGGTAGTTAGAAGCTACAGCCCTTGAAATCTACAACATACCCAAGAAACTAGAGCTATATTTTATGGCTGAAACTGGTCTATCTCCCTAAAGGTGTGACCAGGGAAAATGCAATTATGTTATGTAGCGTATGTGTGGGGTGTGCACATGTGCTTATGGATGTACGTGTGTATTTTCACTTGCTACATTTAGTCCTTACCTGATCTTTTCTCTCTGCTTTGTTAATTTTTCTTTCCTGACACTAGCAACAGTATGATTTAGAACAGTAAATGTGCATTAATGCATGTTGGATCTGGCACTGTTGTGATGGATCATCTAGACTGAGAGCGTGCCTTCACTGCAGGCTTAACTCAGGCTCCTGCCCACATTTCAGCATAAATCTCTGTCAAAAGAGCACTTAAACTTTTCACCTGGGCTTATCTGAGCTCAGAACAGACGTGTGCTGGCCTGATGAGGAGCACAGGCTAAAGCCAAGGTGACGCTGAACGGCAGTCTCTGAATGTCCAACTCTGCAATGCCAGTCGGGCACAGGGAATGGCTGCAAAAAGAATGAAAGACGGCGTTTTCTTCCCCTGGGATGAAAGATGCCACCAGTGGAGTTGGCAGGCTCCACCAGATGGGTTTGAGGCCAGCTTGTCTGGTTTCTAAACCAAAGGAGAAGCTGGTGCCACTTCTGGAGGTGTCCACCCAGGAGGCTGCAGCCTCCCAGCAAGTGACAACCAGTGTTTAAGAGCCTCCCATCTGCTGTCCCTCCCCACAGCCACTCACCAGGGCCAGACTGTGCTGACTCTGTTGCAGACTGAGCTCACAGGTGTGCACTTTCATGTCTTGCAGTGCCGGACTGTGGTCTTGATGCTAACCAAGGGACTGACTGGATTCAGTGTCCCAACCTGCACCCGTTTATGGGGCTTTTCTCACTTGATCCCTGCTAGGTCTTTTGGCCCAAGGCTTGCATTTGCCCATTAGCTCATACTGGGAAAATGCAGAGAGGTCTACACATTAGAGGAGAGTTGAAAACCTCTGAAGGAACATGTAAGCAATGGGAAGATTTTCCCCAAAAAACTGCAAGACAAAAGCTTCCTTTGGTCCTCCTTTGAGAGGGTCATGTGTAGATTTCTTTTTGTTTAATTTCCATTTCACAACCTGTATTTCCTAACGGGATGTTCCTTACACAAGATGTTGAAAATGTTTCTCTGCTGTGGATGCTTTCTGTGAGCAGCACTTCAGTGAGAAACAAACTGCTCTAAGTTGCACAAGTGAATAAAAATGGCCTGAATCCCTGGTTCTGATATACTAATTACTATGAGTTTTCTGTATTTTGTGCCTGGTTTGAATTGCCTGCAAGTTATTGGGTTTTATATTTATTATTTAATAGACTTCTCCTGGGAAGACAGCTCTGACCTCTTTAGTTGTTTCATCTATGTTTTTCAAGAATAAAGGCTCCCAAACCTGTGTATTTTGAATGTTATGTTAATGGTAAAAGGGTTGGTCATTTTTTTAAGGTTCGATTTTCACATCTGTTGTTGGAAAGATCATTCATAAGGAACTGTTTGAAGAGTTTAACCTTTTTCTTTGTAGTTCTGTTGCAAATTTCACAGGTACATGCATTCAATTTCTATGTGTATTCCAGCATGTATATTTTTTGAGGGATGCAGATAGCTTTTAATGAGTAGCCAAAATCTGAAATGCTTGTAGTATTAGTTAGGTAAAGCACGATTTGTTTTCCCTAAGTGAATTTAGTAACACCGGTGATTACAAAGTGTGCAAGAAGCCCCAATAGTGCCAGTAATTCCTGAGTGCGTAATTGCTAAATTATACGAGCATTTAAGAAGGGCAGACAATTATGAAAGTAGTATAACTGTGTATCCCAGGATTTCCAGGGCTTCAATATCTCGTCAGCTTGTATTTGCTTAGCATCAAGTAAAATACTGCAGATACAACTGAGCTTTGTGTTTTGTTCTGTTTTCTTTTTTTTTTTCTTTTTTCTTGTCACTTAGTTAATGCAAATAGTTGGGAAAACAAAGAAAAAAAAATGCTAAGGTTTCTTGTTCCCATGCCCCTTTAATGAAGAACTCAGTAAGTTAATAACTTCTAATAAATTCTATAAAAAAAATAATTCCAAAGAACATCTGGCATTTGACTTCATAGCAGACCTGGAAAACAAAAAGACACATTTTTGCTTTTGCCCAGCTGACTGCACCATCCTTGGGCAATAAGCAATGAGCCAGAGTCTGATCTGCTTCCTCAGCTGCCTTAAACTGCAGCAGGCCTTAAAAACAGACTTTCTAGCACGAATAATGTTGAAATTAAACTTTCAGAGGATTCATTCAAGTTGAAAGTTTGAGTATGTTGATGCATAAGAGGCAAATGCCCTTTCTCTGAAGGACTTTATTCTGTAGCATGCTCAGGAACTAGCAACAGCCTTGAGTTAATTGAATGCAGTATACAAGAGAAGCATAATGTAGCATCCAGACACAATGCAATATATTCAAGTATTTGTCCATATGTAAGTGTTTAATTGACTGTTGCTATGAAGCACAATTCAAGGTTATTTTATTATCTTTAGCACAAAGGTCTACAATTACAAAATCATACAAGTGGCAAAATGCATTTTAAGGGCAAAGAAGGCTTAACTACAACATTGCAAATAACAATGAAGTTTCTTTGTGTATTTCTCTCATACTGTACCCTTCATAGCTCAGGGACAGCTCAGTGAAGTCCTCATTCCATTTAGTGTTTCTGCTAGGAGGAATGATGGCAAAAATTTGTGTGTGGCTTCCAAGTGCGTGCATTCATGCTAAAAATGGTTCACATTTAGAGTCCTGAATCTTGACCAACCCCAGCTGTTCCTGTATTATGATTTCAGCCTCTCAAAAATATGGAAATATTAGAAAGAGCACATACAAAAAATCCTACACAAGATTTAGTTTCTTTGTCCTCTCTAAGCCTTTAAACACCTCTTCTCCATGACCATGAAGTCTAGAAACTTAAATAATAGTGGAGATTCTCCTGGAAAACATTATTACAAGGTCTGAGGAAGTGCTGAAATTTCAAGACTTTTAATGAAATAGTGATAAATTTTAATGAAATAGTTAGATTCTCCTCTTACTTCAACCCAAACATCCATCTTGACTGTGTGAGGCTGATGGGAAGACAAATGTGAAAGTAGCATTCCATCTTACATTCCATTTCTTTAGGTCCAAGTACGTGAAACTAGAGGAGTCTTCCATTTTTTTACTTGATTTCCTATTTTTTTTCCTGTTAGCCATCAGTGAAGCTGCAACCGATGCTGCACTGTATGAGAAGCAACCTGGGGCAACAGGCAGAGGACAGACGGGACCGCAGGGTGTGTGGCTGTTCCACCAACCTGTCTTTCTTGGTGAGTGGAGGGTGGAAGAGTCAAAGGGAAGGTTTCTGTAAGTTCAGGAAAAAGCTAAACCTCATTAAAGGTGTGCAGCGTTTCTACTGGTCAAGCACATGACAAAAGCTGTCTTTACCTCTCTTCCTGTGGAAGTGCAGATACACTTCAACATGTACAATTTATGTGTGTGTGTGTAGCTGGGGGAAATGACATAATTAAAATTTTTAACTATACCTATCACTTAAAATGATGAGGTAGCTACAAATGCTGTTTTACAGTATTTGGTATCTTAATTCCTTGCTATTTAAGGCAGACAAAAATATTTGTGAAACATTTAAAAAAGCTGTTGCTTTTAGCAAGTGACAAGTTGATCTAAAACATAATGCCCAGGAGCTTTTAAGCAAATTACATAGCATGATGTTCTTAGGGTGAGTGTTAGATAGGAAAAAAACTTCCCAGGAATGAATATTTGAGGGCTAAAAGTGGTATTCCATTAGGGAAGTAAAATTATTATAAATTATGAGTAGCTTTGGGAAAGGAACTTTGATGCAGAAGTTTTACCTTATTCTTCTTATCTATAGATTAGATGTAGTTTGCCTGTATCTAAGAGAATGAAAGCTCACCTAACATCTTCATAGTGTTTGTAGCAGCTAATCTCCTTGAGAGTGTAAATGTCATGGTTTCATCTAACACATTAAAAAAAGAAAATGGATTGCATATTGCTAAATATGTTCTTGGATTTTTTCTTTGAATTTGATAGAAAGATGTAAGAGTTTTCACACAATTGTTGAGACCCTAAAGCACTGCACAGAATCTAAGAAATGCATCGTCCCTAGTAAGAGAGGAAATTGAGGAGCTGAAACAGAATGGTAAAGGAAGAAAAACACTGATGTTTGCATGATGCTGGAAAATTACTGTTGTGTTCTGTTACAGAAATTAAAATAGCTTCAGCAAGGATATATTATTGAAGGAAAGTAGATGTGGAACTAAAGAAAAAAAGCAAACCCCAAACACTGTGAATAAAAAGCCTTTGGCAGAGAGAAGACACTCATCAAGGCACAAATGGAGTTTTTAAAGTATTTCTAATTAAAGTGTTTCATCTAATAGGAAAAAAAATACAACAGAAGTATATTCAAAATTCAAAGCAGTTTTATTAAATATAGCAGAGCTTCTAGGTGCTAGTTAGGGAGTTATGATTTATGATATCCAAAATTAATCCAGCTATAAAGATATAGGTCTGTTAATAATTTTACTAATACATCTGCCATTTTGGTACCTAAACACTGTTTCGTCTTTTTATCTGGGGTAAAAAAAACAACAACCAGGAACCTGTAGAGAGTTCACATTTTTTAAGGGTGTTCTAGCCCAAACTGTTCTGACACAGCCACCTGCAGTAATTGCCCAGCTTGGCTATTCATTAACCATTTGTTGGATTTTGTTTCCATGACAACTTTCTATATTGTAATGTCTCATAACTCAGTAGAATTCAGCCATCAACTTAAAACACCTTAATGTTTCTTGGAGTTGCATCTCTTGTTTCCTTGGCAACTTCCTCTCAAGTCACCCTAGGATATTTCAAAGCACCCAAGACAAATTCCATCACATTGATCTTTTTAATGAATTTACACTGACCTGTGGAATACACATTGTACCAAACTTAAAATATTAGATGACAGAATCTTTATTGATTTCATTCAAATGCTGCTTCTCAGCCGAAATCCAATTACTTTGCCCCAGTGCGTACATTTTCCCCATTAAGGCTGCAAAAACAATGCTGTAAGGCACTATCTATACGTATGCAGACAAATCTGAAGATTAAAAACAAATTTACATACTAAATGCAATATTTCCGACAGAAACAAGGACATTTTTTTGCTGCTCTGGAGTAATGTATGATTATTAAGATAAATTCTAATGAGAAAAGGTAAATGCAGAAGACATGACAAGAAGCATTGACACTCGCATACTTTCTGGTATGTTGGAAATGCAGTAGTTAAAAAAAATTACTAACATAGGAAAAAACATCCCAGAGGGTAAAATCCTCCCTGGAAAAAAAAGGAAGGAAGGAAGGAAGGAAGGAAGGAAGGAAGGAAGGAAGGAAGGAAGGAAGGAAGGAAGGAAGGAAGGAAGGAAGGAAGGAAGGAAGGAAGGAAGGAAGGAAGGAAGGAAGGAAGGAAGGAAGGAAGGAAGGAAGGAAGGAAGGAAGGAAGAGAGGGAGGGAGGCAGGCCAAAACACAAAGACTTAGTGCAGATGAATATGAGAATATATTTACAAAACCATTAAAGTTAACATCCTCTGACGACATCTTTTTCAGGTCTCTCCTGCAAGTGTAATTTCCTGCTTTTTGAGTTGTCCTGGAAGCTTTTGCATCTCAGCTTTGTTGATAGTTTGAATGTTTCCAGTTCACTGTTTTTCAGAGAAAGAGAGATCTGGAGTCAAGAGAGTGCTCTGCTGTGCCTGTGCTTGCTGCTTTGCCATCCTTTAGCAGCATCTGCTTTTGGAGCCAGCAGAAAATTTATGTTCATGCTTATATCCACAGAGGCTCAAGGCTTAGGAACAGGTGTTGACTCTGGTAGGATATTTCAATCTCCTTGTTCTCAAAATTTCTTCACAAGGATGAAATAATCCTTCTTACATGGCAAGAACAACTTCCTCTTCTGACTATGTGTGACTGAGATGAGCTGGTTCAAGCAAGAAGAATTTTCTGAGCACGTTTGAGCTTTTAATTTGAAGCAGCCAGCCATGTCCAGGAAGGATGTCTGGGGTAGGATCTTTTGGTGAAGGTCCTTTAAGTCTAGCTCCAGTTTGGTGCACATGAGATCAGAAGGAAGCAAAGTAGTAGTGGAGGAGCAGAGGATAATATTTTTACTGCTGTGGGAGCTGGCTGTCACTGTGTCAAGAAGTATTAATATTTGTGTAAAAGAGGTAGAATTACTGCTGACAAAAAGAAGAATGAAAGATGTTTTAAGATAGAGAAGAGTGATTTTACTGATTTGAAGTTAGGCTCAGGACTGAAGAGCAATCTGAGAGGAAATTAAATACTTTAAGCTTTTAAAAAGCCTATCAAACAAACAGACCTCAACAGAGCCTTGAGTCATATTCACATTAATTGACAGATTTTTAACACTTAAAACAAATATTTGGGACATAACTATATGTAAAAACTGAGTAACAATGGCTTTGCAAGAGGTACCTGGAGGTGATTAATTCATGCCCTTACAAAAAGAGTCTATGAGCTGTTTGTCTAAGCCAGAATGATCATTCCTCTACCTTGTTTCTGCCACTCTCTTACTTTTGCCTGGCAGGAAATGATCCTTTGAAGACATAACAACTTGTCTAATTTTCTACATGTTAGAAGTCTCATTAAGCATAATAAATTTTTAATGCCAAATGATTGTGGTGGAGAGCATTTGTTGGATCAGAGCTACAAGTATTAAGCACTTCTGGAAAAATTGTGGCTTGTCTGTGTCTGTACAGTTCCGGTTTATTGGGACCCTAAGCTTGATAGCCTGATAGCTTTGGGTAGCATAAATAATATTTATGAGATTATATGCTGAATATGTGATTTCAGGCAAGTTTAAAACGTCGAGTAAGTCAAATGCTATTACAGCTCCTTGTCTCTTGAGCTAAATTATATCATTTTTTTTAAAAAAAAGAATTGCACATGCCCTTTCCAAGTCTCAAACACATTTCATAGTGTTTGGTAGATGACTTGCACTGCCAAGACTTGCTGTTATTCAGAATGCACTTTAATTAGTTTTTTTATTAATTTCTTATGCCACTATTCAGGGTTACAATATCCTGTTTCCTCTGGTGTTTCAGCCTAGTGGTAAAATATTAATATTAATTTTCTGGTAGAAACTGTTATTTGCAAGTATTGTTTTGCTCTTACTTTTCTCAGATTAATTGTTTTCTGTTGCACACATATTTAAACTTTGTTTAGGTGAGTGTATCAATACATAATAGACTGTTATTGCTGGATGGAATTAAAAGACTAAGTTCAGGAAAGTCTGTGGAAGTCTCTCTAATGATTTCCATTGGGTTTGAATCATGCCAGAACAAATACTTTGAGATACTTCTCTTCAGCTCCCTATTGACACTAGTGTTTCAGCAAGTTCTTAGGAAGGTGAAGTATTTTTTTTCTGGTCAAAATATACAATGCTGAGATGTATGACTAGGAAGAACATTTTCTGAAATGTGCTTATCCATTTGTTTTAGTCATATAGTAGCTCTGAGCCAGCAATAAAAATATATGTGTGTTTGAAAGAAAGGGTGATTGCTGTATGTATGGAATTAGTTTTTTGAGACAATGTCTTGCTTTCAAATAATTGTCAGAACTGTGGATATTTTTGGAAGGAAGAAACAATAGCAACAGCAGCTTTATTTACCCAGGAGGCAGCTAAAAATCCACAAGGTTAGAGAGAGGACACTTATCTGTGCTTGTACTTTTTGGTGTAAAGTAGCATAAAATAGATGCCCTTTGTTCCATGCAGTTTAATTCCTGACTTAAATTCAGGGGGATTGTCAGAAACAACAAAATGCTGCATGACAAGGTGGTACTTTTTTTGCAGCTGGGCATGTGCCAATGGCCTGAGGCTTACATCTGCTTTGCATATGAATTTGCACAGTATATTAAGCAGAGCCTAATATGCAGGGTTAGCCTTTATATTTTGTATGATTTATAAAGCAACTGCATAAAATATGTTTCAAAGGCTGCAGGGTAAAAGGGCATAAAAAGGAAAACTGACACTTCTTGTGTCCGTCCCTCCCCATGCATTATTTAACACTTCTTTCACTGCCAATATCCATCAGGCTGAAATTCTTCAAGAAATAAAAAAAAAAAAGCTAAATTTTTGTTTGGAAGACAAAGAATCTCACAAGTCAGATTATATTTGTCTGAAGCTGGACGTTCACCTCCTAGAGGTAAAGCAAAATGAGAATAAAATAAGATTTTGGTGCCCAAGTATATGGAGTGCATGTAATCTCTTATAAAACTTCCCAGTCAGTGAAATGTGTCCTTTACCCTTGTTCCTTATTTGCTTTCGATTTCTCTATGTGAAATTTTAAAGCAATGAAGAATTTGGGATGCAGTTTTCAAATTATGATTACCCTCAGAAGGCCTAGTTTTAGCTTATCTTATGCTTACAAAACCAAAAGGGCTTTCCACCAAAAAATTATGGTAGCTGAGAATTCTCCTTTCTTTACCCTTTACTTTGGAGAGGGACCATCTGAGAAGGTATGTTGAGGAAAAAGTTGCTATATCCATTTTAAGTTGTGTTCTAGTCAAGTGCAGCTTCTGCAAAGTTTTATTTAAAGAACTTCCTTCTCCCCCCAAGCGTCTCTTATTGCAGTTAGAATAGGTACTAGGGATACCTCAGGGGAAGTCCATTCTTTGACCAGGAAGCTCAACAACATAAAACACTTCAGAGAATTTCACTTCAGAGACAGAAAATGTTGGCATTTCCTTTCTGTGTGTTTTTCTTTTAGTTGGTTCTCTTTATTTCTTTAAAATAAAAGCTTAAATCTGCCTCAGCCGGTGGGGTCAGAATCAACAGTAAGAAACAAATGAAGTACTTTCTAATAGCACATTTTAAGGCCAGCAGCCAGACAGACCAAGGGCTGTGTAGGCTAACAAGATGTTAACAAAGAGGGACTGAATCTTTCATTGTGCTGGTACAGTTGAGGTCATCAGACAGCAGCACACTGTCCTCACATATGATCTCTTTTGCTAAGCAATTGTAGCAAAAGGAAAGTTGAAGTGTTAGGATTCTGGTGTTAGAGCTCCCCCTTATCTTTGTCTTGGACATGTGTTGGGTGTGAGAATGCTCATGCTTGGTTATGAATCAGACCTCAGCCCCAGGTAAGGCCTCAGCTTGAAACCGGCACCTCTGCCCCTCTACCCACAGTGCTCATGAGGCCTGAAAAAACTGATAGATAAATTTATTACAGCAGAGTCCTGCTGTTGTTAAGGCTGCACATGGTGTTCATTTGGAGAGGTCTATTTGAGTCTATTATAACCTTTTCAAATATTTTCCTTTTTCTTTGAAACAGTGCATGCCCGTTGTCAATCAGGGAACACTTTTTTTTTTTGGTCAGGGGGTTCAAGTTGTAGCAGATCTTCTTTTCTCTTAAGAAAATTACCTCTCTCTAAACCACCCATATTACTGCAGTGCTAAAAGTAAAGCCTTAGCAATTGAAAAAGGAAAGTGCCTCGTGATTCGGTACAGACACTGTAAATCTGATGTGAACCAAGAGGCTTGGCTTACAGGTGTGTGTCCCAATAGCCTGGTGAAAATCCATTTTGATTTGTCTACTTGTAAGGGTTTTTATGTCACACTTTCAGTGCAGATGCTCTTTTTTAGAAGAGAGAAAATCTCTTTATCTTTTAAACCAACAATGTACCAATGTTGAATGAATGTGAGCTCTCTTTATGTTTGACTGAAGTGCTTTTGTCGTGGTCTGATCAATCCTTCCTGAAGCTCACAGGAGACTTCCAGCTGGCTTTACTGAACTTTGTGCTGTCTTCAGTGTATGACTGTAGTTTGTAAGGGAAGGCTCCAAAAGGCTTTCCTTGCCTGAGATATGGTTCCCTTGTTAGATACCACAGGAGTTATTAATCCTCTTGAGTGCAATGCCATTTAAAAAATATCCTTGCAAAGACCATTATTTATTATACATATGGTAATAGTACATTTTGTTTAATAGTATGACAAATAAAATTGTTGAAATTGAGTGCCTTATTTTTGCAAATACTCTTGACAGGTATTGCAATGCTTGCTGTACTTTTTATTACAAATATTAACAGTATGTAAAATGATGAAGGGTATAGTCTAGTGACTCCAAATTAATATTTCTTCAGTCAAGGACTGTAACCGATGTAAAAGTCAGACATTTTTATCTGGGAAAGTTACAACTAACTTCTGATATTTATCTGTTTCTATTCCATTATTGTATTTGAAACCTGTCTATTGGCTATGGAACAATTATAACTATATAGCAATGAAATTCTGTTGTAATAAAATTCTGTGGTAACCTGCAGTGCCGCATTTACCTTCTCATGTGCCTAACAGCTCCATGTTTAACTCACAGCAGTACTTTTTCATTTGTCTGCCTGAGGCAGATGTGGCTGAAATATATGAATGCATTTCCATAATTAGTGTCTTGTGAGGATAGATTTGGATTTAATGCGGGATTCAAATCTTAAGTGTCTTGCAGATTGCAATATATTGATTAATACTATCCTCTCAACCAGAACTTAGTTTAACAGCCACCTGTTTCCAAAAAATCCAGAAAATCACAACTGGAGTACCCTTGCATTTAAATCAGAAAAATACATTAAATTATATGGACACACTGTGATTAAACTACCTTTGTAAAAGAATATTATAGAAGTTGTGGTCTGTAAACATTTGGAAATAATTTGGGTATTTTTATGCAGGATGTATTCAGTATTTAGAATTGGCCCTCCAGGTAATCTTTCATACACCAGTAATATTTCAAAGTGGAAAATCTGAATTATTAGATGACTTAAAGGTACAAAACTTGCCAGATGTAATCAGAGTTTAAGGATGCAGAACAACCAAGATTTGCTTTTCTGTATAACTGCTTCCTGTAGTAACCATGTGAGCTTCTAAAAACTCAAGTCAGGGTACATGTCCTGGACAGGGGAAGGTTTGCTTCCACTAGTCCTCCTCAGTTAAATTCTCCATGTGTACTACACTGAAACAGTAGTGACCCAGAAGGAGCAAACCTAGAGAAAAGTAAAGCAGGAATGCTATGGAATATAATGTCACTCCTGCTGTTCCTATAGGGCGTGCCTTTTCACAGTGTGCTTGGAGCCCCATCTTATCTGGAGCCCCATCTTATCTATTTCTTAGAGAGCATCCAGCAGCAATTATCAGGGGATTACAATTCCTGGAAGAAGTATGCAGAAGGAAGGAAAATGAATGTTAGCACCAGAGCTTGTTTGTTTGTTTGTTTGTTGCTTTGGGAAAGTCAGTTGAACATAGGTAGCCTGTTACTCTGTAACAAACCAGTTGCCCCTTTCTCACCATGGCTTTTGCTATGTATCTCTCTGTCTTGGTTTGGTTTTAGATGGAAGGTTTTTCTCACCCGCTATTTCATGAGGTGAGAAGAAAAAAGAAAAAAGTTACAGAGATAGGGCCCTGCTGGGTGGTATCCAGCTGATTTATTGATCAGGTTTGTGAGAGCTCCATAGGCCCAGAAGTCCTTTGATGCCTGAGTTTGTTGCTGGAGGACAGCATCTGGAACATTTTCTGTCTACAGTAGATGATAACATTACTCGCTTCTTTTAACAAGTTGCCTGCAGCTCGAAGTGCCTGTGAAAGGCATGTTTACAAAGTTTATCCATGTCCTTGGACCCGCATTATTTGGTATAAAGTGACTGAGTATGAATGACCAAAGTTTCAGAAATAGAAACATTGAACACGTCTCTTCTTTTTTGTTAAAAGCACACACAAAAAAGAGGTCTGAAAACAGAGTTGTACGATTTAAATTCAAAATACTTTGCTATCTAAATAGGATAAAGAAGCAAGTGTGTAGTGTGTACAAAATCTGCAGCAATTGACTCAGACCTGTGATTCTCCTTTAGGAGTAACTGAATCCCCCACTTTTGAGGACTGCAGAACAGTGCTTTCCCCTTGCAGACAACTGGCTTCCCATACTTTATCTGAATTTCAGGAGAAAAAGAAAAGGAGAAAGAATTGCAACGGGAAACTCATATTTAGCAAATATAGATATTTCCATGTCCTTTCATGCCCTGAACTTCCTTTATTTTTATTGCTGCACTGTCTGTGATCCTGTTGCTATCTACTGCCCATCAAAGTTCATGCACGGTCACAGCTCTCTTGGATTGTCTGTCACCTCACGCAGGGAAACGCCTTCTCCTGTTCTGCTATCAGCCAGCTCTGAACTGTTATTGAAAATCATACTTCAACATCTCTGTGCTTTTTCCAGAAGTCTAGAAGACGAATATTGGTGTCTTTCTGCACATTTTGTAATTTGTACAGAGACCCACATTTTTATGTCTTTATACCAGCAGCTCAGGGATCAAGGACATAGACAGCTATTGAAAAGTGTCTCTGGTAATGTGGTGAGTGTGCAATGGAAAAGAATCTTTGCCCCAGTGATGAAGATCCTCCTGGTATTGTTACAGAGGAGACTGAATGAAACTGAAAGCTTTGCCCAAACTGCAGGCATTTGTGAACACTTGGACATTAGCCTTGTGTGTGAAGGTTGCATTGCTGGGGTTGTAGAGGTAAGGGAAAAAAGAGAAACAGCATAGGACACTCCAGTTAGACCCTTCACAAACATTGATACAGCCCTGAGGTAAACATGAAGACATGCTTTTTGTTCAGACACAGTTTGAGAGAGGCTTGGAGCTCGAGGATAAAAACTCTCCCATCTGATCCTGCTTGCAGCTCAGGAACCAGGCTTTGTCTTCCTCTTGCAGAAAAACTGCTCTGCATTGCTAAGACCAAACTCCATCCTAAATTTCTTCTCATGGAAAAAGAAAGTCTGTTCAACAGCTGTTTGGGTTTAAGTGGATAATATTACATTTTTGCATGCATAGTCCTAACTACGTATGTGCAATTAAACTTTTTTTATGTGATGCCAAAAAAGTCAGCCCCTTGCACTATGTGAATGCAATGGCAAAGAACTAAAGATTTCTATTTCCTAAAACCACCCATGGCCCTACCCTGCAACTCTCTACCTCCTTGCTGAGTATCAGCTCTGAACTTTGCCTTTGACCTTCCGCATTTCGTCCTCATAGAAGTCACAGAAGTGTGAAGAAAAAGCACATATCCAGGTTTTTTTTTGTTTTTGGTTTTTTTTTTAGGAATATATCAGGAACATACTATTTTAAATTAAAACATTATGGTCCCCACCCCTTAGCTAAGACTTTTTTTTTTTTTCTTCTGCCTGCATATGATCAGCCAGTAGAAGAATTTCATAAGAAAAACAATAAATCTACCAGGAAAGGTCATTAGTTTAATTTATTCTGATTAAATGAAAAGATTGTTCACTTCCCTCTTGCACCAAGGATTATAATCAAGATTTTAAATGTGGCCAGAAGGGACATATCAGCTACTGATTCAGTCAGAGAGAAAGCAGGTTTTGTATAGGAAAACCTAGTTAAACATGCAAGCGCAGTATGCCTATGTGTGAATTTGAAATACAGTGGCATAAGAATCTTGACATTTGTCACAAAAAAATTCTAGGAGGGATTAATTAGGGGGTGGGGGTTGCATACCATTGTTTTTCTTCTCATTAGTACTGAGTTCAACATATAACCTTTTAATAGGAATATGAGGAAAATAAACAGTTAATTCTCTGTGATCCAAAACTGACTGGACAGAGAGCTGGGTTTTAGGTAGGATTTTTTTTTGTGTCTCTTGAAAGACCTAAAATGTTTCCAAAAGCAAATTAATGTTTTGAGGGACTTTTCACATAGTTCTTCAATTAGCAAACAATCATCTCTCCTACAATTACTGCCTATCATGCCCATGATTCAGCATGTGTTTTCCAGCAGTGACTCGTTACAGAAATGATCTATTGGTGGCTTAGACTAGAATCCTTCTTTGTTACTCTGTCCTTCTCCATTCCCTGAACCTGTGGGCTGATTTTCCCCACAGTTTTGTCCTATCTTCCTCTTTTTTCTTTTCCTCTTTTCCATAAAACCTTTCCAAAGTAATTTCTAATCCCCATCTCCCCTGTGAGTAGAAGTTAGCACTGAGGCATCTGTATGCCAAGGACCAGCATTTTACCAATTCCTTGTGCATTGCTGTAGAATAGAGGAAATACAGGAATTGCCAGAATAAATCAGACCTGTGATTTCTCTAAACCACCATCCTCTGACCTCAGATATATATTCACCTGAACCATATAAACTCTCTGTACTCCATTTTTGAAGGTCAATTTTGCATAGTTTGTCAAAGTGTGGAAATAAAGATGTAGAAGCAGAGCACGACAGGAATTCAGTTGAAGGAGAAATGTATTTTTGGGCTGTTCCACCTTCATAAATAAATGCATGAAATGGGATACATGCTAAAGCCTGAAATGTATAATGAATAGTGCACAACACTCCTTCCACTTATGAGGCTAGTTTGGGCACTTACCACCAGTGAGTATATGAGGACAAGGTCATGCTGGAAACACAAAGGAAAAGAAGCACAGGAAGCAACAATACTGTGGGATTTGATGTAAACCTGTATAACTCAGTATTTCCAAAGCTGAAAATCAGATTTAGCCATATGTAAATAAGAGGAAAACACAATAGAGAAAAATTTAACTACTTGTGGAATGTCATTTAAGAGGACTTAAGACTGAAAATGAGCAAAATTTGAAGAAAACATCCATTTGGAAAGAAGTGTGGTATTACATTTAATATCAAATGGAGCACATTGTACATCACTTGTGTGTGATGAGAGAGAGAGAGAGCTGGCAGACCAAAACCCAAAAATAACAGTTTGCTTGAAAATTCTAGTTTGTAAACACTAAAATTTAGAGGGGGTAAATTAAACCTCTGCTTCATCAAAGCTAAAGTTTTTGTTCTAAATTCCTCAGGTACCTATTAAGTAGCTGATTAGGCTACCTGGGAATTAAACTTTAAATGCAAATCCCTCTAGTGGCTTCTTTGGGCTGGGGGCTTCATCCTGAGTGTGTCACTGATTTCCATGGAGTTCTGGGACAGGAATGAAGTGGCCACCCCTGCAGACATAACTGCTGGGCAGCCAAGAGCAGTAGGACTGCACTGGCTCCCTGGCTCAACACACACTTGTGCTCTGCAGGGGTGTGGGATGGCCTGCTGTAGGGTGTGAGAACATGCTAACTGTCCTTCCACGTGACCAGCTGTACTGTATGTTTCTGCTTGGACTATACAACTTCAGTGACAGGTCCTGTACTCACTCATCTGTCTTAGGCCCTCAGGACTGGGAAATGTGGTTGCATTACTGTCGTCTCTTTATCACATGGAGCCAGGTGGCATACCTTCTACTGCCATTAAAATGCAATTCTCTTCAATGAATCTTTGCATGCATAGAGGGGCTGCCACACTTGATCATTTGCAAGACCTGCCACCATCTGGGATTTACGTCGAGTGTTATTCAAATGATACACAGTTGAGCCTCAGGAAAATAATGACAGTGAAGAGAATTACATTGAATGCATTCATTAATCCTATTGCATCTGAAGAAATGCAGTCATATCCAGAGACAAATTTTCTATTGCCTACAAGGAAACAGAAAAAACCCTTTTGACTATTTTGATTATAGATTTAAAAAAGTAATTATTATTAAAAAGGAGTTGTGTGCATTGAAGTTCATTTTATGAGAAAGAGAGAAAATGTAATTAATATACTGGCAGATTATTTTCAGTTTTGGGCCCATGTATCTAACTGATTAAAGAAAGCTTGAATTTTTCAGGCAGTCTCAAATGTGATGAGGCAGTTGTTATGGCAACAATACATTTTTAATGAGTTGTAATAATGACAGAGCAACATCTTTTGAGTTATCGGGATTTAAAGTTACAGCTGCTTTGTTTTGTCTTCTGTACACCCCTTGAAAATACTGAAATACTTTCATATCTGTATGGTACAATCTGTGTGCTTTTCTTGATCATGTGAAAAAAAGGACCTTTAAGTAGGCACATACATTAAGCCAATAACAACTTTCATTGTGCCTCAAGAATATTCTTTTTCCATCCTCTCTGTGATTACTTTTTGCTATTTTGTTAAACAGGTATGTGTCTCAGTTCTAGAGTGACAGTCTGAAGTGTAGTCAAAATACTGGGAGGATTGCTAAGTGTTCCCAAACAAAATATTGCTGCTACAGTAACTTTCAATTAAGCTTGAAGGTAGTAATTATTTGGGATGCTTCTGGGGAGCTCAAGATGCAATTAACTTCAGTGATCCTCATGACTCTCCTAGATATCCCTGCTGGAAAGATTTTATTTGTGGTTTATTCCTCACTGCAGCCTGCCAGGATGTGATGCACATGCGTGTGCTCAGACCATGATCTCACTACCTTATCAGAAGTTGTGATGATTCTGCAAGAGTTCAAAGACAGACCTCTGTCCAAAAGAAGGATTTTTGTCCCCTTCAATGAAGATAGAACAGGAATCCCGTTCATACAAAGCTGGCATTTGTCACTGCTCCTGCATAAAGGAGAAATATCCAGTCATCTTTAGGCTTTTTTTAGCCCCAGTTGTCCTCAACACATTCAAGTCATCCACTTGAAGAGGCCATGCCAATATTTTTATTGTGCAGGACAATTTTATTCCTTTGGATGAGCTAGACTGTACCAAAGAGAAATAATGAGTAGTAGTTTCAAATAAAGTAACCATGGTTAGGATACTTCTGGAGTAAATTCTTGGGACTGTATGGTCTATTCTGGAGCATACTCCATTCACATGCAGGAGCACGTGTTTTCTCTGCACTTAATGCAGGGCTTCTCTACTTGCAGCCTGAGGAACAAATGTTTCAGCTCGGTACTTCTTCAGTCTACTCATGTTATTAATACCAGAAAAAGGGGTTGTGGAAGAATAACACAAATGTGAGTTATCTATCACTCACTGTTAAGGAAGACACACACTTAAATTACAGAAAAACCAAACAAACAAAAAAAAGAAAAAAAAATGCATTATTTGCTTTCTGTACATGCCTTGTGCGCCTAAGAAAATATTTTACTTTATTCTGAAAGTGTTTGAAATAATATTTGTTCCTCTGTAGCTGTCAAGTTTCTTTACCTTTTTGCTGCAATTTGCCTTGGGCCATTTGCTGACAAATGTCCATGTATCATTGCTTCTCAACATCTAAGACACCATTTTAAAAGTTAAAAAAGCCCTTGCCCATCTGTTCTTTGAATACCTTTCAATGAAAAAAAGCCATTTTCATGTAGAATTTGAAAGTAAATGCATTGTGCTTTGTCCAGCACTAATAATTAGCTTTTAATTTTTTAATTTTTTTTTTTCTCATTTGAAAGTGTGGTCATCCTCAGTACTCACACTCCTCTTGGTGTCTAAGAGAAAGCATTACTCTTAAATTGAATGAGAGGTGTCTGAAAAGGATTACTTCTACAACGTGAGACCAGTCATCATGTGAATGAAAAAGTGTCCATGACATGTTTTTATTATGGGAGTTTTTCTTCCTTTGTACTTTCAAACAGCTACTGCATCAGCACATACACTGCTTGAATATAACCATTTTCTCATTGGCCTCAAGGGACTGTCTGTCTGACTGAAAAATCAGGAAAGACTTTTCTTTATATGTAGTTTTGAGGTGGAAAAAAATGCGTGTTTACTTAGATAACATTGGTTCTATTTCACTTCTAAGATTTGAGTCAATAAGTATTGACCGAATATTTAATTTTGTAGATATATAAATGTCATATTATACACACATGCAATATCATCAGTTTGGGATTTTTTTCCTCCTTCTCAGACTTTTTTGAAGGGGAAAGACTGCTTGGAGAAGCCCTCCATAAACTTAGGACCTTACTAAATCTGGTGCTCCTAAGAATTTCAAACTTGTTGAAGGATAGGATAAGAGTATTTTTTATTTTATTTTATTTTATTTTCCAAATCAGAGGAATGATTTAGATAAAAATAGGATACAATTTAACAAAGGGAGATGCAAACATAGCCCAGAGTAGTCGTGTACTGATGCAAAATGGAGAGCGATGGCCAAGCAGAAATACTGCAGAGAGGCTATTGGCTACAGTGGCTCACAAGCTGAACATTAGTCATAGTGTTGTGGCAAAAGCAAACAGCACATTATGATGTATATAAACTAATGCACTACCCTTAAGATATATGAAATAATACCATCCTCTAGTGTACTGGCACAGCCTCCACTGCAGAGCTATGACTTGTGTGGGTGTTGAATTCATTAAGAGTATGAATGACAAACAAATTTAAAAAGGGTATACATAAACATTAGAATAACGCAGATGTAAGATTGACCAGATAAAGACATGGAAGTTACTGAATATTTCTTTCCTACAATCTTATTTTTTTTCACTTTCTCTCAGGTCATCAATTCAAAACTGCAAAAAGTAGCTACAAGAAGAAAGAGAAAATTATTTTCTACATATATTGTTTTTCTAAGACAGGGAATACTAAGCTGAGAAATTTACTTCAGGATGAGAAATATTCTTTTAAGAAAGCAGTGAAGCCCCAAAATAAACTGCCAGGACAAATGCAGAAATCAGTTAATTGCCTTTAAGAACAGGTTGGAGTGACTTCTGTCAGGAAAGACAGCTGATCCTTAGGGTGAAGAAATAACCTAGATGTCTTCTTCAGCTCTGTTTTATAGATTTCTGTATGTATTGCAGTGTACTGGTTTGACATACACACAATGCCATTCATGGCCTGTACAAAGCTAAGTCCATTTGTTTTGATTCTCTTCCACTCTCTTATTTTTGTGAGTGGGTAAGTGAACCTTTCGACAAAATGGTGTTTGAGAAAATTTTACTGATTAAATGACTCCGAGACTTTTGCAATAAGGTCATGCAATGTAACTAGAATAAAATATTGCAGTATGCAGACATACTGGCTTTAAACAATAGCACCTCAGCTACTCCAAGGAGGACATTAGGCTGGTAGGTGTTGGCTGATATCAAGATTCCACCTTTCTTAGTACCTAGGCATGCATAAATACACAAGCTCTTTTTTCCTCTTTTCACTTTTCTGTTCTTTTTCCAATTATCTCTTAGTATTTAATAAGATCCTGAGAAATTCAGACCATAACTTTCTTTTTGTATGGCAGAACTTTTGTTCCTAGCTTATAAATAGTTTTCAATATTTTTGTCAATGGTAGTGACATAAATACATGGTTTTATGGAAATATTAGTTCATCTCAATAAAGACCATGTGGAAAAGATTAAAACAAATGTGGAGCTCTTTGAAAATACTAGTAAGAGACTATTTAAAGATGGTGATTCAGATCTGTTCTATGGTGAACAAGAAATCCAACTCATACTGCTACCTGATAAAGTAGTTTCATTCAAACCATACAGAAGTTTCTTCTTGTCTAATTTAGGTGTCAAGGGATCAAAACTGACTTGTTAATTATTTCCAGTGTTTAATAGTCCTGGGTTGAGGTTTATCTTTTTTTAAACCATAAGTAAGAAAATTTAGAATTAGCTCTCAGAATCTTCTTTAATTAGTAAAACAAAGATGTCATCTTAGAAAATTGTTTCTCAAAAGTGTGAAAAACATTTATATAATCTGATTTTTGTAAAAGCTTATGATAGTCCTAAAAATTCTGATGTTAATCCTGCTTCTTAAATATCTTTCTCCCACCAGATACCATGTTTTCAAAGCAGCTCAAAAACACTGACTCACCCAACTGCACATACCTTGCACACTGAACTCAAAATCTCAAAAAAAGAAGCATGTTTCTAAAAAAGGGTAAAAACATAATTTTTTTTTCAAATTGTATAATATATCGGTCTTTTTTTTTTAGCCTGCAGGCAAACGATGAAAAATTAGTTTTGTGTCTTGCTGCCTGGAAACTGCAACTTGCCATTCATACTGTCTCTAACATCTGTTTTACCTGTGCAGCTAAGTTGTTTTATAGAAACCTCTTATTTCAAAAACTATGTGGAAGAGCTTTTTTCTTGTCCTGGTCACTAATATTTGCAGAGGTATAAACAAAAGAGCAATTTTCACCTGTAGACCCATGAGGGTAATGCAGTAGCAGATGAGTGGCTGAGGAAAAAGAAGACTAAAATCCAATCTGATAGTAAAGAAGTAATGCCTCTGGAGAAAATTATCTGAGCTATCATAAGCAGTGATGGGTGTACTAGTTGCTACCACTCAGGAAAAATACCTTTAGTTGCTGTGAATAATTTTCTGGAGTTGTCTATTAAGTGAGATGACCTAGGTGCAACCAGTTTTTCAGGAAATCCCTAAAGCTCTGATGGCCAAAGGGTAGGAGCATACCAGAGGGAAAAAACTCAGCATTTGTTTTAAATTTTATATACTTTTCCTAAACAACCACAATGGTTTGGTAATCTACCACCACACATAATCACTGTCTTTGAGAAAGTTTGTGATAATGTTTTTTTATATTGCTTATCATTACATTTAGGTTTTGTTTTTTTCAGGGGTGTCTTTGACTTTTGAAGGTGGAAGTTGTCTTCATGTGTCTTAACCCTACATATCAGGACAAGAGGAGAATGAAGAATAACACTAAGAAACTGCTGCTGCTTATAAGAGATGCCAAGTCCTGGGATTACCCTGGTATCAGAACGGTAAATTGCATCCTGTTAAAACCTGTAAATTGCATTGTTCCAGTGGGAATATACAGGCACTTGTTTAGGCACGTAGGTGTGTATTCAGCCATGTATTACCATGTGTAAGCATGTAATTTTTGCAACTGTCCATATGTTGGGCACACTCCCCTCCAATGCCTTTTCAAAATTCAAACAAGGTGGTGTCTTTTTTTGTATAATCGCACTACTGAAAGCTCATTATACATGCCAGACAGTCCTTTTATATTTCAAGTCTATGACCTGAAAGAAGTTCTGATTGACATAGAGATATATTGAAGCTCCTGGGACTGACCTGAGGAGGCAGCAGCCCTTCCTTAATTCTCAGTGTTTTGGTTTGGCTGCTCACTTCCTAAAAACACATCATCAAGTGAAAAGAGTGAACACATTACATGCAAAGTTGTGGTACCATGAGATAATGGTTTGGCTGTTTGAATTGGTAAGAAAACCTGAGGAGCTTGCTGAGAAGTGAGGAAAGATATTTTCTTATGTCTGTCTTTCTTTACTAGTTCAGCCAATAGCTGTTTTTCTGCAGTTGCTTTGGACTACACAATAATTTCACACTGTTTATATTTATTCACCTAAGAAACACCTCGGTGTTTGTTTCCTTTGATATATATCTGGATCTAAGCCTCAAAAGTCATATTAATGCACTCCATCATTTTAAGAACAGATGATTTCCATAATTTTTTAAAGTATAGTGAAGTACAGAACTAAAAAAATCCCACATAAAATATAAAAACAGATCCATATTTATTAAGATTCTAAACCCTGTTTTGATCTTTTCTATTAAATGAATAAAACTTTCCTCCGAAAGTATTGAAATAAGGCTCTTATATACAATTTGTCTCTGTTCAGTAAACTTTGTTGAACGAAGTGTGAATGCCCCTCTGTGAAGCATCCATCTCCATTGATGATGACACTGTGAAAGCCTGAATGCTGGGAACTGTGGTTTAATTGAAACTGCAAAATTAATTTGTAACAAAGTGAGAGAGAATGGCTATAAAACCTGACCTCCAAGCCCCTTCTTGGATTAGTGGATAGTGCTTCTTTCCAGCTGGTGACAGCTGCCAGCTTCAGTTAAAGTGTAGTCAGATGTGATCCTGTAACATAACCTATGTGGATTAGGAAATTATTAGCCTGAGTTCCATTTTTTGCTCTTTTTGCTGCCAGCTACCGTTGCATCAACCTAATTATGTTAACTGAGTGTGCTAAGCCCTCCTTTAATACTAGACTAACAACTTCTAGTTTGCACTGCTGTGTTCTATCTTCTGACTTTCGCTTCCCCCAAATAATCAAAGCAAACCTCACCAGCAATAAACAGGTCCTCCCAAACACCTCAGTTAACAAAAAGCCATTTAGATGTAGTTGCCCACTGCTGTTTGAATATGCACTTATGTGCCCTGCTTAGCAGTTTAGGTCCCATATGCATCTATTTTTTCCAGCCATGTTTTTGCAACATGAAGAGCTGAAGTTTTAAAACTTTTGCAAAATAATGAAAAGTGTTGACTTGAGTATAATACCAGGGCACAACTCCTGTAAGTTTCAGTGTTTATTTTCAACTTGATCAAATATAGCAGTTTATAGAGATGTACAATGCATGGTGTATGATGATTTGAGGTCACTTTTTTAAGATGATCACACAGGTAGACTCAGAGAAGCTGTTTTTAGTGAGAATGGCCACCAAAATCTCTGGCCAGTGTTTGTCAAGATCTCATTCTGTCTCTACTGCTATTACAGTTATAATTGCAAATTATTTAATTTGTAATTTTACTTCTGAAGAGTTATGGGTAGCCATACAGCACCTGGTCTTCCCATTAACCAGTGAGAATGTTCTGACTTTCTTGAACAGACCGTCTTACATCATTGGTGGAAATGTGAAAAGAGAACTAGGTACCTAGTTCTAGTGAAAGAAACAGGAGCTGACCTTCAAGGGGATGGAAAGAATAGCTGAAGATCAGGCACTGATGAGGAATCATAGAAATATATATATACACATATACACAAATATACATATATATACACACACACATATAAATATATATATATCTGTGCTTAAATATATTTAAATCACATTTCATAGGAAGTGTTTTTCCTGAAACTGAAAATGTTGTTGTGGTAGTCCTAGCACACTGGAGTAATGCAGCATTTAAAACTGCTGTACTGAGACGTGACTTGTGGTGTGGAACCTGGGATTAGGCTATGGTATTAGCTTTGTAAGCCTATCTTTGATAACGTGTCAGCTATTGAAGCTATGGGCAACCCAAAGGACACTTCTTGCTGACACTAGAGACACAGAAGGGTAATTAATGAAAATCTCCCAGTGCTGAAAAAATGCAACTGATAAAATCTTGAAATTTTGCATGTCTGGGGTCTATACAGCTTGTTTTGACCTTCTTCAGAGAGCTAAGAAGACAAAAGGGATTAAAGCTGCAAGGAATGAGAGCACCTGACCTGAGCAGACATGAGGATTTGCCTGCCAGTATCTCACAGGGGACCTAGGAGAGGGAACGAGTTCTTAAAACTTTCTGTTTTTAAGAAAAGCATTTCTGTAAAATACTAGTATTACTCTTTGCATCAGATCTGGCTGGTTGTTGAACAGCAATTGACACTGAAAGAACAGAGAAGGGCTGAGCTACTGCCCGTTTTCTTGTGATGATAATTTCTGCAAACCCCAGGTAGTTCCAACTCAAAATGTCAGTGGTTTGGCAAAAGCAAGTCATGGGGCTCCATCCTTCCACATACTCTCAGCAGCAAGGAAGTTGGCCAGAAGCTGGGAAATGAGTGGGGTGCTTTGCACAGGGCATAGAGAGATGCGTAAAAAGACATTTTTTCAGCCTCCAGTTAATTTCAATATTTGATACTTGTGCTACAAAATGACAATAATTTGCTTGAATGTCATGATACAAATACATTGTAATAATAAAACCGACCATAAAAACTACTTATGATAATCACTAGAAAAAAATGTGACAGCCATTAAATCAGATGTTGAAAAAATAGATGTATTTTAAGAGAGTTTTCAGCCAAAGATAAAGGCTAATTTATGCATAGATAAGTGTACCTTCATAACACAAGTAGCAAAACCAAAGTAATGAATGTATTTATAAATATCAAATGCCTTGGATTCCTAATATTAGGACCTTGAGTAATGGGCAAAATAAATTTTATTTCTTACAGAAGTGCACTGATTCAAAAGAATAGCATGACAGTGCCACCACAGGTACTCTGCTGTTTTGAAAATCTGAAGGAATATAATTTTCAATAATCAGATAATTCACATTTGTGTGGGTTCTGTTTATATCTAAATTGTTTCCATCCATTCATACCCATTGTGAATCCTGTAAAGTACTGCAAACAGCCTGGGATCACTAACAAATACCTGGCAGTGCCAACAGCTGGAGTAGGCAGAATGCGAATTCCTCAAAATGGAAAGTCATGCAACAACATGCTTCCTGGATCCCAGCTCTCCATTGCTTCCCAGTAGCTAATCAAGTATAGGCCATCAAATTGAATTTGTAAAAATATAATCAAAATTATTATGTCAGTGGTGTGCTTCACATACTCTATACAGGCTTTTGTATCTGTCCCTTATGGGCAAGAAGCAGCTGGACCAGATGTTTCCACAGTGATTTTTCATGCATTTTTGTTATATGACATGTATTGGTTGACAGTTTGTAACAGGTTTCCATTGTGGTCCCATGAAATTTCCAGGGATCTGCAGGAGAGCACCTGAGGAGAGAAAATGGAGATCTAGAAAATGTGACTTATCTGGAAACACTGAACAAACTTTTTTAATTTACAGAGAAGACTTGGATTGAGATTGTAATGTTCTTCAAGTATATAAAGTCTCTGCTAAGAGGAGGAGTGCTTTCTGGTACTGAATTTAAACTATAGCCATAGTGATTCAGTGTAGCCATTGTTAAGACTTAAATTTATAGGTATATTTATGCTCAACGATAAAATGCTTAGCAGAACAGGAAAATCTCCATTTTGGTGGGTGTGGGAAGGTTTAAGGAGTTTAGGCAACAGGCTGCCAAGACTTCCACAGATTATTTGAACTTGGGCAGGGGATGGACTTAGTGACTTCTCAGAGTCACTTTGAGCCTCAGGTTTATGTGCCTGTGATTTCCTTCTGTGATGTCCACTATTTCTTAATGCCTTCATCCCTGGGTGTCATCAGTATGCTGCTTACCATAGTAATAAAAGCACTAAAGAAATATTGCCAGAATAGTATGGGACAAGGAATACTTCACGGAAGACCTGCAATTTTCTATTGCTTCACTGCCTGGCATCTCATGAAGCAGAGCCTTTAAACTATAGGAGAAAGAAAAAAAAAAAAGTTAAATCATTTTTATAGAAAGAGAAATACATAAGTTACTAACAAGGATTTTGCTACTATGTCTATTCAGGGAGACAATACATGGAACACAGGTTTTCTTCCTCAGATGATAAAGGATCAGCTTGCTTTGTGTCAACTGCTTCTTCCTCTGTCTGACAAAAATAAATAAATCATAATACTCTTGCCATCAAATTCACCAAACTTTTTAGAACCAATGGCTGATTTCAGGCCAATGCTATAATCGGAGAAAAATATTATGTTACTATTTTACTATAATGTTGTGAAGAGCAGCAGCAAAGTTATATTCAGGGCTGATTAGGCCTGCAAAATTCTTAAATTAAATTGAATTAAATGCAGAGGAAAAATGTACCATTTTTGCAATATATTTCAATGGGAGCTACATGTTCCAATATGTTTTAGATTATGTATATTTTAAATGTATCACTATTCATTTTAATAAAGAAAACAGTACAGTCTCTTAATCATTTGAGTAGTTCATCATTTACAGAAAGAAGGGTATAAATGAAGAAAACAATGATCTCAGAAAGCTGACTAATCTCTTTTACACTGATGCCTAAGGAGGCAAGAGTCTGTGAAGCGCAATGGAAATCTCCAGCAAAAAAGTCATGGAAAACAGAAGAAAATCAGACTTCAACTTCTTTGAGGATTCTTGTTGACCTGAGGACTTGTGCAGATACTTGTCAGTTTATGCAAATGACTGTACTCAGTTTTCCTAAAAGAGCAGTTAATTTATGTGGCAAATCTTATGCTTAACAGACTAAATGTTCTAAGTTCACTGTCTGTACTCATTTTGTACTTTCCTGTTCCCAAATAGTCCATAATGATTTTTAAATCGGTAGGATACTCCTGGGAAACATGACATGGTAAAGTTTGCTCCTGGAACCCTGGAGAGGATTTCTGTCTCTTCTACTTGAAATAACAAAATAGTCTGGTAAACATGACTCTGCATTGCTGAGCACCCCTTTCTTCTACCAGCTCTTACTGGAGCTCTGCACATTTTGACAACCTGGACTGGAATGGATTTATCAGCTTCCAAAAGACAGAAAGAAAATGAATCCTGCAGACAACTCCACATGTCTTGTCGCTTGTGAGCAGTAAGATATTGAAAAGTCAAACTGGGTTTTGTTTATTGAAGAAAACAACCCAAAAGTGGAACTGCTGAATTTATTTCCCATTTGGATGCAACAAATACCCCCACAATTTACTCCCTGTGGTGTCTTGTTTTGTCTTAAAGACAAAAGGCTTTTTTTTTTTCTTTTTTTTTCTTCTTTTTTCTTTTTTACCCCTGAAGAGCTAACATTATGTAGATAAGGTATTGGTATACTGAGAACATCAAACTGCAGCTTTCAGCATGGGCTACCTTTATCAGAAAGCCTCAGTGGCATAAGAGTAACAATCCCTTCAGAGTTTTGTAGTGGTTGAAGTCATGCAAAAGATTTTGTCATTTGTCATTATAATCCAATACAGCAAAACAGTTACCTTATAGGGATGAGGATGGGAAAGGCTTTTATATGATTACATCATGAGATGATAAATGAGAGCAATTTGTGTTCATTATGAGAACAGCACCCTGAAGAGAATGCTGTTATAAATTTTGTCCTGCCCTCCCTTCCTCCACCACAAAACTAAAATATCAGCTTAGAAACAAGCAAACAGGCTCTGAGAAAAATTCAGATGGAGAAAAGCAAACCAGTGAAGATTTATCTGCATTGAAAAAGAGAAACACAGGAGGATAATTAGGACGAATTCTTAAAATATAATTCCCCCTGTTTCTTGAATAAAGAATATTTTTGTTTAAGAAAATATTCATCTTGTTTGGAAAACAATTTGCTTTGCTCCTGAAGTGGAACAAAATTATATTTTACAAATCAGTCAATGAAAACATTTAATTTGATAAACTGGAGCTATATAAATTTGAACATAAAACCTGAAAAATTCTAGTATGTTAATTATAATTTTTAAAGAAAAATAATTAAAAAGTAGAAATATTTTTATTATTTTTTTTTTTAAATCCAGAGATATCAATCTCCCAGCAATTCTGGGTCAACCGACCTGCATTTTTGAAAAAAAAGCCATTTGATGGGTAAGTTTCCACCCAACTCTAAGTAAATGAGTACTGAGGTCAGCAACAGCTAATCTTCTTCCTTTCCCTGTATGCATCACTGCAGCAGCAACAGCAGGCTGGAATGAAATCTTCTGATTTGTTTACTTTGTGTGGCCTGTTAATTGCCAACTAGTCAGCTGTGATGCGTTAGTTCATATCTGTGTAGTCTCAATTCTAGGATTAAGAAAAATAAAATTCAGCCTTGCATCTTTATGTAAATTTAAAGAGATGTTATATCTCCTTGCCTCTTTCCTCTCTTCTTCTATCCACCACTTTAATAACACCTCCCTCTTCCCTGAATGACCTGTGATATTTAACAGTCTGGGTGTGGAAAAAGCAATGCAAACACTTTGTCCTGATGAAAAAAAAGAAAAAAAAAAAAAGATGAAGGGTGAGCTCAAACACCTGTGTCTCCTAAATCCTTGTGGATATGTGATCTAAAACTGATTGAAGTCATTACTGGTTAGTGAGTTGTCTGTGCCAGTAAAAGGAGGGAGTCTGAAATGGATTGGTACTTTTGTTGAATAGTCAGCATTAATGCTCAAGGGTCTTGCAATGCTTAAAAAACCCTTCTATGTAGCAGCTTTCTGCTAAATCACAGTGCTTAAAAATAGGGCTGAGGGACTCTGTGAGGAATGGAAATCAGGTGGGTCCAGAGCAGGTGGCAGACCTCTAGGGATGAGGTGGTTCTGCTAAAACGACAATGGGGAGCTTTACTTTCAACCCATGATTTCACCAGCAGCCAAGGGCACAAAGAAATCTATCTCAGGCTCCTGTCTGGCAACAGTGTGAGAAGAAAGGTCCAGAAATGTGTCTTACCAGGAGTGCCTGGGCTCAGGGAAGAGTATTCAACAAGATAGTGTAGTAATGCTGATTGACTGTTGAAGCAAGATCAGATATAGGACACCAGACTAGCAAGAAATGAGAGAGCTAAAGGGTCCAGGCAGGCCTGTTGGAGGTACATGCTGTCAGGAGAGGATGTAGAAAAGTAAAATGAAAATATTTATGTATGGAAACCAGGCAACTTCTGCTTTTTTACTCTGGGCCTCTGCCTGCACCGTAGCTGGGATGGGGGAGGGAGGGTGGCAGGCTGAAGAAACCTGCAGATACTGGGTGTTCACAATGGCAGGTGGGCATCATGGGGATAGCAGAGCAAAACCAGTCTGAGCTGGATCTGAATACTGGGTTTTATTTAAGTACTGATGAGATTAGAGCTTTTATCCATCTTGATTATCTCATGCACTCACTTCTTCTGCCCAACATTAGTGCTCCCATGGCCTCATTTTCCCTTTCCCAGACTGCTGCTGGTCCAGGACAGAAAAGGCAGAGAGTGATGTTGGTTCATGTTGTACCACTGCTCACAGCTATGTCTTGGGTGTTAGTGGCCAAGGACCTTGAGGAGCCTATGACATTTATCTCTATGCACCTCCTCCATCTCCAGGATCTCTGCACTTCTAGGATCTCTCTTCTAGTCAGGACCTTCCTCTTCTTCCCAAGACCAATTTGTCTGAGACCACTTCTTCAGGCTTCTCTACTTGGGCTCTGGGTTTTCCAGTCTGAATACTGTGTATGCAGAAGACTCCTGATTAGTGGTTCTGTCTCATGCCTCTTTATTAATTGAAGGGTTTGGGATGTGTCACTTGTTTAGTCCAGGTGTTATCAAAATCTACAACCAGACCAAATCAGTTTCAATAGCAAGTCAGGGCACTGAGTGTGCAGAAGTTATTTACCCAGTCACACGTATATATCTAATAATCTGCTGCCTGTCAGCATTTACAATCTGAGTTGTTTTTCTCCTGTAAATCCGACGTTTGAAGGTTTGGAATGAGTGTTGGTATGTATGACTGAATATTACAGACAGAAAAGCATTGCTATGGATTTCCTAATTCACATCTCTTATAATACTGAAGTTCTGCTTAATTTCCTCAGTAAAGTCAGTACCTGAGACTAAGGTTGGGCTATTATGGGTTGATTCTTCATATGCATATTTAATTTGCCCGGATTTCTGAGTAGGAGTGTGAGATGATCTGAAGAGTTTAGAAGGAAACCCCTTGGCCACTGAATCTAGCCCATTTAGGTGCCAGTTATGCTGAAGAGAACAGCTGCAAAAGCACCATCCCCTCTTTGTGCACTTCTGACACACACAGAAGATGGGAAAAAAATGCTGCTAGTAGTGAGACCAGGCAGTAGGACCCATGGGAGAGAGAGGACTTGTTTTTCTACAGTCTTCTTGGCTTTCCTTCACATGTACTTGACTACCAGAATAACCCACCCATTATCTTTTATTGAGAGAATTATCACATGATCAGTTGTCTTCCTGGTGCAGTAATGTTTTAAAAATGCTGTTGGCTGATATGTGTATTATACACTAGGGACCTATTTGCAACACACAAGCACTGTTCACCTTCAGTTTTAGCAGAGTTACAGGATACAATGGATCCATTATTGACATATATCATGCAATATATTTAATGCCAGTAATAACAATGATACATCAGTACTGATAAAATCAAGCCCTTCATTGACTTGCTTGTATGGGTGCAAGAATGGTGTCTAGAACAGGCTTGATAAAAATGCAGTTCTTCCAGTGTCACGTCATTATCTGCCAAATCCTGTGAATAGTGTTTGGAAATGTGACTCCTGATACAGAACAAAGAATAAAAAAGATGCTAAGGGCAGGAGGAGACTGCCTGGTATTGTGTTATAGATCAACATGGCTTATCTACCTCAAATGATACCTTCAAGTGGTGAACTTTCGAGGATGGTATTTATTTCCATTGTTATTCAAGTATTTACTGTCTCATCCTTTATATATTTGTAAAGGTGTGACTAGGGAAATAATACCATTTTCTCTAAATGTCTTGGACTAAAGGGGGATAATTTGTTTTCCTTAGAGTATTGAGAAAGAGGGTGGAGGAACTAAGCTAAGGTGCAGAGGTGTGAGCTGTGGAAAGACAAATATATCTTATGGTGAAGAAACACTGTTAACAAGTAGAGGATCTGAGATAACCTCTTTATCTGACTTTCATCCATCTTGGAAGACTTGCATGAAATATCTAGAGAGTGAATACCCAGAAGATAACTGAGATTTTTGGAAAAATAGTTACTGGTAATAGTTTTGGTCTTATTGATTGTTGGAGAGACTGGAGATCGCTGATGTTTTTTCTATAGGAACTGCAATACCACAGTGTATTGAATGCCTGTGGCAAGGTGCTGGCTGTGGGGGGCTGCAGGGTGGCCTCTGTGAGGAGAGGCTGGGGTGCCCCATGCAGGACACGGCTGGTTCCAGCTGGCTCCAACAACCCATTGCAGAGCACAGCCCAGCCCCTCAGTCGTGGTGGTGGTGCCTCTCAGAAAATATGGTTAGTAAGGGGCAAAAAATGCTGCACAGGGAGAGGAGGAGAGGAAAAGGTGTGAAAAAACACCCTACAGACACCAAGACTGGGAGAAAAGAGGAAGGTGTTCTAGGTGCTAGAACAGAAATTCCCCTGCAGCCCATGGAGGAGGACTGTGGTGAAGCAAATTGCTCCTCTGCAGCCCACAGAGGACTATGGTGGAACAGGTATCCACACTACAGCCTATAGAGGACCTCAAGCTGGAGCAGGTGGATGCTTTCTGAAGGAAGCTGCAGCCCATGGACAGTCCACATTGGAACAGGGGAGAAGTGTGAAGAGGAAGGAGTGGCAGAGAGGACTGACCTCTGGACTAACCACAACCCCCATACCCTTGTGCTGCTTGACAGGGGAGATGGGCTGGGAGTGGAGGAGTGAAGCTGAGGCTGGAAAAAGGGGAGGAGGGAAGAAATTTTAATGTTTTTGTTTTTGTCTCGGTAACTGCTAAGCAATCTCCCTGTCTCAATCCTAATTTTTTCTCATCTTATTGCATTCCCATCCTGCTGAGGTGGGGAAAGAGTGAGCAGCTGGGTGGGCATTTGACCCTTAGGCAAGGTTAATCCACCACACAAAGTCAACTGCTGAGATTTATTCATTCCTCTACCATATGGAGGTGAAGTTGGGGAGAGAAAAAAAAAAAGGGTGCATCTGAAAATTCTTCAGTATGAAGCGGCTTCAGCATTACATTCTCCAGGTCTGTGTCTTCTTCCAGGATGTTTTTTGCTTCCAGTCAAATACTCTGACAAACTATAGTGAGTGGTTGTCACACCTGCAGTCAGAGTGGGTGCTGTGAATTTTAATAGTGGTGGAAACATTGGCAGCTGACAATAGTTATTTTTATTTGAATCTTTCTCTTGTGTATAGATTGAAAGTACCTACATAGCCAAGTTTATTAAGCATCTACCTGTGAGAACAACTGTAACATCATTACTTTTACTTTGTACAAGACTTTATGGACCTAGCCAAGCAAACCTGCCCTAATCATACATATCGCTCTTGGCCTAAGTGAATAAGCTCTCTTTCTACTGCCAGCAATATATTTGCTCCTAGTTAAACATTTTATTAGTACCTAGCATTTCCTAGTGTTTCTCAACACTGGAAGGAGTTAATGCATAATCAAATGATTTCTCCTCATTGCAGTTTTAGCTAAATTTGCTAAACCTAATAATACGGCACACCAAAGTTTTTTATGTGCTGATATCTCATATTATGAGATATCCTCCTCATGGCAACATCGTTAAATCTTTTATTTAGCAAGTGGCAAGCAGAAAATGGTATTAATTAGTCAGTCATTATTTCTTCCAAGCCTTTCATCTCAGTAGTTTTCTGTTTCTTAATTTTTCAACAGAATTCTGCTGGAGTACTTATAATTTCTTTGCTTCGTACATCAGTAGAGCCCTCAGCCCTGCTACTTTAATTATTATATTAGTTTTGTGTCAGTATTAGCATAAGCACTCAGCTAAAGTATGTTTTCTGAAACATCTGCCTTTATTCTAACATTTGATGAATGGAAACTAGTCAACACGTCCTCCATTCCCTCTTCCCATTCAAGCCAAACTGTTTGTGAAGATGGAGAACCAAAGAAACGAGGGTGAGGAACTCCTTTAGTTAACACTGATGGCTGAAATCTGGCGAGACAGAAGTTAGTGGGTGCCTTAGGAAAGTAGGCAACTTGTTATGGTATTTAGTTGCTTTTTATTTGTCTTTGAAACCTTGTCTGGAGCACTGAAGTTTGGCACGTTGTTTCTTGGCTTATTCTCTCTTGCAGTAGATACTGCTGAGAGGCTCAGATTTGACATTGCAGATGAATTTTTTGTACACTAAATGTCCAACTCCAGGTCTTGTAAAAATAAGGCAGTAATAGTTTTGATAAGAGAAGTGAAAATAAATAGTTCTATTCACTGTAGCTGAAAAGCGTTTTTATAACCTGTTATTTATCCTGCAGGAGCAGCTGGTATATGGGGGCAAGGCAGTCTTCTCCTTGATGTTCCCACATTCTAAGACCAAATATGACTTTGTGGTAGAGTCTCATGACTGACAGCTGAATGAAGAAAACTGTGGACTGTGATGACAACTAATAGTAGGTTATTTTTAATAAATATACAATATTCAAAAGATGAGAAAAATACAATATATATGGTTATATACAATACAATATATATGTTGTCTTATTGCAGCTCAAATCTCTTTCTTACCCTATTGTTTCATCCATAAAAACCTGTTTCTGTCTGAGCTTGTGGGTTGCTATTTATTACATCTGTATAGTGCTCTGCACAAAAGTGCCATGACCTGTTGGGAAGCCTCAAGGCTTTATTGCAATTTGTGCTAAGATAGGATTAGAGTCCAAAAATAAAATCAACAAGAAGCTATCCATGAAAGTGAAATGGACTAGTCTAGTTTAATAGTGCAAGCTGGGAACAATGCAGGAAGTAAACACCTTAGACAGGGGAGAGTAAATTAGATTCTTTAAAGTCTTTCAATTTTAATAATCTCTTTATAACACCAGCAAACTAATTTGTTAGAAAGTATGATATTTAATCTGACAATGTTCCTTTAATAGTCCACCTATACTTGCTGTTGCTGCTATGGTGTCTCCACTACTTTAAACGTCACTGCCCCAAAGATGCCTTTGCTCTCTGTGCTGTACTGGGGGTGCTGCATCCCCAAAGACTATTCACTGCAATTTTGGCTGCAGTGCCCCCACTCCTCTCTCTCTCTTCCAGAAGATAAAATGGCTAGGCTAGGAACTGGAGTAAAGCTGATCTGCACTGGAAACTCATGTCTGCATGTCAGTAGCAGTGGCCTCAGGGGTCATATGTCAAGGGAGCTGATGAGTCTGGTGCTTCAGCTCCTCTCCTGTCACATCTACCTCTCTTGTGGGACAGAGGCACCTCTGAAGGTCCTGTTGGTTCTTTAAAATGCTCATAGGTTTCTTGGGGTGACATGTCAGCTGCTAGGCTCTCTGCTCCCTAAGAGGTGTTCTATGATAATCTGTTTGGAAAATGTAAACTATGTAGATTCATGCTCTTGCTTGTCTTACAATGACTTTTCTCTAGAAATTTTTCTGCTTTATAAGAAGTGTTAATCTCCTTCTTCTCTTTCTTTTTACGCTCTTTCTGAGTTTGGATATTTTTTGTCTTATTACCACTGTCACTGGTAATGTCATGCAAAGAGAAAATCTCATGCTAAAACACATGACCTTACATGGAGTAATAGATAATCACTGGATCAATGCAATTTCAATGGAAAAGCTCACTGGGCAAAAGAGAAGGGTAGAAGACCTGGACTAGAACATACAGCCCCATGAGCAGATGTCCTGGGTTGAGCCAGGACAGAACCACATTTCTGGGTGTTTTCCTGTCTAAACTCCTCTCAGGAGGTCTGTCATCCTTGGGGATTGCTGCTGCTTCGTGTAGCCTTGCCCTCCATGTTTTTTTTAGTTCATTAGATCTTTAATGTGTTCTACCAGCTGCGTTCTTTAGAAGCTGCTGGAGATGTTTTACAGCAGGATCTTATTAATTCAATGCAGCTTACATCTTTCTTTCTCATTTCTGCAGTAGCTTGACAACACAGCTGTCAGAACAAATCACTCGGCAGAGCCACCTTTTTAAATGTGTAGCTGCATATATGCGTACACACATACACACACACATACTTGCAGGTTTTTTAAGTATCCTCCAACAGCTTCTTAATAAAATAATTAAAGAGTATGCAATAAAGCACCAAAGGCAGGCCTAGGAGGGAAACTATGCCTGTAATCACAATATATGTCTGTTTTCATAAGGGAGCGAAAAGAAGGGAGAAACAGAAGAACCCACATCTCAAGAAAGTATTAGGAACAGATGGAAGCACAAGTTCAATTCAGCTGTCAAGCATGTATGACATGTATTGTTTTTTTTTCCTCTGTTGCTTTAATGAACAAAGTATTTCTAGAAAGGTGACATATTTACTATTTTTATGTCAATTATTAGGAGATTAAAGTCCCATTCTATGAAGCACTCTAAACATGTATCATAAAAGGCAACTGCTGCTTCGCCCAGAGGAATTTACTGTCTACAGAGCTAAACAAAGGCTTGCAGGAGGGAAATATAGTTTTCCAAAAGAAAAGCAGAAATGCAAAATGAGGCAAAGGGGGAAATTCTAGAATCCTACTCCCATTACAGGACTTCAGCAACAGCTGTGGTTCAAAATGTCTCCAATCTAAGCCTTTTCTCTGACTTGATGATGAAATTTCTCAGTCTGTCTCATTTCCCACATGAATAATTTTTGTGATTGTCCTTTTGCAACTATGAGTGAACGTCCTATAACCATGTGGTGAACCTCTGAAACCTAACGCCTGGAAAGACTGGTCAGTAAGCAGGCTTCTGAGCACTGGGAAGACAGAAGTCCTCCACTACACTGGATCTGATTTTGGTGACTGAGGACCACCTGGGAGAATGTACCTAGATCATGCATAGTAACATTCTGTAACACTGCAAGTTTTGTAATAACCTCCTGGAACTTAAAAGGAAAGTGTAGGGACCACCGGTTCCTTTAGATGTCTCATCACTCCACAGGGAGTTTTCAGTGTGAAGCAATCAAAACTGCTACAGGGACCTTGTGACCTTACCAACTTTTGATTGCCCAGGCCAAGACTTGTGGCAGTTCAGAGTCTTAAGAGCAAAATTATTTAAGCAAAAGGTATTATGAAATTTGTGGAAATTTTCACACAGAAGTATACAAAAAGCCATTGCTTTCCAAGTGGGAGGTGAGGAAACGCCACCATCATTCTGTTGGATCCTTGTTCCATGCACCAGTACCTTTCCTTAGTGCTGGCTGTTTAGGGAAAATCAATGGTGCTGGAAGATGATTAGCCTTGCATATCTTTCTGTGGAGTTGGTATAAAACGGTATGTCCACTGAAACCAGTGGTGACTTGTCTGTTGACTGTGTGCATTTTTGCCCTGAATAGTGCATCATATTATCTGAAGGAATTTGATCTGTGGACAGAAAGAAGAATAAAACCAGAAAAAAAACTTGAGAAAAGAACAAAAAAATAAATCCACTGAGAGCACAAGGAAATGGTCTTTCAGTAAGTTTTATTTCTGCCCTCTCTATTAATATTACATGGCTTTATTTGCTGTACTTTGTACAGTCTGAGAAGGCGTGTATTATGGAATATTTTACACACCCTCTGCTTTCCTCTCCCCCACTGTTAATGCTTCTTCTACTACCACACAAAAATATTAAAATTATTTAAATATTTCATGTTGTAGGACCTAGTAGTACAACGCAATATACATAAATACTATTGGGAAATGGATTTTAATATTACTTTTAGAATCACAAATTATTAATGCAGTGCAAATAACAAACTGGTGAAGTTCACAAACTGATAAAAGCACTTGCCTGTTTTTCAACATTTTCCAGTGTAGTTGGAGTTGACAGATCATCAGATGTTTAGTGCATTATTTATTAAATGTTTTAGCATAGCTTTAAATATTCAGTGAACACTGAGCCCAAAAAAGATATGGCTGACTGAAGATGCAGTGACACTGATGATGGAAGCATGTTGCATAGTTTTATCCACACTACTAAACACACACTTTGTGTTTCATAAGGAACAATTTTTCTCTTGCTTAAATTACTCATTTAATCCTTTTGGGGACTGTGGTTTATGCTTCACTCTGTTCAGAATGCAATCCAATATTTTACGGACTGCTGTGCATGACTTTACTGTATTTAATTGTGAAGATTAGAAAACACTGGACTGGTTAATGTACCAAAACTCGAGTTGAATAAAATGCTTTGTTGAGTCTAATTAATGGTTTTCTTGGAAACCAAAATGTAAAGATCCAGCTAATTAAGTAATTTAAAACAATGAAAAAATATACAAGAAAGTAAGCATAAAGTGGAACACATACTTCAGTCTAGAAATGTGCTCTGTCTGCTCATGCAATTTGTCCTGGCACATTGAAATGAATAAACTGTGTATTTCTGACAACATAATATCTTTAATCTAATCTGTCTCAGCATTTAATGGCATTTGGAGGTTGTGTCACAGCAATATTTAAGAACTACTTCAAGAAGGTTAGATCCCTACTTTACTATTGGAAAACTCCACATTTCTTCCCTTTCCCAACCAGAATCCTTGTTTGAGGAAGAAAAATAGGCATTGCACTTCCGTTTTATTTCTGACTCCAATATTGTGCAACTGTCAAACTACGACAAACCCAAAAGCTTGGTAGGGAAAATTAGAGAGAAGACGCAAACAAAAAATAGCAGAAGAGAAACCGTAGCATTGTGAAGTTTATTCCTTTTGTGAGTATAAACCTCGTTGCACCCTGAGCCTCCACTGGTGACCAATTCAATTCCTAGATTTGAACAGAAGATGACACTGGGACTGCGTAGGATGGAAGAAAACATCAGTCTGAAATGGCTGACGTGCTTAATAGGAAGGCACATTTGAGGGATGCATGCCTGCATCAAGGTTGCTTACATCAGTCACATTGAGTTACGTTCCACCAGGGAATCTCGTACCTCGTGAGTAATACCATTAGACATGGTGTGCTGCAGCCTGGGAAATTAAGAACCCTGAATCTGAAGAACCAGTTACTCTACTTAACTCTTAGCAGAAGAGGCATTAGAGCTAACTCTCTGTATCCAAGGGATTTTTTTGTCTTTGCCTCAGGAACAATGAGCTTCAAATTATCTTTACCTGGCCAGCATAACCATACCAAGAATAATGAATAAATTAACTCCTCAGAGAAATAACAGTCACAGCAATGCTACAAACAATGCTGTGTGACTTCCCTTACTGTAAAATCTGCAATTTGTGGATTGAGTCTAAAGTCTAATTTCCAAGGGGACATGAGTATGCCAGCTGAGCCTCATCTTAAAACCAGTCTTCTTCCAAGCTTTTCTCTTCTTTCTGCAGAGTACTGACAGATGTCAAGACCTTGCAGGCTGATTCTCTGTTAAAAGAAAATAATCTCAATGATTCAGATTGATACTCTGTTAACATAACCATTAATTTCACCTGTCGAGACTCTCCTTGAAGTGTAGTTGCCATACAGTGTATAAACTAATCCCTATTTAAATAAAGTCAGTGAAAATGCCAGTTTGATTATGAAGAAAAATCCTGTGAAAATTAAAAAATCATGGGGCTGAAAGGCTTGATGAGGTCACTTTGTCAATGCCCCTGTAAAAAGATGATAAAAAATACTGAGAATCTCACTGAAAATGTCGATGTTGTTCTTAAAATCTCCAAAGGAGAAAATTCCCCAATCCTGTTATATATTTATGTGTGTCTGTGCATATGCATGTGTATTAAGTTATATAATTGTATTTATCATTACAAAATCTTTTGCAGCAGCTAACCTAAATCTCCTTTGTTTTAAATCTGATTAGTTTCTTCATGTCACATCCTCAGAAAAAAAAACTAGAAGAATTTTCTTCACATAGGCTTCTCAAATAATGGAAGGAATTTAGAGTGCTTTCCTTCCCCTTCTCCTGCCTTGGCTGAGCAAGCCCAACTCCTTCAGCCTTTTTGTCCTAAACTGTAATTTGCAAGTCAGTTATTGTAATCCTTTTCTCCTAGATAAAAGGCCCTAGAGATGGGTCCTAAATGGCATCTACCAAAATGATGACTACCACCACGTTTCATGTGTATCAGCCCTATTAATACTACATTTGATGGGGCATTTGATGCTTTGACAGCTTTGTGCTGTTGAATTAGAGACAAAGTCTTCTCTTACTGCAGCTCTCACATCTGCAGATCTGCTGCCCGCCTGGCCATACCATGCTCTGTGCTTGGGCAATAGGTCTCAGGATGAAGTTGAGTTTTTTATAACCCCTGACTGGCAGATTCCTTTATTATCATTGTATTGAGGCTTTCAGGCCTCACAATTGCTATCATCTTTAATGGAGTAACTTGGAGTTAGGCCGATGAGCATAATACTTCCTTTCCCTCTTTTTATGTTTATGTTTTCCTTGCCTGTCGTCAGTTCTCTGATCAGTCTCTGTTCTAATCAAGCTCCTAATGATATATGCTAAGGTTAGTTTGGGTAGCATTTTAAACCAGTGAATTTGAACAGCCTGTGATGTGTTGAATGCATGGGTTTTAAAATATATTTTCAAAACAATTTGAATACCTGTTTTAGTCTGTATGACTAATACCTTATCAAAATTAGGTGCATTCAGCGTTTTTATTATTGTGAATACAGAAGCTAAGATGACATGATATATGTTTCTTTAAACTCTTCCACAAGTCATTTACTCTATTTTCCTCTTTTTTTGCTTGAGTCCATTTAAGGTAGGGAGGTGTTTAGAAACTTCCTAATACAGTCATTTTGGGCTCCTATTATGATTTCCATCTCTTCTCCACATTGAAATAATTTGCCCTTCTACTTGTATATATTCCCAGGTGGGAATAGCTGGAATAATGCAGACTGGCAATTTTGATTTGGGTTTTTGGACTTGGAAGGCAGTTGGGACTCAAAAGGGACGCCAAGGGGAAACAACATCAAAATTGAGACAAGCCAATGCCAAAAATCCTTGGATACCACTCCTGCCACTCATTCCTCTCCCATATCTCCCACTACATCCAGTAGCAAGCAATGACCTTATCTAGTTTTTCAACCCCAGACCAGCAGGTAAGGTGGTGCCTAGGGAATGTAGGAGCTAACACCAGGAAAAGCTGGCTGATATCATGGGACCCAAAGCCAGCCAGAGCCTTGAGGTGACCCTGCTCAAAGAGAAAATGAGCATGTTAGCAGCACCAGATGGCCTTTGATAAACAGGAAAAGGGTTTTACTGGAACATACATTGGAACACTGAACACTGTAAACCTGAGAAAACTCAAGCTGGATTAGAATATGAATGTGAAACCTTATCACTCTCTACAACTATTTGAAAGGAGGTTGTAGCGAGGTGGAGGTTGGTCTACTCTCCTCAGCAACAAGTGATAGAACAAGAGGAAATGGCCTCAAGTTGTGCCAGAGAAGGTTTAGAGTATCAGGATATTAGAAGAAAATTCTCCACTGAAAGGGTTATCAAACACTGGAACAGGCTGTTGAGGGAGGTGGTGGAATCACCATCCCTGGAGTTGTTTAAAAGACATGCAGATGTGGTCCTTAGGGGCATGTTTTGGCACTGGACTCAATAAACTTATGTTAATGGTTAGACTCAATGATCTTGAGGTCTTTTCCAACCAAAACAATTCTATGCTTCTATGAATAGAAGCGGGCTGCACAGAAAACTGTCACTATGCCTTTGTGAGACAGAGTCCTACCTCCAGCTGGTTCCCAGGCTGCTGACTGCATGACTGTGTGCAACGCAGCGGCAGTTAGATGCTACAAATGCCACAGAGCTCTTGCTCTGGGTCATAAGGACAAGCCTTTCCTCCCATACCAAGGGCCTGCATGTCTGCTGTCTCCCTGCTCTACCTATGAGGCTTTCAGTCCCTGCCTCTGCCTCTCCTGCTCACTCTCCCTGCTTGCCTCATCCTGGCGTGAGACTGAGGGGTTTCTCCACCAAAGGGAGCTTAGTTGCTTCCAAGAAGAGGAATGTTTCCTCTCTGGCAAGGTAAAGGCAGCTTTCCTCCCTGCTGCCCATACATGGCATTTTGGCAGAACAAATGCAGAGCAAATGCTTTCCTAAGCTTAACTGAGTGTAGGACACAGAGCAGACACTCTCATTCCTATCCAGCAGCAAATATCTCAGGCTTATAGTGACATAAATGTTGGTGTACAGGTATCAAGTAAACAATCATTTACAGGTTTGATACATTGCACTAGCAAGAATTCCATTAGTGGCTGAAGTGGCACAGATGTCTTACACATCACCTGTGCAATGTCCCCTGCCTGTCCTACCTGGTAGGCTGTGCAAGGGAAGGGGTACTTTGCTCTCTGGCTTGTTTGGAGGACACTGACTGGCCAGGCAATGTTCACATGCTGGTTTGCCAGCTGGCTGCTGCCATCTCTTCAGTGGGTGCTCTAATTTGGTACCCACTACTGATTTTACGATGCCATTTGTCAAATTTGACTGAAAGTGGCTAGTGTGCTCAAAAAGCTATTGAGAAGGAGGGACTGACAGGCAGCTCAACAGATGAACAGGCAGATGGACAGTAAGTGTGACTGCTTAAGCCTCCTTTTCATAGGAAGACAGTCTGAAAATAATATAAAGTGAGACAAATGATTCATTTTTCCTCCTAGAGATATTAATCAAAATGAGCAACTATGAAAACCTCTCTCTCTTTTTATGGTATTTTTCTGCAGACAGAAGAATAACAAAAGAAAGAAACAAGATATTTCAAGACAAAGTATTGCATTAGTTTGCAATGAAGTTGATGAGTTGCTTTTGAGTTGCCACAAATTATAACTTTTCACTGTGTGCTATCACAGTGAAAACTACTGAGAAAACCACCTCTTTTACCCATGTAGCACTTGTCACTCTGCTTCTGCCTGGGAGAACTTCAGTGAAGCCTCAACAGTGAGGCAGGGAGTAGAGGGGAGGAGTGAATGGAAAGAGGGTATAGAAACATAATTTAAACTGAACCTCCTAGATTCCTTGAAGGTTAAAAGAAAATGTCTGTGACCTAAGAGAATGAGTTTGGTACTCCAGCATGTAGATCCTGACTGTATTCCTGTTTTAGGTATTTGTGCAGTTCCTAAATGCCAAAAGCAGTAATTAAAATTCATATAAAGATTCTGGTCCTATCTAACATAGATGATTCACCAGCTGCCATGGGACCTGTCAGAGAAGATTGATGGAGAACTTTCAAAAACCCTGAAGTACACTGAGCATTGTACAAAGGGTAGACTGAGACCTTTCATCTGAGGCAAAGGGAAATACATTACATACTGTGCATTTGTTTCAATTGAATGCTTTAATCTATGGGAGCTCTAGGTCTGTTTGGATCTCCAGGATTAAAAATATTTGCATTTATCAAAGATCAAGGCTTATCAGGTAGCAAAAACACTGTCCATTCAGCCTATATGCTTAATTCCACATCACTTTTTTCTTTTCTCCAGTGAGTTATCTGCAATGAAGTCAGTAAAGATGAAAAAGTCTTTTGTTTCAGTATAAGCAAAACAGAGTAAGTTTAAGCTACTTAACATGGAATCAAAGGCAAATGGAAATGGATCATGATGACATAATTGATTGACACTATCTTTACACAGAGCTTTCACTGGTGTTTCCTGTGTAGCCTCTACACAACAAAGGCTGGCCACATGCTAAAGTAGGATGGTACAAGTTTCAAATTTACAATCCTGCAAAAAATCTTTGGAGGTGTCAAGCTTTACTACAGGAGGGGAAAAAAACCATCACTCTTGAGTCTCACTAAAAAAATTCTCTGTTGCTATGTGCTGTTGCCTAGGGGAGTACTGCACCAAGGCCATCAGCCTGTCAAAGATAACATTACTTCAGTTAAAGATGCTCATGATTCTTTGCTGAAGAGAGATATTCATGCAGTATGCCCAGACAAAGAGATACCAGTGGTACTTACTACTCACAGGTTAGTTTCTTCTGTGAACTCTGCCTCTCTTTTATCATATTTCTTTTCATCTCCTTCTTTTACTTTAATTTTCCTTTACCATCACCTCTTCAAATTTTCTCAAATCACTTTGATTTATGGCATTTCAATAAATCTTTGCTGAAAGGAGTATACTCACAATGCCTCACAGGTGCCTGCTACAGTTTGTTCTTTCTTCATATTGCAAGCACAAACGTGGTGATGGAATGGGCTATTGTATATCATATACCACCACTTCTAGGCCAGGAGATGGAATGGTTTGACTGGCACTGTTTGTTGCACCCACTAGAGACCTGCTCAGCTCTGTTAATAACACACTTTCCCTGATTTCTTCATCTCTGTTCAGTAATTTAGAGAAACAGTAAACGTAGAAGCTCTTGGGGCTATTTTCTGTCATTTTTTGTACTGGAACAACATTTTTGGCCTAATGCAGTCTATTGACTTTATTTGAAAGAGTCCCATTGATCTCACTGAGGTTTCTATCAGACATCTGCAGTGTCATAACAAGGCAGAGCTGTCTAGAAACTCTTCATGCAGGTCAGCCCAGTTCTGGCTCCAGAGATGAAATTAATAACGCTATGAAGTCAAACAAAATGTAACACAGAGGATGAGCTGGGAATGAGGAAGCACCAGCTCTGTAGCTGTTCAGAAAGGATGACAGCAAAACAAGAATGCAGAGGAATGTAGTTTTTCCTAATTTTCTTCTGTCACTGGTGGGTCTTGCTAAAGGGAACAACTTCGTGCTATTTTCTTACATCAATCTCACCCTCACTTATTTCCCAACAGAGCATATTTCCCATCAGTCAGCGAAGGGGACATATTGCTGAAAGTCAGAGTAAAAGCAGGATTGTTTCCCATTTACTTCCCTTGCAAAGCCTACAAATTGTAAGAGAAAATGGGGTGAAAAAACCCCACAACAAACTAGATTTTCTTAGCTTTGACTGAAAGAAAATTCTCTTATGTTTGTGAAAAACAGGAAAAGTAGAAAGCAACACCTGAAATGTTCAACGAAGGATATAAATTAATACTCTGAAAGCTGAAATGTACTTTTTTCAATCTACTGAAAAAATTGAGAAAAAATTTAACCTTCATAATGAAATTCAGCCAGAAAAACCCAAACAAACAAACATGGAAAAACCTGGTAGCAACAAGCATTGAAAAAAGAAATGGCTGAGTTAATAGTCTTGCAGTTTTAAAGAAAATTAAGTCTGCACAACAAAAAGGGATAAAGAAGGAAAATGAAAACTAAAGAAAACTAAAAGAAAAATGACAACTTCTTTCTTATATTTCATCTGAAGTGGATCTGTTTAAGGACATAGGAAGAAATCCACAAATCAAACACAGTGTTCTCTAGAGTTATTTGATCACATTCCTACAGGTGAAGTAATTTGGAACAGAGATATATTTTTTAATATGATTTCTTTTCCAATGGAGTTCATTTTACACTGGTTCTGTTATTCATGCAGAATTATTGCCATTAACCATTTAGCTATTAGAGCAATTGCAGCCATTTACATACGTGTTCTGCAGTTCCCAAGCTTTGCAGTCCCCTGAGGGACTCTGCTTGTGGTGGCATCATACTTCTTTCTTCCTGTCCACTTAAATTGCAGCTGCATGGGATCTTCGATCTGAGCCACGCCAAGTGATCAGAGAGTGCACTTTACCTTGTGAACCACAGGCTGGGCATTACTAAAATAGATAGATTCAAAAGAACTGCACACAATACTCGAGGTGCAGCCTCACCAATGCTGAGTACAGGAAGAAAATCACTTCCCTGCTCCTACTGGCCACACTATTCTTGATGCAGGCCAGGATGTTGTTGCCCTTCTTGGTCATCTGAGCACTCTACTGGCTCATGTTAAGCCAGCACCTCAGGTACTTTTCCTCTGGGCAGCTTTCCAGCCAATCTGCCCCAGCCTGTAGCATTGCATGGGGCTGTTGTGACTGAGATGCAGGACCTGGCCCTTGGACTTATTGAACCTCATACAATTGGCCTTGGCCCATCAATCCAGCCTGTCCAGGTCCCTCTGCAGATCCTTCCTACTCTCAAACAGATCAACACTCCTGTCCAATTTGGTGTCATCTGCAAACTTACTGAGGAAGCACTCAATCCCCTCATCTAGATCATTAATAAAGATACTGAACAAATCTGCTGCAGTTAAACCTTCCACAGGAGAACAAATCATAAAGCAAGATAAGGACAGTGCCCAGGTGGGAGAATTAGATGCTGTTCTTAATGCTTTTGTAAAAGAAAAAGCCTCCAAGGACGCTGTGTACATTTACACAGATTCTTTTGTGGTTTTTAAAGGCTGTGTGGAATGGATTACTTTCTGGGAAAGTAATAGTTGGGAAATTAACGGAATGCCTGTCTGGCATAAAGAGAAGTGGCAACAAATTCTAAAAACTGCTAAAGAGAATGCTAATTTTCATGTAGGGTGTATTCCTTCTCACCAGACTAATTTGAAAAATGAAGCTAGTAAGTGGAATAACTATGTTGATGAGCTCCCGCAACTGGACCCAAAACCGAGCCCTGTGGGACACCACTGGTGACCAGCCATCAACTGGATCTAATCCCATTCACTACAACTCTCTGGGCTCAGCCAGCCAGCCAGTTTTTTACCCGGCAAAAAGTGCACCTGCGTATGCCATGAGCCACCAGATTCTCTAGAATAATGCTGCAGGAGATGGTGTCAAAGGCTTTACTGAAATGTAGATAGACAATGTCCACAGCTCTCTCATCCACCAGGCAGGTCACTTGGTCATAGAAGGAGATCAGGTTGGCCAAGCAGGACCTGCCCTTCCTGAGCCCATGTTGGCTAGGCCTGGTCCCCTGGCTGTCCTGCACTTGCCATGTGATATCACTCAAGATGAGCCTCTTCATGATCTTTCCCAGTATCTAGGTCAGGCTGACAGGCTTGTAGTTCCCTGGATCCTCTTTTGGGCCCTTATGGGTATTATATTGATAGAGAGAGGCTTGGCAAGCCCCCATGACAGCTCCCTCAGTACTCTAGGGTGTATCCTATCTAGCACCATAGACTTATGCATGTCTAGGTGCCATAGCAGATAATTAACTGCTTCCTCTTGGATTACAGGGGGTTGTTGTTCTGCTCTCCATCCTTATCTTCCAGCTCAGGAGACTGGATTCCCTGGGGGTAGCTGGTCTAACTATTAAAGACAGAGGTGAAGAAGGCATTAAATATCTTAGTTTCCTTGTCCTGGGTTGCAGTGTTCCCCCCTGCATCCAATAAGGGATGAGGATTCTCCCTGGCTCTCTTTTTATTATTAAGTTATTTATAAAAACATTTTTATTGTCCCTTATGAGAGTGGCTATGTTGAGCTCCACCTGGGCTTTTGCCTTTCTAATTTTCTCTCTGCATGACCTCACAAGGTCTCTGTATCCATTCTGAGTTGCTCACCCTTTCTTACAAAGGTGGTAAACTCTCCTTTATTTCCTGAGTCCCAGGAAAAAGTCTTCATTCAACCAGGCCAGTTGTCTTCCCTGCCAGTTCATTTTACCACATGTGGGGACAGCCTGCTCTTGAGTCTTTGAGATTTCTTTCTTGCCAGCCTTCCTGAACCCCTTTGCCCTTCAGGGTTTTCTCCCAAGGGACCCTGTCAGCCAATGTCCTAAACAGGCTACAGTCTGCTCTCCTGAAGTCCATGGTGAAAGTTTTGGTGACCCCCTCCTTACTTCACAAAGAATTGAGAATTTCTCCATGCCATGGTTGCTAAGCCTAAGAGGGCCTCTGATCATCACATCTCCCACCACTCCTTCTCTGTTAGTGAACAGCAGGACTAGCAAGGCACCTCCCCTGGTAGGCTCTCTTACCATCTGTCAGGAAATTATCTTCCATTCAGTTGAGGAACCTTCTAGCCTGCCTGCTCTCTGCTAAGTTATATTTACAGCAGACATGCAGTAGGTTGAAGTCCCCCATCAGACCAAAGGCTGGCAATTTTGAGACTTCTGCCAGCCACTTATAAAATGTTTCTTGTCTGCTTCCTCATCCTGGTTAGGTGACCTGCAGCAGATTCCCAATAGGATATCTGCTTTATTTGCCTTCCCCCTCATCCTTACCCATAAACACTCTACTTTATAATCACTATCTTTGAGCTCTATACAACTGAAACCCTCCCTAAGGTGTAGAACCACCGCACCACCTCTCCTTCCTTGCCTATCCCTTCTGAAGAGTTTATAGCCATTGGTTGCAGTATTCCAATCATGAGATCCATCCCACCATGTTTCTGTGATGGCAACTAAGTCCTGTCACACAATGGCTTCCAGCTCCCCTTGATCGTGTCCTATGTGGCATGCGTTGGCATAGATGCACTTGAGCTGGGCTATCGATGTCACCCCCAACCTTGTCATTTCACCCCTAAGTTCATCTATAATGGGTCTGATCTTATCCTCTTCCTCCTTCAAACCTAGTTTAAAGCTCTCTCAATGAGCCCCATCAACTCCTGGCTGAGAATCTTTTCCCTTTTGTAGGATAAATACTTAAAGAAAAGAAAAAATAAGTAAATCTTAATGCAGGAGGCAAAGATTTTAGACTAACTGCTTAGGCCAGGTCATTTGATACCAGAGGTGAGAGAGCACAAGGAAAAACCTTCCAGTATACTTTTTAAAATGGCAATGGTGGGAGACAAAGATAACATGTATGTTGACGGGAGGAGGAGAAAGCAACTGACACAGGATTTTGTCTACATCATGATCTAACTTATTAGTACTTCCTATTTATTCTTAAAACATTAAGATAAAAGCAGATACTTCTTTTCCAGCCCCCATCATGCCCATGTCTGGTCCCTGAAACTTGTGTCTGAAATCTTATTTTGCTTTTGAAACTTCAGTCTTCTTTGTTTTTCAGATACTATTTCTAAGGAGTGTCTAGCGTGGATTCTTCTGTCAAGACAGTATTTGCATCTGCAGTATGGAAACATTATTTCCACCACATCTAATGTTAGAAAGTTGCACAAGTGCATCTTATAGATTAACTCCTTGCTGAGGAACTGGCATTTTGGACATGAATACATGATGTCTCCGCCTTTTGTTTTAACTTTTCCTTTTGCAGGAGAAATGTTGTTGTGTAGTGGTGCTCCTAGAGCAAGGCTGCAGATGGAACAACATATACTCCAGGGCCCTCAACTGATTTTAACTTCCTTTGTTATACATTACTTCCACCTTCAAGACACAGATGCAAACTTTACAATGAAAATCCAGCATACTCTTCAAATTTTGTTACACTTCAGGTTGTCCCCTTCAATCTCTTGAATTCCCAGACTCTTGTCCCTTTGCTGTTTTTTAAAGATTTTGACCACTTCTCCTTATAAATTGTGTGTTAGACCAAAGGTTTGACTAGAGGATCTGTAGGGGTTTTATAGGAAAAGTGGAAGAGCTACAATTTTGTAACTTTTTAGAAGATTTAATATTTTCTTGTTTTCAAGAACTTGCAGAAGTGTTTTTTTTTGTTGTTTATGACCTGCTTAAAGGCCTTTAATGTTCTGGAACACAGAGAATGGAAAAATAAGTTTTAATTATGGAATGGGAGAAATCAACAAAACCATTTTTCCTGTTGATTTTTTTGTAGTGCATAGTTATGAAATGGTGCTGAGAGACAAACTGGGGCAGCTGAATTTTGGGTCTATTTGATGCAAGTTTTTACCTGCTGCACTACAAATGATCTGGAAAATTACACCTTGTTGATTTTCATGTTGCTGCTTAATACATCTTCACATCCTGCGGCATTTTTGCTCATAAATTAAACACCAGACTGGTGTTTGTTTAGCAAGTGAAATGTGATCAAGAGTAAACGATTGTTTTGGGTGGCCAAGCACCCAGACAAAAAAAGAATAGAGAGCTTCAGGCATAGCTGTAATAAAAAACCTGATTGTCTAGAAATGAGATAATTTCAAATGAAGCTTGGCTATCTGTGCTCATTGTGAAATATGTTACTTGCAACATCCCAGCTCCCACTACTTTATAAGGCAATATTATTACTGAATCTACAGTGTTGTGAAAAGCAAGATGAAAACTTGATTGGTTCATATTTCTTTGACAATTTTGACTTCCACCCGGAGGGATTTAGTCCTGCTGTGGGCAGAGGGGAAAGCTTATGGATCCCTGTTGTATCCTGCCTTGAGAAGCCATCCATGGCTGGGCAACCTGGGTGGGAATTGCTGCTCCTTTGTCTGGTAGTGCTTTACATCCAAGTCCAGAAGAATTATATCAGCTCCACTCTGGCCCAGATAGTCTAAAATCAGCTATGAACATGTCTGCAGGTGATGAAACTGCTGTGTTGCATAGATGATACTAACACATTTCTAGAAGTGTGGAGCCATCAGAATTTTTCAGCAGCTTTAAAATGGTGGTGATTGCTCTATGGTTATGAACATAAATTGCATCCCAGCATGATGCAGAGGGCACTGCAACTTCCCTACCTAACCAGAAGTATGGAAACTATCAGTGTAGAAGAGTTGTCTCTGTCATCTTCCTGTGGTTTCAGATCCAGCAGTGACTCCATGGAGCTGTGACAGTGCTGGGAAGCAAAAATCTCCACTGTCTCAGGGCAGCTTTGTGCTCCATAAAACCGCCACGAGTTTGGTTTCTTTGACAGCCTTGGAGTGGGATGGTCTGTCTGGACGTACATACTTGTCCAAGCCTTTTGGGCTGCTTCATTCCCTTTTCCACAGAATACATATCTGGCCTTGCTGATAAGTGAATAATGGCTGTCACAGTGCACTCGGCTGAATAGCAGAAAGGTTTTTCACCACATCAAGGAGCTGTAGAAATATGTCATTAAAGTAAGAGAGAAAATTATGAACATTAAAAGTGTAAACTGGTACTGATAGCCTTTATTATCCCTTCAGACACTAATGGCAATTTTTTTGAACAGCTTCTTCAGTTGGCTGATCACATGAAGTAAAGCAATTATGAGCTATATAATATCCATTGCACATCCATTGCATCCATTAAATAAATTAAAAAATACAATCTCAGGGAAATGGTTTGTTTACTGTTTTCAGCATCTTTACAGAACATAGCACTATTCTCAGCAGAGCTGAAAGATGTAGTACTTAAACCAGAGTCAGGGAGAAAACAAGTCCAGGCTGTCCTGAATATGCATGCTGTTGTAACAGAAAAAATAGTCAAGCTAGCTATTAATTTGTAGGCATTGGTGCAAGGCCTGTGGTTTTCAAGCAAAAAAATATAATCCAGGTGTGTGCACACTTAAGGAGCATTGACAAGGACAATGTCATGTAGATATGAAAACAAAACTCCTAACATCCCACTTCAATTTGTAGTAAACAAGATTTAAAAAAAGAAACAGGAGGAGATCTGAACTGCATACATTTTTCTGTGAATATTAAGAACGATATTATTCAGCAGCGGTTTAAACTTCCCTGCATCGAATTGACCTGTGAGAGCTCACATGTCAGCACAGAGGAGCAGCTTCCAGGAGAAGCTACAACCACAGCAGGAGGTGATAAGCACCTGAACCTGATCCACAAGAACAGATCGCCTTGGAGAGCCCTCTTTACCTGCCTGTGCAGGCGGCAGGCAGTGCTCATTACCCCCATCAGCCGCCATCAGCCAGAGTACCCTCTGGCTATGTTTTTCTCTTCACCCATCCTGTGCCTGTCAAGTCTGTATCAGTTTTAATTTGTCTGAGCACATTTGTTTGATCACGTTAGTGACAGGTTGGTGCCTATTATGCTAGTGTTCCTTTTTCACCTCCGCCTGGGCACGTGTGGAATAAACTCCAGTGATGATAATAGGGACAATAGGTTTTGCAGTGAGTGAGACAAGAAAAGGTCTAACAGGAAATAGCTTTGAAAGTGAGCAGAGGTAAGACCAGACTGAGGCTTAGCTGGGTGATGGGGGAAAACAGGCTTCTGTAATTAGTTCTAACAAATTATAATAAACATAGAACAATATCTCTCTAGCTTCTGAAACTGAAGGAGTAATTAAATCTGAAATAAGCTACAGTCAAAATTTTGACTTAAATGCTAAGGTTTATTTATTTTGTGAAGGCTGAGCTATGTCAGACTGTGCAGCTGTCTTAGTGACCAAGGAAATGGTCATCAAATGAGCTAATACTAGCAGAAATGGCAAGGGAATCAAATATCATATTTCCTTTCAAAATATCCTAGGAATAATATGTTGGTGAGTCTTATGTTAGTACTGAGTAAATAAGGAGAAATTATAATTATGAATAAAACAACTAAAGAGCATGAGATTTTGGAGGGTATTGATAGGATTTCAATGGTAGAAATTTATGTCTGGTTAACCTCTTAATTCTTTGGACTGCTCAGCAAAACAATGAAGAACAATGAATTAAGCTTTCAAAAATCCTGAGGCATAAGCTTTCATAACAGCAAAGGCTGTGGACATCATCTACCTGGACTTTAGTAAGGCTTTTGACGCTGTCTTGCACAGCATTCTCCTTGAGAAAGTAGCAGCCCATGGCATAGACAGCTGGACTTTTCGATGGATTAAAAACTGGCTGGATGGCCACGCCCAAAGAGTTGTGATAAATGGAGTTAAATCCAGCTGGTGGCCAGTCACAAGTGGTGTCCCCCAGGGCTCAGTATTGGGGCCAGTTCTGTTTATTATTTTTATCCATTATTTGGATGAGGGGATCAAGAACACCCTCATTAAGTTTGCAGATGAAACTGAATAGAGCAGAAGTGTTGATCTGCTCAAGGGTAGGAAGGCACTGCAGAGAGATCTGGACATGTTAGATCAATGGCCTGAGGTCAATGGGATGAAGTTTAACAAGACTAAGTGCCAGGTCCTGTGCTTTGGTCACAATAACCCCAAGTAATGCTACAAGCTTGTGGAAGAGTGGCTGGAAAGCAGCCTGGTGGAAAAGGATCTGGGAGTACTGGTGGATGGGAGGCTGAACATGAGCCAGCCAAGAAGGCCAAAGACATCCTGACCTGTATCAAGAACAGTGTGTCCAGCGGGAGCAGGAAAGTGAACATGTCCCTGTATTTGGCACTATTGAGGCCACAGCTTGAAGACTGTGTTCACTTCTGGGCATCACAGTATAAGAAAGACACTGAGGTCCTGGAGCATGTCCAGAGAAGAGCAATGAAACTGGTGAGGGGTTTGGAGGGCACGTCATACGAGGAGTGGCTGAGGGAGCTGGGGTTGTGTAGTCTGAGGAGGAGAAGGCTCAGGGGAGATCTTAGTGCTCTCTACAATTACCTGGAAGGAGATGGTAGAGAGGCCAGGTTTGGTCCCTCCTCCCAAGTAACTAGGGATAGGATGAGAGGAAATGGGTTTAAGTTGTGTCAAGGGAGGTTTAGGTTGGATATTAGGAAAAATTTCTTTGCTAAAAGAGTGGTGAGGAACTGGAATGAGCTGCCCAGGGAGACGGTGGAGTTGCCATCGCTAGAGGTGCTCAAGAAGCATTTAGATGTGGTACTTTAGGATAAAGTTTAGTTGTTGTGGTAGTTGGACTACAGTTGCACTCAATGATGCTGAAGGTCTCTTCCAATCTTGATGATTGTATGATTCTGTGGTTCTAGAAGAGGTCACTAAAGATATTAACTATGCATAAGGTAAGATGTAAAGTTTTACTGTTTGATTAAGTACTCCTACTGAGTTGTGGAAATTTAAGGAACTTTCAGGGAAAAACTAAAACAATAGTTATACAGAAGAGAAGCAACTTGTATCAGCTAAAGCATCTTTCTCCGTTCCTCTGGTATAATTGCACTGAATCCTTGTTACATTTGGAAAATTTATTATACCTGTCTTGTAATTACTTTCAATAGTTGCAATTAACAAAGTTTCGATTATCAAACTATATATACAGCTGTTTTTATCTTAGTTGAACTCTACCTGTTGAAACTGTTTTTTTCATGTTGACTATGTACCTAAGGCAGCATAAGTTTGGAAAACTTGAGCCATGATTTTTTCTTGCTGAGAGAAGAGATGAGGAAAAAATACCTTCCTTCTCCATGCTAATTGTTAGTGTCCTCTTACCTGTAAAGTTCTAGATGCCCTTTGTGTTAGCACCAGTAATTACAACTTATCTTGATGGAGGGTTTCTTGTTGGATCATGTTGCTCCATTTCAGATAAATTATAGCTCTCTGAGGGACAAGCTGTGAATACTAATTATGGCAGAGATGAGACTGTCTGGTGGTCTTACAAACCAGCCTTCCTGCTTCCTTGGACCCTGTAGAGGAGAGCTGCCTGTGCTGGGGGGAAAACTTAAATGGAGGTGCTTTGGCATGATTAACATTAATAATCTTCTAAGATTGTAGTGCTGCTGAGACAACTCCAGTTTTATTTTTCTGAAGCACTGCAAATATATTAAATAAAAACAATGTTAATACAGAATCACAGAATAATAGAAGCATAGAATCATAGGATTGTTAAGGTTGGAAGGGACCTTGAAGGTCATCAGGTTCCAACCGCCCTGCTATGAGCAGGGACACCTCACACTAAACAGGGCTGCACAGAGCCTCATCTAACCTGGCCTTAAACACCTCCAGGGAAGGGGCTTCCATAACCTCCTGGGCAACCTATTCTAGTGCCTTACTACTCTCATGAGAATATTGAGAGACAGTCTCCTTCTCTTATGAAGAGTTGCTTATTTTTTCTTGTTCTTTATTTTCTGCTAGCTGGTCAAATTCTAAACCAAGTCCAGTGAGTATTGATATTTCTTTTTCTGACATTTAATTTTGGGTAGTCCTCCTTCACACAAAATAGAAGCAAAAACGGAATGAAACCTCACTGAACCCCCATTTCAAAAAATTTAGTTGTTGGCTTTCCTTGGTTTGCTTGGCTCTTAAGTTTAGGGTGTTTGTTTTTTTTTATTTTAAGGAAGTATCTTTCACAAGTTCTTGGAGAAACTAATACAACTAATAAACCTTCTGCAGTGGCTTTCTAGAGAATAATTAACTAGAGATTTGTTGCCGTGGATACTGAGATAGATAGGTAGACTACTTAAAAACCAAAAAGAACAGGAAAATAGCCACCCAGGCAAAAAACCAGACAACCCACGACAATCTGATGTTGGCTCAGAAGTGAGAAGAAGCAAATTTTTCCTCTTGTAACAGCAGATGTTGCATTTGCAGAGGAGGTGAAGAAATACAAAAAAGAAAAGTGATAGCAAGGTAAGCCTTAAGGGTTGCTTCTACCCTAACATAAAGGCTGCTACATAATCCCCACAAAAAAAAAAGACTGGAACACTGAAGAGTGATGTAATCTGTAAGTACTGCATCAATCTTTTACAAGTCCAGAGACGTGGGTTTGTCATTGTTGTGGGAAAATGCCCCTGTAGATCCTGTGTTACACAAATTTAAAAGTAACTCTGACAACTTAAGGGATTTTCTTTTATATTTTTGCTGTTGTGTTTTATGGGATTTTCTGCTGGATTTTTTTCAAGCCATCATCATATGAAACTGCAGAGAAATGCACAAGAAAAGATAAGATCTTGTGGAACCAATTTTAGTGACAAATACACATATATTGCAGATGAAGCTTGAGTTCTGCATAGAGGCTCAACTTCCAGGGTCGGTGAGACCTGTGCTGGCACTGGTGATGGTCCCCAGTTATTTGTCACCACATGTGGGGGTGGGATGGAAAGAAAGGGGAGTACATCCACTTTGGCTGGGCTGGTGTGAGACAGGGCTCTTTCACATCACTCCAGAAAGCCGTGGTCCTAGCTGAAGGGGGAAGTGGGGCCTGTCTTCATCCACTGGGAGGAAGAAACAAAACCAGGAGAAATATTTTTGCTCTGCTGACAGCCTCTCATCAGGCGCGAGCCATTAGTAAGTCAGCCACAGGCTGGGCTGTTGCCCTCCCGGCCCGGGCAGGCAGGTTGCCCCTGTGCATTGTTTTTGGTTTCTATAAATGCCTTTTCCTTTTCCAGTGCTCACCTGAAGAGTTAATTAGGGACACGACCATGTTTCTGCTTTTGTTAGCACTTAATGATCCCCAAAATGCAAATAAAGAGAGAGCTGCAGCTGTTTCAAATATTCCTGCTGCTCCGTTACTAGTTGCAAGGGGACAAACATAAGAGCACGAAGCCTCTGATTAAGGCCGGGATTGTATGGTGTACATGACTGAAGCCTCAATGTTGTTTGAACTCAACTGTGGCTTGGTTTTACCCCTGGTTATGAGCTTCTGCCTGAATTCTTCATACATCTATGCCCTTTGAATCAAACAGGATGTAAAACGATGCAAAGGTTTTAAGGCTGGTATTTATCCTGCTGACATAAAACTGTGTTTGTTAGGAAATACCACATGGTGCCATGGACTCAAGAAAATATGGATAAGTGAGAGATACTCTCTGGGACTGAGGAAAAAGGGAGTTAACTTATTGTTTCCTTCCTCCATTTTTGCTATATGTCATGCGGAACAAAGAACCAGACTGGGAAAAAAAAATGGTGGGGCTTTTTTTTTGAACACCGATCTTTTTCAGGTGTCTTCTTGTTTCTTACTAGATAACGACAGCAACATAGCTAGTGCCCTGGGAAAGAATTATAATATTCCTGTTTAAAGAAGAGAAATGGAAATTGAAAAAGTTTGAGTGTTACAGGGGCTTGCCTTGGACGACTCTGTTTTATGACCCATGTTTGGAGACCTGTGTGCTATCAGACTACAAATACCATGAATCCTGTATTTTCCATCAGTTTGGTCTTTGTGCCCACATGAAATATATATAACTTTGCTAACATGAAATAATATTAAATTCAGTCAGCCCATGGCAAGAATGTTGAGAAAGAAAAATTTTGCTTTTAGCTAATTCATATAAGAGGTGCCTGGAGAAAAGGATCATAGAATCTTATCATATCATGCCATCCAGAGAAACCTTGACAGGCTTGAGAGGTGGGCCTATGCCAATATAATGAAGTTCAACAAACCAAGTTCAAGGTCCTGCACCTGGATTGGGGTGATCCCAAGCACAAATACAAGCTGGGCAGACTGTATTGAGAACAGCCCTGAGGAGAAGGACTTGGGCTGTTGATTGATGAGAAGCCTAACATGAACCAACAATATGTACTTGCAGCCCAGAAAGCCAACTGTGTTCTGGACTGCATGAAAAGAAGTGTGGCCAGCAGGTCAAAGGAGGGGATTCTTCACCTCTATGCTGCTCTTGTAAAGACCCCATCTGCAGCACTGTGTCCACTTCTGGAGCCCCCAACACAAAAAGGACATGGATCTGTTGGAATGAGTCCAGAGGATGGCCATGAAGATGGTCATAGGGCTGGAGCACCACTCCTATAAAGACAGGCTGAGAGAGTTGGTGTTGTTCAGCCAGGAGTAGAGAAGGCTCAGGGAAGACCTTATGGCACCTTCCAATACCTAGAGGGAGCCTAGTGGAAAGCTGGGGAGGGAATTTTACCAGGGCATGTAGTGATAGGACAAGGGTGGATTTAGATTAGACATTAGGGAGAAATTCTTTTGTGTGAGGGTGGTGAGACACTGGCACATGTTGCCCAGGGAAGCTGTAGAAGCCCTCTCCCTGGAAGGCTGGACAGGACTTTGAGCAACCTGGTCTAGTGGGAGGTGTCCCTGCTCTTGCAGGGGGGTTGAAACTAGATGATCTTTAAGGTCCCTTCCAACTGAAACCATTCTGTGATTCTGTGGCTCAATGATATATGAAGGCCTGGAGGAAAGGATGCAGTCACCTTAAAGCTAGCCTGTGTTGTAACATAATTTTCTCTGGCACTCCAGGCTAGACTGGGAGATTTGGGCCTTAAAAGGCTCAGGTCCCAAAAGATACCAGCAAAAGCTGAAGCTTTTTGAGGAACAAGGTACTGGGGAATGGTGAGTCCTCAATAGGATTCTTTGGGCTGTCTTGGCTCTATTTATATTTATTTCCCTTGCAAGAAAAGCATGTCCTGCTACTGGGATTTCTGCAGACAGTGTTGGTATTCTTTCAGGGCTTTAATATGATAAGAAAGGTTGTGTGCATACATTTCTTCTTTATTGTGAATAGCAGTGAGTCACCTTGCTCATGATCTTGAGCTGCAGAGCTGATGCAGGCTGTGGGTGCTGTGGTTGTTATGCACATGTCTCATGTTGTTCTGGGTCACAGGTGTGACAACGTGGTGGGCTTGCAACTGTTGTAGAGGAAAGTGAGAGCTATCTGTTTTTATAGCTAAATGTAATCTAGTCTACAGCTTTCTGATGAAACTTGGATATAGATTATGAAAAAGGCTGGTAACCACTTTTCTGCACAGCTTTCTGCACTGTTCCAGTGAGCACTTCAAAGTGTTTCTTGGAATAAAAAATGAGCATGTTTTGACGCTGTCAAAGTCAAAGTTATTTTTGTAGAAGCCTTATTAAAAATAGCAGTGCCACGCAAAGTGCACTGGCTGGTTAAGGCAGTTTTGGGAAGGCAGGTCTTGGGAGGACTTGTACAACATCTGGGAGGAGGTTCCAGCAGCCACTGGGCATGGCTTGGCCATGCAATGACAGTTGCTGTCCCAGCCAGGTCTACCCTTATACATCCAGGCTGCAGTGTCCCATGGCACAACACAGCATCCCGTAGAAATGCTGGCTTGTATCTGAGCATGTTGTAGTGGCACTGATGAGGTTCTCTGAGCAGGACTTCTGCCAGGGGCATCATTCTGCATGGCTGCAGTGAAATTGTGTGGGCTGCTGTGGTCTTTCACCTTTCTGTCTCAAGTGCTACTCCGCAACATGGACATAGCAGTCTTTCAGAGGTGTTTAGCTCTGAATCAGGGCCCTGTTGAGGATAGATAACTGAAGTCACTGTTGCTGAGGGGTGAATAACCAATTCCTAATGGCAAAATCTTTGTGCAAAAGTCACAGCGAGTCATGCTGAGGCCATTAAAACAATACAACATGCTAGCATAAAGTGTCACTCTGTAATATAAAGAAAATAATAAAATTATAGATTCATAAAAACTCTGAGGATAAAGGACCGAAGCAGTCTTGTGTTATTCTCTGGAATTTGTTTCCTCCTAACTCAGCTTTCATTCAGATTACTTTCATGTGCTCCTTAGCAGTTTTCCCTTGGTAGTGTAAGTCTAAAATTTTAGTATAAAGAAATAAACCAAAGAAAAAATACATCCCTTTGTAGCCTGACATACAGAAATGGAGAAAAAAATTGCTCTGGAGATTTGCTCCACTCCTGGGCTGTTAATTTACATCCAGTCCAAGCTATAATTACTTTTCTTGGTCCATTTCCAATGCCCACTGAAACTCATGGGAAAGCATGGTCTGAGCTCTGACAAGGCTGAAGAACAGTTTGATGGTTCATCTAGAATTAATTTGATGGCCTTAACCAAGGTTTTGGGTGACAAGCTTTCAGACTGAATTGTGGGCTCATGTCCTGCGTTGCTTGACCAGACACACTGGCCTGTTACATGGGCAGTGCAGATACTTATCAGGGAGCCTTTGCTGTGGGGGGCACATGAACTCCCTCCTGAGGCTTCCTGGTGAGGTCTAGTCCAGGATCATTACCCCTTCTTGAAACACTGTCGAAAACATGGAAGTGCAGGGATATATCCTATTCTATACTGCCTGATCTCCCACATCTGACATGTGTTAGCTCTGGTTCCTTGATAGGTATCTACTCACCCATCTTTGGCTGTCTGCTTATGGTGGCAGAGAGCTGTGAGGTCCAAAGCAGCTGTGAGGTCCAAAGCAGCTGTGTGGAAGCAGCTCCTACCTGTTTAAAAATTACTCTGGTGGGTGCTTCAAGTGTAAGGCATAAGACACAGGAGACTTCTCTGTGTCATTCAGGACTTTTGCTGTGCCTGGAAACATCCCCGTGTTTTGGTGCTGCTGCAGTAGGGCCAGCAATCTCCATGGTGAGGTGAGTTTGGTTTATATTTTGGAGAAATTATAACTGGGGTCTTTCTTCTTGTTTTTGCTCTGCTCATTTCACTCTGAGTTCAAACATGCTATTGAGGCTGCAATGAATTTTTATAATTGCTTTGTGGTGACAAGTGTCATCCTCTTTGTTGAAGAAGAGTGATGTGGTGGGAAATCTGAATTTAACTCACAAGACCTGACAGCTACTACCTCAGCTTTGCTGTCATCAAAGTGAGGCCGAGGCCAGGCAGGAGTTGATGGCTGCTCCAGCTTTGTCTCCAGCATGTCCAAGAGGCAGCACTACTCAAGAGCCTCTAGCCAGGGTGGGAAAACAACTGTCACTATAAAATATTATGGCACAAGCTTATAAAAACTGTCTGATCTCGGCTGAACCTAAAATGCATGTCCTTGCTGCATCTGAGTCGTTGCTCGACAGCAGACCTTCCTGCACTCGAAGATAATGAAGTTGCTCAGCCATATTAAATATGCAACCAGCCTTACCTGCTTGGCAGGATTTTGTGTTGTAACACAGCTTTTGCTTTCCCGCCTTCACTTAAGGTGATACACAGTGCAGGAAATATGTCTGCAAATCTGAAAGCCATGTAGACTGACAGTTAAGGAAAAATCCTATCTGACCACACTCACATTTTTTGATATGGCAACTGGGAAAAAAAATCCTCAGTGCAGGTTATGTACAGGCCAACTTTTGACAATGCTCACTATGGGGACCATTGTGCTGCTGAAGACTGAGGATAAAAGCATGTCCTGGTTTGAGCCAGGAGGAAGCCAATTTTCCTTTTACTGATTTTTTTTCCTTCAGTAAGCTTTCTTTTAACTAGCACCAGAGTGTTCCAACTAAGACTGATAACAGTGAAATGTTTTTCTAACTGCTGGAACTCCAAGGTCGCACCTTTACTCTGCCGGCACAGACACTACGGGGAGATCTATGACCCCTCTGTAGGAGGCTGAAATAGACAGACAGCAAAATTGGCCAGAGATATTCCGTTCCATATATCTACGTAAGCTCAGAGGAAGGTCAGAGATCACAGAAGACAACTTCCTTCCTTCTTCTTCTTCCCTTCTCTTCTGTCCATGGCCGGTGTCTGGGCAGGACTCCATCCATCCCTCACCATCGACCCCCAGGCTTGAGCTCTCCTGACCCTCATCACTCTCTGCTTTCTCCAGCAGCAACTCCAGAATTTCTCAGGACTGTTCCAGCTGAGGAGATGCTGTGGGAGTTGCTGGGGGAGGGGGGAAGTGAAAGGCTTTTGCACATATCTGAACACATTTGTATATAATTGTATATATTTTCTTCTATCATTAGTGTTTAATTAAAGCTGTGTAGTTTAGTTTTCAATCCAGCCAAGCCTCTCTCTTTTTCTCTCTCACCTTCCCTACCTGGGTGGGAGGGGGAGGGGATCGAGAGCATTGTTGTCGGACCTGAGTCAAATGGACAAGTGACTAGTAAAGGACAAGAACCCTTACATATTTCCATTATCCCTTCCATACAAATGCATCTCACAGACACTAATGGATGAGGTGATAACATTTTACAGGCAGACAAAGACTTCAAGGCTAAATAAGGAATTTTTGAAGGGTCAGTCTTGGGGCATTTGGAGAGGCCAGTCTGGGCACTTACGTAAGACAAGAAGATGATGAATATGTGAGTACCGAGAGCTTGTGCTGGAGTCCTGGGCTTGTTCCAGGCTGTGACTTCAGTGACCACTACCTAAGTGGCATTTCTGAACATTTTCTACACATCAGTCCTACCTTAAGGAATGGAGCTCAATGATTTTTTTTCTTGTGGAGGAAGGAATTATGAACATGTCACAGCTGTGATGTAGCTGTTACTCAAGATACGTATTTTACCCCTGTTTTTGTAATTTTGGCCGTATCTCCTAACAGATGATTCTTCATGTATGTTTAAGACACACTTCTAAAGAGGGGTGGGATGAAGAAACTCCAAGGGATGCATGAGCAGAAGATGCATATATGACCAAGATTTCTGTTGAACCTGGTTGCCAGCAGGGAGAGCACATCAAACTGCATCCAGGGTGACTCCCTGTAAGACTTGACACCAGTTTTGTCCCCACCAGAACAGGTGTGACAGATAGTCACACTGCCAGTGACCTGTGCCTAGTGTCAGGGAGGAGGATCCTGTGTAAAGAGCACAAGGGTTAGAACACCATCAGGCCCCTGCTTCCATGCAGGGGGAGTCATGGATCTTCTCTGGTGAGCAGATGTCTCACTTGGCTCATAGCTTGTATGCCATGAGAGCTTGTACTTCTTCTGCCGGGCAGGGAGGGAGAGACTTGTGCAGCCGCAAGCACTGGAGGGTCATTGCAACTGCCTGTGATGTGGGTGCTCAGTGTGCTTCTTACAAGATGTTGCTTGGGGGATTTGTCTGCTTGACAGCTGGTTGGTTTGACTCTATTACCACACACATGTCCTGAGCCCCGGTTCTTTAGGGTATGATACTGAGACATGGCACACTCAGAAACCTTTCTCTGAAACAGCTTAGGAACAGAACATCAGGGGCATTTCTTTCAGATAAGGTTGCTGAGTCTCCAGGGGAGACTGGCTGGAAGGCAAGCTAAAGATCATTTTGAAGAAAAATAAATCATGACCACCCCTCCCCTGCACAGTGTAGACACAGTTAACTTATGTTTGGAGTATAACATCAGGACATCCTCATAACCTGTGGCATGAATCCTGTTAATTTATTTTGCAGAACGTAACATAATGCTCCCAACACCCACCCCAGACCTCACTGTAACCCTCACAATACTCTGCAGACGCTTGTATCAGCTGGGCAAATGTCACTGGTAGTGACTAGAAGTCCACCAATATCCTGCAATATAAAGTTAATTAGATCATCACAACAAAATATTTTTCTCTTGGGAAAGAAACTTCTCAGGTGAGGCAGCTAGTTCATTGCTGGACCTGACTCAGACCAGCCACTTGAACTTGGGGTTCTCATCACCAGCTTTATGCAAGAACCTCGTTAATGAGATCCCTAAGCTAACAGGTTTATATGTTGTCTTTCCTCACCAGCTCCACTCCCAGGGATATTTTCATCTGTTTAGGGCTGCTTCTGTGAGTTCATAATCCCTTGCACTTGAAGTCACAGCCTGATAGGAAAGTATCTCATTTACTTAACAACCTAATGTCTTCCTATTTGTACAACAAATTGAATACTTTCACAAAGAAAAACATAAATAATACTTGCTCTCCTGAAAAAAAGAATCCCAAACAAACAAAAACAAACAAAAAAGCTTCTTAAAATCATAGTTCATGTTTTCATAATTATGGTAATTAAAGCACACATTGGTATTCTGTCTTTTATTTTATTTGCAGGTGCACAAGAAGAATAGAATATTTATACTTTTTATACCTGTGTGCACTTCTTTCCCTTATGACAGCAGAGTGAATATGGTAAGCTTTTATGAGACTGTAATAAGATTAACTTTTTCAATATATGTTTATATACATATGATATATATTCATCAACACTTTCCTACTATAGCCACTGATGATCCATCAAACGTGAAGAAAGTAGAAACAAGTATAGATCTGAATGTGCTTTCAGTTTCCTGGTGCAAATGAGAAATATCAATCAGTTGTAACAGGAGCAGTGGTGAAAGGGGTAAAATAAGTTTGTTGTGCTTACTGATAGCCCTGCATGTTTTCTAGAGGAAGCAAAAATATTTTCCCTTTTCTATAACTGTGATTACTTACAGATTGATGACCTTTTCTCCATAGGGAAGTCAGAGGAAGAATATAGAAAAGGAAAAAATAAATAATAATAAAAAAATATTTCTGAACAGTGAAAAAAGAATAAGAAGTAGCTTTTGAATCCTTCAGCTGGTCAGCTGAACTCCAGCCTGGTCTTCTGTTTCCTTTCTGTTCCGGCTGAGTGTCTTTTTCTGAGTCCTAAACTGTCACTAGTGCTTTAAGTAAAGTGCCAGTGTTGAAGGATGTGCAGGCTCTGGCTCTCAGATAAAGCTGCTGCCAGTCTATCTAAGCCTGTCTGAAGCACACAGACAATGTAAATATTCACACTGACTTTGATGCAATTGGGTTAGAAATCACAGTTCTGTCATTATTCAGATTAAGTGTCTCCCTAGTCCATTTACACCCATTCTTCATTGACAATAGTTATTTATTTTCCTTACATAAATTATATCCTTCCCTCCAAAGACAGAAAAACCTATAAGATTTTCAAAGACACAGAAAATAGCAAGAGCCAAATGCACAAAACTTCCCCCCAGACTCCTCCTCTATTGTTAAATACACATACTTAAGCCAATTTTATCTGTCCAAGTCCTTCCTCTCCCAAGTCATGCTGCTCCAAGGCTGCCAGGCTTCTTTTTACTGTATAATTTCCTGAAATACAGTGCTTTCAGACTCCTGGCTTCCTCAGCTCTAGAACTGGTTGCCATCTGCCAAGTAGTTGAAGGTGTACATTTTCAGCAGTAATATAAATAAATAGAAAGCAACAAGCAAGAAAAAAAAATAGGAAATATCATTTTTTTTCCTCTTGCTCATAGATCATCCTTAAAGATTTCTCCTGGGTATTTTTAAAAGTGAGTAAATTAAATTTACTAATGTGCAGTTAATACCCGTGTTGCTAGAAAAGTGTGGATAAAACTGCTTTGGGCAAAGGAATTTTACAGGAATAAAACCTACACAACGTAACCCCACTGTAATATATTTCAATATAAGTATGATTAATATTCTAACCACTATGTAAGAAATATTATTTCACAGATGATAAAATAGAATTTCTGCTCCTTTGGCTGATCCATACAGATGTAGGAACTTTAAACCACATCACAGCTATTTATTAATTTCAATTAGTAACTTTTAGCTTTACATGCAGTCTCCTAAGAACCTGCTGCCAGAGGCACAAGTGTGAGCCTAGTGCAGTGGGTAACTTTTGAGGTCAGTCAGAAGCAGTAGGTGGACCCCAGGAGTCAATCTACCACAAGCTGAAAATGGCCAGGGAAGACAGAAAAACCACTAAGAATGATGAACAAATTGACAAGGTAGACATAAAAAGACAGATACCAGCAACACAGGAGCCAGATCTGAGTGAGCAGTCTTTAATTCAGTGGCTTCTTCCCACCTGTGATGAGTGCCAAGATTTTCAGAAGACAATATAAAATGAATCATAAGGGAATGTTGTTCAGGCGAGCTTTTCTGCACTGACAATAAAAATGTTTCTCTCCGTTATATTATTTGTTATTCTTTCATTGTAATGACGTGTGTACACATCGCCAAAATAGCCTGAGCCCTCTAAATCTTCTAGAAGGCTGCTGTGCCAGAGCTAAGTAAAATTTTGTGGTAAATGAGTTTGACATTCCAGTCATGCATTTTAACAGAAGTGTTTTTTGTGATATATATATATATACACATTTATATCCTTTCACTTTAGGGAAAGGCTTCATACTGTTACATTGTGAGAAAGAGTCTCAGTGGACACAGTTTCAGTTTGCACTAGATGTCAGGTTAAATATAAGGCATATTTTGAAATGCTACATTAAATACTTTCCATCTTTCACCTGCAGCTCAGGGATAGCAAAAGCCTGATGGAGAAAAGATTTAACCAGTATTATGCTCTTCCAGTTTCCATTCAAATCAGAAGTTAGTATTTCTGCTTATTTCCATGTTTTTCCAAATACTCAAGGAAAAACACAACAGGCATAGCAAAATAAACATCTTTTAAATTTCCCTTTGCATGACAATACTGAAATTTCAATGTGTACGTCTTACAACTTTGTCATCCTGAGCATAAACAGTTGACCTTGGTTAACAATGTAAGTGATTTGCTGAACAGAATGATAATTCATCCTTCACTTGCAATGTGGAAACTCGGGTGCTTATTCAACAACTTCATGTCTACAGTTTAGTAAGACAGCCTTCAGCAGGGGAAAGTTCATTCAGCTTCAATATACTTGTTTTTCTCAATTGCTGGAACTCAGTAGATCATGAAGGGTAAAAAAAGAGAATTCAAAACATTAATTAAAATGTGCTATGCAGCCATGTCTCAGCACAATGTGCATGACTGAAAAAACAAGATGTGTTTCCATGCATCATTTGTGCCTTGGCCAAGCACGTGCTTGGAAGCAGGCAAATATGATTTACAGCTAAAGTAAAGTTAAGGTACATTAAGGTTCTTGAACAGCTCAAATTCTGGGCAAGAAGAATAGGTGATACGTTTTATATTTCATCCATTCAAATTCTATATCCTACCTAATCTCAGAGTGTGAGCTAACACAATTTTAAATCAGAAAGGGGTGTTCTGGCTTGGATTCATGCATGCTTCATGTGTGTTTCATTGGATTTGTCAAACAGTAATTTCAATGGAGTATAAGATCTGCCAGAATGGGCATGAAAAAATTCCTTTTCTAGTGGTGTTTTTCAAATTAAAACTGATCCTGGAAGTACTATCAAAGACTGACTTGACAGCTGATCAGAATTTTCCTTAGAAAGTGCTGATTCATCTAACTGGGAGTGTTTCAAGAAAGTCCATCTGTTTGACAAACCTGGTGAGAACTGTGGCTTCCAAGGGTCTGGAGTGTCTCTGCAATCCATATTCAGTTGCTCTTCAATGCTCGCCCCTGTAACAAGGAACCTGGAGAGTACTTGAATATCTAATATTATAGCATCTTTTAAGTCAGAGTTATGAATACATCTGCATCCTCTCTGGTATGCCGCTCAAAAAAGCCTGCAAAAAGGTCACAGAGAAATCACTAACCACCAGACTGCAAAAGATATATTCTGCTTGTATGTAGTAAGACCCCAGCTCAGCAGTGAACAGAATTTTTTCTTTGGCTTCAGTCAGGGTTGAACATGATCCTCAGTGAACCAGAAGCCAAGTTGAGGAAGAGTAAACAAAAGTATGGTCACCAATCAGAATACACTGTGTTTATTATCCCAGCAGGACATCCTTCCAAATATACAGGACTAACCATGAAAGAATGGTGGTATGGGCTCCTCTGGTTCCCCTGTGCTCTCCAAACCTGCTTTGTCAGTGTTCTTCTGGGATACTGGAAAACTCACGTAGAAATCTTCATACTGGCAAAATTTTGAATGTTTTCTTTAACAACAAAAACTACTAGGGCTACACATTGAAAGAAATTAGAAAAAAAAAAAAGAGAAAAAAAAATCTGATCAATCAGAGGACAACAACTTGAGAGAGGAGCTGGTTTGTTATGCTGCCACAAAATGGGTCTATCCATGCCTTGAAGTGAACACCCATATGCACATCCTTTTCAGCTGAGGTGTCTGTAGAACTTAAATAGAACTGCTGGTGCCACATTCTGTTGTCACAAATCTCTAGCTTCTCTATAGGTGCTTGTGATGGTATTAGAAACATTTTTCAGGTCCTAGTTCTAATTGTGTGCAGAGCTAGCAGTCAGTTGACAAATACATGCTATCCTAGAGTTTTGGGAGTAGGTTTGTACCTCTAACTGGTAAAAATAGATGTCAGGAATTACAGAAGATGAGATGTATCTACTGCTGAAAACACAAAGTATGCTCTAGCAACAGAAGTTATGACACAACTTCACAGTGCTTTTGTGATCCTGCTATTAGCATGTCATAGGCATAGTGAGCACAGAAGTGAAAAGAACTTATATTCACAGCCTGTTAGTTGCACTGACAGGTGGAATGTATGTATCCTGTAATTGTCAATGAACATGATATCCAGTAAAGTGCAATTCTGGAAACTGCCTTGATAGGAAAGACTTCTGTCTTAACACAGCATTTAATACTACCATTTGGTTTATCTGTAGAAGTGTGTCACCTATTCCTCTGAGCAGTGATCTACCAGTTTTCCTGATATCCAGCAGCTAGACCTCTAGCAACAATATGACACATCCTGCCCTGGACTTTTTACCTTCAAACTTCAGCTTTTGAAAGTGCCATTTTTGGTGAGTCTGAGGCATAACCTAGTAATTCCCTTCAAAAGAAGAATAAAGTGGGATTTTGAACTTTTGTGCTGCTGATGAGCAGCTCTGCTCTCTGAGTGCTACCCGTTCTTCTTTTCAGCATGCTTCTCAAAGTGAGGAACAGCTCAATTCTCCAGTAAGAGCTACAGGAATGACATCAGAGTTTGTATAATCTCCAAATATGTCTTATATTCCATTGTTTATCAGATTCTCTGTTTCAACCAGAAAGCCTCTCTGGAAGCTTGATTCTCCTAAGTATTGGCTATATAATCCTCAAGCATTCCCCACAGGCACAGGTTGCGGCTCAGGAGGACATCCTCTGTCCTCTCAGCTGGCTCTACTTTACAGCTGAAGGTAAAGCAGAACATACTGATGTGACAGCATCATGATGTGTGTAGAACCCTGGGCTTTTCTGAGATTATTCAGTGTGTGAGGCAGGAGAGGTACCTCCTTTGATTTTTATGCTGCTTCAAGCACATGATAATACCCATTATAATCCCAGTACTGCTTAAGAAGTAAACTTCCTAGGTAGATATTTTTGAGACACCTCCTCTGAACTTACTGTATCTCTGTGTCATACTTCTGCAGCAGCAAAAGCAAGGATCAATTTTGTCTTGAAGCCACATGAAAGACATAATTTGTGTTCACAATGCTGCTTATGCCACGGTGGAGTACTGGCAAGAAGGTACATCAAAGATCTAACCGTATTTACTAGATATGACTGAGCTCCTACAGAAGAAGCCTCATTGCCTCAAACAGCCTAGGTTTTCCTGGAGGCAACCAAATGCATTGTCATGGTTAGTCAGTATTCCTGAAAATTTCATGTATTGCTTCTTTTTCTTAACAGCAATTTTAACATTATGAATGCAAAGTTCTAAAGACACAGTGTTACAATTTTGATGACAGTACATAATTTTCAGAGAGTTGTTGCCAAGGTTGATACTGGGAGCAGTGAAAGTTTATTTCAGGGAAATTTCCTAGTTTTCTTCCATTTAGAAGAGGAGAAAAGCAGTCCCCTTACAAGGCTGTCTATGTTCTCTCTTAGTCCTTGACCCTTCTGATGTTTTTAGATGATATGTAGATCCAGTGAGTCAATGCTACTGCTAATATGCTGCCTGTATATCTTGTGTAAAACATAATTTTATGCAGAAGGTAAAATTCTTCTACTCTTTAGATCCGAAGAAAATTATTATTTCCATGAGGTTTTTCCCTGGAGTGCTTTCTTAAATTTTGACATAGTAAAATACTTTCACTGAAGACATAAATGCTTATGTAATGAGAAGTTAGTTGCATCTTTACATCTCAGTCTTTCTCTACATTTCTCTTCACACACACACACACACACACACACGACTTAGACATTTCAAACACGAAAAAGAAAGGCTGGCCCCTCTACCATAATACAATTACAGAAGCATGATGACATTTTTTTTTCTTTACACCACTTTATATCATCATTTGATGAATTTCTCTTGACTGCAAATGTTAGGCTGGGCTCTTCTTGAGCAACCTTATTTCACAATATTTGAACTATCACTGGGAAGAAGAAGAAATGGCATTTATAATAAAAACAGTAACAGAGAAAACTCCTTGAGAATACAAACAGAGCTCTGAGGAATAATGTCTGTTCCTCTCAGAAGTCTAAAAATGTCATCAGTCACAGCTGTTGTAAAATAAGGTACAGGCAAGGTGGGTTTGACCCCTTAACATGGGTGAAAATGAACAGATTGAAACCGATGTAAAATAAATTCCTTAATGGTTTGATTGAGTTTTAATGTTTTCTAAGAAATTTGTGCTAATACCGTTGAATATCCATTAAGGGTTTGTTGTTATAATTGATAACATAAAAAACAAGGAGGACTGAGAGACCTAATTAGAACATAATAGCAGTGACAGCAAAACACTTCGGGTAACATCCTGTAATTGATGTTGATGCTGAAATTAATGCTTCAGATATTGAATGTGGCATGTTACTTGAAGAGAAAATTTCATTCTTCCTAGCTAGAGACGTGCTGGAAGAAAATCAGGGAACTCTGTCCACAACTGATAGCAAAACAGTTAAAAATGCTGTACAGTGTTTGATAATTTTTCTCTCTCATATATTTGGTTATTTTTAATCTTAGACTTGATTCTTGCTCACAGAGCAAACCTGAACACATAAAGGTAAAAATATATGTGATTAGACCTCTTAATGAATGAGTCTTCCGATATGTTTATGTTTACATACATGCTTAAATGATGATGCAAGGGCTGGAGCACCTCTTCTATGAAGACAGGCTGAGAGAGATGAGGCTGTTCAGCCTGGAGAAGAGCAAGCTCCAGTGAGACCTGATAGTGACCTTCCAGTACCTGAAGGGGGCCTACAGGAAAGCTGGGAAGGCACTTTTGTACAAGAGTGTGTAGTGGTAGGATGAAGGGTAATGGTTTTAAGATGGAAGAGGATAGATTTAGGTTATACATTAGTAAGAAATTCTTTGGTGAACTGGCAGTGAGACACTAGGACAGGTTGCCCAGAGAGGTTGTGGAAGCTCTCCTTTGAAGTGTTCAAGGCCAGGTTGGATGGGGCTCTGAGCAACCTGGTCTAGTGGAAGTTGTCACTGCCCATGCAGGGGGTTTAGAAATAGATGATCTGAAAGTCCCCTTCCAACCCTAGCCATTCTATGATTCTATGAAATGCTTTGCTGGCTTCAAGCCACAAGGCAAGTTAATGTCATCAGGAAAAAAAAGCTTTCAGACAATTTGACTTGTTGCTTATTCTTTTATGCAGAAAAGCTTTGGCAGATGTTACAGGATACACTCCAGTCTCTTCAAGGCTGCAGAGACTGTTAAAGAAAACAATATACATTTTCAGAAATTAGTCTGACATTGTAAAAATTCACCTTGGTAAACAGGGAGCCAATTAGATGTGTGGCAATAGACAGTTACATGAAGAGACAGACCAAACTGGATGTTTCTGAAAAGAGTAAGCTTGATGCATAGGTTCTGAAAATATTATTTTTCACAATGAAACTACAACCAAGAAAAAGTACTCACAGAACACATTTTGGTGCAAAAGCAAATACAGGAAAATTCATAAAGGACTGTCTAATTTTCATTAAAGGATGGTTAAAGGATGACAAATTTTTGATAAATCCAAATTTGGAACTAAAACTGACTGAGAACAATAAATGAAACGAGAATTTATATTAAAGCTGCTAATGCATTCCAGCAGAATTCAAATAATACCAATAACAAATCAGATGCCTAACATAGAATCATAGAATCATAGAATCATAGAATCTTAGGGGTTGGAAGGGACCTCGAAAGATCATCTAGTCCAACCCCCCCTGCTAGAGCAGGGTCACCTAGAGCACATCACACAAGAACGCATCCAGGTGGGTTTTGAATGTCTCCAGTGAAGGAGACTCCACAACCTCCCTGGGCAGCCTGTTCCAGTGCTCTGTGACTCTCACAGTAAAAGAATTTTTTCGTATATTCACCTTGAACCTCCTATGCTCCAATTTCCACCCATTACCCCTTGTCCTATCACTGGTCATCACTGAGAAAAGCCTAACTCCATCTCCCTGACACTCACCCCTTACGTATTTGTAAACATTAATGAGGTCAGCCCTCAGTCTCCTTTTCTCCAAGCTAAAGAGACCCAGCTCCCTCAGCCTCTCCTCATAAGGGAGATGTTCTACTCCCTTAATCATCTTTGTAGCTCTGCGCTGGACTCTCTCAAGCAGATCCCTGTCCTTCTTGAACTGAGGGGCCCAGAACTGGACACAATACTCCAGATGCGGCCTCACCAATGCAGAATAAAGAGGTAGGAGAACCTCTCTTGACCGACTAACCACACCCTTTCTAATGCACCCCAGGATGCCGTTGGCCTTCTTGGCCACAAGGGCACATTGCTGGCTCATGGTCATCCTCCTGTCTACCAGGATTCCCAGGTCCCTTTCTCCTACACTGCTCTCCAGCAGGTCAGCCCCCAACCTGTACTGGTGCATGGTGTTTTTCTTCCCCAAATGCAGAACTCTGCACTTGCCCTTGTTGAACTTCATCATGTTTCTCCCCGCCCAACTCTCCAGCCTGTCTAAGTCCCTCTGAATGGCAGCACAGCCTTCTGGTGTGTCAGCCACTCCTCCCAGCTTAGTGTCATCACAAAAATCAGACTTTGAGTCCAGTTACAAAATCACAGCACAGCTTTGCAGGATTCTGTTGCCTTGCAAGGTCCCTCTAGTCTAGAGCTTGATGCTTTTGGTTGTCGACTGCCCCTTCTCATTTAGGATGGCATTTTCTGGGACCTCCTTTCTGTCTCATCATGTACATCTTCAATGTGTGTATTGAACAACACTGACTCCAGTTTTGATGTCTGAAATAGATTACTAGTCACCAGTGACCAAATGGATGCTGGCCCCTGTGTACTTGATCATAGAATCATGGAATCATAGAATCATAGAATCATTAAGGTTGGAAGGGACCTTAAAGATCATCAAGTTCCAACCCCCCTGCTATGAGCAGGGAACCCTACCACTAGGTCAGGTTGCACAAAACCTCGTCCAACCTGGTCTTAAAAACCTCCAGGGATGGGGCATCAACAACCTCCCTGGGCAACCCATTCCAGTTCCTCACTACCCTTATAGTGAAGAATTTCTTCCTAATATCTAACCTAAAATTCCCCTCTCTCAGTTTAAAACCATTACTCCTTGTCCTATCACTATCTTCTCTGATGAAAAGCCCATACCCAGCTTTCCTGTAGGTCCCCTTTAAGTACCCCCTTTGATGGTCCAGCCAAATTTACAGCCCATCTAGGAGTCTGTCCAGCACAAGATTACTTGTTTTCCTGCTCACAAGGCTGTTATAGACAATGTCAAAAGTGTTACAGAAGTTGAGCCATATGACATCCACCACTCTTCATGTGCCCACAGAACCAGCTAGTTCATTGTAGAAGGCAAACAGGCTGACCAACCATGATTTGCCTTTGGCAAGCCCACTCTGTTTTTTTCTAATTACCTTTTTCTCCTCTGTCTGTTTGCAGAGCTGGGGGTACGTCTGATCAATATAGGTTTCTGGATTCTCATTTTTCTTGCAGATGGGCATACTATTACCCTTTCTCCAGTCATCAGAGACTTCACCCAACAGCTGTTTTTTTTCAGAAATGATAGACAGGGTACCAGTCATCTCTTTCAACACCCTTGGTTGTATCCCCGTTGGACCCATGGGTCTGAATACATCTGACTTCCTCACACCATTACTGACCGTGGTATCCTCCACTGCCTGCTGCCCCTCCACTTCCCAGATTGGTCTGGTATATGTGATGCTTGAGAACAGGTTTCGTCTGAAAATACTGAGGCAAAAAGAGGCATTAAATGTTTTAGCCTTTATGTATCAGCCATCATGAATTTGTTTTTCCCCATTTACAGTGGACAGTCTTCTCTGAACTTTTGTTTCAAACACTCCTGTGGAATCTCCTTCTGCTACCCAAATATCCTTACCTATTTTTAGCTTCATCTGAGCACTGGCCTTTCTGATGGTGTCCTTAAGTGCTGGAGCAATGCTGTTACCTTCTCTATTGCTTGTCCTCATTTCCACTTCTTGCTTTTTTTTTTTCTTTTATTTTTAAAATTTTAATTCACTGAGGGCCTCTGTACTCAGACAAGCAGACCATTCACTGAAATTACAGATATTTCTGTCCAACAGAATTGATTTTATTTGAGCACTTACTAGGTTTTCTTTACAAAATCAATTCAAATCTTAAGGCATCTATCTCCTTTATGGTTACTTTTTGGGGAATTCTGCCCAGAAATTCTCTTATGTTTTGAAGTTTAGACACCTAACTTCTCAACTCCCCTCCCCAGGCATCCTCTGGATCCTGAAGTCAGTAAGTTTGTGGTCACTGCAATCCAGACTGTTGTTTATAGCTGCATTTGCCACCAGTTCTTCCTTGTCTGTGAGCAGCAGGTCAACTAATACCTTAATACAGCCTTAATACACATGGTTCTGCCAGCATTTGTATTAGAAAATTGTTACTGATGTCCTCTAGGAACTTCTCAGATGAAAAGTTTCAAATCTTTTCTCCTTAAAGTTACTGGAACTTGCCTTCCAAAGTTATATCTTTCATCTTTTCTCATAATCTTTTGCATCTTTTTTTACAGATGATACTTGTGATGTATTGGAGTGACAAAAAACTAAAGCAGCAAACCCTGTTTGTAACTTTTTTCTTTGGTTTTTTTTTGTTTTGTTTTGTTTTGTTTTGTTTTTTTAGTTGGAAAAAATAATTCCAGTCTTGACATACCAAAGGATAGCATGAAAATCCTGGGAGACAATGAGCTTGCTGATACTCAAAATTCCTGCTGTCTTCTGTTTACAGGCTTACTATTATATATTGTTAAGCTTGGGTGAAATATCCAGGACTGTGTTCAACAAAAGTAAAGACATTTCTTGCCATTGGGAGAATTAATCGTAAAAAACCCACACACAGATAAAATAAGATGCCCTGGGAAAGCTTGAGAAATGAATTAATATAGAGGTTTCTGTAGCTTTATTTTTCTTTTTCTGTTTTCCATTTTCTTAATCCCATTCTCAGAAGTGTCATAGAAAGAAGGTATGTTGATACTCAGGCATGGTTTGTAATCGTTCCTCTAATGGAAAACAGGGAGTTTTAGGAGGTGTCTGAACAAAAAAGTTGTGCTGTCTCTGTGAGAATGAAAGCGAGATCAGTTATAGACAAAAAAACACATGGAAAGGAAGTGATGGAAGGAAATTAATGCACTAGGGTATGTTAACACAGCTGAGGGGAGGAAGCTCTTTTGTGCAGGGTAATCCAATGTTTATTGGGTGCCAGAATAAACAAGTACCAGGAAACAGAGCTTATTGTTCTTGTTTGAACAGTGCAGGACGACCTGCTACAGATCCACACCTCCTCTGGGTAAAATGGCCACAGCCAACATGCCAATGGGCTAGTCTGGTGCTTTACCTGAGTTAAACTAACCCTGTCTTTGAGCTGATGAACCCAGTCAGAGAACTCTGCTGCTGTAGTCACAATACTTATGTGTTTCTGAAGCACTGTCAGTTGTACCTAAACACTGCTGTGTTGTACACTACAGATATGCCAGATACACTACAGCTATCCCATGGGAGATTAGGGTTACACACACTTCTGAGAGCACAGGTTTCTGCTAGAGAGTGCGTTTCAGGAAACAGATCCATTTGGGAAGAACATACTGGTTTTGTCTGTCAGTGATGCTGAATTATAAAACCATTCTGATGTTTTGTTTCAACACAGTCAAAATATGTGAATTTGTAATGTCCAAAAATGTTATTTTGTCCCTTTTCTCTGTTGACTTTGTTATGGTAATGCTTATGTCATGGCAATCAAATATCTCTGAATATTTTTCATTAAATTCTGTACAATAAGTAAAAGCATTGTAGGCCAAATTTCTATAGATGAGCTTGCACTGAAATATTTCAGAAATCAGGGTTCACAGTAGTGTTTGAATTTTCAATCAAAATTAGATAAAGAGTGACTTTTCAACTATTAGAATCTCATGAAAGTGCACATCTTTTTTTTCTATGAAGTCACTTTCTAACCTTATCCAAGAAAAGAAGATGTGTGACACAAGACTAAAAAAGGCTCAGCTATTTTCTATGAATCTTTGTCTGAAATAAAGAAAACCATTTTCTGTCAACTCTGCCCTTTCTCTAAAGAACATAGTCCTCTAGATACTAGCATAAGCAGATGGCACAGGTAGAGTAAATTCTACAGAGTTCTTGTGTAAATGGTGTGCATCTTGCAGAGCTTGTCAGGTTTATTTTTTTCTACTTTTAAAGGTCATTGCTACATATAAAAAATTATGATGTCATTGGAGAGAGTTAATCTGTGTTTACCTGCTTAGAAAGATGATGCAACTTGTAATTAATGCAGAAGAAATACTGTATTGCTCTCTATTGGAGTTTAATGCAGAAACAGGGCAGATGTGTCCCCTATTTTTGTCACTTAGACTGGAAAGATAATAGAGTTAACAACCTCCCTGGAAGTGTTCAAGACCAGGTTGGATGGGGCTTTGAGCAACCTGTTCTAGTGGAAGGTGTTTCTGCCCTTGGCAGAGGGGTTGGAACTAGATGATCTTGAAGGTCCCTTCTGACACAAACCATTCTATGATTCCGTGATTCTATGATTCACAGTTGCAACTTTTCTGTACTCTCTGCAGATGAAGCTATAGCCTTCTGAAATCATTAACCCAAACTGTATAGTACAATATACTACAGGGTATAGAGAGGTGGTACTACCTGCAGGCAGAAAGTCATGAGTCAACTGACTTTAAGTCCTTCCTACCTGTAGAAAAGATCTGCTGGCAAAATCTGGTCTTCCTCCATTATCTTATTATTGCTTTGCCAGCTTATATCAGCTGAAGTTTACCTCTAACCTGTCTAATGCTGTCAAGCATTCTCAGCAGTTGCTTTTCATATTAGCCATTCTTCTGAATAAACGAAAACAGCTAAACAAAATAATTTTTTTCTGTCAAAGAAAGCCTAAGAAAAAGCAAAACCCATGTATGCACCTCAGTGTTTGATAGCTCCACTTTTCTAAGGAAGCTAAAATAGTTCATGGTTTTCTTGGTTCATTTTATTCCCAGCCTTGAACAGACTGTCTGACAGAGCATATTATTGAACCAAATGAGAAAGGCCATAGGATATTTATTTATATGTAAGGACAAGCAATCTCTTTTTTTCTAAAGTGAGCAAAGCTAAACTGAAGAAATATAGCAAATCACTGCTACTTACCTGAATGAGGTTCACATGGGGCTACTTCCAATCTCCTTTGTAATTTCAACCCTTTTAAAACAACATGAATATCTAAGGAAAAAAAAAAATAAAAGAGAGGGTGGAAAGAGAGGAAAAAAATGACACCGTTCCTTTTCTTCAATTCTAGCAAAATTATTTGTATGGATGTTGTACATCCCCAAAGAGGCTGTGTTTTGTAGCTCAAATGAGGAAAGGATTATTCAAAGTGAAAATCACCAATAACAAGTTTCTGCAAATCACAGCTACCCATTCTACCAACAACCATCCTAGTGGGCACCAAAACCACAGCTAGCTCAGCACGTAGCTGGCAATTACTTTCATCCTCTTCTCCTTATTTACTCTTGTAAAGGACTCATTAAGCTGAGGAGTGACAATGTTTCTGTACTGAGCCTTTTTGATTAGTTTTCTTCCCAACCTGAATTTATTTCTCATGACCTTTAGAACTATCAGTTTAGATTTTCCCCGTTAGTCATTTGGACTTGTGCTTGATTGAAGCATCCTTCTAGCCATGAACGTGCTAGTGCAGTGACCTGGTGTGGCCTCTACATTGGATACGTCCATTTTGAAAAATCTGACACTGTAGAATTGTCTAATCCAAAATCCAGAAGAGACTTCTCATTCTGTGGGATAATTTTTAGTTTAGCTTGTGAAGTTTAATATAGGTTTGAAGGTATATGAAGTTTATATAGCTTGTGAAGTTTAATTTGTGAAGTTTAATAAGAGGTTTAATTGGGTGCTTCCCCCCTTTACATTATAGTTCCTCTCCATGAAATATTTGAAGAAAGGGTAGATCCTTCAACCAAGTGTAGCAGGGAGAAAATATAAAAAGGTTGTCAGGCTCCAGTATGAAAACCTAAGTTCGTTGATTTGAAGGCAAAATGTCAGTGCCTTACTAACGAAAACTCCCAGAAGTCTACCTTTTTTCATCTGGATGTGACTCTGGGTGACTCAATTCATAAATATTTTCTTTGCGTTTCTTTCCCTTTCCTCGCCCTAAAGAAAATGAGTATGTTGCTATACTACAGACCTGTTCCAGATTTTAAAACAAAGTGAATGGATTTTATTAATTTCCTTTCTAGGCCTTGATTTTGGCCTTCCCTTGGTTTGGCTTGGTTATTTCTACTTCTGTCTTCATACAACATTTTAATCCTCCACATTCTTATTTAGTAAAAAATGAACCTGTGGCAAGACTAGAAAGTGAATATGATTTAGGGATGCCACTGCTCAATTATAATGTTCACATCACAACTTGTGATAATGTTGATCAATGGCAGCCTCTTTCTATTAGAGTATAAGCACTATTTTTGTAAGAAAACATGTTGTTCCAATATGTGGATTCTTAAAATCTACAGATCAGGGTTTTTTTACTGATAATTTTTCAGAATAATCTTTTGCCTAGAAAAGGTTACGTTTGTCAATTTTGTGTTTTATCAGAATGAAAAATATATTCTAGCTTTTTTTCTTCAGAATTTATGATGTGGCCTTATGGAAAGATTTGAGATCTTTGAGCTGGTAAACATATTATGGTATTTTAAGAATGTTCTGAAAGCTTAAATTTGATAGTTTGCCTAATATTTAGAAATGCCATGAGACCTAATCCAATTTGAGACCTGGACAGTAGACAGATCAATAAATACACAGTCACATATCTTTGATATTTCATTTTACTTGGTACCACAATAAATTACCCAACACCATAAAAACAACTTTAAATTTAATACACAAATTCAATGAAAGGCAGGTTGAATTTAAGGAAAACAAGACAGTTTATATTGTCAGGCAAAATGTTAATATAATATCCAGAAATAAACAGTTTTAGCTGTTGTAGCCCACAGGTACAAAGAAAAGCATGGATGTGAATATTGGTTATTTCCTACATATTTGAAAACCTTACTATTTGAGAGCAGAACCCCAGAAAGTAATTACAGAGTGCTAATTTTAGCTCCAAGGAACATGTTTCCTAAGTCTCCATGCCCTTGGACTGCTTCAGTGTGTTTGCTGTGGCTCCTCACTGTTAAATTCCAGCTGTAGAGACAGCTTCCTTTGCACAAATTACCGCCCCAGACATTTTCTTCCAAGCTGAAATCACCAGCTAATTCTATGTGGTTGTTTCATGCTCCATTTTGTTCCCTTTTAAAACAGCTGATTGAATTCCATGCTTCATGGTGCTCAGTGGGACATCTTAATTAAACACAGACATTTTCAAGGAAGACCAATACCATATTTTTCCTCCTGTATTCTGAAATTGTTGCAGAAATCCAGACTCATTGAAGTCGAAAGCTTTTTTTTTTTTTTACTGGTCTTCAGTGAATTCAGAATTTTATTCATAGTACTTAGTGCTGTCTGCTGTTGTGAATTTCCTACCTTATTATCCAAACACAGCTTATTCTATTTCACAGCAGAAATCACAGCTGTAACAGTGTGGTATGATGAGCACCTTTTTTCTTGGGTTGCTCTCCTAATCAGATGAAAAAACAGTCTGATAAATGAGACTGGCTGATAAATGAGATACTTTGTTCCTCCTGCCACATGGATTTGCTTCTGCATTAATGCTGCTATGCTGCTCCCTGGAAAGAACAAATTCAGGCACAAATCTGGGTCCAGACAGATCTCTAGGACACCAAACAATTCTGTGACGTGCTTGACAAGATAACCTTGCTGGTGCACTGATGCTTTTTCCCAATCACTCTTCACACACTTTGCACTAATAATTCCTTAAACTAGCCTGGAGAAAGAGTCCTGAGAGCAAGCACCCGATTCCTCTTCAGAGACTAGTGTCCGAACCTACAGCAGCATCGTCAGTTGCTCTCTCCTCTTGGGACCACAAATTTTGCAGGATGAGCCAGTTTTTAACAGAAAGGCACAGAGTCTGCCCCCAGACAACCCAGCCAAAGCTGGTAGGTAGGGTAAACAGGGTAGGCTCACACAGACCTCATGTGAAAGTGTAAAGGAGGGGATATAGGTGTGGCCAAACTGGACGTAGGCAATGAAAGGACAACGGTTTGGTGAGAGCAGGTCAATCTGCTTTTCAGGAGAAAAACCTTCTTTAGCAAACCGGCCACAGCAGTTATTTTTTGGATAAAATTACAAGTTGAGTTCTCAAAATAAGTGTGTTTCACGTGAATGTATGATAGCAACAGTTAGGGCAATGTTGCTTATTTTACTCTGTTTCTCTTTTTATGTAGAGCTATTTAGTACTTCCCTCACTCTGCAGTATAATGATACGTTTATTCACATAGTACTTTACCTTTTAGAATAAATTTTCTAATCCAGTAATAATAACTCATATAAAAACATTCTAATACTCCGGTTTCAAACATAGTTGTTGTTCATTCCTTAAAAAACACACTAGGTATAGGGTTTTTTACCTTATTTTTTTAACCTGTTTTTTGGTTTTGTTTTGTCTGGTGCTTTTTTCACTGGAGTATTTCTCTTGTCAAACACACAAGTATTCCTGATAAATATGCTTCCAAAGCACTAAAGCTGAACACAATTCTCTTGTACTACATATGTTATCTCTGTTTCTTGATGTGTAAGACCTTCTGGTGAAGTATCTTCCATGCAGCTCAGCCATGCAAACATTGGCAAGCTGCTAAGGACTTTCGCCTGCTGCATTTTAATGAAGGCTACCAAGGTCTTCCCACATCCAGCTTCCTTTCTCTTAGATAACAGCAGTGCTTGCCAGGAAGTCTTATGAAGATGCAGTGAATATACCTATCAGAGCTCTTACACTTTAGTTTCTTCCCTTGCATAAGACTAATGAATGAACAAACCGGAGGTACAGGTTTGTTCTGTCTGGTAGCCTGCACTGGGCTTGGACATCCCAGGTACCAAGCAAATGAAAAACGAAGGGTCTGAGGAACAAAGGACATAGCTTTAGGTTCCTGCAACACCAAAAGAAAGCAAAATAAAGTCAATAGCAATTAACATTAAAAGAACTGTGTCTGAACTTCACCAAGGAAGATGTAGATGTCATACAGGCAGCCTTAACAAAGCTGCAAATCTTCCTCATAAATCTGCTGAAACTGAGAAAGTGAGGAGATCATCACTACTGGCTGTATCACATGGTATTGCCTCAAATAGTGCCCAAGGATTTTTGTTAAGCAACTGGCAGCATCATTGTCCAAAACAGCTGATTATTAAAAATAAAATAAAATTGTAAGAGCAAAGCTGAGGCAAATCCAAAATTTGGGCTTGGTGAAAGTATCAAGATTCTGTTACACATCTAAATGTGATGAATAGGTTTTATACAGGGGGCAAAGGTCTGGTAAAATTAGATTTGAATATTCCTCCCAACCTAAAGGTTATCTTACAGGAATTTCCACTGTTAACTTAGAATATGAAACTTAGGTACCTTGATTGGCTGCAGTATGTGAGAAACAGAGAGCACAGAGTTATGGCCATTCAACCCCGGTTCAAAGCAAATAATTGCTGTCAGAGTTAGGTCTTACTAGAAGAGCATCTGAACTTCCTTCAGGATCAAAGTCATCTCAGCACATTGTAAACCTGGTCTTCTTATTTTGCTTTTGGTTTCTTACAGTGATTTAATGCCCTGGAACACAGAGTGAGTTAGGAGTGTAAGGATGCCTGAAGGACATGATAGTGCTGTACAACTATACAGTACTTTGAATGGTAGGAAAATGAAGTAATGAAATCACTGAAAGAAGAAATGCAGTGTTGAAAATGCTCTCACAATAGTCAAACCTAAGCACAGGGTCTTTCCTTAGCAACAGCTGTCTTGCAGTGGCTGAGTTCAAAGTGCATACTTGTCATTTTGATTTTGTGAAAGATGCTGTGTGCTTGTCAACTACAAACTATTGAAATGCTACTTGCAGGCATTTATGAGAGACAGAAATCCACAGAAACATGGTCTGGAAGAATCATGCATTTTTATTGCCTTTCCAAAATGTTACATTAACAGAGGTGGACTGTGTGTTACCAATGTGCTCCAGACCTGAAAAACAACAAAATGCCACTGGTGTGGTTTCAATCTCAACAGCTCTGTCAAGTATTGGGCTTCTCAGTGCAAAACACAATATCTACTCAAAAAGACCTAGCAGCTATCTGTAAATGTAGCCTGATATTAAAAAAGAGATTGAGAAGGCTAATAGCTCTCAGTTGCCCCTTTTCCTTGTACCCTGCTGAAAGCCAGCACAGCAGGGAGCAGCAGCTATGCGAGAGGCCAGGACTAGCTGTTCTGATTGAAACACCTGCATTTGGTTCTGATATTACAGCTGAAAGTCCCGCACCCTCTCGGACACTGTCAGGTGTCATTATCACTCTACTTGGGACCCATTGAGCTGGTAGAGTTTTATTATGAGAAACTGAATTACCCACAACACAGAGGTCCTGAAGCACTGAACAAATTACTGTTGTGTGCTCACTAGGGGAGCCTCAACCCAGGTAAACTTTTCCATGGGGGCAGTTGGTGTTGGGCAGCTATGGTCTTATTCTTCATCATCACCATTATTTCTCTCACACATATATACATGTACACACATTCCTCCACATTTGCAGCTGTGGAGAGAGGAGCAGCTTTTTGCTCAGCCAAAATAACTTTCACAGGCAGATAAATAGAAGAACATTATCAGCCTTTCTTGCCAGTCACTTTGTAGTGGGCAGCAGGTAAAAAGTGACTGACATGTTCATGGCAATCATGCAAAATTTGGTCTTTTGCTCCTTAAGTTGTTTAAAACCTGTGTACTACCCTCAGGTCTTAAAAAGCAGTCAGACAATTGCTTTTACTTGCAGCTACTTCCTGAAAACTCCAAGAATTGGCATCCAGCAAACATTGGGATCACTAAAAATTAGGCAACCTCAATACTCCCTTTTCCCTGGAAGCACAGCCAGGCAATGGAGTTTAGAACCATGTGTCAGCCTTGTGCTAGACCTAAGCAGAGAGGGAACATTACTATTACTACCCTGTTTATGAGCCTCATTTTGTAGAGCAGTATGATGTTGTGCTGCTTGCTATTATAAGCACCAGAGAAAAACAGATTCCTGTCCAAAGAACTGAACATTGTAATAAGCACAGGGCAAAGCTCAGGCAAAACCATTGCATCTTTAGTCCTACAATTTTTCCAAAGGCCTGCTGAGAATAGATTAACTTGCACTGCAAGAGTCAATGTCCATTTTAGTAAATGCTTTCTTCATGTTTGGTCTCAGCCAAACTGTGCTTTGGCTGTAAAACTGAACAGAAATTATTGAAAAATACTGTTATAATGAGAAAAAAAAAAGTTGGTTGAATTAATGATTCTCATATGCATTTAAGGTTACTTCATTGTTATGAAGCCATTAAAATGGAATTTCCGTAGTCTGTGTATATCTGTTTAAGGAAAACTTCCCTAAAACTCTTCTTGCTGCTTCTGCAGTATTCAATAAAAATAATGTTGCTGAAGACTGAGTTAACTTTAGTGCAATACATTACTTTTGCTGGTTTGATGAAGAAAGCAAAAGTAAAGCAGCTTTACAAAAATTAGTTACCATAGCAATGAATATGAGTGTATCTTACATGTCCTTTGGTTCCTAAAAAACAATCCAAGTGTTTTTATTTATTGTACAACACCAATGAGAAATCTTTTGTTGCCTATTGTTGCTTGTTGTTCTGCAGGAACAGAGTTTATACACCTGGAGCCTTTGTTATAGAGCTTTTCTAAATAATCAACAGAAGGAGGTATATGAAGATTTGAGAAGCTTTTATCATAAGAATGTTATAAATAACAATATGTCTGTGGTATTTTTTTCTATCAGCAGTTAAACCCAAAAATGAAATGACAGATGCACAATTATGTCACATAGTCACTAAATGATGATATAGCCTTTTTAATTGCAACATTAATAACAGAATTGTACCTTATAAACCAATAGCAGAACAGACCTCAAATTACTCATTATGTGTCAGGCATAGCCACTGCAGAAAGAAAAGGAGAACAGAATATCCTAGAAAACAGATTCATTGCAGGTGCATGTGTTGTAAAAGGAATATCCTACATGGTAAAATGAACCAGAATCCCATGGCAATACGATAACTTGTTCCTTGACTTTTTTCTTTTTTTTTAATCAGTCCACTATATTCCTAGGCAACATGCTCTCTCTCTTGAGAGCTATAAATATGAAGGATAAAAAAGGATATTTTACTGAGCTGTTTTGCCTTTAAGGTTTGCTTTTGATTAATGACATAATTGCATTTATTCAAAGGATGTTATGTAAATAAGATTTGCCTTCTGACATGATGGAGTGGGGAAGGACTGAAATAATGTTAAAAATCACTGTCATTGCTGACTTTTCACTGCTTTGGCTCTGTGGAAAATGTTTGGTTGAAATCTTAGAAAGTACGTGGAGTGATCAATAGCAGTCAGGGGCCTTGAAAAGTAGTGAGGAAACCAACAAAATATCTAGCTTTGAAATACTTAGAAAATTGATTAGATACACTCATGGGACTGGAGTCATTAATGACACAGTCTTTCAGCAAACAGTCAGTCAGTCAGTCACTATGTTCCTATAGAAGTTTAACACATTGTTAACATCAATATACATATAGTTAAAATACCCGAGGTTAGCTCTGCTGACTTTAAAAGTAAAGCAACACTTGCTTAACACTCAATAGGTGGTGCTGAGTGAAAATTACCTGTAAAACCAAGGTTTTATGTAAAGTTTATTTGGATATTCAGTTACTGTAATTTTTTCTTATATGAAACAATGGGAAGGAATGGGAATGGGAAGGAATGGGAATGGGAAGGAAAAATGTTTCATTTACTGTAACTGATTTTCAATTTTAAAAAATATTTTGAATAAATTTAAACTTGTTTCTAGCTGAACATTTTAATTTCACTTGAGTTGGGAGAATTTGTTATTTGCAGCTTAATTCTGCTTCATCCCATTCTACATCAATGGGTGAAAGAAATGGTGACATTTTCCTCCTAATTTAAAAATTACTTTTATTTTATGAGGAAAAACATCTTGCTCCATAATTTCAGGCCATTCTATTGATTGATAGCACAACTGGGTTTTACCCTTTGTTGTATTTTGCTTTTTATCAGCAAATTGAAATCCCTTATTTCTGTGTCATACACCCAGGTCACTTTGTATTCCAAAAGGTATGGCTGTTGCACTGACAATTTCCAACCATATGCAATAGAAACTTTCAGAATGTGCTTAAAATCAGGAGACAGGTGCTATTAATGTAGCTGGACTGTTAATGACTCAGGACGCTTCGTCTAAATCTCCCTGTTCCCTGATTGATAATGAGCAGTATTCCAGATGTAACAGAGAATTTTTCTGTTGATCTAGTTTTTCCATTTTTGGAAGTATTGTTAATACCATAGAGTTTCTTCTGGTTAGACCATAAAGAACACATATACACATAAAGGAGTCCAATTTCCTCCTGGTCCCACGTGCATACACAAAGTTCCATAGATTTAACTGTTATTTTGTATTAATTAGAAAGATGTATGTTACAAACGCATTGCCAGCTTTCTGACATTGTGCTTGCTGTTAGATTGGGGGGCAACATAAATCTGTTGTACCTCCAAAAGCTCTGACTGAGACTGTTTTGATTCCCAACGCAGCTGACCTAGTGACAGATTAGTATGAAATACTACTTCTTCCTACCGTGTGGCCTAAATCGAGAGACTAAAAGTAAATGAGCCATCTATTCTTCAGATCAGCTTAAGCACAGTATTGATTGTTTTCTTCTTCTGTATGTCAATGCTGTGCTTTCACATATATCTCTTAAATCCCAGATGTTCTGGAGCAAACCTGAATTAGAAAAGCCAGGAGTTAAACTCTGGGAGCCATGCCTCCCCCAGTATATATTGACAGAACAGGACTTTCTGCTGCTGTATTTGTCTGAGTGAACATTGATTTTGATGACTTACCTGCTGGTGGGCTCCTCTAGGCCACTGAGCAGAAGCCCTTGCTTTTATCAGCAGGTCTCTGTCCCCTAGGAACTGTGCTAATGAGGAATGGCAGAAGAAGAAACACAGCTTCAAGGAAGACACTCTTGCAGGGGCAAACCTCCTGGGTTCTATTTTTAAGGATAAATGTTGTCTCTTCCCTTCTTGCTTTCTTTGCTTGTCTGTTTTCCAGAGCTCAGGCCAAATGCCGCAAGGCAGAAGATTTGAGGTGGCTTTAGCATGGCTAATTAACTTAGGTTTGTGTTGGCCTCACTACCGCCCTTTGCTCTATCTCAGGATGGAATTAAAAGCTTGGAGGGAGTCTGCATGGGAAATGAGGAAAGGCATTGGAAGCTGAGGTTCTGACACTGGCATTTGGGTTTTTTTCTGAAAAAAACAGAAACATATTTGCTAAGCTTGTGCCTCCTTTGTAACAGGTAGACACAGGGCTGCACACAGTTTTAGTTGCATAGAGAAGTTAATGTCTCATTTATTTTTGAGCTGCCTCTGATAGGCATTTTCTGTTGGCTTTATTTGGGAGGGATGCCACTGTGGGTGACAGCTGTTGTGGAATTCTGATGGTGTCATTGGCATTTCAGAAGCATCAGAGGAATGGCAGACGTAGTAGGCCATGGAGTTTGGAGAAATCCGTTGTTATTTATATGGGAAGAAGTCCGATATAAATGGGTGCCAAGGTGGGCATATGGCCTCGTCCTCTGTGGAAATGCAGTGCTCTGGTCCCCAGAACTGAGTGTGCCAGTTGGTGTGTGGCACTGACTAAAATATGAAGGAATCCTGGCTTTTCTTTTGTGACTGAGGAACATCCTAAAAGAAGTTACAATTCTGAATTATGACTCTTTACTAGCAACAGGCAAGAAAATTACTTGCTTGTAAGAACAAAAGACACCTGACCACAATAACCACAGTACCTGATTTGATACATTTAGTTTGATAGTACTGAAGTAATTTATACTCTACATAGCAAGGTAAAGTCAGCAAACAAAGTAATTGAGGGAGGTTGTGTATGATAATGGAATATGAGCTGTAAAAGTTAGGTAGAAATAAAAAAACCCAAACAACAAACCACATTTAATTTCCTCTCTAAATAAAGAAGTTACAAAATGTGTTTTTGTAAGCAATTAAACTCTTACAAGTTTGTAAAAGAGGAAGAATAGGTGCGCAGACCTGAAAGTTCATGGTATTTCAGAGTGCTGAATGAAAAAAATGCTTTCTTGATTTTATCTTGGGATGTGCCAACAAAACCGTCTGCAGAGGCCCCATACAGTCTTTAGTGGCTTAGTAAAAACAGCGATAAAAGTCTCTTCAAGATGTCAGTGCTTTCTGTCTGGATCTGGGAAAATGTACTGAGGCAGGACAGCCCAGCACATGAATCTGCTGATTTCCAGATACGAATAAATTGTCAGAGTCTTTCCAACTACAAAATTACTATTGGCATATCCAAGCTTTTGAATGGCTGAATCTAGGTGGCCAAGTAGGGGTGTAGCTCAAAAAAAATAAATCAAACCTTCAAGGATTGTTCTTCAGAAAAAAAATATTAATCTTTGTGTTGTAAACATTAGTACTTGTTATGAGCTCATTTGTGGACTGAGAGGTTGTGTAACTAAATCACTTGTTCTAATTAATAAAGAAACAGGGTGTCATAAACAGTGCCCTTATCAGTTCTGCACAGAGGTCTGGTTTGCAAGACCAAGACCCATCCCTGTGCCCTGGTGATTGCAGACACACCACTCAGACACCAGTGGCTAGACAACTGCCAGCAGCTAACCAAAACACACCAACAGGTTGAGTGGCAACCATCTGGGCTAAACTACCAGTGCCTCTGGGAAAGGTAGATATATCAGATATGGATAGCCTTTCCCCTAGGAAGAGCTGAAAAGAAGATTTTTGTTTCATTATACTTTTTTACATTTTTATTGTTTTAATCAACCAACAAGAGTATACAATTTGCCCGTTCTAAAAAAAAGAGAAGTTTGAGGTTGCCGTATTATTCTATTCTACACATGGAGAATGTTACAAAGATTACTGTATTACTTTTAAATGCATATTTCTTGGTTCTGTGTGGAACTTATGGCTTTCTACATATAAATATTAAATATGAAGGCAGTCATAGTCTCTAATAATGTTGTAACAGTCCAGAACAAACATTTTTTTCCCAGGATGAACAACTGATTAATTTTTATTAGATCTCTTAAGATTTCTCAAGAATATTTGCCTCAACTATATCAGGTTCTGGTTTGGTTATTATTTTAATAAACATGACTTTATCATGTGACTTATCTTTACAAATGTGTTTAAACATTGATACTAATTTAATTGCTGTAATTGGTATTTTTCTTCCCATTGCTCTTTCTATACCTTACTTTTGCTCCCTCTTTATGACATTTTCATTGCATTGGTAGATACTAAGTTCCTTGTAACAATGGCAAACTCTATCACTTCAGATTTTGCTTGACCTCAGCCTCTTATCCACACATACTCAGCATATTTTCAGTGCCTCACTTAAAGTTTAGCTCATTGCATTCCAGCTTTTCTTTTTGAGCTTTTCTCATTGCAGCTTTTCTCTTCTTTCTCACTGTAGTTTTGATTATCACAGTTATCTAGTCTCTGTCCAGCTGATGATCATTAAGTGTCTCAGTCTTCAGCCTGCTGTTCCAGCCTCTGGATATAATCTGAATTTTTTGTCCTGACAGTTGGACTGCAAAATTCTCTTTCTTCGTACTGCAGTGTTATCTAGAGCAGAGCTCAAAGGTGTTGCTCCTTTACAGGCTTATTAATTTTTCATCTGTCTTTGTTTTCATAAACTCATTGTGTTTCCTGGAAATATAGCAAGAAGAAAGGGCTAAATGCTGTTCACTTCTCAGTTTATTTCCAGGCCATATGCATCGGGCAAAGGAACTCCATTTGCTTTTTGTAGACTTTGATTTAGAAGTAACACTTTTGTTTATATTTTGCCTTTGTTTCCCCATCTCTGTTCTCTGCAGCATTAGATGATGTGTTCGATTTGTCTTCCCATCAAAATTTTAAATCTGGTCCAGTTATGCAAATTGGCAAATGTCCATTGTTTTTAACATTAAATTTGGATTTTCCAAAAGTCTATAGGACTTGCAGGAAAGCAGAGCAGTACTTTCTCTGTTCTTATTTAGCCTGATATCTCTTGTGATATCATCTCTCTGCTTCCTAATGTGATCATTAGGCTTTTGTGACATCTGCTAAAAATCATTTTTATTTATGGTAGATAAATACTTTAGGAATAATTTTTCAGAGAAATGGATTGGCACTGCAAATGGTTAATGCCACCATACCTGCAGGTATTTAAAAAAAATGCTTTAATTATTTGTAATAGACATTCAGGATACCCATTCACCACCTGCCCTAACAGGCTCAGAAAGACTTCATTAGGTTGACAGACAGCAGGAAACTATTTCTCAAGACTGTAAACCAGCCATTCCTTGGGAAAATATGCAAAATCAATATATTTCTCCTGGACCTCTTGGGTATAATCATATTGTTATACTAAAAGATAAAGTTTTCCCTGAATGGCAAAATGGTGTAATTTACAGTGGGTTTGGGTGATGTCCCTCAGGCCACTTTTTAATCACGATTTTGGTTCCTTACCTGTTCTCTGGTCTCAGTGATGTTATACCAAGTAGTATTGGTTGAAGACCGTACCCTTGTGGTTTGATAGGATTTTGGTCACAAAACCTGGCCAAGTGATGCTTTGAAATTAAGCTATAAGTTAAAAGAGCTGCCCGGACCTGGAATGGTGTGACCACTGCAGCCGAAGGAGCTCCCTTTTCCTTTACTGGTGAATCAGCAGGTGCTTGTGCTCTTCTTAGGCACGGGCATAAACCCTGCCACATTATTTTCCTCTGGATATGTTCCATTTTCCCCCTCAAATGTAAGTTTCTTTATTTTATTCTGTATTCTTTATGTGGTGAGTTGACCCTTGCTGGACACCAGGAGCCCACCAAAGCCACTCTATCACTCCCCTCCTTAGATGGATAGGGGAGAAAGTACAACAAAAGGCTCATGAGCTGAGATAAGTGCAGGAAGAGATTACTTACTGATTACTGTTATGGTCAAAACAAAAATTAACTTGGGGAAATTATTTTAATTTATTAGCAATCAAATCAGAGTAGGATAATGAGAAACAAAAAACAAACATTAAAAAAAATCACCTGCACCCCACCCCTCCCTTCTTCCTGGGCCTAACTACACTCCTGATTTCTCTGGGTATGGGGAATGGGGGTTGTAGTCTGTTGGTCACATGTTGGTTTCTGCAACTCCTTCTTGCTCAGGCGGAGGACTCTTCACACTCTTTCCTTGCTCAAGCATGGCGTTTCTCCCACATGATACAGTCATACATGAATTTCTCCAACATCAGTTATTTCCATGGGCTACGGCTCTTCACATACTCATTCAACTTGCTGAAGCATGTCCAAAGAAGAGCAATGAAATTGGTGAAGGGTCTAGAGCAAAAGTCTTGTAAGGAGCAGCTGAGGGAACTGGGGTTGTTTAGCCTGGAGAAAAGAAGGCTGAGGGGGTACCTTGTAGCTCTCTGCAACTACCTGAAAGGAGCTTGTAGTGAGGTGTGGGTTGGTCTCTTCTCCCAAGAAACAGGTAATGTGACAAGAGGAAACAACCTCAAGTTGCATCAAGGGAGGTTTATATTGGATATTAAGATAAATTTCTTAACTGAAAGGGTTGTCAAGCATTGGAGCAGGTTGTCCAGGGAAGTGGTTGAGTAACTGTCCCTGGAGGTATTAAAAAACTTGTAGATGTGTTGCACCTGAATAGCCTACCAAGGAGAGAAGACCCAAAGAAACTCACATTCACTTTGCATATGGTCTCTCCAGTGGGGGATCAGTTGGGTTCTTCACCCTGGAAGTGGTTAAGAGCGGTCAAGCACTGTGGCACATTCCAAGCTGTGGGGTCCACATTGTTGGAGATAGGTAGTCAAAACTGAGCAGAACAAGGCCATGAGCATCCTGGACTGGATTCGCAGCTGGCCCTGTTCTCAGCAGGATGCTACTATAGGTGCCACCACAAGTCCATTCCAGCCTCTTTCTCCCTCCTCCTATCCATTCCTCTCTCCCTTTCTCTTGTTCCCTGTCTTTTTCTGTTTTCTTCTCAATGGAAAAAAAACCACCAAAAAACAACTGGCATTTTTTTCTCCAGACACTGAAAAGTTAATTAATGGGCAAAACCTGTAATTTATTAAAGTTGTGTTGACTACAGCAGGACCTCATCCCGCCTACTCCAGATTTTTAAATAACAAACTGACTCACTGACAAAAGGTAGCTGAAGTCTGAGTTTGTTTTTGCCTCCAAAGTCACACTTGTGACACTGTACTTCATGTTTATGAGAAATCAGTGTTTTGGTACTGATGTGTAATTGGTAAAAGACAGCCGGTATAATTAAACCATGAAAAAGACATAAAAAGGCAGCCAAAGGGCATTATTTACAGATCATATCTCATTTGTAAAAAAGGTTATTTTCAAGCAGAGATGTGCAAAGACAAAATCCAGTCATCACACTAATAAATCTTTGTCTTAAAAGCTTTCCATCTGATATTTGTGAATCTGCATTTCATCATTCAGGTCTGAAATACACTGTTTTCCCCTAGTCATCTTGTTAGCTGGAGTTCTGAACAATTTACTTTGTAAATTTTAATTATTTTGTCTGGTTTTCTTTTTTTTTGTTTTCTTTTTTTTTTTTTTTTGTAGCCCTCAAACACTGCAGCATTTTGTATAGGAAAGTAATGGAATTTTTTGGATTTCAGCAAACATATTCAGCTCACATTTGGCCAACATTTACAGTATTTTTCACACAGGTTATATACAGTTTTTCCCTCATGAAAATATAGTAGGTGACTTTATTTTATCAATTCCTGATTTAACAAGATTTAGATTATTTTTTAACAAATAAGACAAATAATTCTTTAGGAAGTTGTACTGTTTCAGGTAAATTCATTAGAAGGCCTTAGACAGGTTTCATTTCTCAAAACTGTATTTTCTTTAATACTCTAATTAAAGGAAAGATATATTCTAAAGCAGTTTCATAACAGACCAACAATTATTAAATACAATTTATCAGGAAAAATGCACCCTGATTGATCTGGTGATTATTTGCAAGGCATTATAAAGCCTTTCATTTTAAGTAAATACCAAGGAAAAATTATCAGTGCTTGTAGGTGTAGAACGGTTATTGCTTTTGATGGATTAATAGCGATCCAATTTGAAGGTGCCTCTCTCTTAATTTTAAAAGTGGTGGCTGTGCATTTTGGATATTAAGAAATACGTACATTTAACAGACAATTAATGAAAATAAAGTCTTTCATCTGAGAATAAATGCCATGAGAAAAGTCTGTGTTGCTGTTGCTGGCCATAGGAGTACAAATAGATTCACCTTTATTGGAAAGTTGTTGGAATCAAATTAACCTCTCCTGTCATGGAGAGCAAGCCTAAGTGCATCCTCCCGTCAATTGCTCAGAGGTGCCATTTCCTAGCAACTAGAAAATGCTAATTCATGACTTTGATTAAATTGTCTGGGCTAGGCCAGACCTCAAAACTGCCTTTTTATGCTTTGGATTTATTTCTCTATTAAGATGCAAAGGAAGGAGGTTATTGCTGCAGTTCACATGGCAAAACAGCGCAGAGCATCGTGAAAGTGGAATATTAGGAGGAAGAAAGGGGATGCAAATGCATGGACAGCCAGATAAAAACATAATGGTGAAAAGGGTGGTGGTGGTAGGATCAGTTTCTTGAAGAATTTGTGGTTTTATAATAAAAGATGACTTGTGATATAAACCTTGAGTACACTTATTTCTCTAAAAATGTCAAGCAAGAAGCACCTTTCTAAACACAATAATACTTTAAGAAATGCAATAAATAGTGTAAAATTAACCATCACCAACCCCTTAAAACATAAATTAATCAAAATATTGAAGCTGCAATAAAAGTGTAAAAACATTAAATATTCAGTTCACTGGCTGTAACCACAACATGGGCTTCTATAAAAACCTCTCTAAAACAGCCTTATGGCTCCACTGATTCTTTCCTGCAACTCATTTCAGATGTTGGTATAGTACCAGCTGAGGCAACACCACCAGTTTCTCTCTGGGTGGAAGCCTGAGTCACCCTATGCCAGGGCAGATAGGAAGGTCAGAGAGGGATGGCAATGGTGAGGGGGGGCTCTCAGGATTCAACAAGATGATGGGAGTTGTAATGTGGATGCTGGGCGTTGTAATGTTAAAACAGACTGTTTTTCAAATATGTCTGTATAAACCACCAATGAAGCTTACATTTTGGACATTTTGAGACTCAATGAGGTCAATTTTTCAAAGAAGTAATCTATGTTGTACCCAGAATTGATGACCATTGATAAGAAAATACAACTTGTTTGTAAGGGTAGCCTCCCTGTTGCTGCTTCTTCCTTCTGAGAATAAACTATTGGCTGTTGACATAAAAATAACTTGGCTGGAGCCAACCATCACTGTCAGCTGGAGGTCACTGAGAAAGAATTGAATCAAGTACCAGCAGTAGGAGCAGATAATCTCTCAAGAAATTAAGATCTGTTTACATGCAAGTGTTTCTGATGACAACAGATATTAAAAAAGGGGGAAAACATTTTTTCCTTTCAGCAGTTATGATGTTGGCAAAAGAAAAATATTTCCGTGAGGCTTTGGTAGGTTTTCATGGCTGCATTTTCTAGTGTGTGCAGCTGCTTTCAGTAACAATAAAATAAATGCCACAGTTGCAAGGGGCTGGATGAGAGAGGGGGCAGTAGGCAAACTCTTCTGCAAGGAAATGTAGGATTTGACCCCTCCAACAATCTTTTCAAAGATCTTTTGAAATGTTCTTAGCTTTGATATTGTGTACATATCAGAGGCTGTTAGGTACACAAAAATAAATTGATCAGTGTTTTCTTAAACAAAATCTTGGGTCAGTGATTTGGCAGAATTCAAGTATTATTTTCCCTCAGTGTGGATTATGGATTCAGAAGGGCAGTTTTTTAATTTTAAGCACTTAGTGATTTCAATTTTAAGATGCTGATAAGTAATTTAAATAATGCATCATCTTTAGCAGAAAAGATTATTCTGCTTCATTTTCATTTATATTGTAGCCAGTCAGCCAATGGCTTAACACAACAGCAAATCCATTCTGACAATCAAACTGGGACTAGATTCCTTCATTGGCTGGAGTCTGTGAGTATCCAGTGGCCCCTTTTTCTGGGACATCCTGAGTAAGGTTGAGCAGTGGAATGTGAAAAGCCTCATCAGGATTTCTTACACTGCTTGAAGTGTGTGCTTATATATTTGTGGTTACTTGGAAGGACAATGAATCTGCTTCCTTATCGGTGCACATCTGATCAATTATCAAGTGCACAGAGAGTTTTTTATGGCTAATTTTAGTTTGCTAGAAGAGTGAAAGATAGAAATAAATACAATGAATGTGTCAATATCTTAAATCAATAGGTAGTCTGCCACAAACACTGAACATTAAATCTGTAGTGGGTTTAGTTCTCTGAGGCATCTCAACTGGCAGTAGATAGATGTAATCTCTGTTGAGGGAAGAAGAAAACAAGATGAGTGTGTGAAAATTTGCAAGACAGCAATAATGTAAATAGAATAAGCATAAAACTGTGCTGAAGCAACAAAGGAATTTCAAACAGGTAATGTGTGAGTATCAGTATTCACCAGCAGAAAATGAGTCAGCTGCAAGCCAAATTACAGGGTCTTAAACTCACTTTCCTGTACTTCATTCATTTCTTCCCCTTGAATCTTATTTTCTTCTTCCTTGACCCTTGCTGGCATTTTGGTTTTGATCTCTTACTAGGAAAAATTGGACTTTTGGAACCTTTGCACCCATATGCACCAGTCCCCATTTCTTCACTCATCTGTTAACAAGAAAAATGTGCAATGGTGGCTTCACTGAAGTTTTGCCAACTTATAGCTCTTGCCTGGATGTAAAGCAAAATACTGCCACATAGTGAACTTTTTATTTTCTTTTTCCTGTACTTTTAAAATGACTTTATTTGAATTCACACTTTTGGAGGCTGCTTAATTCTTGAAGTGTTTTTCTGTCCACATACCATGGAATCGCATAATGGTTGAGGTTGAAAAGTGTCTCTGCAGACTGACTTCTCCACTTAGAGCAGGGTCAATTAGAGCAGGTCACTCTGGGCTGTGTCCAGCTGAGTTTTGAACATCTCCAAGCATGGAGTCTCCATAAACTCTCAGGGCAACCTGTGGCAGTGCTTAGTCACTCTTACAATAATAAAAATAAATTATTCTTATGTTTAAATGGAGTTTCTTGTATTTCAGCTCATGCTCATTGTCTCTTGTCCTGATGCTGAGTACTGCTGAGAAAAGCCTGGCTGTGTCTTCTGTACCCCCCCACCTCCTTGATCCTCCTCTTTAGACTGAACAACTCTCTCAGCCTTTCCTCATATAGATGATGCTTTAGCCCTTCAATTATCTTTGCAGCTCTTCACTGGACCGACAACATTAAGTCCATGTCTTTCTTGTACTGGGAAGCCCAGAACTGGGCCCAGCATTGCAGCTTTGGTCTCACCAGTGCTGGGTAGATAGGAAGGACTACTTCCACTGATCTGCTGACAACAATCCTCCTAATGCAACCCAGGATGACATTGGTCTTCCTTGCTGCAAGTGCATGTTGTTAGCCCATGATAAATTATTCTCTTCCAATGTGTGTAGGTCTATCTTGTTTTGGATTTTCCCACTAGTCTCAGGAACCTGAGATTCCTAAAGGCTGGTCTTACTAATGAAGACCAAAGCAAAAAGAAATGGTCCTTTTTTCCAGGTTCCTGCTCCATTAAGCACTGAACTCACATTTTCTGTAGTCTTCCTTTTGCTAGTGTTATACCTGTAGAAGCTTTTCTTTTTGCCCTTCACATTTCTCACTGGATTTTGCCCCAGATGGACTTTGGCTTTCCTTATCAGGTTTAAGTCAGCTTCAACTATTCTTCATTGTTGTCTTATTTTGAGCCTTGCTTTTAATTTAGCACTTTCATTATTGTTGTAATAATTAAAGCTTTAAAAGGTAGTTACTTTTATCCACTTCACACTGCTGCTTGGCTTAAAGAAATAAACTGCATATATTATTTCAAGGTGTGCTCTTTCCATACTCAGAATGCTGATTCTCTTCCAACTCATTACTGTTTAATAACTGTTAATGTTGGTATATGAACCAGGGGAAAACACCAGGGGCTTAAATGTGCTTGTGAGCACTCTGAACTCTTATCTGTGCTCCTCATGGCCTGAGCAGTGTTCTTTTACTACTGTAAAATGCCATCGAAACAATCCTGGCCTTTCTTTTTATGTTGTTACAAGAGGATTTTATGTCACACATTCAATCTTTATATTAACCTTGAGCCCACTACATGTAGGCATACGAATTGTGCAAGGAACTGAATGCATACATACAGTGATCCAATGCACTGCTCAGTGGGGGTAGTTGAGGATATTATTTTGGATTGCTGCCGAAAGAGAGGAGACATGCCCCTCTTCCATTTTTTTCTGCTTTAAGGTGTAGATTTTCTGGTTAAATGTGAACACCTGGGGATGGAGTAGCCAAGTGGCATTGCAATGGCAGATGCAGAATGCAAACTGTAGAGCACGTGAATGTGCTTCCCACTTCCATGTGAAGCTGGGGAAAGTTATAAACCTTGAGGAAAAAAATAAAGGTGTTCAGGGCTTCTCATGGAATACAGCATGTACAGGCTTGTTCATTTTGACTCTGAATGTAGCAGCAGTCACCACTCTTGCTTGTGTAGAGTAACTCTTATTAGTAGGAGCATTTATTTGAAAATGCTTCTCCATGCCTGTGCTCTTTTCATCAGAGGAAGACATGCACAATACATTCATCAGTTTATATGTACTCCAAATACACAATTATTTTTTTCTTAGCAGATCATGTGAAACTAGAGACTGACAGATGGACATGAAGAAGTCAGATCTGCTGCTGCAAAAGTAGGTTACCTATGTAAGATTTTATGCCTTTTATTCTATGATGAGACAGAAGGTTTGAATATCCAGGGGTAAGTAATTTGGCTTTATTTCTGCCTCTTTCTCTGTGCAACAGCACAAATAACCATCTCATCCCAAGCCTGAGTGGAAAGCAGTGTGTGAGGGCTAAGAAAATCCAAAGAAACATTCATTTACTATTTGCAAGAGTTGGAAGTGATGGGCAGGGTTAGTCCCTGGCAGTGGTAGCAGCTGCTCTAAGGTGATTGTGGAGGTGTTAATTTAATTCCAGGCCTCTTTTTTTGTTTAAAAGTGTGTCACAGTTTGACTCAGAATCGACAACAATTCTCTCAGTCCCCTCTCCCTCCCACCCAGGTAGGGAAGGAGAGAGAGAATGAGGAGAGAGATGCTCTGGATTGAAAACTAAACTACACAGATTTAATCAAACACTAATGATAAAAGAAAATATGTACAATTATATACAAATATATTCAGGAAATATACAAACCCCCTATTGCTTCCTCCACCCTCAGCAACTCTCACAGCACTCTCCTTACTTATGAAAAGTTCTGAAAAATCCCAGAGCTGCCAGAGAGAGCAGAGAGTGATGAGGGTCAGGAGAACTCGAGTCTGGCGGCTGATGGTGACGGATGGATGGAGTCCTCCCTGGATGCTGGCCATGGATGGAAGAGAAGGGAAGGAGAAACAGGAAGGAATTTGTCTTCTGTGACCTCTGACCTTCCTCTGAGCTTACACAGATATATGGAATGGAATATCTCTGGCCAATTTTGCTGTCTGTCTAGTTCAGCCTCCTATGGGGGGGTCATAGATCTCCCATTGGTGGCTGAGCTGGCAGAGCAGAGAAGTGACCTTGGAGTCCCAGAAATAACAAAAAAACTCCAGCATTTTTTATCAGTCTTACTTGGGACACTTTGCTAGTTAAAAGAAAGCTTACTGAAGGAAAGAAAAAAATTCAGTAAAAGTAAAAGTGGCTCCATCCTGGCTGAAACCAGGATAATGTGCACAAACCATCAGAAAAATGTGCATATCTGGCCAGATTTTCAAATAAATGTTAGAAGTGTAAATTGCAATTTGAACTAGAGAGAATATTCTAACTCTGCATATCCCCAGCAGTTACTAGATGGTGACTTTTCCCATAAGTACCAAGGCATACCTACAAGCCCCATCTCCACGGCAGCAGCAGTTTTGCATGTGACAGAGCTCTGGTGATCTGTTACACAAAGAAAGGTACTGAATCTCCAGGGATAGGCTCAGAGTATCACATGGTGTAGTTATCACCTTGAAAACACATACAGGTAGAAGCATTACAGCTCAAAAGATACAAAGTCATGGGGTTGAAAGAGTACTTCAGTCCCGTGTCTTCTGTGAAGATAGTTCACTGCTGAAGTAAAGAGAAGAAGCTGAAGTTTTCTTCACCCTAAACCAAGTTCAAGGTGAAGATTTTCCTTAGAGCATGAGCAGTTATCAACGTATTTGCACACCGGCAAACTTCATAGCTTATTATAGTCTGTGTTCAACTCTATTCTGATTACAGATCAAGACTTGGTTCCCTTCAGTTCATGCATTCTTGGTGAATTTCTGAATACCTCTGGGATTCTAAAATTTACCGGTTCTAAAATACTATGTTAGTTCCTGCTGCAGTTCTGTGATACTGGGTAAGAGTGAATTCAACAAAAGCACAAAGCATTGGAAATGGAGAAAAACAGTTTAATGAGACTCACTGGCACTGCCATCAAGATTAAAGTTTCATAGCCACAGTGGCTGGTATAATCAATCTCTAAATTCATTTTAACCCCAAACCTCTCCAACCTCAACATAAATCTTAACAAATAATTCTGTATTTTCAGAATAATTCTCAGAGGACTTAGAATCACCTACTTAAAATTCAATATAGGCACAAAATACTTATATTTATTAGTCCCATAACTAATCCAGTTTATATTAAAATCTCAAACAACAATTCAGTCTCTGGATATTTTCCAATTATTATTTTTTTTAATATTGCACAAAACTAGGTTTGCATAAGCCAAACAAAATAACGATGATTTTTCTTCACATCTGAAACAAACATTAATAAGTTAGGAAAGCCAGAAGAGCTTAAAGTTCTGTGAGCTTCACAAGCACTTGGCAAGTTTGCAAGGCACCTGGGGCCTCATCATACTTTTTATTTTATAGATGAAATAAAAGGGACCAGATCTTCAAAAATTAAATCAGTGGTGGTGTGGGGATGACTGCTTGCTGATAAATTTTCAAGGACGATTCCGTGAAATGGTTTTTTTCAATGTGTAAAGACTGAGTTATGCAAAGGGTTGAGAAATTAATAAGTATTCTTTGATCTGCTACAGTTTTTTTACTAAAAAAAAATAAATAATAACGCAACCTGAGTGAGTGACCTGGAGGAAAAAGACCAAACCAAGTGACAGTCTGAATACAATGGACATCACTCTGCTGTTGGTGAAATACACTGTGATCTGCTTCAAAGTTAGCTCACTTGGCATGGATACAGGGAGAGGAATTTTTTTCCTCTGAGGCTTGAAGTATATTGCACATAGTAAATTCAGCTGTGGGCAGATGCCCACGCTGCAAGGAGTTGTGGAGGCTGAGGACTTCCTTGCCTCCCTGCCTGCCTCCCTGCACTCCATGCTTTGCTCAAGGTCATGGTGGTCTGATTCCTCCCTTTTGTGCTTCAGGAAGCAAGTTGGGTTGACTCACACAGCTGTGGAATTGGTCTTTGCCCTTTGTAGGGTTTCCAGCAGAAGTCTGTGGATCTCTCTCCATCGTGTCCTGTCTGAGATCAAATTTCCCCCACATGTCTCCTGGGAAGCCAGACCTTCTCTTCTGGACACTTTTCCTCTCAAATCCTTCCAAACTACTCCAAGGGCAAAGAGAGTACCTATACCATCAGAGGGCTTGCTGCTGGGATTCGAGGCCAGCTTAGTGGCTGTGAAGATGAAGGCATTTCCTCTCCTGCTGGTGATGTAGGGAGAGGCTCCATGAGGAGCTGCCATAGGCTCCGTAGGAGTTGCTTCAACATGAGCCTTTGCCATCTAGCTGCCACAAGAGCTACAGCTCTTGCCACATTGCAGTAGGTCCTTGCTGAACAGGATGCATGAGCCTATGTCCCAGCTGAGATTTGGCCCATCCCTGTCCAAGAGGAGATGTCCAGTGCTCAGGGATGCCCCGGTGTCCCCCAGCTGCCCTGTTCCTGGCTGGAGTAGTGGGACAGGCCCTGGATGTCAAGTCCTGCCCTGATGGACCCAGGGAGTCTCCAAAGCTTCTTCAGTAGATAGGCAAGAATCAGGACTCGTCTCAAGGACATAGCTTTCCTAGTGAACTAATAGAGGGAGTGGACAAAGTCCTAAGTGTGAGTTTGAGCTAGCACTGCCTTATACACATACCCCAAATATTCCTGGTGATTTAGCTATTTGTAATGAGGGAGCTGATGTGCAGCATGATTAGGATCAGAGTAAGAAAGCCCTAATACACCCCATATGACATGCTAGTATATGCTACTGTCAACTTCAAGACAAGAACCTGTTTTTGTTCTACAAAAAAACCTCTCACAGAGAGAAGACATGAGCCCCTAAGTTAGGAATATGAACCAGGATCATCAAGGACATCCAGGATCACACTGGTATACTCTACTTCTCTTCTTCCTCTCAGGGTGAAGCTAGTGAGAATGCTGAATTGGCATTGAAGTCACCCCAAGCAAGATTTCTTCTAAGGCTGTCGGCTGTGAAGTCCTGAGTCACAGAACTACTGCTATTCCTGCTGCTGGAAAACACTTGCTGGGAACAAATAAGTGAATATTGTTAGAACAGCTGCTGCATATGCTTTGCTAACAGGACAGAAAAAGATTAAAAAAAAAATAAATCTGCCATGCCAGTTTCTCTTTTATCATTCCTGCACTCCTGAAATGCTTTATAAAGTTACAGTGTAAAGGTCAATTTCACTTTCGATGGTACCTGCATATCTGTAACTATGATTGCCAGGGAAGTCCATTCAACAAGGTGCATGGAAGAGAATTCAACTATCTGTTTACTATGGAGTCCCAAAGAGCCTTTAGTATCTCCAGGGCTGTTCAGGATAAAAGCAGCATAGTGTGCCAGTCTGAGCACCTTTTGAAGCTTTTCAACACCCTGAAGAAAGCTGCCATTTTCTAAGAGTGGCATATTCCCAGAGTTGTGTTTCTTCATCTCCATTTAACTGCTCACAGTATTCTTTTGGAAACACCAAAGAATGGGTACATATTTTCTGCCTCATTACCTTTAATATATATTAGGACTTCCTTGAGTATATCTAGAGCAGCAGCCATAGAAACACAGAATGATTTGGGTTGGGAGGGATCTTCAAGTTCATGTAGTTCCAAACTCTGTGCATAGGCAGGGACATCTCCCACTAGACCAGGCTGCTCAGACTCCCATCCAACCTGGCCTTGAACGCTTCCAGGGAGGGGGCATCGACATCTTCCCTGGGCAACTTGTTCCAGTGTCTCATCACCCTCATAGTGAAGAATTTCTTCCTAATGTCTATCCTAAACCTCCCCTCTTCCAGTTTAAAGAGATTACCCCTTGTCTTCTGACCAGACGACTCCAGGCTGCACTGTTTATGACATGGCTTTCCTAGTAAGAATCTGTTTCCCACAAGGTAGCAGTCTTCATGGGTCATTGCAAGTAACAAAATGAGTATCACACAAACTTATAATCAGTTGCTTATATAGCTAAAGTACATTGCTACTCCTAATGAAACACCTGTTGTGCAACCAAGTTGGAGGTTAAAAACAGGACTAATGAGCTGACAGGTTCATGGGAAAACATCTTTCCAAGGATTTTGATCTGAAGGAGTAGATTTTCCTCAGGAGAGATTTTTTTAAATGTGGGAAAGTGTCTTTTCTCACCATAGTTTTACTATTTTCTAGCTTTTTTCAGTTAGGAAACACAGATTGTAGCAATGGGGAAAAAGAAAAAAAAACATATGCATCTTTTTTTCTTTCTTTCTTTTTTTTTTTTTTTTTAAGATTTATGGATTTTCCATCTACAAACAAAGCTATTCCTTCATTAAGATTTCTTGACTGCATAACTGAAAATTGCCTGGTTGTTGGATCTCATTTTCTTTTAATGCATTTGTCAAGTGGATCTTTTGCCACTGTTGTCTCTAACTGCATTGTGTGCGGTTAGAGACATACAGAAGAAGAATATTTAATCCCAGTTTCTTCAGGCATTACTTACCAGGATATTCTGTAAGCCTATTTGTAAATTAGAAAACAACGCTGCCAAATTGTATTCCAGGATTTTGGCTCTTACCTATATCTGTACCCCATGTCATTGTGTTTGATATTTGCTCAGTGAATCAAAGGAAGACAACCTGGTCAAATATGAGAGTAACCAAGCTGAGCTGGAGGCAATGCTTTGACTGACATGCTGCTGTCCTTTCCTGCCAGGTCTCTGATTGGAAATGGAGTTCAAGATTACTATAGTGAGTTTCCTCAACACCTTACTTGGCTTTATGATGCTACTTAGAGCATGTCCAGTCCTTCTACCCAGCAACATGTTGTCACCCGCCTGTTTTCCTATAGCTCAAGTAATCCTTGGTGTGTGTATATATATATATATCGCACATTGAGTGAACCCTTGTCTTCATCGAGCCTGCCTGTATCTGGGGTTAAAACAAAGCAGTTTGCTGTCTCATCTGATGAGTCTTACCCAGCTGAGAATGGGAATCTGGAAGAGGGGAGAAGCCCCATGAACTGAAATATAAACAGATTTAAAGAAGTAACAAAACCAGTATAAAAACCAAAAAAAAAAAGTATGTAAACTTATATCAGACTAATCCTTGAGTGTTACAGAAAGAAGAACCCTAGAAAATAAAATTCCTATCCCCAGTAACTCCCACCTCCCCCTTTTATAAGAAGCAAGAGGTTAGTAGTGTGGGATACTCCTGTTATCCAGCTGCTCTGTCTTAAGCTCCCAGCAGACTCGGGACTACTAGTAATCTACCCTCTACAGCTGGCCTGTGATTCTACTCCAGGGAAACCAGGAGTAGAATTTCCTAAAAAAAATATAAAACTTTCCTCATGGACAGGGTTGTTTCCAGTCTGATAGTCTCCCAAAGCCCCATGTGCCTGTTTTGGCCACTTGCTAGCTTTAACTGCACCTAGCCGAAGGTTTCTCAAGTTCTACTAGTGACATCCTATCAGGTTGTGTTGCCTAGCTGTATCTTGTTGCCTATTAAAGAAGTTCTTAGTTTCATCTGCCTCCAACAGTAAAATGATTGTTATTTACTAGCATGTCCTGGTTTGAGCCAGGATGAAGCCAATTTTCCTTTTACTGATTTTTTTTTCCTTCAGGAAACTCTCTTTTAACTAGCAGCAAGTGCTCCAGCTAGTGGACTGATAACACTGGAATGTTTATGTTACTACTGAGATTCCATCGTCGTGTTTTTGTGCTGCCACCTCAGAGGCTACCAGGAGATCTATGACGCCCCCTGTAGGGGAGGCTGAACTAGATGGACAACAAAATCGGCCAGAGATACTCCATTCCGTATAACTACATAAGGTCAAGGAAGGTCAGAGATCACAGAAGACAACTTCCTTCCTGCTTCTTCTTCCCTTCTCTTCTGTCCATGGCCGGCGTCCGGGGAGGGCTCCGTCCATCTGTCACCATCGACCCCCAGACTTGAGCTCTCTTGACTCTCATCACTTTGTGCTTTCTCTGGCAGCTCCAGGATTTTTTGGGACTGTTCACAGCTAAGAAGAGAGCTGTGGGAGTTGCTGAGGGTGGGGGGAGGTAAGCAGGGATTGCACATATCTGAACACTTTTGTATATAATAGTACATATTTTATTTTATCATTAATGTTTTATTAAATCTGTGTAGTTTAGTTTTCAATCCAGAGTCTCTCTCCCTCGTTCTTTCTCTCCTTCCCTACCTGGATGGAAGGGAATCGAGAGCGTTGTTTTCTCTGGTTTAGTTGCTGATCCTGAGTCAAATTGTGACACAGTGAGATGCCAATCAGCCTCTTGGTGGACTGTGACTATTCATCTTAAGGACTAGGACACACAAAGGAATGGGGAGATCATCAAAGCAGATAGCCTCAACAGGTCAGAGGAGACTAGGTTCAGACTCTCTGGAAAACATTTTTAATACTCTTTATAGCTAGCTGAGATACCTCTGCATGGGAATGCCATGTATGTGTATTTGAAATCTTACTGTTAGTCTGAGCCAGGCAGAAACAAATGACCCAAGCAAGAAAAGTTTCCTTGACTTTAATGGTACAGAATGGGGAAATACTATGTCTGAAGCATTTTTCCAACACAATGTAGCTCCAGAACCAAAACAAGAACAAAGGACTGATGACAGGTAGTTGATACTGGTCAGATTTGATTCATTTCCAGTGGAAGAGCTGTTCAATTAAATGTCCTCTTGTGTTTATTTGCATTTACTGAGAAAAAAACTATGTTTATCAATATCCTTGTGTTTTGAATAATAATTATTTTCTTTCAAAAGTCATGTGTTAAAATAGATCAATTGTTAATTAAATAAATTTAAATAATGTCTTATAAAAGAAAGATTGTATGTGGCTAATGCCAGGTCAGTAACTTGATAGCCAATTAAAAAAATCTGTATGTTCTTCTAAGAGTTCACCAAGCTCATGACAAAGTTTTTAATCTTCATATAAATTTATGAGAAAGAAAAGGAAGTCTGGATTTATTAAAAAATGGATATGTTGACTTAAGTTCAGAAGTCAGGACAAATCTGCAGGTATATCAGAAATGAAAAGAATCTTGTACATCTGTGAACGTCTAAGTCATTGTTTTCCTCCCCACCGAGTCAAGGGCTTAAACACACCTCAGAAATCAGAGTTGCTAGCTAGTTGCATGTGAAATCATTATTTTATCAAAGACTGCAAGTCTTTGAGCCTATGACATTTCTCTCTCCCCTACAGTTATTTTTTTTGTAGGGTGAGATTCAGGATAAACTAGCAGGTTCTTCTTTAGTCTGTGACTGAAAAAAACCCCACACCTAATACTTTCTAAAGTGATATGTTTCAGATCTGATAATCACCTGGACCTTTTGTGGATTTTTAAAATTTTTAAAATACCTTCTATCCTCAGGTTCTACTTAAGGGTCTGTACTTCTAATTAATCTTTCGCTGTCAGCAATAGCAATTTATTATTTTTTAACTTGATTATTTTTACTCATTATTTTCTCTCTCCTCCAAAGCTGTGGGAGCTAGAATCCAATTTAAATAGTTTTGCTCTGACAATAAGCATGTACTTTTGATGGTATAATTCATTTCGCCGAACTACAATTCTGCTCAGTCTTAGTGCACTCAAGTTCTTAAAAGAACCTGAGAAACTAAATCTTCTCTGAGATTTCTGTTTTATTCTGCTGTGCTTTGGGCTTTCTTGTGGCCTTTTTTTCCTATTTCCATTTGGTTTTATATCACCTTTCTCTAAAAAAAGCACAACCTTAAAATGATAAGCTGAGATAGCTTCCAGTTAGGAAGTTTCTAATGCTCTTGTTGCATGTCATTTGTTTAACATAACTGTCTACCATAATGATATAATTTATTTTTTTATACTATTATTATTAATTTATTTTTTAAAATAGATTACTCTTTCTTGAAAACCAAAATATTGCACAGGGAGATTAATGGTTTATCAGTCTGTTGGTCATGGTAATTTTTAGTAATTATTGGTTTGGGAGTTCTTTGAGTTTCAAAGTCTTAGTATTTTGAAATCAGTGTTTCTTCTTCTGTTGACAGACAGCAAAGTAGAGGATCTAAGCAAATTTCTAACATCTTTTCGTGTTGCTTCTCAGCCTATCTGATTACAACTTTCCTTGACTTTATCTCCAGATCTTTATGAAAGTTAAAAAGCTAGATAGCTTGCGTATTCATCAACAGCAGCTGTGTTATGAATTTAATTTTTAACTTGCTGTTCATTATACCTAGGAAAAATTGGGAGAGTCTGAATTTTAAACTCAATGAAATGAGTGTTGCAATGAAAAACAGAAAGGTAATTCATCATTGTGGCAAAGAGGACAGAAGTTAATTTACAAGTTGTAGTTTCTTCTTTCATCGGTGATATTGGTTATTGCCTCTAAGAACAGGGCAACATGATGGTAGGTGTTCTTTCAGACTAGTACATGAAGAATTAGGAGATTCTTTAACAATGTGGTAAAATAAAATTAGTAAAAACATGAACTAAAATAATCTAGTCTATCCTATAAAATCCCTTGTGATCCACTGAGCACTTCATTTTTTTGTTGCTTTATTCTTGATTGCATTTGTGAAATGTAATGAGATAAAAAGAGCAAATAATTTGCATAAACTTTTAAGAAAGACAAACTGCCTTTTATTCCCTATATTCTTTAATGCTCAATTCAGTAAAATATTTGCTATGTTTATTTTTTATTAAGAACAAAACCTACCAGCTAGTTCCTGGGATTAAACATATCCATATGTATGATCAATCCATGAATTCCTAAAGATTCATAATCTAGGCTCTGATCTCACACTATAATAGCTGAACAAAAGCTTTGATGTTGCCTTCATGACAACAGGATGAAGCCCTCTACATACAAGGTAAACCAACATGAGACCTTCACTCCAGATCACTGAAAGGCAGAAGATGGATTATTCATTTAACAGGCTGACAGATGAAATGTCAATGTCATTTTATCCAAAAAGCTTTCCTTTTCTCTTCTACAGTCATTCTCAAATAGTGGCTAAAATAAAGAATTATAATTAGTTTAACTACTTATCCCCAACACCTAAAAATAATGAAGAAAAGTAAATTTCTAAAAAGAAACACATCTTTGAGTTCCCGCATATATATTCCTTACAGCAAATATGTATAGAAACCTGCATGTATGTAAAATTTAAACTTTTAGCAATAGTAGCTCTGATGCAAAAAAAACTTTTATTATTGCTTGGAACCTTTTTTTAATGTATGGGTTTTAAACCATATATTCCCATGTGGACTTTGTTTAGAAATTACTTTGGAAATATCCAAGTACTCTGAATGTCAAACACCAGCTACTGTGCTGTGCCTTAACTCTTATGAGGATAAAGATGATTAAAAAAACCTGCATGGTTTATTGACTCTGACATGATAAATGAGCCCAGTGTCACTTGACATGAGGCTTCTAATTGCATGACTTGTACCTGTGTCAAACCAAGGCAATGGGATTAAAAGAAACAAACATATCAAAGTCAGTTAGTTATTAATAGTTTCACCCACTCTCAACTGTTAATCAAAAAGTCTTGAGAGTCTGTCTAATGGCTGCTTTAACTCCACTCTGGATTCTTCAGCCATTTTAGATACTTTCTTTCCCATTAGGCCATTGCTGGCAATTATTTCAGTGTTTAACTCTATATGAGTTTCACAGCTGTTCCTTTAATAATGATGCAGTCAATAAAAATTATGTTAATGCTATAAATAGACTGGGACGCAGGTTTTGCAGTGAACATTTTATATGCAGATTTATCTTCTATTTTCAGTAGCTGTATACACCTACATTACAGTGCTTTGTAAATCAGGTTCTTATTTTAAATTATTCTAAAATGTTATTTATCCTAGTTATTTTCAGCTTTTAAGTTGTTCATAGAGGTTGGAGAGGTGTTACTGATTTGACTATTTGCTGTTCCTCATTTGCTGCTTGTACGGGACAGTTGGTCCCTGAAATACTTTCCTATTTTTTGCTTCACCCGACTGGATGACTCCAAGCCTACAGCTACATTTTAAAATAGGCAGTTGCTTCTTATCATAGAATCACAGAATGTTTTGGTTTGGAAGGGACTTCAAAGATCATCTGGTTCCAAGCCCCCTGCATGGGCGGGGGCACCTTCCGCTAGACCAGGTTGCTCAAAGCCCCATCCAACCTGCCCTTGAACACTTCCAGGGAGACGACATGCACAACCTCCCCGGGCAACGTGTTCCAGTGTCTTACCACTCTCACATTAAAGAATTTCTTCCTAATGTCTAACCTAAATCTACCCTCTTCCAGCTTAAAACCATTACATCTTGTCCTATCACTACAAGCCCTTGTAAAAAGTCTATCCCCAGCTTTCCTGTAGGTCCCTTCAGGTACTGGAAAGCCCCCATAAGTTCTCCTAAAAACCTTCTCTTCTCCAGGCTGAATAGTCTCAGCTCTCTCAGCCTGTCTTCATAGCACATCCCTCATATTGAAGGCATTTTATTAGCTCATGTAAACCAATGGATTTCTCACAATCTTCAACAGAACCATACAGATGTATATTTATATTAGTTTAAGATCTTTTCTTAAAAATACTCTTGAGTAAAAATGCAGTCTCCTGAAGGGCATGTGGGAGAACTGAAAAATCTCACAGGTCCAAAGAAAGCCTCAAACTGCAGTCAAGCCAAGACCTCCCTCCATTTATGCAGCTATGAATGAGGGTGGGAGAGTTCTTGGGGCTTGGGAACATCCATGGCCAAATGTGATGCTGGAGATTCCTTCCCCACCTTTGCCTTTATAGTGATAGGGCTCTCCAGTGATTCCAATCTGGCAGGTGAAGTAAGTTTAATTGAACCTTTTGGTTTTATTATGGTTCTGACTGTTCAATATTGTCTTCTATTTTGAGATTCTTAATATAGCTATCTTAACAAGGTAAATAAGAAAAATTCCTGCATGCAAAGAATAGCTTTAATAAATAGATTATTATTTTTTATTATTATTTGAGATTATATTTTTATAATAATGTCTATTTAATAAATAGATTATTTTTATTATTATTTGAGATGATCTTTTTATAACAATGTTTATTGTTAGAATAGTATTACTTATTCTGGGGCTTTTTTTAAACTCTTTAGCACGTAAAAGAGCTTGTAAAGTACAGCCATGCTTTAAAAACAAATAGATGTCTAAGGAAATTTGTACTTTATCTAGGCTGTGTGCTCTGATTAATATAAGAATTTAACTTAATTTAATACTCTCTGACTTAGGCTTCTTGATTACTATAAAATTGTAACCCAAAATATTTCTCGTTTGAGCTGGAAAAAGAACATTATTGTCTTAGTTATGTGTGAAAGAAGAGGTAAATGAGTAAAATTTTGGAATTTGAGCCCATTTCACACATAGTTTTCTATGCTTGTTTATTAAATGTATTTTCTTTTTTCAAGTGTGAAAGCAGAACTAGATACTCTGAAGTAGTTTATTCTTTGTGTCTAAATAGGAATAAAATTCATTGATGCAGGCAGATTAAGACTGAGACATCTCTGTCCACCTTGAAGGTGGCTGGAGATGTTTTACCACTTCATCTGTATTGGCATCATTACATCTGTAGGATTCAGCAATATACTACATAATATATAATGACACACTCTTTTCTCTGCACAGACAAGGTCTGTGTCTACAGAACACAACTTTGCAATTTGGAAATTTTACTCACATATGAAACCCTTGAAAATTTAATGTATGTAAAGTGTCATCAAATATGTCTTTTTTCTTCAAGTAAGGAGTTTTGACAACCCCTCATTAAATTATCCATCCTGTTTATGACTCACTGTTGTAGTCTTAACTGCCTATTTTATTGAATCATTCTTTTCTAGCTAAAACTAGAACAGTAATGAAGCAGTCAGGTCCTTTTTTTTGCCCATTTCCCTGACCTTTATAATGACCAGCAAGTTGAAGGAGGAGAATTAATGAAAACTGGTAAATAAATTCTTAGTTGTTCTTCAATTCTTGGGAAGTTTAGAGAAGACTATCCAGTGCTAACAGTTGTGGAAAAGGCTCATACAAGAATTTATGTTATTTTTTACCTATTTGACAACATTGAAGGCTGATGTGACTCTTCTTAAAATGATAATACAGTGAAAACCAATATCAAATATAATAAAATCAAACATCTAATAAAAGACTAGTGACATAATAAAAAGCTTGGATTTTCAGGAATGAGTGCTGTGACCATGGACTTTCTTCACTTCCCCATCATCCCTGAGATTCAGCTGTAGACTGAAAGCCTGAGGGCAAGAACACCTTGGAAATGACACCTTAGCAAGAATACTAACTTGTGCGTGCACCTCCACTCACCAGCTGTGCAATTCATTGCAAGGAGTGGTTAGGGTATTTATAGATTGCAGGTGATGCAGAAACAGAGATCCCTGCCCAGACAGCACTGAATGCAGAGCTGTGTGCATTGGCGAGTGTTCCTGCCAAAACCACAGGGGATGCTGCTGTTGTCACTGGGGTAAGCCTTTACTGGTTTCAGTAGTCAGTGTTACCTTCTTTCAGGTCTTCAGCCTCTGCAACCTCTGTCTGTAACCCCTGCTGTAAAAGTCTTTACCTGCCCAGAGGCTTTAGCTGCCTGATGATCAAGTGTCCAGGATCCAGCTATGACATGGCACAAGCGTGTAACCTCCACCCAGAATGCTGAGAAAAAGCATCCAGAAGAGCTGTGAGAAAGCTTGTATAGAGAAAAGGAAGGGAAAATTAGGATTTTAGGATAGGATCGTTAGCCTCAAGGATTCAAAAGGGGAAGCATTCATATGAAAATGTCTGACATCTTAAAGAGAAAAAATAGATGCAATCATCAGGTTGTCAGGTCAAGCTACTGGTATCATTTGCACGAATGGAGCTGGTGAAGATGGCAGCTCAGCAATGTGGAGGATCTGCCCCTGGGACCTATGGCAGCTGCCCTTCCTCCTCGTGCTTGGCTCACAAAGACTCCAGGGCCTTGTCAGGGATGTTGACCACATTAAAGCTTAGCTCAATGACTTCATGAATCCTAACTATCTTTTGTGTGAATTAACAAGTGGATAATTAGTTTCTACTCTAAGTTGTGTATATCCTGGCTAAACTTAATGGCTGGGTAAAGATGCTATAACAGGCTGACCCAAAAAAAGGTCTGTAACATCTCTAACTCTCTCCATCAAATTAGAGTCTTCCTCAGCAAGGCTGACTGAGCCAGGCCACAGATAGTAGCGGCTTATCCCTGCACTTTCAAACTCATCTGAGGGCTGGCTCTGGGGCTTAGTGAGTGCAGTGCCTGGAGAGGTGTTTGGTGTGAAGAGAGGGACTAGTAGGGAATGTGTCTGCACTGCAGTCCAAGTTAGTAGGGTATCTCCAGGAACATGGACCCCACAGAGAGCTATCAGCCTCCAAACCTACTTGATTTTTCATGTAGGCTTCCCAGCCTACATTAGCTCAATATAACTCTATTCAGTCAGGTGAGTTTGAAACAAGCCCAGGCATTTTTAAATGAGTGGGAGATATGACCGAACAGGGATGTTCACCAACCCTAGACAAACAAAAAATCTGCTACAAGCAAAGTGTAACTTACTTAGGGCAAAATCCCTTAGGAAGAAAGAATTCAGTAAATTGTCTGTAATTACTTCTAGGCTGTACAGCTTATGTCTGTCTTCCATATAGTGACCCTGCATGTTCTCAGTGTCCTGAAACACTTGCACAGCTGCTGAGATGCAAGTAGCAGTCTCACACTTGCCAGCCATTTCTGTCTTTCTTGGTGTCCAGGAAAATGTCCGTCAACTGTGCAGTATTTTTATAAACCTTCCCTCCCCTCCAGTAGTACCTGTCACTTCTTCTGAGATGTTTAGTGACACCAGCGTTGTTCTCTTTAGCAGCAAAACATCCATGTCACAGCTTGAAAGTAGATTGCTCTGATGCAAATGCGCTTTCTCAGCTTGTTTATTTCAATGTCACTTATGTTATTGTGAAGGTGAAAGGAGTTATACTCACTTATTCTGGTTATCCCCTGTTTACCTAGTCCTTCCATTTGCAGGAAAGGCTAGTAACTTCTTATGCAGTAATGTCACTTCCCTGACTAGATTGCATTTGTTATTCATAAAATCATTGCACACCAGTGTTATTAGATTATAAACCAGCAGCTTCTTGTTGACACATCCAGAGGAAAGACTCTACCTGCATATATGGAGACAGATTCCTTCCTGTGAAATCTCACTGGCTGTGCTTCATAGTTCTAAACTGCCTGACATTTGCAAATCAAAAGGAGCAGAGTACACTTTGCAAAACACTCCAGATGCCTGCTCTGCTTTCTGCAGGAGTCCCAATTCAGCTGCCTGATGAATTGCAGGAAAGCGAAGGACACACTCTTTTATCACCTTGTTAGAAACTATTATTTGGCAGGAATCCAGGAGTAAGCCTTAGGTGTTGCTCTGTCCTATGAAAAAAGTATGAAAGAGTAAAAATAAGGAAGCGACTGTGGTAAAAGTTTTTTCATTCAGGACAGCACAGCATTATACCTGGAGAGCTGTTAAATTTTTATTTTATGTTCCAAAATAGATTATATCTAATGACATTATGGCTGGCATAAATTTAGGATCTTTTGAGGTAAGGGAAGAGAGTGGGGAGTCAGAATGAATCTGAGTCATAGATGAGTCCTGATCTCAGAGGATGTTCACAGGCAATACTGTCATTGACCTCAGTGGAGATAGTTGCTTGCATAGCAACGTCCAGATCAGGCCCATTTTGAGTGCTGAGTCAGCCTAAGTGTCTCAAATTTAGTTATTTTGTCAAGAAGTTAGTTTGGAAAGTGTGGGAAGATATTTATATTTTTTTGTAAACTTTTCCCTAGACTGATGCTTAGAGAGCGATAACCAAAAAAAAATTTGGATAGGAAATTGAGGCAGAAAAAGATGATTACTCACTCAATTCCTTTCCCAGTGTTCAAAGAATCAGGAGCCTCCTGGAATTACTGGGGTGCTGATATTAAAAAAAAATGTTTTGTGAAAAGAGTCTCTTGCTAGGATTATCTGAGCTTCTTTGCATTGATAAATATTTTCATTCAGGTTAAAATCTAGAAGGATGCATATTTGCTTGAGAAAAGAAAATAATGTGGGCAAAACTGCATATCTCAACATATACACTTTCCTTAAAAAATCCTAACTCAGATCAATGAATACTCAAAGTTTCTTAGTAGTTTGTATATTTCCCATAGTGTTATGGCACTGGAGGGATGGGCACTATTTCTGTAGGTGTCCACTGTCTGTGATCCTTTAACCAGAAATCATGATGAACCTCAGAGTACACTGCTGGTAGAGGTTTATTTCTGTGGATCATTGTGTCTGCTCTGGCTTGAATCTCACAGAGGGCTTCCCTGGAAAAGCTGCAATAGAGAATAGGTATGTTCAGCATTAATATACTTCTGATACATATATATCTCTATCTAAAAGAAATAATATTGCTGTTTTCTTTAATGGTGAATAAAAGCTGCAGATTGGAATAAGAGTTTCACAATGTAGAGGCTTTTGTAACACCGTTTTGTAATAAGAAAATGCACATGATCCATCAGTAAAATGCTGTTGGTTCTCTTAGATCCATTAGAAAAGAGGGGAGTACTTATTCTCCAAGTTTCCTTCATGAATATTTAACAACAGGTTAGATCATTAGAGTTTATAACTTATAAACCATTGATCAGATTTACAATTCTGTAACAGTACTAAATTTATAATGGGCTGAAACAGACAGTTTTGCCCTAAAGGAAAAAAAGAGGGAGAGGAAAGGAGGCAAAGGCAGAAAGTTAATTAGGGGATTTAAAATGCAATACAAGAATAATGCCAATTTAAGGATAGTTTTCTATGGAAGATCATCCCCATAAGCTAGAGATGGAAATAATGGACAAAGTCATGCTTACTGTGTGAAATCAGCTGCCCAGTGTAGATAATACACTTACAAAATCATTATGGTTGAATTCCTGCTTTCCATGCCAGCAATTTCAATCATTGGCGAAGTACTGTATTTTTTGTTTCTGATTTGCCTATTTTTTCAAAATGATTGCAAGCTGGTTCCATGGAGAACTGTTCAACCTACCAGAGCATAGAGATGCACAGGAACATAATGTTTGCAGAGCAGTGGTCCTGTTTGGTTTTTTTGTTTGATTTTGTTTTTGTTTTTGTTTTTTTTTTTAAATGATCTTTAAGACTGAACTATTCTTGTAGACATATTTGCCACTGAGAAAGCATAGGAGGTGTTGCAATTTGCTAAAACAATCTGTCTCCAGAACTCCTTACATCTCAACTAGGCTACACTCTTCTTCCTGTAAGTCTGACCTAGGTTCACATATCCTTGCATGCATTTACAATCATTTTTTTTGTCCAGATAGGTGTGACTTTGAGTGAGTGCCACCCCGATCAGCCTGCTGCTCAAAGACCACAGTCTTCTGCCACCTATTTTCATAGGTATTCTCATATGGACACTGCATTATGTATTTTAAAATTGTCCTCTGGAAGTCGAGTTAATTAAGTGAAGAGTGAGTTTAAATAATGGAAACATACCCAAGATATGTTCCTGACAAGTCAATAAGCACGTATTCTAGAGAGATGAACCAATACAAGTAGAAAGAGATTTTCACTGAATTAAGTCTTACAACGTTTGAATGAAATCCACAGAAGAATTATAAAGAACTTTACAAACAATCAACTGGTGGTCATTGAAATAAAATATTTATTATTTCAGAAGAAAAATAAACAAAATTGGTATTTTACCAGTCTTAAGGAAAGTCCTTAGGAAGGCAGAGGAATATTGATGATCTTGAAACCTTTTCCAACCAAAAATTATCTCTCCTTAGAGCTGGACGAAGTCAGACAGGTTTTCCTGCATGTAGACCATCAGATTAACACTAGCATGAGGACTTGGTGCCAGACATGATCTTCTCATGCAATTCTTGCTTGGCAACTCTAGAAGATACCATCCTTTTCAGGAGAGTTGTCTTTGTTTACCCTGGTAGGGGAACATCTTCCCCTAACAGCTTCACTGCTTTTCTGGAGAAGGCAACTACGCATGGACTCACAGACAAACAGGATTCTCCACAAGGCAATTTTCTTCCTCAAGCATTCAGGCCCTTCAGAAATGTTATGAAAGCTAAAATTACCATAAATAAAATTTAGCAGATGTTGGTGAATGGCTTTTTTTGGTACTACTTGAAGATTCATTTAACTTTGCCTACATTGGAACAATCACCATGCGAACTAACTTCAAATAAATGCCCTCACCACCTCACCATGCTGGGAGCTGAGGAATTTCCTTGAAAGGCAAATCTGGCCTTATGAACCCATGCCTGGGTTATGATGAATCCTTAAATATCTTAAGGGCTTTAATATAATATTTTTTCTAATCCTTTAAGACTGATACTGCTTCTTTAGTAATTTTAGTGATGTCCTGAGCATTTCACAGGCATTTTCTTTTTTGTAACAGTTAAAGAGCTGATGAAGAGCATACGTGAAGAAAGGAGAGTGTGTGTTTGGATCTTCCCAGCAGCCCAAAGCTGGGAAAATGAGGGAAGGAAGAAGCACTTGAAAGAAGCAGAAGTACCAACAGCTATGTTGGAAAGAATACCAGATATTTGCATTGCCTGGAGAAAAGTAAACATGCTAAAAGTAGTTCAGGAGCAAACTTCTGCTGTGTGGATATTTCTAGGCTGTTTCCCTGGGTCTGTAGCAAGATATTAATGCAACATGTTATGATACCTCTTCAGTAGAAAGCAGCTGATAGGGCTTCCAAACACAGATTTTTGTTGTCCCTTAGGACTCCTCAGTGCCATTCTATCTTATGTAAAAACATTATTTATTATTCACTTTGTCTTGCAAAGTGGGCATGTACCTCCCAAATCAAACCACTTTCCTAAGATTCAAAAAGGGCCTTAGCAACTAACTTAAAACTCGTATTGAAGCCAAGCCCAGTTTACTCATGAGCTGACACAAAGCAGCACAGCATCTGAAAATAGAGCAGTCACAGCATGCTCTTCATTGCTTGCCTTAGTCATACAGCATCAACGTGTTTTTCTGTAATTACCACTAAGTCTGCTGTTATAAAATCAACATCATTCTGCCCTATTGTAGGTCCCTGGCTGTAATACTTTTCTCTTTATTTCACAAACAATCAAAGTGACAACACAATTAATACTGGTTTACTGACACCCAGGCTATTCATGCTGCACGATTGGTCTTGTAAATCTTCCAGTAGTCACCCTCCGACTACTCAGATGAGAGATAAATCTTCCATGGTGGTGAGTAAGAATTCATATGCATAGAAGCAAATGTCCTCATGGGTTATACTTGCCATTGCAATTTACACCTTGCAACTTAATTTCCCAGTGTTTCTTTTTAGAAGTTCTGCAGTTCTGAAGGTACAAGCAGTGCACATCATGCCTGAATTGCCAAGGAATAACATCTGTAAGAACATTACTGCTGTAGTTTTGTGACAGGTAGTGGTATTGCTGCCTCTTCTTCTCACAGCAAAAGACCCTCTAGGTCCTGCTTCCTGAAGGAGGCAGCAACACAATCAAAGTGTTTGAGGACAGCCACAGTAGTCTACATTTGTGCAGGCAGAGTAAGGCACTTCCAATGTACTCCCAGGGTTTGGGGAATGGGTCACCTTAGGAGTCCCCCCAAGATGGCAGAGTTCTGGTGCTAGTAACTGAAAGGACCAGGGTCATTCTCTGCCCTAAGGACATGTGGCATGGAACATCCATTTGCCAGAGTAAAACCTTCTGGCCTCCCCAGTGGTATTATCTCATCCATACCTTCTGGATCTTACTGCATCCTGCAATGGAAGTTCCAAATATTTAAAAGGTGAAGATGAAGAAGCTGGTTCATTTTGTCTGCAGCCCCAGTCCTGGGGGTTGATGAGAATCCCAGCATAACAGTAGGGCTGGTAGGGTAGTAGAGATGATTTTGATACACCTTTACACAACAGATACACCTGTGACATGCATTTTGATTACACTGTTGCATTAAACCCCTCGCTCATGGTTCTTCAAGAGCTTCTGAAACTACAGGGTGACACAGGAGCTCTCTTTATTTTGTTATCCTTAACTGCATTTCATGTGAACACAGGACCTTAAAGGACAAACGGGGAGTTGCTCTGTGCTTCCTGCACCTCAGTCTAACATGTGGTAGATGCTTGATCCAAAATTGCCCTCAAAACACCAAATCCTCCTTCAAAACAGGGTAAAGCACACTGTAACAGACCACAACTTTGTAAAAAGCCCAGAAGGTCATAACTATGCTGCACAACAGAAAGGTGGGAGAGTGACTGTCACTGCCAATGTCATAGGACTCTGCGACTGGAAGACATTTATTTATGAGATGAAATTCAAAGATGACAAGAGAAAATGGATACTGTCTTGTGCCATTACCAGGAAAGGAAAGAAAATGCCAGCTGTTCCTATTATTCTGATACTGCTGCTCCCAAATCTAGCAATCAGCTTAGCCCAGAATATGTGGAGCACCCAGGCTTCTGGCAGAGGTTAGTGTTATTAGAAGCATGTGGTTTACATTTATATTTTACGGTTTTGTCTGTGTTTTATCTTAATTTTTGTTAATCAAATAAAGAAAAAATATCTAGAAATCTTATAAAATTTATATAAACTGTAAAAAAGAAGTATAATTATGCTCACCACTGTGAATAGTGACCCATATGGTGCTTATGAGAACCCCAGAAACTCTGATAGAGGTCCACTAGAAAATATTTTCTGCAGATCATAGAATACTAGAATCATTAAGGTTGGAAGAGACCTTAAAGATCATTAAGTTCCAACCCCCCTGCCATGAGCAGGGAACCCTACCACTAGATCAGGTTGCACAAAACCTTATCTGATTTGGCTTTAAAAACCTCCAGGGACTGGGCATCAACAACCTCCTTGGGCAACTCATTCCAGTTCCTCACCACCCTTATAGTGAAGAATTTCTTCAAAATATCTAACCTAAATCTCCCCTCTCTCAGTTTAAAATCATTACCTGTTGTCCCATCACTACCTTCTCTGGTGAAAAGCCCCTCCCCAGCTTTCCTGTAGGCCCCTTTCAAGTACTGGAAGGCCACTATAAGGTCTCCCTGGAGTCTTCTCCAGGCTGAAAAACCCCAACTCTCTCAGCCTGTCTCCACAGGAGAGGTGCTCCAGCCCTATGATCATCTTTGTGGTGCTTCTCTGAACCCTCTCCAACAGGTCTATGTCTTTCTTGTGCTGAAGGCACCAGAACTGTACACAGCACTCCAGGTGGGGTCTGACCAGGGCAGAGAAGAGGGGCAGAATCACCTCCGTGGCCCTGCTGGCCACACTTCTTTTGATCACACAGTGTTTTATTTTCCCTGCCCTACTTCTTAGAACACTAATTTATCTTATCTGCATGCAAATAGTATAATGATATGATGACAAATCTGTAAAGGTTTTCATTGTCTCTTTCTTAGGATCTGGGAAATTTTGTGTGTCTCTGCCACTTCCAAGCTATTACTTTTCCAGAAATGAGTTAAAAGATGATTCGTAAGAGAGATACCATTTATTTCTATGTAGACTCACTTTGCAGCTCCTGTATTCCAACAAAACCCTCTTGCCTCTCACTGTTTTACCTCAAAATCTCTACAGGGCTTGAAACACAGGTTCATTCAACTTTATTATGACGCAGCAGCTCTCTTTAGCAGTCAGCTTTCATTTACCTCAGCAGGATTAACTGAATCCATTATTTTCAGCTGACATGCAGTGGCCCTCCTTGATCCTTTGTACATTTCTGTATTTTTTTATTTTTTTATTTTTTTTTAAAGAACTCTGTTGTATTTCTCCATTTGAAATAAAAAGTCATGGAAGTCTCAGTGGAAAAAAGTTTAGGGTCACTGCTTGAAATAAACACATCAATATTTACTTACAGGGAAATAAAAGTCAGATGAGAAAGCAGTAAAGTCCTGAGTGTCACTGTTAAATGGTGAGACTGTGATTTCTATCAGAAATACTTGTTTGCCTTGCAGCTTGTAGGAGGCTTATAAATAAAGTGGTTCGCCCATGTTTTTTTTCGCTTGTGTTTGTTTCCATCCCTTGCAGATCACCGTGACTGTAAATCATGCTGCTCAATCTCACTGCAGGCTGCTTCCAAAGGGCAGCTCTGGCCCCCCGCCTGCTCCCTTCTCCACTCATTGCCCTGTGGTGCTACCAACAATCTTGTGGTTGGACAGCCCAGCTGGATCACACTGTTCATCTGGCTAAAAAACTCACATTGGGGTTTTACTCTTTCTTTAACATGGGGTGAATTTTCAATCAGATGAACTTCTGCAAAATGCCCTCTGTGAGAAGCACACAGCCAGTTTCCTCTTTTGCTGTCCATTTTCTCCATATTGCCCCAAAACTTCAGCTGAGATCAGCTCTGTAAGATCCAAAGATCCTAGGGTCTTAGCACTGCTCCATACAGAGACACCTACAAAAGCCTTGAATAAACTAGCTCTGGTCTTGACAGTAGTGGTCAGCCTTGCACTCCCCCCAGACTAATTAGTCTCTCTACAAAGCAAGATTAATTGCCTCAGGCACAATGCCAGGCTGAAGCAATTGTAACACTTCTGTGTCCTGAGCTAATTTGCCAGCATGACACAGTGCTATCTAGACACACTAGCCTGGACACAGTTAGTTCTGGTACCTTCACATGGTGTAAACACTTAGTTCCTGTCACCAAAACACAGAGTATTTCCAATGCAGTAACTTGGCCAGAAAACAAAGAGATGAGACTTCTGTATTAGCTGTTCCCAGAAATGTACATACTTTCCCAGCGTAACTGTGATGACTGATGTTCCCCTGTGGCTACTTTTTCCCAGGTATCATAGAATCATAGAATCATAGAACGATTCAGGTTGGAAAAGACCCTTGGGATCACCGAGTCCAACTATCAAATCGGCACAAGGTCCCAGGATGAGAGGTCAAGTTTGGGAATAAGTATTACAAAATCTTACTTTTTTTTCTTTACTACAGCTTAAACCAAATTAAATGGAAATGAATGCCTGATTGTGGCTAGAATTTCCACACCAGAAAAATTGCTGGGATTGTTTGTCCACAGGTATAGCTAATTGAGAGTTTTCCCAAATATTGAATTGTTGTGTAATTTATATTTTTCATTGCTTGTTACAAAGATCATAGGTCCTAAGTAGAACCCTGGGAGAACTTTTCCTTCCAACAAGATTATTGGCATTTAATTATGCTTTAGGAAGAAAATAAGAAAACCATTCAAACTTTCCTCATAACCTGTTCATAAAGTAATTTTAGCCAAAATGGAGAACAGCAGCCCTCCCAGAGTGTTGGTGCTGAGGACTCTGTATTGCACACAGACAAAAATTTGTGAGCAGGGTCCATATGACATCCTTTACAGAGTGTGCTGCCAAACTCTGGTGAGAATATATAAAAAAGAACTAGTTTCATCAAAGGCAACACTGGGGGCAGGTCAGTTTCTTGTCTCTTGTATAATTTACAAAGCTGTAAAATCAAACCTGTCTCAGCTAAAAGGTAGTGGGAAAATGTTGTTTTTTGAGTCTGCCATTGTTCCTCCAAACCTGGCATGACAGTAAAAGCTGCATATCTGTTGCTTGGCTGTAAGACAAAACATACATCTTATATCTAACTTCTCACCAGTGCTTTATTTCCAAGGACAGCTAAAATAAAGTTATGCATATGGAGGAGCCCTTCAGTGTCACTTCAGTCCTTCAGAGATATAGATAAAAAAGGACAGCTACGTCTCTTCTGCTTCTCTTTTGTCAGCAGCATGGCCATGAGCCATGGCCATGACCATAGGAACCTGAGATGCTGTAAAGGGAAGGAGATATACAAAAATGCATTTATAAGAGGTTAGTTCAAAGGATATTGTCGAGGCACTGGTTTCAGGTAAACCTCACAAAGCATATACTAGGATTTTGCCCCAATCCCAGCTCAAAACTTAAGATTTCATGGAGCTCCTAAACTGGACGACAAGGCTCAGGGATGGCTATGCTTTCAAAGATATGGTGTTGTTGCTCTGCCAAGGACAAAACACTGCTAGAAAGATCTGAAAGGAGGCTTGCTTTTTTGTCAAGGTAGATTTAGGGCTATGGGGTTTAGAGGCTTAAATTTTCCTTCTCTGGGGCTAAAAAGGGCTAGCTCAAGTGTTCTACAAAGAAGGAATAATAGAATGAGTTGAGCTCAAGAAGAGCAGGAAAATCAGAACAAATTTCCTACCTTCCTCTCATTGTCTCTTCATCACTCCTTCTGCCTTTCTAACATCTCACCTTCCCTTGTCTATATACAGGTAATATCACCATGACAGGCCCAAGCTAAACATGACCTCTGTAATGAAGATAAAAGAATATAAAAGGAAAAGCTTTCACCTTCAGCATGGAAGCAATGTGCCAGGCTGCATTTTATTCACTGGTTGCTTATGTCAGTTGCTTCTGTGTTTTAAGCATGTAGAAATAGTAGCTTATCATAAAAATAATTCAACAAGGTGTAATTTAAGAGTTCTTGTTATGACTTGCTGTGCACTTTGATGATTATAAGCTTCTTATATGTCTGAAATTAGGGCTTTGTGTCATAAACACTTCTTTGTGAATTTTTGTAACCGAGCTCTACAGGTGTAGGGTGTGGATAGAGAAATAATTACCAAAAAATAGCAGATCAAAGAGATAAAAGATTACATACTGAGAGGTAGTGTGTGAAAACCTCCCAAGAGCTCATAAGCTTTGGAAAGCAGTTGTCCTGTTGGATTCATCAGAGAAATTCAGGACACCACAAACTGGCCAGATCTGTACAAGGCCACCAGCACACATCACCATCATCAACGGCTTGCACAAATCGAAGCATATCCAAGAAGGGTTTGATGTGCTCTATTCAGGGAAGGACTATAGGATTATACATATGCCTGATGAAACAAGGGACCCCTTGAGGGATTTTCTGTCCCTCTGCTGCTAAGTGAACATCTGGGTCCCAGCTGAGTTGCTGCTCCAGCTGGGCAGCCGTGAGTGAGAGTGGGAGTCTTCCTGTGAACTATGTGAGGGAATAAGCACCATGGGAATAGTTTTCTGTTATTATTAATAACACCAGCCTGATATTGCTAAGAGATAACAGCTTGGTTATTTAAAAGTGTACCCATAAGTACAGGTTGAGACATGTGTCTCCCTCGACCTGACTCTGTGCCAGGGAAACGAGATCTTGCCACACCTGTGCATTGGTTTGGGATAAACCCTATGGAATAACAGTTCAAGTACTGTAAGTAAAGAGAAAAGTCACAGAATAGTGCATCTGCAACCTTTAAAAAAAGTCTTTCTGCCACCCATTGAGTAAAATGTAATGACAATAAGTGTCAGGGATCTGAGCAGAAGAGGTTACTTTCCTTCCTGTGGTTCGGCATCTCCTCATCTACTGTGGCTCCATCCACACAATTGTGAATAAGAGAAGACAATTCACAGTAGGTTTCCATACAGACTGGCGATGCAGAAGAGTGAAAGTGAGCAAACAGGATAGTCATTAATAGTTACTCCATCCATTCTCCATGCACTTCAAACCTGGTCTTTCCACAGCCTCCATGATCTAGCCCTGACATATGTATTAATACATATGGTTCTTAGCAATAAAAAGGCTGCAGTTTGGGTCAGATACCCAGTGTAAGGTCCATCTGCTGCATTCACAGGAAGCCTTACAGGCTTGCAATGTCACTTGTACTGGTCACTCTCAGGCACACCTTCTGCATCTTCTGGGATGAGTTTATTTCTCAATTCAGGCTACAGTGCTAAAATCTGGAAAATCTGATAAAGTCTGGTGTGGGGAAAAGAATTTCTTCCCAAATCTGATTTCTGGGGGAGAGGTGATATTTTCAGTGTTTCGTTTTGTGTTTTTGGTGTTTGATTTTTTTAAAAATAAATTTTATTACATTGTATTCACCTTTTTTCATGTGACTGATCACTCTTAATACACTGTGAACTTCTGTCAAATAATCAAATATTTGCGTACCTACTTAACGGACACCAGATTAATCTCTCACTTGTAAAATAGCATTTGAAAATGTGATAGTGGTTTGTGTCACACATCTTGAACTCCCCTCAGGTTCTAAGTGCTGGAACCATGACATTCAAAGGATGTTTTCCTGATGAAATATGTTAATACTTTACCATATGTATCCACTCATGATGAATTACTTTGGCATTCACTGTAAGAACATTAACCAAGATGAACCCATTTGGTGTTAATGTCACTGTAATATATAGCTCCCTGGATAACCCCTTGGAGTCTAACATTCATTTAGAAAACACTTTTTCAAAAGAGTTTTATACTATGCTTTACTGTTCTAGAATTAGCAGACAAGCCCTTTTGGATTATATTGTTCAGCTCTCCCTAAATGCTGTGCCCACAGGCTAACCTGCTTTTCAGAACTGAAATCTCTGTCCTCTAGGGAAAGCTTGAATCACAGTACTATGACATACTCTGAAATCAAACATGTAGATGGGAATCATGTAGTCTCTGTTAAATGGCCTTGAACTGCTACACACATCATCTGGTTCATATGTTCAGATACCTCTCTTCTATATCACTTGTGCCTTTGCTTGTGTTCCTGGCTTCTAAAATTAACCACATATAACCAAGCAACAAACAGATGTTTATTCATTTCTTGATTACTGGTCCATGTTTTTCATCTGTGTCAGCTCTTTTCTTTGGTCGGGTGAAAGAGTGTTATGCTTTATTTAATTTACAACTTGGAATGCACTTCTGGAAAACCTGCCACTGCTAGAAGGTCTGGTGCACACTGCTAGCACCACATGGTGTTTCGTGTTGTGCATGGTACGTGGTCCAGACTGTAGGGCTGTAACAAATTGCCCTGTGTGTTTGTGTCACTGGAGTACTGTGAGGAGAGACTGTAGAGTTTTGCCTGTGCTCCTCAGGTAGCAGAGGAACAAAATTTCTATGCTAGAGTGTAAATCTTACCTAGATTAGATGAATCCCTGTTGGACTCCAATAGCAACATGTCCATTCAGGGATAATTCCTTGTTTATAAAGATGTTTTGTGACTGAGCAGTTAGCCAGATTTTAATCCATTCGGGGTGTTCTCTTCCACATCAAATGTGGATAGTGCCAGGTCAACTGCCTAATTTCATTTAAAAAAACAGAAGTTAATATGACAAGATTTATTTTCTGTAAGCCTTGTTGATTGATGTAAATTATATTACCATCCATTAACTCTCCTCAATCCACTGTTGCATTATTTAGTTGGTGATCAACATCAGGACAGATCATCCCACTTGTCCTTTAAAAAAATGCTGTCATGTTTTCTTTCTTGTAGTTTTCTGGGACATCAACTGAGTTCCAAGACTCCTTGAAAATTGACAGTACTGATCCAGAGAGCTTGATCAACACTTTGAACAGAAGGTTTCAAGTTAACTATGCCCACTTATTAAAAAGCATTTCAGAAGACTGCAATTTTCTTATACGTTTATTATTTTAATGTCTTACTGTTGAAAAGGAATTTATTTCATCATCATGATCTGGGACATTAAAGTCATCACCTTTTCCACTTGTACATAGAAAAGACAAATGTTCGCTGAACACTCCCATCTTTTCTGCAAGATTATTGATTGGTTTTATAATTTTCTTCTACTAATGGACCTGTACTGTCTCCCGGGGGCAATGAGCTCAGCTGCCCAAAGAACTGCAATCCTAGGTTTTTTTTTTCTTTCCCAAATATATTTGAAAGACCATGTAAAATGCAACAAATAACTGTCCCAAGAGTCCAAGATCTCCTCTACTGGATTTTAATTATGACATTTTGATAAGTCTCCATGTGTTCCTTGGCTTCTCCTATGAATTTTGTAGCTTCTAAATTATAATATTATTTAAAATTTTGCCTTTGGTTCCACATTCTATATATGTGCACTTTCACAGTTGCTTTTCATCCAAAATAGGTTCAGGGATTTGTTTTCATTTTCAGCTGGTATATCATTTACCTCTGGATTCCTGATTTAGATCATAGATAAACAGACTTTTTTGAACCTTAAATAAAACATTATTCAGCTTTTCCTGGCATATTTCTATTTTTTTTGGTTGTTGTTTACTTACATTATTTATACCAGCTGATTAGGTTTATAACTATTTTTATCTTTGTGAGCCTTAAAGAACTAAGCATATATGTTGCTGGTTGACACTTAATTCTGTTGCTAGTACCATAAAAGCAACCACTGATTTAATCAGATCTCTGATGAATACCTTTTTCTCTGTCAAAAGAAACAAGGTTGAACCGAGTTGAACACAACTTCCCCTGAAGATGAGAGTTTTAATCCGGAATCTTTAAGAAATCCAGGCCATGTTTCAGTACTGCCAGTGTGAGACCCTCAGCATATGGGAAATGGTAATTATCCCAAACAGCACAATGATTTTCATTTTATGATGTACTCAGAAGTGCTTAAGCAGTGGCTGACTAAGGGGATCAATGCAGGTCAGAGCAGTGTATCTGTCACAGTACTCTTAGGAAATACCTACACAACAAACAACTCACAAGGCAACCTCTGAAGAAAGGTGAGGCACAACAAGGATGCATCTGCAACTGTAGAAGATGACAGGTTTTCTGTTATGCATGAAGAGAAATTTTACTTCATTTTACTCTTTTAAAATAAATTTCCTTAAGCAGCTGCATCTTCATTTCATCTAAGACATAATTTTTCCAGTTTCTCCTGAACAATGATAGGGATTCCAACTGGAGAATTAAGCAAATTGTGTAAATGCACTACAATTTTTTCTCACAAATCTTTTGCATTCATTTCCTACCAACTTTGAGCAGGATTTTAAAATTAAATGTTAAAATATTCAAAAGGAAAGACTCAGCTGGAAGTTTTGTCATTCTGTTGGCTGTTATACCTTAAAAATACCATTGAATCAATGACTGGCACATTATGAGTGGCACAAATTAAAAAAAAACACAAACAACTGGAAAATGAAACCTAGATCACAAATTAGTTAAAAAGTAAACTCAGCAATTATTTTTCAGAGAAAAAGATGTCCAGTAAGTTAGTTTACTACTAAAACACTACATAGAGGAAAAAATCCCAGTTCTCCTCCAAACCAACTCATTAGTTCTTCAGCTGTACCCATAAATTAAAAAAAAAAGAAAAAAACTAGAAAAGACAAATGTACAGTATTTTCTCTTTTGTTCTGAAAAATGCCTTAGCATAAGTCCATATATGAAGATTATAAATTAACCCACAGAGGAAAAGAAAGGGAGAGTCCAAAAATAATATTCTTCCTCTTGCATGCTAACAGCAAGATAAACAGCCACCATCTTGTTGCATAATACAACTTCATCTGGGTGACTGGTTCACAATGTTGTATAAATCTAAATTATTGCTGGGTAGAAAAAATTTCTCAGATGTATTGCCATTCAGAAATGTTACATTCTGTATGGACACTGTATATATATTACACAATGATCCCAACAAAGGAACAGGATGCCTACTTTGGATTACATAGGACGTCTTTCCTTTGAAGTTTCATGTTTTTACCCTTCCTTACCTCAGCCGTTCTCCAAGTGCCATGACAGAGACTAACAACAATTCCTCTGGTCTTTGTCAGGAAATCTGCAGGGTAGGAAGAAGCTCAGACAAAGCCTCCTGAACTTATTTAATAATGCACACAGCCAACTGTGAACTTTGTGCCTTCCTTGGCACATAAGAAGGACAGATTTTCATTCCAAGACACTCTGTGGAAAAACACCAGCCAAGCATCTGCCTATGGCACTACCAGAACAACAGACTGGCAAAAAAACAATGCTGCTTTTATGTATAGGTGAAACTACACCTGGCAAAACAAAGTATGTATTAACAAGACAGTATTTATCATTTGCATTTGTCTTTTATTCTTTTCCCCTTTATGGAGCTCTATGTAGCAGTGGTTATGGGTGGCAAACGTTGCCAGCAAAGATGTTTGTGCCATTTTGCCCGAGATTTTGCTGAAGTCTTACTCTGTATTTGATAATTCACAAAAATAATTTCTATCAATATCTCTTTAGTGAATCCTAATTAAGGTTTTGTTTGTTTGTTTTTCTCCTACAATGCCAACTTTGGGGCTTTAATTTTATACTAAAGTCAATTGAATCTACTCCTCAGTCTTCGATCCTATTGCATAGAAACTTTCTAACTGGAATATTTTCACTACTGTTAGTCCTTGAAACTCCAGCCTTGATGTAAATTTGTGTATGACAGGGAGGCTGAGAGCTCCTGCTGCTCCTCTGACTGTCCAAAAGGTACTGGTGGCAGGGCATTTTGCAAGACTACACACCCCATCCAAACCTTTCCTCACCTGTGGCCCCACTCTTTCCATCATGTTCTAATGCAACTGTTTACTCATGCAGAGACTTCTGCCCCCTGTCCACCTGTGAACCTGATTGTAGTGATCATGTAACTCCAGGTTCGAGCAAAGAGAGGTGACTATGCCATGGCACTTAGCCTTTATGTTCCAGTTGACATCAAAGCACTTGTGCCATGGACCCTTGCCAAAACACAGTTCATTTGAACACCTGCTGCAAACCTAGTACTACACAGATGAAGAGAAAGTGCTGTACATGAGTCCTGCTTGTTTCCAATCAATTACAGAAGAGAAAGTCCACACCCCACGCCCAGACCCATGTCAGAAATGAAAGCAAAGGGACAGAGATTACGTCAGGAGGTATATCACAGCCTGTCATCTCAAGTTTATCAGATGAAAGAAGGAACAACTCAAAACAGCTCCAGGTCAAAATCCTTAACTAATGCATTACATTATTTACTGATGGAAAGTCACTATTACAACTTTGCTACAATGCAGCTGATCGGCTTCTTTGTATCAAAATATGCACCATGGGACCCTGGACCATGAACAATGCTATAGAGTTCTGCCACAGCTGCCACAACATCATCAGGAATGACTGATTATGTTGGAAGACCATGGGAGACACCTGGAACTTTTTGGAGCTCCCTCAGTAGGTAAGTCTTGTGAATGCTGGATCCATATATACTGCAGGAGTTGTAGCAAAGTGCTATCAACTATATGAAACAGAATGATGCCAGAATTTAAGGTCTTTTCTAAGTCTATTCAAATGTGAAGATGACACTTTTCCTCTGTTCAAAACTGACTATACTTCATGAAAGTTAAAAATAATTTACACCTTCCACAACCTGTGACATGACTGCTTTTTCAGTTTTTGATGCAGCAGTACTTTTTTTTTGCACAGCTCTGCACAGGAATGCATTTATAAGCCCTCATGGCATGGAGTAACTGTTAAACTGGATAAATTTGTGGCTAAGGGTTTGGAGAACATTTATGAAAAAATACATGTAGGCTACATCCTAACGTGAGAAAATCCACAAAATGTCATCTCATATTTAATATAAAAATACAAACTGTCTCACTTATCACATGCTGTCAGAAATGCTGATGCGATCTATGAGAATTTAGAGCCTGACAAGCCATGACTAGCTGTCAGTGGAAAGTGTTCACCTGCTGACTTAGAAGGAGTTGCTTTACCTCAGTCTTTGTCACAGGTATTATTCTGGGAAGCCCACCCTCTAGCAGTGAGCAAATATGCCTTTATCATCTTTGCCTCATGGGACCTATTGTAATACTCAGATACTGACCTTATCCTTTTTTTCACTGCACTTATTTACAGTGATGTAGTTCATTTCAGATGTCACTGAAATCACACAGTAGCTTTTGTGAAGTGGCCACATGAAGGTATTTTATTCACTGTTGCCTTCCACGTTCCTCTGCTCCGGGTTAATTTGAACCAGACTTCTGCAGGACAAAATTGACTCCAGAACTGACTTTTTGTGCATTCCTTATCGAGATAGAATCCATATTGAAAAATAAATAAATAAATTACCTGACTCATTAAATATGAAAATTCTCCAAGAGTGTTTTTTTTTAGGGTATGTGGGCTGATACATGTCTATCGACAGAAATGAACTTGACCCATTAAGTATTTAGGTAATTGCAAACTCAAGACATGACTTTAGATTTTTGAAAATTTGCATTTAGAAAGGATGAATTCCATCATTCTTTGAGCAAAAACATTTTGCAAAAGAGAAATGATTCTGCTTTTTTTTCTTAACTCTAGATTACAAACTTGACAGACGAAATTATTTAACAAACAAGTGTCTTTTTTCTTCCCTTTACCAGAGTCACAGCATTATTTTTACACAGTCTACCCTATAGAGTAAAATGCTATTATTGTCATATCAGACAACAGATGAGATGCAGTTTGGGAAGCAGGAGTAAAGGAGAGAAAAGATGACGGGAAAGAGAAAAATATAGTGGATAAAGCAGAAGAAAAGACAAAGTAAGAGATGCAAAAAAGGTAATAGGGACAGAAAATGTTGCAGGCAAAAGGAAAGTTATGAGGGTAGAGATAAATTAAGTAGGGAATAAAAAGATACAGGCAGCAGCAGTCAGAGATGTGATTTAGGAGCATGCTTAGGAAATAGAAAACCAAGTATAAAGCAAGCAGGTTATAGCTAGTTTAGTGTTCCTCCCTATGCTGCAGTCATGTCTCCTAACTACATTCTGAGTATTCTGAGGAAGAGAGGCAAAAAGACCCTTGGTCGTTCATGGATTGCGAAGGTGGAGTCTTTGTTCCCTGTAATGCACTGATTTTTTAAATTTATTCCTGAAAAGAAATGGAAAGGGAAAGCGAGAGGGAGAGAGAAATGCATAGAAGAGGAGAGGGAAGGGGAAAAAGGAGGGGAAGGGGGAAGGGAAGAAAATAGAAAAGGATGATGTCGTGGTTTGGGACAACATGACAACAAAGGAACAGCCCCATGGTCACCCACTCAGCTCCTCTCCCCCACACACACACACTTGGGGATGAGGAGGGCAAAGCTCCTGGGCTGAGACAAAGGACAAGGAGGGTTCTTCACTGATTAAGGTCCTGGGCAAAACAGACTCAACTTGGGGAAAAAATAATATATTAATTTCACATTAATCAAACACACACAGGACACAGACAACACAAAGGGCAGGGCTTGCACATGTTACCCCCCCCTCTCCCTTCTTCCCGGGCCCAAATCCCTTTGTTCCCGGTTTCTCTCCCTCCTTCCCCCCAGCGGCACAGGGGGACAGGGGATGGGGTTTAGAGTCAGTTCACAGGCTGGTGGTTCTTGCTGCTCCTTCCTCCTCAGGAAGAAGGATTCCTTACAGTCCTTCCCTGCTTCCCCATGGGGTCCCTCCCACGGTAGAGAGTCCTCCACGAACCTCTCCTTCCTGAGTCTTCCCACGAGGTCTGGAGCAAGCTCCTCCAGCCTGGGCTTCCCACAGAGTCATGGGCTGCTTTGGAAACAGCCACCTCCCTGGTGCCGGGGTCTTTCAAAGCTGTGTAATCAGAGTCCACAGGCAGCAAATCCTCTGGCCACAAAACCCAAGTCCAATGGCCAAGTTCACCCCTCCTGGCACCTTCAGAGAATGTTCCATCACGTTCCTTCATGAGTGCAGGGGGACAGCTGCCATCTCTCCATGGGTTGCAGGGAAACTTCTGCTCGCGCACCTTCTTCCCATTCTTCCTCACCAACCACAAGCACTACTCTCCTCCTCCAGCACAGCTTTTCTCCCCTAGGTGCTTCTCTGCTCAGGTGCCATGTTGATTCTTTTGTATGCTAATCACAGGCGTGCATCTATTGTCCCTCTAATGGCTTCTTGGCTGGGTTTTGGAGCAGGGAGAGCTTCTCAGCTTCTTACTGGAGCCACTCTTGTGGCCCTTCTCCCGCTACCAAAAAATCCACCAAACCAAGCCAGAACAGATGAAAAGTACACAACCTGGAGAAGTTTAATGGGCTTTTACTCTCATGGCTAGGTTTTCTCTCTTTGTTAATGGTGTAGATAAATGTTTGCACTCAGCAGAAAAGTCAAAACCATTAGCCGTTTCTATTGTGTAATCCCACAAACTGCATCACAAAAAAGCCTTACTTCTTATATTGTTGTTAAACATAAATGTTTCAGGGGTTACTGGCTGTATTTATTCAACTAATTGTTTAGTTCTACTGTATTCCCCAAACCTCTGCAATTTAAGCCCTGTCTATTTAAACAAAAAGGAGAGAGAGAAACTCTGAGGTGACTCAAATATCGATTTACAGCAATCATAGTTTTGCATGAAGTCAATACTGACCTTTTCCATTTGAAGAACTTGACAGGGAAAAGAATAACATTTTTTTCCATTGTATTTTAACTATGAAGTAATATAATACAGTGTCTTCTCATGTACATGGCAAATTTTAGTGAGAAACGGAGACCAGAAGGTGTCCCTAAAAGCCTCTAGAAGCCATAAGACATTAAATTTCCTCTGCACTCTTTTTTCATGCCCAGCCGCTTGATCCTTGTAGTGTAGGTGCTATATTCCTGATGCCCAGAAACATACACTGTGGTGATAAACCATCCCTTTCCAAAAACCTGTGTAACCTGTGTTAGATTGCATATCAGCGTGTGTCACAACAGCAAGCTTGGCACTGGGGATGATGGCACCTAAAACCACATTTAAAAAGAATATTTTGCTACCTGAAGAGATTTTTAAATTTAGGCTACTGAGATCCCCAAGTGACTTTCATGTCCCTTATTTGCTTCCTCCCTCTTGGGCATGCTTAAACACTAAAGTGTAAGAACAGCTGTCCTAACAGAGAGTTATCACAAGGTACAGTGATGCCACAGGATTGAAGAACTTTCTCCTATCAAAAAGACTTTTTTGTAGGCTACCTTTGGCCCCTTCATGATCCCTTTCAATTTTCTGGTCTGTAATTTTCATTCGTAATTTTCATCCTAGGAGGTTGGAGAAGCCATGCTGAAATATTTAGACGATTCATTCTCTGAAATTTTTCTCCTCATGATCACAGGGAAAAAAAAATGCAAATAAATAGTTTGTCTGTGATTGTTTAGATTTATCCCTAGATTTTGCTGGTATTGGTGAAAAAAAACTAATTCCCAGTTTAAATTCTTCTGTGAATTTACATGAAAGATAGGTTTGGGTGAAGACATCTACTGTTAAGTTTGTAATAAAATAACTATCAATGAAATGCCAGTGAAGAAAAAACTGGGCTGAGTGTTACAGAAATAGGAAATTGGTACTTCTGGAAGGAGAATGTTTGTATCAGAGAGCCTCAGCATGTACAGAAATGTCAGCATGCCATCTCAGAGCTAAAGGCTATGACAGTAGGTTGGCCCTAAATGTATTGATGTACATCCATCTTCTCTTTGAAGAGGAGAAGAAAACAGACACAACAGAGTCCTGTCAAGAAGAAACATTTTTGCACATGCTCCAGACATATGCTTAACTCTGAAAATAATTGTTGTAGCAGTTTGAAGGTGAACCAGTGATTGACTGATCTGACATCTAACTTTAACTTCTACCTCAAGTGTATTTTGGAAGATGTCAGAAGACGGGTAAGGCATTGATATATAAAATATAATTTTCCAGTTTTACATTTGCTTTTCAAAATATTTTTTATTATGAGGATGTTATTTGGAATTTTAAATTTCACATTCCAGAGACACTTCAGCTCATACTATCTCACTCTCATCAGTTCTGTAGATAAAAATGCAGACTGCTGACCTTTCACACACTAAAGAAAGTGTCCTAAAAACATTCTCATATTGCAGCAAATTAAATATTAGCATCTTCAGAATTACTTGTCGTGGTTACAACTATAATTTTCATTGTTAGTCTGGATGCAGCATCACCTTGAATATATTTACTCAATTATAATGCAGTCACTGGAATGCCAGAATTTCAATGCATGTTTATCTTGTGGTCTACATCAAATGCAGAACAAATGCTTATTGAATGTTTGAGGTGCATCAGAGCATGGGACCAGCATTTTTTATTCCCAGAACAAGGCAGGAAGTTAAATACCTTCATGACAAGGAAAGCAGAGGGGAGGAGAGGAACAAAGATAGAAGTAAAAGAAAGGAAATAAGAGAAATACAAAAAAGGTAAGAAAGACCTGCTGACCAGAACTGGGGGACTTTAAAAAAAAAGAAAGAATAGAAGAAATATGTAAATCAGAGTGAAAACAGAAAAGCTGTATCAGTGTGCACAGTACAGGTAAAAAGCCAGCCTCTGGCCTTTGGCATTCCAGTACTCTCACATTGCTTCGGTGAAAGATGCTGGTAATATTCTCACCTCTGAGCTCGGGAAGTGACTTCTAAAAGTCCAGGTCTGTGTGCTACTTGCTTAGTCTGGCTTTTGTAAAAACACACTATGTACTAATTTTTCACTGAAAGTTGTATTAAGAAAACCTGTTCTTTTGCAAAACTGATCCTCATGGTTACTGCAAGAGCAACTGCAGTACAGCGTGTGTAACATAATTTGTGTGCACACCTGGACACTGCCTCTTAACTGTAAATGACATAGGTATCACTGAAACAATCAACATCTCTGAAAAAAAAATAGCAGTTTTTGATAATAGTATCTAAATAAAATCAAATGCTCAAGTAGAAATACCTGATCATGGATATTACATACTAATGTAGAAGTAATCAAAGGAAGCTGCTTACATGACAATGGAGAATACTGAATTTTAGGGTAGAATATTTCATTATTCTTCATCATGACTGAAAAGAAAAATTTCTTTCAAGATACAAAGGAATAACAACAACAACAATTATACACTGTTAGTCCTTCATCTTTATATCTTAGTTGTGTTTCAAAGTAGTAGTGACAGCTAAAAATACATTCAAAACTTGCCAAGAACTTTTAGCAAACAGAAGAAACAGAAAAACATAAAGCAAGGTAGACTCACTGATAATCCTTACTAAGAACACACTTTACAAGCACAAAAGGGCATACAAGCAAACTATTTTTAAATTTGTTAAGTAAGAAGCCAGGTGATTAGCAAGAAGATTTGGAAATGCAAAGTGAGAAATGGGGGATAAAGGAGAGATTGTTGTTGACTAAGGCTTGTAGGAGGTTATACAATGGGAATGCAAATGTTAATGTCTATGATTTGTTCCAAAAGGGGAATGGTAGAAATTTGGATTTTTTTTTTTTTTTTTCCTTTTCAAGGGGACTGTTGTCTGTTTCAGACTCCTGGAAGTTTCAGGACCACAAATCCTCCAATATTTTAATCAATAAAACAAGATAAGCTTAAAGGGCATCTTTTACTGACTTTCTGAGCCTCAATATTGCTAAGTGACCATACGTAATGTGTAGGAAAAAAAATATCTGTTTCACAGACTGCAACCTACAGGGCATCTGTTGATTACAAACCACCCTTAAATAGTAATTTTCTAACACAGAATGTTCTGTAGGCTATGTGGGATAACCAAATATTAGCTACAAATTGGCAGATATTCTTTCTGGTAGGAAAAGAATTAATCACCTAAAAATTAACAGTTGCTGAAGTGCCAGAAATTATGATCTTGTGGTTATATTTATTTTATGCAAATAAGTGGTGCTGCCCTTCCACTTAAAATGGAGTCAATACAAAATACAGTTAGTCACTGGCTGGGAAACCATGTTCCAAAGGTCCCAAGAGAAGAGGCCAATGGAATCACAAGGCTGCTCCCTATCACCTGTGAAAGGTCACAGCGACTGGGAAATCTCCCTGAAGGAAAAGGAAAATGTCAAGCACCTCTTCAGGAAGAAAAGCATGAAGGATTTGGGGAATTACAGGCTGGCAGCCTAATCTCAGTCCCTGGGAAATATATGGAGTAAACACCCCAGGAAATCATGCCTAGGAATATGAAGAAAAAGACCAGTAACAAGTGGGTGATTTGGAACAGTCAGCATTGATTTACCCTGGGAAGTTCATGCCTAGCCAGCCGGATTGCATTGAGGAGGCTGGCTTGGTGCATGAGGGAGAAGTGTAGATGTTGCTGTCTTTGCTTTACTAAGGCTTTCAGCATTTAGTATCTTGATAGTCAAATTGGAGAAATACAGACTGGATGGATGAACTGCAAAAGGCAGACAAAACTGGCTAGTCACCAGACTCAAAGGGTTGTGATGAACAGTACCAGCTCCCACTTGCAGCCAGTTAATAGCAACATCTTCAGAGGCTGGTATTGTTTAATCTCTCCATTAACAAGTTGGAGGGTGAGGCAGGATGCATCCTCAGCAGGCTTGCAAGCTTCTCAAAATTAGTGGCATATGCTGAAGGGAAGGACTGTCATTCCAAGGGGATTTGATAGGCTGGAGAAATGGACTGCTAGACTTCAACAAAGAGAAATGCAAAATCTTCCAGTAGGGGTGGAATAATGTAATGCAACAGGACAGTGAGGGGCAGAATGGCTAGAAAGACTGGGAGCCCTGATACTCAACAGGCTGGATATGAATTAGGAGTGTGGCCTCACAGTGATCAAGATATCAGTATGAATTAGCTGGAGTCTAGCTGGCAGATTAAGGAAATTATTACTCCCCTCTGTTCCGGTCTTGTTCAACATATTCATCAACAATCTGGAACAGGGGACAGAACGTATCCTCAGCAAGTTCACTGATGGTACAAAACTAGGAGGGGTGGCCAGCACTCCAGAGGGCTGTGCTGCCATCCAGTGTGACCTGGACAAGCTGGAGAGCTGGGCAATGAAGTTCAACAAGGGCAACTCTTGTACCTGAGGAGGAAGAACCCCATGCACCAGTATAGGTTAGGGGTGGACCTGTTGGAAAGCAGTTCCAAGGAGAAGGATCTGGGAGTCCTGGTAGATAGAAAATTATCCATGAGCCAGCAATGTGCCCTTGCCATCAAGACAGCCAATGGAGTCCTGGGCTGCATAAGGAAGAGTGTAGCCAGTAGGTTGAGGGACGTCATTCTCCCCCTCTGCACTGCCCTGGTGAGGCCACAACTGGAATACTGCATCCAGTTCTGGGCTCCTCACTTCCAGAGAGACAAGGAACTACTAGAGACAGTTCAGCGGAGGGCAACAAAGATGAGTGGCAGATCGAAGCATCTCTCTTATGAGGAAAGGTTGAGAGAGCTGGGACTCTTTAGCCTTGAGAAGAGAAGGAGGAGACCTTATTAATGCCTGTAAGTATCTAAAGGGTGGGTGCAAGGAGGATGGAGCCAGACTCTTTTCCGTAGTTCCCAGTGACAGGATGAGGGGCAATGGGCACAAGTTGGAACACAGGAAGTTCCATTTAAATATGAGGAAAAGCTTTTTTACTGTGAGGGTGACAGAGCACTGGAACAGGCTGCCCAAGGAGGTTGTAGAGTCCCCTTCTCTGGAGATATTCAAGACCTGTCTGGATACAGCCCCGAGTGATGTGCTCTAGACAATTGGGTTTAACAGGGGAGTGGGACTAGATGAACTCCAGACATCCCTCCCAACTCTGACAATTCTGTGATTCCATGATTCTGTGATTCTATGGAGTACTATTTCCATTTTTGGGTACACACGCAAGAAAGATATACACCAATATGGTATGGGGGCTGGAAAACAGGATGCATGAGGAAAGGCTGAGAGAAATGGGTTTATGCAATCTGAACAAGATGCATCTAAGGGTATTGGATTGTTTTGAACTGTCTTCATCTACCTGACAGTGGAGTTTAAAGAAAATGGAGTAAAAAAGCAAGGGGCAGGAGATTCAAATTGTAGGGTAGAAACTGTCAATTGCATGTGTCAAGATATGAGTAGGACAACCCAGGGAGATTCAGATCAGACCCCCTTGCTTTCTAAACTTCTCAGAAAGGAGCCTGGGAGCAGCTGGATCCAACCTTGGTCTCAGACCTGGCCCTTCCAGGGAGAGTGTTTAAAATATCACGGTCCCAGAAAATGCTCAACCGTCCAATACCCCTTGATCAGATTAAGGTGGAATGACACTCACAGAATCACAGAATCACAGAACCTTAGGGGTTGGAAGGGATCTCGAAAGATCATCTAGTCCAACCCCCCTGCCAGAGCAGGATCACATAGACCACATCACACAGAAACGTGTCCAGGCGGGTTTTGAATGTCTCCAGCAAAGGAGACTCCACAGCCTCTCTGGGCAGCCTGTTCCAGTGCTCTGTCACTCTCACAGTGAAGAAGTTTTTTCTGATGTTTTTGTGGAACCTCCTGTGTTCCAGTTTGCACCCATTGCCACTCAAGGTCTGTATTTGAATATTAGGCTTACTTAAAGCTATAGAAGGAATACAGATACTTCAATTATTATCGTAGGCTGCATGATCATAAAGGCTGACAATTAGATCACAAGAGTACATTACATATGTGTTTAAGCTGCACAACCTGAGGAAAAAATCGTGGTTAGGCCTTGTGTTACTTAATAATGTTAGGAAGGTAGAGAGAGAGAGTAGGAGAAGAAAAGTTTAGAGAGATAGATAATAGAAAATCACCAGTCCTGGATCCAGCCTTGGGCCAGCCAACGGGTGAGAGTTGGTGTCAGTGAGACTGCCCAAGCTCACCATTGCAGCCCTCTGTTTTATAGGCCTAGTTTCCTTGCTTCCCAAGGATGAGAAAGCGTGTTTGAGTCAGAAGCCTGAGCAGCTGGAGTGGACCTCTGCCCCCTCCATCCCTCTATCCTCATCTCATTTGCTGTACATGCAGCCGCAGGCCCTATACAGACCATCAGTGCAGTCTCCATCCTCTCAGGCAGGCCTTTTGGGATACAAATGAGACTTTGTTTAGGGGCTACAGTGGGGTTTTGACAACAATTCCAACATGTATAGGTCCTGAGGGCTGGTCCTTAGCAGCATGCTAGGAAAAAAGTCACAGTAAGGGTGGTCAAACACTGCAACAAGTTGCTCAGAGAGGTTATGTAAAGTCTTACTTCCAAATTATCTCCATTTTGAGTGGGGTGTTGAGCTGGGTGACCTTCCAAAGTGACTTACAAAGTATGTGATTCTATGATTATATTTATTTTCAGTTATTCATCTTGTGGTTCAGTCAGTAACAGAATCAATTTTCAGTTTGAGTTGGAAATTACTTTATTCAGTCAGTACCAAAAAATGCTGACATTCCCTAAGAAAAAGCTGTTCAGTGGCCTGAGTAGAGTTAAAAACTGATTTCCTGATTACTTTGGTTGTCAAGAAATTGTGGGAGAGAAGAGCAGGGAGAAATGTGAATGCAGACACTTGAGGAGGCTGATCTGTGAAACTGAAGGTAAATCCCCAGCTTCAGATTCTCCTCCATGGTGACAAACCTTAGAACTTTGAGCCAGAACTTTGTCCCCAGTGTTGGGAATAGGATTGACAGCATGACAATAGAATCATTCAGAGACCAAGAATCCTTTTGGAGCTGATGTAAGCATGGGTCTTTATAACTGATTTTATTTAATTTCTGCACAGAATTGTCTCTGAAGTGATTGTAAATTTACATTTAGAAGCTGCATGCAGGTATCATAATTTTCTTAAGATAAGAATTCAATAAGGGCTTTACTGGGTCAGATGAAGTATCTGACCTAGTGCATATCCTGGCATGGACATTGGCCCATTGGCATTGTCTGTGGAAAGCCAGTCCTCTTCCCATTTTATGCTGCTCCTCCTCCAGATCTCTGCTCCACAGTTTTTCTGAATGACATGTACGATGCACCTCTTTTCTTGTCTAGCCAGAATAATCCCGAGGCCTCTTTCCAACCCACAAGATCAAGGTACCTGTTTACCTATACCCAAGGCCATAGCAAAGTCTTGAGACCTCTTGCTCTTCATCTTTCTGGCCTTACTGAAGTTAACTGTTCACAGCCACTGCAGAAGAAAAATTTGCAGAGGGGCTTTTCCCAGGATGGCTTTTTCCAGCCCTTTGTACATTCACGTCTGAGGGAAAGATGCCCCTGAGCAGAGTCTACCAGCTTTGTGGCTACCTTAAAAGAAATTTAATACCTGAGAATGTTCTCTTCTTCTTCTTAATTTTGATTTTTAGAATAATTTGGTAAACATTTCATCCTTTTGATCCTCATCTTTTCCCAATTTTTGGATGAGTTTCCACAAACTTGCACCCTGTCCTGGGGAAAGTTTGTATTTTATTTGCATTTTTTCCCCAAAATACATCTCTTTTTGTCCATCCTTTCTGAAGAGTTGGATAGGAACAGAGGTCAAAAGCAGAACACTAGCAAAGGCTATAAAAAGAACTAAACATACAGTTATTCCTTCCCAGGAAAAACTTCATACTGTGGGTTTAGGACTCCCTGAGGTGAATAGTATGTATTTCTGTCTAATCCTACCTTATCCTGGTGTTAGAGATCATGCTCAAACAATAAGACATTTTGTTTCTACTGATGTGACATATCCTTAAAATCTGGGAGTTGGATCATTCTAGTAATGTCCATGACCCCAAAATACAGTAAGATTCTCCTTTAAGCTGTGTTGAACAGTTTAAAAACTGTTGTACCGGGGCCATTTATGAAAAAGCAATGCTTACTACTTCTAAACATTAACCAAAAGGACAGGAGGCTGTACAGGATAGAGACTGAAGTGCCTGACATCCTTGTTTCTCCAGGAGATTTTGTTATGAGCAACCAATCCAGCAATAGCAACCAAATTCAAGGAAGTGACAGCAAACACCTGTCAAGATTTTAAAAACAATAGAATAGAAAATCACTGAAGTTGGAAGGGACCCATAAGGATCATTGAGTCAAAAAATGTATTTTACCATGACTTTCACTGTGGAAAACAAGTAATTTGGTGGTTCAGAGCTTCTCACTTCCCACCCTGTAAGAACAGTCTACTTTACACAGATGGCCTAAACTCCCTCCATTCTGTGATGTTGAGTTGTTCACCACTACATTTTACACCACCTCAGTTTAAAGGGTAATGCATCAAAATCAAAGGACATTTGCAAGGAAAATAATAGAATCATAAAATCATCATGGTTGGAGACAACCTTCAAGATAATCAAGTCCAACTGTCTTCCCTATAACTCTTAACCATCCCCTGAAGCACCATGTCTATCCATTTTTTAAACACCTTCAGGGTTGGTGCCTCCAGCACCTCCCTGGGCAGCCTGTTCCAATACCTCACATTCTTTCAGTTAAGAAATTATTCCTAATATCCAATCTGGACCTTGGCTGGTGCAACTTAACCCCATCTCCTCTTGTCCTATCACTACTCACTAGGGAGAAGAGGTCAACACCCACCTCACTACAACCTCCTTTCAAGTAGTTGTAGAGAGCAATGAGGTCTCCCTTCAGCCTCCTCTTTTCCAGGCTGAGCAGCCCCAGCTCCCTCAGCCTCTCCTCTTAAGATCTGTTCTCCAGACCCTTAATCAACCTAGTTACCCTTCTCTGCACCCTCTCCAACACCTCAATGTCCTTCCTATACTGTGGTGCCCAAAAACTGCACACAGTGCTCGAGGTGAGGCCTCACCAAGGCTGAGCAGAGGGGCAGGATCACCTCCCTGGTCCTGCTGGTCACACTGATTCTCATGCAGGCCAGGATGGTGTTGGCCTTCTTGTCCACCTGGGCCCACTGCTGGCTCATGTTCAGCTGGTTGACAACCAGCACCCCAGGTCCTTCTCTTCTGGGCAGCTCTCCAGCCACTTCTCCTCAAGCCTGTAACACTGCCAGGGGTTGTTGTGGCCAAAGTGCAGGACCCAACATTTGGCCTTATTGAAACTCATGCAATTGGCTTTTGCCTGTCAATCAAGCCTGTCCAGATCCCTGCGCAGAGCCTCCCTGCCCTCAAGCAGATTGACACCCCCACCCAACTTAGAGTTATCTGCAAACTTACTGGGGGTGCCCTCTATCCCTTCATCCAGATCATCACTGAAGAAGTTAAACATGAGCAGCCCCAGCACTGAGCCCTGGGGATCACCACTCCTGACCAGCCACCAACTGGATCCAACTCCGTTGAACACAGGTCTTTGGACCCAGCTGTCCAGCCAGATTTTTATGCAGCAAAGTGTGTGTATATCCAAGCTGCAAGCAGCCAGTTTCTCCAGGAGAATGCTGTGGGAAACCTCGTCAGAAACTTCACTAAAGTCAAGGTGCACAATACCCACAGACCTTCCCTTGTCCATTAAGTGGGCCACCCTGTCATAGAAATAGATGAGGTTAGTCAGACAGGACCCGCTCTTCATGAACCCATGCTGACTGGGCCTGATCATCTGGTTGTTTTGCAATCACAAATTACACTGAGTAAAGCTTAAAGGTTGTTTTAGAGCTTGCTATACCAGATTTAACTATTATTAAATCTTCAAAATAAGAAGAAAAACAACACCAGGCTTGTATAGACTTATTTATTGCTGATATTAAGACTAAACTGGAGCTGATGTGCTATCTGTGTAGGTTAATGTAGCAACATTTTTCACACAGAATCCAAGCTGGATACATAGAATTGAGTAGAAGAGACTTTCTATTATGGCTTTTTCCTTTGTGTTATTGTCAGTGACCAGTTTAATCTTATTTCTTAAAGTTGGAAGTTATTGTGAACAGGATAATGTCTGGGGAAGATTCTCATTCATTGCATGGGATTTTTTAACTGCATGGACCCCATTATAACCAACAAGAAGAGTAAAGCTAAAACCCTGTTGATTGGAGAATACACCATTATGAATAGTTTTCAAGTATATCATGCAGTCATGTAAGAGGTTTCTATTATCTCATAGAGTGCCAAGAGGGGATTAAAGCCTGACACTGCAAACCCTGAGGGAAATGGCTTCTACAGCAAAATAATGAATCTACTCATACTTGAATGTCTTCTGTCTCGACAGAGGAAAAAGCGCAGGATGAATGATCTTTAGTCTATGATTTACAGTTAAACAACTGCTCCTTTCCCTGTGTCAACCTGACCAACACATTGAGTGTGAAACAAAAGAGACGAAGTTACTGCTGTAATAAATCCTTCTATATCAGAAGATGCCGGGGAATATTTCAGGAGCATGGGTACATATGGGCAGACCATGCCTTACTTGAAGTTCTTGGTTTACTAAGCAGTGGATGTTCTAAATCCAAACTTTTTAAAGATGTTCACTGCCTCCTACACACACAAGATGGTTCTTCCTTGTTGCTGTCCCTGCGCAGCAGACGTGAGAGAGTCCTGCAGAGTTCTGGGACTGCTGCACCCAGGAGGATGAGGTAATATAATAGCTATTTTAATGACTGTTTGTAAAGGATTTACTGTACCATTTACCATGTGCAGTGATTAACACTAAATACTACCCAGTACATCCTTTCTGGTCTGTAAATAAATGGTAATCCCACAATATGAGTATGGTGTGTAATAAAATTCTGTAAATTCCCATTTTGAAAATAAAGTTCATCAAAGGTTCAGTAGGACCAGTTGTGCTCAAATGCAGACAGCTTTCCTCTCTTCATGCTTTGCCTTGAAGATCATAGGAAGTAGTTCAGGTCTTTAAGTTCCACTTAAGCAAATGGCTGAAGGTGAAAGGCAGGCAACACACCCCTCACTTTCAGAGTCCAGGAGACCCGAGACCATCAGCAGAGACTGGAGTAACTGTGAGGCAAAGGTGCCGTGGGACACCCATCTTCCTGCCAAGCTATTCCTCTGATACCAGTCAACCTGGACATTACAGCTGACCCTTTACAGATTCAGTAATTTCTTTACCTCTTTTCTGTCCTGAAATATAGTATCAATACCTATTTCTGGAGCCCTGACATTACCATGCCCTCATGAGCCAGAGCCTCTGCCAGAAAAGTGCTCTTGATGGAATATTTTTAGAAGGAAAATGGCAGGGTAATGAACTCTAAAGCTAGTTACAGGGTTGCATGTGATGATGTACTTAAGGTATTGGCATATATTTGGAAAGCCTGCATCTAATCCTGAACTCTGGAAAGCCTGCATCTAATCCTGAACTCCAGACTTTACAGTACATTATCACTTTAAGCTAGTTGTAGGAGAGCAAAATAGAGAACACACAAACATCAGTAAAAATCTGAGATTTGCAGATGAAAAACCCCAAACTAGTTGCATGATCCTTTGGAGTCAGACTAGTGATTAAAATAGATACAGACAGCAATTCAATAGTTGTAGTAATAAATTTTACTTAGGGGGGAACATAAGACAGGTAGTTTCACTTAAAAACAACTGTACACCAGTCCTAAGAGACAGAACAGTAATCATACAACAATGACAAATGTAATTCCAGCTACAAAGAAGCTCTGTCATCTGCCATCAAAGCCAAACATCTGGTTAAAATACAGGGGGGAAAAAAAAAAAAAAGGTGATAAAGCTGTAAGAAAAGACACATAGAGACAAAAAAGGAAAGAGCAACAAAATTAAAAAGAAGCATATTAACTATAAAGATCTGTCTTATTGTGAATAGTAGATAAAAGTAATTGATTGCTACAAACTTAATTTTTGTACTGCCCAGGTCAATGGATCTCCTGTACACTGCCATAATAGATATAATAAGGATTTATTTACACCTCTCCCTTCCATAAATCTTGGGCAAAACAAATGATATAAAAGTTAGGAAATGTCAAATGAAGATTTCCCCTGCCACCCAGACTTGGCCTTTTAGGTGAATGAATTAATACAGAGTTTATACAGTAGCACATATTGAGCCTTAGCCTCAAACCTCCTGAGTACCAACTTAACAGGCCTACCTGTAGTCCTTTCCTTCTTGTCACTGTTCATTTAGAGCACTGCATGGGGCAAATGATTATATAATTAAAGACTGTATGAGAATGCACATGCACAAGGCCTTAAATTAATGCTGTACTGACAGCATTGAATCTGACATTTCCTACCACTGGAGCACTTGTCTTTGAAAACCTAGCTCTCTTCTCACATTGATTAAGCCAGAGAATTCATACAAAAATCCAAGTGGGAAAAAAATATCTTAGCATTTGAAACTAATTATAATATCTGGGGTCAGAGCACAGTTTTATACAATTAAAGTAGTAAATATTAGCAAGTAGAAGCAGCAAGTGTCTGTTCTGATTTGAGCCAAGGCAGAACTATTTTTCTTTTTAGTAATTTTACTTTTCAGTTAAGTTTCTTCTAAGTAACTGCAATTGCGGAAATTAACAGCATGTTTTAGTTACTGCTGGAGAATGGTATGCAGAAAGGCTCTTGCTGATACTTATTCCTACACAGACTGAAACCACTGCTTGGTTCTGCTAAACTTCTTATGTGCTGGAAACAAAAGCGAAGAAAATGGGTCACACCTGAGACCCTTCTGTGGGGAGGAGTAGACAGTACAGGGGACCAAAATTGACCAAAACCATACCACATGCATCATACTCGGTATAAATTTGAGGGATCATGAGGGTCTCTTTGTCCATGGCCAGCATCCTGGGAGGATTCTGTCCATTCATCTGCCTTTGATCCTTATCCATGGATTCTTGAATTCAGGCCCTGTCTGCTGCTGAGTCCAGGAACCCAGTCTGTGACTTTCACAGGGCCTGCCCTGCAGCCTCAGTGGTGTTGTGAGCACTATTGGAGGTAAGTGCATGTCCAGATTGTAGTATTTCTCTAACATGCATTCAGGATGCTGCCAAACACAGGAGTCTGAGGATGCTCCGATACCTATCACATTATACATCATCTCTGCTTAATGAAGAGGAACGTGAAACACTTTTGCCAGCTTACAGCCTTCCTAGCTGCAGAAGATTAGAAATTTGAATGGCCAAGCTCCACGGAATATGGAGGAAAGAAGACCTGATGGTTATAGACCACCTTGTCAAGCTCATTTGGAGTAACTATCTGAAAGATGGTGGCTCTGCATATGGCACTTTCTCTGCTTATATCAGAGGCAGTTGTTTTGATGGTTGTCCCTAAGTGAATTTTTGAAACTCCCAATTACTCTGTAAAATAAAATAACTGTTACTTCTCTGGTTCCTAGTGTAAAGCCATCAGAACACACTCTTCAGAAGAGGCTGGGTGGTTCATTGCATAATCCATATCATTCCACGGAGTTACAAGGTTATGATGCATTATATCCTGCTTCTCAAGATATCTTTGAATTAAGGAGTGAAAGGATAAAAGTAAGGAGGTGCTTCTCTACAGAAAGGCCAAAATTGAACTCTGACTCCATTCCTATGGAGGAAGAAAGGATAGAGTTGGATAGACCCAGGTCTAATGCTCCCAGAAGACACTCATCCCATCCTCATTCAGAAACATCAGACATACAGCAGGTTAGGGTGTTCGTCAGCCTTTGCAGGTTACTGACTCTGGCAGCCACCTTCTTGGGTCCAGGGCTGTTCTGTGAAGAAAAAGGAATATACAAAATATAGCATTTTAAACTAAATTTTGTCTTTTCTTCTGCCCTCAATTTTAGTATTAAAAACCGTTCTTATTCTTCCAACTGGTTCTGATGGACATTGCATATTCAGTGTGTTTAATTCAGCACACAGGACTCCTGAAATGAGCAACTGGAATTGACTTTAACTGGGGTTTTATTTTCAGTATTGTTTTAGAGGCAAGATAGAACATTGATTTTCAAAAATTAGACTGAGAAAAGTAGGACTTGAAAGTAAAACATTTAAAACATTCTCTTTAACAAACTTCGTAAATATCTATCTGCTTAGTCACTGCTCATTCTGTCATTCCACAAGTGCAGTACTATGCAATCCATATTCAGATTTTTTTTCCTTAAATTCCATCTCTTTAGAAAGGCCTAAGAACTCCTGAAAAGGTTTTGTTTTGTTTTGTTTTGTTTTCCAGTGGGGAAGTGGTTGAATTAGCCTGGAATATTTTTGTTTGTTGAAATGAAATGTGAACTTTGGTATCTGAAGACCAAAGCACACCACACTGAATGACATGGCTGTTTGTTCTGCTTTCAGACAAGTGTCATATTTATGACTAAATTATTTGTCATAAATTCTTTGTTGCAGTTTATCCATCAGTGAATGTTTTGTGTCATACACTTCACTCCATACAAAATGAGCTGCTATTTTAAAACTCTGTCATAAATATCCTTTAATATATTATGAAATACATATAGTATCCCATCACTTAAAACTGGTTACCTTAATCATTCCCAGCCTTAAAGAACTTAAACTTTTTATCTAGGTAATCCATTCCTAACATCCAAAGGATCAGTTCATAGTTGAAAAATGGTCAAAGATTCCTTCTGTGTCAGCTGGGGTAGTAGGGTTGTGTAAGGTGTGCCTCAGCAGTCCAATCTATTTGAAACTGACAAAGTGAAATATCCCCTGTAGTTCTGAAATATATAAAGAGCGGACAGAAAAGGTTAATATTGTAGTCTTTGAAATAAAATAATAATTTATAGCATGTCCTGTGTGACAGTACAGTGTGACAAATATTAACTTGCTATAATAAAGGAACTATCTATGTAGGTATTGTAAGCTCACTCTTGTTAATATTACTGCTGCCAGCAGGGAGTGTTGGTGTGTTCTCAAAGTTTGAACAGTTTCATTGTAGCTTACTTCTAAAACTTCCTAAAGAGACTTCATTGCTTCCTTGAAAATAATCAAGGACATGATTATTCCCTCTTGAGCTGCACAGCACTGTGAGAAATATTTTGCTTTTTGTATGGCTTAAAAAAAAATTCCCCATTTCAAGCAAGTCTTTAATTGTTTTCTCATCTGAAATAAGTTCTAGTGTGCTTTTGGCAATACAAGATTCCTTTAGATTCTTTTAGCCTATCAAGATGTACCATTTTAGCTACGGGGAAGTGCTGGAAAACAATAATATTTAATTTGCTACCATAAACAAGTCTTTATATGAATGAATTTGGCTAACACTGTTGTATAATTTTGCTGCTTCAAAGGCAACTATGTCTAATTTTCTTTCATATTTTCACAGTTCCATATCAACAAATGGTTTTAAGTGTTTTGTTTTTTAGCAGCCAGAGTAGAATTCTTTAAATCATAGAATCATAGAACTATTCAGGTTGGAAAAGACCCTTGGGATCACCGAGTCCAACCGTCATCCCTACTCTACAAAGTTCTCCCCTAAACCATATCCACCAACACCACATCCAAAGACCCTTAAACACATCCAGGGATGGTGACTCAACCACCTCCCTGGGCAGCCTATTCCAGTGTCTGACCACTCTTTCTGTGAAAAAAAATTTCCTAATATCCAGTCTAAACCTGTCCTGTTGCAGCTTGAAGCCCTTCCCTCCTGTTCTGTCGCTAATTACCTGTGAGAAGAGACCAGCACCAACATCTCTACAATGACCTCTCTCAGGTACTTGTAGAGACTGATGAGGTCTCCCCTCAGCCTCCTCTTCCTCAAACTAAACATTCCCAGCTCCTTCAAGCATTCTTTCTGAGATTTATTCTCCAAGCCCTTCACCAGCTTCGTTGCCCTCCTCTGTACTCGCTCCAGCACCTCGATATCTCTCTTGAATTGAGGTGCCCAAAACTGGACGCAATACTCCAGGTGTGGCCTCACCAGTGCTGAAGACAGGGGGAATGGCCCTGTCTTAATTCTGCCATATATCTGACACTCAACCATGAGTAACTTAGAAAACGACAGTAAACTTCCAGCAATTATTGCTCTCTTTACTGAACCGTGCTGATTGCACCCTGGAAAGTGCAAGAACCCTCTCTGTTGCAGGGTATGTCATACCTTGACAACACATTTTCAGCACATCTGCAGCCACGATTCTCATAGAAACCAAACTCAGCCAGCTAAAATGCACAAATAATCATCACACCTGAACTTAGGTTGTGAAGAGACTCTCTGCTTCCTGTAACTTACAGACCCAGGAGTTAATAATGGTAAGTATATGAAATTTACAGTTTTCTGATATCCAGAATATGAATTTTTTAGAGCACCAGACATGGACCTCAATGTGGGATTTTCTTAAAATACATTTCAGCTGAGAATGCTTTTAATTTCCCACAGGCAGAAAAAAAAAGAAGCTAATATTGTTTTAAAGGGATATATAAATACTTAAGAATTACGAAAAATTTAATTTCAGTATTGTTGAGTATTTAGTGTTGAATTGTTGCTTTTACATAAATGGCACATTGACTCATGGTAACAGTAAGAGCCTGATCAAAAGCATCAGCACCTGTACCAGAGGTCTGACGCGTATTTTCTGCACTGTGGTCAGGCCTCTTGACTGAACTGCATGTTTTGTGATGCTCTATTTCAGCCTGACCAGATGAAAATCTAGCATGTGTTAGGAGCAATATATCTCTCAGCAGAGAGTGGCCACAAACAGATGTGCTATTCAATTCCTACAAGGTTTTATTTTAGCAAAGAAAACAAGTTTAGTATATTACTAAACTTAACTTCAAACTGTTGGAATAAAATTCAACAAAATGAAACATTCCAATACTTAAGAAAAAAACAACAACAAAAATAACCAAACAAAAATCCTTCTGATTTGTTTACGAGCAGAAAAATCAGGAAGCAGTAAAATCAGAATTTTCTATGAATATCTGTATTTTTACTTAAAAAAAAATGACAGAAAGGTGCCAGTCAGCTCCAGTTAAGGGTTTGCAAACATCACAGTGCAGTGTCCTAGAAACTGTGATTTTATTAAAAGTCAGGTGAACCTGACACTTTTGCCCTACCTTAAAACAACCTAATTAGTTATAAGGATCAGTTCGATCTGGTGGTGGCAGTGTGTGCCTGTGGCTGAGAGGAGGAGAAGAAAAATATGAATTGCAGAAGAAGAACTGTACAGGGAAAGATTCCTGTCAGCCACCATGAAAAGGCTACTAATAAGCCCACTGGTCACTAATGTGATGGGAACAACTCTCACTAATATAGAAAGAGAAGCAAAGGAAAAGCCCCTCCTTTGGCAGCAAATTCAGCCTCACCTCACCTGTCCTCCTCATTGCCCACCCTGCAAGCTCCCTTGCAGCAGCCTGTTTCTTTAAGTGATGAAATCCGAGATAATGAACTCTGCCTGAGGAAAACGTTGCAGGAGAGTTAATGAGGTTATCTGGCTTTACCCAGGATTATTAGGCACAGTCAGCCGTGGGCACAGGGGAGGGGTGCTGGGCTGCTGTGTGGGTTCAGGTGTGAGTGGGAACCTCACTCCAAATTAGTTGGGATGAAATTTGTCTCTCAGCAATTCTGTGGAGCTTGCTTGTATGTAGGGGTGACTCTGAGCCTGTGTGGGCAGTCTCTTGAGGGCAAGGGGCTGGCAAAATCTACAAGAAGGGTTTTCTTCCTGTATTCTATAAGGCAAAATTATTTTTTACCTTCAGCCTTTGAGAAATCAAACAGAAGCAAAATCAACACACACACATGCACAGAAGACTGTTCTGCACATGAAGCAGGAGCAACTCTAGCAGTTAGGGAGAAGGGAGTATCGCTGAACCCCTCCATTCTCTCTTTCTACCCCATCAGACCCTGCAGTGCCCCCTCAGTGCCAGCCCGTGCCCATGCAGGGTCCTGTGTGTCCCCATGTGCTGTGCTGGGCCTGTCCCCCTTGCAGGGAGGGCAGCAAACCCGGCCAAGGCTCAGGGAAGTTCATGGTGCTTTTCCACCTGCTTGGTGAAAGCACGTGTAGACCTCACATTGCATTTATAGCCTATGAGCTCATGATCATGCTTAAAAATGGAAGAAAAATGCAAACTTCCAGACTTGTCAGCTCCCAGTTTTCAGAAGCTGTGATTCAAGCCAGCAAGAGCAATGAGATTTGCATGAGAGTCAGAAATTGTTTTTAACTTGTCTTTTGTTTCTTAGTTTAAAATTTTGCCTTTCCTACTGACACTTTCTCTTCCTTGTTGTTCTGGCTTCCAAAACTGTAAAACACATCTGATTTCAATTATGTTTGCAAGTTTATCATGGCAACAGAGGATCTAGAAAGTCACACAGAGCTGTTTTTTGTTGTTGTTGTTTTGCTGTTGGTTTTTTTTTTTCTGTTTCTGAGCTATAAGCTGAAGTTCTCATACAATCAAATAATCCAAGGAGCTCAGCATTTAAGAAAAAACACCAAATGGTGTGAACTGTGATAATATCAGGAGAGCTGGTAGTCACAACAGCTTTTTTTTTTTTTTTTTTTTTTTTTTTTTTTTTTTTTTTTTTTCTCTCTCAAGGTATGTGCCAAGGAAAAAGCTTGCCTAAAAGGTTGTATGAACATAGCACAGGATCTCAGCTGTTTTATATCCCTGTGCAGGCACTACTATTGACCCTGCAATTGTATTACAGTCCTACCTGTAGCTCTGTAAAACCTCATATTTCTTCACAGGTAAGTATGCCAAAGGCTTCACGGCATACAAATGTATGTGTAAAAAACAGTCTGCCTGAGACTCTTAGTACTGCTTGAAACACAGCTTATGGCATGATTCAAAATTTGATCCAAATTCTAAAAACAGCTTTTCCTTGTTATTTACTAAGTGATATCATAGTGCTGGTTCCTAAGTAGGTGCATAAAAAGCCTGACTCTGCTCTGCAAAGAGTTATGCTGAAATAACAGCTAGAGAGTAATTCTCTGACCTTGCCCTTAGGAAACCTCCAACATCTAATTACGCAATTTTTTCTAACTCTTTTTACATTCATAATGTGAAATTTATATGCACAGCAAATATATTTTTCCACACTGATTTTTGCAAATTCAGATTCAATAAGAACTGAGAGGAGGAAAGGCTGCATCTCTCATTGCCTATCCTCTGTTGTCTGATTCATGTTAAGAAACCCCTCACTTTCCCCCCACTATTATTATTTATTATTTTGTATTTATTATTATGATTTTCTATTATTTTTTATTTTCCAGATATTTATTCAGCTACTTGGATTCAAGAAGTGGAGCCTTGCATAAGTTGTGAGGAATTGGAAGTGCTGATCTGATGAAATATTCACTCTACACTTCAGAAAGTTTTATCTTACACTATTTCATAGTAATAAAACCAGCTCTGAATAGACCAATTTATAACGTGCAGATCAGATCAGTAATGGAACTTATGGAAAATTTCTTATTACATAGAAGTAAATCAACGAACATTTGAACACCCTGACTACCAGGGCACATTTTCTTTTATAGCAGTCACCACAAAAAATATTTGGTGTTGTTGAAGGAGCATGGAATGGAAGTGTGTGTGTGTATGTAAACAGGAAGAAAATGTTGAAGAGAGAAAGCCCCAGAATCCAGTCTTAAAAGTAGCCTGTGGCAGAGGGAAGCTGAACATAGAACTAGTTGTTCGAAGCAACAGAGGACACCATGTAGTGCTTCAGACTCTTGGGGGGTCTGCACTAATTCCCATGTTATCCATCTTATCTGTAATCAGGGCAGCAGCAGACCAAATGTATGTAAATGTATGTAAATCCAGTGGGCGTCTTAAATGATAGAGGAAGCCCAAATTTGTGTTTATATAACTCAGGTTGGAACCCAATAAAATGGTCTCCTTGCAAATATGAATGCTAAATATTAACTCAATGGATAAGTATGCACTGATGATAGGTACATTTCAAACAATATCAGGCTACACATTAGCTCTGCTAGAACAACTGGCAAATTTAAGAGCTTAAAATATCCTGAAATCTACATATTTTATAATAGGCCACTAGGTGCATTCTTTGCCATGCTCTACTATCAAGGAAGTTAATCAGAGGTCTGACTTTCAAGTAATTATAAAACATTTACTTTATTTAAGATCAACATTGAAAAGACAAGTAAAGAAAATATAATTTTCCTTCCATTTGATTTCCCTGTACTCTGATTTGTATCTCTGGAGGTACCCATGTATCCATAAGCCAACATATAGATATACTGAAGGAGTAGTTAGAAACAGCAGCTGTATTTTCAGTTCATACTTTATCTTAATAGAAATTATCTTTTGCATGTAAACAAATCTTAAGTAGTACAGAACTAGAACTAGCCAATAATTCTTCACTCATTGCTTTACCCCTCAGCTCACAAATCCATTTAGTCTGAAGGAAAGGTAGTTAATTTCATAATGTAGTTCATAATCTAGTGTTGCCTTACTTATTATTTTTAATTAGCCTCAAAGATCCACCTGAAGACATAGATTGTCTTCAGGAAAGACCAGTTGAAACTGTGGTTCACCATTTTATCAGATCAGCACAGAAACACAGCCTGTCTGGAGCAAGTGCCATACCTGGTGGTACTTGAGCACCCATGCCAAGGCTTCTTCCAAGTTTGGCATGTCCTTTTCTATTCTCAGAATTGTCAGCCTTCAGTCCTAGCATTCTTCTTGCTTCCTCCAGCAGTCACCATCTCTGACTCATCCTGGGTCGAGGGACTTGCATTGCCTCTGTCTATACAACAAGGACAGTTGGCAGGACTTATGTCTGCCTGCTAGGAGGTTTGGAGCAGGTCCATTTCTCCTGAGGGACTGGGGAAGACATTCCAAACCCAGCACAATTTAAGAAGTCAGATACTTGTTACTCCTGAAGGTCATAGTGATACAATTCAGGTGTTTTACCATGAATCCGGAAGTGGAAGTTTGAGTCTGAACCTGAACATGAACCCAGCAGTGCTCTAGGCAACACATTTATGGATGTCTTTCATCAGGCTAAGGAATTAGAAGGATCTGAATCTAATGCTGGTCATGATGTTATCCTTAACTATGTTCATGTCATAAACTTCCTAGCTTAAGAAAGGTTTGGAGGAAAGAGAATATTGAGATGCTTTTCCAGGTTGTTTGTACAAGTCTCTGAAGTGAGTGAAAAACCTTGGCTGGCATGCCCTCTGAAGCTTCACTGCCATCAATAGTAAAGAATCTGTCAGAGTTCAGACTGGCACAGACAATCCCCTATCGCTATTCTATAAGAAAGATTTACTCAGTTTTTTACATTTCACCATTATTTATTTGCTCCCATTAGTGCAGACACATGCAAAACCTTAAGTTTTCCTTGCCATTGCATAGGTACATAGTAGCTCAGATTCTTATTTTATTAATACATATGTTGACTATAGAGAAATTAGTCTAGGTTTGAAGTGGTGTAAAAAGAATAGCACAATATACATAAACTTATATATTATTTATTAGCACATCTTCAGGAGTTACTGCTTTAGCTTGCTTCGTGTCAAAAACAATACAATACAATTTTACAACTTGGAAAAGTAATTGTCTTTTTGCTTTCATTTCCTTTGACAGGAAAAGCAAAATTATTTTAGTGCCATTTCACATGACTAACACTTCCAGAAACACAAAGCAATGTAATAATAATTTTGGATAAGGGGCGTAATGCAGAAGAGAAAATATACGTTCTTCAGATAAATGTGATACAGAGATTATAGGCACAGAGAATAAGCAAAAAAAAAAAAAAAAAAAGAACAAATGAAAAAAGCCAATAATAATGTTTCTGCATAATCCTCTTCCAAAATTAAATTGCTCCGATCTGGTGTCTCTCATGAATCATTGTCTCAGAAACTGCCACAGCTAAAACAAGATTCTTTTGCTGTACTCAGTGTGAATTAAAACAGTAACTTGGCCTTTTGTTCCTGAGCTTTACCATCAACATTTGTCAAAGAGAAGCCGTCCCTGTGACTTTTGAAATAGTATTTAAATTTTGCCTTAGACAAATTCAATATAAGATATTGAAAAAGCATCCTACAAAAGCAGTGTTTCTGACCCATTTTATTTGAAATAGAAATAATATGCTGAATTTAATATGACAACAGTTAGCAATTGAAATGTTGACTATTATGTAATTATATGTTCAAAATCAGACTCTGAAATTCTTTTTTTCTGAGTCAGGCTGAACTATGTATCTTGCATATATATACACTCTGTAACACATAAGTAATAAGCTTACTGGAACGTACCCTGCATCCTACTATTTCTGTTCACCATGAGTGACATTTCATGGCATTAAGACAATCTAGAATCTAACTCTTAAAACCACAGAAAGTAATATACCTCAACAAATAATTCAGTGTTGGTTTTTTATCTTCATAAAATATAAAGACATTGAAACAGTCATAGATATTCTTGCCTGAGCTACTGAAACTTAATACAAAGTCAATTTTTGGTTTTAGTCTGTTTGTTTTTATAAAAAACATGCGGAAAGAGTTCAGTACTTTCCTTTGGCTTCAAATTGTGAAGTGCATTACTAAAATTATGCATTTTCAACAAATACTAAAATGAGCCCATTGAATTTATACTGTCTTGCCTTAGTTTATATCTGTGCCCCTTGGAGAGCAGGTTGCAGTTTGAGGGCTCGATTCTCAGTGAGTTGAAAGTGCTGGAAAGCCTCTGTTCATTTGGGTTGAGCTCTGTGCTCCTGAGGGATTAGGTTTTGGAAGCATCCCTGTTACCTCAGGGGTCATTCAGCAAAACTCTCACCTCTGGTTTTGGTCCAGAGTCAGAAAACTTTATCAAATAATATTACTGTACGGAAAAAAACTATGTTTCTGTTCAGGGATATGTGATAAGGCAGGCATGCAGCAGGCAGATTGGGATGCTACACTGAAAGACAAATATTCATCTCTCTTCAGTTACACTATACATGTGTTAATTAAAGAGCAAATAGAAATTACTAGAAAAACTTGTGGTATTGAGCTGATTGTAGAGACATATTGAATGACATGTTTTTCAATTCCCTTAAAATTAGTTTGCCAGTTTACAGCTGTCATGCTTCTCAAACAGATCTGATGAAAGGGACAGAAAACTGCTTCAGCACATCTTACATCAGCACAGAAGACACAGTCAGAGATTGATCCCACACAGCAAAACTAATCAAAGAGAAAAGCCACGTAATTTACAATTATGGAATGGGAAAGTTTCTAACTTCCAGTAAAGGCAACAGGCTGAACTGGTAAGATGAGATGACAGAAGGAAAAAAAATGGTAGTTGTTTTTTTCACTAGGTTTCACTTTTTTTTTTTCACTAGGTTCTGAAAGTAGGTGGCCACTAAGATCGAACACTGGACAACTTTACTGGTATACTGAAATCCTCTTGAAATACTGCTATGCATTATGGTGTGTGCAAATTTTTTTCTTTTGATGCTACCCTACTGGTGAAAAGGAATGTAACCTGGCTATTGAGAAAAAGCCAATACATACCATGTCACTTATGTGACCACTAAGCAATTATATTCTCAAAACAGATCAAGTCTAAAGTTTTTGTTTGTTTGTTTGTTTGGTTGGTTGTTTTTTTTCCAGCTAAACAATTTGGAAGCATAATACAAACATTTAATAAAAAGTTTCCACTGTGCCAAGCATCCACATTATTTATTCTGTGAAGACACCAGGCTAGTGGCTGGTTCTAGCTCATGGTGTTTGGGAGCTAGTCAGAAAGAGACTTACTTAAGCTCAGCTCAGACAGCTAAAATCAGACCTCTCTTGGCAGATCTAAAGCAGTCAGCTCTAATGGGACTGCAGGAAATCACCACACCACCTTTTTTATCCAGTTACAATACTGATCTATGTCACAAAAAACTGTGTGATACCTTTGATGGTACTACACAATTCTCCATGATGTCATGAAAGAAATGTTGACTGACCAGCTGCCACTTAATGAAAGCCAACTGCTGTCAAGGTTTTGCCTTGCAGGTTTAATCTATCTATCTATCTATCTATCTATCTATCTATCTATCTATCTATCTATCTATCTATCTATCTATCTATCTATCTACCTATCTATCTAATTTTCCTCTGAGAGGAGAGGAAACAGCAGTTCAGGCTGATGGCTGCCCTCAGTCTAATGTCCTTTTCTGCTTGAGCATGGTTTAGCTGGGCTGCTGCTGTCATGTCCCTGTTGGGAAGGGGATGCAGGCATGATTCTTTATGAACACAAGGAAATCCAAAGAAATTAAAAACTAGTCTTACTCCTCATTAATTGTGGAGCTCAGACTGCTTTGAATTGTGACATTTCAGAATGGAAACATAATGTATGGTCTCCCCTTTACTCCAAAGACAAAAGTGCTACATGACATCCATGGGGTTTTTAATAAGAATGGAAGAGGTTTTGCCTTTTTGTTGCTTTGCTTCACCAACATGGAAGAAAAACAAGTGAAATAATTTGTTGCACACTAGGATTCTTACCTACCAAAGACACTAAAGTCTTCAATGAATCTTCTGCTGGGTTTGCAAAGCAGTGAATAAAAAGGAAAAAACATGCCATTCATAATTTATATTTTGCTGTTGGCAACAGATGGGAAGAGAGCATTGAGATAACTGTATTTAAAATTAGACCTAATCTTAAATAAGGTTCTTATTTCTGTTAGTCAGTGTGCTTGCATTCACACCGAATATATAACCTGCTGTTGTCAATCAACACTCATTTTGATATATATATATATGTATGTTAGCTAGGATACGTGATATTCCAACACATTTCTTATTAACCTTAATATGTTCTTAATCACAACATTCAGTTAAAAAATTATGTTATAATCAGGAATCTTTCTTCTGACTTATTTGTTATTAGCATTTATTAGCAATAAGGTTATAGTAGTCAAAAATACCACATCCAGCACAGAGATGTGTTAAAGATTTCAAGGGTGATAATCAGTTTTTTTTTAATAAATATGTCTTAATAGACTGTCTTTACTTAAAAGTGCATGTTTGTGGCAGGTCAGTGGCTTGTGTCTATAGCAGGCTTTTGCAGAATTGGAATAGAGTCAAGTGGCCTTTAATCTTGATGATTGCTAATGCCAGTTTCAAGACTACTTTGCAAAGAAGCCAAAATATGTGTTGAGTAATGAGAGAAGAGAATGTCCTTTATGAGCTCAAAGCCTGGCTGCATTCATAAAGTGGCATTTGATTTCCCTTTGGCCCCTGAAGCTTGGAACTGTTATACCCTTTTATGACTCTGTGGGATTTAGCTTTGGAACTCAAAGATTCCAAACAGTATTCTGTGCATACTGGTGACATGAACAAGCTCACCTCCAAATAATATTTACTGAAAAAAAAATCCATGCACTTGGAATTGGAAGACTGAAGGGAGCCTCAAGAAATACTGGAAAATTTCAGCTAAATTTCCCTTTTAGACCATGTTTGCAGATCACTGAAAAAATTACTTAGCAGCAGGAGTAAGATGCTCAGTGAAAATCCCTGCGACACTTGTTTTTGTTTCATAGTGTCAATTTTTCTCTTTTATCCTCCCAGTTGCTGTGATCAACAGAGGGCAGTTGGGCTCCTTTCTATTTTCAGTTTCAATTAAAATTTCAAAACTGTTCTTGATTGAACTTTTGAACACCCTGAAATGTGAAAGCACCCCCGCTGTCAATAAAAAGATCTGGAATGCGGTTCCTGGGCACGATCATTTCAAAGAGAAGATGCTGGTTGCAAGTGGCTCCACCTGCCCTCTCTGCTCCAAAATGCTTGTTAAAGTCTCAGGAGAGCCCATTTATTCATTTATTTATTTCTTCTTAGTTAAAACCCAAATGGAGTGTTTTGATTTAACATTACTGACAAGAAAAAAAAACGCAACACCAAAATGCAGCAACAGCAACAATTCCAAAAAGCTGTGGGAGGAGAGTGCTGCAAAGGGAGAAGGCTCAGCAAGCCTCAACAGTGACTAGAAAAAGGTGTGTTTTGAAGATGCTATTAAGTACATGTAATGTGAATTCAGGCACTTGGCAGCTCTGCTTTTTATTGGGGATATACAGAGTCTTTGGGAATTCACCTTTTCTCCCAAGATCAGCAGAGGATTCATATTACAGGGAAGAGTTTAGGCCTTTAATTTAGTGAAGCTGGGAATATTATGTGTGCTAAGTGCTTCTCAAGTTTATTCCTGATTAAGACAATATATGGGTATATACACATTATATTGTATACTTGTCAATGCAAACATCTGGTCTGTATTTTTCAATATTATTATGATATTGTTTCTGTAGACCAGTGTATAAATTCATTCATGGAATGCTATGGATGTGAAAAAGAAATAAAGAAGCAATGACATAGGGCTATGACAACCCCATGACTGTTAACCACAGCCTGAGAGGACCATCATGTTATGGTGCCAGCCAGAAAAGTCATCACATCTTTGTGTGACTCCTAAAAATCCTAAAATTCTGCTATGTACTAGTGCTTCTAATCTTAACGTATATGATTACAGAATAGCAATCTGTTCAAACTTTTCTTGTTGGTTTAGGGCCTATTTGCATAGGAAGTACTACAACAAACTTTAGAATGATGAAATCTGAAATAGTGGGAAAAGACCACTGAGTTATTGTAGTAAAATGGTCAGAGACTAGTCAAACAGCAGAAACACAGATGCAACAATGGGAATTGATAAAGTAGAGGGAAGAACAGCTAACATATTTTCATAAGTGCTCAATTCAGGAGATTAAGTCAACTCCCTGAAGATGTCTAATGCCTACAGGACCTATCTGGATAAAAGTATGATTTTAGTATATCTGAAAGCTGACAATAAATTAAGAATTTTATCTAAAACTAAGATTGTCATAGTGACAGAAAATAATTGAGTAGCAACAGTGAGGACAGTTATTTCAACTGATGAAATAAAGCAATGAAAGAGTTCTGTTTAAAAGGCTGGTTGGTAATGACCACAACTAGTTGGCAACTGAGAACCCCTGAGAGCAACAAAGGGCACAGCACTCCTCCCTTGACTGTCCTCCTTTGAGAGCAGAAAACTGCCTTTTACTAGTTTTTTTTTTTTTTAATCAAATGAGTTGAATTTTTGCAATTCATCACTTTCTTGATGGGGCCTCCTGTGGTTACAATGACAGCACATCATGTGTATGCATGATCTGGATACCTCTGAACCTTTGCATTTGCACACTGCTAATGACAGAGGCACTTGAATGTCTTATAGACAATGTGACAATGCTTAAAATGTGAAGAAATGGAGGCAGTTGGTACCTGAAGGAAAACAAGGGAAGCATAAGTCCTACCAAAGCCTGGGAAAAGCTCACAGTCCTGAAATAAAATGAGTGAGGTGATACTTGCAAAGCTTCCTGAAAGACTCTGAAAACATCTCTGGATGATAGATATCTCACAGTCATCCCCAGAGTGTTGGCTTTGGTGTGTTTTGAAAGGGTCCCAAGGAGAAGCCACTTCTATAACAGTGAAATGTAACGAGTGTTTCCTTTTTGGCAGCCACGGGTACCCAGTGCTTGTTTTGCTTAAGGTTTTGGTTCCTTCTTTGTTGTTTGTTTGTTTGTTTTGTTTTGTTTTTTTGGCTGTTTTTTTTTTTTTTTATTCCCCAAGTGATCCAACAGACTCAGAGCACAGACCCTCAAATACCACTTGATCATGTGTTGCTGGGAAACAACACACCGCATCTCATTGCAGGCAAACCATCAGGGGCAGATCTACACAACAAAAAGCTGAACCTAAAGTGCCAGCAACAAAGTTCAAAAATTCTCCATCAGGCCAAATACACGGGCTGTCACAAAAGTGTGTTTGTGGCAGGATTTTTTTTTTAAGTTCTGTGATAGGTACATCATACAAATCAATTACTCAGAAAGCAGCAAAACAGTGCTTTTATAGTGCATTTAGCTGTAGCACTCAATGTGAGAATATTTACAGTCATTCTATAAGCAAGAAGAAAATATTTCTCAAGAGCAAGAAAAAGATAAAAGGAATGAGCTGCAGAGGACATGAATACAAATTTCAAACTTACTATTTTGGGTTCAGTAACTAGTGGGTGCACAAAGCTGTTACCTGTTTTGTTAAAAAGCTTATACTTTATTGTGAGAAGATTCTCCTGATGACATCTTATGTAAATAGATATACTTGTTCTGAGTGACCTTATTCAGGTTATCACTCTCATGAATTTAATAGTGACAGCCATTCTTTTATTCTCATCTTGTTATACAAATCTTGCTTTGTAAAAAGTGCTTTTCCCACTTTTATTGCCCTAAAGGCCTAGCTCAGTGTCCTCATTTGGAGCACTAGCTGTTACTCTCAGAGTTCTTTCTCTTGAGTTTATTCAGATAGAAAAATTTGATTCTTGTGCCTTCCACCAAGTATTTGAATCAGCAATTAAAAGACAAATTTTAAAAAATAAGTGGTCAATCCATTATTAGGACTCTGAGGAAAGCTTGTGAGGGAGATGATAGAAATTTGCATCTACCCCACGGTTGGCACAGTTTATTATTTGGTTCAGCCCCATGCAAACATTTATCTTTTTGTTGAGTACAAGGCTGGACTAGACTGCCTGCAGCTTGCCCTCTGTGACTTCCATTTCCATGGCATAAACACATAATCTAGAAGGGTCCATAAAACATTCAGTCAGCTCAAGTCTTTTCAGCAGAGTTTAAGAATATTTCCTAATGGTTCTAAACTAAGGGCCTTTATTTACATGTCTATACTTAATCACTCCTAGCAGAAATGTTTGCTTTGATCTTTCTGTAAGTGTGACAAGAGTTCAAAAATAAAGTGAAGTAACTAAAAAGAAGTTTTCTTTGCTTAAAGGGCTGCCTGGCTTCCCAGTTATTGAGTATTGGAAAGCAATTCAGAAAAATATCCTTCAGATTAAGGATGCAGCCATTTCTCAGAGAAGTTTCAAATCTACTCATTTGATTTGCAGACTCTGCAGTATATTAAGAAGACCTATGACACCCTTAATTCAAGAGTTCTCTTTAAGACTGATGAACAGAATTGCCAATCCCAACCCAGAAATTTAAACCCAAACAGGAAATTTAAATTTAACTAGTGTAAAAAAAAAATATATCCAAATAGCCAAATGTGGGTGAATTTTACTGTGCTTAATACAGCTCCGCCTTTGCTGTTGCAAAGGTGCAATAAATCTTTTATGTTTGCATTCAGTGCTGATGGCAGTCTGGAATAAGACCAGAGACACCTGCCCCCGAATGGCTCCTGTTCAATGGCAGAGCTGACACGGTTTAAAGCCATTGATATTGCACCATATATTATTTCAGATAAAAGTAAATCCAAAAGCCTGTCCTGTTTCCTCTGATTTGCCAATTATGTCAACTTAGACTCCCACAACAGCAGCTACTGTTTTTGTGTTCTATACTAATTAATAATTTAAATACATTTTAAAATATTTTAATAAACATGTTAATTGGGCTGGTTTCTGACCTGCAGTTACACGTCTGGTTCAGATTTCAATATAGTTCAGAATTAGAGAGATCTCTCTGCTTGCACTGAGTGCTTTGGTCACATGTGGGTTTTTTTTCCTAATGAGCTGCCAACAAGCTGTCAAATGCTGATACAAATTAGAGAGGGAAGACAGTGAGGGGTTGGTATATAGCACTAGAATCAGCCCTGTAAAATGGACTCTTTCTCACAGCTCACGCACATGTGACTTTTTCTTCCTCAGAGAGTAGTTCTGCTCCAGTCACTCTTGTCACCCTTCCAGGTAGGACCTATTCACAGGATTAGGGCTTCAGGGATTCAGCCTAGTACGAAATCAGAAATCCCTTTCTTTTCTGTGTGCCCATCTTCCACGTCTGTAATATCTTAATATTTCTTTGTTCATGTTTTTACTGAGAGTATTTGTGCTTCTGATTGAGGAGGGATGGGATGATAATGTGGTGGTGGCTACTCCCCAGAAGCAGTCATATGGTGCTCCATCAAAGCTCCTGCTTCTAAAAGTGTTCTTCACAAGAGATAAACTGCTGTAAGTAGCAACATTAAGATTTATCAGCAGAAGATTAGATCTAGTGTCAAAAACTGCACTAGGTTTTTCTGAGCAGCATCTGAGCCCCCTTGTGCCAGCCACTCGGGCTCCATTGTGCATATCAAGCCCTTATTAGAGACCTGATACTCATAACTAGATCAACAGTCAGCAAGAAAACAGAAGAGCTTGACCTGAATTCACACAGACTATTGACTTAATACAGAAGAATATTAATTTCTGTGAATGCTAAGGACACTGACAGCTGTCGTCTGCCTTTTCCCCAGGGCTATAACAGCCAAGAAGCTGAGAAATTCAGTGTTTATGTGACATAACCCACTGTCAACACTTTACAACCTTGTTCTTTCCCTGCACACAAGTTTTGGAGCAAATGGTTTCCTGCTTCCTGGCACTGTGAGCAGAAAGTACATCTTCCCATCTATTTACACTGACTGTGAGGCTGGTTCCAAAGTATTTTGAAAATATTCACTTGAGAGTAACAGCAAGTTACCATGCTACAACAGCCCTCTGTTTCCACCACCACGTAGATGTAAGTTTCTATTTTTTTCTCTTTCATAAACTGTAATCCTAGAAGAATCAACTGTGTCACCACATTTCATTTAGGTTTCTAATGAGCAGCTCTGACCTTTAATACAAACCTTCCACCCACCCCCAAACTCCATGTTAATAAAGAGCCCACGTGAATTTGAAAAAGGATCCAACTCCCCAAAGGTTGTTAAATAGCATGTTCTAGCATTCACTGACTGATCTCCACAAGATAATTAATTCACAGCCAAGAAATGTTTCTGCAGTTCATTTTTGGTGGGCTGGGTTAAAAGAAGTGTACTGCAACTAACCTTGAAGACAGTCAGTTTTGTGGAAGGATTCACAGTAGAAAAAACTTTGTACTAACTAACTAACTAACTAACTAACTAACTAACTAACTAACTAACTAACTAACCATATTCCTATTTGCTTTGTCACACTCTAGCAATGATGCATTACAAATGTGCAGGACTGATCTGCTGTACTGTAACAATACAGGTGCCTTCCAGCTAGCAGAGGACCTAATAACATCAAACAAGGTTCATTTGTTTAAACAACTTTCTGTGGTGCAGTGTGAAGAAATATCTTCAGTTACATGCAGTAGATTCAAGTATTTGTATTCTGCTGATATGGTAGCAAGTGCAGGATGGAAGCTTCATTTTACAGAGGCTTCTTCTATTTCTAAAAAATGAGCTCTCAGTGAAACAAATGAATCAGCAGCATTTGAAATTGGTGCTTTATTCACAAGTAGATAAACAATAACAATAAGCATGCCATGCAGACTATGCCCAGCGAGTACTTGAAGCACCTCTCTCCATCTTACACATTAAGGCAAAAGCAACACCTAAGTGCTGGTTATGTTTACGATACCTTTTATAAATCACCTTCATGTGTTATTTTATTAAATCTTGATGTGCTCTACAGTGTAGTTACTTTAGGAACTTCTTGTTTATAGCTGTTTTTAGCTTCTTGGTACAATAGAATACAATAAAGCAATGCAACATATTTGTTCTTGTGTAGGATTAACATTTCGCACTGGTAGGCACTCACTGCATATACTAAGGTCAAAAGTAATAGCTTATAAATCTTCTGAAAGACTGGAACCAATGTGAAGGAATTGAATTCCAGATACTGAAATATTTTTAAAAAAGATTATCAAGTTTGAAGCAGCACTGCATGACTACAGAATAGTAACTGTATCATTTTATCTCAACCCCCCAAAAAAACCAACCAAAACAAACCAGAAAAGATCTGAGTCCCTAGGAATCTGCTACTCTGACTTGAACATCATAATAGGCTTTTAAACATGTTTTGAACAGATAATATAAAAGAAATGGAGGTAAAATCAAATAAAAAGGCTGACAAAGATTAATTGTAAATTAATAAAATAATCTTTCATTTACCTGTTTTACTTAAGTTCAGATAAATATTATATGCTACATGTCTTACATCTAGAAAGTCAGGAAATAAGCATTTTACATAGCAGATTTCTAGCAAGGGAAGGCACTGTCATCGTAATTCTTTAGGGCATCTGCTAGACATAGTCTGGAATACTGTGTGCATCCCTGTTTAGCCCATTCAAGAAAGAGGCACTCACAGTAGTAAAAGAAGCAAATGAGAAAATGTGTCCAGGGGAACAGCAAGTGTATTTTATGGGAGATTTGAAAAACTGAGTTTCATTCTAGCAAAACAAAAGCTGAGAGCGAATGTGATTGCTTTCTATAAATTCATAGGGAGGGTAAACACTAGGGAAGAGCTGTTCAAACTAAAAGGCAATGTTGGCACAAGAACAAATGGGTATGAGCTGGTCATGAATAAATTGAAGATGGAAAGTAGAGAAAGGTTCGCAACCATGAGAACTCCGAAGTTCTCAAACAACCTCCCAGTCTGGCTAGGAGAAATGCTAACTGGTTTAAGATCGTGTTTGACACATTTAGACACAAAGGGCTATGTGATATGGAGGGGGAACCTCAGTCACCCAGAAAATCACTTATATCCCACATTTTTCTGTCCCCAGGGACCTGCTACTGAAAATGGAGAGCTCTTTTCCTTCCAGCTTTTAGCATGGCCTCAAAAATACTCATGTAAATAACAGCAGGGTCAAAGCTACTGATCTGGACAAATCATTGCACGGAGCTGAGAAGCCCAAGACACATCTCCACAGGGCTGTCAAGAAGATGCCATTGGTCTCAGACGTTGCTGGTAGAGCTCTCCCTTTCCACCTATGAGAAGTGACACCATTGATGCATCTGCTATTTCTTCCTACCATATGGGAATATGTTTTCATACACAGAAGTGGGGCTGCTATGAGCTCAGGGTCTGAAACTGTGTCAGGTCTTTAACATTCTTCTCTCTTTGCAAAACTCTTCCCTCCACTTAGGAAAAGGCATTAACTGTTGTGCTGGAGGCCAGAAATGTATGAAGGAATACTGGCATAGCAAGCAATAAACATCCACACTACCAGTTCATCTTGTGGATGGACTGTGCCACTCTGATAGTCAGGGATTCTCCCTAATTAACTGAAGAGAAATAAAATCAGTATTAACATTCAGAATTACTTTTACCCTTGGAAATAGTTACTTCCAAAACAGAGGACTACTACAACAGCTTCTGAGTTGTAAATTGAACAATGAATATATTAAATAAGCTATTAATTCTAAATTAGAATAATAAAATTGCAGAATACTATTTTCTGGAGAAATGTCTTCTGGTTGTTGCTGAGTCATTAGAATACATAGAAAAGAAATGTGACTTGCTGAAAGTGCCAGTGCAGTGCACATGTTATTTTAGATTTACCAAGAGTATGTGTCTATACAAAAATTACTTTACAGTGTAGGCTTGGAAAACGGAAGAAGCAGCCCTTGCAGCAACCTCATTCTTAGCTAACAGTTTGTGTACCTTCAGTACATGGAAAGCAATACAACATTTTAATTAAATTTCTTAAGGTCAGTGAAATGCCATTGTTTTGACAATCAGCTGTGATCACATAAACCTTGGGGTCCAGATGGCTGGCTGTTTAATGGCAACACTGCATTGACAAATTCTCCAATTAGATAGACATTAATATTACATCCTTTCAGATTCTGTGCACAGCCTGACCTCACCGAAGTGGGCTGGTGTCATGTGTAATCCCCTGTGCGTGCTCGCTGAATGTTATCATGCTGTTGTAGTGGGTCCATCCATCAAAGCTGCCCCAGCTTCTCAGCACGCTGAACATTATTGAGTTTGTAAAAACAGATGTCATAACACACTGCTGGCAGAACTGTGCTCTCTCGAGGGACAGCGAAGGAAAACACCCACCCGCTCTACATGCACGTATGCACAGACACATGCACACACACATTGGCGGCACTGGGGGATTGTTTGAATCCTCCCCTTGCTTCTCTGGACCTGACAGGGAAGGGAAGAACCCTGATTTATGTGTTCAGAGGCCTGCTGGAATCACAGTAGTTAGAGGAATGCAGAGCATCTCGGTGCACGTAACTGCCCTCCTTGCCCAACACAGTGTATTTTTTACATCAAATATGCTCTTATTACTCTAAGGGCTCAAGGAGTATCATGTGGAGAACAGAGAACTACAACCTGCATAAAGCAGCAGTGGTGTTACCTGGTATGGATCAATTCATCTGCATGATGAGTTCCTGGTGAGAGAACCCACTTTCCTCCTTCACCTTTAAGGCCAGCTGTGCCTCAAGAAATGTCAGGATCCCAAGATTTGAGGGCTTACTTGTAACAGAGGAAGGGGCAATGAGACCTGCTGATGCTCACTTCCCTCCCTATTTTTATTCAAAAGAAAGAAATACGATGGTTTTAGTAGTTTTCATTACTCTCCACTCTCATTCCCTGGGCAGTAGTGGCAACAGTAAAATACACTTACAGCAGCACTTGCAGCTTTTTCTTGTACCAGAACAACCTCAAGCAAGAAACAGTAGTTATGCTTAATGTTTAGTTATTCTTAAGTAATATCCTTAGGATTATTCCATGAGGCCAGCTCTCATTCCTCTGCTTCTCCTGTGGAACAACTCTTTCCTACTTCCCATCTGGAATACCTGTCCTGAGTACAAGAAATATTCTCCATACTGACAATAAGAAAGTGTTACATAATGTGTATGACTATGTCCTCAATTACACAATAGTTACTCTTTGAAATCTTCCCTTTGAGAATGTGCTAGTCTGTTCCATCCACTGCAGTTAAAATGAGGGATGTCACTGGATATGGTAGTTTCTCAGAACTAAGTTGACACTAAGAGCCCAAATGTTTGCATTTTTTTTAATAACTTTGAATTGTCAGGGAGGCATTCTCTCAGGAGTGCTAGGCTTAATGATGACCAAAAATGCTGTCTACTAAATGACCAGAGCACAATACTGTAAAAACTGCAAACTAACATCCCTCACTCATGATGAAAATGTGCACTGCAAGGATATACATTCTATCCAAATAGCAGTCATCCAAATAGCATTTAGCTATCAGATGTACATTCAGACTTTTTTGCTCTTCTTACTCAACTGAGACCGTCCTGAACTGGTTTCTATCTACAGTGGTCAAAATTACTTTCTGGTAGATTGCTTGATATCAATGGCAGTGGGAAGAAAGACAGTTTTCATTGAAAAAAAAAAAAACAACAACAATGAAAGGCATTTTCAGAAAAGACACCTTAACTATTTTGAAGCAATGAGTTTGTATTCTATCGGTAACCCAGGAGCACATACGGATATTAAGTGTCACTTTCACAGCAGTGGAATTTTCCTTACAGAAGAGTAGAACTTCAGTAAGCTAAATGTGAACTTAAATTCTAGAGTAAATGTGAATTTAGATTAGTACTTTTTTTTTTTTTTTGTAAATATACACTAACCTATCTATGCTTATTTATTTTTAAAAAAGAGAGAATCGAACATCTCATGAAATAATTTGTTTTGCCAATAAAAAACAGTCCTATTATCTGCAGTACTAATTGACCACTTTCTTGCTAGTCCCCAAACTATTGCGAATCTTGAAGAGCTTGTAATTACTTCTCTGATAATTTGTACTTGGAGTGCACTCTTAGCTTTTTGTGATTTACATGAACACTCAGAGGCTATGAGAAGCACGTGGCCTGAGTGAACAAACAGTCTGAGAACAACTTCAATTTGCAGAAAGTATACAGCAATGACTTTCATGAAGCATTGACTGACTCATAGTTGGATTGAAAAAAAAATAAAAAAGGTGCTTAATTCCCTTCAAAATTAATGAGAGTTCTGCAATGCTTTTTCAGAAAGCCTTTTATAGTCCAGATACTGATTTTTTTTAAATTTTTTTTTTCCCTGGTGTCACAGAAGGTAACTGATACACTTAAACATGTTTTATGTTATAACTTTGGTTTTGAAAAGCCTGAAAATAGCACAACATCTCCAAGAGGCAAGGCTAAGTACATGCCTGTGCCCTGGAGCAAAGGTAGTAGTATACACTGCAGTAGGAAAGTGTTATTTAACATGAGAGCATTATTTAGTGATAGATAACAACTGGTACTACAACAGTCTTGTATTTCACGAAGAATTCAAACCCATAAAGTTAGTCCCATGAATTTTTAATGTTTATAGAAAATTTCAAGGGAATTATGAGCAATCTATAACTCTGTGTTACTCTAATTTTTAAAGCTTGTGAGACAATTATGTAATTTTATTATTATAGTTAACTTTATTTCTTGCATGTAGTAGGCTTAAATCTGGGTGGAGGCATAAAGTAAGACTTACAGTAATGGAGATGCAATGTTAATTTTAAATTACTAATGAGTTCAGGCTTCCAATGAGTTTGCAGCCAGGAGAGAATACAAAAATCTTGGATTCTTCTGAAGAAAAAAAAACAATACAAAACAACACAAAATTCTGTTTTAGATGCACATCCGAGTTCTGTTTGGGGAAAAAAAAATAAAAAAGAAAAAGAAAGAAGAAATAAAAGAAAAAAGAAGTATGATCCCTACCATTAGGCTGCTGCTACTGCCAACAACAAGATATCTGGGTGTCTGGATGAACCTCTTCAGTGATGGAGTCAATGGTTAACTTGGATGTTACAGGCAGTTTTCTACTGTGCCTTGACAGTTGAATAAGTGGAACCTATTACTCTGGATTTAGACATCTTGTTGACCTCCTAGGCAATGAACCATGATACCATCTAGCACCAGTATTTCTTGAGACCCTCTTTGAGCCAATTTGTGGAGGATTGGTCACACTTTCATTCATCCATTAATCACAGTGGCATGATGTATGATCTTAGCTCTGCTCTTTCTGGTTTGTAAGTATAGCCTCACATGCCAGTTTTCACAAACTGTGGCTATGGATTGCAATGATGCTGTGACTAAATGGGGCTTAAAAGGTGAACTCCAAGGCCTTCAGGCTCTCAGATACACTCTCACCCTTCCGAATTACCAAGTCAGGACTTACACTGCTATCAAAGAGGCAGATACCATAGATGTTTTCTTTTTGTTCTGAAAGATGAAGAATGCAAATACGCCAGTCATAAATCCCCAAATTGTAACTTATCATGTTAGAAAAAATCCTATTTGTAAAGAAATGGCCAGTGGAAATTTTTATACAACAGAATGGCATGAAATGATAAATACTTTCTCTCTGTAGTGTAGGTCAGCGTGACAAAACAGACAGACCCACCTCGTTGCAGAGTTGTCTCTGCTCTTCTCTTCTGCCAGTCCCCTGGCTGCAGATCCTCTCTAGGAAAGAGAAGGGAAGAAAGATGCAGGTAGCAGGATCAGAATAAGAAAGGAGGTATTTATTCTCTCACTAGGCAGTGAAACCCTGAAACTCATTGTTACAAGAATTGTCAGGCAGTCTTAAAGCAGTTATTCAAATCAATGGAAGAAAAACCCATCCGTGACTATAAAAACACAAGTTCTAACTCCTTTCACTAAAACTCAGATTGCTGTAAAATGAAATAATACCTTGGGAAAAATGTCAATATGAACTTGTCTTGGTCATATAGTCTTTCATAAGGCACAAGCTACAGGTGATGGGGAGAGGGTAAAGGCTGGAAGGAGCTCTGGTCTGACCCCCTGTGGTCACTCCCACATTTTTAAGGGACTGTCACACGGCTCATGGAAATGTGGACTTTGGGGGTCTATACAAGACGTAGAGGACAAGAAGAATGTAGTTCACTTCACTTTACTCTCACTCTGAGTAATTCTCTCATTTCAAATGTCTTGCATCTCAGATCCTGTTCACACAAAAGCTCAGATTGTGTCACTGAATCCATCCTCTCATGCTGTTTCTGGTTTTCTGTTTCAACCATGAAGTGAATTACAGGCTAGAGAAAGCTTTTTATCTGTTAAGGAGGTGAAACCTTGAAACAGACTCCCTGCTGAAGATGTCAGGCCTCCTGCCCTGGGAATTTTTAAACCAGGTTAGAAAAATTTCTTTCAGGGAGGAACAGAGTACATTTTGTCCTGGAACAGAGGGACTGAGTAGCCTCCTTTGTTTCACTGTACTTTCTTTGCCTGAGAGCCCCCATTTCTTTTTAAGTCCACATTTTTTTAGGAAAACACTGTTCATTCTCTTTATCTATTTATTTATTTATTTTTATATATACTCAGCTCATTTGGTAAGGCTGGGGGAGGCTGAAGACACTGATGTAATTCATAACCTTTACCCTGCCCCACACTATACACATTTTAAAGGCGATGCAGCTCATTGTAAGTTACTCTTAGATTTCAACACATCCCATTATTTGATATGCAAGTACATAAAAGAAAGACAACTAATTTAGCTAGATCCAGTTATAACTCCTTGGAGTTTCAGAGATTAATTTTACCAAGGATAAGGAAAGATGCCCCAGACTCTGCCCCATTCAGCTCACTTGTGATTGCTACCTGCTGTTTTTTTTGTTTGTTGGTTTCGTTTGGTTTGGTTTGGTTTTTAAGGTCCCTCACCTCATAAGCATCCCATCAGAGGAGAGATGCTAAACCTGTGTTTTCCTCAGCAGTCAAAAAAAGCACTCGGTGCTTTCCCTGCCTGCTGTTAGCCAAGGGAGCTTGGTCCCCTTAAAGAACAGCTGCAAAAGTCAAATCACTTTTGTCACCAGAAGAGAAGCCTTTGCTGTAGGTCATAGCTGAAGTCTGAAGGCAAACGGATGTTATGTATCTGTGATTTGGGGGCTATACAAAGTTCTGTAAATAAAGGACCACACTTTAAGTTACACAACTGAGAGCAAGTAAGTAAATAAATACAGCCCTACCACCTGACAGCCCCTATAAAGGTCAAGCTCTTCCTGGCCACTGTCTCCTACTCTACAAGGGGAATCTATTGATCTTTCAAGGTGTGATGATATTCTTCTTGGAAAACATTCTGTCTCCCTGCGAAACAAGTTCAGATGTAGTCCTTGGCACTGCTGATGTAAATAATTAACTGCTATCAAAGTAACTCTTTCATAATACAGTTTTGTCTGTGTACGAAGACCTTTTCCCCCTGTTAAGTCCTTAAAGAGCAGAAGCCCATAAAAGTATTTCTCTGTCAAAAATTCACCTGTAATAAATATATCTCTCACAATTGTTAAAAGCTCATTCAATGGATATGTGACACTCATTTTTTTTGTGACTCTCTATATGGATAACGCTTTCTATGTATTTCAGTAACTTTGCTAGCATATTGTTGAAAACAAGTATCATAAAATTGCCAAGTAATTTGTCCTATTTATGCAAACAGTTCTTCTTCCCTATCCCTCGTTTTCATCAACGTGATACATTGTGGTGTGCACTCATGTTCTTTCAAAAAGGAAAGTTTCTGTATTTGAAGACAGATTCTCTTCCCTGTGTCTATGGCTGTAACCTTTTCTGCACATCTTCCAGTCAGAGTTCATCTTTGCTGAGCAAAATACTGACTTTCCCATGGAAATTCAGATATTTGTCATATTAGAGTTGGAACATTTATGTAAATGAAAAAAATATTAGTCCCATTGTGAATATTATGATTTTCTGTGTCACTCAATATCTAGTGACTCAAAAAGAGCCTTATTATTAGTTTAGAGAGTATCAAGAAAAATTAAAGATTATTATATTCTATTAATCAAGCAAAATAACTGTCAGAAAAACAGTTCAGCTTTCCATGTTACTGCCTGTGAAGGAATTAGTGGTCTGCCTTCTACAGGTTACAATAAGATCCAGCCTTGATTTACAGACCAAGAATGCCAGCTCATTTACTGTCATCACTGGACCACTCCTGGCTCAAACGTACACGGAGTACTATGGCTGCACCTGGGGATCCAGACCAAATGCATTCACAATTATGCTGAGTTCACTAAGATCATTCTCTGGTGTGGACTATTCTGCGAGGTGATTGCAGCTGTCTTGTGTCCACAGACTCTCAGGGATACTTTCTTGCAAGAGGTAGAGCAGAAAGACACTGAAGGAGGAACACATATTTCTCTATTTTCCTCATGAAAAGGAGAAACAGAAATTTCTCTCCTGGAACTAGCCCCTTCACTAATGCACAGAAAGGCCAATTTCATCATTTTCTACTCCCACTGGGTGTGGGGAGGTAGAGCTCACCCACCTTTCTCTAGCATCTTTTCCAGATGCTGGAAGACCCTTTGTTCTCCAGTCTTCTCTTTTTTTGGTCTAAGCAAACCCGTATCTTGGAGCCTTTTCCTGCAGGCTCTGTGTAAACAGTGACAGAGTGCCCATTACTCATCTCCAGCTTGTGAAACTCTCCAGCTCACGTGACAGGTTAGCTCCCCATCTCCGCTGTTTAGCATTTATGCTTCCTGGGCAGAAGAGTTTATTACAGAATTGTGTGTGTCTGTATGTGTGTGGGCATGAAATTTGTTCTGTGACTCCAATGTTTAGGCATCCTATTGTGGTTACTCTGAGACAGTGGTACCTGTCACAAAGAGGTGATCAAATATGCTCATATGTGAAAGCTGGTTCTGCCCTATGTGCTTTCTCAAACCCTGCATTGCCCCTGGGACAGCTGTGCTGTTTCTTACATGAATAGCTGTGCAGAGTAGCACATAGGACTTGTTTGTAGCCCAGCAGTTCACCCCACAGAAGGTTTGTTCAGTGCTGAGAAACCTGCTTGGAGGAGTTCCTGAAAAAAAGTTATACATTTCTGTTTAATAGTTTCTCAGAGATTTTTCTTCCATTAATCTGTCTAGTTGATGGATGTGAATGTGCACCTCCCACATGCTTGGTAGTGATAAGTTCAATAGTGGGATAGCATGATATGTTGAAAACCACTTCTTTTTATTTTGAAGCTCCTTTCTGAGCATTTATTTCAACTGTCTCGACATCTGTAGTTTTAAGGTGTTATGTGACACACTGAACAACCATTCTGTCCTTGCTTTCACCATGTCTGATGTAATTTCACAGGTTTTTATCAGAGACATTTTATCCTGCCTGAAGCATTACTGTTTAATCCTTTCCTGCATCTGAACTTTTCTGCATTTTTTACCATTCTTGTAGCCTTTCTCTGTAAGGTTCTTGATTGTATGTATCTGTTTTTTGAGGCTAAACAGAACACTGTATGACTCTAACCTGGCACTCAGCCAGAAAGAAGAAAGCCTGCTGACAAGACTATTTCTGTACTTTACCTGCTGATTATTTAATAGAAAATATGTTACTGGAACTACACACACTGAATTTTGCCTGGTTAGAATTGCATCTGCATATTACAGATACAAGGTCCAGGGAAGAGAAAGCTAGTACACAAATGTAACAGAAATGTTTGAAGTAGTTGTTAGTTTACTTGTGCTATGGTATGAAAATTTCACAAAGGATAAATAGGAATTGCATAACAATGGCAAACCATTACCTCCATTTGGGAATCTTGTTAACATACACATTGACATAAAACTAACAGTTCTGCCAGTTATCTCTTGCCCAACACTGCCACAAATGACTAACTTTTGGAAAGTCCCTTATCTCACAAATACTCCACATGAACCTTTTAAGAACAGCATTTCTTATACATCACCTTTATGGTATGATCCATTAATGTTTTAGAAGTAAATTATGTTTGTGGCAAAACCTCATCTGAATGCTTGAAATAGACACAATGCAAACCCCCAAATATTACTGGTAGCAAAGATTTTAATTTCGGAAAGGATACAATTGGGTGACATGACTTGTAAGGAAACTGACACAGGAAAATTTTATTTCATTAATTTTTTTATTTGTATGGCTGTAAGCTGATGTGTACGGCATCCTCTCTTTGAGAGATTGCTTTTTAGGATATCAGTAAAGCTACCTTTTATTACCACTAAGCCTCATATCCCAGGAAGAGCAATAAGCAAGTTCCTAAGTGCTAATGACCTCGTAGCAGATACCTGAGTTTAAATAGTATACAATTAGCATGAACAGCCTCTCCTTTAAAGGCAATGTTGAAATATTTGTTCTGTAATCAGAGATTGAGAGAAAGGGTATATAATGACATCAGTGCACAGCCCAGGACACTGGAGACAGCTGTGAAAACTGAGGAACAACATGAACCATCAAGGAAACCAGTCATCATGAGAAGAACATAAGTTCTGTTCCCCATTTTGAAGAGTGACAGGCTCTGAGTACAAAGCCTGAAGGGTTACAGCCATGATAATGAAATAGCCAAACCGAGGGAAATGTTTCACAACGGTTCTGAAAAAATAATGAGAATCTCTTGATAGAAGTATTATGCAACAGCACATGGTGGGATTTTGCACGTTGGCTGCAGCACCAGCAGAGCGAAATGATGACAGCACTGTGATGTGGTGGCAGAGACCAGCTCAAAGGGAACAGTGAGGATGGAGTGGGGGCACGGTGGCTGTGAGGGAAGGAGGACAGGATGGGTGGGGGCACAAAGGCTGTGCCCATGGAGGCAGGGCAGAGTGGGTACCACTGAGGGTTGGCTCCTGGCTCTGCCAGACGCAGCATCCCTGGTGGATGAGAGACAAAGTGAGTGGCACAGTAGTAATCAGTGACATTGTGTCACACTAGTAGCAGAGTCCTTTGGTCATCAGTGCTTGGACCCAGTAGGGATGTTTTGGCCCCCTCAATTTCCCAGGAAAGATAAAACCCTGATCATCTGTTGAGTAGGTTTATTAAAGAAAAGAGTCAGAGCTAAGTGCTGTTGTACCACATGGATTTCTTGCCTTATTGTCTTTCAAAAAGAAAACCCTGTTTTCATGTTGCCTTTTTGTTAATTAGGCTTTAAAAGTCTGAATTTCTCTCCTCATTTTAATCAGCTGGGTTTTCATATCACTGTTTGCAGCAAGGCCAGCTTGTTTAGTGGATTTTGGGGAAGAAAGTGAGATGAAGATGACTGATATTTATATCAGGAATGGAGTATTGCTTAGTTTAATTTTTAATGTGCCCATTACTGTTCTGTGGGGAGCAGCTGCTGGATTTTTTTTTTTTTATTGCATTTTTAAGTTTTTGAAAGGTACTTGAAGTTAGATGGGGCTTCACATTGATAGAAATCTGAAAGCAATATCACAGGAGAGATCTAAATATTAATTACAATGACCATTTAATTGATTATTAATCAATCATTAGTTTATTCATATGGACCTTAAACTGAATAATGTGAGCAAGGGATATGGCCCATATCTGTTAATTTACACAGGGTCTGTGGTGGAGAAGGATGGGTCACATGGATCTATATCCTATTCTTGGCACCTGCTAGTATGCCACTCCAGCCCATCAGTGGCTAAAAAGTGTTGTTAGGACTTGTCAGACTAAATCGTATTTACTTACTTATTTTTGTGTCTGTGAGCATAGCAGAAATAGTAATTATGAGATTATTTTTCATTTAATTAGACCCAACTGAAAACAGCTGAATTTTGGAATTGTTATTATTATTCTATTTTGTCACAGGCTTTAATTTTTAAAATCATACTTGTGCTTTTATTGTCCATGTGGATAGGATATGAACATAATACATGAAGCATTTATAAAAATAATACATTTGTTATGCTAAAGATTAAATGAGATCTGAACTGTGCCCTCTTCATCTAGTGCACATATTACTTACATGACAGTACACTTACCAATTTCAGTAGACTGCTATGAGATCATTAAATTAAGAAAATAAATTACAAAAAGCCAAATCATACCGCTGGTCCTTAACTTCTTTTTTTTAGTTTTTGTTTTGTTTTGTTTTGTTTGTTTGTTCGTTTGTTTTTGATTTTTTTTTTTTTACCCACCAGGGGCTTATGAATACTTTATATTCCCTTACAAAAACTGGAATTAACCTACAAGTTAAATTTGCTCAGCTCAATTATTACACGTTGATTGTATAGTTTGGACAGGGGTATTTGTATTTACAGATGCAAACTCTGGCACACTCACTCTCCTCACCATACCATTTCTATCTTTCAGGTATTATATCACTATATACATGCAATTTTATATAGGTAGATGCATGCATACCGTGAGTATGTACGGATGGATTTATGCCTACTGGCAGTTGAAGCATAAAGGAAAAAAATGTCTAGCTAAAGCAGGTAGAAAAGAGTAAAACTAATGAAGGCAAAAAGAAACAGGCAGTGTGAGTGCTTGAAGAGAGGAAAACATCCAAATGGTTACAGGAGGAGTAAACTTGTTAGGAAAACACTGGAAATCTGCTGTCTGGAACAGCTGGGGTGAGGACTGCGGTGGCTGGAAGGCTGCACTGCAAGTGGGTTGTGACACAGACCTCTGCAGCAGCGAAGGAGGGGAAGGGATGAGCAAAATGCCTCTCACCCCAGTAACTGTTCCCTCCTGTCTTTCTAAATACACAGTCAGAATGGCATTTTAAAGCCTGGCTCATATTTTTAGCATTTGTGTAGATGAGATGCCCAATAGAAAATCCTAATTTACAAGGCAATAGCTAAGGAGAAAAATAAATCAGATTAAAAAGGCTTAAAAGATTTTCCTTTCTGACAACATAATCTGGCAATACAGAGAGGTATTCTCAGCCGGCAGTAGCAGATGAAGACACAGTTTCTGGAACAACGCGATATTTATTTTCTTCTTAGTGTGTTTAAAGACTGACTTAAGCAGATGAGATTTTCCAGGTAGTAATGACAGAGCTAAAACTGGGAATTAAGTGCCACTGTATCAGTTTACCTCAGGTTTGCGTGGTTCATCCATGACCAGTGCTGCTTAACATCATGTTTTCTTGACTTCAGCAAGGTCTTTGACAAGGTTTCCCACAGCATTCTCCTGGAGAAACTGGCTGCTTGTGGCTTGGATATACACACACTTTGCTGCATAAAAATCTGGCTGGACAGCTGGGTCCAAAGACCTGTGTTCAACGGAGTTGGATCCAGTTGGTGGCTGGTCAGGAGTGGTGATCCCCAGGGCTCAGTGCTGGGGCTGCTCATGTTTAACTTCTTCAGTGATGATCTGGATGAGGGGATAGAGGGCACCCCCAGTAAGTTTGCAGATGACTCTAAGTTGGGTGGGGGTGTCAATCTGCTTGAGGGCAGGGAGGCTCTGCGCAGGGATCTGGACAGGCTTGATTGACAGGCAAAAGCCAATTGCATGAGTTTCAATAAGGCCAAATGTTGGGTCCTGCACTTTGGCCACAACAACCCCTGGCAGTGCTACAGGCCTGGGGAGGAGTGGCTGGAGAGCTGCCCAGCAGAGAGGGACCTGGGGGTGTTGATTGACAACCAGCTGAACATGAGCCAGCAGTGGGCCCAGGTGGACAAGAAGGCCAACACCATCCTGGCCTGCATGAGAAACAGCGTGACCATCAGGACCAGGGAGGTGATCCTGCCCCTCTGCTCAGCCTTGGTGAGGCCTCACCTCGAGCACTGTGTGCAGTTTTTGGGCACCACAGTATAGGAAGGACATTAAGGTGTTGGAGAGGGTGCAGAGAAGGGCAACTAGGCTGATTAAGGGTCTGGAGAACAGGTCTTATAAGGGAGCTGGGGCTGCTCAGCCTGGAAAAGAGGAGGCTGAAGGGAGACCTCATTGCTCTCTACAACTACTTGAAAGGAGGTTGTGGTGAGGTGGGTGTTGACCTCTTCTCCCTCGTGAGTAGCGGTAGGATAAGAGGAGATGGGGTTAAGTTGCACCAGCCAAGGTTCAGATTGGATATTAGGAATAATTTCTTAACTGAAAGAGTGTGAGGCATTGGAACAGGTGCCCAGGGAGGTGCTGGAGGCACCATCACTGGAGGTGTTAAAAAAATGGGTAGACATGGTGCTTTGGGAGATGGTTTAGTGCTCAAGGGGAGTAGGGCTGATGGTTGGACTTGTTGATTTTGAAGGTCTTTTCCAACCTTAATGATTTTATCATTCTGTGGGCAGTGGAATTGAGTGCACCCTTAGCAAGTTTCCTGATGACACCAAGCTGTGTTGTGAGGCTGACATGCTGGAGGGGTGGCCATCCAGAGGGACTCTGACAGGCTTGAGAGATGGTGAGCTGATCATCTGTCACAGTTTGACTCAGGATCGACAACAAAGCTCTCGATCCCCTCCCACCCAGGTAGGGAAGGAGAGAGAGAATGAGGAGAGAGATGCTCTGGATTGAAAACTAAACTACACAGATTTAATCAAACACTAATGATAAAAGGAAATTATACAATTATATACAAATATATTCAGGTATGTGCAAAACCCCTATTGCCTCCCCCCACCCCCAGCAATTCCCACAGCTCTCTCCATAGCTGTGAACAGTTCCGAAAAGTCCTGGAGATGCTGGAAATAGTGCAGTTATCAGGGTTAGGAGAGCTTGAGCCTGGGGGCAGACAGTGATGGATGGACAGAGTCCTCCCTGGATGCCAGCCATGGATGGAAGAGAAGGGAAGGAGAAGCAGGAAGGAAGTTGTCTTCTGTGATCTCTGACCTTCCTCTGAGCTTACGTAGATATATGGAATGGAATATCTCTGGCCAATTTTGCTGTCTGTCTAATTCAACCTTCTGTGGGGGATCATAGATCTCCTGGTAGTGCCTGAGCAGGCAGGGTAAAGACATGACCTTGGAGTTCCACCAACAGCATACATTCCAGCATTTGTTATCATTCCTAGCTGGAACACTTTGCTACTAGTTAAAAGAAAGCTTACTGAAGGAGAAAAAATCAGTAAAAGGAAAAGTGGCTTCATCCTGGCTCAAACAAGGACAATCCAAACCACATGAAGTTCAATAAGGCAAAGTGCAAGGTCCTGCACCTGGGTCAGGGCAATCCCAACCATAATTACAGGCTGGGTGTAGAACAGGATTAAGAACAGTCCTGAGGAAGAGGAGCTGGGGGTGTTGGTTGATGAAAAACTCAACATGAGCCAGCAATGTAAGCTGCAATGCAAATACGTAAGGGGTGAGTGTCAGGGAGATGGAGTTAGGCTTTTCTCAGTGATGACCAGTGATAGGACAAGGGGTAATGGGTGGAAATTGGAGCATAGGAGGTTCAAGGTGAATATCCGAAAAAATTTTTTTACTGTAAGAGTGACAGAGCACTGGAACAGGCTGCCCAGGGAGGTTGTGGAGTCTTCTTCACTGGAGACATTCAAAACCCACCTGGATGCGTTCTTGTGTGATGTGCTCTAGGTGACCCTGCTCTAGCAGGGGGGGTTTAACTAGATGATCTTTCGAGGTCCCTTCCAACCCCTAAGATTCTATGATTCTATGAATGTGTGCTTGCAGCCCAGAAAGGCAATCGTGTCCTGGGATGCATCAAAAGAATCCTGGCCAGCAGGTCAAGGGTGGTGATTCTGCCTCTCTACTCCACTCTCGTGAGACCCTACCTGAAGTACTGTGTCCAGTTCTGGAGACCCCAACACAGGAAGGACATGGAGTTGTTGGAGAGGGTCCAGAGAAGGGCCACAAAGATTATCATAGGGCTGGAGCACCTCTCCTGTGGAGACAGGCTGAGAGAGTCGGGGTTTTTCAGCCTGGAGAAGACTCCAGGGAGACCTTATAGTGGCCCTCCAGTACCTGAAAGGGGCTACAGGAAAGCTGGGGAGGGGCTTTTTATAAGGGCATATGGTGATAGGACAAGTGATAATGGCTATTAGCAGAAAGACAGTAGATTTAGACTAGATATTAGGAAGAAACTATTTTCTGTGGGGGCTGTGTGACACTGGAACAGGTTGCCCAAGGAGATTGTAGAAAGCCCTATCCCTGGAAGTGTTCAAGGCCAGGTTGGATGAAGCAACTTGGTCTAGTGGAAGGTGTCCCTCCCCATGCAGGAGGTTTGGAACTAGATGATCCTAGATGGTCACTTCCAACCCAAACCATTCTATGAGTCTGTGATTCTGTAACTTCACATTTAAATTGCTGTCTTGCATGATCATAAGCAAACACTTGGAAAGACTTTCAGATGGAAAAGCTGGGGTCTTCTGTTCTCTGCATCCCTCAGACAACTAAATGCTTGGTTGCCCTGAGCATGAAATGATGCAAACATGTTGAGTTTAATTTGTCTTTGTGTATTTTGTGCTCATTATTCCAGAGATCATTTTCTTTATGGTGACCAAGGTCAGGAAAAGGGTGGAGTCTGTCCCTCACTAATGAGACCATCCTTCTCTGGATAAAACTGACAGAACCATAACACAGGGTGACCCTTGGTCCCCAGGGTGGGGGTTTTTGAGAGGTTTTTAAATCATTGTAAAGAATACTCATTTTCTTCCATGCATTATAATAAAAATAACCAGTATTTTATATTGACAGTCATTGTAAAATATTCCAATCAATTGTTTTGAAATAGGCTATTGAATATACAAAGTAAAATAATTCATAATGAGAAGACAACATTTATCATAGCAAGACATCAGCCTCTGAGCCCCTTTACTCTGTTGTGCTTTGTTGAGGATCACTTACAGCTAACTTTTTATTGAAAGAAACAAATATTTGGTAGAAATCCTTGGCAGAAGTTCATTTTTTTACAAAAAAACACAATTTCTAAAACTAAAAAAGGCCTTTCCAAAATAATATTATTCACAAAACAACATTTTTTTGAGGAACAAAAAAAGACAAGAAAATTTTTATTATTATTCCAGTGATTTCTGGGTACTGGATTTGATTGAGATATTTATTTAATGAAATATAATAAGATTGGCATCTGCTAGAGGGAAATGATGACTTTGCAAATATCTTAGCCTTGCTGTTTGCTTAAATGGATTACCTGAAAGTGGCCATTTTGGGAAAAAGAAGCAACTGGCTGTTAAGCCTGTTAACCCAGGTTGACTAAGAAGCAAAAGTATATCTTAAACATTGATAGAAATTTTTTTCTCCTCATCATAGCATGAATTCACTGTTTTTCTCTTCAGGAAGGCAGTGGGAGCCAACTGAATTATTAATTGCATGCTGAAATGATGCTTCAAGGGGCTAGTTTACTTTCATGTTTCAGAAGACCTACTGAAGACTATTTCATTTTTACTTATTTGAAAGTTGGTTTTATAGTTCAGTTTAACAAAATCAATTGCCTACAACAGTACTGAGTACAGAACAAAATTATCTTCATGCCAGTGAAAGAAGATTTTTGATACAAGTAAGATGCAGTTTTTTGACCACTTCCTCATACTGAAATCCGTCTTACCTCTGTGAATTGTTTCAATAGAGTTAGGGTATTAAGTGGTAAGACATATAGAAGGCAAATTTATACTAATTAGTTTTTGCCCCAGAAAAATTTGACAAAGGCAATCAGTATGATTATAAAGTGTTGAACAGTTTTTGCTGCACTAAGGCACAGTAAATGTCACTTCCCACTTCGTTAATGTCTATTCTTCAGTTTATCATGCTTTTTGGCTAACATGCTAAAATGCTCCTAAGGATGTACTATTTGAGGTTTCTACTGTGGCTGTTTGATGTTCCTTTGTTTGGTGTTTTTTGTTGGTATGGTTTGGTTTATTTTGCATATTTGGATTTGTGTGTATAGATCAATCCTGCAAGGTGGAGAGCAACCCTGCTACAGCACCTCTAAAAACTATTATGTGAAGCTATTCAAGCTGTCTTGGGAAATGTAGTGCAGTGGAAGACTGGTGAGTGAAAGTGAGCACAAGTGAGCACTAAAGTCTTTGAAATATAATTTCCAGGAGGTACTGATGGAGCTTTTATAAAGAGTCCTACGTAGTTACAGTTTTGAGACAACCACAAAACAGTGTCATGAAACATTTTACAGTCCTGAAAGGGTCAAGAATCAAACCCCGTAAGTGTTGCTGTTTTCTCTTGAAGAACTTTTCAATTGAGGAAATTCCAAAGTGAAATTATACGAAAAGCCAGATGACGATTTATTACATAGACAAACACAGACAATAGATAAAAATCAAGACATGAAATAGAGCCAAATTACAGACAAAGGGTTCCCGAGCATCTCTGCTGTGCATATCCCCACCCATGCATTTATTTCTCCTATTTCTCAGGTTTGGGGTGTGCTCAGGTATGTTGTGCCTGTGAATCCTGTTCCTGAACATCCATTAGAGGGAAACACTGGCTTTGCGCAGAGCATACTGAAAGATTTTTTAGCTGGCTAAACTAACAAAAGTCTCTGATGAAAGCAGCATGAAAATGGAAGTGGGAAAAGTAGCTGGGTCCTCCATTGCTCCTAGGAGCTTTGTTATATAGTAGCCCTGGCAATGAAGTGTTCAGATTCAGTTTTCAGCTGTGGTGCCCTGCTCATGATTCTGAAACCTGCTTCTCCATCTCTGGAGACTTTCAATACCTGTCTGGATGCCTTTCTGAGTGATCTACCCTAGTTTATTGTCCTGCTCTGGCAGGGGGATTGGGCTCGATGATCTTTGGAGGTCCCTTCCAACCCCTTACATTCTGTGATTATATGATGCTGGGATTTTTTCTGCTGTGCCCTCTATGTTCATCCCTGTTTTAGCAATCTCAGACTTACACACTTTCAGAAGGTACTTCCTACCTTCCTACATTCATATGTATTAAGGCCTGTCATCCTCATGTTGTCCTATGAAGGACAGTAGCAGATGAAATGAAGAAGACACACACTTTATATAAAGATGCAAACTCTTATAGACAGTCCATGCATAGACTAGGATTTCAAGAGTGCCACCAAGTTCCAAAATGTCCATACTTGAACTTCTTCCTGAAATCCAGCCAAGCCAGGGTTAAGCACTATCCTCCTCTACACCATCTGATACAAGGGCTGACTTACATTCTTCTCTTTAGAATTTTCTGTTGGGTGCCTTAGAGTGGTCCCTGCTAATACCCAAGCTTGTGAGTCCCCTCCCTTGGAGCACAGCAATAGAACAATGGATCATTTCCTGTATCATGCTGTACTGAAGAATATTGCATCACAAAGGGCTATGACCACACTATGCATCAAACCCAAGTCAGTATTGCCCCTCTTTTGCTCTGGTAGCTCCTTCCATGGCTAGTACTGCAACGAAACCTGTGCAAGAAGGCCAGAGAGGGACTGAAGTTCTCAGCAGCACAGTTATACTGCTGCCACAGCATTTGTTGACAATTTGTCAGCTATGTATGGTCACAAAGTCGTCTGCCATACATCTGCACTCTAGAGACACTTTCCCTAAAACCGTCAGTGCGTATGAAAAACTTGTTTCACTGCAGCAGCGGATGCAATACACTAGGAGGAATCATGCTGTGAAGAGAACATCTCTGTTGGTAACTACCTGTGGAGGACATTCTGTACAGAAATGGGAATAAAAAATATAGCAGGGGAAAGGGCGTGCTTTGGGTTTTGGTGTCGAAATGCAATGTCATTTCTAAAAATTGCTGCAGTTATGGGGAGATGCTTGCTATTTACATGTGTACAAGGAGGACAGGTAGGAAAACCCAGCAGGCTTTTTAAAAGAGGATGACTGCTCATTTAGCTGGAACCAGGTTACTGGTATTCATAAAGCAAAATGCGTCAAAAACAAACAGTTAAAAAGACTCCACTCTGCAAGTAATTGTAAGCTGGTATTTATATAGGTTATGCATGTTCATATACTGACTTTTGCTTGGTCTACCGGCCAAATTTAGGACTATGTTTAATTCCTAAAATGTACCACCAAATGTGTTGTAAGTGCAGATTTTAACATAGATGTAAGTGCTACAGCATATACTGGTTTTAAATGAGCTATCAGAACTTTTAAGTCTTGAATGCTACTCTTGGAAAAGAAAACATTTCCCTACTGTGGCATCAGGGAGGGTTAAATTATTGCCAGTTTATGCTACAATACAGATCACTGTTTAGATCTTTCATTTATGTTTCTGCTGTATTGATTTTTCACATTGCTACCACTAGAGCTTGCTGCAATGCAATCAGATAGACTTGAAGGTATTCATTTCAAATCACTGAGCAATATAGATATAAAAGTTCCCATCCTGTAACTTGTAATCCCCAAATTAAAAGAAGGATTTTAATGGGTAAGGAAAGTAAATTTTATAGTGGCCATCAGATAATTATATAGGGCTGCTGTTAGGCATTTCTCAGTATTTGCTTTGAGAATCCTATTAGTCCAAACTTATGAGACAAGCTGGGGCACACTTATTCCATCATACTATTCCATATTCCATCATACTATGTCATGCTGTTGAAATGCAATTATTTAATGAAATCAGGTATTTTGGGCTGGGCTTTAATTTTAAAAGAGCAGGGACAAAGTTTCAACAATGTCAAAATAACTCATTTTGATATTTTTGATGAAAGCTTTTCAGTTTTTACTTGGCAAAGCTGTTTTCAATTAAAAAACCTCTTTTGTTTTATACCTTGTTTACATTTCGAGCACTAAAATATAATTATTTTAATTACTAGAAAAATTTATCTCTTTCTATTCTACCTCTCCTGGATTTCATTTTTCCAGATGTAAATTTGAAAAGTTCAGTTTCCTTACTAGCTGGAACTAAGCCATATTTCAAAATCTATAGATTACTGGCAGTCTTCTGTCATTCACCCGGCTCCTCCTTCAGTAAAATTTGTTAAGTCATTAAATGACAAAAATGAGATCTCAAAAAATGAGATTATTTTCTCATTGACACGGAAGATTTGCTTTCTGAATCTGAATACAAAGTTTATGAAGTTACATGCCACTTCAGTTTGGAAGGAAAGACACCAGTGAAATCAGAGGTGGAAAGGCATTATTATGACAGTGTCCTTTTGTGAATGAAGCATTTTTTGAGAATTCCATCTTTTGTTGTTTTGTTCACTCTTGTTGTCAGGGGTGGGAACTCAGGATCATTCAGTCAGATGCTGATTTCAGATCCTAATGACTAAAGCCAACAAAGTTCTCCCTTACTTTCTTCCTTTGTTTGAGTAAAAGTACATGTCCAGCACACACTTTTGTGAGCAGCTTTTGAAGGAATATTAAATGTAAGAGAAAGTAAAAATGGAAGCTTGTTCCAAGTGAGAACATGATAGGAACCTTCATTTTGCTCCTGTTTTGAAGACAGCAGTGTGAAAAGCTGAAAAAAAGGTGAAATATATGAAAATTACAGTGCAAAAAAGGGATAATTTTTCTATGTTGAGTGAAGTGCTGGTCTGTTAGAGAAACTGACCTGAAGAGTCAAAACCAGGAGAAAACGAAATTGCAAAATCTCCACACAGAAAGGAGGACCCAGTCCAGGGATGTTAGGAAATAGCTGGAGGACTTACTACAGGGGATACTTTCTTCTGCTTTCCCTTCTATGTGCTCTTCCCAGCCTCCCTTGCACTGTTCATTTCTGCATGATACATGGACTTCATGTCTTCTTTTCTTGCTCCTCATAATGCCATTGCACATCCTGGCCATCCTGGTTTTTTTTGCCAGTGCTTTTGTGACTCTCTGCAGTTGTCGTGAGCTCCCCAAGTGCTTCAAGCAGGGATCATGGCAACAGAGTTTTCCTCAAGCAGCCCAGAATTACTTTGCTCTTCACTGCATATTCCTTCAAAAGTTCTTCCATGTCCTCTTGTCCCCAAGACCCTTCTTTCAGTCTTACTATTTTCTGAGTATCTCTTGAAATGTTCCATCAAAAGAATGAAATATTTTTTCTTAGATTCCAATAGGTCTAGGATTACTTTCTTTTCAACTAAGAGCTCTAAGGAAATTACCGGTTTTACTCTTAATACTATTAGTTCAGTCTCTGTACATTCTTTTTTTTACTGCTTCTCTTTCTTCTTCAGTCATTGACCTTTATACAGTGTTGACTTGAGGTTCTAGAGACACAATCTTTGTGTTTTTTTCTTTTTTCTTTTCTTTTCTTTTCTTTTTTTTTTTTTTTTTTTTTTTTTTTTTTTTTTTTTTCTGATGATCAGCTCCCCATAGAGTACTACATGGAAAACACAGTTAAGTACCCTGCAATATTCTGGTCATTTTATTAATTTATTTGTAATACCTATAAGTAAATACAATACTTAAGACATTATTTCAGTAGGAATATAATTAACCTTACAGAATGTTAGTTAAGAGGATGCATTGTTTGATAGGAATGTGAAAGAAAACACCTTTCAAATATAGAATCCTGTTAGATTTCCTAATATTTATGCTTGGTTGTCCTTTTCTTATCTGAGCATAACCTCCATGTATATCTTAAAGCACTTAGAAAAGTATGTTAGATGTATACATCAGCAATACAGTAATTTTTTCTTTTTTACAGTCATCAGAGCCAAAATGACACAATTTCCCCCCCCCCCATTTTTTTTTTTTTTTTCCCAGGCATCTTGCACGTCACCTACTGTGTGTTATTTGTGATCTACCACGGATGTACAGAAAAAGAGACACCAAAGAGAGTTGTCAAGGGATGTATTTAGCATTACTTTAAAATAACTGCTTCCTTTGCTTGTTCTTTTTTATATGATATAGAGTCTTATAAAAGGAAATCAGGCTACAAAAACAGGATATATGGGTGAAAGAATTACTTTCCTGATTCAGAAAATGTAGGATGATGAAAATATTGAACTATATCTAGCAGACTTCTTCACTCTGATTGTAAAAAGTATTCCACAGTCTTAATGAATATCTCATCCTAACTCTGTACATGCAAGGCTGAACACAGGCAGAACTAAACTGATCACCTCATATGATTATTTTTTCACATCCTTGCTGCGTAGGATAGTGTATGACAGTGTGCTAGAAAGTTGGAGATATTCAGATGGGTGCTCTTTACAATGCAGAAAACGATTTTTAATTATTCTTATGGAAAGGAAAAAACGTTTTGAGAGGTGGCCATTGAATTTTAAAGCACTATATATTAAATGAAAGACTCACAAAATGTTTTTTCTGAGACTGAAATGCATTAATCCGTGGATTTTTCCTTTGATCACTAAAAATCAATGGCACCACTGCTCTGTGTTTTCTATATACACACTCCAGCAGTATCTGCTTTTACCCATTTCATTAATGTAGATGGATCTTTTAAGTGATATTTCAGTATTTCTGAGATTCAGCTTGTATTTTTTTGGTGGGCTTATAATGAATTTTTATGTTGTAGAGTGTTGTCAATGGAAACGGACTACAGCAGCCTTGTGTCACATGGCAGGATTTTTCCCGTTCCCTACGATGTGGTTTCCTTTCTCTACTGAAAGAAGTCCTCTTCAGAGAAGAGTGAACACTGTGCTCACAGAACATCTTTCGCTCTTTCAATTTCAATGTACCATCTATGGAAGTAATTTTGGTTGTGCAAGGGTGTACCACTAGGAGTATTCTGGACCTCTGCTTCGAAGTAGAAATTGTAATCTTATCTGTAAAAAAATAGGCTGATTCACATAATTTTGTTTGTATGTGAAACCAAACTGCCAGGCGACAGATGAGAGCTATATTTAAATTGTGATATTTCAATATCTTCTCACGATTTATTTTTTATTTATTTATGGGCCTTTTTGATTCTAAATTATTCATGATTAAAAATACAAATATAATAAGAAATGAATTTTTGTGTGTGTGTGTTATTATAATAAAAAAAGGTTCAGTAGATGCATTGTAATTTTTTCCATACTCTAGAGTCATTAAAATTTTCAGACCTTTGGGTTTTTGTTCCTATTAAGCATGAGTTCTCTTTGAAATTTCAAAATGTTTAATTAGGCTGAAAACTATTTTCATACCGGTTCCAGCATCAAATTTACACTGTGGACATCAGCAGTTCATATTTATTTTCTGGTATTTAATAATGTTTTTTCAAAAAAATAATAAAAATATGAATACAATATTCCTTCCCCCCATTATTTCCTCTTGTATTTCATGAAAACAAAGTTGTTTTTTTTCTTCTAAAGTTCTATCGAGTTGACAATCTATCCTATGGTTATTTCTATCTATGCTCTCCATCACTTTTCTCTTCACAGTTCTGAGCCTGGTCATGAACTGATAAATTTATTCCCCTTCCCAAATAATGGAGAGCAAATATAGAGAGAATTCTGATGTCTTGGGGCAACATTCACTTCATGTGGCTTTCCCAGATTGCTTCTTTTATTTCCAGTAACTGAGAAGATGGCAGATTCTTCTTACAAATTTAAAGGGAACTAAGAAGAGTAGCCTAGCTTTTCAACTTGATATTCTGTATTAATGACATGAAACTGCTCTGTTTCATTTAAAAAATGCAAGGGCATTTTTTAATTCCTCCCACATATTTTTCTTCTGGAAGAGAGTAAGTCATTGCAGCCTTTTAACAATGCAGTTGAGTACCCCTTATTAAAGGAAATAGACAACTCTCTGTTTCTTGAGAATAATGCTGAGAATAAGTTCCCTAAAAAAGCCTCAACTGTCTAATTTTGCATGAGTTTCCTTTGCATCAACCAGAAGAATGATGCAATATTATGCAGTTTGATACAGTAACATTGAGGCAACCTGTTTTCTGCCTTCCCAAGGCACCAGCCCTGCAGCTGGAGACTCATCCCCTTTGGTGATGGAGCTGTTGTGGTTTGAAGGAGATGTCCTTCTCCTGCTGCCATCTCGTGATCCTCTTCCTCCTTCTGCAGCTTGAGGTCTGGCAGAATGCTTTATTTAGGCTTGACTATATTTTAGTTCATTTCCCTTGGCTTTTTTGACTTTTTTATGCCCTTATTTACCTTCTCTAACCTCTGCACAAGACACCCCATCACTGTGTATGTGACAAGCAATCATTCACTTTCAAACTGATTGCAGAATAGTTTTACTCAAAACGACAAAGCTCATCTCTTTGGCCATACCATCTGCTCTTAAATTTGAATATGCTCCCTAGTGATTTACACTGAATCTGCCAATATTAGACTGTATGTCACTAAAGCGGGGCCTTTGTTTCCCTGACTGGTTTTAATTTTAATTTGAAATTGGTAGCTGGAAATAATGGATAGTTTAACTCTTGGACTTTTTGATCCTCTGGGTGAAGTTTCACATTGTTTCTTTTCTCCTAGATGTTTTTATAAAAGTTTGGGGAAGAGAATCTCAAGACTGTCCTAGCAGACATGCTCAGGATACAGTAATGAGAAGTGCACTGCAAGCCCAGAATCCTAATTCAGGAACTGAGTACAACATTCTGACCCTGAACAATATGGACAGCTTGATATGACACAGGAGTTATATTTTAAATAAGATTTTGGTGGTAATCCACTCCCACAATTTTGTATTTTTTTTTTATTCCTACTGGAAACGAGAAAAATGACAGCATTACTCAGATTCTACAAGCTATTATATTTAACGCTTCTTTTCTTTGGGGAAGGCAAAGACTTGTGAATGATTTTTTTTATTAGCCTCCTTTATAATTTTTGCATTTGATGTCATTGATGTAAAAGCAGCAACTTTTAATCTTTGCCATGACATGTGCATCTTATAAGCCTCAAAATAAAATTAAACCAGACAAAGGGAATATACCACTAAAAAGTGGAAAAGCACTACTGCTTGCACCACATGGAGAGAGACTGAAAGAGACCACACACATTTTTCCATAGATGACCAGGTCACACAACTTCTTCTCAAGGGATGTAATGATGTGGAAAGGCAAATAATCTTAAAAGCCTTGTTTGCCATGTCTCCCAGAGATCTTGAAGTGAGATTGGTTCATACCTCATTTTAATAATAAATCTTCTTTTAATGAACATTTTAAGTGAATGTTAACTAAAGGTATACAAGTGTGTATTCAGGCAGAAATACCTATGTAACTGTTGTATTCACATTAGTATTTTACTCACATTTAGTGTCCAGTAGACCTTTAAGGAGTGCTTGGTAGGTTAGCAGGTAAGTATAAACTTTGCCTATTACAGCCTGAAAGGTACTTGCAATGTCATGTCAAACCCAAGTCTTATAAACAACAGTCCTGCCACTTGACACATTTAAAAACTATGTCAGAATAAAAATTATGACAAATTTCTCAAAATTAGACTTTTGTGTTGTAGATTTTTAGACCATTAAAAGTGATTGATAGTAACTTTCTGAAACTTTCCCTGTAATGCACAGGAAGGGGCTACCTAAGACCACTTTAGTGAATCTGAGGCCTTTTAAAAACAAATGGCATTTTGTCAGTACAAAAATTAAGTGTGCCACAGAGAAAAAGTAACTGGCCAGTGTGTATTTTACATCAGAATAATAAATTAAGGTCTGTGATTAAAATGGCCTTGTATTATAAACTCTATTATGGACTGGGCTGTTCAGATTAAACTGCAGTCCACAACAGCTACAAGCTCCTTTAAAAGAAATTTGTGAAAGCCAAACTTTTTCCTAGAAAGAATACTGGATACCAGATACTGATCCTCGCTGTGAAATCTGAGCCTATGCCAAACCCACTCTGGTCAGTACATTTGGTCTCTGAGACCTTGTATCTTCAGACATGGATTGTGTGTGGCTCCTGATCAATTCTGGAATAAGGAACAAAACATCACAGGCAGTGCTGGACTTCTGAAATATGGACTTCTGAGCTGCTCTTGGCTGAAAAGGCAGCTCATGAGTTTAATGAAATATTGTCATACATCAGTTTACCCTTTGGATTATTCAGTGCTGTGTGGCAGTTCCAGCAACAATGTGGAGACTGACTAGCAGCAGTGGAAAGTACAGTGGAATCCTATTTTTTCTGATGCAGTTCAGGACATATTATATAGACGGATCTCAAGCTCTCTGGAGCAAAGCTCTCTGCATTTTCCTCTATTCCCAGCATGTCAGGGAGCACTGTAGCCCACTGATACAGTCACTTGAAATGCAGCTGTCTCATTCCTACTGTAGGCAATTAGCTGGGAAAGGTGACATGGAAGGACAAGGTGAAGCAACTTTAATGAATACTTTCTCAGACAGAAAGGTTCTCAGGCCAGAAGTGATTATGATGATAATCTATTCTGAACTTCTATAAAGCACAGGACACAGTATTTAATTCAGAGAATCTTACAATAAGACCAATACTTAACAACAGATTTAACAAAATGTCAAAACTTGAGATTTCTAAAAGATACTCAACTCTCTAAGCTCAGAAGAAGTACACACAAGATCCTCAAAGTATGCTGTTATATTTTAGCAACAGATATTCCTTTTATGTTCTAATTGAAGCTGGCATATGCTTCTGGCACTTTGAATAACATTCCCTTCCATATCATTCAAGCCTGGCACAGAACAATGCCATTCTCTTTCTCATTTCAGACAGTTTTTAGATATTTTTTTCTTCAATAGATAATAAATAAAGTGAATACATTTAATAAGAATTATGTCCTGAACAGGTGCAGATAATAGCTAAGTAAAACAACCCTTTTGCTGTTCTCAGTAGTCTAGTCAGTAGTGACCCATTTGAGATCCGGTAGAAAGTAAGACCGACATCCATATTCCTGGCAGAGTTAAGCATAACTTGTTAACCTAAAATCTGGACAAAATAAAAATATAATACATGGTATTTCTGTGCTTTTAAAAACTTTTTAAAAGGTTTTGTTTCTGTTCAAGTTACTTGTATCACATCTCTCATTTGAGCAATAAGATTCTTTGACATGGTTTGGATCTTTCCATTCCCTGAGTCATGACTGTCCTTCAATCTCTGGAAGGATTGTTTTGAATTGAAGTTGACATCAAAGTAATTTGTCTTTACAAATATAAAGTCCCTTCCTTCCTCTTACATCAGGTATGTGCCCAGAAAGCATTTGCCATTTGGGTTTTGTGGGTAGGATACAACATATGTCCAATTAATTGGCTGCTTTTGTCAAAAGAAGAATATTTAATCATAAAGGCAAAAGGCTTTTGTTCTCTGCAGAGAACAAGTCGTGCTAAATGAAGCTGCCCCTTCTCTTACCACATCATACACCAGCTTAAAATGTGTCTTTCCTTATTAACGGAACAGCAATTAAGGCAAGAAACCTTGAGTTTTAGAACTATACAAGAAAGGATAATGACCTCTATAGTACTGTACTGCATTATACCACCTTTGGTCTATGTAACATACGTCCTTCCCATTCTCATCTGGACCCTTTTATGACTTGCCCTTTCCTGGATCTCTCAAATTATGTACTTCATGGGTTATGTCTTGTTAACCTCTCTGTTCTCCTTAAGTCTATCAATGTATGTAGATATAGTCTGTTGTCATGAAGCACTCTGTATCACCCTTTCAACCCTTGGCCTTCTTTTTTTTTTTTGGAACCCTTTTTGGCCTTGAGCATCCTCCTTCTTAACCTTGACTTTACGACCTTATAGTCTTTCAAAACCTGCTCTTCAAATACAACATTAGTTTTTTTCCCATTTTGTAGTATAAGTTTTAGGTTTCTTCTGGAAACTAAATGTTCAGGGATTTTTTATGACATTATTGTAAAAGTGATTTTTTATTTTGCACATTTTTATTGTTGTGCTTGGCCATCATATCTACAGCATATGATGAACTAGACTCTCAAAAAAGGTGCCTAAATATTTACCATGAAATCATGAAACTAAGTAGCACATATTCAGAAATCCTAGGTCATCTGCAATTTACTCTGCTCCCAGTGACAATACTGGGCTTCAGATATTGGGCATTGGTATTTGCATACCTAAGACAGGATTCATTTCACCAACATTCATATAAATCTCGTGTGTCCAGATAAAGCCAGTCACCTGACATCTATCTATGGCCATTAAAGAAAGAAGAGAATTGCTTCATCCTAAAATAGGTTCTGACTGACAGAAGCTGGGTCTTCTTTTCTCTAGTGGGAGCAATTAGGACACATGGGTGTTCAGTTGAACTGAGCTGTTTGCATGCTAGTTAACAAAACCAGGTAAAAGGAATTACATTGCCGGTGCAGAAAATGATAATTCTATTTTGCTTAAGAATCATTATTAACCTAAGCTGATTTGCACACTTCATTTTGTCTTTTTCAGAATTTCTTCTAAACTATCAGGACATATCCAGATCAATATTAATGTCAATGTATCAGCTAGCATATACCACTTTCTCTGTGCAAAGCAAATACTCTTACTAAATTAACAGTTCACATTGTGTATCTTGAAGGTTGTTTTATGTGTGATGAATCTTATGTACAGTCAGTGATGCAAGTTTAAGAGCAGATCTTCATAGCAAAAATGTCCTTGGCATCTCTGCCTCATGGAAGAGTTCAATAGCATCCTTTTATGTAGCCTGAGCTTTCTTGAATAAACAAATCCTCTGCGTAAAAATCCATGAGAGATTGTGCAAAGCAGCACATGTACATGACAGTGAGCCTAGTTTATATCACATAGTTAGCAGAGTTATTGAAATTCTGTTAAGCATACATGGTTTTGTCAATTTTATCAAAATACTAATCAGTTTTTTCTCTCACACATTACCAAAGATTATTTTAAGCACAAAAATTCAGTGAATATTTGTATAGTAAGAGTGAGCATATGGCTGGTAATCTGAAAATGAGGAACTGTTAGTGAAACTTTATTTTCAGGGTTTAAATTTGAGGGTGCTCTATATTGTTTCTTACCTGTGCCCCTTGCAGAATTGTGACTTTGCTGCTGGGAAGTGTGCATTTGAAATGTGTAAAAGGCAGCTGTAATACTTCTCATAGTATAGGTATAAACAGGCTTCTTATCCTGACAGATAAATAGATAATGAGAATAAGAAGCTACTGTGATAGTTTTGGATCATAGTAGCTTCTTTTTATCTAAAAAAATTACAACAGCTGATGCTCATAATGTCATGAGTTTATAATGGAAATACAAGACTAGAACTAAAATTATACAGAGGCAATGTAGTCAGAGATGCAGTGCAAAAGATAAACAATATTTAAAGATACTCAATATTTTGAGGAGACAAACTGGCATTATAAGTCTTTGATTGCTAGAAACAACACAGAGACATTTGTACTTCTATTCACCCTGGCTTGGAGGATTTAATATTTAAAAATCAGGACGCCAGAGGCAGGGATACTGGGATGATTAAAATCCTTAAGTCCACTTCATTAACAATGACTAATATTGCATATATATCTAGCATACTATGGGAGCTAGGCAATGCCTGTGCCCAAACTTCCATCACGTGCACCAGCTACACCCAAATCTGAACAGCAAAGCTTAAGGGAGCCTCACTGGGAGCTCCCAGTAGCTCACTGCTGAGTTGAGTTCCCAGGTTGTGAAAGAGAACTATGTTTGGAGTTGGTCTTGGGAGGGGCAGACTCAGGGTCCAAAGGTGCAGTTGGCAAGACGATGTAAGCTGGTGATTTTTGTACCTCAGCCTGCCACTATGAAAAACTCTGCATGGAAAAGAAAATAAACTCCATTTTACCCAACTCTGTGATGCAGCTGACGCAAGTGGGTGAAACAGGAAGGCTTAAGGACTGGGGCTTTGGTTAAATATATAGATAAAAAAAGGCAAAAAGACGTGGCTGGAAGGAATAACTCCTCCTCAGAGAAAAAAAAAAACCAAACACGTCATGTTGTATATAGAGCAGTCATGGGCTGTTTTACCTTGGTCTGAAACAGTAGTAACTTTGGGACTGGATTTTTGAAGTTTCCCAGCTTTAAGGGATCTATCTAAGACACAAAATACTTTGGCTAAAGAAGTGGTGAGTTTGATAGCAAATGCTCTGTGATACTCAATGGAATACCTATTTTCACCAACAGCATCGACTTTGAAGATTAAATAACGCTGATCACCTCTCCAGAGTGATTTGACAATTTATCTTAGTTAATTGGGCTTCAGTTAAGGTTGAGGGACTTAGCTTGGCCTAGTGTCCATCTAGACCAGAGAAGCCAACAAAACATAATTTAGAAATAAATGTAGAGACTCCAATTTAGCTTTCATGGAGGTCATGCATGATTTGTTTTGACTTAGCTTTAGTTTCTCACAATTTTGCGCTAAAAATGCAGTAACATTACATTCAAACGTTCATAAATAAACTTTCAAAAGAGACATCTAGATGTCCTCTGTCAGTTTTGGAGGATGACTTGAATATTTGGGAATATTTTATATAAATTAAATAACACCTTTCCCCTGGTTCTGAAGGTGTTCTAAAGGAAGCTTTATGTTTCCATATTTTTTAAAGTTTTATCTATATGTAATATATCCTTGAGTCTATACTTTAATCCAAACTCTTCTTCCTTCCCTCTGTTCTCCATTACTCCTCCCAATGCCTCACAACCTAAACAGTAACAACAAAAGTGAAAACTCATTTGCTCTATCATTCTTTCTGTTTCTTTCAATGGTGATGTTTAGAACCTGTGAGCACATTAAGAAACAGTTATGAAGAGGTAGACTAATGCCTCCCAAGATGATCAACAGAATCCTATCGATTACAGAGGGCTTCCAGCCAAGAATTTGATGATAGAAGTGAATGATGACCTGCAGGAATTTTTGAGCAATAACAGTGGTTATGATTTCGCTTGGGAAGGACTGTTTGGAAGAATATATGTGACTTAAAGACTGATCAATCTTTGCCTGTCAAAATGATTTTACAATGGAAGATGAGTTTTGGAAATTATCTGAATTTGTGCTTACTGCAGGAAATTACAGTTTTGCCTTGTGGGACATGTACTCTGGCTTTGCAGCCTTGTCCAGACTTCTCTGCCAGATTTCATACCTTCTTCAGGTACTACTGGGTTCTACTTATTGTTAGGGCAGTGCTGCACCACCAGTATCATGGCCAAATAAAGTCATTCTTATTTCAATTTAAATATATTTTAAAATTCAGGATCAGAGAGTCCTTCAGTAATGCTAATCTGTGACTAGTTTGACCTTCTGTTAAGGAAAGCTGAGTGCTCATGAATTACTGCATTTCCAGCTAGACCACTGGGTTCTCAGAAGCTCTGTGTCACAATTTAACTCAGGATGGGCAATTAAACGAGTGACAATAATGCCCTTGATCCCCTCCTCCTGCCCCCAGGCAGGGAAAGGACAGAGAGAATAAGGAGAGAGCCTTCCAGACTAAAAAATAAACTAGACAGCTTTAATTAAATACTAATGATAAAACAAAATGTGTACACAATTATGTGCAGGAATGTGCAAAAGCCTATTGCTTCCCCTCTCCCCCAGCACCTCCTGTGGCATCTCCAGAGCTGTGAGCAGTTCTGAAATGTCCCAGAGCTGCCGGAGAGAGCAGCAGAGCAGACAGGAGCTGAGGGGAGAGTTGTGAGGGTCAGGAATGCATGGACCTGGGGATCAAAGGAGATGGACAGATGGAGTCCTTCCTGGATGCCGGCTGTAGATGGAAGAGAAGAGAAGAAGGGGCTTGAATTCTGCGATCCCTGAATTTACACCATGTGGCATATATATATACATGGATGGAATATTTTTGTTGGCCAATTTTGCCATCCGTCTAGTCCACTCCTCCCCACAGGAGGGCTGTGGATACAGTTCTTCTGCTCCTTTAGTGTCCAAAGCAGCAGATTCAACAAGCAGAGAAAGGTGTCCTGGGTCTCTCACCAGTAACTATAAACATTCAGGCCTTTCCACCAGCTGGAAAACTTGCTGCTATTTTCAGCAGCTGTGCTGCCTAAAAGAGAGTTCACTGAATGAAAAAAAAAAAAATCAGTAAAAAGAAAATTGGCTTCATCCTGGCTAAAACTGGGACACTCTGAAAAGCCAAGCTCTTCCATATATGACCTGTAGAAAAACAGGACCCTAAGGTTAGATTTTTTAAGATAAAAGTACTTAAAATATTCTTAGCATTGACTTTCAACCATCACATTGACCTTCAAATTCATATTTAGGTACTGAAATTAATGCTTTGATTTTCACAGTTCTTTTCTTTGACCTATACTGCAGCTGCTTATTGATCATCCTTTTTGAAAAGCAAAGCTTTTTATTTAGATCCTAAAGGTAGCTTTAAGACCTCAGATTATTCTCTTCTTGCTGGTATCAGTTTAACTGATACTAGAAACCATGCTAACTGATACCAGTACTTCACTAAGGGCAAATCGTGCCTGCCCAATTTGTTGGCCTTCTATGATAAGGCTACAGAGATGGTGGGTAGTGGCAGAGCAGCTGATATCATCTACTTGGATTTGTGCAAAGCATTTGACACTGTCCCAAACAGCATCCTGGTCTCCAAGCTGACAAGACATGGATCTGACAGATGGATCACTTGGTGGATAAGTAATCGGCTGGATGGCTGCACGCAGAGTTGTGGTCAGTGGCTCAATGTCCCAGTGGAGGCAGGTGTCAAGTGATGTACCTCAGGGGTCAGTATTAGGACCAGTGGTGTTCAACATCTTTGTTGCCGACATAGACAGTGGGATTGAGTGTATCCTCAGGAAGTTTGCTGATGATACCAAGCTGTGTGGTGTAGTTGGCACCCAAGAGGGAAGGGACACCATCCAGAGGGACCTTGACAGGCTGGAGAAGTGGGCCAGTGCCAACCTCATGAAGTTCAAGAAGACCAAGTGCAAGGTCCTGCACCTGGGTTGGCACAACCTCAGGCAGAAGTAGAGGCTGGGGGAAGAATGGCTAGAGAACAGTCCTGAGGAGAAGGACTTGGGGGTGGTAGTAGATGAGAACCTTGACAGGAGCAGCCAGTGTGCGCTGGAGCCCAGAGAGCCAGCTGCATCCTGGGCTGCATCAAAAGAAGTGTGGCCAGCAGGGCCAGGAAGGTGATTCTGCCCCTCTACTCTGCTCTGATGAGGTAGCACTTGGAGTACTGTGTACAGTTCTGGTGCCCTCAGCACAGGAAAGACATGGACCTGTTGGAGAGGGCCCAGAGAAGGGCCATGGAAGTGATCAAAGGGCTGGAGCATCTCTTCTATGAAGACAGGCTGACAGAGTTGGAGCTGTTCAGCCTAGAGAAGGGAAGATTCTGGGGAGACGTTATAGTGGTCTTCCAGTACCTGGAGGGGGTCTACAGGAAAACTGGGGAGGGGTTTTTCACCAGACAGGGCAGTGATAGGACAAGGGATAATGGTTTTATACTGAAAGAGGGGAGATTCAGGAAGAAATTATTCACTATGAGGGTAGTAAGACCTTGGAATGGGTTGCCCAAGGAGGTTTTGGATGCCCCCTCCTTGGAGGTGTTAAAGGTCAGGTTGGGTGAGGCTTTGTGCAGCCTGGTCTAGAGTGAGGTGTCCCTGCTCATAGCAGGGAAGTTGGAAGCTGATGATCTTTAAGGTCCTTTCCAACCTGAACCATTCTATGATTCTGTGATAACTCTGTGATTATATTGATTGCCAAGTATAGAGCTGGAAAGGCATACCTCCTTTGGAACACCTTTTGAACAAGAGTAAAAGTGTTATTTTCAGAGGGAGAGGAAATAATTTTGAAAGATTCATTGTGAGAAATTATAATGTAAGGTCACTCATTTACCCAGGCAGTTTTCTTTACATCTGTCAGGGGAAGAAGTCAAATATACAGATTGGAAAAACAAATGTGCTTTCTCTGAGGAGTTAAAAGAGATTTAGAGAAGACAACATGATAAATCCAAGTTTTCCTGCTGTAGCTGAAATCCTTACTGCTCTTGGCTTCCTAGCAACAGTGCCTTCTTAACTCATAACTGGAGAGAATAAATCAATCTGTCATTCATCATATAATTGATCAATTGATCAATTGGCCCTTCTTACAAGAACTGATGTATCTTTTAGCAAAGATATACAATAGCAACAGTGAGATGTAATGCAAACAATATAGAAAATGACATTTTGGGTTACGATTTTTCTGTCTTGTTCTGTTCTCTCTCTCTGCTTCCCTTAGAATACCTTGAATGATGCAGAGGCTATGGGCATCATCTAGCATCTCAATAAAATATCCCTCACTGGAAAGACAAAAGGCAAAGGAAAAATTCCTCTTTCAGCACACTGCTGCCCTCCATGTTTTCTTAGGACACTTCATTGTATCACCCACTGCTATTAATGAAAGACTATGTGACCTCCCCCTCACAGTACCTTAGAAACTAATTTTTTCAACTCCCTAGGTCTTACCAGCTAATAACCTCTCTCTCTCCATTTGAATTTCCCATCCCAGACAAGCAATTGATTATGTGTAGGTTTCCAGAATAAGTCTTTGAATGCAGATTTGCTGAGATCAAACTGTGTTTCTCCTACACCTACCTCATTTTCCCTTTCACTTTACTGATGCAACTCTGAACAATCCCATGACCCCCAGATGTCAGGAATATTAGCTTCTCTCTCTGATTTTTGAGCAGAGAAAAGTGATTTGAACTGTCTTTTCTCTCGCATCTCCTTCACGACTGCACTCTCTACTGCCTCTCTAGTCTGATTAGGGGGAAGCAAAAATCCAATTAATTTTTAAGGTGTAATTGGATTAGTTAATTGAGATGGATTGTATGAAGAAGAAATCTAGTGTATTAAACTGATGACCTGATGATGAGCTTCATCACAAACATAATTTATTAAATTTTATGCTTATACAAGATTAGGTTAGCCATTGATACATTGTTCAGTCTATTTTTTTAAATGAAAGCAGAAAATATTCTTATCAAATCCACCTTGCTTTCCATTGTTCAAATTCTAAGTCAACATAACCTTGCATTGAGCTTTCTTGTCCATTCCTGTATGCCCTTGAGAGTTCCTACCTTTTGTGTGTCCTCTCTTCAGACTGTAAGATCATCAGGTCAAGGAACTTGTCGGCATGCTTTTCTCTCCTCTATTAAAAAATGTTTGTATTTACATAGAATCATCTCTATTGCCTTTCAGATTTATCTGCAATTCAGAAAGCTGCACATAGCTGAACAATAAAAGAATGATTTGAGGATAAGGCAGATGTTTTCCTTCTTGTGGCTGTTTTTAGCAGTTTCCAGCATATGGTTAATTTACAAAAACCTCTTCTAGCTCTGAGAAGTGGTAAATCCCCCTGGCTGATGTTAGGGATAGAGACAGATGTGAAAGTGGTCAAATGAAGAACAACCTAAGGTGTGACTTGTTGTCATCTCAGGGAAGCGGGTTTAGAATATTAATTCTGGACATGACTTTACATTCTCTGTTTTTCTCAGTTCTCTTCTAATGACTATGGTGGGTTGGCCCTCTCTGGAAACCAGGAGCCCACCAAGCCACTCTATCACTCCCTTCCTCAGCAGGTTGGGTGGGGGGGAGAAATGAGATGGAGAAAAACCATGTGGGTCAAGACAAAGGTAATTTAATTAAGCAAAAGCAAAGGCCACACGTGGAAGCAAAGGAAAACAAAAGATGTGTTCTCTACTCCCCATCAGCAGGGGATGTCCAGCCACTTCCTGGGAAACAGGGCTTCCGTATGCACAGTGGTTGCTCAGGAAGAAAAAACATCATAATAATGAATACCCTCCACCTCCTCCTCCTGTCTCTTAGTGTATGTTGCTGAGACATCATACGGTATAGGATACCCTTTTAGTTAGCTTGGGTCACCTGTCCTGGCTATGTCCACTCCCAAGACCTTGCCCACCCTAGTCCTACTGATGAGTGGAGAATGTTGGAGAAACAGCCTTGATGCTGTGCCAGATCTGCTCAACAGTAGCCAAAGCACTGGTGTGTTGTCAATACCTTTCTAGCAAACAGCACGAAGCACAGCACTATGAGGGCTGCTGTGGAGAAAATTAAATCCATCTCAGCCAGTGTCAATGCAATGACTGAGCATGGTAAGAGGATTTCTACTTTAAGGTATTTAACCTCCATGTTAATAAATTCCTCTGAGATCTATACATCCAGCTATGTAAGACAAAATCTTGTCCATGGTCAGGCTTTAGGTAACATCTTTGCGTAAGAAGAAAAAAATTAGCTTTGCTTAGCACTGGTACAGGAATTTTAAACTGTGTTTTGTTGTGGAACTACTTGCAGGATGTCTTGACAACATGACAGATATGACAACTTGTCATATACGTTCAATGTTCATGCCTCAGTTTCTGTACTTTTAGGTATTTTATCTTTGAGTAAAGGACACAGTTCAACTGCATGAGCGTAGCTCTTGCAGATAGAGGTTTCAATCCAGTACTGTCTGAAAAATCTGTTTATTATTGGGGTGGTTGTGGAAGGTCTGGAAGACAGGTATCACTGTGTAATCTGCAAACACCAAAGAAAAATCATTCAGTGCTGAATGACAGATAGGAGTCTGTAGTCTCTAGTCAGACTACAGCAAGCCCCAGAGTTCAGCTTGGAGGAAAATCCATGTGAGCTATGTAATTGATTTATGACATGGTTTAGACCATAGCAACTTGATTGACTGTTTTTATTTCCTACTACTTTATAAAAATTCTATTTTGAAGAGTCACAGTGGGGAGTTTCCACTCATGGGATTTAAAAAATTATCTATGCGTGTAGGATCTTACTGAAGCCCTGGAGAAAGGTTGAAGTAAGGAAGGTTCCCCAGCAGGAGTTAATACTCTATAAGTAGTTGCTGAACAAAAAATAGTTCCAAATGTTGAATAAATTTCTTGCAGTTTATGTCTCAGCTTTCCTATGCTGCCCATGATGTTGCAGGTATCATGTCAGGGTTCTAGTGAAAGTTTAAACTTTTTCTTTGGAAAACTGAATCATGTTAATATGAATGAAGGTCCAGAATAATTTATTTAGCTTTTATTGATTTTAGAGTGAGATTTACGACTTTGTTTTTCTTTCTTCTTCTTTTTTTTTTTTTTTTTCTGAGTGATAAAGCTATATGTATAGAACAGTAAAGAGCTCAAAATGCCAAAAAATTTTTCTCAAGTCATCAATCACAGAAAATGTGCAGCAAACCCAATTTGTTACAATACAGAAAAATCAAAAGAGAAGTCAGTTTATTCACAATTTAAATATATTACATGAATTTAGAGAACCAAATAATAAATAAAGTAATTTTTGTTTTCATTGCAGTTGCAGAGCAAAAAGTCTAAAGATGTAACATCCAGTCTGGGTAGCATGTTATGCTCTAGAAAGAGATGAAAACAACCTAGCCAGCTGCAAAGATCGCTATCTATTGCAAAGATGACCTCTAAAAGGTCATCTGGAAAAACATGAAACAAGATGGAGAGAAAAAAATGTCAAAATTTCAAATCATAACGCTTCTGGAACTTGGGTCAACTCCCAGGCAATATTTTGAAGGGCTTTTTTTAAATGACTTTTAAGCTTTCTACTTTGCCTTTGATCCTAATATGGCAGCTTCTTGATCAAAGCAATATTCTAAGATAAATATAGTAATTGACTATAATTGTAGTAGCAGATGGTTGCAGCAATAACTCTACACTAATAATGGTGGTGTAATCAAATAAGGAAACAGCCCAACCTTCCCTCATTCCTCTCTGCTTTTTTTCCTTAGTGCTTGAAATTTCTCATCTTTCTAGATTTTCCTTCTCCCAAACCTTTTTCAGGGCTTCCCTTACATCTACCTTTCCCCCACTCCAAAGAAACATTGCTTTGCCTGGGGCAGTGATTACGAAGTTGATCATAGCTATGAATTGGCATCTTTCCAGGAAACATTTAATTGAATAGGAATGCCATTTCCTATGGCTATAATAATTCCAATTGTTTCTCTTCTTAATTAAATTTGGACAAGTCTTTTAGGAAGGTCAATTGTCACCAATATTAATAAAGTTAAGATCATTGCATGTGCAATGTTGCAGTTAGCTGAATCTATGCCTCTCTGCTGTGACAGAACTACAGTTCATCCCAGCACTAGGCAGTCTAAAAATCTGAAGGGAAAAACAACAACAAACAGGCTAGAGCTTCATCATAAATCAAGCGGATTTGGAAACTACACTATCCAGATCTGGACTCTGTTCACCTGACCTGCTGTCTCTAAATCTGCTATCTGCCTCAAAACTGTCTGTTTTATAAAAAGCACAAGTAAATCATACACATTGTGACCACTGAAAAAAAAGTATAAAACCCCTACTTATGTATTTGAAGTTGAGCTTTAATTTTAAAAGGATTAAGTCTAACACCTGAACTAAAAAGAAAAGTGTGTAAGTTGGGAGTAATAAAAGCTGAGCTCTAACATGTCCAGAATGAATGTTTTTACCAGAGCATTAGATTTGTTATTGTTTATTTATCAGTCTGCAGTATATGCAGTTTTCCAAATATTTCCAAAACAGAAAGAAGTCATAACATGAGAATTAGATCAACATATAGTTATGAGATAGAACCTCTGTCTCAAAACAAACCAGAATGAGAAAATCATGAAAAACTGATAGATTGGGAGAAATAATAAATGTAGCAAAAGTGACTTGGAGACTGACAGCCCAAACCGAAGTTTTTTGTAAAAAGCATTGGAAATGTGAACTGGCAGAAGGAAATCAAACTCACTCATTTAAAAGGAATTTAACAACCATACCATCCTAAGCCAGTGTTAGTTCCTTATATAGAGAATTACATCAGATGTCTTATCACATATGCCATATTTTTGAATCCAAAAAGGAACTTTCAAATCACAACATGGCAGTCTTGGAGTGGGCAGAGGATGAAGAAGAGAGAGAAGAATTCGTCCCTACTTCTTGGAATTTAATCACGTAAGAACAGTTCCCTGATGCAGACTGTTTACTGATAGAGTACCACTGAGCAAAGACAGGGGGGAGCTTTCAGCTGTTCTTCTTAGCACCCACTAGGCTACATTCTTCAGACCACTCTCATTCCCAGAGTTTGTGCCCATCAAGCAAAGCCAACCCACTTACATGAACACCATCTCATCATGGGAGACTTGCAATAATTAAAGGATGTAGGAAAACCAGAGGCAAATATGGAGCATCATTTTGCGGCTGCTAACTCAGATAGTCTAAGGAAGAATTATGGCAGTCACCATGTCTGACTAAGATCATGCTTTGTAGTGCATTCTGCCCAATAATCTTTCCACTGAACTGAGTGAAACAGAGATTATGGAATTTGGAAAAGATGTCCAGACCTTAAAAAAGCTAAGGATTTTATTCTTATCCAGATTTAGAGTCTGTGAAAGATGGATATGGGTGCTTTGTTTCTGAATCCAGATCAGTCTGTAAATGCGTCTTCTTTATCCTTTCTACCCTGCATTGTCCTTCTCCAGACAGAGTCAAATGACAGTAGATCATCTTTGGCAAATTATATGCAGGGCTTGTAATTAGAAGAAAACTTCAGAACTCAAGATTGCTTTAAACCTCTCAAGCATTTTATGAGGTACTTAAAATGAGATTAAAGCAATCATCATCAATATGCCATTTTAGTCCCTGAGAAAAATGGTCATGTTGTCAGTTTGATAACTATTCCAGTTGTTCAAGACTGCTCAGATTTAAATATATCCTTAGGAGCCACAAGCTCTTCCATATTTAGATGCAGGTCTTCTTTGCAAAAGGAACATCATCATTGTCACTTACAATAAAGCATCGATGACTATTTAGAATATGTTTTATCCTCAAGTATCAGAGTAATAACAGCACAATTTTCTTACTGATGAGCAACCAAGAACTGTACAGGAAATTTTAATTTGATTGAGACTGAAGTTTTGTGGAAGAAACTAATATCCCTTAAGTTTCTAACTAGAAAATGTGGGTAGATGTATGGACTTAGATACCTATACTGTTTTTCCACTTTCATTTGATTAATCTACATCTTTTCAAACTATTTCCATTACTTACTGCTAATGACATTTCACAGTTGTTCCAAGCAAGACTGGGAGCTGATCACGCTGGGGATTATATGAACACACAGGAAACTTGGTTACTGCTACAAAGACATGTTGATACTGAAGTCAGCTGTATCCTAGGAAAAGGCCTGGGTTCAGCAGTCAGTTCTCAGGGATGGCTACATGGCTGTGATTTTGCTGCATGGCAATAACACTTAACCATCTGCTGCTGAATCTGGCTTTCCTGAAGTGGAGACATATCCCTTGAAGACAAATAGTAGTCGAGGTTGTGAAAATAATAAATGCTACATAAGAGTCCAAGCTGATGGAAAAAAAAGAAGATAATGACTGAGACAAAGATAATATCTCATGAAAAGGTTTATGCTTAAATAGACCTAGTAGTAAGAAACCATCAATGGACACTGAGCATTTTAGCTAAGATTTCAGAGGAAAATTCCTGATAACTCTGTGTAAAGGCTGCTTGAAAGACCACACTTACAATCTTATTCTCCACTCCACCTCTGTTGAAGGAAGGGGAAGCTCTGAGGTTCCTGTAGTTGGCAAGAATCAGATGTAACTTGCTCTCAGTTGATTTACCAAGTTGATTTTTCAAACTTGAAATGAGATGGTGCAACCTTCATGCTGCTCCAAGCAAACATTGGCAAGCACCTGGCCCAGCTCCTCTGCAACAATCCTAATGGGCTGTCTGAGATCCAGGGCACATTTTCCTTCGGCAGAGAATTTCTAACCATCTTGCATTAAAAATTAGAAATGCCACAAGATATTGAAATCCTCCATGTCCATTCTCTAGCCAGGGATGCTTTCTGCTCTATGCACCCAGGCTGTCAGCCAACAGGCCTTTTCCTTACATCGAAAAATCCTGTGCCAGCTGGATTCACCAGGTCCATGGCCTCCTTGTACTATTATGGTGGCACAGCAGGCCTTTAAGGCTGGTGAGAAATTTGTCTCAAATCCCTGAGCAAAAGAGAAGGGAACTTCTCTGCAGGATTAATTTTTTAGCAGATGGTGAGATAAGTCAGTACTTAACCATTGACAATCATCGCCATTTGTTTTTATCAGAAAGGCACTTTGATGGTGAGATAATTTTAGAAAAACTTATTTCAGAGCAACTGTGAAAATAACTCCTGGTGTCATGGTATCAGAGAAGAAATATTGTCCAAGCATAACAAGCTCTTCCTTCCTTAGCCCATAGGACTATGCAAAGTTGAATCCAATGATGGTATGGGTGAATGGTTGTGTGACTGGACATGCTGCCACACCTGCCAGTGCTGTTGTTATGTGATCACCTGACACTCCTGCTAATTCTTTAGCTATTCTTAAGGCTTCACTGTAGAATTATTTTAAAAGAGCACACCAAACAGTTCAGTTAACACTGTCTGTCAACAGACAGGTGTCTTGCAAGCAATATCTCAAAAGTGTCGTTGTCACATTGTGCATTAATGATCCATACATTCACTTGTGTCACAGGACACAAAGTCTCAAGTCTCAAATTGAACCTTTTTCCATAAGTAGCTTGTGGGATCAGGAGGTTAAAAAACCTAGTTCTGAAGTTTGGAATACGTGCCTAACTATAATTTCCAAGGCTTGATATTTTGTTCTCTCATATAAAAATTTGTACTAAAACAAAAACTATACTGAAATCATATGGGTGAAAATGTGATTGCACTATATCTTCATTGGGAGGGGAGAGGGTGAGGGTGAGGAGGAAAGGTCAGTGTGCAGTGCTGTAGACTCCAAAGAACAGAATGATTCAAGAGTATTTGGTAACAACGCTTTTGGAAAAGTCTTAATCACTAGCCAGATATTGAAAGCTTGCATATTAAAGAAAAAAGGAAAATCCTTAGCAGTGTTCTCTGTGTTATTTTTAGTGACTCTTTATTCTGCAGAAGTCAATCTAGGTATCCAACAGGAATTAATTTAAACAGAAAAAAAAACAAAGGTAGTTGTTTTGTATATACACAGACTTATCCTGGACATCCAGGCTTCTTGCACCAGCCCAAAGTAATCACACTGGGAATGTGCATGAAATCAATTCTTACAGTAGGAATTAGACAAGGACTGTGGTCCTTTTCTGGTCCTACAATAAGGCAGGAAAGTTGTTTAGCCAGAATACTTACAGCAAACCAAATTACATTTAGGCCATTTTCCTCTGCACATCATTGGCTAATGTAAATGCCTAAAGGTGCCTACAGGAGCCGTGGACCCCATATGGTGGTTCTTTGCCTGGAATTAATTTCCTAGTCTTCAGCAACTTGTGTCTCAGAGGCTTCCAGAGCTAGAGGTAAAGTCTGTGTTCAAGCTCCTCTTCTGTCCTTCGCCCTTGGTAAGTGTATTATTATATACACACAGCCTCTGAGTCCTAAACATAAGTTTTGAGATTGTTTGGTGTTTTGAAAAAATACATAGTTAGGCTACATTTAGAAATTTTCCTTGCTTTTCGTAACTGAGGACTGGAATGGTGGCTTTCTCCCAAAGGTTCTACTTTGTGAACTGAAAAAGTCTGTTTCTGAGAGGAAAAAAAAGAGACCATGCACTGAAAGATTCAAGTATGTTGTATTCACCTGGAGATGGGATGATGGGTGGGGACTTATTGCAGATCTGAAGGAGCATTCTGACATTTTCTATTTCCATTCTTACCTTTCAACACTGCAAAATGTTCATTTAATTTAATTACTCCATGGAGGATGATGAGATTGGATGAGGAGTAGAGACCTATATCGTATTTGAAGGATCATGCTGGTGTTTTCTATTTCTATCCTTGCCTTTCAACACTGCAAAGCTTTCTTTTAATGTTATTTCTCTGTGGAGAACATGATCAAACCTTTCTGGAGGAATATTATTCATCAGTTTTCATTACTCTACTGAGCCCACTGAGGTACAAGCAACCTTGTTCTTCTTAGCTTGCTCTTCTACAAGAACGTGGGCTCTCTTGTTTTTACTCTTGATGGACTTCTCAAGAGTAATTATCTTGTTTGCCCAAAGCATGGACACATTGCTTGACATGGCTAGTGCCCATAACTAGTCTTTGTCAATAATTTGTTCCTTCTTATTTAGTTTTGCTTATTCTCTTTTTTCCCTAATTCTGTTTATACAATGAGCTGCTCTATAGGCTACCTGGTTTACACCAGTAGTTTAAATCAGGCAGTAGACCATGCAATAGAATTTGAAATGCAGTCAAATTGGGTTTCTGTTTACTTGGAGCCTCTGCTACATCAGATTCTTCCAAGGCTCTCTGGTCAATGTTCATGAGAAAGCGAAAGTTTTGTCCTGATTTTAAGTGATAAGTTCTTAAAAATATATTTTTGCCATTAAGTTATGATTTATGAAGGTAATGTTCAATGGCTATCACTTTCTTCAACCAGTCACTCAATATAAAAAATACTTAGTTGAATAAAAAAAAGTCAGTTGAATTCAGGTCTGAATACAAACCTGACTGGCTTCCAATGAGTATTCCAAAGAGATGGAAGTTAACATAAAACGAAGAAATGTACATGAGTTTCTCTCGTAGTTACTGATGTCTATCCAACTGCTATACAGCGAGACTGAAATTATAATCAACCATATAATGCTGAATTATAATCAACCTCATAATGAATACCTTTCCTGTGCACCTTGGAGCAGAAGTCCAATATACAGGAGCCTGGTGTGTTTTTTTATTCAATCCAGCACCAGGTGTTCTCATATAATTAAGTGGGAGATATTGTAGCACTTACAGCATATTCTGTCTTAAATCTTTCTGTTTCAAAGCTCTCAGAGCTAGTCTTGTTAGGCCACTTTCACAACTTATTAATGTCATTCAGAAATAATGAGCATATTGAATTTATGCTATAAAATGTGAATAAAGTAGAAAGAGGTAAGAGTTCTAATACCAATGCAAATCCTTTGTCATGAGAGACATCGCTCATGTTCTTTTTTCATATGGGATATAGAAGTAATTTATAAAGCAATAAGATAACCATGAAAGAAGAGCTATACATCTTAGGTACTTCCAGTCCTCATTGTTTTATATAGCCACCTAAATTCTGCAGTACAATCCAAGTACTCTGTTGTGGAGAAGTGTTCACAGAACATTCACACTAATGGTGTAGACACAGAAACTAAAGAAAAGAATTACTAGATTGTTTCTCAAAATTACATGCAGTTACTAGTTATTTCTTCAGGTGATTTTCAAGTATAGCTCTGAGACATCAGAAAACTAAACTGAGCAATATTATCCCTGACAGGAAATGAGGAAACAAGAAGACTTTGTTTACAGAAACATATGCAAAAGAGAAGATTCAGGATAAGAGATTAAAAAATTAATCTTTGATCTCAAAAGTCATATAAGGTCAATCAACTTACAGCAGGAATAGATCCCAACAAATATGGACAACAATAACATGTATTTGCGTATTAGAATGAAATATTCTTCCACTTTGCAAAACAACCAGGGAAAAATAGTGTATTTTATTGAAGCTGAATCAGTTTATTTTGATCTACTGAAAATTCACAGAAAAAGTTAGGAACATCTCAAGAAAAGCTTTTTTACATTTACCATCTCCTTTCAGTTAAAAAACACCTTCAAAAAGTGAACATGCAATGAAATTTACAGGGAAAAAAGAGAATCAATGTTCAAATATGTGAAGTGTAGCAAATTAATAGAATTTAGACAATATTCTCACCTGTACACCTCAGCCCAGATGGTGGGATCTTCAAATGCTAACGTCTTTTCTTGTCTGGCTCTAGCCTGGCCACCAACATGGTCAGAGGCAAGACAGAATCCACAGAGATCTCAAGCCAAGAGGAAATTTACTTGGCAAGCTAGGTAGTTCTACAGCAGCCCAGATGCTTTCCAGGCTTTAGGGTGCAAAAGTGGAGCCCAAGGGTGAATAAGGAAGAAGGGAAAGGAATGAAGCCTACAAAAGGGACTCCGTCATTTCTACCTTAGGATGTGTTCACTGTAAAGTATTAGCTGTTAATTTTAGAAGGTGATTCTAATGCAGAGGCAATGTGAGAGGATGCCAGGCTGACCATCATGTTTGCATCATTGGTATGTATTATTTTCACTTAATTTTGCCTTTTACTGTTCCCTGGGGTGGATTTTTTGCTTACTCATTTCCAGTCTGTCTTCTTTTCTTCTTCCTTTTGTCTCTTTCTCCCTTCTAGCCTTCTTTTCTCAGATTTCAGTTATCTCTCCTATAGTTCTTACTCTTTTTGCTCACTTTTACTCTTTTTTTTTCCATCTTTAGCATCCCCTACTTTGAAAACATCCTCCTTCTATTAGTACATTAACTCACTCTCCAGCCTCTCTAATACTGAGTTCCAACTGCTGCCCCTTCCTACCTGATCTAAAAGGGAAATAACACTGACACCACTGCAGTCTTTGAAGAGAAAATATTGAAATGTACTGCAGTTAGACAAACTCAGATTTGATCTAACAGTAACTTTATATGTAATTCAACAACTAACTTACAAAAAACATGACTCAGAATAGAAAATCAAGTGATAAAACATTGCATTGAATAGGAAATGATTCAGTGAAAACATTATTCAGAGTAGGCAATTACTGAGTGAAGATATTATCCACAACAGACAATTACTCAGTAAAAAAAATGGTAACAGTACAGGCAAGTATTCAAGCAAACATTTGACAAGGACAGCAATTATTCAATAAACAATCGTAATTGCACCCAATGGAGCACACTTGCCATAAACAGTACAAATAATTAGCAGACTCAAAGGATGTTACTGTGACTGCCCGAGTTTTAGCTAATTTACATGGCAGCTAAGCTCTACAGGGCAACCAAAATCTGTCAGTGAGAGACAACTTGTTTTTCTTTTTGTCTCTTCAGTTCTAGGAAGCAATATCACAGTCCTATCAATTTTAATGAAGAAACATCAATTTCTCATAATTTCTTTATCAGTACTCTGGAATTAGTCAGTTATACTTTTCCAGGAACGAGCATTACTCACACGATTCCTTTCTTCAACTGCTTCTTGTGTCATATTTTTAATCCTTTGTTTTCCACTTCACTTTCTCAATAGCTCTCAGAACTTGCCAGTTTTCTGTTTTCAAAGCAAAAATGATTTTTTTCCTTGTTGGATAGAGACTTTTAATATATTCCATTTCCATTTCTTGTGAATACTCTCTTTCAGATTCCCCCAGCAGGCCCCAGCTCTCATTCTCCTTGAGTTCAGAATTATCACTTCTTCTTTTGCTTTGCTAACTGGATCAATTATTCTGTTGATGCCATTCATCTTATGCACCTATGTTTCCTCTTTCAGACATTCTCAAACTCTTATTTCAACTGTTTTGTTTTGACTTAATCCAGGCATTCATTATTTGTTTTCATCAGCATCGATTTAATTTCAAAAAATACATTTTAATTTTAAAATCTTACACGTTTTTATGATTGCTTGGGTGAATGTATAGCTTTGTATCTCTCCTCTTGCTTCATTGCTTAATGAAGCAATGGTTTTAAGCAATTCTTCTGATGGAATAATGGATTATTCTGTTGCTGAGTTATTTTTATACATAAAGATGCTAATTCCTTTAGGTAATGTTTGGTTTTCTGAGCACCTATATGAAGACATATATACCTAAAATGACTTGCACAAAAAGAAAAAAGAAAAAAAAGTAACATGAGAGTTGTTGGAATGCATAACTAGAAAAGCCACATCGGTATAATCACACAGATTTTCTGCTGTGAATTTAGATAAATGATACCAGAATCAAGATTATTTAGATTAACTGCATCACTAAACAAATACAAGAATTCTGGTCTTACATTTAAGGAGAAATTGGCAGCAGCACTCCAGAGGTATTACTCTATTGCAACAGCAAGGCCAGCAGAATTTCAGTATATTTTTGTAAAATGACAAACTATACTGAAAAAGACACATATTCATGCAGAAAGTGCCTGCACAGGGATTTACATCACCATAGCTACAGGATACACTTTTCCCACTAGCATTCTGCTGGCCAGTTTCCCTATGAAGACAGTCTTTAAATGATGTAACATTAGAAGTGCCATGGGAGCAGTCTTCAAAGTGATAAAAATTCTTCCCTCATTAAAATTTTAAACTATTAAACTCTCAGAGAAATCTGTGCATTGGATCTGGACATTTTTCATTTGAATGTACCAAGTATTTTCTACTTGTCTCTCTCTGAGCTTGAAGTCACCAAAGCTCAGCCAAGGAAAGGCAGAAATTTCTCTTTTCACTTGTCTCTAAATAATAATTAGAAATCAAACTATTTTTCATGAAGTAATAAGAGTAATTTACAATTTTGTGGATCATCTTGCAGACATTTCCAGTCTTAAAATGATGAAGAACCAAGGTAATCCTACATGTCCGTTACTCCTTTTACCATCCTTCTTTCAGCCCAGCTTTCCCAAATGCTTGCTTGAACCCTGTTATCAAAGCACCTTCAAAGAAGTGGGAAGATTTTTTTGAGCCTGATTTCTTCTCATATAACTGCACATCAGGACCAAATCAATACAATAGAAAGAAAACACTTATAAAAAATGGTGGGACAACTTAAATGAAAAGAAAGTAAAATACAAAATCTGTATTTCATACACCCTGCACCAGCCACAGGCTTCAACTAAATAATTGTCTGAAATATTTTTCTTTTTTTATATTTTTTCAATTTTAATTATTATTTTTATTTCTTGGAACTGCTCATACTTCTTCTTGGCTGGGATCTTTGTAAACTGATATTTTAGAGGTCCTTACTCACATAACTCAGTTTACTTACTTGCATTTACACTGTTGTAAAGTTAGAATCAATCCTAAAAATTATTTTCAGAAGCTACTTCTGCTTTGATGATTTTCTGACTTTTTTCTCACTGTGAGGAACAAAACAAAATTTGGTAAGAAACTTCACTAGTTTTAATGTCAAGTAAACCAGAAGCCTGCTCTGAGTCACCTCTTCCAATGAGAATCATTCACACTCCATTAGAGAGCTACTAGTTATACCATTTAAATCTAACCCCTGATTCATACACCCCATTCATTGACAAGTGATGTGTCCTTTTTTCTTCTTTGGGAAAAGTACATAATTTTAAACTTTCAGGAAACTGTAATAATGAGGAAATAAAAAAATATAGTTGTTTATTCTTATATTACTTCTTAGGTGATGACTCGTAATAAAATATCTCAAAGTGTAAACCAGAACACAAATAGCCAAGTCCAGTGCTACAAGCTACGCTTTCACTAAACTGCTTATAAATCAGTGCTAAGCTCACTCAGAAAGTATAGATTATAAACAGCATAAGGCTGTTCTTCGTAGTTAATGCACTTGCTGCTAGTCTGAATACATTCTCACTCATATTTTTTTGTGCCCAGGGTTTACCATAACTACCTATGGGTACTTCTTGGGTGTTGGTGAGATCATACCAGTGCATTTGTAGTAAAACTACCTGGCAGAAGGACTCGACTGAGACTTAAGAGGGAATTATTACACCCTCAGTTTAAGAAAAAAGTTTTCCCTGTCACCTAAACTGATCCTGCAGGAATAACATCACCAAAACCTTCAGATTTTTAACAGGGATGTAACAAAGACTTTAAAGTGAAGGCCATCCTTGTTCAAAAAAGATGAGTTCAAATGGTAATAGGAGGAGACCCTCAGGTTGAAGATGGTCAGTCTTACGAGAAAAGACTAAAGGGATTGGTCTCTTTAGCTAGCTAGCTAAAGGAAAGACAATGTGGGATCTTTACTTGTGTACCTATATACAAGTATACACAGAGCTGTGAGTGGGGAGGGAGGAAGAAATGAGGAAGAGAGGAAAGCTAGTAATGCTGAGGACTAACTGAGTGCAAGACCAATGGATCTGAAGTAGTAACATCTACAATTAAGCTAGCAGCAGGTCATAAACACTCACAGGACCAAGCTTGCTTTCTCTTAGGAGCTATGTATGGAAAAATCCCAAAGACATGATGAAACTGCTATTGTCTGTGGCAGCCCAGACCAGAATTTGATTGGGCAGTGCCTCCTCTATGCTAGTTTGTTTAAATATAAATAAACACAGGCACATAAATATTATACCATCCTCTTTCACAGTACCCTTTTTGTCTGAACAAAAGGATAGCAGCAAGAATCTGTCAGCTTTCTTATTTATTTTCTGCTGTTGCTGCCTCTAAGCTTCTCTGATTTCTCACTGCCCTGCCAACCTGTTCTGCTTCCGCCCCCCCTCGCCCCCCCTTACATTTCCAAGGGAGACAGTTGCCATCTATATCTGTTATTTCCTTTCAGTGTGTCTGCCCTGTCCCTGTGATGGTCCGACTTTGTCTCTGTTTCTGTCATGTTCTGATTTGCATTCTTTCCCCTTAAATGGCAAATGCCTGCTGTGTTCAAATTGCATCACTGACCTCCCCTCCCTGTTACAAAAACTTGTTATTTAAGAATTCTAAGGATTTATTCAACAGAGAAAAGAATATGGAGTAAGGATGTGTGCTGACATTTCAACTCTTCTGAGCTTTCCTGGAAACTCAGTGTGGCAATAAACACCTGCAGTTCTCTGGTAGGCTGAACCTTTTCTTCAGTTTTTTGGCCACTTGGGAACACCTTTGGCACCTGTGGGTTGACACCCCCTGCAATCTAGATCTAACTTTGCCATCTTCAGTGGAGCCATGTTAAACTAGCCACCAGCCCAAACCAGTGCCTTAAAACTACAGTCAGAACCTAAGAGACCGACAAGAAAATTTACAAAGTGGTTTCAGAGCCTGCTGGAGCCAATTCTCCCCCAAAAGAGAGAATTTGGCCCTGATAGTGTCTCTCATGCTATGGTCCCCTGTGTAGTGAATTTACTATAGTCATGCAGTGAATAGTCATGGCACTGCCCTAGTCTGTCCTCTCTTTGCCAGTCACAAATGCAGAGCAGTGTCAGGAACACAGGGAACCTAGGGAGGACCTAAGGTGCCACTTAAAATCAGGATGGGGAGATTTGGCCCATTACAGCTTATCTGAACCATTTACCTCCCTTTAAATAATAATTCTGCTTTCCATTTGATGCTAGTACTTATGCCATTTCCAAAATAGATGCATAACTGACTGCAGAAGATTGGAAACAGAGAAGACTTAACCTCTTTTTCAGAGAAATTTTACTTGCAAATAACTTGGAGGTGGACAATGGATCCCAGCTTCTGCTTCAAACTAACTCTTTTATTTAGACCTGTTTATTTAATTACTTCTGAGACATCCTTCAGAATATCCTCTCATTATCTAGGTGCTGTGGTTTGGGCCTAACATGACAACAAAGAACCAGCCATGTGGCCACTCATGCAGCATCTCCCCCCGCCACACACACAATGGGATACGGAGGACAAAGGTCACCTAGAAGCTCATGGGCTGAGACAAAGGAGGGATTTTCACCGATTAAGGTCCTGGGCAAAACAGACTCAACTTGGGGAAAAATAATAATTTATTTTCACACTAATCAAACACACACAGGACACAGACAACACAAAGAGCAGGGTTTGCATATGTTACCCCACCCCTCCCTTCTTCCCGGGCCTAAATCACTTTGTTCCCAGTTTCTCTCCCTCCTTCCCCCCAGTGGCACAGGGGGACAGGGGATGGGGTTTAGAGTCAGTTCACAGGCTGGTGGTTCCTGCTGCTCCTTCCTTCTCAGGAAGAAGGATTCCTTACAGTCCTTTCCTGTTTCCCCATGGGGTCCCTCCCATGGGAAGAATCCTCCATGAGCTTCTCCTTCACGAGTCCTTCCCACAAGGTCCGGAGCTGCTCCAGCCTGGGCTTCCCACAGAGTCACAGGCTGCTTCAGGAACAAACTCCCCTGGCACCAGAATCTTCCAAAGCTGCATAATCAGAGTCCACTGGCAGCAAATCCTGTGGCCACAAAATCCAAGTCTGCTGCCCGAGTTTACCCTTCCTGGCACCTTCAGGGAATGTTCCACTACGTTCCTCCACAAGTGCAGGGGGACAGCTGCCATCTCGCCATGGGTTGCAGGGAAACTTCTGCTCGGGCACCTTCTTCCCCTTCTTCCTCACCAACCATGTTGACCGCTCCGCCTCTCCAGCTCAACTCTCTCTTACTACTCGCTCTGCTCAGGTCTTATATAAATTCTTTTTGTATGTTAATTGGAGAGGTGCATTTATTTTCTCTTTCTTATGGCTTCTTGGTTGGTTTTGGAGCTGGGGGAGCTCTTCAGCTTCTTATGGGAGTCACTCCTGGGGATCCTCCCCCACAACCAAGAAACCCACCAAACCAGGATAAACATTTGTTCCTCCCACATAATGAAAGTGATTTGCAGACACAAACCCTGATTAGAGCACCTTCTTTGTGAAAGAGAACATGGTTCTTCTTGGTTCTCTTCCAAGACTCCAGCTCTCATTAAAGCAAAACCCTCATAAGAATGTAGCAAGCCTGCTTCTGCTGGTTCCTGATTATGATTGCACTGGCCTTTTTATCCCTTGGTTGGCAGTGACAACTTCACAAGTTCCAAAAGCCCCTTTTGAGATGGTCTAAATGATATAGATGCAACTATGATCTGCTGTTTTCAAAGAGTGTTTAGCTTTGATGGCTGCAGCTTCTGTTTCAGACTTGACCAATATTTGTGGGTCTAAAAAGTTTTTTTTCCCCCAGGTCTGTTCTCAAATTTATTAACAAATATTGGCTCTAGATCTTGAAGGATTACAATTGTACATTTATTTTCTTTTACTTTGGAAGCATAGCACTTTCTAAGGTCATGTTTAAGTTTTATCAATTTAATTAAATTCTCAAATTTAATTTGAGAAAGAACATGAATTATCTATATTTCTTTAATTTTTCAAAACCTTACACATACAAATCGTATACCTCAAGCCAGGAGAGACACTGTGGGACTGAAAATAAACAATTATATCTGGGAACAGTTCTTTTCATCTAGAAAATGCTCCTACTTGTTGCTCCAAAAGCTTAACTACTTATAAGCAATCTAGAATCCCATGATCCTCAACCAGCAGTTTTATATGCACAGTAATATATAGGTATGTTATGTTCTACGTTACACTTTTGGGCCTGAAATGAGCATTACAAGAGGTCTCTGTCCCCAGAACTCAAGCCCTAGCAGTTATCTCTCTAATAATGTAAGTTATACTTTGCAGTACAATTCAATAATCTGTTGTCCACATTATGTAATTGCAAGGGTAGAGAAGTGTCACATGCCAGTAGCTCAAGATCTTTTTCCTTCCTAACTCCTGAGTGTATGATCAAAATAATTTACAGTGTCTAGGTAGCAAAACCATTTCAGGTTGTACTTAGGTTGCTGTTCAAACCACTGAGGTTGCTGATCAAAATTGCCAGCTTGCCTTCCTTAAAAAAAAAGACAAACAAATCAATAAAGTGTGACATTTCATTTTATCCAGGATAACATGAAAGGAAATTAGTCAATAATGGGATCTTCGAGGTAAGTCATTCTAACTTTGTTTCACACAACCTTTTGGGATAAATGTGCTTAATATCTTTATGTGGAATGCCTACAATTTATTTTAATTTCATACTTCTTACCCTCTGAGGGCAACAGAATTTTGGCAATGCTTTGGAAATGGGATTAGAAGAGAGGCTTGAAAGGTTTAAAAATCTTTTTCACAATAGAACAACATAAAGCTATCATCAGAGCAAATTTCTTTAAAGTATTTCTCAAAAATTTCACTGCTGTAAATGAGAAGTATAACCCAATGAAGAAGAGCCCAGGGTTTGGCTTGCTGTAGGTAATCTATAATCTTGCAGAAGTTGGCAAATGTGAACTGTTCTCAGTAAGCAAATGTTTTCACAATTGAGAAGATGCATGTGTAGTAGGAGATATTTCATCACAAGAACAAGAAGTCTTTTATTGCTCATTTCCATCTTATTTGCACAAAATGTTTCCAAAACATCTTGCGAGAAAACGGAAATATGTAAAAACACAGAATTTAAATATTGTCTGTGTCGTTTTGTCTCAACTATAGTTTTTGGTGAGCCATTTGTTGGCAGCACAGCTGATAATATGTATACTATTTTATTTTTAAAAAAAAGTAAATAAGAAGTGGTAAGCATCCCAGTGTTTGTGATAATGCAAACAAGACTCATTATTTTGTATATGACAATTTGTGCAAGTAGAGTTGAATCACATAGGATTTTGTTCAGCTGAAGAACATACTCCCACTTTGCTGAAGCAAAAAACTTGCAGAATTTCAAGGGACAGTTTTACTTGGTGAGTTATTCCATTCAAAATAGAAGAAAGAACACAGAAAATTCATTGGAATACATAATATTGGTCTCCTGCACATTATTAAACAAAATTTAATAGTATCAAAAAAACTCTTGCAGAAGCTGTTGCTTAGCCCTTTGGATAACTGTGTTGATTAACATAAAAACCACAAAAAAGTGGTGTAGGAACAACAGAGTAGCCCAAGGGAAGATAGGTTACAGTGGTTTAATCTTTACTTTGAACACTGATTTTTCCCAAGGACACATTGTACATCAACACCTGATACTTGGTTAGATGAGTTTATTTCTTTTCACTGTGACAGTAAAGTTTGTCATATGCCCAGAAGCCAGTGTAATGACCCTTAAGAGCAGCTTTGCTGCTGAAAAAGTCAATGTTATGAAAGGCTGAGGAAAATTCACTTTGTAAGAATAGTTGCACAAGAAAACTTCCTTTGGTCATTCTACAAATAGTTGCTTACAGCTGCAGGTCTAAATGTTAGTCTTGAAGCTTTATCTCTTTGGCATGACAAAAATCTGCATTGCTCTGTAGCATTCCCTCTTGTACCACTCTCACCTTTTTCCTGTGTTGGCTTCTTTGGAGTGTAAGATCTGGTGGGGACGAGACTCGTATTCCTGTCTCTTTTATCCAGTTTATTATCTTGCTAGTATTGACATACAGAATTGTATTTTCATAGCTGGGAGCATGATTCAAATTTACACCATTGAGGATGAAGCCAGTAAGTTAGAATATTTATGATACATCACATGATCTATCCTGATTATATTGCCACCTCTTTGGGCAGGAACTGGTCTAACCTTTGCTCTGTGATGCACAGCTTGATTATGTGTCACTGCACAGATAAGACTACAATGAATTGCTGATGATGACTTCACCAAGGTCCTGACCATATGGAGAATTATAAGAAACCCATCAAGCATCTCTATGACTATACATAGAGTAAGGAAATAACCCAGTGTTCAAAGCCTAAATTAATTAAAATCCCCACTGAGTGACCAAAAAACTCTTCCTTAATCTAATGAAAAAATCAGCTGAGCTGTGTAATTTTTTAGCTTCAGTAGAGGGTCTACAAGGTATGTTGCACAATATGAATTGTAACTCACTGGACATTTCATTCAGCTTAGTGAAGTCACTGATTAGGTCTGACTTTAAATCTAGAGGCTGAATATGTTTTCCTGATTTCTGCTGATATCCCGGGATTTAATTTTTTCCCATGAGATTATTTTGGAGATGGTGATTCTCAAAATATTACCACTCCATAATATACTTGATTTTAAAGTAAAGCTATTGTACATATTATAAATAACCATTTATAAATAACCATTTGCTATCACATCTGGTCTAAAACTACTACAGAAAAGAAAATATGTTTTATTTGGATGAAGATTAAATTTAACAAAACTCAGAATTTCTCTATTGGGGAAATACTTCAAAAAGATTATTACGTGTTTTTGAACAGTTTTTCCATGCAGCCTAGAAGAGGGTCACTTTTAGCAGTGGGTGGAATAGTCTCTGTTTTCCTTAATAACCTATCACAGAGGAACAATGTAAGTAACACAAATTGCCTCCTTAGTGCTTCAAACAAGACAGCAATCTCCCTTGCAGTGGGGAAGTTATAGTTTCACTGTGAAGTATAGGGAAAGGGAAGGTATTTCTAAAACAGTAGTGTAACACTTGTCAAAGAAAACTGTTTTTCACTATGATTAAGAAATGACTCTGTTGAACTTTAGTAAGGTCAGATGACAGGTGATGTACTTTGTATACCTTAGGAATTGCAAATAAAGACCACGACAGTCATGTAGGTTCTCAAACAAGAAACTACCTAATCAATATCTCTACTCCTTTCCTTTCCTTTTTTTTTTTTAATATTTACAATGCTCTGAAGTTGTATTAAAACACTCCCCCAATGTCTACTTAGTCTGCTGTAGAGTTCAGCACATTAAAAAAACCCAGAAGCTTCAGGAAGATTATGATGGCTCTTTGCTTATTAGCATGATATTTATGGTTTCTGTGGCCTCATGTGGTCTCTTCAGCCATTAAAGAATGGTGGAAATATAAATGACAAACTGGAGAACTGTGGGACAAATTACTTTCCTTCACTCATGCCACTCACTGGGCTGAAAGTGGTGAGAACAGATCACCAAACCTTCAGCAGGGCTTGAGTTATACTCTTCAGAATGGTTACATTCTTTTTAATGCTCGTGTCACTTGGTTGGCATTTCTGTTTTTAGCAGGTAACATTTAGATTAACTCCAGTTTCCACCTACCAGTCTTAAAAGTTTAAGCAACCTGAAAAACACTGTTTTCAGGCTAAAATAATATGCTATGAGTGGAGTCCTTTCTTTCAGGTGTATTTTAGAGTTTAGGGATGGAAACCTTGGAAGTAAAAACCTTTCATGAAGACAGAAGTCAGATATCTTTGTGTTGTACGATTGCTGTGTTGGTCTTGGGCCCTCTATAAGGAAAAGCATTGTTTGATCTCTGTATGTTCCATTCCCTAATCACTCACTCTGAACTCAAAGTTAATTTTCATACTGTTTTTGATAAAACAGTCACTAATTGACAGCTGGCTTGTAATTTTGTTGACATTCAACTGTAAAAGTCACCTGAGACTTTGTAGCACAACTGGTAAAATATCCAAGTACTTGACTTGAGAAAAGTAATTATGAAGTTTGTTCACAAATTTTATTTCTAAATATAATATCAGAAATAATTCAGAATGGAAGGCTAATGGGTAAAAACATCCACGGCTAATAAGCAGTAGGAGATCTTTCATTACTAATATATCTTTTTAAGACCAGCTGCTTAAAATTTCAGTTAATATGTAAAAAATTGTTATAGTTTCTTTCTAAGGCACTAACAAAACAATTACCCCATAGCAAACAAGTTGTTTACAATCAGGTATTTTATTTTTTTTCAATCATTTCAGTTTACAATCAGAATCACGCTTCAACATTCCCTACGAAGGCTGGTGCTATTCACAGCTTTACTCCACAGAATACTCCAAACAAATTTTCATTTTGTTTTCCTAATAGCTCACATAATCTGTATACTTAGTGGAAAATGAAACACAAATTCTTTTGATTAGACCTGATTAATCATAGCTTTAGGCTAAACAGTATTTTATTGAGTGGAATGTCTAGAATAATACACATTCTGTTCTCAAAATTCCTACAATGACAATTACACCAATGCAATTATTTAATTTAAATGCAGAATAAAGTTGCCCTATTGTATTATTTTCAAGAAAATTCCATTTTCAAGCTGTTTTATTGCTAAGAAAAATGATAAATCAAGATCTATGTGTTTGTAGCAAAATTATGATGTTGACAAAAAGATTTGTTTTCATTTTTCTTTAATTTCTAAATAAAGTTATAATCAAGAAATTTTTGGACGTAATCTAAGTGATCTTGTTGTAGAATATTATTTAAAATCTTATCAGCTGCCTCTACAATAATTTCCATTATGAAAAAAACCTAGTAAGCTTTCACTGAGATACTTTGGAACATATTGAAATTAGCCCAGCTTGTCAGTTGTTATTCACAAGAGCACTCTCATTAAGCAAACTAGAATATTAGTTTTAGGGAAATAAATTGGCTTCTGACATAGAGAGATATAGATATATTTCAATTTATGTCAATACAAACTTTCATCAAAGCATAATAAATAGCTTATATTATTCAAAACATTTATATCTAATAAATGTTTCATGTTGAGAGATCAACGCTTCCCTTTGTTTTCTTCTTTAACATCTTTAGTTTTCAACTGCCTCCTCTGGCACAGAGGTGCTGAGATATTCACACGGTTTTCCCACACCAGAACACCAAGGTATTTACAGGATCTCAGTGTGATCGGCCTCGCAGAGTCCCTGAGTACAGATCTTTTGCACTGCTGTAAGGATTCTCTACTTTCTATCAGACTGATGTCAGATGCAGACCTTTATCCACATGAATTCTGGAATACAGAGATTGAAGCTAGACATAAAAGAAAAAAAACTTACAATTTTCTAGAACTCTTGTTGCAATTCCAGCATATCAGGGCAAGAAACCCTAAGGAGAGTGAGGGAAAAGACCAGACCAAATTACCAAACTGGTGGAGATTGAGAGATGCACTGAACACGAATGGAATATTGTTTGTTTCTAGCACCAAGTATTTAACACAGCTTAAGAAAATTTAAAATTGTGCAAAACAGTAGCTAAGAGATCCAGCTAACGTACCACAGTGGAAAAAGGAAGGGTACTATGAGAAATCCTATAAAATAGTGGAAGGACTTGTCTGTCATTGCCTCAATGCCACTGAAATGAAGTTGAGTTTTTAGACTTTTCCAAAGTACAACACTGATTATATATATTTTTTTCATTATTAACATATTGTTGGGTTTTTGAGTATCTTCACTCTGTATTTTCATTGAGTGTTTGCAAGAACAAAACTGAAAGGTGAAATACTGAAAAACCAAATCAATTTCTTAAGCTTTTCAGTCCTCCTGCATCAGATATCAACACATCTAAGATCTGGGTCTTCCGTAGCCCCTTGCAGCAACATTGTAAAAAGCAACAACAGTAGATTTCCCGACAAGAGTTCCCTTTTAGGGAATCTGTGAGGACAGTAAATCCAAATAGGAAACCTTATCTCCTTAACTATATTGAATCTCATTGCAACTACATCAAATACAAATTTTCAAGCTTGCTTCCAAAACTTTCTCCTCAACTTACTTTTTTTCTGATCCAAACTACCAGAAAAAACTACCTCCTCTCCTGCTCCCACTAGTTTGAGTCTCTTCAGAGAGCACACCTTCTTTCCCCTGCCCTCCATTCACAAGCTGAACCTGATGGTTCCTTCTCCTTCCTCAAGCACATCCTTGTAAAGAACTAGGGGGTTAATTAATTCAGCACACCTGGACCTAGACACACTTTCTTCACAAATAGATTATCTTCTAGAGCTTGCATAGGGCTCTTGCCTTTTCTGTATCTTGGAGGGGAGAGTTAAACATCTGCTGGCTAATCCCTTGATGGATTTTTCACAATCTATTACAAGGCTGGAATACAGTGTTTTTGAAGAGTGAAAATCAAATGGCATGAAGGACTTATATAATAAAAATGATGCTGGGCCTAGGTGATAGATTAATTAATCTAAGAAAAGATGCAATCTCATTAAAGATGCCACAGGTGGGGAGATTCCTTGTGAGAGATACTGAATATGAACATATTGTGCAACTGCTTTATGAAAGACTTCTTGGCAAGATATCAGTAGCAGAATCTTACAAGAAGGATGAAAATCAGTATTGAGCAATACCTGCAGATTTTAAAAAATTGTTCACTGAACTACAACTGGATGAAATGGGACTAATATGAGAAATTATGCAGGTTGCAGCAGCAGTGCCCTGAAAATAATCAGAAGCTGGGAGTAAGCTTTATTCACATAACATATTCAGGTTTCCTTTAAATTCCTTAGAGTATATGGCATTTTTGAGGTAGCCTGAATTTTGTGTGCAAAATGTCCTTTTTCAAATCCTGTAGAGGTGACATTCTTCTTCTGATGTTGAAAGGTTCCTGAGATCCAGAAGACTGCTCTGGAGCCATGTCTACAGTTTTTCTTCCCCTCAGGAGTGCCCTTCTGCAGTGCATTTTAGTGGACTGTCCCTACTCACCACGCCGTTGTTCAGAGCATGGTATTGTCTGAGACATCATGAATTGGCTTCACTTCAGATCAAACTAAAGTGTAAGATGCTTTCCAGAAGCACTCCATCCAGAAGTAGACATTCTTTCCCCGAGACAAGACTAGAGCTTGCTCAATGTTAAAAAAAAACCAACAACTGCAGCTTCTGATCCTGAAATCAGCACTGCTTTCTATGGTAATATAGTTTGCCTCTTCTGTATGATGGGATGGCCAACACTGACCTCAGAAAAGACACATGGTAGCACTGCATATACTGGATGCAACTATGAATTAAGCACATGAGGCCTTTTCAGGTGCTGAAATGGTGAGTAGTGAACTACTCTCAAGTCGGGACAGTAAAAATGAGAAGGGGACATCACCTGTTCCTTGCCTTCCTATTGATTCTGTTTCTGAGATTTCATGCATATACAGCCTCACTTGAATAGATCAGGCCTAGAGTTTAGAACCTTCTTTATCAATACAAGCTCTCAAAGAGCAAAATCACAAGAAACTCTATTGTGTTTACTGTTGCCTGCATGGGCATCAAGCTTTGCAGTTACAAAACTGACTTGTGAATGAAGACAACGTACAAACAAATATCAGTTGTTACCTGTGCTCCACTGCTGTCATCTCTTCCAGGTACAGTTGTGATAATAAGGTGGTTGCAGTTACTTTTGTTCATACTGTGTCACAAAATTAGGTGTCCACTGTCTCTTAAAATATTTTTTTATTTAATTCCACAGGTGTTATTATCAAGAATAAAATGCATGCTGAATGATCCACTGCACTTATCAGTATAAGTATCCCACATCCGCCCATATCTGCCATTCACAATTATACCCCTGAACGGTCCTTTCCTCACAGGAAGGTAATAATAGCTCATAAAACATCTTTGTCAGGTGCCAGCCTATTGCATAGTCACTTGATGGCTCTTCTCTCCTACATAGACCTGTCATATTAATTAATATTGTGCCTCCACAAGGTGGTAGAAGTGGGTAATTAATTCCACAGCATGTAACATTCATAGTTTGATTCCTTTCCTTTTTACTCTGGTAATGAAAAGATACCTTAGTCCTTTATTTTATAGATTTTTTGGAAAATGCCCAATTTTCTTGTAAAGCTCTTGGTAATGACCAGCATTTTATTTATCTCTTTTGTCATTTTTGTAAAGGGTTTTTCAGTTAATTAATCTCATCACTGTTTCCTCAGCTCCCTTTATTGTTATCTTTTCTAGGACACTTTTATTTGTAGTTCAATTTTCCTGATAAAACATGTTACCTAATGGCTTGAAGCCAAGGTCAAGCAGCTTAGAATGAATGAATCAAGCTCTTCTGAGTAGATCTTAAAGGAAACACTGAGTGGTGAAGCTATGAAAAGGGAGACCAGGCCAAAATTATTTATACGAATTACTCATTCTATAATGTACGTTTCAGAATATTCTGTGATATTGTAAACTGTCAGGGTAAAATAGTGGAAGAAAAACACTTCTTGTTGTTTCCTGTGTTACTGAGATTTTAATGGGCATCTGAATTCTAACTATCTAGTGGGAGGACATCTTTCACTCCATGTGTTCCAGCTGCCTTGCTTATGAGCTTTATCATTACCCTCCACAAATGCATAGGCTCTATTTTTGTACTCCATTACCATATATTTGCAGTCTCTTTAGATAAACTTTTGATATCCATACACAGAAGAGAAAAAGTCACTGTTATCGGTTCTAATTAAATTAAAAGAAAATCCTTATGTACATGGTAATGTTATATCTATAATTTCAAGTCTTTTGTCACATGAATTTTACTCTATTTTAACTCTTCTCCAGAGTTTTATATGAGTGAGAAGGGTACAACACAGTATTTTTTTACATGTTAAATATTCATGGTTTTGGTTGCATATGAAAGCTGGATATTTAATTTTAAGTTAAACATTCAGGGCTCGTCATCAAGATAAGCTTTTTTATTACATGGCTTCCACAGTTATTTTTGTTATATATCTAAAGATTTTAAATAAATAGGGTTGGATGAAGAGTGTCAATTTACAGTTGTGGAAAATTCAAGTAATTGAGCACTTCTCCTCTGAAGAAATATGAATCCAGATTGACAGTACTCTTGAAGGCTAGCCTATGACCAGATATCAATCTTGTCTATGCTGTCTCCTTTATCTTTTGAGACAATTCATTCATGAATACAAAGAAGGTATTCCAAATACTGCTGAACATAAATAGAGTTGCTCAGATGAAGACAATCTTTCATTTTTTGCAATAACCTTCACATGACATTCAGCATAACCAGTGTAATTGCTCAGACATGTTTACCTCTTCTGAAAAAAAAAATAATAAAAAAAAATAATCTGATAGTCTGGAAACATCCTCTATATATTAAATGAAAAATAAACAATGAAGGACTTTAAATAATGCATTTCTTTCTAATGTGTAAAAGTATTTAATGTCTAAAATATCTGTAAGAACTATTCATATTTGATCTCATTCTAATTGCAACAGCTTAAAAAACATTAATATTCAAATTACTAGTATTTTTATGTTTTTTGACCACTCCCTTTGGGTCTACTAGCAATCTAGATACAGAATTTCTATTGACTTCCAAAGGAATTCCATTGAAAGAGTCTGTGAATTTTCAAGTAAAATTAGAGCCTAAATAATACTTTGTAGAGCTAGAGAATATTGGCCTTAAGCAATTAAAAATAATAATAAATGTTTTACATTCCACTCAGGTACTTTTAAGGCCAGCTTACAGGTAAATACAGCTTTGTGAGACAGAAACTGAAGATATGAAGAATCTAACATGTCTGCCAAATTCTAAGCACTGTATATGCTGTTTTTGATGTAAACAGCTTTAAAAGTCCTGAAATAAAATAGTCTAACTAGGAAAAAAATCAAATAAAAGGAATAGTTTTGCATAGCTCTCAGCTCCTATTCAAATGGAAAGGAAAAGCATTTAAGCCCAAATAAAATACATTTCTGTAATGAAGATGCCAATTGAATGAATGCACATCCAATTGAGAAAGTTCTGTTTATCAAAATTTTCTAAAACCCCATTCAGAAATGTTCAGCCTCTTGCAAAAGGTCCTGTTGAGTGATGCTGCTGGTGCTGTGTGGGTCACAGTTTCTCATTTGTCTGTCTGTTCGGTCTATGTCTTAAAATTGATACAAAAATTCAGGGAATGGTAGTGGAAACTTGTGCAAATTATCCTCTCTTTCACCCATATTCAGTGGCTGAGTTGCTCTGTTTGAAATTTTAAACTCCATTAGAGATTTGTGCATGTTTTGTCAATTTTTAGAACTATCTTAATCAGGACTCTAAGCCTTGCCCCAATAAAAGTACAGAATAAGCCCAAAGTTATTCCATAGGCATATATTAAAAATCACTTCAAATTCCTGCTGGGTAATGTCAACTTGTACTCATAATGACCAAAACATTACTTCATCTTGGAAACTGTTGGGAAACTAAGATCGCAGGCTGCCTGGATATAAATAGCAGGGAAGAATTAGAAGCATCTATCTTGACTACTGCAGGTGTAGAGTTCTAACAGTAACATTTGCAGAGCCAGTGAAATACTGTTCTTTTGCAGCAAGGGATTTAATTAGTTCTTCTTATTGTGATTGAAGTGGTTTGTCCAGTCTAGTGAACTTGTTTTACCTTTTACAAAACTTCCAAAGTGGATAATGAGGGGACTGTAGATAAACATAATTAATTTAATCCCACAGAGATGTTTTTAAAGTTACTGTGTGGGCAAGAACAGGAGGACTGAAACTGGTCTTTGGGAAGATAATGCAATAAAATAACTATTTCATAATGACAGCTACAGGACAAATTTGTGATGGCATCATGTGAAAACTCAGATTCAACTACAATTCTGTTGTATGCTTCCTCTATTAGTTTTGGCCTTGAATAGTGTATATAGATTTCCATAGTCTTTACCAGTTTAACAGTCTAAAACATTTCAGTCACAATTCCCCTGTAAAATGTACACTCAGTACAAAAAAAGCACACTCAGTTTGCATGGATTAATTAGGGAAATAGTTTTGAAGAATGTTTGTTCTTGTGGAAAATAAGAGTTAATTTCCTTATTTGGGCTTGAGACACTAACAAGAGCAAGTCCAGAGAAGGGCCACAAAGATGATCAGAGGGCTGGAGCACCTCTCCTATGGAGACAGGCAGAGAGCTGGGGCTGTTCAGCCTGGAGAAGAGAAGGCTCTGGGGAGACCTGATAGTGGCCTTCCAGTACCTGAAAGAGTCTACAGGAAAGGTGGAGACATTTTACAAGGGCTTGTAGCGGTAAGACAAGGCATAACGGCTTTAAACTGGAAGAGCGTGGATTTAGGTTAGAAATTAGGAAGAAATTTTTTAGTGTGAGGGTGGTGAGACACTGGAACAGGTTGCCCAGGGAAGCTGTGGAAGCTCCATCCCTGGAAGTGTTCAAGGCCAGGTTGGATGGGGCTTTGAGCACCTTGGCCAAGAGGGAGGTGCCCCTGTCCATGTCAGGGGGGTTGGAACTAGATGACCTTTAAGGTCATAATGTTCCAACCCAAACCATTCTATGATTCTATGGTTCCAGAATCTCTGAATAAAATCAGTAGATCATTAACAGCAGTTTTAGTGAGAAGTTTTGGTGCACTTTTATACACTGCAGGCATGAACCTCATCCATTGGTGTCATATCAATACATTGGTTCACATATTGCTCTGAAGACAGTGTATTTTTTGACCAGAGAAACAAAAAAATGGGGAAAATGTTCTCTATACCAAAGACAATATGGGATTATAAAAATGGAGGCATGTAAGTACAAAATGTTGATGAAAGCCTATATATGCATCTCAAATATTTTTTTCCTATTTAGTGTTTTTTTTTAAAAAAAGTAGGAAATAAAATAGTATATTTTTTGGGGAAAAAAAAAGAAGAAGCATAAATCAACCACATTTTTAGTGGCTGTTCATTACCCTCAGATGGAGTTTTGCAGAGGGGTTTAGATGTGCTTTTCAGAGGGCTGCTTGTGAGCCCTGTGTTATTTCAGGTACCCGGTGTGCATTGGTGCCTGAGATTCTTCCCAGTTTGAACACAGGCTTTCCCATAGCATGTTGTGTATATAATGAATAAGAAGCCGGCTGCTAGGGAATTATCTCCATTAGCCTGGTTATACTGCCTGCCATAACGATGTTTTCTCACCAGGATAGTGTTGGAGAAGAAAAAAGAGTAAGTGAATTTCCTGGGTGTCTCTCACCTTTGTGACCAAACCATTTTCCAGGAAAATAGCATGGGGACAAGTGGAGATTGGAGAATACAAAATTTGTCTGATGAGAATACGCAGGCCTTTACAGTTACTAAGAAATTTAAAAAGCTGGGGTTTTTTTTCCATAACAACTTGGAGAATTTTCACCTGCCACTTGTCACCCTTGCTGAAGGCCACTATGAAGTGGCATTAATTACTGGCCAAAGTACATCATCAACCTGCTTTTAAGGATATTACATCCAGTGCTGCAACATATGAAGAAATGGAATAATTCACAAGGACTCTGTACGAAGATATTTTTACACTGAAATAGCACCTGATAGTTCAAACACGGAGTAACAATATTTTGTTTATTACAGTGGATTGAAACCCCTTGCCTTTGATCAATGATCAATTGGTCAGTCTTAACACAGGGGGGAGTATTTTACATTTTAAACTATGAGATAGTGAACATATGGCAAATCTATGGGTCCACCACAATGGCAAAGAATAATACAGAAAGTTTCACCATTTTCTCATCAGGTTTTCTGGTTTGTGCCTTTAAAAAATCCAGACTGACATGCTGAAAGCTCTATGGTAGCTGAATACAATAATATGTTTTTTACTACAATACCAGGAGTCTGGGGAAAAAAAAAAAAAGTCTGAGAAATCTTGTTGAAATTGTCACTCATTTTATTGAAGGGAAAATCTTCCTGGTTTTCTGCTGCCTAGTAATGGCTTGCATGACTCTGTGCCTGCAATAAAGTGTAGAGTGCAGAGCAGAATTCAGATGAGGAGCCGAGGAAGTACTGGAGCCAAACCTGATCAAAACTTTTCTTTAAGCAGAGGTTTGCGATTCACTAGGCAAAATTTCTTCTGCATTTGAACTGATGAAACTAGTATTTTTTTACAGTTTTTCCTCTTCTAAAACTTTAATTTGGTTACTTACTCATAGGAATCATTTAGCTTTGTTCTAACATACCCTGTGAGTGTTTCAAAGTAGCTCTATTTTTTTGTTGTTTGATGTTTCTGGTATCCTTATATGATGCTGTATCTCTAACGAGTTTGAACTGTAATATTCTTTCTCTGGAAAGTATGTGCAAAGTATTACTGGCAATTTGTAATTGTTGTCAGGCTACTGTATTGCCACAGCTATATTTGTGTTTTAAAAAAGAAAAAGGAACTGGGAGATTTCAATCCTCCAGTGGGGGAGGGGAAGGGGAGAACTCCTGTCTGCACCATTTTGCTGAAACCAGAGTCCTGACAGCAAATACCCAAGTTTAGAGGCACTGCACCTGTCTGTCTTCTCTGGACTCAATACCCTTGCTCTACCATAAAGATGGCTCAAGTGTCCTTGCATACAGCTGAAAAACGCTCTTGATTTCAACCCAGGCAACAGCAGTTTGTGTAAATTAGGCTTAGTTGAAAAGTCTTAGGACATGAGCTTTAGTTAACTCCATAGGACAGGGAAATAACCGGGTTATAAAAGAGGATCACCTCGAGCTAAAACAACCTGTTAATGATTGCAGAAGGTGCCACTGTGTCAGTCACTGGGGGAGTTGTGAAGGTGCTGAGCACCACTGAATTTGAGCAAGACAATAAAAAATGGGGTATTCTCCACCCAGTGCTGTAACTGCTAGTGCCCAGGGCTACTTGGGGAGAGGATCAGGGACCAGAACTATGCCTAGCATGACAGAAAATGCTGTGATTTGTGTAATTAATTAAATTTCATGTTTCTGTGCTTGAAGTATTTTTGTATCTGAGCTCAGTTAGTCTTCACAGTGCCACTTGGTGTTGTCAGTACTGGGAGATGAATTGCAGACACTTGTAAGAGGGGAATGGATGGCCACTAGACTCCTGGATATGAGGTTGTGGTAAGACCTTGCTCCAGAGGTGGGGCTGGCACAGGGCAGGTTGCATCCACCCAGCCTTTGCCGGAGGTCAGGATGACTGGAGTAAGTCCATGCTACTCACCAAATCCCAAAGCACGAGGTGTGAGTATGGGTGTGGACAAAACTTTATAAAATGTTTAAGTGCAAAACTAAGACAAATCCCCAGTCCTTGGATAGAAGGATGAATGGGGACCCCTGGCACAGTGTTTGACCTGACAGCTTGTTGCTGTTGTCAGGGATTATGGCAAGGTAAAGGTAGAAACTCCTGGGGTACTGGGAGAACAATACAGAAAGGTGAGGGGATCTGCAAGGGAATGTGTTCAACATGTGTGAGAGGAATGAGGAGATGTGGGGTTGAGATTTTGCATACTGCATTTTGGTGGAAGAACTACAAAACTGGAGGAAGAGAAGTATGATCTGGAAAACAAAGCAAGCCCATTAAAGCACAGTAGTCGGTGGGTGAGAGAAGCTCTGAGAACTGCCCAGGAGGAAAGGGGGTGATACAGCAAAGCATCTGTGGAGCTGGCTTGTCAAAAGGCAGGACGGCTGGACTGCTGATCAGCAAGGATGCGATCTTGGTCTGCAAGGTCATGGTAACAAGTGCTCCCAATTGGGGTCTGGAACATGGGAACAAGTGACACCTGGTCGTCCTCCAGAAGCCTTTCTTGGAATAGCAGGGTTCTGATGGGTGCACGTGGGTGTAGCCAGCTGCTGAAATTTCTGTGACCTATGCAAAAAATGAGGGGTGGGGCATGCAAATAATGGTAAGCCTTTCAATGAGTGAAACAAGGAGCAGTGCAGCACCAGCATCTGAGCTGGTGTTAGAGTACAAAATATGCTGCATACCTCCTCAGGTGGAGTCTCCTGGAGTATGCAGTGAAAGGGCCCTGATGAAATACTATAACTGATGCTATGATTCTAAATCTGTGGCAAATCACTGGAATTTTGAAGCCATGGACATTGGGGATAAGAAGCTAGCTACACAGCCTAGGAAAAGATCTGCAACACCTGTGCTGGGGTCCAAGAAACATCTGAAATACTAGGAACAGAATAACCACTTAAGTTAGTACCTCAGTTGTCAGTACTACACTGGATGCCCATATTGACTCCTGCATGGCAGCCAGCACTGTGTGTGGGTAGATAAAACAACAGAAAAAATTGTAGATGGAAATATTTGGGTAACCCATCTGGGCCACTAAGGTCAAAAAAGACATAATGACGTAGCAAATCTGTTTAATTGTGTTTAGAGGACTGCTATGTGCTCCATGAAGTGCCAACATATGCTATCCACCCACAAACACTTCTGCTACCATGACTCTCACAACAGACTACTGGAAAATGAGTGGTGGAGAGATTTGCAGTAGGGCAGGAATATATCAATACATACTTAGCAACCTGTGGGCATGGCACTAGATGGCAAACAGTGTCACCCACAGAAGACCAGGTCTTGATTCTGTTATCCGACTGCACTGAGAATAAGTGCATTACAGGTAAATGGACAACTGGATATGAGAATAATGCCACATTTATACAAAATATTTTTACTTGGACAAATTTTCAGATTAGTGGCATTAACAACTACTTCATATATTAGGATCTGGAGAATGTCTTGTGTATATGAAATCTCACAAATGGCAATGTATGGAACCAATCTGTTTGGATGTTTATAGGAATGTCCATGTAATGAGGGGTGGACTGTGTAAGTAGTTAACATAAGTTAAGTCCAGTTGACAATATGATTAACATACAGACTTACATTAACTACATAGGATAAGGGAGTAGCTTAGTTTTAAGAACAGAGGAGTAACACCAGTGTGAGCAGCTTAATGCTTGTTGTGTAATCTCTGAGATAAGCAGATTATAAGCATCAAGCGACACAACTGTTATTTGGTGCTGCATGAAGTCCCATGGAATTACAAAGAATCTGATTTTTCTCTACCAAATGAAATAACTGATGATCTCCAAGTATGCTTAAGGAGAGGACTCAAAGACCCTGAAGCCCTAAATAAAGATTATGCCTTGCATGGTTAGAATTTAGTGTAACTCAGTCACTCCTCTCCTGGACTATGTTGTCCCTCCTGCAGAGCAGACAAATCACACAATCTGCAAAATTGCATTTATATGTGATTAAAGAGTCTTGCTATCCAATTCCACTTAACCTCTGTATTATTATTCGGTTTTAAACAAAGATACCCCACATTTCTCAGTCCATTCTTGTACCTGCTCAGCAATCCATTCAGCATTCAACCTCTTGCCTCAGATCTGTTTGGGTTATCTCTTCAAAGGAAATTATGTTCAGTAGCTATTATTGCTTTGGTAGCAGTTGTCACTGAATATTAGGAGAGCTGATAAAACTGCTAGCTGGCAAAGCACAGGCTCTTCTAGCTCTTGCATGTTAGAGCTTTCTCATCCTATATTTCTTTCTTTTTTTTTAACTTGCCCAGACGAGACGTTCTTAGTGTCAAATTCCTTCCCTTCTAAGTCCTTAGTTATCCTTGAGAACACAGGTTCTCCAACTTCAAAGCTCTCTCGTTGACTTCTTCCAAGCCCTGCCCAAATCTTCATATCTTCCTTATCTCACCAGCCCAGTCTCCCAAGAGCTTGAAATTCTCCACAGTTCTGCAGTCCTTCAGTCCCCTTTCATTCCCCTCACTGTGTCCTTGCTTTGGTGTGGTTCCTATCTGGCTATTCGTGTTCCGCCCACCCAAAGATCCCTGCTTCCAGTCTCCAGTGTCCTCCCAGGCTGTCTTCATCTCTTTCTCTTGGCTGCTGCAGCTTATGGAAACTCTCCATCCTTCTGACTCTTTCCATAGGCACTAACAATGGATCCAGATCTGACTGCTATTTAAGACACTAAATATTGGCAACAACCCATGTCTGCTCTGTCAGCTGGAAAAGATGAATGCTCAAGAAGAAGGGAAAAAAAAAAAAAGAAAGGAAAAATAAAAAAGGAAAAGCAAGTCAACCAAGACACACAATAATCCCACATTTTTATAGTACCTATTGAAACATTGCTCCGACTTTTGTCTTTAGAAGTAGCACAGTACTTACAAAACTATTGCAGTATGTCTGCTTGGGAGGAAAAGAGGACAGGAAACAAGCCTATACCCACACAAAACTGTGGCTAGCACATTACAGGACTGGTTTTTTTTAGCAGATATCACTGAGGAATGGTGCAAGTTCCTTTATGTTCACTGTGAATTCTGTAAGTTTAAGGTTCCACTTCACATATGCTCAGACTAGGGAAGAAAGATCACTAATAGAGTTTCTTTGAGCTTCTTTCATCCAAAGAATAAAGGAAACAAAGGAACAATATGAAAAGCTGCCTTTTGAAAGACCTGTATTGCTTCCAGAAGAAATAGAAACTTTTGATCTGTTTTGTTACTCTGACTTATCACTGATAGGTGCTCTGCAATAAGAAGAATTGATCCTTTAACTCAAAATCTTTCTAAAAAAGGAGACTTGAAAATGGAGCATGGTAATTAAGTCCCCATAGAACTGTTTTATTAACTATAACTAATAATTTCAATTGGAAATTTGGCAGGAAATGCCTGCTTTAAGAATGAATTTTGCTTACTCAGTGACACTCAGAAGTACAAGTAGATTTGTCAAAGCAATGTTTTATTCCAGGACAATTGAGTCATCCACCAAATAGCCAATATATTTTCTAAGAATTACGCAAGTGGCCTCAGAAAAAAAGTGGAATATCTAGGTCTTATGCATTTCAATGCAGGAAGCAGATTGTCATAACAACATTGAAAATTCTTTCTTTCAGTCACAATTAATTTCAGCCCAGGCACTTCACAGAACTGAAAACTAGAAATTCAACAACGAAACTGAAGATGATTGCTAAAGGGTGTGCGACAGACTCTTTCTACCTCTAAGCCTGTGGATGCATGCTCCAGCAGTCCTCATTCTGGGCATGAAAGAATGAAAGCCAGGGAAGAGAGGAAAATGAAGGCCATGAAAAAATCATATTCACTCCACATTGCAGTGAATTTGAATAGTGTGTCTTCAAAAGTAAGCTGTCAGTGTTATAAGGAGGGTCTCAACTAATTAACAGCAATTAATGGATTTAAAGCACATACTCAAGTGCTTTGCTGAACTGAAGCCTAAATGGAGGTAATACAATAATCCTGTGTATTAATTGCTTGCTTCTTTTTGAGCGAACAGTTTCTTCAGTACCATTCAGAGACCTCATTTTTATCACAGTAAATAGTGCTCAGGATGCATGTGGCTCTCCCTAAGCAGTTAGGGCAGAGAGACCAGTCTGTGGACTAAAGACCTTACAGATTAACACTTCCTCCACTTTTAAAAATGGACAAGCATGGAGAAGGTCTTTTCTGGTATAGTGCAGATCACTTTTACACTTGCATAGAAAGTTAAAGTAGTATATATATGTTGTTTACAAGCCAGACAATCTGCATAATTACAAACATATAAGTAACAGTGAAATCCCTTTGATTTTTTTATTTTTATTTTTTTTTTATTATTTTTGCTTCTTCTTTTCCCTCTCTAGCATCTACTGTTTCATTGTCTCCCTCACCCATATCATCTCAGCCTAGACCCCGGAAACTTGCCTTAAGGGAAAACATGAGGTTCTGCCAAGAGTTTATCAATTTAAAATCTCCTCTCCATATTGGCAAGACTCTCAGCAAATCAGTTTTTCTCAGTTGGAGTGTTATCTGCTTTGGCTGAGAAGTGGGTTTAGCAAAAAACAATGTGTGAAAAAATGCCACTCTTTGTTTCATCCAGGATAGTATAATCTGTTATACTTATGACTACTATTTATTTAGCTGCAGCAAGTAGCACTTGCAATTCATTTCTATTTGATCCCTTTGACTTTCCATTTTTTCATTTTGTTTCCTTGGGAGTAATTTTGCTTCCCCTCTTCACTGTGCTTACTTCTGTGTGAATGGCCTTTCAGCATCTGATGGTCTACCTTGTTTTAATGTTTTGGTTCTTAAAGGCTTAAAAAGGCAAGATAAAACGAGGGAAAGGAGAAACACTCACTGTTCCTGTCTTGCACAAAAGCAAGCCCTGAAAGTTTTTTTCATTTTCAATAATATTGTTATATTGAAATAATATTATTCTTTCTGAGTAATAACGTCTCTGCTTATTACAGAATACATTTCATCAGAAGTTCACAAAATACCTTTCAAACCAAATTAACATCATTACCTCATTTCCATGAAACCCTGATTATTGAAAGGATTTATCTGCAGTGACTCAGCAGGTCTGAGGAACTGTTACTCACACTAAGATATTTTTGAAAGAGGAGCCTGCCCATCATAGCTAAGAATTCATTCTTTAAAATATATTTCAAATGTTTTTCTCCCTGGAAAATTGTTCTGTTTTACCTATCTCCTTATCATCACTGAAAGATCTCCACAGTTAGAGTTAAAGGTAAGGTAGGCATATTGCAGTATGGGCAAGCTCACTACGGACTAGAGCAAACAGACTCCAAGGAAAGATATGGTGACTATAATAAAGGGAGTGTGGATAACATTTCCGTTGCTGCATAGAACAATTTAGGTTGAAAAAGACCTTTAAGATCTTCAAGTCTAACCTTTAACCCTGTTCTACCATGTTCACCCCTAAACCATATGCCCAAGCACCACATCTATACAACTTTTGAACACATCCAGGATGGTGGCTCAACCACCTCTCTGGGCACCATGTTCCAATGCTTGACAACCCTTTCAGAGAAATATTTGTTCCTAATGTCCAACCTAAACCTCCTCTTGTGTAGCTTTAAGCTGTTCCCTTCTTGTCCTGCCACTATTTACTTGTGAGAAGAGACCAGCACCTACATCTCTACAATGTCCTTTCAGGTTGTAGAGAGCAATTAGGTCTCCCCTCAGCCTCCTTTTCTTTAGACTAAATAGCCCCAGGTTCCTCAGCTGCTTTTTGTAAGACTTTTTCTCTAGGCTTTTCTCCAGCCTAGCTGTTCTCTCTGCACCCCTTCCAGCACCTCAATGTCTTTCTTGTATTAAGGTGTCCAAAACTGAACACAGTACTGGAGGTGGGGCCTCACCAATGCCAAGTAGGGGGAGGATCACTTTCCTAGACCTGCTTGCACCACTATTTCTACTACAAGCAAGGATGCCATTGGCCTTCTTGGCCACCTGGGCACACTGCTGGCTCATATTCAGCCACTTGTCAATCAGCACTCCAAGGTCCCTTTCTGCCGGGCATCCTTCCAGCAACTTTTCCCCCAGTGTGTAGCATTGCATGAAGTTTTTGTGGTACAAGTGCAGGACCTGGCACTTGGCCTTGTTGAAGCTCATACAATTTGCCTCAGCCCATCCATCCAGTCTAAGCTCCTCTGCAGAGACTCCCTGCCCTCAAGCAGATTAACACTTCCACCCAACTTGCTGTCATCTGCAAACTTACTGAGGGTGCATTTTATCTCCTCATCGAGGTCACTGATGAAGATGTTAAACAGAAGTGGGCTGAACACTCTCTGGGCCTGGCCATCCAGCCAGCATTTTATGCAACAAAGAACATGTCCATCCAAGCCAGGAGCAGCCAGTTTTTTCATGAGAATGCCATGGAAGACAATGTCAAAGGCTTTACCAAAGTCCAGGCAGACAACATCCACAGCCTTTCCCTCATCCACCAGGCAGGTCACCTTGTCATAAAAGAAGATCAGGTTCATCAAGCAGGACCTGCCTTTCATAAACCCATGCTGACTGGGCCTGATCACCTGGTTGTTCTGTATAGAGTGCATAATGGCACTCAAGATTATGTGCCTTGCTTGGCACCAAGGTCAGACTGACCAGTCTGTAGTTTCTCAGATCCTCCTTCCAGCCTTTCTTGTAGATGACTGTCACATTTGCCACCCTCGAATCCACTGAGACTTCCCCAGTTTTTCAAGATTTCTGGTAAATGATGGAAAGAAATATTTCATCTTAACCTCTTCTCATTTACACCAAGAACTTAAGAATATAACTAACACTGAAATTATTGTTTTTTTGTTTGTTTGTGGTTTTTGTTTTGATGTTTGTTTTTTTGTTTGTTTGTTTTTGTTTTCAATTTTGGTGTTTTGTTTTTGTTTTGATTTGTTTTATTTTTTTTCTAGTATGGAATTAACCTCCTTCTATTTCATGGCAAATAAAATAGTTGCTGTCCCACTATTGAACGGCAGCACTCTCAAATTCACAGACAAGATTCACAAGATTACCAAATAAGACGTGCTGTTGTCTTCTAAATTACTTCCTTGAAAGTAAAATATGAAGTGGCTCTCCAAGGAATTACTTTGCAGTACAGTGCTTTATTCCTTCTGCTGAATAAAGTTGCTTTATTTCAATGCTGAATGTCTATGGAAACTATTCCTCCACCTGTGGCATATTGAAATGCCTCAGCCTTAGAGGCTTGCTCTGAGACCTCTATCAACAATATTTTGCACAAATACATGCATTCAGCAGAATATTGCAAAATATTGGGATGAATCTTTTAGACTGTCTTTGATAACCATCAGCAAGGCATAGTCATGAAAGTTTTCAAATAACAAGCTATAGGTGCATGAACTATACATATGTGTGTGATACACTGATATGCCCATATATATATACACTAAAAAAATACAGGCTGTGGTTGCTGGCGTCCTGTCATTGGCTTGTCATTTGACTCCTGCAAAATGTAACTTTAAGCAAATTGGCTTATGTCCTGTCTCTATGGACATAAAATCAGAGTTTTGGAGTTTGGTCTTCTTAGCCTTTCAGTCCTTTAGGGTATGAAAATCTGGAATGAAAAACAGTTGCTATAGAAGTTACGTTGTCCAAAGGGAATAAAAATAGATTTATTCAAAAGGTATTTAATGTTGATTCCTTCATAATCAAAAGCTGCAAAAGCTATCAAATATGAAAGCAGAAAATATGCAGGGAAAGTATTACTGAATCCTGAAATACTTAAATTTTTATGTGTGGAACAGAAGTGCAGAAGTCTGTCTTGCTTAATGAGGATTTCCAAAATCTCATTAAATATTCAATTGTCTTTCTGTCTATGCTAAAACAACAATCAAATAGTGATCAGTTCAAACTTCACAAGTAAAACATGATGAAAATTCTAGAAATCTTAATGCAAAAAGTGTATTCCTTTATGCCACTGACAGTCCTATTTTGGTGAAATAAAGAGAAAAACTGCACATTCTTTGTACTTCCATAGCAACAGGAGACCAGACATGTTAACCTCTACCATCAACCACGTATTAAATTTTCTAAGTCAGTCATTTTCTCTAAGTTAACATGTTTAAGAAACTTTTAAGCTAAGTTCCTTGAGAAAGACAATGTTGGATGGTCTCAAAGGCTTAAAAAGGCTCCGTTCCATGAACAATAAATTATTCTTGTACCCTGCTGGAATTTGTGGCCATAAAATAAATGAGATTTCATCTCATAGCTATAGTGGTTTGAAAAATGGTGCTGGAATGGGGTGAAATCTGACCACTTCTGGCTATATGTGGGTAACTGATATTGACAGGAAGGACTTTTTCGCATGCAGATAGGAGGGGAAAATAAATGAGGGACATGCAACAGGCATCACTCTGCAAGGAAAACAGTTATTGTTATCAAGCTGGAAGTTCAAAGAGAGGTTTCTATACAGAAAAAAATTACATTCCCACAGAGCTGAAATGAGAAAAACTCCTCACCTGACTCATACACACCTTTGAACAAGGATTAGATCTTTTCTTGCAGAAATGTATTTTGAAGTTAAAGGTTATTTCCTTATATTTAGGGTGTATTAATATTTCATAGCCAATATGCTTAAGAATATTTCAGAAATGCTTGAGACACATCAAACACATCAAAGCATTTGTTACTGTGAGATTGTATTTCTATATAGGGATACAAACCACTCTGTGCTACCATGCAATGCAAGGAAGAAGTCATTAAGAGTCTCTACTCTGAACAGAATTACTTTACACTGTGGTCACTCTGATTCCATTTACCTTGGTAAAAATCCCAGTGTGCCTGGATAGGAAACATGAAAATATAAGCACATGGAATTGAAAAGCTGTTAGAAGGGGAGCATGAAGTCAGTCAACTGCCAACCCCCAAATGCTGGGGTTATTATAAATCACATCTTTGAAATACCATGGAGAAGGTAGAAACCTCGTGTCCTTAAACCTGCACTCCCTTTTTACTTCATTTAGACACATGCAGAAGAGAGCTAGTTGAGAAAGGCTGCTCTGAAGTCCTGTTTTGCTCCACAGACTTTAAACACTTGCTTAGACACGCGCAAAAGAAAGACCAAATATAAAGAATAACATATTTGAAAAGGAAGTATTTTCAAGAATGTCTTGGGAGTAAAGCAGTAAAGTCTTTCAAGGAGCATCAGATAGCTTCTAGAATCTTTGTGGCATCTCAGCATTTCTAGTGACATCCTAGAGATTTATTTCCTATATTTGAGAGGCATATTTTGCATATATGATCTGAAACCTTTTGTTTTCCTCTCACCTTTTATTCCTGCTCTTTTCCAGATGAAAATTTCTTTTCCAGTTGTAAAGCCTCAGGACATCTCAGGTTGTACCCTTAATGGTCTCATCTGTAATTTTTTTGGAACTCAGAAATGAGATTTCTGGTTTGAGTGGTCAAAGCACTGCTGGGTGTACCCTACAGAATGATGGTGTCACAATAGCCTTTCCTGGGTCAGCATCAGCATTCATCACATGCCTGACATTCCCTGTTTTCTTAGGTAGCAAAGTGATGGGCTTTTTTTGTTTCTGTGGGTTTATTTTGTTTTGGTTTTTTTCTTGTTTTTGTTTTGTTTGTTTGTTTTGGGTTTTTTTGTTGGTTTTTTTTGTTTTGTTGCTTGTTTTGTTTTGTTTTGCTTTGTTTTACTCTAGCTACACTGATCAGCTAAACACGCTTTTTTTTTTTCAAAAAAAAAATTAATCCTTCATATGGGATATTTTCAACATTCTCTCTAAGCTATGTGGTGGGAGGAGCTCACACCCTCCTCTTTTAAGACCTCCCAATATACAAATGCATTAAACAGTTCTCTGCCTAGGCATGAAATTTCCCATATTGCAGTCCCAGTATCCACTTAACGTATTATGTGTGCCTTTAAAAGTCTTAGATCTTTTTAAGGTTACTTGGGAACAGTACTTCTGGACTTGCAAGCACTCTTGATATAATTTAATCTGGGGGGATCTACTCAGGCCTTAGTACCACAAATAGCATCCTACAAGTAGCTCCTTAATCATGGCAACGGAGTTTTATTTTATGTCTGGCTTCTTTGAGACAGAGCTCCAATGTGTTCCTAAGTTTTGATTTATTAAAGACAGTAATTTAGAATAAAGGTAAGTTGAACCTTTTTAAAGGATGTATACTACAAGGGATAGATCAGTCACTGTCTTTCATTTTAAATTTATATTATTTTATTACAGCAGTGAGATTGCAACTGCAAACCAGCATATTTTGAAAAACAGCTATTGATTATAGATTTCAGTTTTGAAGGAGAGGTTTATCTTACAAGAATGCACAGTTCCAAGGAAAGGAACTGTAACTACAAAGTGTGATTATAATGTGTTCTTAATTATATCAACAATGTTTATAGATTAACAGATAATGAACAAAGATACCAAAACCACCAACATGACTTCAAATACAGCCTAAATATTTAATATATATGTTGAAGAATCAATTAAAATGTAAAATTCCCCAAACTACAGTCAAGTGAAGTGTGTTAAATAGATCTGAATGACAGAGATTGGTTAACTCCCTAATTGGAAGAACACACAAGTGAGAATAACCACATAAGTCAAAGAATAAATGAAGGAAAGGCTGTCACAGAGATTAAAGATTTATACAGCTGTTTCATCCATCTGGTGTTTAACCAAGCAAAGGCTGGTGGAGAGCATGTGACTCAGATGCTTATATTGCAGGATAGCTGACTGATTAAATGAATTTGTACATCCATCAAAGATCAGAAGACTTAAAATTAGACTTAACAATAAAAGCCACACAAAATGTTTTGAGTGGACAAAGTCTGTAGAAGAGTAGGGACTGATTTCCAAGGTGGTTTAGGGAGGCCACAAAACAAGAGATACCAGGACAGATTTTGAAGCTGCAGCAGGTCTTAAGTGCCTAATTGTTGAAATCTAAAAATTGTAATATATTGCCAGAAAATATTGCATATAAAAAAATGGATGATTTTTTGTAAAAGTAAAATCAAAGCATGCAGTGGTCAGTTATACTTAAAAATATATATCCAAAGTGAACATTTCTTTCCTCACTGGATTTGAACAGCTTAACGCATAAAATTTCCTATGAATTTAGTTTAAATAAAGAAAATATAAAATTATGCTAGCATTGCCATTGGTCAAATCAACTTTTCAAATTTTAACTTGTGAGATGCTTAAGTGTGCATGCTAAATATCAGGAAAAGCTGTTGACTTTATTCAGACATTTTTCATATGCCCGAAGCACTCTGATATTCTGGTAATCGAGAAAATCAGTTTTTACTTCTAAACTTTTCACTGAAAAGCCCTGGTGGCATGCACTATGTATATCAGCAGCCAGTATATTTGCTTTAAGCACATCTCACCCCCAGCAGAGCACAAAAACCCTAGAAACAGAAACATTCAGTCCAGCTTACCATAGTAGCAAAAATGTTTTCTTTCATCAAAAACACCAGGTGATTCTCTCCCTCTACTCTGCTCTGGAGAACTGTGTACAGCTCTGGAGCTCTCATCACAGGAAAGACATGAAGCTGTTGGAGAGGGTCCAGAGAAGGGCCACAAAGATGACCAGAGGGCTGGAGCACCTCTGCTATGAAGACAGGCTGAGGGAGCTGGAATTGCTCAGCTTGGAGAAGAGAAGGCTTCGGAGAGAACTTTTATTAGCCTTCCAATACCTGAAGGGGCCTACAGGAAAGCTGGAGAGGGGCTTTTCACCAGAGAGGGTAGTGAATAGGGTAATGATTTTAAACTGAAAGAGAGGAGATTTAGGTTAGATATTAGGAAGAAATTCTTCACTATAAGGGTGGTGAGGAATGTGTTGCCCAAGGAGGTTGTTGATGCCCCATCCATAGGGGTGTTTAAGGCCAGGTGCAGCCGGGTCTAGTATGAGGTGACCCAGCTCATAGCAGGGAGGTTGGAACCTGATGATCTTTAAGGTCCCTTCCAACCTTAACCATTCTATGATTCTTTGATCACACATGTAAATGAAATCAAGATGTTTCTCTCTTGCATTTCTGTCCCATGCCTATACTAATGAGGAGCTTTGCACACTGAAACATCATCACGACAGTGACAGAAACAATAGGCTGGGCAATCTTGACAAGCATCTTGAAAGGCAGAGATTTGGGAAGATCAAGGTTAGCATTTTGCATATCCTTGTAACAGATGTGTCTAGATTTGCCATGAGAGAAGATATAGTGAAACACTGTACTTAGATATCCCGAAAAATATATGTGATTAAATATATGAAATTAAACTCTCGCATGGATCATTGCATGACTATGGAGAACTGCAGAGACAGCTGTGCAAGACCAGCCACAGATCAGTTTCCTGGCTGGCAGGCATCATGAATGCTGACAATGTCCCATGGACTGCTGAAGAAAGCAGGCACCATTTTTACTACTCCTCTTGTGAAAAACTGCTGTTGCTGACACAGGTGTCACAACATGCAGCAGAGATGATGAACAGTGCTGGTGATGAGGAGGCCTTGAGGGGAAAATTGGAAAGACTTAGCTAGCCATGTCACTGTTCCACTTTTGTTTCAAATGCCCTTTAATTTGCCTAAAAAATTCAAAAAAATACTATGGGTTTGGGTTTATAATACTTTGAAGATCAAACAAGGGACTTAATCTTCAAGTGAGAAAAATCAAACTGTATGAATTAGACTGGTTATAAAGCTCTGGAAATTAATAGTTTAACTTCCAGTGTACTACTTTCTACTATCCTGCTTTGTCCAAAGAGACAGATAACAGTAGCTACCATTGGTACCATCCACTTCACACAGCTGTGGAAAAGTTAAAATATACTTTCTTCTGGTAAGTAAATTATATGTGTAGCATCCTTACTGCAGAATATTTCCAAACCACTTTATGCAAAGCAATTATAGCTAAAGTAAACAAGAAAAGATATTGAGAGTGCAAGCTGCAATATAGCTATATTTATGTATGTACATATATATATATATGCATATAAAAAAAAGGTAATCAATGATTTCTCAAAACAGAGAAGGGAAGCTGCTGTACAGAGATGTAGTTCTTGAAATAAGCAGATGTAAACCACAGAAGACATTATTTAATTTAGGCAGTATTTAAAATGCTTTTGGAATGAAGGAGATACCAATAAAACAACAGCGATGGGGGTGACAATTTTTGGTCTTTCTTATGGCTGACAAGAAGGCAATAAGTCACATTTGAAATAACCTGGATTTTAGAATTCCTGAAGTGGGAGTGTTGAAAAAAATTGTGGTAGAAATGGTCAGTTCAAGAAAAGTACAAACTGTAGTAGGAGAGCATGTAGAGCATGTTGCAAGTTTGGTTCTAAGCAGATCTATCTTTCTTTCCTGAAGAACCCTTTGGGACACAACACTTTTTGCAGTACTCTTTTAGTATTATCAAGGATGTATTACTATGAGCAAAACTTTCAGCAGGATCAATTACTATCAAGGGAACGAGTTGATAGCACTGATGACCAGACCAACCGGGGCTAACAGCTTACATGCAACACCTGCATGCTTAATTTAAAAAAAAAACTGTCCAGCTATTATCAGTATGGCTTTGCTCCTAGGGAAAGAATGCAAAATTAGGACATCTGGGAAAACTGCCTCATTTGTTTTATCCCATTAAAAGTTAGAATTAATCAAGGAAGGAAATTCTTAAAGGTGTTCTTTCTCTTTCCCATAGGATTCAGACAGTGAGAAGAAAATTAAACAAAAGGAGGAAGATGATGAATCAGCTTCAGAATATGAATAATTCTGGGACCAAGGAGCTCCAGAAGCTTTCTCATTTTCACAGTTCATCCTTCATTTTCGAATACCCATCATCTTCTACCACCAAGATTAACATGTGTTTCTCCATTTGTCTTCCTGTATCACAAGTGAGTTCAAAGAGATTGCAGGTCCCAGACTGAAAGCGCTTTAGTCTCAGAGCACAGAAAACAACATGGGAGTTTTCAGGGAAGATCAGCATGAAGACATTAATGAAATAATGTTGCTTTTTTTCTGACAGTAAATGGCCAGGAAGGAAAGAAAAGGAATTATTTCCTTAGGGTCCTTTACAGTGTCTTCTTGGTTAATACATCCTTGTTTCTCAGTTTCATCCTTTTCTCTCTACAAAAACATATTGACTGCAAAGGATAAGCACGGCATGCCGGTCTGTCATTAAACAGCACTAGGGTACTCAGAAACTGGTTCCCATTTTTACCACATTTCATGTATGATCTCTCATCTGTGCCTTGGTTGCACACTTGTGGTAAGAGATATCTTGTCCATTGAGTTTACAAGCTCTCTGTAGCTAAGGCCACCCTCTCACTTTGTGTCATTACAAGTAGACCCAGCCTCCCACAGCACCCTAATCATCTAGACTTGGACTTCTAAATATTTCTGCATTCTACTCTGTAATGATGGTACCACATTTCTTCTAAAAGATCTCAGGAACTCTTGACCCTATATATAATATCAACATAGACAAACTCCTTATATAATGGGTATAGAATGACCAAAATGTCAATGACGTGGCACTATGAGGACCAGAAACTTTTGTACTCAGCTGGCATCAAAAAGCCCCCAAACAAAAAAATCTATTGTATATGAACTGGCCAGAGACACTGAAGCACAAGAAGAAAGGTAAGTAGAGCACTGGTGGCTTGCAGGATGGGGATCAGGCAAGTAAGAGGTATCCCCAGTTTCTTTGGCCTGCTCTACCAACCTCATCTTTGGTACCTCTTTCCCTCACAAGTGACTGACTGGTTCTAACATCCTTAAATCCTGGTCATGAGCCATTTTGGCTAGATTAATCCAGGCCTCTAACTGAAACTTCAGCAAGCCCTTGGAGTTTTCCCACCCAGCTGTGAAGTATGGGATCTCCCTGTTGGCATCCCCCTCTCCCTGGCACTGAATGCATGAATCTGAGAACACGTGCAATCAACTCAACTGGGGTGGTCAGTGTGAAGCTGCATTTATCATGAGTTTGCTGACTTATGTACAGAATTTGATACCAACTTTAATATCAAACTGGCAAATGTTTGGCATTAGCAGATTCCTGCTCAGAAGAGGGGCTTTGCAGGAAAGGGTATGTGTGTCTCAATCCTAAAAGCTGTATCTTGCTTATAATCTTTTTCACTATCATTAAAATTCAAATACAGCTTTCTGGTTTTGCATCTTGGCTGGAGGTATCATTACATAAACATACCTGTGTGCATGCAGGATGGATTCTAAGTATAAAAGTATGAGTATAAATGTATATTATAAATGTATAAGTATGAATGTACGTTAGCATGTAGATTAATTTTACCCCAAATACTGCAGATGTACAGGTCTGTTCACGGATGCACACAATACAAAGCAGACATACCTTATACTCAGTCAAATATTCATACCCAACTATTGATGTATACAGGCACAACAGAAATACCTAAACCAAAGTAAAAATCCAATGGCTTTCAGATGAATGGGATTGCTGCTGATAATCCTCCAACACTACTTTTGATTTATTGTGCTCCCATATCTGTACCAAAGAAAAGGAAATGGGTGAATTTATTAAATAAAAAGAATTTAAGCCTATAAACAAAGAGACACCACAAAATCCCTGTAATTTGTGTTTTTGAAAAATGCCAGTGTTTTATTTTTCGTTAAGAAGATACCAACTGTTACTATGTAAAATACACTAAAAAAAGAACAGCCATTTATTTTGTTTTAATTTAAAAAACTGTTTTCCAACCTGGAAAGCTTTCTAACAATAAAAGTATGAATAAAATACAAATAATTTTAAAATGAGCCGAGGCTCCAGGGAACAGAAAAAGAATATGTATAACTAAAGATTATATCATAATGCCTCCAAAAAGAACTGATTGAAAGATTTTTTCATTTTATTTCATTGTGTTGTGGCCAAAATATACCACAGAAGTATAAGAACTGAAAAGGATGTTTTTAACAGAAAAATGTTTTTGTCTAGATTTTCAACTCAGAAAAAAACAGAGTGAGAAAAGCTCACATTTTTAGCACTACAACCAATGCAAGTTAAGGGTGTAGCTTCAGTCTGTGTATTTCAGAGAAGGAGCCAAGTCCCTGCCAGGGTCATAATAATTTAGTTGACACTCTAATCACTTTGAAAACCCCCAAGACAAATGTGTCTCAAGTTTCATAAGCCTTTTCCAATTGTTTTTGAAGCTTTGGATCCCAGGATAGTCCAGCAAAATCCCAACACTCTAGAAGCACCTCTGAAGTTCAGAAGCTCTGGAATGAAAAGAGAATTTGGAATATCAAATCGTGTCATGAAATAGAACTGTTTCTTTCTTTCAACTTTGGAGCTAAAGTTAAGCCATTTTCACGTCTTAAATTTTCAAGATAATTTGAACCCCCAACTTTCTTGTAATGAAGTATTCTTTCCCCCTCTCCATATAGTTACATATTAATGAATATTATGTTGAAATCTGTATCTTCATGTTCAAGTTTTAATAGAACTTGCTGACTTTCTCTGAAATTCAATTTAATGATTTAATGATTCTTAGAATTTTTTCCTGATTCATATGGAAAGAACAAACTGGGAATTCCTGATTCATATTAGGAACACATCCTGTGCTTCTGAGGTGTTTTATCAGCATTGTCTAGGAAACATTGCAACTCTGCTCTTTGAAGTTGTCACAGGGCAGTTTGAGTATGTTCTTAATAAAATAATATATACCTAATAATAAGAGCTATGCACTCAAGTTTGAACCCTCCATGTATCCCTGGTAGGGACTAACTCTGCAGCACAGCAGCATGCAGGGACACTAGTAGCATCCCATGCACTCTATGGCCCTGGTTATGTGCAATGGTGCTTATGACTTGCTGGGTCTCAGCAGAGGTGGGGCTAAGTGTGTCTCTATGGCTCTTTTGCCTTCTTGACTAGAGCTAGGTGAGTTAGAAGTAGATTCACGTATAATCAGTGCTCATTTATTGCCTCATAATAACTTTGTAGAAGAGCAGCAGCTTCACATGTACATGGTTGGATTGTTCATACTGAAAACAGGCAAGGAAAAAAAAGCCCTTGACTCATATCCGAGAATCTCAGTGGGATTCCCCAGTGCAAGAAGGGCACCTCAAAGACATCTCGGAACCTCTAGGAGAAAACAGCCATGACGTGGCAAGACAGCTACTGCACCATGATATAAGAATTTCTTGTACTTGCAAGCAGCCTTAGCTAGAATCAGAGACTGTTACAAAACTAAATTAAGAAGTGAATAAATGACTCACAGAACTGACAATATAAATGAATAGCAGGAGGAAAAATTCTTTGTTACTTGTCCATAAGTCACATAAAAAATAAAATAAAATAAAATAAAAAATTCCTGGAGAAATATCTGAATGCACAAAGACAAATTTCAAGCCCCTGACATACACCTAAGAACAAAATACATCTACTATTTGTCTCAGTCAAGAATTCCAAAGACTTTAACAGCTATTGTGGAGAAACTATCCTACATTTTAAAAGTAGAATTTACACAAGGAAAACAAGCATTCCCTTTTAGGTTTAACCAGATATTAGTTGACGTTTAGCAGATTTTTAACCAGTAGAGGGCTTTGTGACAAAACAGAAGATTATCCCACACAGTGCAGAGGTAGAAATGCTCTTTGTGGTCTCATTTACCAAAGTATTTCAGGCACATCTTTACTTGCAGGAGAAATTTTGTAAACTCATGCACCTGGGAAAAGACAACTGAATTACAGGATGGCAGGAAGAGATACATGACCTAGCAATGTACCAAGGGCAAGGAGCTTTTGCTCCAAAATATGTGAATGGTACACTGTGGACTCATTGGCAAGACTAAGAACAAGCTATTCAAGATGGGATTGCCTGTGCACTGATGTTCAACAGCTTCAATCCAGCAGGCAGTTTAGGAAGCAAGGCAGTAATAACATCCACCTTGGACAGGTCATTACTGCTTTGTGTTTGGCTGAAGCTTTAGAAAAAGATGGAATATCTTGAGCAGAGCAAGTGGACAGGCTAATGCCCCTTGAGATCACAAAGCCAAATCACATTTCAGATTATATTGATCTGGGGGAGATGACCCTGTTAGTCGAGGACCATGAGTGGAAATTAAAGAAATTGCTTTGCAGACTAATTTGACAGGTAGCCCAATTTTTAGGATTAAATGTTGGGTTATTACTGGTGATTCATCAAAGATTGTTCCAAGGTAGCAACACTGCTTTTCATATCAGCTGTCATAATATCAAAAAAGAGGGAACAGAGGTCAGAAATGCATACACCAGCCATTTTTCTGGACCTGGAATACCAAGAAGCTTCCAGAGAGCTAAAACAAAGTCACACCATAGCTGAGATTTAGAAATCAGACTTGGACATGCATGTAGGCAAAAGCAAAGTCTACAATCAGGAGAGAAAAAATGTAATTGACTATTCTTTCCATAGCTTTTATGCAGACAAAGTCAATTCCATCTAGGACTTCTGTTTTTTAATGGGCAAAAGCAGAGACTAAAGGAGAGAGATTGCTTTTCCTTGCAATACACCATGTTTAAAGATGAAGCTGGCTCAAGAGCAAACAATGCCAGTGCAGTGATGCGAAGTCAAACGGAGAAACCAGTATGGTCATTCAGAAGAGCACGGTTAAGAGCTTGTTGGCCAGGAGACAGATGAACATATTCTCATGTCCAGAGGTCCTAGTGTGCACTTTGTTTACGCTTAACCGGACATAACCTAGCTCCATTAAATAAGTTAATATGTGCTGGTTTGTGGCTCAGGCACACCTTTAGTATTTTATTATCCAATGTATTAAGGCGTGTCCGATCTATCAGATCCTCTTGGTAGTGAATTCAAGTAAAAGGTAGTACAATACTGAAAAAAGGGACTTCATGTTCCCTCGTATAATGATTTTGCTGTCTCCTCTCTCTCTCTCTCCTTTCCTCCACTGCCATTTTTCCTCTTCCCTCACTTTTCTGAATAATTTTATTACTGCAAAGGTATTTGCAAATATATGGCCACTAAAAGGTGACCTGAAAACAGCAATGTTAGAAAGGTCTTCAGTGACAACAAGCTCTCCCTCTGGGCTTCAGCTAGGTCTCCTGAGATACCTCCCCTTGGATCTGTTAGTGTCACTATTTCTTCAGAGCAGTTTCTTTTTGACAGATCTTTTCAGCAAGGGCCAGGATTTTTAATTGAATTCTGAAATGAAGGATGCAGACCTACACCGTTTCTGTCTTTTTGCTTAACAGGCAGACAGCTATAAGCTGGATTTTCTGTGCAGCTTCCATGCCCTTGCAGACCTTTCCTTCATAAACACTTAACAGCAGACTTTGCTTGATATTGAGGGTTCACAGGCACTGTTGTTGCAGATTTTATACTATTTGTAGCTGCTTTATTTGGTTTGGAAAGCATGAGTTTAATACCTATACTAATTACTGCAAGATAGTTGCAGCAGCTGATTTGTCAAACGTATGCATGTAAAAATCATGCTTTGAAATTAATTTTGTGAATACTGTAACCTGATAAAAATGAAAACGTGTCTGCAAGTAATTTAATTTTGGGAGACAGAGAAATATTGAATTTTAAATTCTTTCCTTTTAACCATTAATGTCATTTATATTGGTATTAGGTTCCTTCAAATCAATCTTTGGAAGGGGAGAATGATATTTTTAATGTATTTCTCTAGCTTCTTAATAAATTGAAGGGCTTTCTGCAAGATTTTGCCACACAGTGTGCTGGCTGCACTACTAATTAAAAGCTGGTAGTTTCTAAATTAACTTGTGAGTACCTACAGTGATGGAAATTGCCTCCTTAACGGTATTATTTACTGACAAAGCAGGTGATGACCTGCTTGTATCTCCGGAACAAGTTCATTAGTTTTTCTAATGGCAACTGCAGATAAACACTCTGATATTTCATTATCATACTGGCTACAGAACGATTTAATTTAAAAAAAAAGTAACAAATGAGAAAAAAAATGAAGAAAAAAAAAGAAAAAAAAAAGAAAGAAAAGAAAAAAAGAAAAGAAGAAAGAAAGCTTCAGCTTTCCAGCTGACTGGTGTTTCTAGTAAGGCCAGTGTGTCTCATTTTTGGCCAATAGATGCATACCTGACAGCTGCCATTAATAACTGTTAGAGCGCTGTTTGAGCTCCAGGGTGAGACGTGCTTCAATGTTCTAAAAATAAGATATTATCATTCTGCAAGAGTTATAGTTTAGGCAGCAGTGGTTTCAACCCTTTTGTTTGACTCTTCAAACTGACAATTTAATCTGAAAGTTATGTCCTGCCAAGTCTCCTTTTGGGTACACAGGATGATGAAAAACTCAGAAGTCATTAATACAAATGTTTCTATGGAAAGTATTGGTCAGGTACATCTAGAAGTGACTGTCTCATACATTACCTGCTGGGAAGACAAGCATAAATCCTAGGCACCAACACATATCATGCTACCAAAAGACTGGATAACAACACTAGTGCACTGGAAAACTAAGCTTTGCCACTGAAATGAAAGGAGATGAATTTGCCTCTTTCTGAATTCTGCTGCATCCTCCGGTAAACAGAAATTGCTTCAGAGAAATTTCGAAACCACTTTGGAGAATCCTCTTCAGCTTTGTTTTTGTTTTTACTGGAATCTACAAATCTAGATTGATGACTAAGACCCTCTAAAAGACCTTACCACATTGAGTCCTTGGTTTCGTTTACATAAGCTGATGCTGGGTACTACTTCTTAATAGCTGATATAAGTTAATTAGGGACAGCCAAACATCCATTCTTCCATCAATTTTGATAGTGTGTGATCTATTTATATGTACAATGAATTTGGCTTAGAACTTTCCTAGTCTAATGCATTTAGGACACATTTGTTAGCCAAATGATATTGACTCATTCCATGATTCTGTTCACAAGCAAGACTTTGTATTAGGTGGGAAGAAAACTGGAAAGATTCTGATCAGTACTTTCTTTAGTATCAGCACCTTTCCCATACATTGGTGCTTGGCTGTTTCCACAGAAGGATTATTTGTGTCAATCCTCATGTTAAAATATTTGATCAATGAGTAATGAATGGTGCAGAAATTAAGTCAGTTCAAAGCACTTTTTGTCCTAGTATTTTCTCCTGAGTTAAAAGTATTTTGTATAAGTTGTCCTCAGCAATAACACTTCTAGTGAGATTTTGAAGGGTCAGATGGCAAAGCCTTTTTTAAAGCCATGAACCTAAGTAATTTAATCTACTCCTGATTATGTAACTGGAAATACCTTATGACTTCTTGGCATAATGCTACCTCAGACACCAAATTAACTGCTTGTCCTGGTTTGAGCCAGGATGAAGCCAGTTTTCTTTTTACTGATTTTTTTTCCCCTCTCTTAAGCAGCATGCTTGCTGAAAGTAGCAGGAAGTTTTCCAGCCAGTGGACTGATGATGTCTGAATGTTTACAATTACTGCCAAGAGACCAAGGACACTTTCCTCCGCTTGTTGAATCTGCTGTTTCGGACACTAAAGGAGAAGAGTCTTATTAAAAACCCTCCTACAGGGAAGAGTGAACTGGAAAAATGGCAAAATTGGTCAACCAAAATATTCCATCCATATATATATATATATGTCACACTCGGTATAAATTTAGGGATCACAGAAGTCAAGCCCCTTCTTTCTTCTCTTCCATCCATGGCCGGCATCCAGGGAGGACTCCACCTATCCATCACAGTTGATCCCTAGGCTTGTGCATTCCTAACACTCACAACTCTCCCCATAGCTCCTGTCTGCTCCGACTCTCTCTCCAGCAGCTCTGGGACATTTCAGAACTGCTCATAGCTCAGGAGATGCCCTGGGAGTTGCTGAGGGTGGGGAGAGGCAATAGAGTTTTGCACATTCCTGCTCATATTTGTGTATATTACTAATTACGATTTTTTAAATTAGTATTTAATTAAAGCTGTCTAGTTTGGTTTTCAATCTGGAAGCCTCTCTCCTTATTCTCTCTTTCCTTTCCCTACCTGGGGGGGAAGGAAGTGATTGAGAGCATGATAACGCTTGTTCAATGTTTCATTGTCGATCCTATGTTAAACCATGAAGCTGCCTTTACCTAGCTTATTTTCTCCTCTTATTTCCACTTTGGTGTTTAAGATTTGTTTGCACAGGCTCTCCTGCAATGCTGTGTCATCATACCTGAAGGAGGTCAGCTCTGCATGCTGCATGGGTTCTTTGGGGTCTTCTGAATTGCTTCTAAACCATTGGAAAGAGGATCCGCTTGAGGAATTTTTACTTCTTCCCATTCCTTCTGCTCAATGTCTTGCACTCAGTGAATCATCACAGCCTTTCCAGTAGTCTCCAGACCACAAGTAAGAAACTCCAGGATTTGAAGTCTTAGGATAATCTAATTTAAAATACAGACAGCTGTGCTTTGAGGTACTCCATGAAGATTCAGCCACTTGGGTATCTAGATCAGGGAATCAGCCTTGGAGCATCAAAGCTCCTTTCATCCTTGTTTGCTGGGCTCTTATATTCATGACTGAGAGCAGACAGTGATGCTATGTGCCATGCACGGTGGATCTCAGCCCAACCTAGCTATACCCAATGTTTGTATCTGAATGTAAGGGGTTAAAGTAACTCCTGAGACACCTCAGTAACGGCCCGTTCCCTCTTCTGGTGGTTCCTTCATCTTAGTAAGACGAAGAAAGAAGGTTACACATTGTGCTGTAAATGGCCATAGTGAAAACATCAGACTGCCATTCTGCCACATGTTTATCCACAATTCAGAAATGTCAACTTTCAGTATGATTTTTGGGTTTTGGTCTCTATTTGTTGTTTGAGTTTGGTTTGTTTGTGGTAGTTTTTCTTGGCTTTTGTTTTGTTTTGTTTTTGTGAGTGTGTTTTGTTTTTGGTTTTTTGGGGTTTTTTTTGTTTGTTTGCTTGGGCTTTTTTGTGTTATTTTTGTGGTTGTTTAGTTTGTTTTTAATTTTAATTTTAGCTCTGCATTATTTCTGTCAGCTGAAATAAATGTGACTTCCTTCCAAGCAATTTGGAATTGCTGATCAGAGATTTTTGTTTTGCTTCTGAGGCCAGATTTTCAGCTGGGTCTGTGCCACTCTCAGCAGTGAAGCATTGGCCTTCCATAGACAGAGAGTCCTGTGGAGAAGCCATGGAGAAAGAGAATCCCCAGCATTTCTCTATATACAGAACTGCTCGCAAGAGAATTATGTAAGTTATGATTTTATTATATTCTGTGGTTTAACATGACATGAGATCAAAGGTGGATTGTTCTTCTTGTCCTGTGTGTGCAGGATGATATTGCCATCTTTATTACTTTGGAACTTCAGGGAATAAAGCTATTTGGCATATAAGAAGAAGCAACAAGTGACTCTTTAATTAATCCCTGGTTACCACAACAGCTGGTAGAAATGGAAAGGACATTATGTTCTTACACAGAAAAACAAAACAAAAAAATCTTTTTACGTCATTGTTTCCTGCTTACTTTGGAAACTAAACACGAGTTAAAACCACCGCAAAATTACTTCAATGAAAGAAAGCTCTGATTGTCTCCAAGGTTGATTTACAGCTTTTGCAAGAGTCTAATAAAGAGTGAAATTAACAGTGTAAAAATAAGAAAATGTTATTTGTATTTTTTTTACTATTCTCTTTAGAACCTTTCTAGACACTTCCTACATCCTGCTCAGAAGGGTTATTATGTTATCTGCAAGTGCAAAATGGACAGAAAACAAAGCTCAGTAGTTTAGGCCATACACACATGGCAGACAACTGTTAAATGAGAATTAATTTGAGACAATTTTGATATGTCCACCCTTGCCTTTCCAAGATCAGAATTACTAAGGAAGTACACTGAAGAAATAGCTTTGGTTCTGGATATGGGTTTATAATACTTCATATTAAAATTGTGAGATAAAAATAAGGACTCACATGTCTGAAGTATATGAGAAAAGGTTATTTTATGTATGGTCTGAATTAGATATTGCTACACTCCTTTTAATTTTATTTATTTCTAATTAGATTGCTCATTCATATGCTTTTTCTTATACTTATGGGTCCACCTGAGGCTTATGTTTAATCTAAATAAACGTCAACTTCATTGTATGCAATAAAATTAAATAGGGGCTGTAAAACACAATTCTCCTTGTATCTGTAATCCTCTCTTATCTCACTAAATAGCTCATCAATAACAAAATGCATTATACAATTTTTCCAAGCTCTGCTTGTCAGAAGGTGACAAGATGACAAAGGCAGAGCTCAGAGGGCTGGCAAGGAGCAGAAGAAAGAAGAATTCATTTACACAAAGAGCTGGGAGCATCCTAAATTTATATTGTTTTAACTAGCCCAGCTTTCAGTTGCGTCCAGTAAAAAAACATGTAAGAGACAGGGAACTGCTTGTGTGTCTTTTTACTGGACGCAACTGAAAGCTGGGCTTGTTAAAAGAACAAAAAGGAAAGCATTTTGAGTGGAAAGACTGCACCGGAAGAAGTTAATACATAAATATATATCGTAAGGTCTCAGTCCTGCTACACTCTTGATGCAATGATGAAGCTAGCTTCTCCACAGAAAAACTCAACAAACCAACACCAAAAAAGTCTGCCACAGGAAGAAAACACCAAAAAAATAATAAAAGCTCCATTCTTACAGAGATTAAAAAAAATATTACAGATACAAAAAAAAGTTAAAATTATGATCAGAAATAGAGAAGATCTTTCTGAAGACCTCTATTAGAATAGATAAATAAATCAGGGGATAGTAGTATTTCTTTTTGTGTCAAATTTATGAACTTTAATAAAAGAACACTTAGAGATGCCTGAAGATGTTTAGAGTTCCAACTGTAACTGAGTGTATCCTGTTCCATTGCAGGACAGTGTTGGGTAAATAGCACAAAGAGAGAGAAGCCATTTAAAATTGATTTTTTAATCGACTGAAACCCAGGCTTTTGAGGACACTGTCTCTAATTCTATCATCAGTAAAGGTAGCTTAACAGACCACTGCTTCCAGAATGAGATAATGTCCCACCAGGGAACAGAATAGTGATATGCAGTTCCTTTCTGGTGTTTTTTTGAGGCATGTGGTCCCTTTTGACATATCTGGAAATTCATATCTATTCTAAGCCTATTCCCCATGAATTTCTGTAACCTCATCACACAGGCTTCAGACTGAAAACCACCAGAATCCAAATGCAAAAAAAAAAAAAAAAATTCTAAAAAATATTGAAATAAAAGAACTGTCTCTTTAGCTGAAACTTTTATTTACTTTGAGAAATTAAAAAACCTTTAAGTTAAAACAAAGATCTCACTACAAAATGAATGAACGCTCTGTTTCATGTAAAACACTTTCACAATCTTTTTAAATAAATCACATCTTAACACAATCTAACTTTTGCCCTTCAAAACAGGAAAAGAACCAGAGTCAGGTTTCTGTGTTGCGTTAGCTGACTTTTACTTACCTTGCTTTGCTTTGACTTCAACTATTTTTAAAATTGTTTCTTACAGACACATGCCTTCTACGAAAAAGTGATTCCTGTATTACTATGTCTGTCAGCCTGTCTCCCTCCTACCTCTACCCTTTATGTTAGCAACTCTTTGGCTGCTTTCAACAACACTTGACAGAATGAAAAAAATATAGAAGACAACTACCTCACTGGAAGCAAGGCAATCTGAGGCCTTGGTGAGGTCTCTGATATGCAGGTATTACAATATGATGTCTCCTCTCATTAGGCACCAGCAGTCCATGTGAGACAAAAATATTTATGAATTTCCTGAATACTGAAAAAGGCTTAGTGTAAGATTTGTGAATTTCCAGGTTAAGGCTTTGATAACAGGCTGTGTCTACACTGTAGGGCATGGGAAAACGAGGGACTTGCAAGGTCCTGGGCTATGTCCTGGCTCCCTGGTGGGGTGAGAAGTGGTGGGTATGGCAGTGTTTGCTGTGTTATTAGCTTGTCACTGGAGATGATCAGAGATGAGAAACAGATCTGTAACTGTGCTGCTTGGAAAAAATTAGTGTCTTCAAGACTTGTGGGCAGCGGTGGACCTCTTCTTGAGGCACATCCTTCAATTCCATTCCATTCTCCTTTTCAGTTTTTCAGTACAGCAGTTTCTCTGTAGATCAAACTGGAGTGAATGACTTCCAGAGACAACTCTAATATTCTTCCCTTTATCAGTTACTTGGGAGGCACAGCATGCCCAACAGAGACCAAGTAATTTTTGAGTCACATGTCTATTAACCCTTCATCATCTGTGAGAACTGAGATTGCTTATTACCTTGATGTCCATGTTTGCATGGTTCTTCAATCCCAATCTCTTGTGGCAGTCAGGCAGTTCTCTAAACTTAGTGTAATACTGCTTTTCTTAGCAGTAAATGTCATGACTTTTCAGACAGTCTATGCCCCAACCAGCCAAATCACCTGTATTCTGCTTGTGTAGGTGGAAGTAACCCCTCTTGAAAGGTGCCAGAGGGATTCCTGAAGTAGACCCAACAGTAACACCAACTGTTTTTGCACTTGTTTGTTTTGTGCTTCTACAGGTTACGCAAGGGCTTCTACAGGTACATAAACCAGAAAAGGAAGGTTAAAGAAAGCGTATTGCCCATGATGAGCCACAATGGTGAAATGGTAACAACAGACGAGGAGAAGGCTGAGGTTCTCAACAACTTTTTGCCTCAGTCTTCACTGGCAGCCCCTCTCCTCACAACTCTCGTCTTGATGGCCCACAAGATGGAGACCAGGGAGACAAAGTCCCCCCCACTGTAAGTGAAGATAAGGTTTGCGACCATCTGAGGAACCTGAAGATACACAGGTCCATGGGACCTGATGAGATACATTCCAGAGTCCAAAAAGAATTGGCGGATGTAGCTGCCAAGCCACTGTCCATGATATTTGAAAAGTCATGGCAGTCAGGTGAAGTCCCTAGTGACTGGAAGAAAGGACATGTTATGCCTATATTTAAAAAGGGTAGAAAGAAGGACCCTGGGAACTGCTGACCTATCAGCCTCACCTCTGTGCCTGGGAAGACTATGGAACAGATCCTCCTAGGAGACATGCTAAGGCATGTGAAGGACAAGGAGTTGATCCAGGACAGCCAGCATGGCTTTACCAGGGGCAAATTCTGCCTGACCAACATAGTGGCTTTCTGCAACCGTGTGACTACATCAGTTGACCAGGGAAAAGCAGTGGATGTCATCTATCTGGACTTCTGCAAGGCCTTTGACATGGTCCGCCACAATATTGTTCTCTCTAAATTAGAGAGATATGGGTCTGATGGGTGGACTCTTCAGTGGATGAGGAACTGGTTGGATGGTTGCATCCAGCGGGTAGTGGTCAACGTCTCAATGTCCAAATGGAAAACAATGACAAGTGCTGTCCCTCAGGGGACAGTTGGGCCCAGTGTCGTTTAATATCATCATTAACGATATTGATGATGGCATTGAGAGCACCCTCAGCAAGTTTGCTGATGACATCAGGCTGGGGGGTGCAGCTGATATGCCAGAGGGACAGGATGCCATCCAGAGGAACCTGGACAAGCTGGAGAAGTGGGCTCAGGTGAACCTCATTAGGTTCAACAAGGCCAAGTGCAGGGTCCTGCACCTGGGCCAAGGTAGCCCAATATATGAATACAGGCTGGGGAAGGTCACGTTTGAGAGCAGCCCTGTGGAAAAGGACCTGTGGGTGCTAGTGGATCAAAAGCTGGACATGAGCCACCAATGTGCAGTTGCAGCCCAGAAGGCCAACACCATCCTGAGCTGTATCAAAAGAAGTGTGGCCAGCAGATGAAGAGAGGTGATTCTGCCCCTCTACTCTGCCCTGGTGAGACCTCACCTAGAATACTGCATCCAGCTCTGGTGCCCCCAGCACAAGAAAGATGTGGACCTGTTGGAACGTGTCCAGAGAAGGGCCACAAAGATGATCAGAGAAAGAGCACCTCTCTTATGAGGACAGGCTGAAGGAGCTGGGGTTGTTCAGCCTGAAGAGAAGGCTCCGGGTGTACCTCATAGTGGCCTTCCAGTACCTGAAAGGGGCCAACAGGAAAGCTGGGGAGGGTCTTTTTACAGGGACTTGCAGTGATAGGACATGGGGTAATGGTTTTAAGCTGAAAGAAAAGAGATTTAAGTTAGAGATCAGGCATAAATTCTTCAGTGTAAGAGTGGTGAGACACTGGAACAGGCTGCCCAGAGATGTTGTGGGGGCTCCATCCCTGGAGGTGTTCAGGGGCAGGTTGGATGGGGTTCTGAGCAGCCTGTTCTAGTGGAAGGTGTCCCTGCCCATGCAGGGGAGTTGAAACTTGATGATCTCTAAGGTCCCTTCCAACTCCAAACATTCTGTGATTCTGTGCTAACTCAAAAATAAATAAACGACCTTTGCATACAAGGTACATGTAACCTTTTCAAAAGAGCAGTCTTATTCTTGAACTTCCCAAATAAAGTAGAAAGTCTTCAACCTGGCATGAAGGCTGAGTCATACTGCATGCAAACAGGAAACAACAGGAGGCTGGTCCCTAAGAAACTGTCTCAAAATACCAGTTCAAATAAACAGCCAGACTAGGCAGTGATGTCTAAAATTTTCATTATATAATCTTATTTTTTAACAATTTTTAAGCAACAAACATATGGGCTAAGCAGTAGGTCATTACCTCAGTGAAAATTTAATGTATGAAGTTTGCAAAACCTGTTCACTTTTCTCATCCCAGAATGCTTTAGAAAATTTCTGAAGATAACCTGACATTTACTTTTGTGTTTGCATCTGGCAGAGATTGAATTTTGAAATCAATTACGGTAAAAACCATATTGAGAGGTAAATTACATACCAAAAAGTCAAACTTTTGATTTATTTTTTTCAGATCCTGGGTAGATGACAGCACAGTATAAAAAACTTGTGGACTCCTTTCTCAGCTATGTTACTGAAAAATACCTTCATTAATGTGTTTCCAGCAGGTGAACTCTGGCACAAATATCACTAATTGGATGTTACTCCAAGTAAAACAATTTTTGCTTGCTCATAACATTCCTTTTCCCACTTACTCCTCACCAAAGAGCTGACACACTCTATTCAACAGTACTTAACACTGAAAGTGTCATAATGCAGACCAGGCAACACCTAGTAAATGTAAGCTAGTTTATACAGAACGTTTTTCTGATACAAAAATACAGTGCATGAAAATCTACAAGTGAACAATAAAGCAATTTTGGACAAGAGCAATTCCATTCGTGTAATATTTTTTTTTCTCCTGTGGCAAGAAAATCACCATGACATTATTGGCAAAGTATCCTTTGAAGAAGAAATTGATTTATAGTGTTGTGATTTGTTATCTTGACCTTTGTGTGTATTTTTGCAATTTTATAGGAGGCTGCATTAGGGTTCAGTAGTTTATGTAAATTATATTGAGGTTAATGAAGCATGAAGGACTATACATGGCAGTGAAGAGTTGGCTGGATCCTTTAGCAGTTCATCTCTAGATTTTCTACTGTTTGCAATAACAAAGTGGCACATTTCAGAAGAGCCTTAAAGAAATTTCATTAGGATTCTGATATGTTTAATGGTTGGACTCAGTGATCAGAAAGGTCTTTTCCAACCTAAACCATTCTTTCATTCAATTTTAACTGTATATTTTTTAACATACATTCAGGGTTTTTTTAAAACTTCTTCTTTAAATGAGTAGTAAATTATATTTGTAATAAGGATGAATAATCAACTGATGTAAAGAAGTATTTCTCAGTTGATCTGAGATCATCTTTCTATCTCCAGGATATGACCATATGTGCTCCTGCTTTCATTGTTGCCTTTACTTCCCTCTCGTCTTTCCAAGTTTTCTTTTTCCAACTGCCACAAAAAAACCTCCCACAACCCCCCCAAAAAACTGCTCTCCAAGGTCGCAGTGATAGGTAATGCTAAATATGAGATAGGTAATTACTAATAAATATAAAGGTAAGGAATTATCTGGACCAGATATTGGACTAAATTCTTCACTGGAGTCACGGGAGTGAGGCCGTTATCCCACTGTCTGACTTATTCTTGGTTTGATTATTCTAACCCTCCTAGAAAATTTCAACACTGGCATCACTCCCTGTGAGTGTGAAAATCAGGTGTACAATGAAAAGCAAACTTCATTCTTAACAGAAAATTGATTATCACAACCACATAATAAAAACAGAAATGCAGATAATTATGAAATTAAAACAGTATCAACTGTGCCACTATCAAAACAATATAAAAGTGACTACGAACAATAAATACAAATACAGTTACATAAAGCAAAACAAAAACACAAATGCAAAAGAGTTTGCTTTTTGTGAAATGTTTTTTCCTAGTGTTACCATCTTTTTATCTGTTTCTCCATACATGTAGATTGGTTATCAGGCCTGGAAAAAGATTTCTCTTTTTTGTTCAGCTGAATTTATTTTTGCTGAAATCCTTTAGAGGTTATGCTAGTGCTGACATAAAACTGCTATAAAACTGTTACTTACATCAAAATATTACTTTTACAGTTATCTATCTTGGATATTTGGAATAATTCTCTTTTTTTGAATTAACCATCACTACATTGTAGTAAAGCTGACACCCATAAGCAATGTTGCCAAACACAGACCTGAACCTGTACTCAAGAACAACATATCCTAATGTATCCATCACTTGCATCTCAACACATGTGCATATGCAACCTGCTGCTGAGCTCTGAAACACCCTCACAGAAAAAGCATAAACATACCTGGCACATCAGCACAAATCTAGGGCATGGTATTTATGATAACAAAATGAATGCTTGGGCCCACGCCTTAGCTAACACAAAAGGTGATGCCAACAGGATGAGCACAGTTATCTGCCATAATGACCATACAGGAGACTTAATTAAATGAGTCCCACCATTTCAGGCACTACTAAATTCATCACAAAGACTGATTTCTACTGTGAATCTATGGATTCTATAAAGGTTTGCTTTAAAGGACATTACATCACTCCTTTGAAAGTAAATGTGATCCCTGCTTTTCCAGAAAATCCAATGAAAAAAATTGTCTGATATTTTACAGCACTTTTGATAAAGTGCCTCATTCACAACTATTGAGGAAATGAAATACAGATGTGGTCTTGGGCAAGCTCGGTCCAGATAGGAAACTGGGAATATGATAAAAAAGACAGTTTGCTTTCCTTGCATCTGTGTGTGACACTACAATGGTGTTAGTCAAATGGATGCAACATTGACTAGGGAAAATTGCTAGCCAGAAAGAAGTCAGCATTTCTTGGTGAAAGTATGTTATATACAACCAAAATCATTAGCATGATGAAGAAGTATAGAATGACTTAGCAGAGCTAGATAATTTGGCAAACGTGATAGCAGATTAATGTGACAGGGTAAAACCATGGTAATGTGCACTGGGACTAGTAATTTGCAGTACTCGTATTTGTCAATCATGTCTAAATTAATGGTGACTATGCAGGACAAAAGCTTAGGCATGACTTTGGACTGCTTAGTGAAATCATCTGCTACAAATTAAAGGACCTCTCGGCCTTTTTCAGGGAATGGCACAAGGTTGCACAAGCTCTTTATGGAACAGTTACTTAGGTATACTTTGTGCATTGAAGCATTGCTGGTTTAATCACCTCAGATTTTCATCTGACACATGGTGTAGGCATCTGAGGAAGATGTGCAGAGGGAGAGAGTGCTCAGGGTATAGCTGTCTGCAGTAAGATTTGCAGTCAGTCGTAGCTTTTACCAGCTTGTTTCTTCCCACTGGCAGCTCGAGATCCCACAGCTAGCCTATGTCTTTCACAGTGTCATTGTGGTGATAACGTCCATGAGAATTTGTGATCGCACTGGAACAATCATGCTAACCTCCCATCATAGCAAATCTTGACATCTGGTGGAAATATTGGTAGCTAAAGACAAAGGCACAGCTACAGCGACATCTCTAACAAATGATGACTCACAATTCTCTTGCAATATTACCAGTCTAACATGAAATAATAAAAAACCAGTAGTGTTCATGATATGCCACTCAAACAAGGTTGGTTAACAGCTTCTGGCTACCTTTGCAGACAAGGTGTTTTTTCCAGTACTATGAGATGTATGAAAGCCTAAGGAGCAGAGATGCAAATATACTGTATTTTATTGGTCACTGACACCCTCTTTCTCAAACTTCCCCTTCATGACACACAGCTCTGTTATCCTTTTGGGAACTCACTATCATAACCTGACAGGCAGACTTAAAAAATGGGACAAATGAAAGCATTTTTTCAGAAGATTAACTTGGAGCCAACAGATGAAGGGCCTGACAGACCTAACAGCAGTCCCTGATTCTTCTCTGTTGTGGACAAGTAAAAATCAAAGAGTATCACAGTATTTGTTCATTTATTCAAGCTTGAGAAAAGAACTACAACTGAGTAAAGGCTATAAATGTTAGGTGGATGCTGGATATGAAAAAACCCAGATTTTTCTGGATCTTGTTCAGATTCATAACTCTTAAGCTGCTTAACAGAGACGGCTTCCCTTGAAAATGATGCTATATTGATCTGCTGTGTGCTAAATGTCTGGGGGTAGCAGACACTTTTCAGTCATTGTGCTGATGCCAGATTTTTTTTGGTAATTATTTTATTATTGGCACATTCAAGACACAGGAAGATCTAGAAAAAGAGAAACTCATGGGAATGTGCCAAAATTATAGTACTGTGTTTGATTCCTCCTGATTATGATTAGGAATTTAAATTAATATTCATGCTATATTTGCTCTACCACTTTTTCATTTCTAATGCATTTATAATCAGCTATGCTTGCATCTGTTACGTGGAACAGTCATGCAAAAGGCATAGTGTACTTGGAGAGGTGCTGAACAGTGTTTTTCTCTGCCATTGGCAGATCAAGGTACTTTGTCTCTTCTGGGATATGAATGTGACTTGTATTTGAAAGTGGAAGTTATTTTTGAACTCTCATTTTAAAAATCAAAGATGTTGAGACATTCTAGACTTACTCAGGTGGCTTACATGGAGCACACTTAATAACATATTTAAAAAATAAACTGTTTGACACCGCTTGTCAGAACTTCAAACACAAGTTGAATGTAAGGCATAAATGAATGAAAAATGTCATTTGAAATCATAGAAGCATTTGTTTGGAAGGGAAATCCTGAGATCATCTAGTGCAAACTCCCTGCTCAAAAGGGGGTGGTTAGAGCAGGTTGCCAAGGGACATGTCCAGGCAGCTTTTGGTTATCTTCAAAGTTTGAAACTCTATAACTTTTCTAGCTAATATCCTTTAGTGTTCGATCACTTGTACAGTAAAAATTGTGTTCAGATGGGGTTTGGGGTTTTATTTTGTTTGTTTGTTTGTTTGTGGTTTTTTTTAATATTTTTTTTTTACTGATTGCCTGTAGTCTTGTCACTGGGAATGACTGAGAAGAGCCTGTCTCCGTCATCTCCACTCCTTCTCATCAGGTATTTACACACATTGAGACTGAGACTTCTCCAAGCTGAACAGTCCCAGCTCCCTCAGACCCAGAGGAAAGATACTCTCATCCCTTTAAACACCTTCATGGTCCTTTGTCAGACTTGCATCAGTATGTCCATGTCTCTCTCGTACTGTGGAGCTTGGAACTTGACCCAGCACTGCAGGTTTGTCACCAGTACTGAGAAGAGGGGAAAGACCCTCTCTCCACAGAGAGGGATTTCAAACAATTTTTAAAAGCAGAAATAAGTGAGGCTTAAGAGAAATAAAGTATCCTATTGCTTAACTAGCCTAAGTTTTTTGATATCTCACTTGGACAAAAAAACACTCCAGATCTCTTCACATAAGTAGTGTATTGAAAATGTAATATTGAATGCTTTGAGACAACAAGCCTGAAATCCTGCAATAACTTGTAGTACTGGTGAATTTTTTCTTAGCTCTCAAAAACCATGCTCAGTTTGATGACAACATCTCCAGGAAACAAAAGAAAGGAACTGATGGTAGGATAATAGTTTTTTAACTCTGGATATTCATTACTTCTGAGATGAAAGACTTGGGTCTTTTGTTGAGAATTCAGTGATTGAGGCCTGCCATTAAACTCCTTCCTAACTTTGCCTTTGTTTTGCTTCATGGGCAAAATCAGGGAAGCTCACATGAGCAACTACAATAATCTGACGGACGTTATAAATCATGCAGCAGGAAAAGTCCTCTGAATACATGACTTGGAAATAAGCAAGATACAAGAATTTTCTTTACAGTTCAGTGGTCATCAAAGTGTAGATACACTAAGTAACCATAACACTTCCCTTCCTTCTCTCTCAAGGCTCTCATTCAGAAGCACTTGTGATAGCCCTCATTTCTTCCCTGTCAGTTACATTAAAGTATGTATACTAAAGACAAATTACAAAGTCATATGAAGGTGCAATAGTGTAATTAACTGGGTCAAACAACTCTTAAAGTTCTGCTATTGGCATCTGTGACACTTCTCTCTGATAATTTGGGAAATTATGAACCTGAAGACATAAAATCTGAGAGACAGCAACATTTAAACTCTCTTCATGCATTTAGTGTCTCTTCACAGAATACTATAAAAGTTTGCAAGTGTGAGAATGATATAAATTATGTCTACATAAGGATCCCAAGTAAAATGTGAGGCTAGCAACAAGCCTGATTCATTAAAACTTTTCTACACAAATATAATTGTTGTCTTGAAGGTCAACAGAAATCTAGTACCAATGTCAAACTGGCAAAATGCTCAAATACCATATTAATAAACCTGTAAGACCAAATATGTCCAATCATTTTTTCCTCTGTTTCTCAGGTTTTTGACAATAAGAGTCAGAGAAACAACATCAATTCCTTTTTCTTAATGAATGACTACTGATAAAAGGCAATTCTTCCCCACTGTTCAGTGTTATTCTGGCTGTCCTTGGTTGCATCTAGTTGAATGAAAGAACCTAGGATTTCGATTTATGCACAGGAAATACTTCTGCAAGAGAAAGAAAAGGAAGTGGAAACAATACAAGAATAAAGAAAGAAAATATTAAGTACAGACCATTTGGGGCTCCACCTGGTCTTTAGTGAGGGAGGGAATGCATTGGCTGAACATTACCTGAAGTGGTCTCTGACATCCTAATAGACACTACAGGTGCTCCAGTCAAGGAGTAAATTTATGCATCAAATCTACCAATTCACTTCAGAAAAATAATTCTACCAGGTGAGAAGCATTAACTCAAGTTCTTTACTTTCATGTAGCTTCTTACTGCAGTTCACTGGTCAGCCTGCTTTTAACTCAGCAATAAGACTTCTTGCACTACTATGAGGAAGGACTATGAAAATGTGTTGAATATTCCCCAATGTAGCTTTGCCTAAAAATCAGTAGTTTTCAACGTGAATCTGAAAACTTCAACCAAGAGTTGCCTCCACAGTCATAAGAGATAAATGTGGAGACACTAGAATACTTTGTATTATGATATCTGACTTCAGCACCAACAGATTAATTGGTCCCCCAACACTCTCTGACTCTCAACGTACCTAAGACAATTGAGAACTAAATATTCTATTAAGACAACAGACTTTTTCAGAAAACAAATCAAAGCAACAGCTAAATACCATGACACTGAAAAGGAAAAAATCCTTTTTTTTTTTTTTTTCTTTTCCTGTTTTCTTCGACTTCCTAATGATAATTGTATTAAATGATGCCTGAAGGTGATCAAATATAGGACAACTCTTACACAATTACAGATGCACAGTGAACAGCCTGTTTCAGTACCTAATATTTTCATCCTGCTTGCTTTCTTCTTTTATTCCTTCCACTCCTTTTTCTAACTCCTGGCAAAGTTTGTCCTGTGTGTAACATAAAATTATAGATTCTCTCATTTGGAAAGACTCATGCACAGAAGCTTCAAAACCTAGAGACCTGGCTTCTCTCCTCTCTGCCTCTGTGGAGACAGAAAGATAAACTCAGAAAGCACCTTTCCATGGCTGAATTAATGGGATTAGATTAATTGCTCAGATTTCATTATCACTCAGAGATCGTGAGAGGGTGTGATGATACCTGACTTCTCCCTGTTCATTTCCTGCTGTAAGAGGAAAAGCAGGTTCCAGCATTTATTTCTTCCAGATCAGGCTGGTATAAAGTAAGGGACCAGCAACAGCCCTTGTGATGGATAACCATTCCCTATAACATTCAGCCATGTGAATAATCCATCCATGTCCATAGATTCATACATAAAATGAACTGAAAACTTTGCTGCTGTAGGTTTCAATATCTTTCTTCCTGATGATGATGGTGTTTCTACTCTGAGTGGTTAATGTTCTGAGCAGGCTATAATCTGGAAAGCGTGGAGAAATAGGGTTTGAAGCTTGTTTCAATGTATGCCGGAGTTCAAATAACTGATATAAAGAAAAGTTTAATTTGCTAAAAAGAATCACACATGAAGAGCTAGGGGAGTCTTCTTTTTTTTTTTTTTTTTTTTTTTTTTTTTTTTCAATAAACTAGTTCACAGCAAATGATCACTCCAGAAGTGTGCACCATGGTGTGACTGAGATCCCTATACTCACTGCGATGTAGCACTGTATAGAGATACCTGTTTGCAGCTAAAGTAGAACTGTTGAGGTAGTGTGGCATAGAGTCCAGGCACTTACTAACGCCTGTTTCTACATCTAACTCACCTAATGTTAGCTTAAGCATTATAGTACACAGGGCAGTGTTTGTTTATCCTTTAGGGACTTTCTGCTCTGCTGGGGGCATGTATATGATTCATTCCTTTGTATTCAGTGCAACTGGGCTGGCAAGAAGCTGCAGAAAACTGTAAGGGTTTCATAATCTGGTCCAACTACTTTATTTTCAAAATATTTTCCTTAAGGCACATAGTTCTATACTACCTGCTGAGGCCTTATTCTAAGTATTCTGCCAAAATGCCATGGGTTCAATTTGATGCCCGCTTGCAAGACAACAGTAAGTAAGACTTCAATAAGTACTTGTTCAAGCACTTAGATCAAAGCACTACTAAGAAAAAAGGGAAGTTTTTATTTTCTTCTTACTTGCTTTGGATCAAGCCTTTAGCATTGTCAAAAGCTGTGATATGTTTCACTTGAAAAAATGTTTTGACAATATGTTAGACACAGTCAGTAAACATACTCATAATGCAATAAACAAAAATTGGCTGGTATAAACCAATGCTGGAATTTAAACAGCTAAACTTTATGAAAAAAGTATAATTATGAATAAATCTTCAGTGACAAGTGCAATTTGAGACAGCAAAAATAATTTCAGCTTTTCTTTCACCTCGAAGGAATGGATATCACCAGAGATCTCCATTATCTGTACTTCATTTTATATCATAAATTACCTTTAAAATGGTATACCATCATTTATTAACAATTCTGAAAGGCAACAGATTATGCGTAGAGTAATATATCACTCACTGGGGGCACGTATGTTAGAAGCTGGCGGTCTTGAGTTCTGCCTTGTGCTCTATTAACTGAATGTTAATTTGCTTTCTATCATGGGAAGAATAAATTATATTTAAAAAGAAGCATAACCTCAAAAATAATTGCGACAAAAAGCCAGCCAAAAAACAGCGGCTGTTACTTTGAGCATATATTATTTGTGGACCATGACTTGGGCAGAATGTGCATTCCTGTTGCTAAAGGAAGCAGAAATTCTCACACCTCCTTTGCAGCTGTTTAGATAGGAACAGGTGCTAAAGGGAAGCAGATTTTATATATCTCTGAATTATAGCCCCTGCCCCCCAAAACCCTCAAACCTGCAGGCTTCTGAAGGGATGTTGGTGGAGAACAGACATGGAGAGTGGGGTGATCCTGAGCTGTCCAAGTCAGCTGAGCTAGTTGAAGGGATACGCAATTTGCTCTGGGGATAGACTTGTCAAACTGCTATACTGTTCTCACAGACAAGGAAAGATATCTGCTGCAAAGGATTCTACCTGGAATGTGTTGCACTCCATCCGATCAACAGAGCTAAGCCTGTACAAACATCTGCACAGTAATGATTAGGGTTACTGTTAGCCAATTTGTATCACTGTAACACCATTGATTTTCACTGGAAGCATACTGGGTATATATATACCTGAGCTGAAGAACCAGCCTGCAAATCCAATTTCTTTGCTGAGGCCATAACTACTTAGGGACAGGCTTCAAGAGAAAAAATGTGCAGAAGCAACATGTAAGGGGAATTTCATAAGTGTTTTATCAGCTCCTGAGACTGAAAGACACCATCATAGGGAATAATTTTGCAAAAGCCAATACTGTCCACAAAGCATACTGTTCTCCTGAAGATCAGGTAATAAACTCCTCTTAAATTTTTTTAATTTGTAAACTGGCAAGCTTTTCTATCATATGCTTGGAAATGACATGACTTTAATGAAGCACAAATAACAAATGTTTAGCTCCTGAAAAAGTAATGAACTTTTTTTGGAAAATAAATAAATAAATAAATATGTAAATTGTATCCCTGGCTACCCTGGCAGAGTCTGTTGGACTGTATCAACTACTTTGTTGCCTACATTCTCTTGATGCAGATGCATGTACCTTACCGGGACACCTCAAAACCACTATCAACAGACAAGAGAGCAACTGACAAAAAACAAGCCTTTGCTGAAACGTTTCCACTTTTTTCTTATTGCAGCTTGCGTCAGGACAGAGTCCAATTTTATCAAGATAAATGGGAAGGACCCTGCTGGTCTTGGTGGCCTTTGAATCAGATCTATTAGGGCTGGCTCAATTCCAATTGCCTTTTTTTTTTCTTTCTTTCTTTTTTTTTTTTCTTTTTTCTTTTCCATTATGCTCAATGAACTTTAGCTCCAGGAAATCCAGTGTACTCTGTTCACCCCCTCCAACAGCATGCCTTTTTAACATGAGCTTTATTCAGGTTCTGTTTTCTTTTGAGTGCTGCAGATGGAACAGGGAACCACAGCTAAATGACGTAGAGAGTCCCTGTTGATCCCAGATTGCTTACAGATTTCTGTGAGGTCCTGCAGTTTGCTTCATGAATCATGCCAGTCTCATCTCTGGTGATACGAAAGAGCTCTGTGCACTGGTGATGGCTTATGAATAAAAGCAAAAGCAAGACCTAGTGAATGGGCTGGCTATGAAGAGTGTGGCTTGCAGAAAAGGCAAAATGTAGCTATAATCCAGAATTAATTCACTGTAAGAAAGGATCTCTGTTGGTTTCAATTAATCCTAAATCATATCCCTATGTAATTTTAATACAGGCTTTAATATATCATCCTGCAGGTATGCTGACACCTATTTGAAAAGTGAAAATTTCCTAGGACCTGTGAAACTTCAGCTGGAACTGGCAGATTCCAACATAGTATTCTTGCGTTTCCTCCTGACAGCAGTGTAGTGTGGGATGACGTTGTCCTTATTTGCTAAGGTGGATTTTTGTGAAGACAAAATAGAAAAGGATAGGGAAGCAATAAGAAAGCATGACTAAACAAAAGAGTTGTTATCTTAGGTCAGCCATAGACTAGACTAGAGGTTGGTAAGGCAGGAATACAAGAACAGTAAGCATATAATTTTACTCTTCTTTGTATAACCCTTTCAGCTTCTGGTATTTGCTGGCTGAGGTGCTTCCTCAGCCAGGTCTTGGTATTTTCTCTTTGCATTCAATGGAAAAAAAGAAGGAAGATAGCATGGTGAGTGATGTAATAGCAAAGGTATTGCAGTAATCATAGCCTGACAATTCAGATGATGCTCAGGAAACAAGGATATAATGCCCTTATGTTTGTATTCTCATCTGACTTAATTAGAACACTTTTTATGGCTGAGAAATTAAAGTCATGACAGTGGTGCTGGTAAGCAATTGTGGACTAGTCTAGCTGAAGAGACATGATATTTTAAATATGCAGAAACTTCTCCTTAGGTTATACAAGGTGTCCCTCTGCACTTTGTTTATGTCCCTTCCCACCCATAACTTAGTCATTTTAACAAGGCTGGGGGAATTACGTTGTTCATTTACTTTCCCTTTGGTTAGCTTTTAAAAATGCATTTGGGATGCTGCCTTGCAATACAACCCAGTATAATTTTAGGCCACTAATATTCAGGCACCAAATTATGTTTGATGTTAAAACAAGGCTTTGCATAGCACAGTCCACTCATTGTTTTGTTAGGACTATCTCCTAATTGCTTACACAAATGCAACTTGAGAATACTCTGCACTTTATTTGTTCCAAAAGGATACCGACAGACGCGTTAAAATACACTTAGCTCTCAAAAAACCCCACAACAAAACTAGCTGATCTATTCCAGTTACATATCTGCCCTTGGTGAGGAAGAATTCTTCCCTGCTCAGTAATGCAACAGACCTCAGCCTATGGGCCTGTGCCACCCTTTTATAGACATGGGCTTATTATATTGTAAGGTCTGAATCATCAAAAAGTGATTACCATGTCATTGTGACCATCATTGTTACCAGTCATATAGTTTCTTAATGCAAGAATATTTGGTTTTGAAAGACTGATTTTTTTTATCATTCTCAGAAATAAACCAGAACTCAAGTGATTAAGTCAAAGTAATGTGAATCTGCTTAGACCTTCCACATGTTTCAATGCCACTGTTGTCAGGGGTGGTGAAATAAGGTTTCCCTGCTAACATACAAGACATTTTGAGTTTGAATTTTCTGTGTCAGAGTCAGATTGCAATTACTCAGACTATACAGAATTGAATTATGGGGCAATAAAGCCTAGTAAAAACTGTCATTCATTTTAGTCTAACAGTGGTGGCAGGCTCAATCAGCAGCTTATCTATTAAACATTTCCATGTTTTCTTTCATTTCATTTGTCATATAAGGGAAAATTGCCCTAAAATAATGTAATGCCTTACCTTATCCATGTCTCAATCTTTTTAAAAATCACATAATTGAGAAGATACCATTCTTATCTCATAGTGCTTAGGCAAGTCACCAGTTAGGGACCATGAATGTAAAACTTGCTTGCATATTGCGACATGTTATGTTCCAGAATATGGTATGTAGTGTCAAAGGCTTTCACCCTGTATTGTTTTGTTGCCTTGCCATGAAGCTACTTCCAGTTGCTTTCTGCCCAAAATGGTGGTGATCTTATTTCATGGCAGAGATTTTTTTTTTTTTTTTTCCATGTCTTCACACTAGGGAACAGGGTCTGATTCAAAACTAGAAACTGAAGAAGGGCTCAGGAGGACCTTATAGTGGCCTTCCAGTACCTGAGAGGGGCCTACAGGAAAGCTGGGGAGGGGCTTTTTGCCAAGGCTTGTAGTGATAGGACAAGGGGGAATGGATCAAAACTGGAAATTAGGTTAGATATTGAGAGGAAATTCTTCAATATGAGGGTGGTGAGACATTGGAACAGGTTTCCCAGTGAAGTTGTGGAAGCCTCATCCCTGGAAGCATTAAAGGCCAGGCTGGATGAGGCTTTGAGCAACCTGATCTAGTGAGAGGTGTCCCTGCCCATGCAGGGGGGTTTGAACTAGATGATCTTTAAGATCCCTTCCAACTCAAATAATTCTATTATTCTGTGGGCAAAATACACTTCGCTTGGGGAAAATGAATTTAATATTTCAAATTGAAATAGATTTAGGTAATGAGAAACAAAGACAAAAATTAAAACAACACTTTCCCCCATCACTGTCTTCTCCGATGCAACTTCATTCCTTCACTCCTGACTTCTGTACCTCCTGCTCTCCTGAGCAGCACAGGGGGAGGTGGAATGGGGGACTGTAGTCTATCCTACTCTTTGGCACTCCTTCCTCCTCACACTTTTCCTGCACCAGCCTGGGCTCTCCATGGGCTGCAGGTCCTTCAGCAAATATCTACCTGCTCCAGCAGGGATTCCTCCATGAGCTGCAGAGTTCATAACTGCTCCTGCATGATCCTCAAGGGGTTGCACAGGGACAACCTGCTCCATCATGGTCCTCTCCAACAGCTGCAGGTTGAATCTCGGCTCTGGCACCTGGAGCACTGCCTCACTCTCCCTCTTCTCCTACCTTGGTGTTCATACTGCTGATTTTACCTTTTTTCCCCTCTCCTCTTCTGCTGGTTCAGCATTTTGCTCTTTCTTGAAAATATTCTCCCAGAAGCACCACCAGTCTGGCTGAAGGGCTCATCTGTGTCCTGTGTTCACAGAGGGTGTCACCCTTGCAGTCCCCTGCTGCCAACACCTTGCCAACTACACCAAATAAGCCATGTGATATTCCACTATTATTAAAGTTTTTATAGTTTCTGCACAAGTTATATCTTTTGAAGTGGACATGAAGGCAAACACCACAGAGGAAATTTTCATAGTTATGCTGTCCTAGTTCCTTCTCAATTTACCCCAGAGGAATGCAGTGGGGACATCAGTTGTGACTTCACATGGCTTCTGCAAACACTGGTCTTCTCTGGAGGGTGCTCTGACTACATGATACACCTCCAGAAAGTGAAACATATGCGGATAACCCTATAGCTACATATGGGGAAATTACAGCCCTACAGAGAGCTGTGTGGTTTGGTCCATGCTATGGTACATCTTGGGCCTGATCTTTTGCATCTTTGGGGTTCCCAAAGCTCATCCTGACCATAACTTAGCTTCTGCATATGCTGTGCAAATCTGGCAGCTTCCAGCACAAGCAAAAACAGTGTCTTGCATTCACCCAGGTACAGTCCAGAGAGGGCAGCCAGAGCGCCTGAGTGCACAAGTGTGGCTACAAGCTTTTGCACAGAGGTGTGGTTTGCCTTGTGCCTTTATTACAACATTAAACCTGTTCTTTGTAATGTTCTAAGTAAAGACTGAACTTTGTCTTGGCTATACTAAAATTACACTTTAAATATGAACCTACACACTGTGAATTTTCATTAAAATGCATGCTGATACGCATTTTCTAAGTGAACAACACAGTTCACCTTCAAAACATGAAGTAGGATTTCCTTTCACTCAGATCAACATTAAGAAACGGGTTATTTTCCTGCAATTTTTTTCTCATTAGGAAGTACCTTTTTGCTAAGAAAAGCATGTGCTAAACCCTCATTCCTATCAAAAAAGTAAGCAATTCTCTTATTTCCAGGAAGACAACACTATCTGTTAATCTTCAGGTAATCAGCAGCTTACAGCTTGCTTTAGAAATTGACACAAATGAGAAAACTCCCATATTATAAAAAATACAGAATAAAAGTGCTTTTTAGAACGGTTGTTATCGCTAACAAAACGTTAACTTCCTTCTATGACATTTGTGTATTTAAAACAAACCCCAGAATGCAACAGAAAACCACTGAATTATTACGGATTTTTATGATCCTTTTGCAGCAAGCAGATCAAACTATCAAAGCCGTGATATGAGTGTGGATTGAAAGGAAGTAACGCAGAAGGGTGACATTTATTAATTTACAGATGGTATTGCTCTAGCTGGCTGAAACCATAGTGATCTGGTAACAGACATGGAACTCCAAATGCCTGAAGCAACCCCAGATGTCACCGCATACACTCCAGGGAATACGATTTAATAATCATGTATATGGCAAGCACAGTAGTTGTGAAATATGCCATTCAACACCATCACTGTGCACATTCCCTGGTGAGCAATTTAAGAACATATAATATTTCAGAGCTTTGAATCAGGAAAGAGATGATAATTAGATTCCCAGTTTAAATAAGGTATATGAAGGGGAAAGTTAATCAACTCAAAAGGATAATTTAGCAGATTTGAATTCTCTAATGACACCTCTAATTGGAATTAGGGCATAATTTGGGACACGTATAAAGTTGCCAATTATTATGAAAATATTTTCAAACATCCTGCAGGCTCAAAGGTGAAAAAAGTTTATGCAAGTCTTGACAATAAAACCTGTCAGATTCTCTACAGTTTGTATAAGTACCTGTTCTGAGCAGCTATGGGCTTGCTGTTAAAAACTGTGATTGGAAAATTTTAATTTGGGGCATGTGGCCCCTGAACTGATTAACTATGACTCTTGGAGAGCACTATGGTATTTCCTGAGAAGAGATTCATTGTCCTTCTAATTGTGTCTTGGTTGTGTTGCCTATTGTTTGGTAATCATCGGGACTCACAGCCCTTTTCCTAACAATAAAATTGCTGCAGAAATGTCTTATGTTCCTAACACTGTTTGGTATACTCCATGTCAGTGGGTTAATTAACATTCAGACTCCATAGGAAAGAGCTATACGATTGCAGCAAAGCTTAGAAAGCACTTTGAAACTCATCCAGAAGAAATGCAAATACATTTAAGATAACTCTTAAAGGAGAATAATGTTTTCAAAGTGAATATTCTAACCACCAGATTAAAGCATGCACTCTGCAGAGCATGTAATTTGTTTGGTGAGTAATTATAAACTGAGGAAGATGTCTCAATACTGAGGAAAAGGGCTTGACCTACACCTGGCAAAGACTGAGCTATACCCATGTTAATCACAAATGCTGCTGTTCACTGTAGTAACTAGCGAGATACGTCATATAAACTTTGTTCTTGACTGGCCAGGTAGTGACTTTGCATTATGTTTACAGCTCTAGAGGGTTTTCAGGCGATCAGATTCCTCATTTAGAGAGTATTGCATTAAAATCTTGTCTGTTTGTTGAAGCACATGAAGGACTTGCTCCTGCTGACTTTAAAATGCTTTTGATATCCCTGACATCAGATGTAACTCACTTTACATTAGTCACCTAAAAGCTAGATCAAGCAACTTCCTAGGCTTCCACTGAAGTGAATGGAGAGAGCCGGGGATCTTCAGGGGACAATATATCCTACTTTTCTAGACACTTAGGATAAAATGAGTCACACTTCTTAAGGTGCCAGCCTTTCACCACTGACTATGGAGAAAGTCAAGATGTTTAACTTTTAGTCAGCTAGATAGATTCCACCCACAGAGACTGCATTAGACATTCTGATTTAAAGCAAGTTTATACAACGTGTGACCTTTGCAGCTCCGCTGCAGGCACGTCAGCATCAGGGCAGGACATTGGTGAAAAAGGGGGCTTTTTCTGAGCTTTCTGGAGCCAGGAAACAGCCCAGACAGCACCAGGGGAAGGGCAGCTCATCAGAGGGGTGCAGAGGGGGCGTGGGTGGAGCTCACTCCCTCTCCCAGAAAAGCAGCCTCGGGAGCTCCAGTGACCAGGAGTGCGTTGAACAGCGCAGGCGAACAGGGCAGAGCTGCAGTTTGGGCAGGCAGGGCCTGCAGGGAGGGTGCAGGAGGCAGAGTGGTGGTTGTGAGGAGCAAGGGCTGCAGCTCTGGCTGGGGGATCTGCACTCTGCACCTTGGGAGGGGCCAGTGTGTCCACCCAAACCCAGCTCCTGAGGTGTGACTCTGCTGTGCAGACCCCAGGCTCTGGAAGCTGCCTGGACCATCCTCCTGTGCCTGAGGTAAGCGGGAAGGAAGCCTGCCTGCAAAAGCTGTGAGCAGGTGAAGGACCTCCTGCAGCAGGTAGCTGAGCTGCAGGACACAATGAGTGTCAGGGAGGCAGAGGACGAGCTGGACAGTGTGATCTGTGCAGTCACTACTGAGGACGCTCAGCCTGTGCCCAGTCAGCCAAATACTCGCCCACCAGCTCACACACCAAGGAGGGGAGCCACTGAAGTGGGGGAGTGGAAGACAGTAGGAAGAAGAACTAAAGGAATAAGCAAGAGGAAGGGACCTCCCTCATAGCCCGAGGTACCCTTGAAGAACCAGTTCACTCCTCTGCAAACAACAGAGAAGGAAACTAACCAGCCAGTGTTGGAGCAGAATAAGGTGGCTCGATCTGTTCCAAGTATAACAACCAGTGTGACCAAGAAAAAGCAATGGGTGATGGTAGTAGGTGATTCTCTTCTTAGGGGCACAGAGGCACCTGTTTGCAGAGCAGACCAGCTCTCTAGAGAGGTGTGCTGTCTACCAGGTATTCACTTCAGGGATGTCACTGAGAGGCTTCCTAAGCCTTGTACACCCAACTGACCATTACCCGCTCTTGGTGTTTCATGTGGGTGCCGCTGATGTGGCCACCAGTGGTGTTAAGAACATGAAAAAGCCCTGGGAGCAGCAGTTAAGAACTCTGGATCACAGGTAGTATTTTCATCAATCTTGCCAGTCAAAGGCAAGGGGATAGACGGGGCCAATCGGATCCAGCAAATCCAGCTGGCTGCGTGGCTGGTGCTACAGCCAGGGGGTTTGGCTGTCTGGGTCGTGGGACCAGCTTTGACAAACCTGGTCTGCTGGGGGCTGAAGGGATCCATCTGTCAGAAAAGGGGAAGAGCATCTTTGGCCATAGGCTAGCCAAGCTGGTGAAGAGGCTTTAAACTGATGTGGCTGGGGGGAGGGAACCTCCATTCATCCCACACAGATCCACCATTCCAATGTGATGCTGGCACCAGGAATAGATGCCCAGAGCTTATAGGAGGGGTGCAGATCAACAGGGGAGCACCTGGAGTGCAGCATAATAAAGTCTCAGCCCCTGTAGGTAGTCAATGAACTTAACTGGAGGCTCAGCTTAAATAGGTTGACACATGGACAAAGAGGAGCATCTGTGAGGTTCTGGAGATAGATCTTTTACAGAGAAGTGAAGAAGTCTAGACTGAGCTATTTAGTCTTTTAATTTGGATATTGTAAGGACATTTTATGCTTATTGTGTGTTGCATTAGAATGATACACCACTTTGCCATTAGGATTATGTTTTCTATGAGCCAAGCTGTCTGATATCTTCATAATTACAAAAGATGGAAGCCTTTTTGTAGTTGCCAGAATTTAATTCTATGCTTTCTCTGCATCTGAGTGCTGAAGATAATGATGGTTTGTCTGAGGTAGAGAAACCACAAGGATAACTACATAGGAGAGGAAAATAGTTAAAATGAAGATATTTAGAGTTTAATTTGATGATTTTAGAATGTAATATTATTTACTTTTAATCTTTTGGTAATAATAAGTTGATAGAATAATGTAAAATGTTAGATTAAATTTCTTCTTTTTCAGCTTTTTTTGTGTTAAAGTTTCAAATCCTAATAACATACACAGATTTCAACACAGCCAACTAACTACCCAACAGCAGAGAGTTTTAGAGATAATTTCTTCATTATTATTTACAGGATCATTATAAAAATGAACATAAAGTTGGCTTCAAGTTTCAATTTTGTAAGTCAAACTGCAAAGCAGAAATTTTGTTGATAAAAGTAACTGATATTTCCTTTTATGAAATCTAATCACTGTTAGACTCCTCAAGATGACTTGCTAATATTTCCTTTCACTATCAATTCTCTGTTATGAAAAATAATTTGTTACTCAAATGCCTGATGCTTTTAGCTGAAATGCAGGCTTGTTTTGTTTTCATGCATAAGCATTTATCTTAAAGAATCAGAAGAACGTAATAAAATAGTAACTCAGATATATATACAGGATATATTGATATATACAGTGTACTACTAAATGATGTGTTCCAAGGAAGCGTGTTATCTAAAGCATAAACTTTTATCATGGTTTTAGATCCAATCTGACCCAAAAGCCATTTTTTCCGTGAACCAGACCTAAAACCAAGCTGTTATTCTGAAGCTATGAATACTGTTGCGAGAAGGCAAGAAGCCTTGAGAGGTGTGTGTGTGGTGGAGGGGAAGCCTCCCACTGAAGCCACAGGATATCAGACTACAGCCCCCTTGCTATCCAACAACCCTCGTATACCATGGTGCTAGGGATGGCTGGACTGCAGTCTTATGTCCCATCTCTAAATCAGTGGTTTATGGCTAAAGGATTATGTGTGTTTATGTGTATGGCCACTTAGTATTTGTCTCTCCTACTGTCCTTAAGTGAGGGCTGCCATGAGAACAGATCCGCAAAAGTGGCAAGTACGAAGTAGTCAGACATAAATGTAAGGTAATTTATTAAGCTGCTAGATATAACAAGTTTGAGATAGCCATCAATAAATGCACTGACTGCAATAGCGCTATTAATAGATGTTAATACTGCTAGCAATCAGCATAAAAGAGATACAATGCATGATACACCCACGGATGCTTTAGTCTCTACCAAAAGGTGAAAGTCGCACCAGCCTAACCAAGGAGGTGTCCCTGTCTCGGGGAAAGAAGAGAGGATCAGGCCCATTGACCCATCCCAGGGGAGGGGCTCTTCTTGCCCAAACAAAAGATTCAAGAACTAATTTGTTGCTTTTTGACTTTTTTGACTTTTTTTGGAAGAGGTCTGAGGAAACCTAGGATACTCTTCAGTCTCCTTATTTTCTTTAGCCCTCTCCCATTCTCCCCACTCATTTTTAGGTACTAATGCAAAGCCACAGCCTTCCTCCAGTCCCTCTGCTACAGATACTAACATTGCAGCTGGGTGTGGGCTGGAGAAACCACTGAGATTTCTTTTAAGATCAGACTAGAAATGGTCAAAATATCCTTCTTTGCAGAAGGCCATGTCCCCTTCCTGCCTCCATCCCATAATCACTTCTGATTACATATTTTCTTTATCTCAATGACAAGATGCATGTGAACAAGAAATTAAGACAAAACCAGTTCTTTATTTGACTCTTACTGTTAAAATGTGTCCTTTAGGCCACAGGTCTTGTTTTTTATTTTTTATTTCTTTCTTGGATGTTATTTGATTAAATCAAACATAACCTTCTTCCCTCCTGAGTCTGTTACATATGACTGGTTTACTTTATGCAACAAACATATTTCTCAGCTTTGCTCTAGTGGAGAATCTCTTTATTGTCAAAAAGAGAGACCCATATATCCCTGAGATAGGAGTGCAGTTAGTCTCATTAACTGCTGCTTTAGCCGGTGATATTTATTAGCAGCATATCTGCTACTGGATACTGAATGCGAGGACTCTGGTAAATGAACATCGATCTGCTGCTGTTTCCATTGCAAGGATTTTGTGCTGGTTTTTTAGCTCCTGTTTAATTTGTTTTATGCCTAAACACTCGCCTTCAATGAAAGTAACAAAACTACCCAAACACTCAAGAATAAGCCTGAAAAATGTTCACTTGCACTAACAAATTCTGAAGATAGGAGATCAGAAGTTTTATTCACTCAAAAACTCTAGTTCCAAAAAAGCGTGCAGTGCAGGTGGGTTTTCTTAAACACTGGACAGTCACAAGCTGTAGTCTGACTTCTCCCCTTTGTCGTTTCTTAAATACAAACATAGTTTAAGTTATATTTATTCTTGTACTCAAGGATAAGTTCTGCTCTGAATCTACACCGAAAAATACTGTGGCAGACAAGTCTAAATACACTCACTTAAAACGTTTAGAATTTTTACCACTAGCATGATGCCATTTCTGGGACATGAGATCACAGAATAACCAGCAATAAATATTAGATGAGAAGACACTGCTTTGTTTCTTACTGTTGAGTAGGCCTTGGTTCGAGCCATTTAGACCACAACAAACTTTCACAGGCACTTTCCTTCATTCACCTGTGAGAGATTATGTTAAGGTCCTTGTAAAGAAGATTTAAAAAACCCAAAACAACAAAACAAGCCAGTCAACCAACCAAAAAAAAAACCCTCAAACAAAAAATAGATTTGACATGGCTTCCTAATTGCTTTTCCTTAAAAATATTTTTATACTTTGCCTTCACAGAACTAAGATCAGTGGCAAAATCAAGAAAAGGAAAGACCATTTTCTGTGTGTTCTTTGCTTAGGCTTTGAATCAGATCTGTTAATTAATACTGAAACTGAACTAAAATCAGTGGACTAATATGTGAAGAAATTGCAAGTTCTTCAGTAACCGGCTGTTACTAAAGTTGTAAATCTGAGCAGTGACCATCTGTAACTACATACAGTCAGCCCTCAAACAGACATGAAATAGAGTCCAAAGCAGCAGAAAAAGCCACCATTGAAACTCTTTCACATGCACAGGTCACCCTTGAATGCTGAGCTGAATCCAAAGCACATTTATTTGTAAAGTAGGAGGTTCTCAATTTCTAAGCTAACCTTCCAAACTTTGCTCATTTAAATGTGTGGGAAAATAGAATCTTATTACTATGCTATGAAAGATGGTCACTGTACAGTCCTGGGAAAAAAACCCAAAACATATTATTCACAGAAAACATTTGTAATATGGAAATATTTTTTTTCTATACGTGGTTTACTTCGTTTTCATGTGTTGCTGATGTTTCTGTAAAATGTTAGTAGCATTTCCCCCTTCGTGCATCTTTCTGACAACAGATGAATCAACTGTCATATGTTTTGTTATGTCACAAATTAGCTGTTATGATTTCTCCACGACATCTATTTTGGCTTTAAAAGTGTTTCTTCAGAAAGTTAAAATCATCCCCTCCAGAGTTGACAGCATACCTCAGAGGGCTTCTACATGCAGCTAAGCAATACCATTTCTGAAATATGAAAGGTCTTTTTCCAATTCTTACCTCCTGATGCTCTCATAGACAGACTCAACTCTTGTTTAAATATAAAACCCGTGTTTGTAAAACTGGAAAAAAAAATAATAATCCAGAAGCCTCGTCTTTCTCATTGGAATAATTAATTTAGCTTAACAGTTCACAGCACAAAAACTGTCTTTTGTGTAAACAGAGTAATATCCATGAAAATGAATATAATTCTGAATTGCTAGGTATGACTTTGAAATGTATATTTAAATTTCCCTGTAAATACATATATTCAGGGAAAATGGCTTAAGAAGCATAGAAGATCAATTATAGAATTCAATTGCCTGTTTAAAGTCCAGGAAGGCATTACCATTCACTGCCATAGGGATAAAAATATACTTTAACACTACTGTATCATCAGGTGTGGCATGAAGTTGTGATCAAGTGCAACATATCAGAAGACACAACAGCTGGCTGTGCTGTAGTAGACACAGAGTTCAAGCTGCCTTTAGCAATATGGGACTGGAGGGACCAAAAAAAGGCTCTGTGCAGTCCAGAACGTCCCTGTATTGTTGCTACCTACTCGGTTTTCACTTAGGTGGTTGGGGGCTCAAGTTAACACGTGAAAAGCTCTAGAAACAAGCCTGAAGCATCTCTTCTCCCAAGATCTCTTCTGGCAGCAATGTGCCAAAGTGGAAGGGGAAAGCAGGTTCTGTTTGATCACACCTCTGTGCACAGGCCTCCCACTGGTGCACCTACCTATATGTCTTCTCCTTTCCACAGCCTGAAAGGCAAAATGGTGTTAATCCTCATGGCCGTGCTGCGCTTTCACCTGAACACAACTTTGTCTGATTTCAGAATGTGCAGATCTGCATGTTTTCCAGTGCTTTCTATTGAGTAAGTAATCTGACAACAGTAACTAGAAACATACATTTTTTACTCACTGTCTCACAGTTGGAGCAATCCTGGTTTATCCTGAGGAGTGGAGTAATTTTGAAACAGCCCATTAATCAATATATTATCATGACTATGCACAGCCTATCTGTGCTGTCTCCTGTGAATGGAGTCATGAATCCTCCAGCCTAACTTTGTTATTTCCTTCCTGATGGGTTGCTTCCAAGGATGTGAAACAACTGTGGAGAAACCCCTGGACTTGTCAAGGCTTTCAGGAAACTCTTACAGAGAATCACCAAAAGGATACTGTTCTTTCCATGTCTTTCCATGGACACAGCCTACAACCACTGCAACACAAACAGATTTGTAATTTATTTATTGTCGTGCTTGTTATGGTACTCAAAAGGAAAAAAAACAAACAAAAAAATTCCTTCAGGATGCCCACTTGCCTGATACCAGCAGCATTTCCACCTAGCCTTTAATTTGCTAAGCAGATGACTTGAAGTACAGAAGTAGTAGAATCCCCTCTCTTGGCATTGCAAAAGAAAAGGAAACAGATTTAGAAAATAGCAGTGGTAGAATATTATCCTGATTTAATTTTTACTCCCTTTGCCCAGAATGGTTACCCAGATTTTTCCCTCACAGTATCTAAGTCCAATTGCAATGTGTCATGTAAAGCAAATACAAGTAAATTCTGGGATAGCCCACCTGTGCTGATCACTGTGCTGCCTTGGTAGGTTGCCACTTACACTTCAGTAAGCTGGTTTGAACTGTAATGTACCTTTCCAATAAACTAAATTGCACTGCCCTACTAGTGATTGCAGTGTGACTCTGGCCTCAGATATACTCTTTTCTAGCCATCCACACAACTGAAATTTGTGTGCCTGCTCTCATCTCAGTTTTCAATTATGGAAATATACTTTTCTTCCTTTGAGAAATGTAGTGAGATCTTGCTGTTATCCATTTAGAACATGGCTGGAAATAGTACCCTCACAATCCATCTCCTTGACCATGCTTCCTCCTACTTGTTAAGGCTATTTCCTTTATCCCATTGCCACAGGGAGTCTATCACCTAAAAGCACTTGGATGGAGAGCAGGGAACAGTCTCTTTTAGGTCAGGTAGCAATAAATACTGTTAGCCACCACTATACATGCCTCCAGCTGCTTTTTAATGTCTCACATACAATTTGCTGTCCCAGGTAGGACCAGTCCCTCTGCTCTGTGTTTGCACAGATATTGGTGCCATGGGCTACGGCTTTTTTTGATGGGGCTTCTATACATTATGTGGCACCCTGCTCCCCTCACAACAGCTGTGACTACCAGCTGACACTGATACTTAAGGAAGCAAAGGCCACTCCAGAGAACTGCAGCACCACTGATTTAGGTTTTGTGCACTTGATTCACTGGGGATGTATCCGCATGTGCACGATTACTTTTAAAAGGTGATATAATTAATTCAGAAACTTTTTAATGGGCACATGTAGGTCTAGCCAGGAGGTAATTTCTTTTCCACAGTCAATTTTTTCTTTACTTAAGTGAGATAAAAATAAGACCAATTACTTTACTATATTGGTTTTGGTCATATTTTTTACATTTCTAGTGGCTTTAAACTGAAAATCTGTCTTTGGCAAGTGATTAATCAATTATATCTGAAAATTATATCTGTCAAAATAATGAAGCTCAACATTAACTGCTGAATGCAAACAATACTTTTGCTTGTAATTTTCATAATTTTAAAAATTCTGGATAATGGTATAATTACTGAGTACAATATAGGTTCCAAGGGAGCTATTTTTATTAAATTAAAAAAAATAAATTAGGAATTTTGTGCATAGGCAAACCACACTCCAAAATGGCCTGATTAATACAACACTGTTGAAAAATAACCCTGGCAGGCATCTAAGCCCCATACAGCCACTCATAACCCTGCAGTGGGGTAAGGGAGAGAATCAGGATAAAAGTGAGAAAACTGAGATAAGGACAGCTTAAAAGGTAAAGGAAAAGCTGTGTGCACAAGCAAAGCAAAATAAGGAATTCATCCTACCACTGCCCATCGGTGGGCAGGTGCTCAGCCACCTACAGGAAAACATGGCTCCATCATGCAAAACAGTGACTTGGGAAGATATCATTCCAAATGACCCTCCCTTCTTCTCTCTTTCTCTCAGCTTTTATTGCTATGCATGACATCATATGGCATGGGATAGCCTCTTGTTCACTTGGGGTCAAGTGTCCCAGATGTTTCCCCTCCCAGCTGACTTGCTGGCAGGGCAGAGGGAGAAAAGGCCCTGATGCTGTGTAAGCACTGCTAAGTAGCAGCTAAAGCATCAACACTGTTTTGATCACAAATCTAAACCATAGAAACGTACTTGAGCTACTGTGAAGTAAACTTACTCTATCCCAGCCAAAGTCAGTATAAATTTTTTTTGTAAAATTTAAATAAAAATAAAAGGGGAGTGAGGAAAGCGGAAAGCGCGATCACTAAGAAGCTTCCTTTCTTCCTCTTGTTAAGGGTATTTCCTAGTGCCTTCCACGACTATGTGGAGTCTATCACCTAAAAAGCACATGGATGTAGAAAAGTCCCTTTAAAGTCTAGCAACAGAAAGCAAGTCAGTAATTATTTCCATATGCGTATCACTCCCTCCACATTAAAGCAGAGAGAAGGAAGAAATTAATAAAACCCTTCTAGGTGACTGGTTGAAGCTGTCTGCGCCAACTACTGAGGTGGAGGCTGTGTCTAACTGACTATGCCCTGGTATGTACAGTAAATTAACTATTTTTCACAAAGGTGGTTTTAATCCTTGGAAAAATTTCAGCTTCTTCTCTTTATTCTAGCACATAAAAAATGGAAATACACATTTCTATATAGATTTTCTTCTGATTTCTTTTGGTCCAAGGCTTTTAAATAACTTACAGATGTACCAGAGTTTTACTGATTCACTTCCTGATCTTTGCTGTTACCAACCTTACCCATGAAAAGTAACAAAACCGAGTGAATGAAGAGTAGTACATCTGGCAACTGATGAATGTCTAGGTATCTTAGGAGGAGATCAAGAGCTAACAGCCCCCATTTTCACATTCTTACTGAATAAGCTGAGGTGAACGCCTCAGATACAGACTCCTCCATTTCAGAAATTCAAATTTGATCATAAGAATCTGAAGATTTTAATAAAGACTGGTGTATTTCTGATTTCAACCTCTCTTACCCAGATAAAAAAGAGGAGCTAAGGGGCAATTATCTCAGAATCCCTTTAACGTTATGGTTTTGATGTGGAACAAGACAGTCTGGCAATCTTTTTCTTATGTTCAGCCTTAGGAAACTGTTAACAGAGGAACATATTTCTTCGCTTGTTTGAGTAATAGGGAGGTCCCATTTATTTCTAAACAGTCTTTGCAGAGACCAAGGGTAGACTCATTAACTTATGCTTCATCTACAAATCACACTGACAGCCAGTTTCCCACAGACAAACACTTCCCAACTACAGTGGCAAATTGGTGAATAATCATCTCTCAGCCTCTTCTCATCTTACCATTGTCTTTTGTATTTTTGGATGGTGATGAAGATGAAACAGCTGCTTCCCATCAGAAAAGGGACATACCAGTCAGAACTGACTGGGAAGACCATAGTCTTGGCTACGTAAGGAAGAAATTTTCTTCTCTGATAGGATATTTGAAAAGAACCTTTTTGTCTGTCTGGATAGTTACTGCAGTTCCAGATGTAGTCAAGAGTACCAGCATAAGGGTGACTAACTGATGATGTTTTTCAATGTGAGTTACAGAGACAAAAATCTTTTGTACTTTAAAAATGAAAATCCATCTCTTTTTGAGGCCAACAGAAGTCATACACTTATCATTCTGCTCAGAAAACTTGTTCCTCTGAGTCATCTAGTAAGATTACTAAGCATTTCACATTATAATTTCTCTTTTCAAAGGGAAAATATATCCTTGACAAGTATATGATTAAATGTATTTCATTGATAAATATTTATAGACATTTATTTAAAAGTGTACCTTAGCTGCCATATTTTTCAACATATTTAAAGGAATATGTATCTCACTATCCAAGAAATACATTACCACATGTTTTATTTTTGCAAGTATCCAGATGCCCTGTTCCTGCAGAATAGCAAGTAGATTCATTAGAGAATTCTTCTTAATAACTCTGATTCCTTTTCTTTCAGTTATCTAATTCTTTACACCTGCCACCCTCCCCTCTAACAGATTTACTTGATATGATAATTAAAGCTTTGAAAAATGCTTAAATTTAGAAGTGCACGTATCCTTTTTTTAAATACAAAAACGTATTTATCTTTTTGGAACCTCTATGTCGAACACCTACTCAATATATATAGTGAAGTATGAAACAGGGTCATTCTTATAATAGTGGACGTGCCTACAATAACTGCTTGAGAAAACATTATAAATCAGCTTCCATTTTAACTCTCAGGCTTTTACTCTCTCAGACCATCTCAAAAATGTCTATCTTTGGATGAAGACAGACCTATTCATAAAACTGTTTTAACCAGATGTGATCGTCAGAATTCAAATGTACTCTAGATTGGTCCAGACCCTCTATATATTGGTGCTCAAGATGCATCCTAATGATGTATTCTTCTCTCATTGAACCAGAAGTTAAGTAGATTACATCAAACATTTTTTGCAACTGTCAAAAAAATCCAAGCAGTTTAATTTTGTAGTACTCCAAGTACCATTTTTAATACTTTGTGTATGTGAAGCTGATAGGATCACCTACTTGCCAAGGTATTAGAGGTATTTAGGATAGTCTGAATACCATACCTTTGTAATTTTATCTATGCATCCCAAAGTTTCTGTAGACACCAGTGTGTTTTTCCTGTATTCCTAAATCAAATCAACCTTTGGTCCACCATACTTCAGAGAAGACTTCAGTTATATTGAGAAGTATTTCTTTTTATTCCAGTTTTAGTTTTCCATGCTCAGTCGCTTCAGAAAAGAATATTATTAATGTAGCCTGTGTTCTGAAGACATCTGTAGAACAGAATCATAGATGTCAACATACAGGAGAACAAGAGCAAGATTACAGAAGTCCACACAAAGAGGTGGGCGATTGCTTTTGTCAGTGCTGATGTTCTGAAGAGAAATCTCTCTGAAATATTTAATTTTCCTACTTAGGCATGTAAGTGAACGTGTACCATGCAATGAAACCACTGTCAGTCAGAGTATGAACTGTCCTGGTGATGAATCCAGCTGTCCTTGCTATGACAAGGAATGAGGGGACAGATGAAGAAGCCCAGTGAAGATTCAAATCCTTCAGATGTTACAGGACCATTTATTTAATAAGAGATGCTAGGGTTACCCCCCACCTACCTCAGAAGAACTTCTGGTGCCCATGAGCTCCCTCATACCTTGCCCTCATCAGTTAATGGCCAAAGGAAATAGAGATTATGGTTAACATTTACCCCCTCAGACTCACACATGAAGGGAAGGAGAAGTATCTGGAATCAAGGGACATTCTCCTTCCCTTTCCAGATCTAAACCATGTTGTATACTTCTTCCTTTATTGGTTCAATCACTGCCTTCCTACTGCTAGATAAAAGATCTAATCTTCTTAAAGTGACTAAAACTTCTTAAAGTTTTAAAAGTGAGTTTTTTACTCATGCCCAATTACTGGGCTGTTGAGATAGTGCTTCAAGAAGCCATGTTGGCTCGTTAAAAATAGAAGTAGCATTTCCTCCTGGTTGCAGTAATGATTTGTTAAGAAGTATGGTGACACTTTTTTTATTAACTTCCAGTTAATCTTGGACCAAGTAATGATTTCTAAAGACGTAAAATCTTAAGTGTCTGGACAAAACATGTGATTGTCTCACAGTTACTGGGAGATGGTAAAATTCATCAGTTCAAATTATAGCAAGGGAAGCATATGTGGTGTGAAGGGCAGTCTGTTCCATTTAATTCTTCAGGGATGTTCAAATAGGACCATGTTCAGTTAAGAGAAATGACAGCAAATAGATTGTTGTGTAGCAGGCTAAAATGCCTCTTACTTATGTCTCATCATAACAAGGATTTATGTTAATGATTTCAAAGATTAGATCCTTAGTTACTATGTCACAACTATTAAACAGGGGCAATAGAAAGTACACTTATACTTGTTTTAATTCAGAAGCATAGACAAAAGAAGGCATACCCATTTCTTGTCCTAGGTGCCTTTTGACTAGTTACAAAACTGCAAGCATACAGCAGATCGTTCCCTTTAGACAGTAATCAGTAAGTAGTTTACTGATACTCAGAAGAAAAGGTGAAAACTCAGATGGAAAAATGTGTCTTTCCATCCAAATGCTTTCCACTTCAACATTAAGGGGAAGACAAAGTGTCTTGCAAAAGACCTGCATGTCAACAACTTTCAGTGAGGGTATATAGGGTATAATGTTAGAAGCCTCTTTTTCTACATCAGATGTCTTATAGGTCAAGCAGTCTACTTATCTCAACTGTGTGTAGGTCTGGAATATGATTACAGACATTTTTTCAAAGGGATAACCTACTCAAGCTATCTATCTGTAAAATAACCTATAGCAAAGTTGCACTACTTTTATATTTTTCCTTCATTTCTGCTTATTCTGCAGTGGACCTTTGTGTCAGAGCTCTTTTCAAACTGCTTGTGTCACTCTGTGAGTACTTACAAAGGATCATATTCATCTGGAATGATGTTTCTTGTGATCTGGGTTATACGCTATAATGATACACACATCACTTCATGTATCCCTACACATATCAGTACATAATATTACAGTATGCTATCCAGTGCCTCCCTAGTTTAGAAGCTATCCAATAAAATTTTGTGCTCACACTATGTGGATGAACACAATACATGGGGCCATGCTTTCCAGCTGTGGGACAGGGACATCTTCCAGAAAGCTTATTTCTGCCGACACTTATCTCTAGGTTGTCGTAAGATTCACATCACATGTTTGAAAGAGTTGCTATGCTGATTAGAAGGGAAATTTAATAGCTTTGTACAGAATAATACAATGAAAATGTGGCAGCAGAAAACAGGAGCTTTGTTCCTTCTGACTGTACTTTATATGTAGTAGTACTAAAGATGTGAAGTGAGGCAGTGAAACGCCCTTTTTCTTTCCTGAACTCTCTTGATACCATTATCTCATTCTCTTCTTTTATTCCCATCCTACTTATCTGTTTACGTTTCATGCTATCTGGCAGATGGATAGTAAGTATAATGAGCAGGGGACAGTTTTTTATTATGTTTCTGAATAGCTGCTCATGTATTTTGATTCTGAGTTGATATTCTTAGGCACTATCATAACAATAATGGGAATGTTTATCAATGAAGTGAAGCAGCAGTGACCTATTTTAAACCAAATGTTTCTCTAGCACATTTTCACTGTGTGATTTTGTCCCTTTTGCTATTTCCTTAGCCTGATTTTCATAATATATGTATTATCTGTTGACTACTGAACCATTGAAGATTAAGAAAAAAATTCACCATATGATTTGGCTTTTTGTTCCCCTATGAAATTTATGTTTATAGAGATCCATATAAGGGATTCCAAAGATTATTTAGCTAGGAATGGAGATGGGCACATAGGTATTTTTTCCTGCCATATATAACTAACATTCTAATAGCATATTTTCAATACTGTATTTCTCGTTTCCAAGCTTTTTTAACATCCATCTTGCAATCATGTCTTGAATTTATTAAATAAATTTCTATTTTTTTGTTCTAATGACATGCTGATAGCCTAGGTGAATACACTACCCCACAGATACCTGTGTGTTTAACTGATCTTTTATAGGCTTCTATAAAACTCACTGGAGCACATCCTTAATTTAAAATAACTAACTGGTCTGAACAGAAATTATTGGACTTTGAGGCAAAACCAGTTTGTTCTTAATTCATTCATTCATATTGTTCTTCAATAATCTATTTGATTAATTCTCAGAAATATTCAGTGTCAACAAGCTGTTAAGTACTTGACTCCTTAATGTGAATGAAGCTGTTCCCTTAAAAGTCTGAACCTGACACTTTGAAAAAAATGTGTTCAGGATAAAACATGAAAAACATTGTGCCGAGCCAGAGCGAAAATAAGTATCTTCTGATCAGTCTACAGTCTTTCTAACTAACACTGACAAAAGGATGGAAACAAGATTCTTTAAATGCCTCAGGTGGGATGATACTTTGTCAATTAAGAACTGCACTAATTAAAAAATATGTTTTATTATAGCAACATTAACTTAAACAATACATAAGGGAAAGAAAAAAAAATCTGTCTGGTATCTTCTGATTTGACATATAAATTAAAGATTTAGGTTTGTGCATTTTGTAAGGATTTTCCTGTATCATTGCCACATGTGAGAATAAGCTTCCATAAGAAACTGTGAGCACCAGTGTGAAGAATCTAAGAACCCTGGGGTTTGGGGGAATTTTTTTTTTTTGGTGTTTTGTTTGGTTTTGCTTATTAGTATTTTTGTTTGTTTGTTTCGGTTTTGTTTTGTAGTTGTTTGGGTTTTTTTTTGTTGTTGTTGTTTTGGTTTGGATTTGTTTTCTTTGTTTTGGCTTTTTGGTCTTTTTTTAGTTTTAGTGTTCACAAAAGTTTGAATTTTAGAGAAACACAGAATTTTGAAATGCTGCATACAGTAGGTCACAAACAGGGTAAAACCTAAATAAGAACTAGGTCACTGATATAGCTCTTGGTAGGTCGAACAGTAGGGTTAAAGATTAGACTTGATTATCTTAAAGGTCTTTTCCAACCTAAATGATTCTATGATTCTATGTTATGTACAATCTAATTGTTTATATCATTCTATCTACTAGAATTTCCCATACAAATGGTCCTCTTTTCAGTAGGAAGACAGGAAACATAGAAGATTTGTGCCAGGGTGCTATTATACTTTAAAATTTAGCAGGTGTTTATATATTCTTCAGTGCCAGCAAAGGGAATAACTGTATCCAATTAATTAACATAATAAATTTAATTATGGAATTAAAACAGCAAAACAAAATAGAAAAAAATATCCGTGACCAGCATCAGTGATCCATTTTTCTTTTTATTAATTAACTTGCATATTCATGATGGAAATGTAATACTGCTCACCAGTCTGCTTGAACATAACATTCCTTTAATAGTTTTATTTATTTTTCTATTTTTAATGTTTATTCTCTTGATAACCATGTAACATCCAACTCATAGATAAATCGGCTGAGGTATGAAGAAGCCCTGTAGCCTCATCTTCAGAAGCTGAGAGCTGGGTCAAGTATTACAATAAATGCTGTGTCTGGATGAAAAAATAGAAATAAAAAAATAAATGTACATCCAACCTATGCTGAGGTAAGGTTTCTCAGAATCCCTAATTATCCAGACCACTCCAACACAAGTTCTTGAAATGTCTTATTAAGATGATAATTAATAAGCACAAATCTCCCCTGATATATGGTAGAAACTTTGAACAAAATATGACTTTAAGCTCCCAAGAGACTTGAGCTTTATACAGATATGTGACCAATTGGTTTTACCCATGAAAGACATTTCAATGTAGTTCTGAAAGAGGTGTTTTTCTATTTCATTATCAACAGATCATTAGCAAACCCTGGGTCAGATTTTGATATCCTTACTTACGTGGAGTAAGACCATATATGGTTTATGCTGTATATAAAAAAAGCCCTCTGAATTAAAAAACAACACTGGTGGATAAAGGTACCTCTTACATGAGTTTGAACATCAGACTGGCCAATATTAACTAAGGTTGAGTTTATGACAATAACTTGCTTCCCCATAGCAACTCTGAATCTGTTCATAAACACAGGCTCGTCTTTAGCTGATGTACTAAATGAACAAACTCCATTTAGAAACACTGGACCCCGTTCTGATGTCTGTTTCACCAGCTGATAGTGAGAAGGAAGGTTAATGGGATGTGATTCAGCATTTTCCATTATTCACACAGAACCTTCAGATTGGAGTCATGCCTACAAATGCCTTGGTTGGGAAGGACACAAACCTTGCTGCATGTGGCACTGCACCTGTGAGTGCTGCACCTATGGCAGGTTCAGGTAGAGCCCATCAGAACATCATCAAATAATTTCCAGCATCAACAACAAGGTACCAGAGGGATTTCACCAAACACTCAGTGGGACTCTAAAGGGTGAGAACACCACAAGCACAGTTTCCATGATGCATGTATGGAGGGGAAAGCTCTGCTGTATTTGTAAAACCCTGTCCCAGTGATGCCTTGATACCTCATTCCCTGACAGAATTTGTGCCTAGGCTTTGTTTACCTAGGCTTTTGTATTAACAATAACAATGATAACAATTATAACGATAGTAATAATAATTCAACATTAATAACAGTGTCATAATAGTGAAAAATAAGGCTGCACTGAATCAGACCAAAAGTTCATTTACCCTCATACCCTCTCCCTGACACTGATCCATGCAAAGGCCTGGAGTTGTATGATCATTAGGACACATGCAGTAGATGTAAAGCTCACTAGGAGCTACTCCAGCTCACTCCAGCTGGGAACTGCCCCACTAATGCTAAGCAGTCCTCCTCCATCCTCTCCATGTGAAACCTCACTGCCTATTGAGTGCATTATTTACATCTGGATGCAATTATGCAATTGAATGTTGATGTATAAATAAACAAACAGCGTTATCCAGAATTGATAATCTGACACGTGCAGATTTTTTTTCCTCTTTTTTTTTTTCATTCAAATTTCTAACTTTACTGTTTGCTTAAAGCATATAAGGCCTGTGTAGCAGATTTTGCCTTTAAGGCAAGGAAGAGCTTTGTGTTACACTAAGTTTTCATGCAAGCATAAGATGTTGAATATCAAACAAGTTCTTTACAGTACTCAAATGTCAGATCACTAATCACAAATAAACATTACCCTGCTTTTTCCAAAAGTCAGTGATGAGACCCAGTGAACACCAATAATCATAATCACGATCAAGAAGATTTTTGATACAGGAAAGGGCAGGCTAGCACCACACACAAAGCCACTTAGCACATTCCTAAAGGCAGAAATGCTACTTCATAGAATCATAGAATCATAGAATCATAGAATCCTAGGGGTTGGAAGGGACCTCGAAAGATCATCTAGTCCAACCCCCCCTGCCAGAGCAGGGTCACCTAGAGTACATCACATAGGAATGCATCCAGGTGGGTTTTGAATGTCTCCAGTGAAGGAGACTCCACAACCTCCCTGGGCAGCCTGTTCCAGTGCTCTGTCACTCTTACAGTAAAAAAATTTTTTCGGATATTCACCTTGAACCTCCTATGCTCCAATTTCCACCCATTACCCCTTGTCCTATCACTGGTCATCACTGAGAAAAGCCTAACTCCATCTCCCTGACACTCACCCCTTACGTATTTGTAAACATTGATGAGGTCACCCCTCAGTCTCCTCTTCTCCAAGCTAAAGAGACCCAGCTCCCTCAACCTTTCCTCATAAGGGAGATGTTCCACTCCTTTAATCATCTTAGTAGCTCTGCGCTGGACTCTTTCCAGCAGTTGCCTGTCCTTCTTGAACTGAGGGGCCCAGAACTGGACACAATACTCCAGATGCGGCCTCACCAATGCAGAATAGAGGGGGAGGAGAACCTCTCTTGACCGACTAGCCACACCCTTTCTAATGCATATACTTAATACTTAAGTATATGCAAGCAAATACTTGCACAAACAATTCACAGGTAATGTCCTAGATATCACAGGAAGCTGTTACAGTACTGACATTTAGGTATGACCATGAATATTTAATAACTAAGAAGATTAAAACATGTCTTAAGCAATTATACTGAGCTGTTTACTGCTAAAATCTCTGTTGTGTCAAGGCCATGTTTTCCATACGGTTTTGGTACAGGATATACTAAATATTTTTAATCAACCAAATAAACAGATATATAGCATGTGCTCAACTAAACTATCTATTGACTTTGAGAAAAAAAACTAGTAATTTGTTGGAATTAATATAATAAATTGTCATTGCTAACCATTAAAGTAAGTGCAAGCAAATTTGCCAGTGATTCATTCATGCTCAGGAAAACAAGCTGAGTTTGAAAACAAGAAAGAAGTTTATTATTCATGAAAGCTTCATAAAAGTTAACTCAGGTACCTCTCCAATCCAAACATATGTTTATCCTCATCTCACCTCTGAATCATCTGCTCAATCTGCCCTTTCTCCATTGTGCTGTGCTGAACTGATTGCTTCAGACACATAAGACATGCAGCTGGGAGATAGAAATTTCTTTCCACAATACTCTGACCTGCTCCCATTCAGAAACAGTCTGATAAAAATTATATGAAAGGGTGCCAGCCTCCAGGATGCAAACAGAGGGAGATTTTCTTTCTATGATCTGGGCTTACAAATAGAAATCAAATAAACAGTATTTGGAAGAAAAACAATGTTTTTCTACTAATAGTGCAGAGTCTTCATTCAACAAACAGGCTAATGTTCTGTATGTGCTTTACATTATGTACTTTACATTATTTAACAGGTGGAATTTGGGTCTTTGCACACAATATCAAATGAGGTAGTCCTTTTGCACCCAACCATCTTCATTGCCCTTTGAAAAACAGCTACATCCCATTGTCGCAAGTTCTCAACAAGAGTATGGTTCTCCACCTTATCTCAGGCAATTTCTAAAGCTACTTTGGGCTTAGTTTTACTTCCTGGAAATCACTCAGAAGAGCTTGATTTTTGTTCTTCAAGAGACCTGAAGTGGTGCCAGAAGGGTTTGCCAGAGTACTAGGACTTTAACTAGATCGACGCAAAGACACCTATTTTAAAAAAATGAAGATCATACTTGTAAGTGGTTTGTTGTGGGTTTTTTGTTGTTTTTTTTTTTTTTTTAAGTTGGAACATAGTTCACTGAATACATGAAAGAAAAAACTATTATGCTGTATGTCAAATATGGAGATGAAATTCAGTGGCCAGTGTAAAACCAGTATGTCATTCTTGATATATACTGAAGTGACATCAATTCATAACCTATCAGTGTAGCACACACATGGAATGGAAAACTGTAAGAATGAAAAGAGAGAGGTACAAAAGGCTTTGAAATACTTTCATAGTTACTTAGCCTTTAGAGTTTCTACTTTTGAAGAGAGAGAATGGCAAAGGTAAGGGCAAAGCCTCAGCATGTTCCCAGTCATGAAGCTTTCTGCAGCCAAGTCTCTGATGGGTGCCAACTGTGGAAAGAAGCTTTTTAGTCCCCTTTCTCCTTTACTCCAGAGACCCAACTACATATGGATTGTCACAGCACGTGCTCTTGAAGTGAGGGGGTGTGAGTGTGTGTCTTTGGTGCTCAGAAGTAGCTTCGCTGATAGCTGAGTAGACAGCCCTCCAGGTCTGCAAAGAAAACATGCATCCCAGGGAACCTCCTCCTTGTCTGCCTCCAAATTAATCAGAGGAAGAGCCACAAGCCATAAGTGGCTTTGCCTACTCTCAGCAGCACATCTTGGGTGAAGGCAAGCAGTGGGATCTTGACAGGAGAAGCACTAGAGACTCCTGCAGATCATTCCTGCTCTTAGCACAAAAATGTCCCAGGATGTTTCACTGCAGAAATAAGAGCCTGGGGTGAGTCAGCTCCTTTATATCTTACAACTTCTGCCAAAGTCCTGGAAACAATTCTCCTGCTGAATCTCTATGCCACCTTTTACATTTTTCTCTTTTAATAGGTTTATTCACACTATGAAAAAGTTATCATAAATAAATTATACTGGTATCCTGTTGAGAGATTTACAAGGCCAGAAGCAAGACAAACTATTTGCTGCTTATTTTTCCCTTATCTGGAAACAAAATGGCCTTTTAGAGTAAATGGTGCTACAATACAGTACAAATCTGCTGATATTCTTCAATATTTCACAAGACAGAATTAATCTTCTTCCCCCTAGTCAGGATAATAGAGACCAGTTCCACAAAAGAGGTGTTTTGGTCATACGAAAAAAATTCTGCTTTCAGAGGGACTCCCTGAATAACATGGCAAAAAAACACCTAAAGAGCACACTGGGAGGCAGACAGTGATTGGGATAATGGCGAAAATGTGCCTCCTAACATGGGTATCTCTCAGGCCGTTCAGTATACTATAATTAAAATAGGAAAAAAAACCCACACCATATCAAATGTGAATATCGCCAAAGCCCAAACATTTCAGGGGGTATATAACTTGCATTTCATCCTAATAACTGTTGGTATCACAAAGGTCTAGTTATTGATTTTCTGTATCTCCCAAGAATTCAAAGAAAGTAGTAATTTCTCCCAGCTGAGGATTTAATGATTTTGACATCAACTTGGGTTCATTCTTCTTCAAGTATTTTACAATCTTTAGTTCTAGATAATTGTTCCTCAGGTCAATTGCACAAAACTGCATGGCCTGAACCCCCAAAGTAATGAAAACTCGTATTTAAAATTAAATTCACACTGACTGAGGGACCTCAGCTCCTTGAAAACTTAAATCACAGTATCTTGTTTCATGTAATTTTTATCAAATCAACATTTAGGGATTGCAAAAATATTTAGCATATTTTACACCAGCATATTTGGCTTTGGGGATGGACTTGACAACTGCTGAAGCAAGTATCTCCAAACTCCAAACACTTTGTCCTTAAAGTAAAGTTATAATAATTTTTTTTTTTACTTCAGCTATTCATGCCACATATGGGCATGTAATGTTGTTGAGGAAACTGACAGAGCACAAAGGCAAGGGGGTGGGAATGGCTTGTGGAATCTGCTTGGCATTCAGATTGAAAAAAACCACAATAACAAAAACCAAAAACCAAACAAAAAAACCCAAACACTAAGTATCGTGAATTCAATAGCTGTTAAACTATGTTGAAATTTTAATTTTCTCTCATAAAATTTAGGAGTAGCTTCTATACCATAAAGGCAAACATAGATTCTGAATTAAAGGTGTTGAGAACCCATGCAGGGCAGGTACTCAGCACTGAATCTCAGGAATTATTATGGATATTGATGATATTAATGGAAAAAACAAAGTATATTTATAAATGTTTTTTACTTTCTATTATTACATTCCATGAAAAAATTCATTTCTGCTACATAGAATATTTCCATCTGGCTGGAGGATTCAATGCTTACAAAATTTCATGCAGTAGCAAGATTAAAAATTCACTACAAAGATTAAATGATACTACTAAGCAGCAGTTGTTTGAATGTTAATTTGCTTTTTTCATTTCACACTGCCTCATTTATAGGTAGTTTTAATGTATTGTGCCAGAATAACAAAACCAGTGATGATACTTTACATCTCTTATAGTCTCCAAAACATAGTGTTAGATTGTAGATGTTACTGAAAACTTGTTAGTCTGTGAATAAATTATCTATTTCTCTCTTTCCCTTCATAACTATAAACAGAAATAAAATAACTGTAGCAAATATATCTGGTGTGGTGCATATTTTTGCCCAGTTCATCAGCTGGCTGCAAGATACATATTATCACCAGAACACATTGCTACTCCCAGTCCACTAATTAAGACTCTTAATGCAGATTGCTAGGGATATGGTTTCTATTCATAGTTTTGTACATTTGGGGAGTTGTTTGATGAAAACAGGTAACAGTTTCTGATATAAATAATGTTATAGGCCAAGAAAGAAAAAACCCAGGAACAACAATTAAAACAACTGAAAAATATGGAGTTCAGGATTGATGTTAAATTTAAAAAAAATGATCCTATATGCTTTACTGAACGTACATTTACAGGCAAAGTACCCGTAATAGTTTTATTTAAGATGCAGGTACAGGTTCTACTTTAGGAGGTACAAAGAAAGAGAGAAACTGAAGAATTTTTCTTAAGTCTGGTCCAGAATATTTGTTCAAAAACATTAATACAGTGATCAAATGTAGGTGTGCATAGGTATTTCAGTGCATCACTTGACCTTTTATTTTAACACTGTTTATGGTACTTCCAGCTGTCGGTGTCTCTTTGGTAAGTCAGAGCTCCCTTCCTGTTTCCTGTGGGACAGCTGCACCACCTTGTAAAACTTCAAAATTATTGTTAAAAAGGAGTAAATAATGAGAGAAATGGGATACACTGATAAAACCTGAAACTTACATGTATGTAAACCACAGTACGACAAATGGCAGGAGTAAATCAGGAGTTCACTTTCAGTAAATTAGTTTCTTTGCATCATGAATATGAAAGGAGCGAGGAAAAGGGTTGTCTTTGCTTAGGTTTGAGTAATACAGTGGGAATAACTCAACCTACCCAGAAAGCATTGGTATTCTGAATCATTAGAAAAGGTTGAAGTGCTGACTTATTAGTACATATCTAGCTGTAATGAAGTTATTTAATTAAGCTCCCAATCAAAAGTAATGTATGTGGTTGTAAAACATTTTAGAGCAGAGAATATTTTAAGTTACAGACAGCTCATGAATTTAAAAGGTGGGGAAATGCTTAAGGAACTTCTCTAATAAAGAAAAATATGAGAAAAAGACATTATGGATTAGCATTTAGGTACAGATACAATAGAACCTTTACTGAATCCTATCTCTATATGTTCTATATCCAGGGCACTTTTGTTTGCTATCTACACTCTAAACCTGAGGGGAAAAGGCTTTGACTTTTTGAATATTTGCTATTTTAATTTGCTATTTTGTTAATGTGCATTTATTTTTCAACAGAGATTATTCAGAAATAGATTCAGTGAGTTTCAGCTGAAAAGTGACACTAGGTTTCTAGTAATTCTTGAGCAGTGTTCTTCTGGCAGACTTCTGTTTGTTGCCAGAGCATAGGACAGAGGATGTGAGGTCCCTCGGAAAAACTCTGGTCTCAGCATTCAGAAAAGATTGCACCTTGCTACCTGAAGAGAGCTTTATTGTTTTCCATACATATTTGAGAGGAAATATAATATCAGAGAGACAATGTGTGATGCTTGATACAAAGAAGGAATGCATACTTGCAGGGCTTAACTGGTCTTATAGCAGATTGTCTCTGAGAAGGAAGAAGCCTGGAGTCAGAGGATGTGACTGTAGGGCAAACTTGGGAAAGCAGGTAATATTGCTTGAATGAGAAAAGTGCTGTAAGACCCTTCAATATTTGTTGATAGCAATGCAGTAAATTTGGACTCCCAGTTGCCATGGTTACAAACTGACTTTGGTACTGACCACTAACAAAAAGTGCCCTCCAGTTATTGCCTGTTTCATACGTCGCCCACTTTTCATAATGATTAATTCCAATTGCTTAGCACTTCCAATAGAAATATTCATCACCTTCTGGGGCTCAATTTTCATTCTTCCTGAGCTTACACTAATAATTCAGGACACTGAAGAATTGGAACATGTAGTAACTTTTTTTGTTTTTTCCTCACAGCAATTGCCTAGATGTTAACAGGATAACTGCAAAATTCTAGGATTTATTAACCCAGAGTTTCAGCCATTCCAAGATATATGTGAATATTTTAATTTATGTTTTTTTCCTTTTGTGACAATACATAAGTATTTTAAAATAATCATTATCAAATTAAGCTCTTCCTCCAGTTTTTCAGAACTCTTTGTAAGCCTCAGTGCCTACTGCAAAGCACACAAGACTGGAAACTAAAGTGACTAAAGTCTTTCCAGTGCCCAAAATGTAAAAAAATGCAAAAGCATAAACCAGAAGAAGTAACTGAAGCTTTATTTATACCTATAGCCATCTTAATAATCTACCATATATACTGTTATCATGGAAAGGATATCACTGGTTCTGTATTGTGCTATTGAGCATGCAGGAAGGATTTAAGCTTTTATGTTACAACAGAAAAGTGACTTTTGGGCCTTAACTTTGTCCCTGGGATGAACATTTCCCCTGGACTGCAGAAATCCTATGGCTGTAGAATTTTTCTCAGTGCACTGGTTTGAGGAAGGTTAAGGAATAAAAGGATAGCCTGACAGTCAGGATTCAAATTTTTAGTGAACTTTTTATTGTACTGAAAGACAAAAGCTACAGAAACCATCAAGGTAACATCAGGTCGACTTCAGGCTGTGACTACCTCAAATGACCAAACTGTGTGTCTTCCTATGTCCCAGGAGAAGCCAGCTGGGTAATGTACTTCCTTGCTGTTTCTCCAGATGTGGTGCAGCTTCGTCTAAAAGAGACTTCTGGCACTGAGAGATTCAGGAAGAGTTATTTGATGTCCTCAACATGTTGTCATCCCGTGTATCTTCACTTCTAACCCTTCAGCAGCACTCAGCATGCAAGCTGCTATCCTTGATTGTCTCTCAGTTTCAGCAGTTGAACATCTCTCCACTGGGAACAATAGCATTTTCAAAGTTAATCTGTATTTGCACAAGCTCTACAGAAGCTGTGTATCAAAATTTATTAGATGCTTGAATTGAGGCTGTCGTATGCTTTTTTTCTCATTTTTTTTAATTATAAGCAATATAGCAAGTAATTTATTTAGCAGAAAGAAGTCTCCTCTGTATTATTATGGGTTTATTATATATACATAAATAGTAATTTGATAGTGTCCTTCCACACTTTTTAAACTCTAACCTTCACAGCAGGTTCATATTTTCATGAAACACAGTCTTTCCCTCTCTGTTCCTTCAGGTCACTGTTTCCATAATAGATAATCCTTCTTGCTGGTGTGGAAGAGAATGGTATTTTAAAGATATCACCATTGTTGGAAGGGATCACAGAAGAGTTACTGTTCCCCATGAGCCCCTGGCAGAAGTTCAAGGTGAATCAGCAGAGTGCTCTTTGGTGGGCAATGTGAGAAGCTCTGCTCATTGCGTCATTCAATGCACACATCATTGCTGGAGACGAACAGTTGCACCAGGCCAGACAGGAAAACAATTTTGACCCAGTCCTTTGGGGAATAAGTGGTCACTGCAGGGGGGAAAGATGAAGCAAACCCTTTCCAGTCATACATGAAAGCACATCATCAAAGGGAAAGCTCTAGTTTTCCAGTTTGTGCTAGCTCAACATCAGTTTACACTTGTAATTATCCCTGGTGCCTTTTGCAAAGATCCGAGTTGTCATGCAGTGTTCTGTATTCTGTTTTTACTTTCTCGGAATCCTATTCTCTTCTCACTGTAGTCTCAACTTCCCTGACAAGTATATTTCCCTAAGGTCATCACTTCTGCACAAGTTTGTGTTTCTTCTGGCAAGTTTTCTGTCTTGATCCTTCTGCCCTTCCTTTATACATCTCACTTGTTGAACATCGATTCGTTTGTCTGAATTGCAAACAAAGTGATTATTATTACCACAGGAAGAAGAAATGGCTTTAGTACTGCCAAGGCACCTGGGAATGTAAATGTCAGAAAGCTCACAGGACTTCTATGAAAACTCAGCTAGATTTTAAAGCTGTTATTTGAGTAGGGAGCAGTGTCAATATTGCTGCCTGGGCTGTTCAATGAATGAGCTTCACTATTGGGCAGAAGGCAGGCAAATGACAAACAATCATAGGATGCCCTTTATTACAAAAATCAAATCTCCTGTTTGCCATATACCTTTTTGAGGTGATTCCAGATAACTAGTGAAGTGTTTCAAAGGTGATCAGGAGGTTTCTGTGTCTCATTCTGGACACCTGTTTCTTCAAATAACTTGCTTGGCTTATTTTTAAGTCATTACTTGACACTTTCTGAAAACATGATTGTTTGGTCAATTTTTTAAGTCTTGACCAAAGCAACTTTGATTGATGAAAAAGACAGTCTGCTATTAAGGCACGATGAAGTCGACTCCTGAAGTAGTAAGAACATGAAAATAAGGAACTCATAGTTCCTTGCAAGAGTCACGGGATTTAGGAGGTTCTATTCACTTTTGTCCAGACATTCACAAAATGCCAGTGTCTACCCAGTTCTGTCTTCACAGAGGGTGTGGGTTATTGAGATATTTCTGCCCATCTTCTTAGAATAAAGGTAGAAAACAAATTATCAAGAGTAAAGCTGAGTTGTGAAGTTTCTGCCAGAATTCTCCAGCATCTACTGGTGAGCAAAAGGTTGTTGCCTCTTAATGAGGGATTTACAGAGTGTCTTGCATTCACCACAAGTGTATGAAATTGTCATAGGGTACACATGAAATTACCAGGGAGTATCTTACATGCTTGCATGTTCACATTTCACTCAACTTCTTGATTATCACATGTGGACACACATGAAAATTTGATATTAATTATCAAGGAAAATGGTCATCAGTGTGATGCTCTCCCGCTATTTCGTATGAATTAACACCTGTATCTTGTGGTAGTTAAATGATTAGCCCATGTCATTGGTATGCTGCTTGTTTGGGCTGGATGACCCTTAAAATAATAACTAGTAATTAAAACCCACTCCATATAAATACAGCTCACACTGCAACTAGGAAATAAGTGGAAGCAATTTGTCCATATGGCAGGCAGGAGGTAACATACGTGTTTGTCCTGGTTTGAGCCAGGATTAAGCCAATTTTCCTTTTTACTGATTATTTTTTCCTTCAGTGAGCTTTCTTTTAACTAGCAACACCCTGTTCTAGCTAGAGCTGATAAGACAATGGAATGTTTCTCTAACTGCTGGGTCTTCAAGGTCACACCTTCACTCTGCTGGCTCAGACACTACGGGGAGATCTGTGACCCCCCCGTACGAGGCTGAGTTAGACAGATAGCAAAATTGGCCAGAGATATTCCATTCCATGTACCTACATAAGCTCAGGGGAAGGTCAGAGATCTCAGAAGGCAACTTCCTTCCTTCTTCTTCTTCACTTCTCTTCCATCCATGGCCAGTGTCCAGGGAGGACTCTGCTCATCCATCACCACCAACCCTCAGGCTCAAGCTCTCCTGACCCTCATCACTCTCTGCTTTCTCCAGCAGCTCTGTCATTTCTTGGGACTCTTCCAGCTGAGGGGAGTGGTGTGGGAGTTGCTGGGGGTGGGGGGAGGTGAGAGACTCTTGCTCATACCTGAACATATTTGTGTATAATTGTATATATATTTTCTTATATCATTCATTAGTGTTTAATTAAAGCTGTGTAGTTTAGTTTTCAATCCAGCCAAGCCTCTCTCTTTTTCTCTCTCACCTTCCCTACCTGGGTGGGAGGGGGAGGGGATTGAGAGCATTGTTGTCGGACCTGAGTCAAACGGTGACAACAATTTATTCGTGCCCCATGTTGGGAGCCAATAAAAGTAAACACATTTACTGTTCTTTGACTTTGGCTTTTGGTATTTTGTAGAGATTTATCTTCTAACAAGGGACCAGGGAAAGAGATTTTTTTTTTTCAAACACCACTGCTTCCACTGCTATAAATAAGAATGATTTCTTATGTAGGTAATGACTGTGGAAATATTTGCCATTTCTCTTGTCCATCAGTGTGCCCAGATGGTCAAGAAGGCCAAGAGCATTCTGGTTTGTATCAGAAATAGTGTGGCCAGCAGGAGTAGGTAAGTGGTTGTCCCACTGTTCTCAGCACTGGTGAGGCTACACCTCCAGTACTGTCTGCTCTTTCAGACCACTCATTACAAGAAGGACATTGAAGTGCTGGAGCATGTCCAAAGAAGAGCAACAAAATTGGTGAAGGTTCTAGAACACAAGATTCATGAGGAGTTGCTGAGGGAGCTGGGGTTGTTTGGTCTGGAGAAAAGGAGGCTGAGGGGAGACCTTATTGGTCTCTACAACTACATGAAAGGAAGTTGTAGCAAGGAGAGGGCTGGTCTCTTCCTGCTAGTAACAAGAGATAGAACAAGAGGAAATGGACTCAAGTTGTTCCTGAGGAGGTTTAGATTAGATATTGGGAAAAAATCTTTTACTGGAAGAGTTGTTAAGTACTGGAACAGGCTGCCCAGGGAAGTGTTGGAGTCACCTTCCCTGGAGGTATTTCAAAGACATATAGATATGGTGCTTTGGGACATGCTTTAGGTGGTGGACTTGGCAGTGCTAGTTTAAAGGTTGGCCTTGATGATCCTAAAGGGCTTTTCCAACCAAAATGATTCTATGATTCTTTTCACAAATATTTGTATTGGAGAAAAAATATATTGAGCTTTCTCTTTGATTTTGAAATCTGGCCCCAAAATGTAACTTCCCTTTTCTTTCTCTCTTCTTTAGTCCCTTGTTTCCTCCTCCAGGAAGAAAATAGCTAAAAGAACTCTATAAGAAAGGACGGAAATATAAAGAGTGAGAAAATAAACCATCAGGCATCCAACTTGAGAAATCTAATGATCAGAAATTAAGAGTTTTTCACTGAGGTCTCTGGCAAAAAATAAATTAATTTTGAAATTTATCCTTCCTCCACTTCCTGCCTCATACTAATGAAAACCTTAATTTCTATCACAAATATTTGTCCTTGTTTTCTTAACCTTGCTTACCTGTTCACAATATAAATCTGTGGATGTTAATTACAATTTTTTTCATTAAAAAACTAGTCATGCTACTATGCCTACACGGTCTTAGAAGCATAGAATCATAGAATGGCTTGGGTTGGAAAGGATCTTAAAGACCTAGTTCCAATCCCCCTGCACGGGCAGGGACACCTCCCTCTAGATCAGTTTGCTCCAAGCCCCATCCAACCACGTCTTGAACACCTCCAGGGATAGAGCTTCCACAGCTTCCCTGGGCAACCTGTTCCAGTGTCTCACCACCCTCACAGTAAATAATTTCACCAGAGCCAGTGTGAGTCCTTCAATGTTTCAATGAGCCCTGCTTCACCACCTCATTTTTGGTTAGCAGCCATTCCTCTTATATACTTCATGGTAAAAATGAAGCTATACATACAACTTAATAATGTTATGAAGAAACCAGATTATGGAATCCTGCAGAGACAGCCTGTCAGTTCTAGAGATCCTTTGATTTCTACATTAGTTACACCTTTGTTTCTGATCTGACAGAATGTTTAAATAGTCATGGATTATCTACACTGTCTGCTAGTAACTAAAGAAAACACCTTAAGTCTTTGGGAAAATCCATATGAAAACAGCAGTTGTGAAAGCCAAAAGTAAAAATCCAAGTTTTTTTAATAGTGTTGAGAAAAACTGGAGACTTTAATTTGTTCATTCTCAAAAAATCAATCCTGAAGTCTTTATTAAAAATACATCTGCTTCAATTAGTTATGTAACTACTTCATTATATGCCCATGTATAAAAACGACATAGAAGTAATGGGAGCAAGGAGCACAAGGAGTAATCAGAGGTGCTGGGACTGCAATACACTTTTGAATAATTTGGCAGGTCTCTTTGCTTAGTAATGACAAGCACAAGAACAGACATTATCCAGCCAGCTGCATCAATAGGGTAAGTTACTTTATGAAAGTAAGTTTGATGTGAGCCAAATCATAGCAAAAACTGATATTCTTTTAACCAACTAATTCAGGGTTGAGGAAATGCTTCAAACAAATTCACCTTTTGGCATTTTGTTAAATGATTACTGCTTTCAGGAAAAAAATTCAGAAAACCACATTTCATCTAACTAAAACAATGTTACTATCAGGCCCCCCTTTAGTAGGGTTTCTTGTATGCTCCTTTCTTATTTTCACTGTGTTTTCTACCTTCTTGTATTTTGGTTTGGTTGTTTGTTTTTGGTGTTTTGTTTTGTTTTGTTCTCTCTGGAAAGGAAGGAGCAATCTAGGCACAAGTAGCACAGATGAAAGACTGCTGTGGCTTGAGCCTAACACAACAACAAAGGAACAATCCCATGACTCATCATTATTATCATTAACTAATAATTTAATTTCACACTAATCAAACACACACAGGACACAGACAACACAAATAGGAGTGTTTTCATATGTTAACCACCCCTCCCTTCTTCCTGGACCCAAATCACTTTGTTCCCAGTTTCTCTCCCTCCTTCCCCCCAGTGGCACAGGGGGACAGGGGATGGGGTTTAGAGTCAGTTCACAGGCTGGTGGTTCCTGCTGCTCCTTCCTCCTCAGGAAGACGGATTCCTTACAGTTCTTCCCTGCTTCCCCATGGGGTCCCTCCCATGGGAAAGAATCCTCCATGAGCTTCTCCTTCACAAGTCCTTCCCACAAGGTCCGGAGCTGCTCCAGCCTGGGCTTCCCACAGAGTCACAGGCTCCTTCGGGAACAAACTCCCCTGGCACCAGGGTCTTCCCAAGCTGCACAATCGGAGTCCACTGGCAGCAAATCCTCTGGCCACAAAATCGAAGTCCAATGGCCAAGTTCACCCCTCCTGGCGCCTTCAGGGAATGTTCCTCTATGAGTGCAGGAGGACAGCCTGCCCTCTCGCCATGTGTTGCAGGGAAACTTCTGCTTGGGCACCTTCTTTCTCTTCTTCCTCACCAACCACCAGCACCGCTCTGCTCCTCCAGCACAGCTCTCCTTCCCCAGCACCACTCTTCTCCTCCTGCGCAGCTCTTCTCCCCCAAGTGCTTCTCTGCTCAGGTGTTATGTTGATTCTTTTGTATGTTAATCACAGAGGTGCATCTATTGTCCCTCTAATGGCTCTTTAGCTGGGTTTTGGAAGCAGGGGGAGCTTCTCAGCTTCTTATGGAAGCCATTCCTGGGGCCCTTCCCCTGCTACCAGAAAACCCACCAAACCAAAACAAAACAAAGACAAACATGGTCTTGTGACATGGGGGACCCGTTTTAATCTCTCTTCACAGAAACACTGTTGTGCTCCAGTGTCCCATAATTCTCACTGCAGCTAGGGTGGCTTTTCAAGTAATGCATCACATGGACTGAACTGTGTTGTGCTCTGATAAGCAATAGAGTGATGTTGGAGGGTGTAACAGACAGAGCATCTACAGCTGACTTTGCAACAAGGATCAAAAAGGCATTGTGCTGGCAGCATAGAAAAGTTGAAGGGATGGCCCATATTAGAGAAGGAATCGTGGTTCTTGCTGGGGTGGAAGGAAATGGTACCAGTCCCATCACCTCTAACCATTCATAAGTGAAATTGTGAGTGCCATGGTGTCACGATCCGATATTCGGATATGTGGCACTTTTTTATTAAAGGTGATCCCAAATGGTGAAATTAAGACGCAAACGAGGTCAGATGTCACACGCACAACAAACTTTTATTAGAGTAACACAGCAAAGTCCCTAGAGTGGATAGGACAGGGAGGAAAACAGAGACAGAAAAGAAAGGAGAAAGCAGAAATACAGAGGACAGCAAGCAAGAGCATAGTTACCACCACGGTCCAGCGATGTCATCGGTGGGGAAGTGGTTCCTCGTGGGGAAGTGCTTCTAATGCACCCATAGTGTCACAGATTTTTATACAGTTCTTGCCCACTGCACCCCCACTTTTCTCCCTGAATAAGGGAGAAAATCCTGCTATCTTCTCTGTGCTCCTCTGAGATAGCAGGGGGGTAGGTATGGCTCCAGGGCTATGTCCTGCAGATAGTCTTTGTTTGGCTAAGTGTTAAGACCAGCCATTTCAAAGAGGAGGTTGAGACAACTGGCACCACAGGATTAGTTTATTGCAGTGGAGTTTCAGTCCTAGGAAGTGGCTTGAGACCAGCACTCTTTGTCTTGTCCTGCTAAGTTGGTGGTTTTCATGAGATATCATATCAAGGCCTGGTTATCACTGAATACTCTGTTCCCAGCACCAGCTGTAGATATCCTTTTTTTTTTTCCAAGCTCAGCATGTCCCACATTAAACTCCCCAGTTCTCAGGTACACATTGCAGGAGGGGAAGCAAAACAGTTGAGTGGGTTGCTGAGACATCTCTTTAGTCCATCAACAAATGTTGTTCAACTCTCAGATGCCACAAGACAGACAACAGATATCCTGAGTGCCAAAGTCCATCACTTATCTCTTGGATTGTTCGAGACAAGCACTGTACATTCTGAATGCCACACATGGGGAATTGCAGTCTGTGTATATTCTTAGCATCTACCAGCTGGGTAATGGATACATTTGGCTATTGGTCATAGTTCCTACATACTGTGCTCTGCTCAGTCTTTAAAAATGCCAATATACATAGTTTCACCTCTTCTGTGTTCTCACTGGGAGACTTTATGGTTGCATGGTTTAAGCAATGCTCATGACTCTGAAAATAACCATGTCCTGCCCACCAGAGAGCTTCTGTGTGACTAATCAATTTTATGCTCCGTGTGCCAACAAAATTTTGTAGGAAAACATGTTTTAGAGAAATCTTCAGTGTTTCATTTTCATGTCTCTAATAATTTGTTTTGGTTTTGTGCTTTTAAAAAAATTATCTTAAATAAATAAATTATTTTCAAATTATTAAAAAAATATTTTCATTGAAAAGCCACAACATTACATGGTATGCATTTTGAAACAAAATGGCTTCTAGAAATTATTTTCTCCATTTCCTCTACTACATCAAAACTTTATGCCAGTTTTGAGCCAGCTTCACAAAATTACTAAATTGTCCTAGATCTGCTTTTTTTTTAAATGAACACTAAAATGCTTCGCCCAGCTGCATCTCTAGTTTAATTTCTCAGAGCCAGAAGGAGAAATGTAAATGTACATAGGTCATAGTCTAATCAGTTTTAGAAAAGGACCTTTCTATGTAAGGTCCTTATTCCCAGTGTTGACAGTTGGTGAAAGAGTTACACACAAATAACAATGACTCAGTAGGCAGGAAATGTGACTTTACCTGGGATTTTTTATACAGTGAACAAGATGAGAACATAAGGTCTTTTTTTTAGTTTTTTAATTATGCATAATTTTAGAAATAATATGTCAAGAAAATTTCTAGGCAGACACATTATTGTTTACTTTGTGATTGCAACTGTTGAAGACCAGTACCAATTTTCAACACTCTCAACCCATAAAAGCACAGCATTGAAAACATCTCCAGAAAATAAGAACATATGATAGTTTGTAATAGATTGCAGGGCTTTCAACTTAGTCTAAACAAGGCAACAGACTGTAGGCAACATTTTTCATTCAAGTCAGATCATTGTAATGTTTATGGAATACAGAAATTACTTAAAATACTTGTTAGAAATTGGAAGGGAATTTCCCACTAAGAAATTTCAGGTGACATTACCATTTTTCTTAAATCTCCCAGGCCCTTTGTAAAAGCTTACTTTCACTCCCAAAGAAAAATAGCTCTTTCTGGCTAGAACTATTTTTCACGTTTCAGATACACTGCAAACTGGTTTGGCAATTACTCTGAATTTATGATATACATGTCAAACAGATCACTTAGAAGCTGATCAAGAGTAAGTTAAAGTGTCAGGATGTAAAAGAGAATTAATTAAAACTAGGAAACAGCCGTAGATTTTTTACTATGAGCAATTGTGATTCTGACTAAACAGACACAAAAGCATAAGAAAGCCACAGTACATCAAATAGTTTATATCCATCTAAAAAAACCCACCCCAAACTCTGTTATGTAGAGGGTTCTGAGTATTTTTAAAACTAATGGATCTGTGCACCAAGTGTGGATTTCCACATTGTACATCTCTCACCATGTGTCCTTGCTTAGTTTGAAAAAGGTCCGGAGTCCTCCAACAGGACTGGAGACCATTTTGTTGCAATGACTTTGGCAGTACACATTAGCTCTATAAATAGAGCTAATGGATCCATCAGTTGCCTACTTTGTGCAGGATCTCTATTCAGATAAAATAGTTGTTTGAAATACTTTAATATATAAATAAATATATACACACATATATTTATGTATTTATTAATCATATTCCTATATTATGATTAAATACTTAGGCATTTCTTTCCACTGTTTTTGGGCCAGGTGCACGTATTATGTTTTGGAAATTAACTTGAGCTAAGCCACATTCATGATAATTTTGATTATAATTTAAAGTATTCTGCATTGTATTAGAAAAGGGAGAAGAAAATGGAAGGAAACACAGAGCTATCAACATTGAGACACTGTGGTTAACCTCTGTTGACATTTGTTGGTTACTGAAGGAAAAGGTTGACCCTTATTTCAAGACCATTGCTATACTTTAATTAAGCACAAAGACAGTTTTGTTAGGCTTCTTTCCCACAAAAGCTCCCCAGAATGTTTTCTATTAAGGAGAAGCACTTTCAGCCACAAGTGCAAAAGGTCTTCTCAGGATGGCATTCTGGCATGAGAGCTACACCATTCTCATCAAGTATAAGTAGATTGTCTAGAACAACTGTAAATACAGTAACATAGTTTAGTTGACGCTTCAGAACATACTGCATATTGGAAAAGGAGAAAAATGTGCAGCAAATTGCCTTTGTGCAACTCAGGAAGATTCCATACAGCTCACAATTCTATTTGTAGCATTGCAACATAGAATTAAAGTAAGATTTACCATTTGTTTGCATAGTGGGAATTTTCCCTAAATGAACAAATTGAATTTTAAGTTAAAACACTATCATTTGATATAAAGCACTAAAAAATTTAAAAACATTTGTTTGGTTAAAACCTTCACATTCTCTTAAAAGTTATGGATGATAATTTATTTCTGCAAATACTTGTTGGAGGATGTTTCTCTGTGTAATGTTTTGAAAAATAAAAGCAGCATTCTTTTGTACAAGTATTGATGCCTGACTTTGTCTGGTTCTCCTGATGACTGTTTTAAGACAGATTCAGTGAGCAGAAATACCTTAGGTGTCAAAGTGTCCTAATTAAGATTGAACTGACTCATTCCGACAGCTGCAACAGAGACCTGGTGAGCAGTTCAAGGCATGAAAGCAGTTCTTGGGGTATCCACTTAATAATTTGCAGTATGAATGAATACCACTCCTCACCACTGGAAATGGAGAAGAATAACATTAGTTTGAAACTTGGTGTCTTAGGTGGCAGAAAAAGAAAAGCTGTTAATGATCCAGAAGTTGCCTTCATTAAATCAGTCATTTTTCTCCCACTGTTGCACTTTCCATTCAGATTTAGTGTGTAATGTGTTTCACCATGGCAGACTCAATTCTTCGTTCTTCTAATAGCTTTAGTATTTGATTTATAATATTTGTCTAGCATAAGTAAATCTGGCAGAAGGCAATTAAAATAAAGTTCTCTAAGTTTACAAGGGTTTCAAGCCTAAAGCAAGCTTAATTAAAGTCAATCATGGGGAAAAAAACACTTAGCCCTGCAGCCTTCCACATTTGTCAGACATCTGAATCATGGGAAAGGTTAATTAGAATTAAATGAGGAAAAAGTAAACACTAAGAGTGCTTTCTGGGGTTCATTATATTTAAATAAGTTGAAATATGTAACATTCAAATTTATAACAATGATCTGCACACACCTCTGCCTCCTTTCCCACAATCACAAATCTTCCAAACTTAGTGAATTAACATACTTGGAAAGCCTGACTCTTATTTATGCCAGGCCTCCACTGACTCCAGTTTGATGGTGACAAGGGAAGTAAGTGACTTTTTAATGTCCTTTTGCATTGATGCAAGAGAGTAAAACAGCTTCTACATACATGCTCATTTCAAAAGAGGAATTTTGTTAAACCTTTTTTTTATTATTTCACACTCCCCTTCTCTGTATCTCTGCACTCTGCAGGATGAAGCAGAGGAAATAAGCTTTGAGAGTCTTACTATGATACTCTAAAGAACACCTCAGCAGGGGCAAAAGCAGGCCTTGGATCAACAAAAAAACCCAACAGTCAATGCCTACTGATGTAGCCAAATAACTGAGAAATAAGGGAAGGAGTCTCCTGAGCAAAAGACACAAGTGTTTGTAGTCTCCTGCCTGCACAAGCCTTTGGGAGCAGAAGGCTGTCTGCCCAGCACCTGTTCACCTGGCGAAGTGGCTACTTGGTTTGCTCCAGCTTCTAGCCCTTTGAGCTGGCATGTCAGTGGAGTCAGTATTCAAAAAAACATGGAGGGAAACAGGGACTCCATCAGCTTGCAAGCTCAAAATGAAGGCTGTTTGTAAGACAGTGGTTTTACAAGAAGCATTATTCTGTGCAGAATATAGAGCATGGTGCATGCCAGGCAATGAGAAGCAAAGCAAGGGATGCCATGGATTATGTGCTGTCAAGATAACCAAAGAATAGAAATCCTGTGTGAGAAACAGAATCTCATTTGGCCTGTACTTGAGGGGGGAGGGAGTATGGGAAATGGAGAGCACAAGGAAAACAAAACAAAACAAAACAAACACCATTTTTGTTTTGGAAAATATGCACATTTTATGTCTTCAGGGAGACAAAAAGAAGGAAGTGTCCAAACTTCTGTGCCTCTCTGAAGCGTGTATCTTCTCAAGGTTTGTAGGGTTGTGTTGTCCATGGGAAATTATATCTCACCACAGCATTTCTTAACTTGTTACCTCTTCCATAGCCCAGCTGGAACTAGAGTGCACTCTTAAGAGACACATCCAACCCCAACAGCAATACTTCTGCTGATGAAGAACTTATCCCAACACCAGCTAAATTGTTGCAATGCCTAAATAACACTATTCTTAGCAAATGTCTAACTTTGATTTTTCCTGCTTTTACAACTGCATAATCCTCATTCCACTCTTATATTATAGATTGGCAGTACCTGAGAAACATTCCTTATCTCAGCACAGGAGAATACAGCCTTCCATTAAATCATAACTGGCTGTGATCTGGCTACATCCAGCTATGTTAACCACAACTTGAAAGGTGTAGACATATAAAGAGAGAATTAAAATGAAAAGCCACAACTGTGATCAGACAACTTGAGAATCAGCCTTTTGGAGCTTACAGGGCTGTTGCAGTAGATGGTTTTATTCTGTGCATTATACATCAAGATGGGATACTCTATCATCTGGTTGTGATATAAGCTACAATGTTGGATAAAAGACGTTTTGCAATATTGCTACTAATGGTACTGCAAGAATTAGGGTCTGTCAGCACAAGTCAGAAAAAGTCAGCTCTATAATAAAGTTAAAAGACTCATCAATAAGCACAATCAAGGCGCATAGGTTATATTCTTAAAATATGCATTTTTACTGCAAACTTACAAAGCCACCTCTGATTTCATAAGTCAGTCTGCACAGTTGTTCCTTCTGTCAATGAAACCAAATTTCATCCTCTTTGTTACAAATTAAGAAATCTCATCCTTTTTTTGTCTCTTCATTCCACTTCTTATTTATGACGTGGCTTCAGGATGCCTTCCATTATCTCGATACTTTCATAATGCTTAAGCTTTAACCTAATTATGTTAATCTGAGCTTAAGGGTTTCAATTAGTTAGTTACAGGGGGTCAGGAAAAAAAGATATCCTGCTGGTTTTGTTTATTTGTTTTCTCATTTTTCTGAAGCATCAGTGGTTGGCAACATCTGGACTAAAATATGGAACATGTAGGCCACTATTTAGAAGAAAATTTCTGTCATCAGTGTGTCTGCTCACATACTCAAGTCTAACAAGTTGGACAGCCATTTCTCTCCTTGTCATGGTGATAGAGCATGAGGATCATTTATTATATTTCTTGGCCTTCCAGTGCACTGGAATATACTGTTTATCTATTGGAATAATCTTGGTTTAAGTTATCTGATAATTTCCTTACCATTTCAGAGGCATTGGTCATAAATTGGAGTCATCTGTTTGATGTTAGGCATACTTTTTGAAGATTGAACTATCTGGCTTAGCTAAAAAAAGTCTTTGGGGTTTATATAAGGAAGCTGGGCAACTTTAATATCTTCTGAAAACAAAGATCAAACAATATGAATTAATTGTTTCTGCTGGCCTGAAATTCAGTGTATAGCTCCCAGCTTTCTTCCTTGTCTGTGCAAATTGACCATCTCACGTCACTCTCTATAGAGCATAGCTTTCAGCCATCTCTTTATTCTTACAGCTTTTACCTAAAGCTTCTGCAGTGTTTTAACAACCCTCTTGAATGGTTGACACCACATTGGGGTAGTCTCCTTTCAGTGTTTTCACTGTTGTCAGAAGCTGTAAGTTACTGATGTCTTTGCTGGTAGTTTACAGTCTAAGTGATATCGAGAATAATACTCCATTAAACATTTTTTATCTGGCAGATGCCACAAGGGGGAAGGTTTATGCAACCTTTAGCAGGGAGAAAAGTGCAGTTCATTATCCACTCTCAGTCAGTACCCTAAGATACCTCATGTGGAGAAATAGTAAAGTTGAAGGGGAAAAAAAAAAACAGGAAGAAAATCAGAGTAAAGACTTAAGGAACAGGAACAGTCCTAGCAATGAGAAATCAGGGAACACCAGTGTATTTAAAGCAGAGGAAAAATTTGGTGTTTACGTATTCATAACAAAAGCAGTAAGGCAGGCAACGTGTATAATGAAAGATCTCATAAAAAAGGGCAAGAACCAGGTGGATTTTCAGAAAAGGTGTCAAGTCATGGAGTCGAAGTGGAATGCTAAATCTGAAACAGAGCAAGTTGGAAGGTATGGGTATAAAGGTGGCGCAGGGAGCAATAATGTGCTAGTGAGACTTGCCACGGTTACACAGTGGTTCAGCTACAGAAAAACTGAGCAAGCAGTCAGAAGTAAAGGAATCTTTTTGTGTGTAATAATGACAGTTTTAAGACTGTAATCAGAGTAATCAGAAAATGAACATTATAGCAATTCTGTGGAGTCCTGAAGGTAAAGTGAAGGAAGGAAAGGGGATTGTATAACATGATAATTCAGTTGGGTGAAAGCTAATTTCCTGTTTTCCCAAGGGTCTGTAAAATTTGATAAGCCAATTCTGTATGGGCAACCTCGTTCCCATAGCATCTATGAAATTCTGCAACCAAATTACTTCCAGCCTTTCTGAAGAAACGTACTTCTGTGCTTTGGGACATTTTCATTCCTGTGAGTAACACTTCCAGAAAATGCTGGTGTCAGAAAGAATACAACACTCTCCAAGGTGCTTTGATTCTCCAGCAGTGAGTGTTTACAGAGACCTAACTCCAGTGGCTAATTTCACCTTCTGTAAAAAGCCTGCTGAGCTGGAAATACATCCCAAAAGTGTTGATTGTTTGCAATATTGCACAGCAATGAAATAACATCTTTGTAGAATACCAAAATAGCAATTGAATCAAACTGTACCTGCTGGCATACAGAAGAGCACTACACTGTCCACAAGACACAGGAAGTCCAGGATCTCCAGAGTTAAAGATTCCCTTGTTTGGGTAGTTTTGGGAAGACAACCTACTCTATCTTTCGTCTTTGTTTACCTGAGGCAATTGACATCAGGAAACAACTATACACTGTAGTACTACCACAGTGTATTGTAAGTAAGGAAGTTTCAGATAACGTCTTTTATTTCCTCCTTCCCTGTCCCTGCATCATTCTGACTGCTGTCACACAGTAGGACTGCTAGCAGGTTAGGAGAATGGAGCATGGTACATGTTGTGCAGCTACTAGTTACCAAGGAGGAGGGACAGATGGGACAAGTTGCACCTCATTTGTGTATCTGTGTAATGTCAGGTACTGAAATCAATAAGGAGCTTGTTTCATGGTTGTAAACATGGCTCTTTGAACCTCCTTTGGCAGTACATGCTCCTGAGAGCAAAGTGTGACTGTGCCCTGCAGGAGTTGGAAGCTCGATGCCATTCCACTGCTAAATTAACTCATCAGAACTACCTTTGTGTGTGCCTGAGCTCCAGCTCAGCACCATGTTTGCTGTGGGTCTCAGGGCATCCCTTTGCATGTGTAATACAAAATGCAGGTCCAGAAACACAAAGACAAGGATCCAATGATTCAACCTGTGCTAGGACAGCCCCTACAGATATTGAAGATAGTAATTAAATCTGTTAAGATATTTTCAAAGTAAATTTGTTTAACAGGCTTGTCTTTCTCCATGAAATATGCAATCTGAATAGCCCTTCCTAGAAATGGCAAACTACCACCAAATGGAATTCTTTTATTCTACTCTGGCTTGACCATGACAGGCTTGAGAAAAGGGCTCATGCAAACTGCATGGAGTTCAACAAGGCCAAGTGCAAGGTCCTGCACCTCAGTCAGAGCAATTCCAAACACAAATTTGGTCTGTTCAGCCTGGAGAACAGAAGGTTTCAGGGAGACCTATAGGGGCCTTCCAGTACTTGAAGGGGCTTACAGGAAAGCTGGGGAGGGGCTCCTTACAGCGACTTGTATTGAGAGGACAAGGGGTAATGGATTAAAACTAGAAGAGGGGAGATTTAGGTTAGACATTAGGAGGAAGCTTTCAATTTGAATTTAGAGCAGTAATAAGTGTAATAAAAGTAAGAAATCATAAACAATTATTATCTATTCAAATTATCTTCATGCCTGAATTCTAACCACAGCAAAATGTGCCACCCTAGTATTTTTCAAAAATTAAATGAGAATGCTACTACTTGTATGAACATTGATATAAATTCACCATTAATTACATAAACTGTTAGCTAAAAAAATGATAGTATATTCTTTCAGAAGTCAACTATATATAAACAAGGTAACAAATAACTGTGTATTATGGGAGAGTAGGGATTCTAGTGCACTATAAATCATAAAAGGATTAGAAGTTTCTTTCTAACCAGATATTGCAATATTAACTCAGAGTACAATCATGAAAGTGTGTCAGGATTAGAAAATTCAACAACCTGCTTTCTTGGATGTTCCAGTTGATTTTAGAAACTTTGGCACATACTTCCTCAATAAAAGAAAATATACATTCCTAATAGATAAATAATGGAAGAGTGTGTAACATAGCACCAGATCCTGAAGTGGAAATTACAGAGTATTTTGTAGAGGTCTGTGATTAATAGGTTGGTTGTGTGACTCTTTTCTTCTTTCCACTTATTAACTACATTAAATTATAATTGTATCAATCATGACAGCCAACTTGGGCTGGGTTGCACCGGCTTAAATTTGTTTTGTAATCTTACGTTCTTTCATGAGCAATTGCTGCACTTGCTACAGGAATGTTACACACCCTACCTTTACCCCCAAGAAAAAGCTTTTATTTCTCAAGACATTACAAACAGTGAATAGTTTGTATGATACAAAACATACTATAGCCCACTATCACTAGCAGCAAGGGTCATGGACAGATTGTGAAAGATATCCTAGAATAAAACATTTGAGCTACTTGGTAATGAGTAAGCAGAGTCTCATGAGACTTCACCTTTTTTTTTCAGTAGACCCATAGATCTCATTGGCACTGGAAAATTATACCTCAGAATGTACTTTACTTTCAATAAGTCTATGCAATGCTCTAAAGACTAATTTATTTAAGGTAATGTATTTAAAATTAAACAAAAGAAGTTTCAATTTGACTTTTGTATTTGAAGACAAACATCATCTTAACAAGAGTTTCTCGTTCATGAAAATTCCAGTGTGCCTTCACATTTAAGCCAAAAGAGTATCTATGCCTTTGCTGGAGGCTGATTTCCCTTAGCATGGTGACATTCCCAGTTACACTGCCCTGTGCTTTCACAGAGGATGTTTCAGCTGAAACTGAGGCCAGAAAGTACTTTGATTTGCTGGTGTAAATAGCAGGCACGTTGCACTGGCAGATCTGCATTGGAGCACTGCTGAAGTAAACAAAGTGACATCGCATTCATAAAGCAGCCTAAGAAAAAAAGCTCCTTTACAAATAATTTTTGCCAAAACCTTAATTTCAGCAGTAATTGGTTTTTATGAGATCACATACCCGGCTGAAGAAACACCAGGTTCTCCATTATCTGCAACAGGCTGCCTGGGGAGGTGATGGAGTCACTATCCCTGGAAGTATTCAAGAAATGTGTAGATGTGGCACTTCAGGCCATGCTCTAGTGGGCATGGTGGGGATTTTGTGGGCTGTGTCTTGTTGTTTTTTTGGGGTGTGTGGTTGTGGGGCTTCTTTTTTGTTGTTGCTTGGGTAGGTTGTATTGTTCCCTTACCCCAAGACCACTGCCCAGGTGGACTGTTGGACTAGGTGATCTGAAAGATCTTTTCCAACCATGACGATTCTGTGACTCTGTGATCTGCTAGCTGGACTCTTTCTATTTAACATAATATCTAGAATCTGGATCACATAGTAGAAAAGATTTGCATTTAATCTTTCCAGGTGTTTTACTCTGCAAGTTTGTCAAACATTAAAAAGGAAATACAGAGTTGCCTTACAAGGGCAGAGTGGAGAATAAAATCGTGCTTGTGTAGACTGTCAGACTCTTGTTGAAACAAATCCCAGTCCCACATAAAAGTCTCAGGCAGAGCTTTGTTGGAAGAATCCTCTAGAACAGCTGCTGTCCCTGACAGATGTGCCAGTGCCAACACAGTAACCAGAGAGGCAGTTTCCATAGCAATTGCCAACTTTGCTTGTGTTCTTCCTTCTTCAGTGCCAACTAGCAGTCACTGAATTACTCCTTGTCAAGGAAACATGCACATAAGACTTTTACAAGCAGCAGTCTATAGTTATATGCACAGGAGCTAAACTGTCACCTGTGACACACCTTGGCTGTTTGTATTCTCCTCATGGAAGAAAAAAAATATTTCCTTTTGTCTTTTTCTCAATATACTGTTATTTTAAAAGTCATGCTATTACTGGCTTTTTTTATTATTATTTCAGGCTTTTAAAGACACCCAGCGCTTTCAAAGGCGGCAAATGAGATGACACTCATGTTAAGTGGCGTGACCAGCAGCAACAGAAAAATGTGTTGAAAATCTGAATACCATTGCGCATGTAAAGAATAATATTGCAGTTAGCTAATTGAAAGCTGTTACTGCAATATCTTGTAACCTCCTGCAAGACACTGCAGTACCCATTGCCTGTGTGTGGTAAGTGAATCTGAGTCCAGTGTACATTTACTTTTCTGTAATCTTCACTAAATGCTTTCGGCTGTGGCTTGATCTTTAAGCTCTGCTGTCTCACTCCTCTTTATCCTTAATCTCTCTTTTCCCTTCACTTTTTCTTTAACTTATACACCCACGGTTATGTGTATGATACCATTTCAAAGATGCATACCAAATTAGTTAAGTCCGTGTCATGCACATTGCCAGGATTATCAGAGTTTAAGGAATGATCCACAGTGAATTATGTGTTCACTCTAGTGCATAAAAGAAGTGTAACAGTGCAAAACTATAAACCATGGCAAGTGATGCTAGGAGATGGCAAAATATAGACATATAAATAATAATGTGATTGTTCATTTGCATTTCACAAGAAGTTATTAATCATCTGAAACTGAAAATACTTGTGTTGTTGCTTAATTTTATTTCAACTCATAGGAAACATGAGTGGTTTCCTAGCACTTGGGCATCTGAGAATAATTTGTAGATTTAATCAGCTTCATTTTGAAGAAAATCACTGCATCTTTTATCTTGTAAGATAGTCCTGTTGCTCTGTGTTTGGTAAACAACTGTATCAAGACTCCTTAGGTTTTTGATCAGCTTGGGTTTCAGAGAAAGACCTAATTTTTTAATTTTGGGAGGTTTGAAGCAGGAGGTAGGTTGTCTGATTCTGGTGTTCGAGGCCTGAAGTATGGAAAATCGAGAATATATTCAAGAATATTCCCAGGGTACCTATGAGTGATGTGCAGGCCTAATTATTGCATTCAGTAATATTTTGAAAGCTGCTCCCTTGTCGTTTGAAAGGCAAGTAGCTGCTCACAGTGCCAACGTCTTCTCCAAACCCTACTTTCAGTGGCAAATACAAAGTGCCCTCTCATAACTACATCTAAATCGCTTCTGAAGGATGGTCCTAGGAACAGAGTACTCTCAAAATTACCTGCTTCCTGGAGTTTACCAGCAATGTACAATCTGTGCACCAAAATATCCTCTGGAGACCTCATGGGAAGCCAGCTGGGAACTCCAGTGGGGCAATTCAAGAGCTCTGGAGAGTTTGTGCATGTACCTGGACAGATGGTGAATCTGATTTTTGACAACCACTAAAGTGCAGAGAGGAAGGAGATAACCAATGGGATTGCAGGTCACCAAAGTTAGAAAGAAGCTAAGAAAAGTGTTAATAGCCATGAATCATGGGCATCTCCAGTTCCTTTAATCCAATGTGTGGTTCGGGTACTTGCAAACTGGAAAGTTTTGCTACAAGCTGGGAAATCCCCTTCTGGAAGTAAAAAGGGGAGAAAAAAACCTGAACAGATTTGTGGATGATAAAATAACTTTGATCCATGCCCTGTGGCTCTGAAAAAAAAAAAAAAAAAAAAAAAGACTGAAGTTTTAGATTGTGAGGTAAGGTGTTTTCCACATCAACAACAACAACAAAAAATAATGCTTTTGTGTATGCTTTTGGAAAACCTCATTCATGCCAGACCTTACTTACCTTCAAGGAACATTTCATCCAGCTGGAGCAGCTGTATGGAGAGCCTGAGAAGATAGAAAGGGGAATAAAACCCTGTCTTACACAAGAGAATAGCAGTGCTTAACTTTTTTCACCTAACAATATGAAGGCTGAGAGGAGATGCTATTGCAGTCTATAAATATATCAGGAGATAAACATTAAAGAGAAAGGAGAGGTCAGTGTTGGCACAAAATGATATGACAGTAAATTGGCGATGAGTTTTAGGCTGGAAATAGTAAGAGTCAGTAAAAAGCAAAGTACGCAATTGAGAATGTGTCTTGGTTGATCTGCACAGTATTTTTTCCCTTAAATGATCATAACAAGCTCCGAGACAGCTTTCAGCTTTTCCTTTGCAACCTATGATGTTTTGTTCCTTCAAAAGTCAGATTTTGGCCCTTTATGTCTTCATTTAGCATCAAGCTGTTGAATGAAATATGTTCATTTGAAATTAAATTCAGGTTATAAATCAGTTACCTTGCTCAGGACTCAATTTCATGAAGGAATTGTACAGAGGAATTACCATCCTAGCAACAGGTCTGGAGCTGTAACCCCTTGTATAACAAAGCATCTTCCAACCTGTAATCGAGTGGAGGAGCCGTCCTCTTTGATTTGTTATTAGGTGAGTAATCACACATTTTGGTTCACAGCTTAGTGTTACTTTGTTCAAATGTCATCACTTCCAGCACCTCGTTTCCTCAGACTATCTGTTCTTCTACTTACTGTAATGGAAAAATAGTAATGCATAATGCAAATGTATCACCAGTGTGGCAAAGAAGCCATTTACTTGTTCGTAGCATCTGCATCTGCCTTATATAAAAAACTTTCAGCATAGCTAGCACCTTCCTTTTGCAGTAAAGACTGATATTGTTATAAATTTTAGCTCACCTGGTATTTACTGTTTTGGCTGATGTTATAGGCATAGCCAAGGATAAATTAATCAGTGTAACTATTTTACCAATTCATCATGCACCAACTTATCTAATTTCATTAATGATTTACTGACTCACTTGGGGACTTTTCTTTTTACAGTGGTGGTATAACGGGTCAAATAAAAAACATTAATTTAGGAAGTCCAGTCCTGTGTTGATGTAAAAAAAACCCAAATATAATAAAACAAATCCAAACCCCAAAACAAATTATCAACACCCCCCAAATCCACAAACTAAGCCCTACTTCCCTATTTGCTCCTGCCTTCAAAGCTTGGAATTCAGCCGGGAAAACTATGACACTGCCTTGAGATCTCATTTCTGCAGAGCCGACAGTCAAAACACAACATGACCTTTTTAATATTTCAGCAAAAGAGAGACAAATAGATCAGGAGCAGGCCAGGTGGGCTGAATCCAGCCCTTTCCTTGTCCCGCACCATGCAGGGCATGCATAGCAACACCCTCTGCAGCAGAGTGCTGGGCCCCCAGCAGACAGCACCAACCCTGCAGCTGGAGCTGTGGGTTTGCACAGACATCACCAGCAAACCTACCTGCACTGCCTGCTCCTACACTTCCAGTCCTGGATGGGACAGGACCATTTTGACTTCCGGCATCACTCCATGCTTGTGTCCTGGGGAGCTCCTGGGAGCAGAGTGAAGGAAAGTATCCACAGGATAGAACCATTTCAGTGACTGGAAAACTCCTTCCTCACACTCAGACGCTGCTATTTTGCACACAGAGCAGCTTTAAGCAAAATAAAACAGTTGAAGTTTTTATTTTTAAAACAGAGGTGAGATTCTGACATTGCAGGGCTCCAAGAGCAAGCCCTGCAGTATTTACAGCTTAAATGCTTTTCTCTCCAAAGCACATCCAGGCATCGCCAGATGTTACAGTGATGTAGATCAAACTGTTGTAGTGTAATTTTGCAGCACACTTGCACCCAGCAATCTAGAAATAACTGTGTTTCAGGACTAGGTTAGGTGACATACTAACACTGAAGAATTCCTTTTAAAAGTAAAACTGCCTGCCTAGTTCAAGGAATCACAGAATGGTATGGGTTGGAAGGGACCTCTGGAGATCACCTAGTCCAACCCCGCCTTGTAGAGTCCCAGAAAGTGTAATTGCTTCAAAACAGCCACCCTGACAGACTGGACATTGTGCTTGGGTGGGGGCCTCATTCAGTAAGCCACCTGGACCCTGTTCTCACAAGGACAGACCCTTGTTCGATAACGACCCTGATAAACTGGATACTGTCCTTGAAAGGGGAGCCCCACCTTTGGCAGCTACCCTGACAAATGGGCCACTGTCCTTACTTGATAGGGACCAGTGGCCAGCAAGAGAAACCCTGTGGAGGCACAGTGCCATCTTGCAAAAGACCACTTTCCTGTTTACGGACATAGCGCGTGAGTGAAAATAAAGGTCGTTGCTCGTCAATCCAGACGGGAGGCCAAGTGATCACCTGGACCCCCATGCCCCACAGACTCATTTCCAGTATATTCCTGAATCCAACACTGAGTCTGTGCAAAGCAGGCCAACCCTCACCAGGAGAGCAGGGGCCAGGTGCCATCAAAGAGGCAGACTCCAAATGCTCAAGGCGCACGCCCACCATCCAAGGAGCCCAGTGTCTTGCCGAGATCATTGCTGGATACAAGGGTGGTGATATCTTTCCTGCCCCCTCTTTCTTTCTCTCTCTCTCTCTTTCTCTTCATCTCTCTGTCTCACTCTCTCTGTTTCCAACCTTATTCTCGGCACATAGTAGTAACATACTTTCTAATTTTGCTAAGTCTTTCCAGTTGTAACCTGTTGTTTTCAGAGTACAGTTCTGCAAAGTTCCATTGGTTGTAACCTGTTGTTTTGAGAGTGATAATGTGTTTCCTTTTGACAAGCTTTATAATCGTACTCAATTTTAAGTAAAGGAACATTTTGTATAAGCATCCTGGGTAATGGTCTTACTCTTAGAATACTGTGAAGACAATTACAGAGGATAATCTAGCTGACTGGATTGGTAAAAGAGACTAATTGGGAGAGGAGGATGGGATCTGAATCTCCCTGTATTGACCCCCACCTCTGGGGAACTCTACCTGTTCACACCTTGTGGGATGTGATATTTAGTTTGGGCTCCCACCTCTGGGGTGCCGTGCCCACTTTGTGGGACATGACAGTGCCATACATAACTTATGGGATGTGACACCCCTGTTAGATCAGGATTCCCTAGAGCAGATTACACAGGAACACATCCAGGTGGATTTTGAATGTCTCTAGGGATGGAGACTCCACAACCTCCCTAGGCAGCTTGTTCCAGTGCTCTGTTACTCTCAGAGTAAATAAGTGTTTTCTTATATTTAGGTTAAACCTCCTGTTTATCAGTGTGTGGCCATTTTCCCTTTTTCTGTCACTGGAGACCACTGAGAAGAGTCTGGCCCCATCTTCCTGATGCCCACCCTTTAGCTATTTATGAGATCCTCCCTCAACATCTTTTTCTCTAAGCTAAACAGACCCAGCTCTCTCAGCCTTTCCTCATATGGTACATGGTCCAGTCCCTTAATCATCTTAGTGGCCCTATGCTGGATGCTCTTCAGTAGTTCCTTGTCCTTCTTGAACTGGGGAGCCTAGAACTGTACACAGGTCTCTGGCTGTGGCCTGATCAGGGCAGAGAAGAGGGGGAGGATAACATCCCTTGACCTGCTGGCCGCACTCTTCTTAATGTACCTGAGGATGGCATTGGCCCTCTTGGCTGTTAGGGCACATTGTTTAGTCATGGTCAGCCTGTTTTCCACCATGACTCCCAGGTCTTTTTACCCAGAGCTGGTTTCCAGCTGATCAGTCCCTAACTTGTACTGGTACATGGGGTTTTTCTTCCCCAGGTGGAGTACACTGCCCTTGACTTTGCTGAACTTTGTGACATTTCCCCCCACTCAGGTCTCCAGCCTGTCCAGGTCACACTGGATGGCAGCACAGACTTCTCGAGTGTTAGCCAACCCACCTAATTTTGTACCATCAGCAAATTTGCTGAGGGTGCATTTTGTCGCTTTGTCTAGGTCATCAATGATTATATTGAACAGGACTGGACCTGTCACTGGCTTCCAACTAGATTCACCCCCATTGACCATAAGTCTCAGAGCTCTGTCCTTCAGCCAGTTCCCAACCCATCTCACTACCCAATAGTCCAATCCACACTGCACAAGTTTGGTTTTAAGGATGCTATGTAAGACAGTGTTGAAAGCCTTGCTGAAGTCAAGGTAGACTGCATCAACTTCCCTCCCCCATCTACCCATCTAGTTATGTTATCATAAAAGGCTATCAGATTGGTCAAGTATCACTCCCCCTTGGTGAATTCATGTTGACTACTCCTGAAAACCCTCCTCTCATCCATATGCTTTGAGATGGAGCTAAGAATAAGCTGGTCCAGCACCTTTCCAGGGATGAAGATAAGGCTGACGGGTCCATCGTTACCCAGGTCCTCCTTCTTGCCCTTTTTGAAGATTGGGTTGATGTTGGCTTTCCTCCAGTCTTCAGGCACCTCTTCTGTTCTCCAGAACTTTCAAAGATGGTGGAGAGTGGCCTACCAATGACTTCTGCCAGCTTCCTCACTACCCGGGGGTGCATTCTGTCAGAACCCATGGATTTGTGGATGCTCAGTTTACTTACTTGATCCCTAATCCAATCCTCTCCAACTGAGCCATAGTCTTCCTTTTGCCAGACTTCCTCTGTGGTCTTGATGGTCTGGGACTTGTGAGGCTCAGAAAGATGACAGTGTGTACATTTTTTTCAGTTCAAATGAAGAAGCAGGATATCACAGTACTAATGTTAGGTATAGTTTCACATGTGTAAAGATGAGATATTTTCCATCAATTAAAATTTACAGCAATTTACAGCAATTAAAAATACACTGCATATGAAAAGAATGACACACTACAAAATGATAATTTTAAGAAAGCAAATTAATTATTAGAAATAAATAAATTATAAAAGCAAGATTAAAGTACTTTATTTAATAGGAATTGGCTCATAAATGAGGAAGACCAATTAAAAAAATCCTCTAGGTTACAGAAATAAAGCTTAAATTTTCAACATTCTATAATAGATGATAGCACTTTCTAAGCATAAATTTGCCTCTAAAAACACTACTGAAGGAACACAGTTTGTCCTAGTATCCTTCAGGAACAAGTTTTTGATGAAAGAAAACCAACATGGTAAGAAACCTATGACAATATCCTCAGTCGTCCTAGAGGAATTTGGAATAACATCCCCCAATTAGAGCCATATTGTTATTAGATGTGAACTTTCAAACAGAACAATCACTTGCTCTGACAATACCTACTCTGTTTGTCCCTGTTTTTTTCTATTATTATAACCCCACCCTGAGTCAAGAGATAATTTTCAGCCTTGTTTGTACCTTTGCCACAAGCCTTGTCTGCTCCTTAGAATCACAGTACAGAGCTCTTGTTTCATCCCCTAATGCAAACTTAACAGCCTTTTTGTCAGGGTTGCCAAATGTTGTGATGTTTATTTCCCCTCAGCTCCTCCCAGTCTGATATTGCTGGAAGAGGTCATTTTACATGGCAAGTTAGGAAAACAAACCTGACAGAGCAGTACTAGCATGCTAAGGCTCTATGCACAACAGTGCCACTGTTTGCCTTTGGACAAGAGTAGTCACACAGAGCATTATATGGGAGCAAGCATCTATATCCCACTTCAGTTATGGAGAAGGAAAGCAGCTAAAGAGGTTGGATATGCAATGCTGGGGGCAGAGGGAAAATGTCCTGCTTTCTGCTGCTTGAGGCTTGGCCTTCCTGAGCAGCATGGGTTCAGGAACACCACTTGGTCCAGTCTCAGCTTGCAGTGAGTGTACATTGACTGTATCATCAACTTGTTGTCACCCTAAAAACTAACTTCAAAAATGCAGCTAAGATGTAGTGGATGAATGGAGCTCTGAGACGGCAAAAAAATAAACATCTTGTAGAAGGAAAAACAGAAGATGAATACTCTTCAAAAGAAACAGATCATATTGATGAGTTCAGAGATTTGCTGGAATAAAACCCAAAATTTGGCAGGTTCTTCTTTACTACTATACATGCCTCTAAAAGCATTACAAAAATTCCCTTGCAAAAGTTTTAGTAAAACAAAATGTATGTTCTCCATTGCTGCTGCCTTTTCAATTGTATTTTGTTATTTCCTTCCACATACAGGGTCATACTTTCAAAAGTTATTTTAAGTATCTATTACCATGTTTGTTGTTGTTTATTTAAAACTGCAAATAGACGACAGTCATCATTAATTTCTGTCAAGTAAATGGCAAAACTGAAATTTTCCCAGTGTTTAATATCATACCAGTAACATCTAACATGACTACCATGCTGTCCTTTTCTGGAAAGAGGAGTTATTATGCAGAAAGGGGGAATATCTTGTAGAGCAAATAAAGTCAGGATATGTTTATACTCAACCCTTTTTCTTTGAAAATTCCTAGGGAAGTGAAGATGTAAATAGTGGAAAGAAATTCTATTATATGTTCTTGGAACAAGACTCTTAATTAGTAGATTTGCCACCATCCTGGAGAACAATGCTTGTGTTTGTAAACTCAAAAGCTAAAAAATGTCAGCTTTTTTACAATATAATTTTGAAAAATTGTGAGGTATTTGTTCTTTAAAAGGGTTCTTTAAAATTTATATATGGCTGCTCCATTGCTCAGCAGGTTGCAGAGAAAGATGAGGACATAAATAGTTTAAAAGAAGACTTCTGGTATTCTAAAAGGTGAGACAGAAGTGTTTTATTTATTCCTCAGAAAAAAAGCTTTGTAACAGTGACAAGCACTAGATGAGACAGCAGTAAAGAATCTGACTGGACAGAAAAATGTAACATAGGCTTTTTACAGCACTGGAGCCTCCACTCTCCACTGACTGGAGAGATATTCAGGCTAGTAAACCAAATTGAAGGCTTTCAGATGGCTCATGCATAAGCATGCATTCACCTTCACCAAAATAGAGGAGAACTAGGCCCTTTGTGGATAGCCTTGGAGTTTCCTCCAGCTTTTTCAAAGAATAAAAGTTTTGCAGTAAGCTAGCAAAGGTGATATAGTTCGTAGTGCTGTTGCTGCATGGTCTTTCTCTGTACTGTCTCTGCCAGCTGCTTTTATGTGTCTGGCCACTATCTCCCCAAACAAGTGCACTGAATAATGCACCTACTCTTCTTGTACCTATGAAGTGTGCAATAGCCTTAACATAGCAGGATCACATAGAGTGATGGGCTTAAAGACACCTTTACTCCTCTTTCTCCCTTCAAAATCTGTCAAAATTTAGGACACCTAAAACTGTGTTTATGCCACACACACTTGGCACTGGAAATAGACTGAAAGCACTTAGTTATTTCACATAAATCTCTATATCTTATCATCACAGGTCATATTAAAATTTATGAGTGGAGCCAAGCAGAACGAACAGACTCCTCACAGAAATATATTAATTTATGTGAGGGAAAGAAATGGCATCAGATTATCATTAATGTATTACATTTGTATATTGATAGTGCCTAAAACATGAGCAAACTGAGTTCTATTATAAAAAACACCACATAAGCTCACAATATCTGAGAGCCACAATCAGTTATCAGTACCCAGATCTCTCAGAGGTTTAAATAAGGGGAAAGTCGGAAAAAAAATCCCCAAATTAGAATTAAGTGAATCCAAGAACAACATAAGCAGCTTAGTATTGTATATATTTCCACCATTTCAGTGAAGCCACTGAGGCGAGGGACACCAGAGCGAGGGATCGTGCTCATGGGCCCCTTCTGCAGCGGCTAAACCACAAGGAAACACTCGGCAAAACCGAGGAAGAGAAGGCGAGAGAGAGAGAGAAACGCGAGAGTGGGAGGGAGTCAGTCCCAGCCCCTGTCCCTGGGTGGGGAGTGAGAGCTTCTGGGGAGCGGCAGCTCTGACTCCCCATGGGCAGAGGACAAGGGACCCAGCCCCCTCAGGTAGAAGCAGCCCCTGGGGAATGCGGCTACCAGGAGCAGCAGACAGGGCGTGGGGCGGTAGAAGACCTTGGAGAGGGCAGGGCGAGCGGAGCAGGGCACGGGCCCCCTCTTGGCTCAAGGTAAGAACTTGGCTAGTGATCATCCCCCCTGCCCCGAGGTGGACCTGACCATGGTCCACCATGGTATCCACTGGGGCAAAAACTGTTGCCAGGAGGACAGTGGCAACCCAGACAGAGGTGTCTCTCAAGAATGCAGCTGTCCAGGTCTCTGGCTGCACAGAATGCCTCAGCCCGGCAGTTGTACCAGAGGAAAGCAGAGAGAACACCTGCGTACACCGTGACCAGGTGAATGGTTTACTCAGCCCAGGGGCTGAGCTGAAAGAGGAGGTGGAAAGATTATGGAGTATCCGGGATTGAGGAAGAGAAATAGATCGGTGGAGTAATACCGTACCATCCTTGAGACAAAGCCTCAAGGTGGAGGCTTCATGAGAAGTAGAGGATCCTCTGCCTTCCTGTCACCTGGCAGAGTTAGGGGACCTGAGAGAAGAGGGGAACTGGAAGCGGGTCCCTGCTCAGGGCAACAGGCGAACCCGCTCCTGGCTTCCCTCTCCTTCGTGTGTGCCCTTTCAGAACAGTATATGGCCCTGGATCAGGAAAATCAGGTAAGCGAGGTTACTGACAAAGGTCCGTCCAGAGAGTTGCCTGGGCAGTCTGCCCCATGCGTTAGGACTGCCTCTGCTAAGAACAAGAGGAAGGTAATTGTTGTGGGAGATTCTCTTTTGAGGGGAACTGAGGGCCCCATATGCCGGCCAGACCCAACCCTCAGGGAGGTCTGCTGCCTCCCTGGGGCCCGGGTCAGCTATGTTACTGAGAAACTCCCAGGCCTGGTGCAGCCCTCTGGTCACTACCCACTAGTGGTCATGCAGGTGGGCACGGATGAGGTTGCCAAGGCAAGTCCCAGGGCGATGAAAAGGGATTTCAGAGAACTAGGCCAAACGCTTGTGGGATCGGGAGCACAAGTGGTCTTTTCGTCAGTTCCTTCAGGGGCAGGAAAAGCTGAAATGACTAGGAAAACACAACTGATTAATGTATGGCTTAGAGGCTGCTGGTCTTGCATGAACTTTGGGTTTTTCAATCATGGATATGTTTACAGGGCACCAGGGATGCTAGCAGACACTGGCATAGAGCTATCAACAAGGGGGAAACAGATTCTTGGCCAGGAGTTAGTGGGGCTCACTGAGAGAGCTTTAAACTAGACTTGAAGTGGGTAGGGGACAAAACTCCTGGATGGTTTGATTTCCAGGACACTGGGCCTGCTGGCATTGGATGGAAAGACCCTGTCCTGCAGGGAACAAAGGGTCCTAGGGCAGGAGTCAGCAGGGCTCATTCACAGAGCTTTAAACTAGATTCAGAGTGGGAAGGGATTGTAGCTGGGTTTGAACTAGTGGGGCATTGTTCTAATATTAATGAAGACCAGAAGGCCACCCATCTCCCGAGAGTGCCACCAGCATGCTCAGCTAGCTCCCTGAAATGCCTGTGCACCAATGCAGGGAGCATGGGGAATAAGCAGGAGGAATTGGAAGTCTGTGTTCGGTCTGAAGGTTATGATCTGGTGGCAATTACAGGGACATGGTGGGACAGCTCACATGACTGGAATATGGTCATGGATGGCTGTGTTCTTTTTAGGAACTACAGGTCAGCAAAGTGAGGTGGTGGAGTTGCTCTTTATGTGACAGAGCGATTAGAATGTGTTGAGTTCTGTCCAGGGGCTGATGAAGAGTAAGTGGAAAGTCTGTGGGTACAAATTAAGAGGCAGGCTGGCATGGGTGATACAGCTGTGGGGGTCTATTACAGACCTCCTGATCAGGACGAGGGGGTTGATGAGGCTTTCTACAGGCAGCTGAAAGCAGCCTTGCAATTACAGGCCTTGGTCCTCATGGGGGACCTTGCTAGGGAGGTCAAAGACAATAGAAAGGGCTTTTCCAGTGATTTTCCAGTGGAGTAAATCTGTATGATACTCTGTTGTTGTGTACCTTACTCCATACAGAGATTATTTCTGCAGGAGATCATTAGTTCTGCATAAACTTTATTACAGCTGCACCTGAAGCTCTTTAAAATCCTTCATGCTTGAAAGATTAATGGAGTTGCATGGGTCTGGAAATTTAAACCTTTTTATACACCTCCCTATGGCCTCTAACTCTTCTTAAATCAAGACTTCCTTTCCATTATTTTCAAGCCACTCAAACTTCATTGTCCCACTTATCACTTCAGTTTAAAGAAATATCATGAGTTTGTCTTTTGTTCTTCTCCATTCAGACATAGGTAGAGAGCCCTTGGGACTTACAGGATCATTATGCTTCCTTTTGCTTGGAGAGAGATTTCATGAAAACCTTTAATTTCTGCCTTGTAAGATAGGAAGCAATGTTCTTCACCACCAAGATTTAATTTGCAGTATTGTGGTCATCCTTAATAGCACAAGATTTGTCACTACAACTTAGGACAAGAGGTACTTTCAGCCTGTTATTTAAAGGTCTCCAGCCCTGTTTTTCTCACGAAACAATCTTCTCCTCAGAAAAGTGACCTGCTAAAACTGACATCTTGTTTCCACTTGAAAGTGGCTTATAAGACCCACTTGTCTCTATATATTCCTCACCAAAGTGTATGTGTGTAGGGCACCGATTGCTGCTAAGTCCCTTTCAAATTACTTAATTTTTTGCCACAAATCTTTAAACAAACTGTGCAGCAAACCAGTTATATTGTACAGAGAGTAAGTGGGACAGATTGACTAACAATTTCTACTCATTAAGGTAGATTTATGATTGGTCTGCCACAAAACAGCTGGAGCACACCTATAAATTTAGGTTATTTTCATTTTCACAAAGTCATAGGAAAGAGCTATCTTAATGAATGAAGTATTGCACTTAAAATTTAACCGTTTGAAGTCTGGCACAATCAGTGAAGGCCTCCCGCTCACCAGTCCACACCTGTGTTTCTGGAGTGCTTGTCTTAAAGATTTTTCTTGTTAAATTCTTTTTTTTTTTTACAAAAGCTCATTTGCATTTTCAAGCACACAGTCTTGCTTTGTCTCAGCTATTTCAAACTCTTAATGGGTGCAAAGTGAAATACAAGACTTCTAGTGCTAGGCCTCTGCAGCCAGAAAATTTCAGTCTGTATGAGACAGGTTTGTATTGTTAATAGCTGGTCTTATTGGTACTGGACTTGTCTGGACCAATTCACAGCAACATAAATTACTGGTTGCACTTATTAAAATGTTCATTTGTTGTTTAATGATGGCTTTAAATGATAATTTATCTAACCTAATATCTAACTGAAAATTTAAGAGATACATGCATGGCTATTAATTTATGCTTTATCAGAGATAAAATGTAAGGAGATAAATTCAGGCAAATGTATGTGATTATAGACCTTAGTCATACTAACATCTCTCCATCCATACTCATGGCTCTGCCTGCCAAAAGCTGGGAATCTAAAATAGCAACTAATCCAGAGATGACAGGGTAATATTCCTTCTTAAATGTCTTAATCAAAACACTTCTGATGCCTTTAAACTGAACAAAATCCAATCAGTCTTCTGGAGGACTTGGAAGTGCTTTTCTCAGAGAAGAAGTAGAGATGTAACACCGCTGCAAAAAGAGGAATTTCTCCTGGGAGTTATCTGGCAAATAGACCTCTCTGACATGATGAGTACCCATCTGTTTGGCTGGCAGTGGTGAAGAGGCAGTCAGGAAACTGTGGTGAATCCATTGGCAAGTTACCTGGGGGTGGGCAAAACCCTGTGATTAATGGTGCTGAATGTATTTTTGCAAAAGTTGGGAGACAGGATGAGGACTGCAAGACAGCACAATTTGCCATTGACTTGACATTCCTTACATGAGGTTTAGGAGAAGAATAAAGACCAGACAAATTGAATATTTCAGCCCAGGTGGATGGGAAAACGAAATGTAAGTTCAACAGTGGAAATTAATGTAACCACCCTGGAGTTAAGGTTAGTTGGAGGTTAAAGGTAGGACTTGATGATTTTAAAGGTCTTCTCCAACCAGAACAATTCTGTGATTCTGTGTGAGTGTGACTAATGTCCTCTCTTCCTCACGTGTGAGGCAGCACGTGCCTCACAACTCAGGAATATTGCTAAATGAAGTAATTTGGAGTCAGCAGGAAACAAGTCATGGTAACTCTATGAAGACTAAAGTTGTCACGCTCCAGTGCCATTTGGTTTTGCACCCCCAGAACCCGTAATATTAGAGCAGCAGTCCTCCTGCCCTTGCTTCCTAACCTAGAAGAGACCAAACTGTGAAAGATTACATAGCACTAGCCAGTTTGAGAGGAACTTTGCTAATGATTTTCCTGCTTTACCCTTAATTTTGTGCTCCTATTTTGCCCAGTTGCACCAAGCCTTAATGATAATGATAAATGATAACGTGAAGGGATGTGTTCTCCTGTGATACATGGGAGTCACACATCTTGCTCATTACAATGCCTTGGAAACTGCCTCCACCAAAAGCTAACAAACTCTAAGTGTAACTTACCTATTTTATCCATCCTGCTATATCATAGCATCATAGAATCATAGAACATTTTGGGTTGGAAGGGATCTTCAAAATTGTCTAGTTACCACCCCCTTGCCATAGGCAGGGACACCTCCCACTAGACCAGGTTGCTCAAAACCACATCCAACCTGGCCTGGAACACGTCCAGGAGGGGGAATCCACAGCTTCTCTGGGCAACCTGTTCCAGTGTCTCATTCTCCTCCTCTTTGTTGCTTGGGTCTGTCTCTTGTTTATGCATATATATCTTGCTTATAGAATCACTTTTTGCAGAAGGTTCCTGATACAAAAAGGGAAATTATGCAGATAGCGACAACATGACCTTATAGTATTTTATAACCTGGGGGTGTTCATACAGCAGCAGTAAATGTTTTCTCTGTCTGTGATTTGGGGCAGCTATATTTTATATAGGTTTTCAGTTCATCTTGACCTCACAAGCACTCAAATATGGATCTCAAGGGATAAATCCATAAAAAAGAAGTGTGGCATTAAACTGTATTATGCAATTAATGAAACAGCATGAACTGCATAATAAACTGCATTATTCAACTCATGAAACTCATGAAAAAGCCAAACCCGTTTCAATGTTGTCAACAATAGGACAGAGTATCTACACTAACATAGCAATTTATTGCTGTTTAGTAGATATTTAACTGTTAAGTAAAAAACACTAAATATAACTTGACAAAAGAAAGAAATTACATGCACCAAACTGAATTTATTTTGTCTACATTATTTTTTTGCCTTCTTAAGTCACTAGCATCATGAGAAGCTGAGCTGCATAGCTCATCCATTTATTGTTATTTCAGCTCCGTGAAACTTTCAATAGATTTGTGCACTTAATCTGCAGCTTTGTTTACTTCTGTGATAGGAATGCTTTTACCTAATTATCTTAGAGAGTGGCAAAAAATAAGGAAGCAAAGAAGATTAAGTTCCCCTGTTCCATATATTCTTGAAGTCTTGGTAATGAGAGGAGCAAAAAGAACTGTATGGATTTTTAGGAGGCCCTTTTTTTGAAAGAAGCAAATTGTCCCCTTCAAGCTTCATTGCCTAGATTAAAAAACAGGACTAATGTAGATAACTTGTAAACCACAAGCAAATGTAAGTTAGACTTTCTGAACTCTGTGAACTTCTGCCTCTTTCCAGAAGAGGACAGCCTTTATGTATCTTTATTCCTGTTTATTTTTTTATGTCTGTCAGTTTGTATTGCTGATCTGTCAAGGGTAGGAAGCTTAACAGAATACTAATTTTTTTCACCTGTGGAATCAACGCTGTTAGAAATAACCCAGTAACAGCAGTAGTCTGTGATATTTTGATTAATACTAGGTTCTTGATATTCATGCAATATTTCTGGTTCATCAGTCTGTGCTACTTTAGGGACCATTAGAAATCTTCCCAATGCTGTTTAGTGTCTACTTTTGCATTTGTACTTTTCATCTTAGTGAAAAGATATGTTGAGAGGAAAAAAACAAACCAACAAAACTCAATTGTCTAGACAGCTCAAAAATGTACTCAAAGATGAACAATGTGAGTGAAATAAGGCTGTTTTACCAAATGAGCTTTTATCCATTTTTCAGCTAATTCCAAAAGCTAAATATGAACTTCAGTGCTCGAGGACTCTGAAATTTGTCACTTTGTGTCCATAAGCCAACAAATGGATTAAAATGAAATATAAATACTAGGAATCACAGGAGTAACTTTAACCATTAGAAAAAGAACATTTCTGTTACTATCCACAGTGGAAAAAGCTTGACTCCTGATCCTGTTGCTACTAATATCTCTAGTACCTTCAGAGGAACATCCCTGTGAGCAGAGTTCCTTGGAGGAACATGAGGTGTTGCCTCAAAAATGTAATATGCTTTAATTATTTTGTTCCTCTGGGGTTTTGTTTGTTTGTTCATTTTTTGTGTTGTTTTTTTTTTTTAATCAAAACATTCCCAACTCAGCTGCTTCTGATTACTACTGTGATAGTATTACATAAAATAGAGGTCCCTAACCATTTCGACATTTGCTGATCAAAGCCAAGATATTAAACTCCACCCTCCAAAAACAAACAAACAAACAAAAAACTCTGAAAAAAGCAGCCACAACCAAATTCCGATATACTTGTGTTAGGTATCCTAATAAGGTTCTTTGCTTTGTAAGAGAATCATCTTCTCTTGCAGTAATTGTGTCCCAACTCAATTCACCCTGTTCTCCTTTGCAGAATATATTGCATTATTACCACTTGGAAAACAGCAAAAGCTCTACACTATGGACACATTTCTTTAACAAATGAAAATGTTTATATTTTTCTGGATGGAGCTGCTGAAGAGCACTTGCACTGACAGCACCACAAAGTGCATTATGGCTTAGTAATTGCTGGTATAGAACACCTCACCCTCATTAGGATGATCTCTGAGTCTAAGGCCTTATTTTTTACTACAGAAGCAGTTTTTCAATCAGAACAGAGAACTGTTAAGTAACACAGAAATAACACAAGAGACTTATTCCAGGAGTGGCCACATCCTGTTTAGATGAGGATTGCTCTTTGTAATAAACTTCAGTTCATCACTGTGATTGTTTAGATCTCAAAGGGGCAGAGGACTCATGCCTGTAGCTGTGATGCATGCTTCAGGGGAAGGAGAGAGGTTAGATGTGCCTTTCTGCCTGCCATTCCTATTGACTAGCTTAAGGCTGCTCCTAATCAGCACATACATTGCACTTCAATAGAACCAAACTCTTGATGAGAGGAGGCTGGGGCCCTTCCCCATGTGCTCTGAGTCACCCTGCTTTCCCAGGCTGGAGGTGCCTAATATGTGTCTTGGTGATGAACAGACAGGGGAGCAGTTGAGTCAATGAAAATGAGTAATCCTGGAGGAGGGCTAGATTCCTCAACTGTTCTGATCACAGCAGACACATAGAAAGGCTGGTCTACTTAGAGATATGGACCTCCCAAGACACATGAAGATATAATTATTATAATAGAGTGACAGAATAATTTTGGTTGGGAAGGGCCTTAAAGATCATCAAATCCAATCATTAACCCAGCACTGCCAAGTCTACCACTAAAAACCATGTCCCTAAGTACCACATCTGCTGTGTTTTTAAATATCTCTAGGGATGGTGACTCCACCGTTTTCTTGAGCAGCCTGTTCCAATGCTTGGCAACACTTCCAGTAAAGAATTTTTCCCTAATATCCAATCTAAACCTCCCCAGAAATGACTTGAGTCCATTTCCTCTTGTTCTACTGCTTCTTACTAGGGAGAAGAGACCAACTGCCCTCACTACACTCCTTCCTTTCAAGTAGTTCTAGAGAGCAATAAAGCTCTCTACCCAGTTTTCCTACCCTCAGGCAGATTAACACTCCCTCCCAACTTGCTGTCATCTGCATATTTGCTGAGGGTGCACTCACTCTCCTAATCCAATTTATAAAGATAATACAGAAAACTGGCCCTAATACTGGGCTCTGGGCAAAATCACTTGTGACTGGCCACAAACTGGGTTTAAATGCATTCACCATAACTCTTTGGGCACAACCATCCAGCATGTTTTTTACCCAGTCCAAGCCATAAGCAGCCAGTTCCTCCAGGAGAATGCTGTTGGATACTGTGTCAAAGGCTTTACTAAAATTTGGCTAAACAACATCCACAGCCTCTCCCTCATTCACTAAGCTGGTCACCTTGCCACAGAAGGAGATCAGGTTAGTCAAGCAAGACTTGCCTTTCATAAACCCATGTTGACTGGGCCTGCATGCCTGGTTGTCCTGCATATGCCACATGATGGCACTCAAGATGATCTGCTCCATAACCTTTCCTGGCACTGAGGTCAAACTAACAGGTCTGTAGTTCCTGGGCATCACATTTGCTAACCTCCAGTGAACTGGGATCTCCACGATTAGCCAGGACTGCTGATAAATAACGGGAAGTGACTTGGTGAGCACTTCTGCCGGCTCCATCAGTACCCTTGTGTGGATTCCATTCAGTCCCATAGACTTGTGTGTGTCTAAGTTGCTAACCATTCCCCCTTGCGTTACAGGAGCTTCACTCTGCTCCCCATCCCTTTCTTCCAGATTAGCTGACTGGGTAACCCCAAGAACAATTGGCCTTACTTTTAAAGACTGAAGCAAAAAAGGCTTTAAGTACCTCAGCCTTTCGCTCATTGTTTGTTACTGTGTTTCCCACCCTACCCACTAAAGGACAGACATTCTCCCAGTCCTCCTTTTGTTATTAATGTATTTATAGAAACACCTTTTACTGTTTCTTACTACAGTTCTTCTTCAATTGCATGAAAAAAAATCAACAAACATATAAAGCTCCAGTATGAAAGGAGAACATCCCACTGAAATTTTTTTGGTCTAATTTAAAACTGATGTAAGAAAAGTGATAGGCTAACATTCTCCTGCAAACTGTGTTGGCCACTAGGTCATGTTGCTCAGTAAATTCCATTAGGTTATTTTTTCCACTGTGGAAGACTTAATATGCTGAAACTGAAACAGGACATGGCTTTGAAATCACTTCTGAGAACCATATATTTTAGTTCAGCTGCAACACCTTTATGGAGAGGTTGGGTAACATTTCATTGCTTTGGGCCATGAGACAAGTCAGTTTCCAGTTTCTATTGACACACATCTTGACTTCTTTTATCTTGTTGTCCCATAAGTGACTGCTTATTGGCCCAAAGTGGTGCAATGTTAGTTCAGTTTTGGAACTATTGAATTTTCATCTAAGTACCCAGGAATAATAGATAATATTTAGAGTGCAAGCTGACTTTCCACTGGGGTGAACTAGATGGGTTATGGCTACAGTTTCACCAAGCACAGTGATATAAATGCCATCGAGGTCCCTTGTTAGTACCAGTGTGAACAAAACCAAGAAAAGTTCTCAAGTAAAAAGCTCATTAGAAACTTTACATGACATGTTGCTATGCTTTCTAGGTGAAGAAGTTTGCAAAGAAAATAAAACCAGTCTCAAACCTGTATGAAAAGCTATTTCATCTTCTCTCTGTATCTGTGTAGACATCTGAACAGAAGGAACTCTGCCTTAGTTGGTGCTAAGAAGATTTCATGGTTTTGTTTTCCCTTTCTTCCAGTCTTTTGAGAACGCTTCACAAGACCTTTTGCATGATAAGACCCTGAGATAAAATATTCTTCAAGGAGTCTGTACCTGGGTGAGTTCCTGGTGCTAATTAGACCTGGGTGCCTTGCTGCTGCTGCTGTGGAGCACACGTAGCATATTTGCAGCCTTTGATACATCAGGTCTTCCTGTGCATTGCAGAAGTCCAACTGCAGTGCTCACAGAGTTATGTCTAACATTTACCAGTCCATGACGGAAATTATTGCAACAAATGTCTGTTAATATGCAAATGAGGCATCTACCACTGCAAGCATCATTCTGTAATTACTCAGCTGTTTCCGAAGTGTGATTTATTGAATCAGCAATTTATGAAGATGGAGTGGCATAACCTAATTTACTTGTGTAGCTTCATTAATGGTTAAGGGGTAGAAGAATGCTTTCTGTCACTTCCATGATAGTGTTTGTTAGCCCTAGAAGTTGATATGGGTCATTTCATTTGTTTATGCAAATTCACTTATAGCGTGTTTTGGGATCAGTAGCTCCTCAACAATTTTGTCTCTCAAGTGTTTCCTGCAGTATTTCTGCTTGAGGCTTGAGCATTCAGCTTAAAGACAAGCTCTGAGAAAACAACAACAGCTGGTGCTAAACAAAAAGTAAATGGTTAGATTAATTGAGTAATACCAATATTTGGTAATTATTGAGGAACTGACTGCATTCCTTGCTATTTTGCCATTGCTGAACACAAAGCTAAATGAAAACTGTAGGTATTCTAGAGATTGAAACAATGTAAAAATCAAAATAATTCTGCACTGTAATTTTGTTCATGTATCCTGCTACTGATCTGAATGCTGAAGCCAATCCCAAGTTGGTTATTTTAATGTAATGCTATTGTTCTGTACTTAAATCACCATTCAGTCTTCGAGGCTCTGATGTCAGCAATTTTTTCCCCATGGTTTCTTCTTTTATGCCTTATTTCATATTTTTTGTTTTATGAATTAATTTTGGCAATATTATCTTGATTTTTTGTGATGCAGGTTTGGCAAATATGTCTGCAAATTAAATTCTTCAGGCAAGGTGAATGATGGCCTCAGAGTATTCTCTCACGGCATTTCACTTTTACAAAGGAAACATGGCTCTTGTAAAGGAAACCTTTGGGTACACCATCATATTTTCATATTCTAAATTTTGTGAATGAATGTCTTTATGCTTGTCTGGAAATTGCTTATCACAACCTACAGGGCACAGTCAGCAGAAGCAGAACACTTAAATTTTAAGCAATTTGTCATTGTAAAACCTGCACTCACGGGATTAAGTTCTGAAAAACAAATGCATTCATTATTTCTTCCATTACTTCTCCATCCCAAGAACTGGGCCTTCGATTTACATTAGATCATTTAAAGTTTAAAAGATTATTCAGGAAAAGAAAAAGCTATGTAATCTAGCCTTGATTTAAATAGAATATTCAATGAAAAGATATGTAATTTTAAGAAGGTATAAAGAAAAGCGATCATGGTAATTAAACTCTGTTATTGGTAAATAAAACATGGAGTTTAAAAAAAATATGTGAAACCCAGACAATTAGGTAGCATCCAGCACTTCAGATGTCAGATCAGGGTGATGATTATTCTATCCTTTCTGGTAAAATATTTTAAAACCTCCAACTTTGTGCAGGCAACAGAAACACTCATTATTACACAGAACAAAGAACTCTGTTTTCAAAACGTATCATTAAATCACCAGCTGAGTTTGGTACTGAGTTTTAGTGTGTAGAAATAATGACAGCCGCTGCTTAGCCATGTGCAGCGGGTGCTATCACCTTACAAAAGGTCAGGGGAAGATTACAGGATGCCAGTTATTAACATACATCTGAAGCAATGACCCTTACAGGGCCATCAAGTGTGCAATGATGTGTTAACAATCTTGTTTTCTAAACCAGACTCTGACACTCAGGCTTGTACCATGACACAAGAATAGTACAAGATGGCATCAGAAATACAGGTCCTTTATATTACCTCTTGTTGTAATTACTGTCCAAGAAGAAAATTAATTTACTGATGTCTCAAACAGTAATTTTTCTGTTTTTTTTCATACAGGACAAGGAATTTCCTTTGAAATATTTTCCCCTAAAAAGACTTCTTCCTTTATCCAACTGAATGTGGCAACCACAATGGTAGGTATATTTTCAGTACATGATGTTTTGCAGTAGCAACATCGTGCTTTTATTTTCAGCACTGACGAAGGTGGGAAGTGGAAGAGAAATTGAGACTTGCTGGGGGATTTGGGCAACTGGCAAATGAGCACACAGTCTGAAGGATTCATGAAGAGTTGATTTTGGGATTGAAATTGAGACAGAAAATCCCCCAAATATTATCAAAACTCTAGTCTTCCCTCCACTTCCCCCACTACCCTTCACTCCTTTAAGTATTGTCTTCTGTCCTTTCACAGTGACTGGGAGAGTGGTGGATCAGAGCATGCATATAAGGGAAGCAGATTTCTAGCAAGCTCCCTGGTCCCACACAGCTCACCACCTTCTTACTCCTTAGACTTGTGGTGCTTTACCAAATTACAGTGCCAGTGGGGGTGAAAGGACTGGTCTGCCTGAGCTGGGTTTAAACAAGAAACAATGTTACTTGAACATTCACCAGACCAGTTCCCAAAAGTAGTACAGAGGTGCTAGCTGAATTCTTACAACCCCTTTTAGAAGGGGGTAAGTGGACAGGAGAAATCTGGCAACAAGGGAGGTTGCACTTTGCTCAGTCTTACTTAGTTCCTGTTCCCCAGGTGATCTGATACTGTTGGGCACCAGTGCCAACCCCTGAGGAACTGGCTTTTCAGTGGAAACAGCCAGAGAGCAAAATGGTGATGGGTTCTCTTTCAACTCAAGCATCCATTGCTCATTTAAGCTCCTTCTCCCATCTACCCGTAAAGTGGGGTCCACCAGCCACCACTTCACAAGTGCAAACACCTGTGCTCCCACTCCAGCACTTGCCAATGAGAAGGAAACCCCACCAACTGCAAGGAGAGGACTTGAGGCACTGCTTCAGCCCTCCCATACTGCTGCTTGGTCAGGGGGCAGCTCAGCCCTGGCAGGTCAGCTGTAAGATAACACAGTGACAGACATGTGGCTAACATTTTTATGTGTTACTGTGCACAGTGTCAGCATCTAATAATTTTGGTATCCTGCAGTACAGTGGAAAACTCAAATTGTGGTATTCCTACAATTCCTACAGTACCACTACCCATTATTATTCTGTTCCTAGCTTTGACACCGGCTTGACTTGGGAAAATTAACAATCTTTATGTTTCATCTTCCTCCATCAGGAAGCTAATATAATTCTAAATTACATTACATTACAGTGCTACGGGGACATAATATGTCAAGTCTTAAAGCAGAACACCTGCCTCCAAGCAGAGCAGTGCTGTATATAGTAAGTCTTAGCTCTTAATTCTTACTGCCTCAGATATTGTGCCCCTTAAACATAACTCTTCTGAGACAGGACACACAAAGACATTTTGGGTGTCTCTGTACAGTCATCAACTCTTCAACGCCTTTGTTTTACAAGTAGATCAAGTTGAGTGCTGCTGGAAAGGACAAAGGCCCTAAGAGTGTCAAGACTTGCTCTGTGCTCATGAACATGAGAAGGCAATCAGATATGGAGTTATCTCCTCCAAGGTCAGTTTACATACATAAAAACAAAAAAAAAAACCCAAACAAGAAACAGCAAAGTAATTTTTGTTACTATCAAAAAAGGGTTTTATTGAAGATAAATCAGCAGCAGCTAACCTGAGACCGTAGGATATGAAATCATAGAAATCTCCCTGGATGTCCTTTGCTAAGTTAGTAACCAAGTCAACACAATTTCTGCTTGCATAATTGTCTCACCATCCTCTCCTTTAAACCTTCACCTCAGCTTTTTCACAAATTGAACAGCTGTTTGGCCAAATGTGTCATAGCAGGGTTACCTGTACCCAAAATAAGAAAATAATAAATTCTAAATTTCCTTAAGCTAATTCATCAGAGTGCCAACAGCAAAATGATGGACAGTACTGATTTTGACATAAAATAAAATTACTTCTTCATGTGCACAGAATGCCTCTAAATGTCCTACATGTGAAACAGAGAAATTCTTGCCTTCCATTCTTCTATACAATGTAGCAGATGTACCACTGGAATGAGGGCATCTAATCTCTTAGGAAACCAGGGATGAAAGAATTTGGCTCCCACCATCAGACCTGTGGACTCCTCATCCTTATGAAATCATCTGAATGGGTCTCCTGTTGCCCTAAAGAGTTTGGCAGTAGCTTGGGACTACTTCAAGCACACAAAGGACTGTTTGTTGCCAGCTGAGGAATTTATGTTTAATAGGACTTGGTTTGCATGGACATAACTCTGGTTTTGGTCACTCCCACTAGGAGTCTAGAGGCACTTCAGCAGGGCTACTCTAAGGATATTACCTCATATTTCCTTACAACTGGGAAGTATTTTCTTTTTGTGTTCTGTTCACTCAAGTATCTCATATTCTTTTCTTTGGCTATCAGCAGGCAGGAAGCATTAGGGAAGTAAAAGAAAAACTACGAATTCATCATTCCTGACAAAAAGACTTATAATTTTAGTTTAGAAAGTATTCAGTTCTGTCATGGGATCAATGTCCTACACAGATGGACTGTGCTAGTGTAATATCGTGCAGGTCTGGAAAAATACTCTGCAAAGAGAGCTTTTGAATCCTTTAAATTAGACTCAAATATGCAGCCTACCACAAATGACAAATTAAGAAAAGGTAATACAACATCCAACTAATGAGAACCCTGGAGTAGTGAATACAACCAATTTAAACTAAGAAGTCAATGGCAGTCACAGTTTTAATAGTTCTAGAGACACTTAAATATCTCACAGGGACAGAAGACATTTTCAGGAACTTGTCTTTTATCACAAAAAAGTGAGAGCCAAAGAAAAAACCTGCTTTTTTCATTAACAAGCAGAAGTAATAAGAAGCCGTTCCACTTTTGAAGTAATGGGGAAATTTGCCAACTTCAGAAATAGGGAAGTAGAGAAAACCATGTTATATTACACAAACAAGTACAAAACAGGTCTAAAATTAAAACATAAAACAGAAGAGAAGGGAATGTACTTCCTAAACATTCTCAGGAATGATTCCCGTTCTCTCCAAGGTCAGCTTTAAGCAGTGAAAGCAGAACACAGAAACCTCCCAAAAGTCGTATACCTCAGGCATCCCTTCCAGGTATGTGGAGTACCTACCACTTGAATCAAAATCTTGCAACTCTACAAAGCCAAATGCTAGGCAGTGGAGTAGGAGATCGGGTCCTCAGGATTTAACACTTCAAACCTCTTGCCAAATCCAGAATTAACTGTATGTTATTAATTACTATATAAGTCTTTTACAAGATATTAAATCCATAACTAAAGGAGACTGGAACTGAATATTTGAGAACCATTGAGGGGTGCTTTTTTTACCCATTCACTTTTGTCTCATTGCCATATTTCAAACTGTATTAATTTTTTATTGCAGCAATATAAATAAAACATAGTTTTATGCCATTACTTATTCTAATGCTGACTTGGAGTTCCCGTCCTTCAAACACATAGTACTATCTCTAAAAGATAACAGAAAAATGTAGAAGTTAAAATCTTAGATTTTAACCTCACAACAAGGGCACAGGATCGGCTCATGGTTAACTTCTTGTCCACTAGGACTTCCAGGTCCTTCTCAACTGAGTTGCTTTCCAGAAGCTCAATCTTTAACTTGTATTGGTGCATGGGGTTATTCCTCCCTAAATGCAGTACCCTACACTTGCCTCTGTTGAACTTCATTAGGTTCCTCACCACACAACTTTCTAGCCTGTCTTGAATTGCAACAGACTTCTGATGCATCAGCCACTCCTCCTAGTGTGAGTTAATGTTGCAGTATCTGGTTAGAAAGAAACTTCTAATTCTTTGCTTTTATGATTTATATTGCACCAGAAACCCTGCTATCCTATAACAAACAGTTGTTTGTTACCTTTGTTTATATGTAGTTGACTTCTGAAAGAAGATACTATCATTTCTTTAGGTAACAGTTTATGTAATTAATGGTGAATTTATGTCAATGTTCATACAAGTAGTAGCATTCTCATTTAATTCTTGAAAAATACTAGGGTGGCACATTTTGCTGTGGTTAGAATTCAGGCATGAAGATAATTTGAATTGTTGCTTTATGGATAATAATTGTTTATGATTTATTACATTTATTACTGCTCTAAATTCAAATGGAAAGCTTCCACCTAATCTCTAATCTAACTCTCCCCTCTTCCAGTTTTAATCCATTACCCCTTGTCCTCTCAATACAAGCCCTTGTAAACAGTCACTCCCCAGCTTTCCTGTAAGCCCCTTCAAGTACTGGAAGGCCCCTATAGGTCTCCCCAAAACCTTCTGTTCTCCAGGCTGAACAGGCCCAATTCTCCCAGGTTATCCTGTTAGGACACGCTCAGTAACTCTGCATTCTCTATCCTCCATCACCAGGGCACCCACCTTGTTCAGAAGCAGGTTTACATTTTCCCTAGTCTTCCTTTTGTTACTGATGTACTTAAAGAAGCCTTGTTTATTGTGCTTGATGTCCCTTGCTAGATTCAATTCCAGATGAGCCTTAGCCTTCCTCATTGCATCTCTGCATACCCTCTGACAACATTCCTATATTCCTCCCAAGTGTCCAGTCCTTTTTTCCACATTCAGAAACTTCCTTCTTCCGTTTGAGTTTTTCCAGGAGCTCCTCGCTTGTCCATGCAGGCCTCCAGCCTCCTTTACTTGTTTTCTTACTCATAGGGATGCACAGATTTTGAGCTAACTGAGCATGTAGGTTTCCCTAGAGGAATGAATATTGAGCCATAAACAATTTTGAGGTGATTGGCCTTTGGTTATCCTCTTGGGAGAAAGCTAAGGAACATTTGTCGCTGCTTCAGCTGGCCTGGTTTATCCCCCAGTTGGATGCAATGGCACAAGCATTGCCATTTTGGAGCCAGTCCCCTGAGTCCTTAACTTTAAAGCCTGCTGGACCAAGCTAGCAAAACTTCAGTCAAGGACTCACTTAACTCTCCTAGACACATGGATTTCATGCCTCCCTAGCAGGATATAGTTATGAAAGAATGTCCCGTTTTCCCAAAAGTCAAAACCCTTGCAACAGAAAAGGAAGCATAGCTAGATGTTGTTATGCACCATAAGTCTATTTCTCCCTGCCCACTTTCATACAACTGGAAGAATGGTGGAGAAGATAACTCGGGAACAAATGGAGGGAGCAAAGTAGATGTAGGTTCTGTGTTCACCTTGCATTGTCTGATAACTTCCCAGGGAACTTCCCCTCTTAAATGCCATTTTCAGCCCCCTTTTAACTTCCCCAGTGTATCCCAGACCTGTAGACTTTGTAGATCTCAGAACCCTAATGCTACGTCTACAGATATTAGCTGTTTATGGCTAAGGATGAAGACCCAAATAAATTGGAAAGCCCAAATGAGAAAGGTGTGGGTGAAGCAATGTCTTGGCAATGCAGCAACCACCTTGGCAGGCTAGATGCATTCCAAAAGTCAAGGTGGGTTCTAGGCTTTGTGGTTCTCGGAACCCTACACCTAACCCAGTTCTAAAGCTGGCAAGGGGCTGTGGCTGAAGTCCTCAGTGCCAAGAAAGGTATAGAAGAAAAAGGTGTGAATGGAATGATGTTGATACAGTGACCTAATCCACTGAGAATGCCAATTCCATCCCCAGTTACCCTGGAGCTCTAGGCTTTGTGGTTCTCTGAATCTTAACCCCAATCCTAAAAGTGGTGTGGGGCTGAGGCTGAGTTATCCAGTGCTGTGGGTGGCTGCAGATAAGAAAGGTGTGGATGGACAAAAGTTGCAGTTCTGTGCTCCTCCCAGCTGACCATTCTCATCCCAAGTATCTCTCAACATCCAAGCTTTCTGGTGCTCTGAATATTAACCCTAACACTAATGCTAATTATAATTAATTATAATTCTAGTGTGGAACTGAGGTGGTGGTCTGAAGCACCACAGATGGCACCATGTTGTTGCAGTGTCATGCTCCACCTGGCATTCCCTGTCTAATGCATAGTGTTCCTGGAGCTCCAGGCTTTCTGGTTCTCTGAACCCTAACTGTAATTTGTTGGTGATGTGAAGCTGAAGCTATGGCCCAGTATGCCATGGGTGGCCCAGATGAGAAAGATCTGGATGGTGCACTGTTGTTGTAGTGCTGTGTTCCACTACACTTGACATTCCGTGTTCAGTGCCAGTGTAACTGGAACTTTAGGCCTTGTGGTTCTTAAAACCCTAATTATATTGGTGTTGTGGAACTGAGGCTGACGTTCAGAGTGCCATGTTTGGCCCAGCTGAGAAAGACATGGACAGCTCAATGTTGTTGCTCCACTTGGCATTGTTTGTCACATGCAAGTATCCCTGGAGCTACAGGTCTTGTGGTTCTCTCAAGCCTTATCCTAATCCAAACCCATATTCTTTTGGTGCCATGGTACTGTATTTGAGGACCCCACTGCCATGGGTGGCCCAGATAAGAAAGATACAGACAGCACAATGTTCCAGTGCCATGCTCCACTTGGTATTCCATGTCCAATGCAAGTGTCCCTGGAGCTCTAGGTCTTCTGGTTCTCTGAACCCTAACCCTAGTACTTTTGGTGGCATGAGGTTGAAGCTGATGTCTGGAGCACCGTGGGTGGCCAAGTTGAGAAATAGTAGATGGTGCAATATTGTTTCAGTGCCATGCTCCACTTGGAGTTCCATGTTCAACAAAGTGCCCCTGGAGCTCCAGGCTTTCTGTTTTTCTGAACCCTAACCATAATCATAACCCTAACTGCAACTTTGGACTGATATTTAGGTCCCAGACATGGTGAGTAATCCAGAGGAGAAAGTTGTGGAGGAAGCAATATTGGTGCACTGCTTTGTTCCCCTTGGCATGCCTTTTCAACTCCAGCATCTATGGAGCTCTGAGATGTCTGGATCTCTGAAGCCTAACCCCAATGACCATTTTGAGTCTGAGTCTGAGGTCCCCATTACCAAGGGTTACTCATATGAGAAAACTGTAGAGGGAGGTATGTTGGTGCAGTGACGTGTTCCCCTCGGCATGTCTTTGCAAGCTCAAATGTCCCTGGAACTCTCAGAGTTGTAGATCTCTCATCCCTAACCCTAATGGCTAACTTTCAGCTGAGGCTGAGGTCTCAGGCACTAAGAGTAGCCCAGATGAGAAAGCTTTGGATAGAGCAATATTGGTGTAGTGCAGCATGTCCCTTGGCATGCCTTTTCCAGTCCCAGTGTCCTCGGAGCTCTATTCTTTGTGGATCTCTGAACCCTAACCATAACGCTAGCCCTAATGGCAACTTTTGGGTGAGGTTGAGGTCCCAAGCATTGTGTGTAGCCCAGAAGAGACAGGTTTTGAGGGAGAAATGCTGGTGCAGTGCATGTTCCCTTTGGCATTCCTTGTCCATTTCCAATGTCCCTGAGGCTCAAAGGTTTATGAATCTCTGAACCTTAACCTGAATGGCCTCTTGGTGTTGATGTTGAGCTCCCCAGTATCAGGGGACCACATGAGAATAATATGGAGGGAACAGTGCTAGTACAGTGCCGTGGTCCCCTTGGCATACCTTTTGGTGTCCCTGGAACTCTGAACTTCATGGATATGTGAAACCTAGCCCTAATCCCTACTCAAATGGCCATCTGTGGCTGAGGTTGAAGCTTCCAATACCACAATTGGCCCAGATGAGAAAGGTGTGGAGAGAGCAATGTTGGAGCAGTGCCATGTTCCCCTTGGCAAGGACTGAAACCTCCTTGTTTTCCACCGCAGACATGGTTCTTCCCCTTTGTGTTTATTCCTTTGGTCATCTGTCTTGCTGAAAGCAACAGATCAGATGGTTTTTTTTTTTGAGGAAGCTGGTGCCTAACAGACTGCTGTCAGTCTCAGCTGTACACTTCTGGTACCAGTGTTACTATACTGTACTGCCCATTCTACAACTAGTATCCTTCCCAGATTCATGTCACTTCCAGAGTGAGTCTCCTAACCACTCCTACTGCTTATTCCTTCCTTCACATGCTCATACCACTCTAACACTCTTATGAAGTTTTCAGGAGAGTTGCTTTGGTGAAAATTTAAAACCTGCTCTCCACAAAAGCCTGGTAATGCTTCTTCCCCTTTCATTGCTTTGTTCTTATGTTGATTACACTTATAGTCATGAAATTCACATATCCAGAGCAAACCCCAGTAGCTCTCAGGGTTTTGTCCTACTAGAGAAATTTATTTTCAAATTTAAGTAAATCTTGAATGATAAGCACCACAAAAAACACTGAGATTCGGTGATAGCTTGATGTGTTTGGAGGAGTTTTGCTACTAAGTGTTGGGTTATTTTGGTTTATGGATGGTAATCACTAAAATGATAATGCTGAGTAGTAGTGTTTAAATACTGTTGTAGAAACGTGGATTTGATTTGAAGCAGCAGAATGATTTGCATGTTCTTACCTCTGTTATAAAATATAGGAGAACAGAATAATTAAACTAACTTGCAGGGCAAACAAAGATGATAGTAGTTAACTATCCTCTTTGTACACAATACAGTCAAGAAAAACATAGTACTTCACAAAATTAACAGCAAACATGTAAGGTTTGTAGCTTCCCTACAGTGCATAGGTGGGGGAACTGATCACTGATATGTCAGAAAATTTTACTTGAAATTTTGTGCCATAGGTGTACAATCCTTAGGACAAAGTCACATCTCTTGACTCAGCTGTTTGTTCAGTTAATGAAATTGCTGCTTGTTTTACAAGGAAGACATATGAACACAACAATGTGAGAAAAAATGTTTCCCTTTACAAATAATCCTTGCTTCTTACACAGATACTTATTAAGTCATTAAGAGGGTGGGTTTTGGTTTTTGTAAGAAGTCAACATTCTGCTATTTTGAAACACCGTGACAAGATAATTATAAATCTTAAACCTGAAATAGAAAACTGAATGTGAACCCAGCATTAAATCACTGTGTATCCTAGCCTGTTAACAAGCTCTATAGCATCATGACAAGTGTAGATGAAACATTCAACGTCTAATTCATTGCTTCAGTATTTACCATAAATGTGCCTTTAATCTTAAACTGTTTGTAGTAAACACATGATGTGACAAATAATGCTATAAACTTTTATCTCTTGGGAGGATACAGATTTCAGACAAACTTATCAAAGATAATCCATGTATTAAAATGTATTTAATACAAAATACATTGATCACATACCAGAAAAAAAAAAAAAAAGAAAAAAAAAAGAAAAAAAAAGAAAAGAAAAAGGTGTTTCTGATACTGGGTCTTTTCAAAGGATGCAACCTGGGCTTTCACTGATGTTTGGGGCCTCAGTCAAGTCAATGGGGTTGCATGTACACCCTCAAATCCAAAGCAGAATCCTAAGGTCTGCAAATTGCAGAAATCATGTTTATGGATTTGTCTCCATTTTCACATATATTACTAAATGAAATGGCTATGTTTTATAACAAGACTTGAAATATGTTTGGGTTTCAGTAAGTGTCCTTGCATAGATGAATAAATTTATCCTCATGAATAGCAAAAGGATGTACAAAAACAACCCCAACAAACCAAACAAAATACAAGAAGTAAGAAGTCATTAATAATTGTGTGTTTGTTTATTTGTTTTGGTTTTATGTAAAGATTTTTACCATAATGAGCAGATCTTTTCTACAATTACCTGGCTTTTGGAATTAAGATAAGATTATATTTTATGAACTTTCTGCATTTTTTGAGTCCTTTTGTCTTTAGGCTCAGGTTTTAATACTAGACACTCTAGGAGCAATTTTCAGAATAACACATGGTCCTTTGTGAATAGGGGGATAAGTTTTATTATTAGCCATTTTCCTTATTTTTTAATTCCTGAAAATAAGATGTTTATTTTGCCGTACAGCCTATGACAACTCAATGAAACACTCATTGCTTAAAGCTAGTAATCAAAACTCATGTTGTCACCCATTTGGATTGAGTTTGTATGTGCATTTGTTACCTTCTGAACCCTTTTAGTAATCTCACTAATGAATAACCATGCATATAATGCAATAATCCATAGTATAATGAATGTATTAAATAATTTACAAACATGTAAACAAACTGTTCCTTGTTACCAACATAATGGCAATATGTTACAATATGTTATGTTTTTACTAATAGAGTGAGTGCAACAACAGGTAGTGCAAAGTCCTATACCTAGAGAGGAACAATCCCATGTACCAATACATTGTGTGAGCCACCTGGAAAGCAAAGCAGCCTGGCAGATGAGGACCTGGGAGTCCTGGTGGACGCAAGTTTCAACATAAGCCAGCAATGGGCAGAGAAGGCTAATGATATCCTGGCCTGCATTAGGAGGAATGTTGCCAGCAGGTCTCAGGAAGTGATCCTTCCTCTCTACTCAGTACTGGTGAGGCCACACCTGGAGTACTAGGTCCAGTTCTGGGCTCCCCAGTAGAAGAGAGACATGTACATACCAGGGAGAATCCAATTAAGGTGATTAAGGACTGGAGTCTCTGATGTACAAGTAGAGGCTGAAATAGGCTTGGTTCCTTATAACCTCAGCCACTCTGTGACTCTGATATGGTCAGTGTCATACTTACTGTGAGGAAACAAACTTCTGTTTTCAAAATCCTTCCACATTTCAAAAAAAGAATTTTGAACTGCACAGTGGCTCTCAGAGGAGAGGTTGCTGATGAGGGAAAGCAAGCTGGGTCTGGGTACAGGAGGAGGAATGACTGTTTCCTTTCACCACAGAACACCTCCACAAGGTTTTCACGTTCTGCTTTAATCTCTTTGCTTGAGTAGTCATAGCAATACTCTCTAAAATCTTTCACACAGCTCTGAGGATATGAAGAGACATTCAACATGCAGCATTTCAAGCATGTGTCAGCATCTTATTTTGCTGGAAATGTGTTTTTGTCATAAGCAAGAAACAGAGAGAGAGAGAGTTAGCTTCAAAACCAAGTTATTTTTGCAAAGAAGAGAGTAGTGTCTTGACTGTGCCACTGGAAACAGTGCCTGAATGCTGAATGTACTCCCAGATGCTGCTGCACTCAGTGGCAGGTGTAGCTGTCTGCTTTATTCCACTCTCTGGCCTTGCAGAGATTCACTGTAAAAAGAATGTCTCCAAAGTAAGTGCAATGTCCAGAGTACTGGTTTTACTGGGTGAGCAGGCTCATCAGTGGTGCAGCCATTGAGGTGCAGGCAGATGGCAGCTCAGCAGCCCACCAGAGTACATCTTTTGTCCTGGACTGAGCAGGTGACATTTATTATCCACCCAGACAACAGCACATCAAGCTGCCAGCCTGTTTCTGTGTAGATCTGAAGGTCTGAGGTGTCTTCATCTTATGCTATTGTATCACCATATGCTGATGTTTGCCACACAGCTGGTGTGTGTTCATTCACTGGAGAGGCAATGAAGAGCTGAATCACAAGCATCCTCCAGCCACGGATAGCTCAGTGCGGAAATTATGCCAGAAGTTTATTTATGTTATTCTGAGATCATCATAATCTACCATACCTCACTGTAAGCAGACATCCCCAGACAAATGTTGCTGAAGTGCTTCTCTATAAACAAAGTTACAAATAAAGCTTCCATTTTCATTAGATTAGTGGAAGAGTTTTTCTCAAAAATAATGTCTTAATTTCTGGTTTCCTCACACACTATATACAAACTCTGTCCAGATTTTCTGAATAGAGACATAATTTACAACTAAATTATAATTAAGAGAGTTAAGACTCATCTGACAAGAATGAATTGGTGGAAATGAAAGTGTAATTTTACCAACTATACAGGCACAAAGCTTCTTCCAGTTACCCACGTGTCAGATGTTGCCACAGATTATATTTTCATTCATTACCATTACACCTTCTTTCTCCCTTGAATCCCCTTTGTCTCGTTCCTAAGCAACCACACCAAAGCTCCTCTTTAGAGAGAGCCTATATTCGTGACCCCAAAATGGGATTCCTCGAGGTAGATCAGAAATGGTCCTGGGAATTTCAAATGCCTGCCAGAGGATCTGAGTACCTCACATTAAAAGCATAAACCAGAGTCATCAAAACTCAGAGAGCTTTTCCCATATTATTCAATGGATAAAATTGCTGTCTAGCTATCTGCTGTAGCTCAACTTTGTGGCCTCCCAGACTAACACAACTCATTTAACAGAATCACAGAATCGCAGAATCACATAATGGTAGGGTTTGGAAAGGACCTCTGGAGATCATCTAGTCCACCCCCTTGCTAGAGCAGGATCCCCTAGAGCAGATTACATAGGAACACATCCAGGAGGGTTTTGAATGTCTCCTGAGGTGAAAACTCCACAACCTCCCTGGGCAGCCTTGTCTTTTACTTACTTGCGTATGATAATATCCACCCAGCAAGTAGCTGTTGAACTGAATGTTAGCTGTACAGAAATAAGACAATTATTCTAATGATTGTTGAGAAGGCAAGTTTATTAAAATCCTTACTCCAAACCTGTCATTGTATATCAGTAATGATTTGGAATAGTTATTTTTATTCCCCATGTTTCAGTTTGGTATCAAAAGTGAAATGTAACATTTCCCTACCTCATATGGATTGTATTATTAATTGTCCATTCTTGAGAAAAAAAACAAGATGCATATGCAAAAAATACAAATGAGAAATTATAGCAATATGTTAATGCTTGATCTGCACAAATAGTGAATTGAAACTAAGAGTTTTGAAAAGGTTGGACAGAACCCACCTCACAAGCTCTTTTTTTCCTTCAAAAATGCTCTCCGACCTAAATGCTAGAATCAGTGATTTCACTTGTGAAGCAAGTGATTCCTGATTGTAGATTCTTCCACCCTTCTGGAACCAGAAGAGCTGGAATCCTTCTACTAGGAAAGGGGAAAATTCTGTTTCCAAATGTGCATCCCAGATTGCATGTCTGACATCTTCAGAAGTGCCTGTTTCCATTAAAGTCCTGTGCTATGATTAGTTACATCACCATGCATTCTCAACAAATTTATTGTAATGGAATTTCCTAAGATTTCAACAGTTTCTCTAACTGTAACTTTGGACTAATACAGATTGAGGAGTAGCAGTAAAATGTAATTTTATCTAATAGTGTGGGTCTTTGTAGCCCTTTGGAACAGCAAAGCAATATGAAGGAAGTGTTTATCTTCTTTATTTTATTATAAGGATTCCTGATGCCTTGCTGTCAGTGTGGTTTTCAGATTGAAGGTGGGAATATAACTACTGTAATTCTATCTATAGTCTTTTTCAATAGTATTAGTTCAAAGAGATAGAAAAGCCTTTTAAGCCCTTAAGTTTCAATTATAAGTTAATTTTCCCTCTCTTGTCTTGGTCTTCAATTTTTTATTTGAATGATCTTTTCTTTCTCTTTTGCATTTCTGAGTTCTCAATGTTTCTAAACCAAAACCAAAACCCAAACAAACCAAACCAAACCCATCAAATAAGCAAAATACAAACAAAAAAACAACCAAACATAAAACAAAACCAATGAACTAACCAAAAAAACCAAACCAAACCAAAAACAACCAAAAACTATCCATCATCATGAATAATATTTCTCCCCACTATGGAGCTTCTGGTTTTGGCCCTTATCCAGATTCCTGTTTCTGTTATTCCCTGATCCAAGTATTTTCTTTTTTTAGTCAGCTGAGGTTGGTGTTCCTGTGAATACAGTATCTAAATCTGTAGTTTCCCTGGCTAGACAAATCAGCTAATTTCCTATTGTAAGAAATATTTATTTCTGCAGCCAAGAGAAGTTTTAGTGTTGTTTTAATTGGAAACAGGTTTAAGCCATTTATTTTTATTTCATGTATTCATTTAGCTCCACTTATCCTTAATATAATATGTGGGTAGAAGAACCTCCAACTCAAATGCAGCCACCTCTAATTATCTATGACACTCATTGATTTATATTTTATTTGATAATGGCTTTCTCTATGTCTTCAGTATTTTGCGTTTCCTGAAACATGCAAATCTGCTTAACAATGCATCATCTGCTTTTGATATAATTGGGTACCATACGAGAGGGTTTATGATTGATCCTATCCCAGATCCTATCCCATTGCCTATTCCAGGCAATTTGGTTTTCCATATTACTCTTTAGATCCCTCACTGTCTAAGAAGAAATGTAAATCAGCTCATGTAGAGTACCAAATGAAGGCAGCAAGATTGCTTCAGCAAGTCAAACTATTTCTGAAATTCCTACACCACTGTCATGGTTTGATCAGGATCAGCAATTAAACCAGCAACAATAATGTTCTTGATCCCCTCCGCCTCCCACCCAGGTGGGGAAAGGAGAGAGATAAGAAGGAGACTTTCCAGATTGAAAACTAGACTAGGCAGCTTTAATGAAATACTAATGATAAAAGAAAATATGTATAAATATATAAAAGTATGTGTTGGACTGTGCAAAACCCTATTGCTTCCCCACACCCCCAGCACCTCCTGTGGCATCTCCTGAGCTGTGAGCAGTTCTGAAATGTCCCAAAGCTGCTGGAGAGACAGAGTAGACAGGAGCTGAGGGGAGAGTTGTGAAGGTCAGGAAAGTACAAGCCTAGGGATCAATGGTGATGGATAGACAGGATCCTCCATGGACACCAGCCATTAATGGAAGAGAAGAGAAGAGAAGAGAAGAGAAGAGAAGAGAAGAGAAGAGAAGAGAAGAGAAGAGAAGAGAAGAGAAGAGAAGAGAAGAGAAGAGAAGAGAAGAGAAGAGAAGAGAAGAGAAGAGAAGAGAAGAGAAGAGAAGAGAAGAGAAGAGAAGAGAAGAGAAGAGAAGAGAAGAGAAGAGAAGAGAAGAGAAGAGAAGAGAAGAAGAGGAGAAGAGAAGAGAAGAGAAGAGAAGAGAAGAGAAGAGAAGAGAAGAGAAGAGAAGAGAAGAGAAGAGAAGAGAAGAGAAGAGAAGAGAAGAGAAGAGAAGAGAAGAGAAGAGAAGAGAAGAGGAGAAGAGAAGAGAAGAGAAGAGAAGAGAAGAGAAGAGAAGAGAAGAGAAGAGAAGAGAAGAGAAGAGAAGAGAAGAGAAGAGAAGAGAAGAGAAGAGAAGAGAAGAGAAGAGAAGAGAAGAGGAGAAGAGAAGAGAAGAGAAGAGAAGAGAAGAGGAGAAGAGAAGAGAAGAGAAGAGAAGAGAAGAGAAGAGAAGAGAAGAGAAGAGAAGAGAAGAGAAGAGAAGAGAAGAGAAGAGAAGAGAAGAGAAGAGAAGAGAAGAGAAGAGAAGAGAAGAGAAGAGAAGAGAAGAGAAGAGAAGAGAAGAGAAGAGAAGAGAAGAGAAGAGAAGAGAAGAGAAGAGAAGAGAAGAGGAGAGAAGAGGAGAGGAGAAGAGAAGAAGCAGCAGGAAGGAAGGAGCTTGACCTCTGTGATCTCTGAATTATAATCTGGCCAACTCTGCTGTCTGTCTAGTCTGCTCCTCCCTGCAGGAGGGCTGCAGATACAACTCTTCTGTTCCTTTTGTATCCAAAGCAGAGCAAAGTGTCCTTGATCTTTCAGCATTATCTAGAAACATTCCAGCATTATCAGTCCACTATCTGGAAAACTTGTGGCTTAAAAGAGTTCATTGAAGAAAAAAATTAGCTTCATCCTGGCTTAAACCAGGACTGTGGCTTTGGCCATAGTATTGTTGATAAACCATAAAACAATAACATGAGCAGCTACACAGATCAGTATTATCCTGGCTGCATACCACATAAACAACTGCATATTGGGAAAAAAGGACCAGCAGAAACATTGAAGAAAGTGTTTGTTCAGCTTTCACCCTGTCAATATATTCAGCAGAAGTGTTGCCCATAGCTGTCTGAGGGAATCCTCCCATCAGAGCTGGAATTTTAAGCATTCACTAATTAGTGAGAATTTATAGCCTGGGCTTAAGATACAGTTTCACACTGGGGAACAAAATATTTATTGGCTTCATCCTGGCTCAAACCAGGGCAACCACACTATGTTATGCCACATTGATGTTTCCTACATATCCAAATACAACAACACAAACCTTTTTTGTATTCTTGCTTGAATCAAAGTCATGCCACCCCAAAAATCAAGACATTACATAGGATCTGGATCCCATGAGCTCATTAATTAAATAGAATATCACCTTGAGAATCTCAGGAACAAAAACACACATTAAAACCCCATTATCCTTATAATACTGGGTTTTCAAAACATACGGTTTCACTGTGTTTCAAAACACATTCCCTGGGGAGGCATGAAGATGGGAACCAAGGGGATGCTGGGTTGGGCAGGTGCCACAACACCCCACATTTTTACAGGAGACTGGTTGTCATCTCCCTCTGCTCTGCCTTCAAACTCACGTTCTCCAGGAGAAATAAATTCAGACTGTCACATTACCAAACACTTGGTGATCGCACACTCAGCAGCAAGGGGCAGCCCCAACATGGAACCTCTTCAAAGCTGCCCAAGATATCCTAACACTGCTGTCTTCTCAGTGCCAGCTGTTTCTGCCCCCTCCACTTTTTTGTCAGGACCATGAATCTCCTAAAATCTGCCTAAGGACTTCTCACCTCTGACACTCCAATTCCCTTTTCTTCCTTTCACACACCACCCAGCTCTAGCTCCCCTGACCGTTACGTTTCCTCCTATTGCTCTTCTTCAAATTTGGCTGCTGGGACAAGGCTTTTCATGACCTCCTTCCTTGGGAGTTCTGGGTCTGCAGGACTAGGAAAGTTCAAAAATATAAAATTGATTAAATTTTATTTGGGCAGCCAAGTTCCAAAGCTAAATGTACTCAACACATAGAAAAAATGTGGTAGCTGTGACAGAGAAACAAGGACAGACATTCTAGGCTCCTCAGTCTCTTCCTGGTTTTGAGTGAAAATAGTTCTTTATGATACTCAAGCAAGAAATGTGCGGGAAACATCAAAATGTTTTATTTTACTAATTTTTAATATTAATGATTTTTTTTAACTTATAATAAAGTCTACTTTAAACAGTAGATTAAAAAGGAATGCAGCTGCTTAGGTTATTATGAAATCATAAGGTTATTTTAAAATATTAATGGGCAATTTGCACTTTATGTAATGCTTTGAGCTATTTTTTGTCTATACTTATGTGTCTCTTCTATGAATGCATAATTTTATTTGTTTGATTAAAAAGATTACCTTTTATTAGAGTATTCACACCTGAAGAGATTTGACTCATGTGATATTATTTAATTTGTTTATTATACTCCAGAAAATAACACAATAGATTTCAAAATTAACTACATCTAAGACAGAAACAGAGATGGTAAATTCAAAATCCAGGTGCTGGATCGTTTTAAGTTCTCAGCTCTCCTGAATCATGTTATGCAACTGTCATGGTTTGGGCCCAACACGACAACAAAGAAACACCCCTCTGGCCGCTCACTCAACACCCCTGGCCTCGCACACACTCTCGGACACAGACAACACAAAGAGCAGTGCTTACACATGTTACCCCACCCCACCCTTCTTCCTGGGCCCAAATTACTTTGTCCCCGTTTTCTCTCCCTCCTTCCCCCCAGTGGCACAGGGGACAGGAGATGGGGGTTAGAGGCACTTCAGAGTCTGGTGGTGCTCACCACTCCTTTCTCCTCAGGAAGAAGGATTCCAGCAGTCCTCCTCTGCTTTCCCACAAGGTCTCTCCCACGGGAGAAAGTCCTCTACAAACCTCTCCCTCATGAGTCCTTCCCATGAGGTCCAGTGCTGCTCCAGCTTGGGCTTCTCACAGAGTCACGGGCTGCTTTGGAAACAGTCACCTCCCCCAGCGCCAGGGTCTTCCACAGCTGCATAATCAGAATCCACTGGCTGCAAAATCCAAGTCCACTGGCCAAGTCCATCCCTTCTGGCACCCCCAGGAAATGCTCCACCACATTCTTCCATTAATGTAAGAGGACGACCTGCCATCTTGCCATGGGTTGCAGGGAAACTTCTGCAGGGCACCTTCTTCTCTTTCTTCCTCACCAACCACCCAGGATCTTGACCCCAGCACTGCCTCTCACCTTTCCAGCTCAGCTTTTCTTTTTCTCTACCTCCTAAATTCTCACTCTGCTGAACTTTTATCTCATTTCTTTTGTATGTTAATTGCAGCCCACTACCAAAAATCCCACCAAACCAACACAGTAACTATCTTAAGCATAACCATGCACCATCAGTATTAGGTTGACTAAGCTTTCATCCAGGTATTGTTGAAGGGACTGACAATACAGGATTTTTCTAAAGGCACAATCCTGAGCAGTGCTACTAGCCTTTATGATGCCAGTCACAATACCGTGCAACTAAGATGTAAAATAAAAATTTAAATTAAATTATGTAATGTGTGTTTACAAGAGAAAATCCTAGCACATTTACTTAGCATGCAGTTGGCCAACTAGGCTAAATTTCTTCTGGGAGTTCCCAGCATTTTGCCCCCTTGGACAGATTTCCAAGACATGTTTAAATGCCAGTGCACTGTCTGATCTCCACTGGTTACTGGCAAGTGTATGATGGATGGCAGATTTCACTGAAGTACAAACTGCCCTCTCCTGGTTATAGTAGGTGGTTTTGTCTGCGTGTAAACAGGTGAGCAAAGCAATATGTTGCTGATAAATATAAGTCATTATCCTAACCATGCATTTTCTTCTGAGGTACATGCAAAGACCTCTTAGATGATATGAAATAGGTATTCCAAGAGAATCCAATGAGTGGACTGATCCTATGTTGTCTATGGCTTGCATGGGGGATGTGGAGTAGACAAGTGGGATGTTTGCTTCTAAGAATGTAACTCCAGAAAAAGTGTTGTTTTAATACATGCCATTTTGCAAACACAAATGTGAACTCATAATCCCTTATCCCCAGAACAGTAGAAAGTAAGTTTTAAATTAAAGCAATGCCTTCTTTTAAATAGGAAAAAAAGGAATATCTATTAAATTCTTTATTATATATTTATCAAAATTAAAATTTCCATTTATGGAGGACTAGGGGAGTAAAAACATTATGAGCATGATCTTCTATTATAGCAGTCAATTTAAGATCTGCCTATTTTTATGGATTAAGAAACTACAGGAATTTTAGCTGGTCATTTTAGGGTGTCAAACAGTGCCTGAGAAGAGACTCTTGAGAAGAAAGCTTTACAAACTTGGACAATCTCAAACCGCATTTTTTACTTACTAGTACAAATCCAGTCTTACCCTGTTTGAATCTCAGAGAGTCTGTACTGTCAGGCATGTCATACCTTTTTCAACAGTCTAGAGAAAAACAATATGACTTGGCTTATTTCAGTATTTTGCTGTATTACTGATTGGTTTGTCTCCTCCCACACTTGCAGCACAATGCAGTTCCTTCGTCTTCTTCCACTGCTTGAAAAAAGTGGAAAAGTCATTTTGTCCAAGCACAAATTAACTGAGTGCCATATTTTGCTTTTTTATATAGTGTAAGTTTTTGCAAAATTGCCATAGATACACATGCAGCCCAGCAGAACAATTCTGAAAGATGTGCGTTTCTTACAAGGATTGAAATCACCCTTAATTACTTCAGTTAGATTTAGAAAACCCAGGCTTGAAGCAACAGACATTTTTCTTTTAATTCTATTCTCTAATAAATAAAACCTATTAAAATCTGTAGAAATAATGTTTAAAAAATTACAAAAAACCCCACGGTGTTCTCAAATTTAACAGAAACATCTGGATTTCTTCTAATTTACCTTGGATCTCCAACTGTGTAGCTTCATTATGTACAGTGGACTTATACTACCTGTCAGAGGAAGAAGAGTCAAGACCAATTTTTTTGGTGTGATGCATAGAAAAAGAACTAATAATGTAAATTTGTTAATACAAATCCCAATTCTTTTCAGAATTCTTTAGTAAAAATGAGAGGAAATAAAAAATTTCTCACAGATAAGGAAAAATATTTTAAGTGATTTCATAGAAAACTTACTGGATTTTCACTTTTTGAAGAAAAATCAGTACAGTTTTCACAGAAATATGTTATTGTTTGATATGCAAGCAATGTCTCCTTTGAAAGCTGATTACAACCATTTGCATTAAAGTGCTCATTACTTTATGAGGTTCAGCAAATATTGTTGCCAACTTTCTGAATCAACGAAGATAGAAAAGGTTTATATACTACTAGAGAAATATGTCTTTGCTTTCTTGATAAATCTTGCTAGTTTAAAATGACCAGCATCTGCTTAGTGGGTTAGTTTCTAGATGGCTTGTACAGTCTGGAGAGGTTCTGAAAGGTGCAACTGACATTTTAACAACTGGTAGGAAATGAATGAGGTTTAAGGACAAACAGAACTGGGGGAGGGAGTGTGTCCAGGGAGAGGGTGGGGTTGCACCACTGGCAACTCCAGGAACAGGAATGGGACAATCATAAATGATTGAACAAATACTTTGTGTGACATCTCATTTTATTTTTTTTAAATGCAAATTTTTGAGTGAAAAATCTATGTTGCTGTTGTTGCTGCTGTTGAGGCATTACCAGCTTACATCCTATCACAGTTTGACTCAGGATTGGCAACAATGCTCTTGATCCCCTCCCTCTCCTACCCAGGTAGGGAAGGAGAGAGAGAATGAGGAGAGAGATGCTCTGGATTGAAAACTAAACTACACAGATTTAATTAAACACTAATGATAAAAGCAAATATATACAAATATGTCCAGATATGTGCAAAAGCCTCTCTATTCCCTCCATCCCGAGCAATTTCCACAGCTCTCTCCTTAGCTGTGAACAATCCTGAAAAGTCCTGAAGATGCCAGAGAGAGGGCAGAGTGATGAGGGTCAGGAGAGCTCCAGCCTGGGGGCAGACTGTGATGGATGGACGAAGTCCTCCCTGGATGCTGGCCATGGATGAAAGAGAAGGGAAGGAGAAAAAGGAAGGAAGTTGTCTTCTGTGATCTCTGAGCTTACATAGATATATGGAATGGAATACCTCTGGCCAATTTTGCTGTCTGCCCAATTCAGCCTCCTAAGGGCGGGTCATAGATCTCCTGGTAGTGCCTGAGCCAGCAGAGCAAAGATGTGACCTTGTGGTCCCAGCAATAACAAAAAATAATCCAGTGTTTGTTATCACTCCAAGCTGGGACACTTAGTGCTAGTTAAAAGAGCTTACTGAAGGAAAAAGAAAATCAGTAAAAGGAAAAGTGGCTTCATCTTGGCTCAAAGCAGGACATATCCCTAGGACACTTAGAAACAAGAAATCTTCTGTGCCCCTCAGACACATAGTCATGACATGGGACACATATTTTGCCTTCACTCTGGCAACAATAAAAGCTGGTCTGAGTCTGAAGATTTGCTTGCATTTGCTGCACATAGCTGTTTAGTGAGGATAAGTTCCTAAAAGTTCAGCAAGATATTTGTGGCTTGTTGAACAACTGCTGGGTGAAATTCTGAGATATGTGCTGCAGGCAAGATAATCACAATGGCTGCTTCTGGTCTAAAAATCTATTAATTTTTGAATAAAATAATTTAAATTATTGTGAGCCAAGGGAAAACCTTTCTGTCTGCCTTAGCTTAAGGACTCTATTAATCTGAAATATTTCAGGGAAATTGAGTAAATGTAAGCAATGATTGAAACAAATCAGTAATATAACTTCTACAATATCTATACGGAAAATATGTACTGTCAGTTCTGTCATTAACTGAAGGGGTCAGTAGGGACAAATGTACACATTAGTGCACTATTTTTTTTTCTTAATAAAGGTATTTTAAATAGGAAAAGCAAATAGAAAAATAATTTAAAATAACTTTCAAACACCATTAAAAAAATGAAAAGGCTTAACACAGAACATTTTCCCTTGAACATTCTACAGTGCAAAAGATCAAACTCTATATTGTGCATGTTATTTCAAAGAGGTGATATGGCAGTTGCTACGGTAACAAGACTTTTTTAAAAGCTAAAATAAAGGGTGTTGCTGGTGTTACCCATTCTATCAAACAATTACATTACCGTGGGTATCAGGAAAATAAGATAATCAAGAGAAAAAACAAACAAGCAAACAAACAAAACCCAAAAAACAAACAGCTGAGAAGAAAAGAAAATCCAATAATTCCATCTAATATTCTAAAGAAGTGTCTTCTTTCTTGTCTATCAATTAAAATATACACATCTCACAAATACCTTCCAGAACTGTAAGCTAGTACGTATGTTTCCTATTATTATTTTAGTGATAATAAGTATCCATGATGGAACCACGATAGAACCATGGGGTTCTAACTGACAAGCAGCTGAACATGAGCCAGCAGTGTGCCCAGGTGGCCAAGAAAGCCAATGGCATCCTGGTTTGTATTAGAAATAGTGTGACCAGCAGAAGTAGAGAGATGATTGTCCCCCTGTCCTCAGCACTGGTGAGGCCACACCTGGAGTATTGTGTCCAGTTTTGGGCACCTCAATTCAAGAGAGATATCGAGGTGGGCAACAAAGCTGGCGAAGGGCCTAGAGAATAAATCTTATGAAGAACGCTTGAAGGAGCTGGGAAAGTTTAGTTTGAGGAAGAGGAGGCTGCAGGGAGTCCTCATCAGTCTCTACAACTACCTGAAAGGACATTGTAGAGAGGTTGGTGCTGGTCTCTTCTCACAGGTACTTAGCAATAGATCAAGAGGGAACAGCTTCAAGCTGCAACAGGGTAGGTTTAGACTGGACATTAAGGAAAGAAATTTTCACAGAAAGGGTGGTTAGACACTGGAATAGGCTGCCCAGGAAGGTGGTTGAGACACCATCCCTGGATGTGTTTAAAGGTCGTTTGGATGTGATGTTGGTGGATATGGTTTAGGGGAGAACTTTGTAGAGTAGGGATGATGGTTGGACTCGATGATCCCAAGGGGCTTTTCCAACCAGAACAGTTCTATGATTCTATGGTGTTTTCATTTCAATATACATGGTACTTCACTACGGATCCATCCTGTAGTGACAGTAGCATTTATTTTTTCATTCATCAAAGGACAGCTGCAGAGCACTTTGAGGCAGGATGGGTCTGCAAGGTTCTATATCGCTTGATAACAGGTGCCTGCCACATACTACAAGATACAAGAGAGCTTGAAATGCATAAGACTACAGTGATAGCACCAAGCTCTGCAGCTGAGCAGAGAGCACACACCATGCTTCCTTTGAGTCTGAATCCCTGGTGTAGAGGAACTGAAACAAATCCCTCCTCCATGAATAGCTCCTACCCTGAGGGCTGTGTCTGGTACTGGGGAAACAGCAGTGGTGACATCTATTGCTGCTGCCAAGTGATTGAATAAATTTCCTATTTTTCTTCTATAGCTGAACACTTACCTGAAGGCCTGTTCTGATGCTGCTCAGAAATAATTTTCAATCTGTTAGTAAGCAACATGTAGATGTTGCAAGAAAACTATAGTCAAAAAAATACTTTAGGAAATTCAACAAAAGGCACAGTGCTGTAACTAGTAACAAATTTAATAAGTCCACATCTAAAGATCATCTATGACAACCAATAGCAATTGCACTAAGCATTCAGAGCAATCACCAGAAACCATGACATCAGAGCTTCATAAACCTGTTATGGATGTACAGTCATAGACTGGGACAGTGAAATGTATGTGATGGAGCAGCATCCATGTAGCCCCTCAACCCCCAGCTCTGAATCAGGCTCTTTTCCAGAAATTAGCAATAAGGTTTGTTAGCAATCCCAAACGTTTTGCTGCCTGGATGAGCAGGGATACTTCTAAGATTCCTTCTCTTTTGATTCATTTTGATTAAGATAATTTATTCACATCTACATTATCATTTCAGACCACCTTCAATCTATGATGACAGTAGAATTCTTTAATATAAATATATATGCATATATAGATAATTATGAACACATGTGTGAGCACACATACATAAATATGTATTTGCAAGTATGCATGGGAAGATGAATTTCTCAGTCAGTCAGTAATTTTCTTCCTAAGCGGAAGTGAGCTATGGTCTATCAAATTGATGTTCCCCAATGTCCCTCCAGTTTCTGTGAAGTATGATACATATATTCTCTATTATTGCAACTGGATGGTAAAAAAATGAAGACCACGTTAATTTAAATATTTTATACTTAAAAATGTTGGTTTTTTTTAAATACCAGATGCAATTAATCACTGTTTAGAATTTCTTGAATACTAAGCAATTGACACCCCTGGATAATCCAGGTGCCCATTTTAAAAAATGTGTTTGACTGAGTTATTAAAAGGAAATGTGACTAAAACAGAAAGACAATAAAAGAAGACACAATTTGCAGTTCACGTAAAATGCAAGATCCAAAACTTAGATCCAATGGAACAGCTTAAGACACACATGCTATACCTAATAAGACATGCTGTGGTTTTCACACCGCAAATAACAGAATGTAAAACTCAGTCTCATATTCATAAAGACACTGAGAACCTGAAATAAATTTCTCATGAACCAGCTCAGGAAGAGTTTTGAAGCAAGGGACTACAGCTAGGTACTCAGCCACACGAGTTTTACAAATCTCTGTCTTCCCCTTCTTTAAATGCAAGGCATGGTACAGTGCAGCTTATATTTTCTTTCTGCTGACAAAGTTACTGCTGAATTTTGCATAAGTACAAAGCTGAAATTTTGCCTAAGCATCTAATCGACATATTTGTTTTGAGTCTGCCCATTTGGGACTGAAACCAGAAATTGAGCCAGAAATAACCAGAGTTCTCAGCAGAGATTATGCAGAAGCAAACTTCCCTAGCAGCAATTACAGTCTATTTCCAGCCTATCGTCCACTGACTTTATCTTTTTAATTAACTTTACTGTAAATTCTTCTTTCCAGGTACTCATAACTCAAGGTAAGTGTGAGTTCTTCCTTACATTTGTTGCTATTTTTGCAAGCAGTTCTATTTTTTAGAAGGTGATCAAGAGAGTGAAACATTTAAATTCTATTACACTGCTCTGGAGTCTCCAGAATGAAAAAAACCCTAAAACCAAAACCAAACCAAATCAAAACCAAAACCCAAAAGCAAACCACCAAAAAAAGCCCCCAAAAAACAAACCATTAAAAACCCTCAAAAAATCAAAACTACTTTCAGGAGCGTTTGTGATTTTTCTCTGATTCAGTTAAAAGATAAAACAACAAGCAAAACAAAACAAAAGCGTTTGTACAACTAATACTTCGAGAAAAAATTCTGAGAAGTAAAGGTTACAAGTTAAAAGTTTTATTGGAGCCTTACCTTATGTTCTCTGATATTGTCTTGGTCACGAATATCACCTTGTTTACTACAATCACTGAGGCCAACTGACTTACTGTACAGCAAACATAACATGATGGTAAATGTCAGTCCTTAGTTTGAAATATGAATCTATCTAGTCCCAGCCATCATCATCTCCTGGCTAACCTGTGAAAAAAATCCTGTATGCTCAGGAAAGCAGGTTAGTTATTGCTTTAAATACTTTGGTGAAAATCCAAAGTAATGTTGATATTAATGGAATTATTGGAATCACTTTGAAATAAAATAAATGTTGCTGATAGAATGGCATACAGAGTGAAAAACCACAGTGGGGTGTGTTGGTACCTATCTGTGGTAGACATAAATGTCAGTTAAGGAAAATCTTTTCTGTATTGATTGTTTAAGTTAATGTTAAGAGAACAATTCTTAAGTTGTCTGTTCTGGTTAAGATCTTATAAAGAACTGGGAAAAACTGATGTTGTAGCTTTGTTGCTGAAAAAAATGTAAAATAAAATATTGTTTTGATCAATCAAAACTATTTATTTTTACCCAAAACATAATTTTCATATTTCATTTTAATTTTCTTTATAAAATAACTGAGTTTGAAAAAACATTTATAGTTATTCTCTCCAAATAACTTTTTTAAAAAAATAACTTTTGTTGTAAAATTATTTTGAAAAACATTATTCTAACAGTCTGTTTTCCCAATCTATATCCCCAAGTCTGAATACAAGATTGGTGTACACTAGCATATTGGATTAGTGCCTTGTGTAGGCTTTCCAGTAAACAAACCATTAAGTCAAACAACTTCATCCTATTGAACTTTCAACACATCTATAAAGAAAGTTAATTTTAACCTAAAGAAGAAGCCAACAGAAAACTGGGTTTTTGACAATCAGCAAGAAGACTGACCACCAAGAAAACTTCAATCTACTAAAAACAGAGCAGGAAAATTCTGTGATATTATAATTTGTTTGTTGTTTTTAGTTGTGTTTTTTTCCCACAAATTTGTCTGTTCTCTATATGAAGTCACATAAATTTTATGTCAATTGTATCATGCAGCAGAGAGTCTTAGGCTTACCTGAGAGCTGTGCCACAGGTCACATCCTTCTTTTGGTTTTGAATGCATCACATGCTAAGTAAACGTGATTTTCATTTTCATATTAAAACAGGCAGTAAGCAGTTTTCCACCTCATCTGTCTTTCAGTGTTACAGTTTTTAGAAACGTGCATAATATTTCTTCTCATCTCTGCTCCTGACTGGGAAAGTCCTTTCTTATTAACTCTTCATGAATGCCATCCCATGTCTCTTACCATCCTTGCTATCCTCCTTCTAAATATCTCCCAGTCCTACAATACATTTATTGAGGTAGGGGAGCAGAACTGTACTTGTTGGTGTGCCATGGATTTATGTAATGGATTAACAATGCTCCCATGTATGTTTCTCTCTGCTCCTTTCTAGGTTACTTACATGGCATTAGGATGATGGCAGGATGATGCTACACATCCAGTGTTTGTCAGCTTAAATGAAATGAAAGGAGAACAGCCACCCAGATGTAAAATATTCCTGTTGCATGTATAAAAATTGATGGTGGCAAAAAAGCTCACATTTCCTTGTGTCTCCCAGACACTGTCTTCATTTCTTCATTGTGGGAACAGCACCTTGTTAGCAACAATATTTCCCATATTTCCCATATTTCCCAGTTTCCCACACCAAGTCAACAAAAAGGCTGAAATTCAGTATGTCAATACAACTATGAAACAGTGAATTTGCCAGAAACTGCATTTGATCATATCTATTAAAAACTCTGAAGCAAACTTCTTAATTCTGAATTTTATCCTCTGTGTGAAAAGGAAATCTTACATAAGAAAACCCATTGCAGTTACTCAAAGTTAAAGATATCTATCTTCATATGTTTGCTCAAAGGAAAGAAAAAAGCTTAATTGCTACAAGTTTCAGTTGTCTTTTTGACACTGATTAATATATCTTTCTAGCCAAAATTAGAACCAATTGAATGTAATCTAGTATAATTTTAGGCAAATATATTATCTTATTATTTTTCCTCTGCCCCAAAGAGTCACTTACATGTGCTGCCATCTGTCTTAGGAGTTCTGGAAAACACTGCTAGTCTTGCGGATCTCAAAATACATGAATGTCTTGACTTTTCTGAGCTCAGGGAAATGAAGCCTATGGACAATTTGAAGGAAAATATGGAGGAACAAGGATATGAAAAGCAAGAAGAACACTTGTAACTAAATAATTGCCTCTTTTTGCTTTTTGAAGAAATTCTGTTGTTTGCATACAAAACCCAACAAAGTAGCAGATTATTCAATAATGACATTTTAAATTGGATGTTTTAGAAATTACAATAAGTGTGCATCCAATGTTCCCTGTTGTAGAGAGGTCCTGTTAGTGTGTTCATACTTCAACAGCAACAAACTAAGTTTTATAACAATTGGTCACAGGCAGTATTTGGTGATGGGGAAATTGAGGAATGAGGAGGTGGAAAAAAAGTAGGTGGAAGAGATATAGGAGGAATGGGGAGAAGACAGAACGGCAGATGCAATGTAGGGTGGAGAACCGACAGCAGTATTCAAGGTCTAAATTTGCTATTAGCTTGCAAGGTAATGAGGTAATATCATTTAAAATTAGCAAGATTTGTTGATGAAATACATGCAGAAAATAAACACTTCAGGAACTTTCAAAGAAAACACAAGTTGTCTTTTGGCAATCTATGTGTCCTGCAATCTTCCATTCTCCTTGTGACAGAGCTTGCTGAGTGAAGAACAAACCACAGATAAATAGACAGCTTTAATTTCGACAGTGTTTTCCTCTCTGTTGGATATAAAATTATAATGTTGCAAAAAGCACCCATTCTTATGACCTTGCTCAACACTATTTGTGTTTGAATCCAAGCTGGGATTTGAAAGTTAATCTTTTTCTGAGTATTTTACAAACCTTTGAAAGTGTTATCCCACCCATTCATGTGCTGTCTGAGCCTCAGGGAGCTGCAAAGAAAACCTCAGGGTGTGCATGGTCTTGACTTTGAATTATCATCCATCGCTGCTTTTGTGTGACAATTTTTCATAGGATTGAAAAGGCACAATGGTTCTGAAAGACACTTTGTGCATCTACACTCGCTTATGGAACAGACTCCTGATTTTTATAGCTTCATTCATTTCTCTTTGCAAGCCTTTCAGATTTCTTTGACAGTATTTTTTGAATCATAGTGAAAAGATAAGGACATTTTCATAGACTATGAAAATGTGACATGGCAGAATGAAACACTCTGTGCAAAATCATGCAGAAGCTACAGTAAAACACAAATATTATATATATGGTTTTTGGGTTTTTTTAACTGTTCAGTATTCAAAGACAGAAGCAATTTCTATAATCATGAAGGAAAGCCTTTTACAACCAAAGGGGTTCCTTTTCTTTTAAAGAGGAAATAAACTGTCACTTAGTATTTTAAAATTCTTGTTTTCTCTTCCAAGTATGTGTCATTCTTGGTAAACATAATGTAATCAACATGAATTTTCAGATTGTAACCATCACCGGGGGGTGGGACTGTGTGCCCTCAGGAACCAGTTAGAATCATAGAATCATAGAATGGTTTCGATTGGAAGGGACCATAAAGATCATCTAGTTCCAACTCCCCTGTACGGGCAGGGACACCTCCAGCTAGATCAAGTTGCTCAAGGCCCCATCCAACCTGGTCTTGAAGACTTCCACGGAGGGGGCATCCACAACCTCCTGGGGCAACCTGTTCCAGCATCTTTCCACCATCACAGGAAAGAACATTTCCCTAATGAATCACAGAATCATGGAATCTTAGGGGTTGGAAGGGACCTCAAAAGATCATCTAGTCCAACCCCCCTGCCAGAGCAGGATCACCTAGAGCACATCACACAGGAACGTGTCCAGGCGGGTTTTGAATGTCTCCAGAGGAGACTCCACAACCTCTCTGGGCAGCCTATTCCAGTGCTCTGTCACTCTCACGGAAAGAAGATTTTCCTGATATTTACATGGGACCTCCTATGCTCCAGTTTGCACCCATTGCCCCTGGTCCTATCACTGGTCATCACTGAAAAAAGCTTGGCTCCGTCCTCCTGACACTCGCCCTTAACGTATCTGTAAACATTGATGAGATTGCCCCTCAGTCTCCTCCAAGCTAAAGAGACCCAGCTCCCTCAGCTTTTCCTCATAAGAGAGATGTTCCACTCCCCTACTCATCTTTGTGGCTCTGCACTGGACTCTTTCAAGCAGTTCTCTCTCCTTGAACTGTGGGGCCCAGAACTGGACACAATATTCCATATGTGGCCTCACCAAGGAGAACCTCTCTTGACCTACTAACCACACCCTTTCTAATACACCCCAGGATGCCATTGGCCTTCTTGGCTACAAGGGCACATTGCTGGCTCATGGTCATCCTCCTGTCCACCAGGACCCCCAGGTCCCTTTCTCCTACACAGCTCTCCAGCAGGTCAGCCCCCAACCTATACTGGGACATGAGATTCTTCTTCCACAAATGCAAGACTCTACACTTGCCCTTGTAAGTTTCTCCCTGCCCAACTCTCCAGCCTATCTAGGTCTTGCTGAATGGCAGCACAGCCTTCTGGTGTGTCAGCCACATGTCCCAGTTTAGTGTCATCAGCAAACTTGATGAGGGCACACTCTGTTCCCTCATCCAGGTCACTGATGAAAATATTGAATAGTACCGGTCCCAGTACTGATCCCTGAGGGACTCCACTAGTCACAGACCTCCAACTAGATTCTGTCCCATTGACCACAACTCTCTGACTTCTTCCTTTCAACCAGTTCATGACCCACCTCACTGATCATCAAGACCACACTTCCTTAGCTTATTTACAAGGATGCTGTGGGAGACAGTGTCAAATGCTTTACTGAAATTGAGATAAACCACATCTACTACCCTACCATCATGTATCCACCTAGGTTCTTCCTCATAGAAGGCTATAAGGTTGGTCAAACATGACCTTCCCTTGGTAAAACCATGCTGACTGGTCTTAATGACCCCCTCATCTTTGCTATGCCTAGAGATAGTGCCAAGAACAAGTTGTTCCATCACCTTTCCAGGGATGGAGGTGAGGCTGACTGGTGTATAGTTACCCAGATCCTCCTTCTTGCCCTTTTTGTAGACTGGAGTGACATTTGCTATCCTTCAGTCATTAGGCACCTCTCCTGTTGCCCATGACTTATCGAAGATGATGGAGAGTGGCCTAGCAACGACCTCCACCAGTTCCCTCAGCACCCGTGGGTGTATTCCATCCAGACCCATCGATTTATGGATGTCCAACCTGAATCTCCCCTCTTTAAGTTTCAGACCATTGCCCTTTGTCTTCTCACTATACACCCATGTAAAAAGCCCTTTCCCAACTTTCTTGTAGGCCCACTTCACCTGTTGAAAAGTTGCTATAAGGTCATCACAGAGCCTCCTCTTCTCTAGGCTGAATAACCCCAACTTTCTTAGCATGTCTTCACAGGGGAGGTGCCCCAACCCTCTGATCATCTTCATGACTCTCCTCTGGACACACTTGAGGAGTTCTATGTCCTTCTTTCAACTTACTTCATACTTGTCTCTTTGCCCTAAGGATCTTGAATTCAGTTGCTGCACACACAAAGTCTGTTGCCCTTCCTGAGTCACATTCAGGGCTAGAGAGAACAGACAACATAAGAATATGGATTATTATTTTTTTTCCCCAGTGTCCAAGATGTTGGTGACGATCCTCTATTCTTTCTGTCTTTCAAATCTTTCCTGGTGTCAGTGCCTCCCTGAGAGATACATAGATAGACAATTTGAGCCATTTACGGTAATGTTCACATTATTTTTTTTCCCCAGAATGAAATGTTAGGGAGGTAGCATATTCCCTAGCATGCTGGCATGGTTTATTTCTTTCAAGAGAATGTACTAGCTTTCCTCTTCCAAGAGGCATGGTCACAAATAAAAGGCAGAAGGCTCCATTAAGCAAATTCGAAGCTGCAACACTTAACATAGAAGACAATTTTGTTCAATTGCTTCTGAAAAATGAAAAACTATCAAAACACAGAAAGACATAGGCTGCCTGATGTAAATTGAGCAGCAAGGTTCTTTCAGTCATTTGGGAGGAACTCTGGTATCCTTTGAATTTACCTTTTTCCTCTGCACAGCCTTTGAAGAGACCAAGCTAGAATTATTCCTCCACTAAAAAAAATTCCATGATAATTTTTTTTCAGGGTTTTAAGGTTTTCTGGGTGTTGGTGAAAAAATAAAAGACACCAAAGGAATTCCGATTTTAAATGACAAAAGAATGAAAGTTTAAATTATTTTTAATATAATTTCATAATTAATCAGAAGATGTTTTATTTCAAGCCTGGTGAAAAAATTCTAGTCCTGATGTTTAGCTATTTTCTTGAATGGAGCTAGGCTTTTCTTTATGGTCTCATAAAGTTATGGCCTACTCCTTAAGCTGCAGTGCTCAAAGAAGTGCAGAAGTCATCTATTTGAAACAGATTCAAATCACTTGGGGCGTTTCTCAAAGAAAAGTCCAGGATCAGATCTGTATCTTGAAGAGTTATTTATTCTTCATCTAAAATCTCTTAGGATGAGATTTTAAAGCTTGAAGAGATAAGAATTTACAAAAATGTTTTGTATAAACATGCATTTAAAATACATATAAAAGCAAGGAAATATTGAAAATATCAAATCTGACACCCTGAAAATATGTTACGTCCAAAGAAGATTGCTAGCAGAGCTACACAGAGGGGTGTAGATTACTTTTGACTCTGCAGGAAGTTTTAGTGGCAGACCTGTTTTGACTCCAAGAATTAAAATTAAAATGGAGACAGGAAATGTGGTATGCATAAACACACAGTGGATATCAGGGCAGAGAGGGACTTTGAGTTGAAGTTTTCCACCTCTCTCTTCTTCCAATAGTCTATGGAGGTGTGCAGCACCTCCATTTCACGGGTCCCAGGGATTGCAAAGGAGGCATCCAGAAAGGAAGACAAAATTATGGTGAAAAATGTGACTTTATGGAAGAGGTCAGATGACAATTTTGTTGTCACTGAAGTATTCCTTAATAGCATTAGGTACAAGGTTGCACTTCTCAGCAGTCATTCACTGCACTCTAACTCTTCAAATGAATGGAGTAGGTGCTTTACCAGTAAGAGTCTCATTTATTATATCAGTCTGAGTAATTCTGCAGGAAACAAGACCATCAGTGAACAAGACAGAGATTTCTATGGGAAAGAGTATGTAGTTGAATATTTCAGTAAACCCTTCACTGGAATCCACTTTTCTGTGTGTAAGCTAAAGAGTAGAAAGCACTCAGACAAGGTTTGCTACCACATTTTGATAGAGTGCTCGTGTGTTGTAAGAGCTGGGTTGTGCAAACCTTCCAGTTTTTGCAAGAGTGTATCTTTATTTACAATTTATTTACAGTTCAAGTATCTACATTTTTGAGTTTCTTTTGTAGGCTAAAAATTGATAATTTCCATTTCTAGCAATTATCTACAGATAACTATAATTTTCTACAGATAATGATGAGCAGCTCTTTACAAACACAGATTAGATTATGTCAATAGGGTTTAACATAGCCATCTTTAAAATGTGGGCAGAAGCATAAGAATTAAAATATTTTTAAAGCAAAATTAATATTTAGGACAATGGAAACCATTTTAGACTTCAATTCAAAATTTCTTTAAATATTTTTTTGGCTATGAAAAATCTGAAAAATATTCAAAATTATTTTTAATTTAGTATATATATTAGAAGCAGAAACCAAGCTGATTCTAAATGTATCTAATAATTATATTATCACCCTTCTTAAGATGTTAAGGGATCATGATTAAAATCCAAAAGGTTATTGGTACTTATGTGCTACATATATTTTGGAAAAAAAAAATGTTTGACAGGATATTTCATAGTATGCCAAATTTCTCAAAAAGCAACAAAAAAGGACATGATTAATTCATTTTTGGGGATTTTCTCCTCTTGGGTTTCACTTCTGATAGAAGATGAAACATTTAATTTTTAAATTGCTCTAAACTTATTTTTTCACTTTGCCCAAATATGACTTCACTTTTGATAGTACCAGCAAAAAAGAAATCAGGTAACTAGAGGATTACCTGGTATTTAAAGGCATGAAGTCCCATAAGAGCAGTAATGATTTTTTAAGGTAAAAAGAGCAGGGCATAATATTAGCTTTTTCTACTAAAATATATATATATCCAGACTAAAATACAGTAAGAACTAGATGAAAAGGAATGGGAATATATCTAAAGATTATTATTTTTTTTAAATTATTATTATTATTATTATTATTATTATTATTATTATTATTATTATTATTATTATTAAGTGGCTTGTTTCTCATGTGAGCAATTGGGGCAACTATAACAGGATTTTATTCTGTGAGAGAGATTACAGTCTTTGAAAATTTGATCTTTGATGAGCAATTGAGCATAGCACATGTAGTAGTAGCTGCCAGAGGACAGAGGGACAAAATCAGTGGACATTCTTTAATGTAGACATACCTCAGAACACAAGGGCATACCTGGAACTCTCAAAAGAGCAGCTCAAATTTTAGGGTGGCCAAAGTACACACTTAATGTACAGCAATTTTCAAACATCTATGTGTGTGCAGTTACTGCACATACAAATGGTCTCTTTAGCATACTTAAAACACTAGTAGGAGCATTTATTTGGCTTTGTTTTGGCTTTTGATTTTGGCTTTGCTTGAGGGATAGGTGAAGACATGAAGAGTAGCCGTTCTGCCACTGGAGCACGTAGGTTGTTGTTGACATTTTTGTTTCTTTGTATTAAGGTAAATGAAGAGTGCTGGGACTTTTGAAGAAGTTACCTAAGTAATGATACAGATGGTGATGAAATAGGCAACAAAAGAATGAAAAATTGTTAGTTGAAAAACACCAAGATAATACTTATAAAGGCCAATTACTGATTCATCAAATACAGATTATGCAAAATCAAACTAGTTTCCTTGTCTTGACACTGTAAATGTTACTCGTTGGTAAGGTGGTAGAACTCCACTTTAGCAAGGGGATTTTTTTTACATTTGTCCTAGGTAATACACTTGTCACAGTTTGACTCAGGTTCGACAACAATGCTGTTGATCCCCTCATCCTCCCACCCAGGTAGGGAAGGAGAGAGAGAAAAAGAGAGAGACTTTGCTGGATTGAAAACTAAACTACACAGCTTTAGTTAAACACTGATGATAAAAGAAAATATATACAACTATATACAAATATGTTCAGATATGTGCAAAAGCCTCTCAATTCCCCCCACCCCCAGCAACTCCCACAGCACTCTCCTTAGCTGGGAACAGTCCTGAAAAGTCCTGGAGCTGCTGGAGAAAGCGGAGAGCGATGAGGGTCAGGAGAGCTCGAGCCTGGGGGTTGACGGTGATGGATGGATGGAGTCCTCCCTGGACACCTGCCATGGATGGAAGAGAAGAGAAGAAAAAGGAAGGAAGTTGTCTTCTGTGATCTCTGACCTTCCTCTGATCTTACATAGATATATGGAATGGAATACCTCTGGCCAGTTTTGCTGTCTGTCTAATTCAGCCTCCTACTGAGGGGGTCACAGATCTCCTCATAGTGCCTGAGCCGGCAGAGCGAAAGTGGTATCTTGAAGTCCCAGCAGTTAGAAAAACATTCCACCATTATCAGCCTTAGTTGGAACACTCTGCTACTAGTTAAAGGAAAGCTTACGAAGGAAAAAAATCAGTAAAAGTGGCTTCATCCTGGCTCAAACCAGGACAACACTCCTAAGCAGAATTAAGATTTACAATCAAGACATAAATCACAAAAGCGTGGATGCACAGCAGCTGCAAAAACTACTCAGAGAGTGTAGATTCATTATTCAATAGAAAAGTAAGTAAATATCTTATATTAAAAGAACTACATATGGTACAGTTTAGGCAGGGAAAACAAGTGAGAGATTATAAGAAAAGAGGAAGAGAGAAGGCAGCATGATAGCAGCCTGATCGTAAATAAAATATTGCCTTAAAAATGAGATGTTTAATCATTCTCTGTGCCCTCTGAGAACACAGGAGAGAAGACCATTTAATAAGAGGCAAAGAACAAGTAGAAATATTTCCAGTCATGAAGGGTCATCCTGTGAGCTGCATGACATGAAATCTACACAGACTGCAAATTGTCTTTATCCAAAGTATTTTCCAAAAGAGGTTTTACAGACATATATAAAAAAAAAAATACAGAAATGTTTGGTCAAACTAAAATTAAACAAAAGGATCATTTGCCCACTCTCCCAGCACCCTATTTCTAGCTTCATTCAATGAGTTAAGAAAAAGGTCTATGATATGGTATAAAGTATTATACCATCTGTTTTTTTAAGACTAAGTAGCTCTGAAGTCAATAGTGATAATTTGATTTCTGATAAATGAAGACTTGACTGTAGGAATCTCTTTTCTTAGTACAAAAAAAACCCAAACCAAAGAACTCACAAATATTAAAAAAGAAAACCAAAACCAACCAACCAAACCACAAACAACAAAACCAAAATAAACCAAATCACAACCAGTTTTTCTTGCTAGCCATCAAAGGACAGAAAACAGCTTTTCAAGTTTTCAGGTAAGGCAAAATAAGAGATCCTCTGTTTCAGAGGCTGATTATGGTGTTCCTGGAAACACAGAGAAAATATATCATGCGAAGGAAAAAAAAGTACTCCCTAGCAGGCAAGGGCAACTGTCCCTAAGTACTTTTTATTTTGACATAATGTAAATCTGGAATAGAAACTTCTAATAAAGTGACATTTTTTAAGTAAAAATATCCTCAAACACACTAAGCTCTCAAACATCTTCAATTTTAGGGGAATGTTCAAATACAGGATGCTTGCAAGCAGCTATTTTACAGCCCAGCTCCTAAGCACAGCGGCCTGTTATTACCTTGGTAATTAATGAGGGAAGTAATAAAGGCCAATCTAACAAGATAACTATTGGAAACTAAGCATTGCAAAATACTGTAATATCGCAGGACAAGATTTTTAATGAAGAACAATGAAAAAATGCAAATTATCTACTTAAAAAAAGATAAGCATGTACTACTGGCATTTTTGGAATACAGTTAATTAGCATTGAGCCTGTAATCAGAAGACGGAAAGCTATGGAAAGATTTTCAGACAGCTTCTGAATTTGTTGGGCTGGGCCCAGATTTGCTTTTACAGACAATAATACATGGCAGTAGCTGTCTGCAATATAAAAGAGTATAAAGCAAGCAAGAAGGCCAGCCAGGGAGCCCTTGTTCATTTGCATATAGAGCTCACTCATTTTCATTAGTAGGTTACTCAAACGCACAGTTGTCACTTGCCTGCAAATTATCTGCTTTAATGGATGAGTGGCCTACAAATTCAACACTGTTCAACTGGAATGGTCTTTAAGAATTTTGGCCTAAGAAATTCAGAAATAAGAAAAAAAATAGCAGGGAAGGGTGTTCACATTAGCTGAAAGTATATTCTAGACACAAAATCTGTTAATAAATGGCATTAGTAGAAAGCTCTTTGGTGTGAATTTGGGAGCAAAAAAGTGTCTGTAAGTTAGAACAACATAAATCAGAGTGAGTCACCACTTAGAAGGACATAAAAAGGGTAAGAGTTGCTCTAAAAATAAATAGAAAAAGGAAACAAATGCAAGTGTTGAAATTCTCATTTACAGAAGAAACTGTAACTAACAAATTGTAAGAATGAGATGACAATACGTATGGCTTAACTTGCTCCACTTCTCCTTAAATGCGAAAATATATACCTACCTTGTGGCAATAATGTACTTACAAGGAAGGTGTTGAGGCAAAGAGCAGAATAGAAATCTAAATGAAGTATGGAAAATTTGGTCTAAAATTTACTTCCCCTCTCAGCTATCAATGATCTGTGATGAGTGTATGATCTGCAAAAGGGTTATGTTTAACAATGAAGGCAGTAAGGGAAGCACCATCCAGCACAGTTTATTACAGCTGGGCAGGAAGCTCCTGGCAGGACACAACACAGAGAGAGTTGCTGCACACCCAGACCTTCCAGGCTGAAGGCTGAAATGAATGCCAGCAGGAGGTCAACAAACGTAATGGGACTACACATGAACAGTGGCACCAGGAAGGAGAGCAGCTGACTGTGATGAACTCCTCCTTTGTATATTGCTTTTGCAGCATGCAGGCAGAGGTTCTTACAAAGCAAGGACAACTTTGTACCTGATTTGCCAGGACTCTCCTGGCAGAAATGTTACAGACCAAGTTATGCACTGGGTTTGGAGCTGTTGCCTTTCTTTACTCATGAAAGTTATGAGAGAGCAGACTTCTCTCATTTAGTGACCCTGCTTGTGAAATGCCTCTCACCACCTGTAAACTGTTGCACCATGATATATCTATCCCAGGATGAACAAGGACCGATCACTTGCCTTTTATCCTTACAGAGTGAGAAGGTTGAGAGAGGCTTGCTAACTGAAGCTAATGAGGAAATTTAGTTTAAAAGTGTTTTGACACTGGTTAGAAGAAAACTGGAGAACAGGAAGGAACGGAGCCAGTCAGAAGAAAAAAGCATGTATGTCAGCAATGCAGGACACACCTGCTGTGAACACAGCTGAGGGACTCTGTGAGAAGGAACAGCTTGGTGTTTTGATACCACGCTGTCATTGAGGAGTGTCCAGAGTGAAAACAGAGTGAGGAGTTTTGCCGATCTGCAGCAAATAACTGCAGCTATTACTGCTTTATCGGAGCACAACACATACTGTGTCCACTGTATGGAGGCAGCAACATGGCTTACCAGGCTTGCTGTCCCTTCACTATGATTAATATCTTCATAAGGTAATGAAACAGCCATAGCAAATTTTGTTAGAAGAAGAAAATACTCATCTTCTCTAAGCAAGCTGTTGTCACAAGTCATCAATTATACAGTATCTTCTATGGTGAGCTCTGTTTTTTAGGCTGTTGCTTAACTTTCCCTGACCAGAGTGATCACTGCAGAGATTTCTCTGAGCTGGCAGTGATAATATGGGGGTCCCATCCTTTCTTGGGCAGCAACTATTACTTGGAATTCAAACCCAAAGTTCAGAGTCGGTAAAAAAGGTCCGTCACTGCTGGAGAGAACCCCTGCAAGTTCCACAGGATGGCAGGTTAGTCTGCAATGTCACAGCTGAGCCATCATGGGGCACAAGAGGACACATTTATTATACACCATTGTAATGTTCCCTGAGATGCAAAATGGAGAAAATGAAACACCTAGGGGAGGAAAAATATTTTTCAGGACTGTGTGCAAAGAGTTTGAAAGACAAGAAGAAAAAGATAGGACAACTCAACATTCCAATTGTGCAAAATCATTTCTGAAGAGGTTTACACAAGCAGTCCTACTCATTGGATTTGAGTACATTCAGTGACAGGATTGAGTAGAGAGCTGCACAATGTTTGGAGAGAGAGAGGGAAATACAAAGGCCTCAGATACAGACAGGACAACAAATTCAGGTGAAGGTAGGACTGAGGTATTGCTGTGTTTAATAGCTGATGGATTTTGTTCACTAAATAGGCATTGAAGCAATAGCAGGAGATATTGCTGTGCAACCACAGAGTAACAAATTTAGTAGTTATATTTAAGAATTTGCAGCATTTCAGACAGCCACAAACCCATTAGTCTGACTTCTGTGTCATACAGGACTCTAGGTCAAACTGCAAAGGAAAATAAAGTATGTAAAGGGGAAACAGGATGAACTGCAGCAGACTAAATGAGGTCAGTTTGATAACTGTATGGAACAAAGTAATTAAAGGTGAGTAAACAGGCACAACATACCTAATCTGTGTGAAGTCCAGGGAGACATTTAAAGCAGACCACATTGGAGAAGACAGAAGCTAGTTAAACCACAGGATGAGTAAGGAACTGGCTAACGTGAAGCAGAATGAGGTGAACAAACATCAGGTGACATGAATTCTGAGGCACTGCCAATATCTGAGTAAGATCAGAATATTTTATGGGAATAACTGAATGATCATGAGGCTTAGAAAGACAGAAATAGTTTAAATTTGAAAGTGCAATGTGCAAAAGTGCAAATCATGCCTTAGTAAAAAGGTAGCAGAAATGACTGCTTCAAACTGACTCATCATCAGCTGAGAGCTAAAAATGGTAGAAATGTCTGGATAGACCAATGCATTGTTAGAAGAGCTGCAATCTACCAGTGTGTTGCAACAATGGAAAAGAAAATAAGTGTTAAAAATCCAAGGAATTTTTAGTTATAGCATTTTCAGGGGAGAGAAAGTTGTGCTAATGCCACTGTTCAAAGCACTGAGGCAATTCTATCTGAAGAAGAATTTTAAATTCCAACCATTCACACTCAAAAAAGACAAAGTTAAAAAGGGACACAGGAAAGGAATATGCCCGTCTTACCAAATGGGACCACAACCGCCTGCTTTGTTTATCTTAGCAAAATGAACTTGAAATGAAACACGTTCTCATAAAGTGGGGTAAACACCACAAAAAGAACTAGCGGTCATTGTAGTAGCAGAGATGGGGGTATGAACACAAATACACAAATGTAAAAAAATTTTAGACTGCAGATAGGGACTAGTTATGCAATAAAGTGAATAAGGACAGGGGATAACGGGAAGTAAAAGAGTGAGATAATTAAATTTCCCTATGACACAATTTTTGAGGGAAGTCAATAAAATGGAGTTTTGGAATAACCTTCTAAAATTAGGTTACAGGAATAAAAATGATCAAAATTAAAAACCTTAATACACTTAAGATAGAACTCCATGAGTTCATGAAAGAAATATTGATACAGTTGTCTGAGCTAGCAGGAGACTGGACTTGCTGAGCCTTGTAGTTGTACATTCTCACATTGCTTCTTTAGAAACACATAAATTGATGTTTAAGCCTGCAAAAAGCCTTGAGTTACACTGGATTTTTAGAAACATCTGACCACCCCAGATGTTTCTGTTCTAAAGAAAACAATTAAACCCCCTAAACCTCACTGTCATTCACCTAAAAACTCTGCAAGTTTAGGCAAGATTTCATCATGTACAAATATATCCATCTTCATTCCATCTTCTTGATGGTTATGAAATAGAGCCAAGCAGGAAAATGAACTTCTTAGCCCCTCTCAATTTTTTACTTGTAGGCCACAAGGAATTAAATATGCTTCTGGTTCCTTGTTAAGTGTGCAACACAGCTCTGTGATTTATATCCTTTAAAGGGATTCTACAATGAAAAATCCTTACAAGAGCCCCAGTGAAGGCCATTATGTGCTCTTAACATGCGATTAATGTATGTTCCAAATTAGCAGGTCTCCTTATTAATGGGCTGCTGTTACACTTATCTGATACTTCCTTATATGAAACAATGGAACAAAATAAATGAACCCTTGTTCAGCAGGAGCTGTCAAATTAGAAACAGTTACAAAGTAATAATTAGGGAAAATGGATCACAGTGTTCAGGCTTCAGCAACGATTGTCCCTCTGTGGGCCATTAACAAAACCTAGTCATTGGATCTGCATGCAATTTTAATGAAGACACAAGCAAACAAACTGCAAAATTATGTGGGCAGGAGTTTGCTCACTTTATGAGGCAGACTTTTATATGATACTGTTTTTTTTTCCTCTCTCTTTTCCTACCTTTTTCACCTCGTGATGGTGATTCTGGTCAGTGAGGATTAATATAAGGTTTCCCCTCACACTGTGGTATTTGAAAAATGATGATATCTTCTCATCCGTATAGTATAGGTTAGCTGCAATTATATTAGTGGGCAAGGCTGTATGTTGCTCTTTTATTTATTTATGAAAATGCAAGAATCATAAGAAAAATCTCAAGATGCTGCAATAAACTTACAATTCCCCAGTTGAAGTCTGTAGGACTCTGGTTCAGGGACGATTGTTGCCAAGCACCAGTGAGGAACCAGCTCCATCAAGACATCGTTCCAGAGAGGTTTTGCACTTATTTCTCCTTTCCCTGTTGCCACGGAAAAGAGAAACGGTGGGTGTTTCAGCTTCCAGCCTTTGCAGGAAGACCGAGGCGGTTTACTCCTTTTCTTGTGTGTTCGTTGGTTGGTTTCGGTTGTTTGTGGGGTTTTTGTTTGGTTTGTGTTTGGTTTTGTGGTTTTTTTTTTTAAGAAAGAGTGGAGCAGCCCGCCTTTCTGTTCGCAGCCTGGGAGAAGCCCCGGGTGCCGGTGCGGGCTCTTGGGAACAAGGCGCTCCGGTTGCGCGGGGAGCTGCGGAGCTTCGCTGCCCCACCTGGTGGCCACGGGAGGAGGAAAACGATGGAGGAAAGAAAGGGTGGAGCAGATCAAAGAGGGGGCACCCTCCAGGGGCTGCTTCTTGTTTGAACGCTTCTCCACAACTTACTTAGTTTATGAGGGGTTAAAGCGGCTTCGGTGCTTTTCCTTGCCTTCAGTGGATCCTGAGGGTGTTGATAGAGCTAGCGATGATGCTTATTAGCCACATTTATTTTCTTGATAAGCAGCTAACAGTGAGAGATAAATCCCCTGGTTTCTTAAGCAGCAACACCATTGTTTTCAATATCTCTGATACTCCTTCATGTGAAAACTCATAAACTGTTTCTGTCTTTTCCCCGAAATTGCCTCTGGGGAGTCTGCTTACAAATGTAAACTGGCCTCTCCTTCATTTAGACTGAAGAGTCAGGCTGGTTCAGGTTTGTTCATTCAGCATCTGGAACTGGAAAATCTGGGCTCTGAGAAAAAAAAGCATTTTTGTAGGTTACAAGAAAAGGTGTTCAGCTTACAAAAATGTTCAAGGTCCCGAGACCTTTGAGGAAGCAGGTGTTCCAGCTATGCAATCTTCTGTCCGTCATTCATTTCGGCAATGAGTGAGCTGGCCAGGCCACTCAGCAGCTCCTGTGTTTCCCCTCTGGAGCACCCTCGAGCCACCAGTCAGTTTGCAAAGCTCCAGAAGCAGAGTCAGGGATTTGTTATGTCCCCTTGGCAAAGGCTGCCCACTCAGAGGTCTTGCTTCCCTCTGGACGTATCCTGGACTGCATCAAAAGAAGTGTGGCCAGCAGGTCCAGGGAGGTCATTCTCCTCCTTTACTTGGTTCTTGTGGGATCCCACCTGGAGTACTGCGTCCAACTCTGAAAGCCCAAACATAAGAAGGACATCGAGCTCATGGAGAAAGTGCAGAGAAGGGCCAAAGAGATGGCCAGAGGGCTGGAGCACCTCTCCTAAGATGACAGGCTGGGAGAATTGCAGCTGTTCAGCCTGGAGAAGAGAAGGCTCTGGGGAGACCTTGTAACAGTCTTCTAGTATCTGAAGGGGGCCTACAGGGAAGCTGGGGAGGGACTTTTTAGGAGGACTTGTAGTGAGAGAACGAGGGGTAATGGATCAAAACTGGAAGAGGAGAGATTTATGTTGGACATTAGGGGGAAATACTTTAGTGTTAGGGCAGTGGCACAGGTTGCCCAGGGAAGTTGTAGTAGCCCGCTCCCTGGTTGTGTTCAAGACCAGGCTGGATGGCGTCCTGAGCAACCTGATTAAGTGGGAGGTGTCCCTGCCCATGCAGGGGAGGTTGGAACTAGATGATATTTAAGGTCCCTTCCAGCTCAAACCACTCTGTGATTCTATGATATTCAGCAAGGCCTGTGACAGTACAAGTGGCTGAAATTAAGTGGCCCAGGGGTCATATGCAAAGGAAAGTATTCATTATTACTAGACAAAAGCCATTATTCTCATCAGTCTATAAAAACATGCTAAGGCTGTACATATGAGCCAAGCAGAGAGACCATTGCAATGAGAGAAGCTGCTGTGGAGTTGCAGAAGTACGATTTTTTTTCCATTTGTAACATTCTGTGTTCCTGGAAGTCTGCAATGTGTGTTGCAGTACTATATGGCAAATCACAGCTGCTACAGCAAAGAAACAAGTGGCAAAGCTCTGCAGGTAACGTAGCCAGAATTAACAGGGTATGAGTTCACTTTGAGTAAAACATTACTACTCCAAGTGCAGTTGCAAGGCATACAGCAAGTACTGAGATTTGAAGGGTATATGCACTGACACCTGCCCTGAGCCAGCCAGCTTGTGAAGTTATTGTGTTGTCTTTTTTTTTTTTTTTCTTTCCATTTTCTTCAGATGTTTCTTAAAGGTTTTATTCTGAGGCAGAGTCATCTGTAGATATGCTGGCTGAAGCTTGTACTGCCTCTTGTGACAGCAGTCCAGATCTTTGGAGGCAGATGCCTTTTGAGAAAAGAAAATGCTTGTCATTGCTTCACTTCCACTTGATTGCATTTCCACAATATTTAGCTAGAAAATGGGTATACAGAGCTCATACTCACAAGTGCTATTGCTCTGACCACTGCACATGTAACATACACCTGTAAAGCCCATGGGCAATTCAGCCAATTTCTCCAGAGCCTCCAGTTCCAGCATCACATGCATTTCCCTAGATCCCTGGGCATATTCTCTCACGCCATGTGAGATGACTAGTGCCAATGGGCTACAAAACCCATCCATATTTAATTAAAGAGTTTCAAAGCCAAAATGGATAAACTATCTCAAGAAAGAGGATGACTGGAAGAAAATCAGTTCAATTTAGAATTCCATAAAACTACATTCCATTAAAACCACAAAACTGGCAGCAAGTTGAAAGCTAGGGCTGTGAAGCTTTCACACGTAACATAAAATTACTTTTATTGATTTATTTCCTCTACCCTCAGACTAAGTTATTCCTCATTGGGTTAGAAGTTAGGTTTTTTTCCCTGTTCTTTTCTGCTAACTGTTATGTTTTTGTTTTGTTTTCTTTAAAATGAATTATTTTATGAGATAAATCTGAAGATGCTAAAGCTACAGAGACGCCAGAGCAATGAATTAGCCTCACAGAAGTAACTGTCTTCCTCCCACCCAATCCTCTTGCAAGTTTCTTGTACAAAAAAATTGTACAAGCATTGAGAAAGTCATTGGCTTTGCAAACAAGATGTAGATATCAAAACATCCAAGAGAGAAATGAAAATAACATTGTTCTTATCTTACTTCTCTCTTTAGTACCTGCCAGGAGCTTAAGTTAATGGAAAACAGTGTCTCAGAGTTTCTAAAAGGCTCTTTCCCACATTTCAACATTAACAGATGCTTAACATTAAAGGGCAGAATTAGGCAAACTCATTGAAATAGAGTCTATACTCAAGCAGCCATAAAAATATACACTCCTTTTGTGTCACTGCATGTCAAACCTGAAACATTCCAAGCTTTGAGGCAAGTCCTGTTCACATCCTAACCCTCCACTGAGACATGGTTGTGCATCAGGACCCTCAACACCTTTCTTCCCTTGTCCTTGTTTGCACTTGGTGGGAAGGAAGATAGCAAGGGGAGATAAGAACTATGACCAGCTCCCAACATGGACCACCAGAGGACTATGCACTTGTGGCAAGATGCAGTGCCCTCCCACAGCTTATCTAACCTCCAGGTCCTGCTTCAGGATCAGAAGCATTCAGCCCTGGCCAGCAAGAGTATATGCCTTGAGGAAATTCCCTGTCAGATCACTTGCATCATGTGAAGAAATGCAAAAACATGTCTTACCTTATTTCAGTATCATTGGACAGATTTATTTACCACCTAAAGATAAGTAATCTTCTTTTGCTGGTGAAGAGAGTTTTCTTTTTGCTATCACTACTATATTATCTAGAATAAACTGATTGAAAAGTAGCTCAAAAAATGTATCTGCAATTGGCATCACACACATAAATTCAACCACAGGGAACCTGTGTGTATTCTTGTTAAATTCCCTTTACTCATCAGGCATACCTACATCTACAGAGAAGAGCCATCACTGAAAGATGTAGCAAATAAAAAAATCTTGTCACCTCTCAGCTTTTTCTGCTGATATGCTACATGACCTACTATAACGACAGAGAATGAAGAAATATAACTGTCCCTATGTCAGCTGAGCAACTTCTCTCCTTTGCCACAGCTTGTTATTCTCTCACTGACCGTTTCTATGAGATTAAAAGATGTTGCTTCAAAACACATTTTCCTTCACTTTATTGTTAAAGGAAAATAAGATGAAAAGAGAGCAGTGACATTGGTCTGTTCTAATGCATTTTATGTAAAGGTTTGTATTGTATCAATGGCTTGCTGTATGAAAACAAATGTAAGGAAAGGCTGCATGGCACAAACTCTTTTTTCAGATCTACTTTGCTTTTTTGTATTATCCACTGTCTCTGGTGTCAACACATGCCACCATTCCCTGCAGGAAACTTAGAACAAAAGCAAGGGTCTTGAATAAAAATATGCCATGAGACGTGTTCCTGTTGCTTGCCAGTACAGGTAAGTCTGTGCTTTCACAGTCGTACAGAAGCAGACTTATCTTAAATATGTCACTGTAGGCTGCCTGTTTGTTTCCACTAAGAATTCTTTGTAACTGACAGCTACATAAACCATTTGATATCACTGTTAACTTAAAGCCTGCTGCTGATCACCTAGTAGGAAGCAAGTCAAATTCAACATGCTGCTTTTCTAAAGCAAAAATTTCCATCTACAGTCCTCTCTACCACCCTCATTTAGTACCATGTACCCACAGAGCACCAGCTTAGATACCATGTTTTTCTTATTAGTTAACTCTTTCTTGGCCTACATTATTTGCAGAATATTGTGTCTAAGTACCCTTCATCTGAGACTGAATTCCCACTGAAACACAAGGATACTGGGTATGAAAAGTGAGATTAATATATGGCGCACAGACAATTTGCTGACAACTTGATGGATGACTTGATTGCTGCTTTGGAGGAAAAAATGTTATAGGACTAAATTCAGAATGTAAGTAAGCCTGGAGGCTGTCTAATTTATTGTGGCTTACATCAATTCTAAGTAAAGGCTGGAGGCACTCTGAGTATGTCAAACTTATCTAGATCTTCCAAAATCTGTCTGGGCTTGGTTTCCTTTATCTCCTCCTGAAATTTCCTTACAGCCAAGAGGTATGTGTACTTACCATCCTATACTTTTACTGAACTACTTAATTTCTTGCCACAGTGAGTCAGAAAATTTACCAAAGGCTTAAAAACTAAAGCCAGTTGGAGGAATTACACCACAAATTATAAGAATTATTAAATTCTAGGTCTTAAAAAAGTTAATATAATTCAATCCATAATTCTAAGAATTGCAAAGAGTAATACAAGTAGGAACACACAGATCAGAAACTCTTGATCTCAAAATGGGACCTGTGCCAAAACAGGTGCTCAAAAAAAAAAAAAGCAGTACAGAGATTCAGCTACCTCAGTGATGGAGCTGTTGGTCTTTGGTCTTTGGCAAGTCTGAAACATTGTTAAATGGCAGGTTATCACCCTCTTACATGGCTTTAGACTTTCCATAAGCTCCCTAAGACCTAGGCACCATGTATGTGTGAACTAGCGGAATGCAGTACACAGAGATGGTTGTAAAAAGATGCCAGCCACACAGAGCTCAGTGCAACATGAGATGGCATCTACTGTACCTTTCACAAGAAGAAATCACCACACAAGAGCTGGTGGGTTGGTCTTCCCCAGACCAGACAGACAAGTTTTACCCTTGTGCAGAAGGCAGTGCCCTTCTTTTCTCCACCTTTGAAAAAGCTTTTCTGAAAAAGCTTTTCTGACCCCAGGTCAGACACCATATCCAGAGTCATCTCTGCCCTTAACCATTCAGCAACACAGAAAGGAAAATGTTCCTTAAAAAAATGTTCATCGCCCCCAACGAGCTGGTGTGTTTGCGTTGCCAAGCAACCACGCTGCATCTGTGCAACTCCAAGGCCCATGGGTCAGAACCCAATGACAACAGAAAAGTTTGAGACTCCAATCAGGAATATGGCACATAAATACTGATAAGAAAAAAGACAGAAGAGCCAGATGTTTTTCAAAACCTCAAGAAAATGCAGGTAATTTTAACCTTGCAAAGACCAGGTTATTCAATTTGCAGGTTAAGCAGATATTTTGCAACTGTTGTAGAAACACTTAAAAAAGTGAAGAGTTGGGTCTTGGACATCACTGGCTTATTCCAGAGGGAAGCTGCACTGATTTTCTCTAGTAACAGTGGATCTTTTAATTTTTTTTCCCAAATTAGTGCATTTTCTTCATGTTTCTTCTTGGCAAATGTTTTAGATAGGGCCATTCTGTCCTAGAATATAAATTATTTCTGATGACAGACAGCACTGACTTCTGTACCTTATACTATTATACCTCTTCTTCGCACCCTTCTTGGGTGACACTTGTGTTTGTCTGAGCCCTGCTTCTGCTTTGCCATTCACCAGAAAAGAAGCAGCAGACAGGAGAAATGCCATTGTCCGGAGGAAGGCTACAGCAAGGAGGGAACACATGGCAGGAACTGGGTGTTATTTCAATAACCGGTTTAAGTAGCTCATCTCTAGAACAGCCCTAGAGGGAGTTAAATGGAAGTAGAGACTGCATCGGGAAATCAGTGTAAGCGCAGGGAATTTATAAGATAATAACTAAGTACAAGAAGATTAGGAAGTCATATAATTTAAGAGAAGAGGGAGAGAGGGGAAAGCAGAGTAAAGCATTTGTGCACTAAAGCTCCCAAGGTTTGCTTACCACCCTTGTAAGCAACTCACTGAACTTCACCAAGTAAAGGAATCACAGCAGCTTATTAGGCAGATATTGTGCTTTTATCCCAGTGTCTTACTAGTAAGATGAAAGTAGGTGAGGGACAGAGTGGTCAGATAGCACAGCAACATCTCTGTCAGCAGCAGAGCAGGATTAACCAGAGGGGTGAGGACTTGTAACAGAGATCAGAGTGCAACTGGTAAAGCATTTGCTGTGAGTGCAGCACATAAGCTATGTGAAAGCCAGCAAAGTGGTTCAAAGAAAGATGCAGCCATTACTCACAGATCTTTGAAATAACAAAATGAGAGAACAAGATAAAAATAACACAGGCCAGGGAGGAGGCAGAGAGAGTTTTTGAGGAGGTGATGACCAGTATGGGGAAAACAGTATTAGCCACAGGGTCAATGAGAAAGATGTTGCTTTTCATTTTGCAAATCATATGTGCAATCTGTTATCGAGAAACATAGTAAAGCTTTTAAATAGTCTGTTTGCAAGTTCAAGCGTGATCAAACATAACTTGTGGTAAAACTCTAAGTTACTGAAAAGGAGATTTGAAATAATCATGTAAGCACAAGAAAGCTATTAAGCACTTTGTAGCTCTGGCAAAGAGGGCAATAAGGGCACATCCAGTTTAGATTACAAGCAGTGAGAATCATCATATTTTAGACTGCATTATACATTGCCTGTGGAGTGATTTATTTCATTGAGAGACTGTAGCAAGTAAGATTGTAGCAAAACAGGGCATCACTCTCCAGACAATGCTGCTGTCCCTCTGTGTGATACACTGTGTGTGCGCTTTTCTTATGCTTTCTCATCAATAACTTCTTCTGTAATTAACCAAAACTAGTGTTTTGAGCATGTGCTCAAAGTAGACAGCTTCAAAGGCAAAAGGATTTGCTTTGGTCAGAGGTCCCTAAGCAGCGATCTCTCCACTGAAGTGAAAGCACACAGCAGCTGAGAGGCAGCAGCTAGAAGATATGTCATGGTTGTTCCCCCATTCCCTAATTTCCAAGCACTTGACTTTAACAGTTAAAGTCTATACAAACAGGCATAGGTCATGCATTACAGTTTTTGGCTTTGGGACCCTGTTTACCTCAGTTGTGACCTTTCACCTCACCCTCCTTCAAATTCTCCTGCCTCCTCCCCAGGCAGCAGACAGGGAGAGTGGTCCTGCACACCATGTCATGCTTGGCAAGGCTCTTCCTGGGAGGGAAGAGCTCAAAAGGGCTTTGCTCTCCTGTAGGATTTCAGTAGATGGTTGACTGGAGAGCACCTGATTTTAGCTGCTTTTTCTCTGTCCCTGGCACACATGTTCCCTCTTGGTTGTTGCTGAAGGATAACCTCCAGTTTGCTGGAGGTGCACTTGGTGTTCTGTAGGACCTTTGAATCATGGAATCGTTTTGATTGGAAAAAACCTTTAAGATCATCAAGCCCAACCATTAACCTAGCACACTGCCAAGACCACCACTAAACTATGTCCCTCAGCACCACATCCACAGGTCTTTTAAATGCCCCTAGGCATGGTGACTCAGCCACTTCCCTGGGCAGTCTGTTCCAGTGTCTGACAACCCTTTCAGTGAAGAAATTGTCCCTAATATCCAATCGAATCTCTCCCAGCACAACTTGAGACCATTTCCTCTTGTTCTATCAATTGTTACTTAGAAGAAGGAATTGACACCCACCTTGCTACAAGAGCTGTCAGGTAATGTAGTTTGGAAAATCATTGTTCTGTGGAGGCTAAATATCTCCCATGAGGTAGAAAAATCAGAAAGTCCTCCCATCTATACTCAGCCTGCCTGAAAAGGTATGCCATGTTTCCCATGGGGATTTCATATAGCCACTTCATTTCCTGGAGACACTGCCCAGTGGTAAAGTTGCATTTTTTAAAATGCTCATTGTTATTTGGAGACCAGGCATTACTGTGAGGGAAATGAACATCACCAGGGTACCAGGACATTACCTGTTGTTGCAAATAAAGCTCAGATAAATTATTTGTGTCCCTGAAGCCTCTCCTCAGCTAACGAACAGTCACTCTGATCTCACTGTTAGCAGCTGGCTGCATGGCATTACAACTACAGAGGTGCAGCAGAAGCCACTCATGCAACTTGTTCCTCCTTCACAGACACATCACTTGCCCATGCCACCTGGGTGCCCCAAGGCACAGCTCTCCCATTCCACGGCAGCAAAATGCCCAACAAGAGCCCCTTCAATGTGAGGCTGTGGCAGAAAGCCTTGAGCATCTGCCTGCCCTCCCTCTGCCACACCAAATAGCACAGAAAAACTCAAGGTGGGAAAATTCACAGACACTGCCCTGGTACAAAAGCCCATCTGCTCTCTAAAGAGCCCCACTGGAAATTTCAGACTATTGAATGGATTTTTTATACTGGTTGGACAAATATTGGACCTGGAGAATGTAAAATACAGCATGGCTGTTGTGGCACATGCAGCAGCACATCAAGTCCAAAGTCAAGCTTACTTATGAGATTTCCTTTTGTATCTCCATTTCTGTTAGAAATTGCAGGAAGCAGAGACTGTAGATAGCTGTAGGGACCAAGGTCAGCACCAAGAAAATAGACATCAAATATTCAAAATAGTGTGATTACAGAATGTGCTGACTTGAGAAAGAAATTTCTGCTTTAAGAGGATATTAGAAGCAACTCAAAGGCTTTCTTTTTCACCTTTAATGCTCCACACATGCAGCCTTTCTTGACATTTTCCTACAGTCTGATTTTCCCTGGAGAGCTGGCTTAGTTTGCTAGGAGCAATAGGTCAGACCTGCTAATGTATGCTGGGATAGCAGGGCTTCTGCACTTCCCCCTAGGAGCCAGAAGGTCTAGGAGTATAGGAGAGTATAGGAGAGTACAAAACTATAGGAGAAACTCTCCATTCATTTACAGGGAAGCAGCTCTTAAGCAAAGCTAGGCAATCTTGCAAAATATTTAGCCTGAATATTACCTCAAATGTTCAAATTATTTACCTCCAAAATACTGTCTCTTTTATGTGCTCCTCTTCTGCAAATATTCATAAAACAGGTTTTGTGGCATAGCTATTTACAGGAAGAGAATATCAATATAACATGCATGAATATTCACAGAGTGATAAAATTTTACATTTACAAGCACCAGTATGCACACCAATACATTCATTAAGCCACGTGGAAAAATACTTCCACATGACTTATCCAGTCAATTGCAAACAGCTATAGCATCTCAAGTACTGCATGTTTATAAGGTACTATAAATGAGCAGTCCAAAGAGACAAATCCATTAACATTTGTAGAATGCACTGACTAATGTTTAATTTTAATGAAATGGGACTGTGAAGTTATTTTTATTAATGATGTTTTTTTTAACCAGGATGCTTCTGCAAATGCTCTAGCAGTAGAGAGAACCTCTATCCCACAAGTAGGGAAACTGGCTATAGTCACAGAATAAATTGCTATGTAATATTATTACTCTCTGTATTTTTATTTTCACTTTGTAATAGCACCTATATCAAACCTTTTCCAACTGTTAAGAACTTTTCCTGAATTCCAGAAGACATAGGCCTTATAAATCTCATATAATATCTGAAACCTCTGGTGTATTTTTATATGAAAGGGGGAAGGGGTTTAAACTAGTGTGGTCACCTTAATAACTACAGGTTTTTTACATACTAAAACATCAAAGGTACACATACAATGAGGCAAGAAACAAATGTTTTTAGCATCTTATTTTTGTAATGTACATTTCCTTGAAGCAGGATGTACAAGCAGCACTCCTTAAGCACAAAAAGGGGCTCAGTCCTGCAGAGTGCTAAACAACACTGTAATGGGTAAAGAGATTATGAGACAATTTTATATACAACTCTATTATCATCCCTTTATTCCTTGATGCCAGCTTAATTCTCATCTGAATTGCATGTAAAAGCCCTAGCTGATAAGGACTTTCAGGGAAGTGTTGCAGAGGTAAAGCTCTGAGCTTTTGCATGTAAAAGACCATGTTATTAGATGAAAAGTTTTCAGTCAGTTTTTGAAGGAAATTATGACATAGGTTCATTTAAAGTAAAACATGTAAAACATACAGTAAACAAAGAGAGACGGTGAATATGCTTTGAAGATAATAAATAGTATCTGCAACACTGACAATAAGGTATTTTAAAAAGCTCTAAAATACTAAAACTGTTCATTTGCAAAGTCTTCAAAATGCACCTAATATAAACACTTACTGACAGTTCATAGCCAGTTCTCCCTTAACCAAAACAAAACCTAATTTTACATGGAAAGTGTTAGGATTTCCCTCCCTGCACATCTTTTCTCTATTAGTTTTCTTGTTCCTCTTCCCTAAACAGTTGTTCCCTGTCCCTAGTCCTCTCAGAGGAAGCTTTGTGCAGGAGCCCTGCTCCCCTGGCAATCAAAGCACATGCTCCTTTGACTTCCATATTTTTTACTTCTATTAATGCCTCAGAGCCTCCCGTTTCATGTTAGCACAACATTTTCTGCACAGCCTTCCTTCCCAATTTTGGAGTGAAATTGGAACTCAGTATCTGAAGATGCAACCCTTATGTGGCCCCACAGGTCATCCACCGAGAACAGCAGATTTCTTCCTTGGTTTTTGCACATTCTAAGTGAACAATTTCTGTATCATGTTGCTAGAGCATAGTACTTAATCTCATTAATTTAGCTTTTGTCCATTTTGTTGGGAAGACAAGGAAGAGAGGCAGGAATTTTCTATCAGCTCATCCAGTAGAAAAGTTACAGCACCATTTTACTTGTAGGTAGTTATTTTTTTTACTCAATGGACAACCAGTATGCTTTTTCTCTTCTTCATCAGAACACCTCTCAGTCCCACCATGTTTAATCATCACAGTCATATGTTTAATTTTGGGATAGCTTGATAACTTCTAGAGAGCACAGATAACAGGTAGGTAAGATGCCTAACCATGTTACAAATTCCTCTAAGTTCAATTTAACAAACACAGAATTCCTAGCATTCAAGTCTGTCAAATAAATACAGATGTCCATCTGATCTTGTCCTCTTTTAGATTATTTTTCACTGTTTGTTCAGCTCAGGGACCAGAGCAGTACATGCCTCAAGTCACAAATTGTAAAAGCATGGGACAAAGCCAAGCTGGTATTACCTCCAGAGCTCAAGGAAACATATAATTCTATCCCACCTGCATCCAGACACTGTTTCAGGAATAATATGTCACACTGAGAATACTTCAAGTTTAATCTAGCTTCTGGGTTCTGAAAGACCACAGTTCTCTCATTGGTAAGGTCCCTGAGATGACTAAAACAGTTACTTCATCAACATTTGCTTTGCCAAAGTTTTACATGTCTCTTAATTTATTTACAAGCCTCTGAAAAGTGTCTATAACCTTAAACACTTTTACTCTCTAGAGAATGGTCAAATAAATTTTAATTGTAATTTTAATTGTAAGAGTGCCTAGCTCCCCATAACAAATAAAGGATCTCACAGTGCTGCCTGGCTTTGTACCTCACATGACAGTGACACAGGGGCCTTGTGATGCACAGACACCTTTCACAGCCAGCTGTTCCCTATATTTCAACCTCGTCCCTTGTGATGTGGCAACTGTATATAAGCTATCCTATGTTTACTTCTTGTACAGGATTGATTTTTGGAGAACTGAGGTTTGAAATCTCCCTATCAGCTCTGTTTTCTGCTCTGGGTACGGCTTGTCACACAAAGCCTCTGCTTTTATACAGGTCTTTGCCTACCAGGACAGAATGGGATCCACAGTGTGATCCTCTGAAGGATTACTAGCCTTTTTAACCATGATAACCCTATTGCTGTGAAGTTTTATAAAATTTTCATCACAGCTTTGGAGCCTCCTGGTCAATTCTTTAAAGTCCCTGATACACAGGTAATATTTCTTGGGAGTCCAGCTACAAGGTTTGCCAGAATAGACTGAAACTTGTTTGTGCACAAGGAAGAAAAGTGTATTGTTTTCTTTCCTCCTAAGGTCTGAAATGAGGAAAACAATAGATTACACAATTAAAGAACACATTGCAGTTTCAGACACAAGCAGTCTATTTCTCTCTTGCTATTTCTTTCTTACAGTATTCCCATTTTTCCTTACTTCTGTGAAAGAAACAGTGTTATTATGTGAGACATGCAGAATTTTCTTTACAGGATACAAAAAGCCTCTTTGGGTTTTTAACTTTTGTCAACTTTCTACTCTCCCCTGAAGGCTAACTGACCTTCCTTCTTTCTTCCATCAGTGTTTCAGAGAAGCAATTTCAGCCAGGTCTGTCCAGACTGCAATCCTCTATGTCTTTGCATACTCAGTGACATACACTCTTTTGGTCTATACTTATTGACACACAAATTGCCAGATAACTCCTGCTCCAAAACAGTCTCTCAGAATATGAAAGGTCATGTTAGCATTATTCTTTCTCCGTGCCAGAAAGCAGGAAATGTTTCTGCAAAACTTAAGGAGACTCACCAATAACATGATGGATAAACTATTAGCATTGAAAGCTGTGACAACTGTTGCTCCACGTACATTTATTCTTGGTATTGATGGAGTGGATGTCAAAAAGTTATCATGTAACCTCAGGCAAATTTCATTGTAGACTGTGACTATTATATCAGCTTCATATCTGCAGTGACAACTCTTTCAAAAGCCACTGGAGAGCCTGTACTTTACCTCTGCACACGTCATGGTTTAACTCAAGTTTGGTAATTAAACGAGAGACAATGCTCTTGATCTCCTCCCACTCGCACACAGATAGAGAAAGGAGAAAGATATTAAGGAGAGAGGTTTCTGGGTTGAAAACTAAACTAAAGAGCTTTAATTAAATACTAGTACTAAAAAAAAAAAAATGTACAAATATATACAAGTATGTGCAGGAATGTGCAAAACACCTATTTCCTCCCCCCACCCCCAGCAGCCCCCCCAGCACTCTCCTGAGCTGTAAGCAGTTCATAAAAGTCCTGGAGTGCAGCTGGAGATAGTGACAGGAGCTGAGAGCAGAGTTATGAGGGTCAGGAATACAGAAGCCTAGAGATCAAAGGAGGTGGATAGACAGAGTCCTCCCTGGACACAGGCCATGAGCGGAAGAAGAAGCAAAAAGAAGGGCTCGACTTCTGTGATCCCTGAATTTATACCAAGTGCCAAGCATATATGGAATGGAATAATCTCTTTGGCCAATTTTGTTGTCTGTCTAGCCTGTTCCTCCTTATGGGAAGGTTGTAGATATGACCCTTCTGCTCCTTTAGTGTCCGAAGCAGCAGATTTAACAAGCAGAGCAAAGTGTCCTTGGTCCCTCAGCAGTAACTATAAATATTTGCGAATTATCAGTCCACTGGCTGGAAAATGTTGCTAGTTTCAGCAAGTGTGCTGCTTAAAAGAGAATTCACTGAAGAAAAAAAAAAATAACTGAGAAGAAAATTGGCTTCATCGTGGCTCAAATCAGGACAACACGCTTAGTGACTGTGATGAGGCTTAATATATATGGATGTTCCCTTCCTGCTAACTTCTCAATTAACCACTAAAATTAAGCTAAATGTGGTAAAAAAAAAAATTAATAATGTACTATATATATATTTATTTGCAGTTTTCCCTTCTCATTCAACAATACTGTCCTTCCACTAACAAAGTTTTCTTAGTTGTGATTTCTTAACAGAGTAAATATGTAGATTAGAGACATTCGTGTCAACATCCCAGTCCTGTAATATCTTTATCTTGACAAAACCCATGTGAGGTAAGGAAATGCCTTCTATATCCCTGACAGATGCAGAACTGAGACGCAGAGAGACTAAACACTTTTTCTCAGGTTACAAGGGATGTCTGTGGCAGAGTGGGGCACAGATCCCTAGATTAATGCCTTTACCAGTGAAATACCTTTCCTTTCTCACAGCTGGTTATTCAAGTAGATAATGAATCCTTGTTTACTTCTACGAACATGTTGATGATGTAAAAGATTTTGCATTTTCACTCACACTGCCAAAAACCAGCAGAGACTAAGGTTTCAAGCTGCGGTACCTCAGGACAACAAGCTCAGAAATGCAGCAAGCACCATTATAAGAGCTAGGACATGGTCATGGCATGCCTATCAGCTTTTTTCCAGAGAAGGCACTAAAAAGGGTATTTTTATAACATGACAGGTCAACAACAAGGTATTTTGCCCTGGGACACCTACAGAATCCAAGATTTAGCTAAATTCAATTCTTAATTAAAAATAAGGGAAAATATCGATAGGCATACTGTGGAAAACACACTGAAATCTGTCATTTCTGTTGCAGTTGACATCTGTTGTTACAGTTCCCTGACATGTTATATATTGGCAAAAAGTAACACTTGCGCTCTTCTGTGGCATGAGCTGAAAAGGAGGAAATTGATGGATTTTGTATTTTTATTTTTTATTTTTATTTAGGATCTTTGTGATTTCCAGTCTGTCATACCGTTGCCCACAGGAGCTTCATTCTATTTTTGGTGAGAGACAAAGACCAACTCTAGATTAGTAGCATTAGTTGTTTAAACCTCATGAACACAAGTGAAAAATGTGCATGTGAGCAAACAATGTGCACTTGCAGCCCAGAAGACCAATTGCATCCTGGGCTGCATCAAAAGAAGTGTGACCAGCAGGTCGAGGGAGGTGATTCTGCCCCTCTGCTCTCTCCGCCTGGAGTACTCTGTCCAGCTCTGGAGTCCTCAACACAAGAGGGACATGGACCTGTTTGAACCAGTCCAGTGAAGGGCCACAAAAATGGTCAAAGAGCTGGACCACCTCTCCTATGAAGACAGGCTGAGAGAGCAGGCGTTGTTCAGCCTGGAGAGGAGAAGGCTCCAGGGAGACCATACAGAGGTCTTTCAGCACCTGAAGGGGGCCTACAGAAAAGTTGGGGAGGGACTGTTTACAAGGGTGTGTAGCGATAGGACAAGAGGCAATGGTCTTAAATTAGAACAGGGTAGATTTAGATTAGACTTTAGGAAGTTCTTTACAATGAAGGTGGTGAAGCACTGAAGCAGGTTGCCCAGAGATGCGGTGGAGGCCCCATTCCTGGAAACATTCAAGGTCAGGCTCAAGCAGGCTCTGAGCAACCTGATCTAGTCAGAAGGGTTCCTGTGCATTGAAAGGGGGCTGGACTAGATGACTTTTAAGTGCCCCTTCCAACCCTATAATTCTGTGATTCTATACTGTGTAACATTGTGGTTTCTACTGAATCTTGCTAAACAAGCAACTCTTACAATAATTTTCTTAAATTAAAGGATTTTTTCAACAGTTCTTCAATAGTTCTAAGTCTGCTAGGGGAAATGGGATTTCATAAACCCTACCTTCCTTCTAATGATATGGGCAAAATTTTTAAAAAGAAAATCTGAATTCTATGCATTTTAAGTAGGAAAACACTACATTTGTGAAATTCAACTTTTGCACTTGCCAATGGACATTCAAAATAATCTTTATTGGATTTATAAAATACTATTGATGTTGCAAAACCAACCCTCTTAAACTCTCGTTGACTTCAGTGGAAGTGTGAGCACTTAGCCCAGACCAGGAAAGGGACTTAAAAATCTCATTATAATCAAATGGTGGTATAAGTTCAGTGAAGGTTTCCCTGTGAATGGTACTACTCACTTGAGTTCATGGTTAGGGAGATGGTGAAGGCAACGGTCCAAGGCTGACATTTAATAATGAGCTGCAATTCACAGGTGAAGGAAGACCACCCATGTAGGCAATCTGTTGCTCAAAATGTTCTGTTTACCTTTGGTGGCTGGGATGCTTTTATTTCCATCTCGGTTTGAAACAGGGTCATCTTCTGTTCCCACTGTAATAGGTGCTTTGTCCTGTTACAGTTACAAAGATCTCTCTTTTTCTATGTGTTTTTGCTGTTCAGTGATTTTGCTCCCACTTTGCTCATGATAATCTTCAATAATGGCAACTACTCAGAGCTGTTTTCTTTTAAAAAGCATTGCTCCAAATTATAAAACAAGGATATGTCCATGGGCAGCTGAGGGTAAGTCAATCTGTAAGCACAGCTATTCTGGAGGCAAACATCATGAATAAGCTGAGAAGGCTGAAATATTTCTGATACCAACACAATCGGTAACACCTCAAAAAGAAAAAAAGGAAACATTTTGCACACTCTATTTTGGGAATTCTCTCGTTTCCCTTTCCCTTCTTCCATGCTCACACAAGTTGTATTTTTAAATCTGCAGGCACAGTAGTGTAATTTTCATGATAATCAGTGACTGTGAAATGGCAATTTACATCACACTAGTATTTTGTAGAAAGCCAACTCAGTTCTTTTTAAGGAACTTGCTCCATTAGCAAGCTCATATTTAATATCCTCCCTGCCTATACTCACTGGTGTATTTAAGATCTAATGCAATTTCTTTGGCATTGCAACCTATGAAAAGTTGATTCTTTTACAACCACCATTTATATTCAAAAGCATATTGGTGCTAAAGAAAGAATGGTATACTCTATCACAAGTGCTTCCTGAAACATGAACATTAATACTATTTATATTTGGAGGGTTGTTTTGCTATTGTTGCCAGTACCACTCTCTCTCTTTCCAGGCACATTAGCCTTGCTCTGTGGACACACACAAGAAATTAATGACAATATCCCAACAGATTTGGCAGTTTTGCTCTCCAGAAGAGGTCAATCTTTGCTGAAGCTCTCAACATATTTTCCTCCAGTGATGTTTGATAAGATAGTCATGGTTGGTTCAAAGCATGTCATCTGTGCTTCCAGCAGTGCTACCTTCAGCAGCCTCTTGGGAGCGCACACAGCTCCCAAGGAGTAGATAAGGAATTGGAGCTCCCATTTTCAGTGCTCTTTGCTGCACCTGATCAATGTATCTGACATAACCTGAGATGGGCAGCTGAAATAACACCACTTCAAGTTATGAACCAGCACCACTAGTGTTGGAATAAGAACACTCCATCATTTTGGCTAGCCTGAATTAATAAATTACAGAGGTCATACAGGCACTAATTTTCTAATGCAAACAGCATGGTTACAGACTATCTTAAATGCTTTCTTTTACAGCAAAGTTATGTGCAAAGATTCAACAAGAGTTGTGTCTTCTGCGATAATTTTGTCTCCTCTGCTCTTTACAATTTCATGATAAAGCCCAATAAAATAGACACATTTCTCTGCTACGGCCTTGAAAAGAAAAAGGATTCTAAACTCTTGGGTCTGGGAAGGGACAAGCTGTCAACTGTCCACCAGATCGTTTTCGTGCTGGGACATCTCTCCACCAGGACATCTGTCTGCCAGAACATCTCTATCCTGAGACATCTCTGCACCAGGACACCGGCACAGCCCTGTGTCATATGCCAATCTGCAGAGAGTTGTCCTGGTGGAGAGCTGTCCCACAGGGAGTTTGCTGTGGAGAATCATCCCACGGAGAGTTGGCAGAGGAGAGTTGTTCTAGACCCCTTGAGTCAGCCCTGTGTAGTCCAGCCTAACCATTGAAGGCCATTACCATGGATATTTGATCCCCAGCAATTGTGGACACAGAAGAAATGCCTTTGAGTAATGATGATAAAAAATTACTTCCGTGAAGATTTATTTGATGTAGGAGTATGGTGCTCTGCTGCTGAGATAAAAGTAAGATGATCAGCTGGGAAAAATGTGTGTGAAAAATGTATGAAGGGCTTACATTAAATTAGTGAACTACACCAAAGTGGAGAAGCAACAAAGGAAACAGTGCTTTCGGACACCATCAAAGTCAGTAGGGAGCCTCTGAATCAAGGCCAAAAGGACAGATATCACTGTTGCCTTCAGCATTCACCCTGCCATCAAAGGAAGACACCCTATGGTTCACTTTTAAGGGAAACCTACTGCAATGATGAGCATTTTGTCTCTCTTCTTTTGTTCCTTTAAAGTAATATTTAAAATAGCATTTACTGTAAAGGATGGAGCTAGAAGTCCTGAGTGACACTTCTGAACAGGATTGTCAATTGTAAATGGTGGACCTAATTCTCATTTACACTAATGGTCTAGCAATAGAAAGGGGCCATCACTTTGGTTTAATGTAGATTTGCAATCACTTTCATCCTCTGCTTTCAACAGAGGGAAGATCCTTGGAGTGAAAGGTAGGAGTCCTGATATGGTTTAGGTCTGCATGCTACAATGAGTGTTTTTTTGGATTGCCACTGACATGCAGAAAAAAAACAAGTATAATAAAAAATTTAAAACATATGTGTCTCAATTTCCATACATGCACACAAGAAAACAAAACAAGCCTTGAAAATAAGGGACATTAACTTGCAAAAGTTAAATTAAACATTACAAGTTCAGTTTCTTTTTTTGGGGGGAAAAGAAAGCAAAAAAATAGCACTGGAATAAATGGTTTACGATTTTTCTGCTGTAAACACAAAACCTTGAGTTTTAGGAATAAATGGGCAAAAGGAACACTGGAAGGGGGGGTGTGAACACTTGTGTAGAATGATTCAAATCACTCAGTTTTCATTAAGAAAATAAAACGCAGAATGTTTGAGCAGCATGCCTCTGTAGCTTCCTCTGTCTAGAGCAGCTCCTCAGTTTTCAACCCAGAATAGAGCCCTCTCTTCCCAGCTTGCCAGCAATCCTTAGGCATTGCCACCGACCACTTTTGTTACTGTTTGAATAGCAATTCCTTATAACCAAGAAGCTATGAAAGACGTACCATGGACCACCATTACGAGACTATGCACCACATCATTTCCTTCCCTTTCCACTGTCTGCATGGTGTAGATGAAGTTTATAGTTAGAGCTTGCTGTTTCACAATATACTGCCTGAAATGAATTCAAGGTTTGGCACTTTTCACGTGTTAGGCAGATATATTTCCCCTGTTACTACATTCTTCACCACACATTAGGTGTTAGAATGCACAACACATTGCAGGCGACATGGGTGTTGTTTCTACAAAAATAAAAACTGTGAAGTTGAGATTTTTTAATGATTTATAATAAAGCATATTTTTGGATCATACAGATAATCTATGCAGCTCTTAAAAATAAAAAAGCAACAAGTTCTGCCTTCTTTTTCTACTTATGATGTAAGGATTGAAAATTCTCAAAGCATATGGTGAGAATCAGAATTATCCCTTCTCCACCTACTACTCACAATTTCTTGCCTACTGACTTCAGCACCTAATCTATAGTGCTAAAACCAATTAGTGACACATCAAAGGTTTGTGCGGTTGTAAATTTTGGACCACTACAGAACATTAGCACATGATCTCCTCATTACCAGCATAGATATATGTGATCTTTGATCCATGTGATAAAAGATACTTTCAAAATATGTTTTCTCTGGCAACCTGGCAGTCTCCTAATTGAGGAAAAAAGCTAATTATATAGTTCTTTGCAAGGCTCGAATCTGCTGTAATAAAGATTGTACACAAAAACTAAGTTGTAAATGAGAAGGGCTAATTTAACTTTTTTCTTTTTCTTTTTCTTTTCTGAAATTTCTGCATTCTAAAGATGCAGAAAGTTATTTCTCACAAATCATATGCTCTAGTGGATGGTTTGAGGTTTCAAGGAGTTTGCTGGTTTAATATTCTGAACAAAACTTCAATCGTCTCACAGATACACATAACTTTTGCAGCAGAGCAGCCCCACCAAAGCCAAAGAAACTAAATCATGCCAGCTAAAATTAAGTACCAAAGCAAAAATTTGTACATGCCATGTTCTCCTGTTGACTGGTTCCCAGTATGCCTCTTATTTCCATGAAGTATGTGGACCTAAAGCAAATGTTGAAATTGATTGTGAAGCAGCACATTGTATGCTTTACTGTTGAGACTACTTGATAGCCTGTTCCTTTTCTCCTGCCATTCCCCGTCCCTCCACAAAGTCCTTGCATAGTCAGATATAAAAATAACAAATGGAACAGTGCCATTTGGTATTAGATCACCAGGAACACTTATTTATAGTCCTTTTCTTCCCCCGAGAGGTATTTTTCCATCCTTTGGAACCTGTGCACAAGTCTAGCAGATATCAGCCTGCACTACCTTCAGTGGTGCATCAGGAGAGAAATAAAAATTGCTTGATGCTGACAGTGAAATATGATGGACTAGACATGTTTAGTGTGAGTTCTGGCAACCACACTCCAAAGTGGACTGGGAGGGAGGGGAAGGCTGCACGCTCCAACCTCTGTTTCTTCCCTCTGTTTCCCAGGGGTAAGAAATGGGATCTGCCTCAGGACAGAAAAAAGAAAGTGAAGTGAGAGGAGAGGTGAGAAGGAAGAGTACAAGAGGGAGAGAGAGAAAGAAGGAGTGAAGGAGGGACTGAGGAAAGGGAGTGAGGTAGGAAAGAGAGGGAGGAAGAGAGTGAGGGAGGGTGTCCTTCTTCCTCCTGTCCATGAAATCTCAGATCTAGCCACTTAGACTGACCACTGAGACATTTAATTTCACAGAATCACAAAATACCCTGGCATTTCCAGGGTGAGTAAAATGAATATCTAATCAGCAATGATTCAGAGAAGGAAGTAGAAGCCCTTTGCTACCAACTGTAATGCTTTACTACAAGAATTACAGAAATCTGCTGGAGATTTTTTCAGCCTTGAGAAAATTTCTCTAATAAAAATTTACAGGAGATTTCTCCCACACTGTAGTTTATTTGGGATGGAGGGTGGATCTTCACTTTTTTAAATGCTTATTTCACTGATGAAGAAACAATACCAGTTGGGAGGGGGGAACTACTCAAGCTATTTCTTAACTTGTGTTCACACCAGGTTAATTCTCTTTTTCAGTTTTTGAACTATAATTGTACTCTTGAAAGTAGCATTTGGGACACCATCCCCAAAGTTGGGCTATTCCACAACTCCTTTTCCTAACTGCATCTTCCACACTTACCCAGATTAGCAACACAGGATGTCTTCCACATTGCCTAATTTATCTACTAGGGTTTTTCATATCTCAATGATGTCCAGAAAATAGATTCCCTGACATAATCACCCTTTGAATATCGCTGGTGTATGCTGTTAAAGACAGTAGGTAAATCAATATTAGTATCCTTTTTCTGGATTGCTCCTCCACATTTATGGAAACCCTCTAATATGACTTCTGAAATATCTACATTAAAATACAGTTAAATAATCTAATCTCTTTCTGATCTCTCTGCTGAATGGCATAGAATCTAATTCAAAAAACTTATTTCTGTGGTTCAGAGGCAGACACACATACTTTTATATTCCTCCTCCCTTTTCAAGACACCCACTTTCTCTAAATTTCATTTTCTCTCCATGCAAGAAAATATGAAATAACATTGATTTATTTTTATTTAATTAATTTTTTTTCCTAGTGTGCCTATATGACGTGACAGTGAATAACATCATATGCCAAGAAAACGATTGCATAGCACCTCTGTATTGATTCCTCTAGTTATTTCTCTTAAATCAAAAGTTGTGTGCTTGAATGTGACTAGCAAACCAAAGTAGTTTATGCACCTGTTTTACCTTTCACTTCAGTGTAGGTTTCTTCACCTCTGACTTTCAGATACCTTTCTGTTTAGCAGGGCCTCCCCATCCCAGCCAGCCTATTTTTTTTTATTTACAACTCTGAATAGGCAAGGAGGCAAGAAAGCCTGCTACTGTCAGCTGGGATTTTCAAAGTGATGATGAAAGGCAGTGGCAGATCAGGATGCTCAGATACCTCAGCTATTCCCTTAGTCATTACTCTCCACTGCCCAGAACCACTTTCTGCTTCTGACTCATGGGCCATTGTTGCAGCTTGCCTGGGAACATTTTGGGAAGAGTAGACACAATAGAGCAGATGGTACTTATGCTGAAAAATATTATTTAACTTCATTACGGCAAATAGTTCAGTAGAAGTATGTTGTTATCGATGAATTCCTTGCTGTCAAAACAAACAAAAAAGTGGGATCTTAGAGTAACAAAGTTACTTATAAATTGAAATATTTCTGTTTTCAAACCATTTGTTTCACATGTTCAGTTTCTGGATACTCAGTCTTGTAAGAGGAGAAGGAGGGAAAAAATCCAATTACACGAACCACTCATGACCACTGTAAAGAGGCAACATTTAATCAAATAACAAAGTTAAACAGAGCACAGCTTTACTGAAGTTCATTCTAAAGTTATAGCTTGCAAACTTAAAAAGTATCCAAACTAGCTTTGTGTCCTCACTTGAGAAACTGAAATAAAACTGTAATATATATATACACACATTGTATACCTCCATATTTACGCATATATTCCCTCCTCCTCTGAAAATTGTCCCTTTGTATTTTAATTGGTTTTTATATTATTAAAATGCTCTTCAAGTAGACCTTATACATTGATTTGGCTGTTTTAATGACAGAAATGTTGCAGGTAGACTTTATCTAAAAATTAGTTTTCATTAAATTAATGGGAAAAAAAGACAAAATATATTAAAAAAAAAAAAACCAACAAATCTGAAAGCTGGGTAGTTATAAGTAAATTATAGCTCTGAACCTAATGGGAAAAAAAGCAACAGAACAAACAAACAAAACCCCCACAAACAAACAAAAACAAACTAAGAAAAAAAGCAGACAAAAACAAACTAACAAACAAAACCTGGATTTTGGTTACACTGAAAGGAGATTAACTGCTGTGCAAAAGCTGAGAAATAAATGAGGCACACTTATTATTTCAGAAAACAATGCATTCTGTTAATTTTCATACAGAATATCATAAACCACTTTATAAAAAAACTACAACCTTCTTTCTGCTCTGCCATATTTCCATCAGAGGAACCAGCCCCTTTTTAAGGCTTTTCTTAATTTTTTTCAACCTCTGTGTGGCTGAGCCTATTTAAAGTCAATCACTTCCACAGGAAAAACCTGACAATGGCTCTTGTTTTTCTCAGCTAGGGAGACTGTTTGACCTGGGAACTGGAGATCCCATCTGGAATACCCGCTGGGGTTTAATCTCCCCCCCCCATCTGCCCTCCGTGTGGTGCTGGCTCAGCCGGTACCATGGGGCAGATCCAGGCTCACACCAGTGCCACCTGGGGAGTGTGTCTGCAGGGGCATCAAAGAGAGCACACAGTCAGCCACACCCCCACGACTGGCATCTGAGCTCATTTGTTCTCATTCTCATCTTCTACAGATTAGACACCAGAGTAATTCCCTTGCCTCAGAGGAATTATTGCTGATTTTCCCTGGTGTAAGAGAGCCATCAGTCCCTGTGGCAAGAATAATTTATTATAAAGGACGTTTCAGCCCCTTTTCCCCCAGAAACACTTCTCAGCATTTCCAGGGTACCTTGAAAATCTGATGCAGCTGAGCTTTCCACCAGTAGATGTAAGCTTTACTTGACAGAACTTAACTAATTACAGACAGGGAAAAAAAGTTTTGTATGAATTTGCATCTTTCCCTGACCCCAAATTAGCAGTTATTTAAAATTCTTCAGTGAGTGGTTTCTGTAAACATATCAGCCTGTATCTTGCTCAAGAGAGAGTAGTTCTTTTATTATTATTTTTATTCACAATTTGTTATCCATGTCTGATCTTCTGAGTCACATGGTTGTCTTTCTGCCCAAGACTCTCTGATGTGCAGAGGGTTTTTCCAGCTCATCGAAGAAGTGTTACCACCCGTATTTATGTAAATAGGTGTTCACACACTTTTTGCACCATTCTTTCAATGAATATTTTTAGAGACAAAGTCATACATCTAAATGCCTACAAAAAACGACTAGGACAAGGTTACAAGAGTTGTTAATTAGGGGGAAAAAATAAGGTAAAAAGTTTGGAATGTATTGATTTACAAAAATTTACATGATTCCTTCAGAAATCAGAGGGCTGGGAGAATCCAAATGGCCCACTTTGGGTTAAAAACAACTCCTTGTCCATTGTCCTTTATCAGCTTGATGAGTGGCTACTGGGCAGCCCCTGTGGCACATTTTCAGGCTCCATGGCTGGTGAAAGTCATGACTCAGGGAGGCACAACAATCTCTGAAACAGCAACCTCCACCTTTCCCAGCCCTGGGCATTGCAGCAGCTGGGAAGGGGAAAACCCTTGCTTGGTTTGGTAGGAAATGCTGAAACTGAAAAGTGGGGGCAGAGGAAGCATCATCGCTGCAAGATGATGATACCGAAAGTTTTGAAGAAGGTTCCTCTGGAAATCACTTCCAACCTCAGCTGTATTCACAAGAGGTGTGCCGTCAAATACGAACTTAGTTAGCTTGTTTGCCTTAAATCGGACTCCTGCCTTGTTTCTTTAGCTGCTCTGGTGGTTTGATGATTCCTCTCAAGACCGGGCTCTGCTCACTCAGAACCACTAGAAGGCTTGGGTCTTGCTCCCAAAAAGTACTAAGAATCTGCAAATTGCCTCTTTTCTGTTTCACCTACACACAAACAAATAGAAAGTGTGACTATGAGGCATGTCTAGATTAACTTTGCTTTGTTTAAAGGTTTGCCTGAGTATTTTGTGCAGTACAATCCTCTGGGATAACAAGCATGGGAGACATATATCTTAATTCCATGGAGAGAGAGCTTTGAATTTTTGCAGACATTTCTCAGACAAGACCAATGCGCACAAATCTCTAATACCTGTGATCATTATTGGGATTTAGGGGATCGTAGAAGTGGAGATTTTGTGGGTTTATCCTTCCTGCTATATATAATAAGCTTAAGAAATCTTGCTCAATTGACTCACTTTTAGAGAGAAAAAAATCTGATTTAAAATAAAGACAGACCAGAGTCATAAACTCATTCTAATACTGCATAAGCACAGAACACAGAGACCATGAGTTCATCTTCCACAATTAAATTTGGTGTTAACATTATTAGACAGGTGTAACTGTGATTGTACATATCTTACACACTAATCATCTAAGCAGGTTAAGGGCTTCAGTCTAATTTTTTTTAACTACAAGGGTTCTTTTCCTGAAATATCTATACAGTAACACCAGTAGTGACCATTATCAATACAGATAAAGAAATACAAAAATATTTCAATTTCTTAATACATTTGCAAAGAGATTATTTTCTTATTTTGAAACATCACAGCAGAGCAGTTAAGGAGATAAGATAATACTGCTTAAGGTATTATTCCAATTCACAAGAAAAAAACTTAAGAATGAGCTCCAATAAAGAAAGAAAGTGCCAAAAGCAAGACTGGACAGTTCAGAGCTTAAATCTAAAAATGAAAGAAGCTAAAATCCATTTGTGATTTCCTTTTTGACCACAGCTTCTGTCAGGTATTTACAGCTGAGTTTCTCTCCACACTCAGACTCCCCAAGTTCTTGCAGCTTCAATTTTAACCCCTTTTTATCCCAAGCCCAGTTGGAATCCAGAAACCACCCAAGCTGCTCATCTTGGGTTCTACATTCAGTACTGGCATCTCATCGTTGATTCTCAGCAGACTAATTTGCCTTGACCACCATTTCCACTGCATGGAGTGACAAACTCTGCATTTCTCTGTCATAGACACTGCTACTCAGTTTATCAGTCCCTAACTCCTTGTCCCAAAGTCAACATGCTGAGCCCAAGAGAACTTTTCAATCCTTAGTTCTTTGCTGCTTTCTCAAATCCCCATATCTGTATGTCTTGTAACCTTTTTCTGTCTAAGTTCTTCAAACCAGCTAGTAACAAATTTTCTCTTAGAAAGCCTACAGTTGTGTTTCTTTCCTGCTTTTCCACCTCAGTTACGGGCATTCAACCCTGTCCTGCTGTGGTGGGCCTATTCTTGCCTTGAAGAGTCCTTGACCATGTGAAAGGAATAACCTCTTTCTTCTCAGTTGTGGTGCTAGTCCTTACCAGATGGAGCCTGCAAGTCAAAACTGAGTTGCACACTTTTTTTAGCTTGGTTGAAGGTGATCAGGTTTTTAATAGAATAGTGAAACTGTGCAAGAGTAACAAATCTCTTGCAATGAAAGCAAGGGAGGTCTACTGCTAGTGCTACTCAAAAGAAAATGCACAAGATTTTAATGAGGAAAAAGGTCCTCTTTTTGCCACCTTGTTTTCAGAAAGGCTAGTTTATCTGGCCTAATATTTCTGCTTAGATAAGCCAATTTAGTAAAAGAAAATTTGGACCATTTCTCCAGAGATGAGACATGCAAGAATATATATATATTTGTGTGTGTGTGTGGATGTACAACACTTCATTCAGTAATGAGTGCTTTTTGGACAATATTTCTGATGTTTGAGCTCTGTCTTGCCATTCCCTTTGTCTTTATTCTTCCATGGTATCATTTTTAATCTGCTGTTTTCTTCACCTTGTCTTCAAGCAGGTTCTTTCATGACACTGGTGAAAGTCTACCTGTCCTGCCAGGCATCCTCACTCTTAAATTGTCCCTCATCTTCCATCTTTCTGCTCACTGGAGGTTTGTACAGCTCCTGTGTTTGCCACCTCCCCTTTCTCAAAGGGCAAATGCTACCAAAATTTGGCCAGTGCATGTCAGGACTGAAGTGGTCCACCAGTGTTAGGAAGTTGGGTTGTAAACTCTTGAAGACAAGGACTGTACTTGTGTTTCTCATATATATTGAAATGACTTTACCAGTTACATAATGCTTAATAAAATGAACAGTGGTGTCAATACACCTTCCCTTTGCTTCCTTTTGTGTAAGATGGCACTACTTATATTACATTGCTAACACAGTTTACAGCATAATTTCTGTCTTTATTGCATTGAGTCTCATGACTTTTTCAGTACCATTCATATAAATGATGTTATAGAATCAGAAGAATAAACACTCTCCAGTTCCATGATGGGTGATACAGATTCCAGTCTTACTTATTTCAGTTTTTGCTGTAACAGGATTGTCATCTGGAGTGTAACACAGCTATAAGTTTGTTAACTTCTAATATGTATAGATTATGATCTCATGTAAGAACATAAAGATTATATGAGGTTTCAGAATAGATCACATATTAGTAAGCATCCTCACTATCTTAAATTAAATCTACATATATAGTTGTATATAAACACATACAGAAAATTATGTTTGTGGAAGTAAGGGACAAGTAGTGGCTGGATCCAGCTTTCTTAATTTTGGATGGTTGAGGTATAGTCTCTCTCTTCTCTTGCTCACAGCTTGAAAAGCCTTCCCAGCAAAATACTTGCATTTAATGGCATTTTATTTTTATTTTGAGTGTTATGAGCATCTTCCCTCTCTCTTAGTTCTTTAACATCTGCTATTACAATATATGCCTTAATTTCCCCATAACTGTGAAGTATTAGGATTATCAGGGAAAAACGTGCTTCCTTGCCAGAAGAAATATTGTTTCTCTCCTCGACCTCTTTCAGTTTTATGAAATTTCCCCCCAAAAAATGTCTATATACCTTTTTATTATGTCGTACACAGGGCCTTATTCATTCCAGTCTTGCAAAACCGTGGAGTTTTTAAAGAGTTTTCTCCTTGTAGAAAAGAATTCTGAAAATGCCTGAAACCATAGCAGAGGCATGTGGGGACTTGGGATTTTTGGACCCTCTGATGATTAATTAAATGTCAGACTTCACAAATGTCAGTAATGGTTGCTTTAGCAAGATGTACGCAATTCATGTGCTTATTCCATTACAAGCTTCCCACACTTGATAACTGCTGAAATGCCCCTATCTCTGTTGCCAAAACTTCCACCTTTCTACCTCCTCCGGCAACTCATGAGAATTAAATTTGTACTAATTCATACATTAAAATACAATGCAGGGTAAATGAAATGTAATATGAAAATGCAAAACATAGGAAATATTTTTTCTGTGTTACTATTTGTAACCTTCAAACAGTAGAAGCACTTATTTTAATTTATTTGCAATTGGCAGAAAATGAAGGAGAAAGTACAGATTTAAAGCTTAGCTTGTTGCAGAAAGCATAATTATTTTCATTTATCAAATCAAATGTCTGCATTGTTGTTAGCATCAAAAGGGAAGGGAGCAATAAATAATTAGAAGGTAAAATGATCAAAAATTGAGATCAACATATAAAATCATCAGACTTTAGTAAGGCTTTTAGCACTGTCTCCCATAAGGTACTCAGAGACAAGCTGGTGAATTGTGAGCTGTATGAGAAGACAGTGAGGTGGATTGACAAGTGGGTGAACAGCTAAGCCCAAAGAGTGGTGATAAGTGGCATGAAATCTAGTTCAAAGCCAGTGTCTAGTGACGTACCCTTGAGATTAGTGCTGTGTCCAGTTCCAGTCAACACGGAATCACAGAACATTTTGGGTTGGAAGGAATCTTCAAGATCATCTAGTTACAATCCTCTTGCCATAGGCAGGGACACCTCCCACTAGACTGGGTTGCTCAGACCCCCATCTAACCTGCCCTTGAACACTTCCAGGAAGGGGGCATCCACAGCCTCCCTGGGCAACTTGTTCTAGTGTCTCACCACTCTCAAGGGAAAGAATTTCTTCCTAATGTCTAACCTGAATCTACCTTCTTCCAGTTAAAAACCATTACCGCTTATCCTATCACTACATGCCCTTAAAAAAAGTTTCTCCTCATCTTTCCTGTAGGTCCTCTTCAGGTGCTATAAGGTCTCCCCAAAGCCACCTCTTCTCCAGGCTGAACAACCCTGACTCTCTCAGCCTGTCTTCATAGGGCAGGTACTCCAGCCCTCTGGCCATCTTTGTGGCCCTCCTCTGGACTCTCTCCAAGAGCTACATGTCCTTCTTTTGTGGGGGCAGAGTGCACCCTCAGCAAGTTTGCTGAGGATACAAGACTGGGAGGAATGGCTGATGTACCAGAGCTGTGCCCTGCTCCAGATGTACCTTAACAGGCTGGAAAAATGGGCTGGCAGAAATCTCAAGAAGTTAAACAAGGGGAAATGCAAAGTCCTGCACCTGGTGAGGAGCAACCCTGTTCATCAGTACCAGCTGGGGGCTGCCTGGCTGGAAGGCAGCTTGGCAGAAAAAGACCTGTGGGTCCTGGTGGGCACCCTGTTTAACATGAGCCAGCAATGCAGCCTTGAAGTGAAGAAGACTAATGGTATCCTGGACTGCATTAGGAGGACTTTTACCAGCAAGTCAAGGGAGGCGATCCTTCCCCTCTACTCAGCACTTGTTATGCCACACCTGGAACATTAGGTCCAGTTCTGAGCATCCCAGTACAAGAGAGATTCAAGCATACAGGAGAGAGTAAAGGGGCCACAAAGATGATTAGGGGACTGAAGCATTTCTCCTGTGAGGGAAGTCTGAGAGAGCTGGGACTGTTCAGCCCAGAGAAGAGAAACCTCACGGATCTTATCAGCACATATCTGAAGGAAGGGTGCAAAGACAACTGAGCCAGGTTCCTTTCTGTGGTGCCCAGTGACAAGAACAGAGGCAATAGGCACACACTGAAACGTGGGAGGTTCCTTCTGAACATCAGGAAACACTTTTTCACTGTCAAGGTGACCAAGAAGTGTCACAGGTTGACCAGAGTGGCTGTGGAGTCTCCATCCATGAAGATATTCACAAACTACTTGAATATTCAGAAAGACCTCAACAACCTTTTGTAGGGGTTTGCACCAAATGACCTCCAGAGGTTCCTACCAACCTCAGCCATCTGTCATCCTGTGATTGTATGAAAATTTCTAATTAACCTCCAAAAACTGGTTTTATACTATGATAAGGATATAAACAGAAGATATAAATACCTGCTACTGGTGTAATCTCTGCTTAGTAGCAGGTTTATAAATGTCTCAATCTGAAGTCTTTATTTTGCACTTTTGAATCTTCAGACAATTATTGAAAATCAGTACATTCTTCTCTTTCGTTGCTTTAAATCTCTTTGATTAAAAAAAAAACTATCTAAGCCATGCACTTTCCTTGTCCAAATAGTGTCAAAAGGGAGAAAACACAATTTTCTAACTTTTCTTGCCCAAAATTCACAGAGCTGGTCTCTGGAGAGGTAACTGAAATCAGTGAGGGTGGCACTTGGAGAGATGAGTGTTTCTGACAAAGCTTCTGAAAAACAAACCCAAAGATGAAATAATATTCTGGCAGTTTGAGAGCCAAACTAGCTGGCAGGCCATGCAGGAAAATGAAAATATTCCCATTCTTAATAATCATTGTGGAAAATCCACTGAGGAAATCCATGTTCTTTTCCATTTTTTATTTGGGCCATCACTTTGCATGATTTCTAAATGAGACAACAGACTGTCATGAAAATCATCAGGAGGCAGAGCTTTAACACAAGATATTAGAAATTCTAGGATAGGACTGAATTGTCCAAGCAGATAGGCCACAGTGAATCCCTTAAGCCATGCTGGAACAGGAAAACACAATCAAGCAGCAGTGCAAGTTTCTGCAATTGCACTTTAGATCTTACAGGCTTATCAAGAAGTGTCCAACAATTCATCCTCTCACTTTGAAATGGATATTTATCCTGCAGCTACTGTGGATCCACAAGGCTACTTGGATACAGTGTCATAAATAACAATTTTGAATGCATTTTTCACTTCTTTTTAATGTGTTAAATATGTACAAATAAAGAAGCTATGTTAAATATGTACAAATAAAGGAGCTAAAACACTTTTTAAAATGTTGTGCAATATCTGTTTATCACTCCTATTACATTATTCTAGGAAATTCTACTTAGTTATTTGGTATTACAAATTTTAGATTACTGACTTTTACAAATGTATATACAGAGAAGCATATAGAAATAATCTGTCCAAACAGGGACTTTGGATTTCACTGTGTTTGGATAATTTGCCTTGCCCATCTTTAAAATTCTTCAGTACTGAAAATGGATGTCAGAGAACTTCCTGAGATAAAACGAATGCTTGGGTCAGTCAGAGTCTGAATATGTGCTGAAGGTCTACAGTAAAGGTTATTATTGACTTCTGTATGTTCCAGTGTCCAAAGGGCACTGTGTCTGTGAAACCTGGCATTCCCCTGAGGCCATACAGATGCTCAGGTCACAACTCCGAAGTGCCACAGACCCAGTCCTCAAACACCATCTTGTTTGGCAGTAAGCTAAGCTGTGTTCTGCATGGAAATGCACATAATGAAGGAGGAAAGATCTCAAGGAGAGACCAAACCCCAAGGTAAGCAGGCATGAGAGGTACAAAGAGAAACAAGGAATAAAAGGAGAAGAAAGAGAGTTAAAAAGACTGGGCGGTCACAAACAAACAAACAAACAAACAGAGTAAAATCCCACACAGGCACCAAACTTGTCATCACTTTCATACTGTAGATTTTGGAAAAGGCTTGTCCAGACAGATGTATCCACATGTTCTGCAAAGTCATAAGCAGAAACAGGCAACTACATTTACAACAAACCCAGAAAATAATCCAACAGACAAATACTGGAAGCTTCACAGAAAGAAGCACAAAAAGCCATTACAACTCAAATAATAGAAGGTGTTGAATGCCACAGGTACATTGCTTTTTTAATCCCTTTTTTCCATCTTGCTGGATAGAAGCAACTGATGAAGCAGAGGAATGAAGAAAAGCAAAAGAACATAAAAAATATCAAGGACGTGAAATGATAAAAGGTGTGAAAGACCAAAGGTGTGAAATAGAAATAGGAAAGATCTCACAAAAAAGGAGAAGAAAGAACTCTCACACGTCACGCATTGAGTGGGCTGCACTGTTTCATTAAAGACTGTATCTAAGGTATCAGCTTTGGTAGAAAAGAACACGGGATCAAGTAGAGATGGACTAATTTTATACGAGAATAAGAAATTGATTGAAAATGAGGTTTTGGTTCCCCTCAAATTATTCACAAGTTATTGGAAATAATTTGAAAGGGGGCAGCAAGGCAGAATCCCTTTGCTGGTGGTCTGCTGCCCCTCTTCACCTGAAACAGATAAGAGCTGAGGGAACACCAGAGTCAGGGGACAGGGTGAGACACCCTCTCCTGATACCTCTAAGCACACATTGCTTACTCAGGAGTATCCTATCTACCAGGTTACAAGACTTCTGAGGTGAAGACACTCTCAGTTATTCCTAATTAAGTTCAATATAGAATAATTCAATTAATATTACACTAGAGAGCTGCTAGGCAATTGCAGGCCGAGGATACCTGGTTTCTAGTCCCACCTCTGGTGAACACTGAACATGTCTATAGCAGAAAATAATAGTCCTCAACTTCAGCAACCAGTGTCTAGGGATAGCCTGAGTCACCTAAGGCTTCTCCCCTGTGCATTCACATTTACATTAGGAGCCTGGCCAACGCATGCTGCACTCTCCTGGTGCATCTGCCTGTCTTTTCTTGCAGAGGAAACCAAGGTACACTGGGCTGTGAAGCAATGTCCTTCCAGGTCTCTGCCCAAAAAGGAAAAAGGAAGCAGTTGGATATGTTTGTGGTCTTCATAGACCAGAAACACTCCTGAGCCCTACAGATTAGCAATTAACTTTTGAAACAATTTAGTTTAGTTAGTTTAGTTTAGTTAGTTGAGAACATGGCTCAAAGTGGCTTAAAACCAGGAAGCAGATAAACCAGTATCTTCCATATATTAAATTCATTAACTATTACTGGACAGCATTGATTTTGTTCTGGAAAACATCTAAGCATTTACCTAGGTAAGGCTGTATTGCTATTACTATTCTGATATTTTACAAGTACAAGGAAATCAAAGTTTCAGTAGATGTCAAAAGGCTCACTACATGTCAAATAAAATCACATATTTTCAGATATTCATATTGCCACAATTACACTGTCATTAACCTGCTTTGCTTCACATTTCACACAGAAAAATAAATTCTTTTCACAGCTTAATTAACAAGAAACATGTCAGAATAAACTGCTTGAATTAGTTTAAATTATTATAGTCATTCTTACCAGGGCTTTATTTCTCCTCAGCATTAAAAGTAAACATTAGCTCTGTAACACCTGCATAACACAATAAGCAGGTTATCAAGGTTGTACTTGTCAAAGGGTGTTTTAAGCTCTCTGTGTCAGTGTTTGTTTTCATTTGCTGATAGCTTTACAATACTTGAAATGTTTGGGCTGAAATTTTGCAGTGTGGGCATCTATTTCAAAATAGATATCAAAATCTATTTCACACACACATACTCACACACAGTTACAGTTAAAATGTAACTGTAAATACATCAAGTATTTTCATCTTTTCAGAAAAAAAAATGTGGGAAGGCTACAAGAAAATACAATATTGTGTCCAGCAAGGTTGATGACCTTCCCTCCAAAAGGATACACCTCGAACTTTGCACTTGTAGTTCAACCCTGGTGGGCAACTAAGCTCCACACAATCAGTCACGCACTCTCCCCTGGAGAGTATTACTTCACTATGTGTGAGAAAGTCCAATATTTGTAGTGCTTCCTAGACGTTTTCAACAATCCATCGTAGTGAAATACTATGGAAAATAAGCATCTCAGGTACTTAAGCTCTATTAAAATTCCAGTTATGGATAACCTAATTGGAAAGTTGGATAAAAAACACCACAATGTGATGGATTCATGTCAGAGATTTTAGACAAATACCAGGATTAAATAAAAAACTAGTCTTTATTTTAACTTTACAAATTACCGTCAACACAGGAATACAAATAGGATTATCCAGAATGCTGTTTAAATTTTTAAATGCTTTTCTGCTTTCTGGCAATTTAAGTTACTTTCTACTCCAATTAAAATGTATTTTTAATCTAAAGCACCTTGCTTGAAATCTTGTGAGATTTACAGGTACATCTGGTTGAAAAAATGGAATAAAACCTACAAAAATGCTGACAGTATTCCCTTACTCCCATTTTGTGTCCAACTGTGAGAAAATGAATGGTATCAAGGGGGGGTTGTTTATAAGCTTGCATCGTTTCCTTTGGGTTTGCAGGGCTGTTGGTTTTTTTCACTTCAGAACTCAGATTGCTTTCAAAAGTTGCAGAGTAGCAAATGGTAGCAGGAAAGCTTTTTCTCTGTAAGAATTCTTGCCAATTAATTTTATTTATTGACAAAGAAAAAAATGGAACACATTTTCACATTGCTTTTAAAATCTCTAAAATGTTCTAAAGTATGTATCTTCTTATAAAAATTAATTCAACCCATTCAAAAACTGGGGCTAAAGAGTCGGGGGTATTTGACTGATTGTTGCCCAGAGTAGACTGTAATGAAATATTGTCATCAACTCCATATCCACTTCTAAAGTATATTATTTCCACAATATTTCTTTAATTCTGATTTTAGTACATACAATTGTAAGCATAAATAAAAATTAATAATGAGTTAGAAACAAATATATTAATTTTAGAACGTAAGAATGTTTTGGTGTTTTGATTCCCTATGGTTTGGTTAAAAGCCTATCACTGAGTTTCTGTGAACTTCCTCAGTAATCTTCAGTGCTAGCATTTCCAATAATATTTTCAGTTTTAAGAATGCAGTGGAAGATTAAGTGGAAAAAAGCTGGTAAATTGACATGAAGTAAGAATAATCAAGTTACGCATTCTATGAGGGAGCACAGGCCAACTCTAAGAGGTGAATCACCTTGAGAAGAAATCTTGTTCCACCTCAGGAAGTCCTAGGACCCCATTTCCTGCACACTGGCAGCAGAATCTTCTCTCCAACATAAACCTTGCAAATCTTGTTTATGATCAAAGTAAAGTAATAAGGATGGAAAGCATAAGCACCAAGAGAGATTAAACCATTATTATGCTACTTGGCTGTCCCCTGTGAACTTCACTCCTTGTAGGAATATATGTTTAATGAAGAAAAGGGGGTTAAGTAGAAATAAAACACAGACCTGGGAGAGCAAATGGCAGGACAATTCCACAGCTGACAAGATATTTCTTGTGCTTATTATGTTTCCTAAGGAAAAAAAAATGCATCTGTCTTTTAGACCCTTCTAGCAACAACATTGTACATGAGCATCTTATAAGTCTGTTACTCCTTGAAAAATCTTTGCCTTAAAAGCTGAAAAGTTGTCCAAATGCTGGTCTTTATGAAGAAGAAATTAAATTCTTGGTGAACTGAAGAATGTGCTTACTGGAGGAAAACAAACTTATTTTATATGCCTCCTGGAGTTGGGAACAAAATATGTGATGCTGTAAAGGCAGTTTATGTGCTTGCATTCACTTGCAGCAGTCTCCATAACCTGCAAAACAAGCCAGCTTGTAAATGTATATTTCAGGTATTTGATGTAGATTTTTGCTTAATTTTTTGTCAAGTCAGCTCGGAAACTTTCAAATGCAGCAAAACTGCAGACAGTAATTAGACAAATCATCCCACTGGGAAAAGGTCAGCAAAAAAAAAGCCAGCAGTCTCATCTGACTCACAGGTCAATTATTATGCAAGTAGGAGTAATGTTAAAATACCCATTCGTCCTTTCTTTTTTTCAAAAGCTGTTGTTTATTTTATGAGTACTTAACTAGATTCTCTTTTTCCATTCCTTCCTTTAGCATCACAATACTCACACCTTCTTTCAGGACGATACTTCTTTAAGCAGTTTGTACTCTTCATAAATAATTGCAAACTAAAGAATTCAAAAAATACTTCATAAAATACATATGTAAGTTTGAATGCTGATCACAGGCTACATGCCAGCAAGTGACCATCAAAACCTTTGTCCTGTGAAGAGCTGCAAAAGCTTTGTGGGATAACGCAGAAAGGAAGAATAAAAGAAGAGGTGCACTGAGCCCCAGAAGACATTGTAGAGCTGTTCAACTGGACAAGTAGAGGAGGAACTTGATAGTCTTGATTCACAGACTGGAGAATTGCATGCTTACAGGCAGGTATAGAAACACCTCCTAGCCATGCTACTTTCTAAACATGGATGTTGTTTAGAATGTCAAGGCAAAATGGAAATGTGTTGTCACTTACTTCATGCTGAAACCCCAAGTGATGCAGCAGTCTATCACACATGACCACTAATCTGCCTGGAGGATGCATCTCGAGTTTTCCTGCTACCACAGAGAAGGGTTAAATAACACAATTGCCACGCAAACTGTAGAGGTGAATCATAATGCATCTTACAGGTGTTGTGCCTGCAGGCAGCCCCAGTACATTTAAGAAAGTCAGACCTTTTTTAAGAAAATGAACTTGCGGTTTTGGTTGCACATGTAGCAGTAAGGAAACAAGCTACAGCAGAGACAGCAGAGTAGAATATTATGTAGCCTCAGCTATCTGAAACATCCAGTTCCAGTTTGTGTAAAAAATCTCTTACAGCTGGGCAAGCAAGCATTGTCTAATGTAATCCACATTAAAAAAAAATGAAATGTTGAAGTGCTTTTCTGAATCAGCAGTTCTACTACCACTCCTTCCACATGCTTGCACAAGATAGCTCTGCTAATAGTTTAACATGCCAAAAAACGCACTCAGTCAATGCTCAAATCTTGTACATCTTTTTTGTTGTTGTTGCTAGTTTTTCCTTCCTTAGATTTCACTTTGCATCAATGGCTTGATGGTGGATCCAATGATAAGAATCAAATCTTACTTCACTTAGAGTCGCAACAAAAGATGTTCCCTACCAAGTATTGCTGTGTTCTAACACTACTGAATGAAACAGCAACACTTTTACGATGAACGGAGACAGAAAAGCTGATACCAAATGAAGCCTGCATGCACCTCCCTAGTGCTATTGTTTTCTCTTGAAAAACATTCAGACAGTATTGTGACCAGCAACAGGATAAAGCCCCCAAATGACATTTTAGAGCAGCTGTACTGCCTTTCCCATGCATTTAATCCACATGGTGTGAGTTACTATTCTCAGTTGCTGCATGTTTCATGTCATTTCATGACACTGATAACTAACATTTTCAATTAAATAACTTCTCACATGAGCTCCACCATTTTCTGTGCTAAGCTTCAGGAAGAGGGATCTACTGGAGAGCCAGTATATAGATCCCATTTCCACAGGTAATCAATTTTAATTGCAACCCACAACTTCAAAAAGCTGTCTATTTCAAATTTGCATTTATTCTTACTACATCAGGACCAAATACTGTAATAAAAATAATCTTACTGGAATTATAATTTTACATGCTTTGGTTAAAATTATCAGCATAAATAACAAGTTTTAAACTAAAATTAGATTTATATGTCAATGCTCAGCTGAAATGAACCTTGTTGAAATGCAAATTAAAACTGAACCAGCAGAATAAATTACTTTGTAGGTCTCAGTTTGCCTCTAGTGATCCATGTTGCACCATTTGCCTTTTTCAATTTTAGCTCTCATCCCTTATGCAGGTACAGAAACACAAAGAAGAGGTTTCTTTAGTTATGGATTAGTAGTAAAACATTAAATAGACCAGGTATATAGCAGATTCTTTCAGAGTCTGAAGACTTCTTACATTACCGGAGTATATTTGGCAAGAGTACTGCTGTAGCTTTCATTGTTTTTTCTCAAAAATCACTGAATTCTTTTAGAAAAAAATGCCAAGATGACCACTGTTTAATTTCTACAGTTGTGTTAAAGAAAGTGTATCTCTTCAGGTTTGTTTGTTGTTGCTTGGTTGTGTCTTTTTATCTTTAGTTTAGACGCACAGATTGAAGTACAGTTTTTAACTCTAACTTCTACAAGATGGAAAACTGGCATTAGAGAAGCGCAGAATTTCACAAATAAGAGAGTTGCCAAGACCAGTTTTAGGATGAATGTTGTAGGTCCCAGCTACAAGATAGAAAGATTTATTTCCTCCAGACCTGCAAGAATAGACAGCAAGCAGGAGGTTACAGAGCCAGAATTCAAACACATTTCATACTTTAGGACTTGGTTGTGACATGTGTTGTCCCTCCTGTTTCTAAGAATGACTTTAAATGAGGGATTTATTGACTTTTTGAAACTATTGTTTATTCTTTCTATAGAAGATTAAGGATTGTGTTGAAATATTTATGAGTTTAGCTTTAGATCTGCTGTATTTGTGGCACAATTTGAAACAGCACTGATCAAAGAAGTTTGCATAACTATTTTGTGGAACATGTTTTTTCTGCAAAAATAGTCTATAAAACTGGTAATTCTGTTTTTTCTGTTATCTAAACACTAAGGACAGTTCCTTCTCATAATTGAGTTAAATAATAGGAGTTAAGGAGAGCAGAATTATGGAAAAACACCGAAAAATGAAAGAGCGAGCCATAGCTTGCCTGCAGAAGATTGTCAGACATCCAATAGACTCATGGGAAGGATTTACTAGCTCTAGCTCAATTTCTAAATAAGTTCCATACTAAATGAGACTTGCAAATTATCTATATTCTCCTAGTCCTCCTGAGATTAAATTGTATTAAAATATATGCCAAATTTTATTTCTTGTCAGTATGATGCATCTCTTTGTCAATATCCCTTCTTTCTTGGGACAGGTCAAATGCATATGGAGGCATAGACAGCCCACAAGCACTCACAAACACAAAGGGTGAATGAAAGGAACATGGAGATGATTGTGGTTATTTTTTTCCCTTTTTTTTTTTTTTTCCTGTTTGCAAAGACAGCAAACATGAAGGCATCTGTGCCTGTCTAAATTCAGCTAAAACCATCTGCCAATAAGTTGCAGTTAAAGGGTAGAAAATCTAATCATGACTCAGAGGAGTTAGAAGGGAATGTGGGAGCGGGGGCCCAGGCAATAAGATGTGGAGATGTGTAACAGTCAGCTGGAAAGGGATGGGAAGCAGTTAAATGAATGGGGGCCATCTATTCTTACCACACTTACATGCGTGAACCCAGTAATTAAATGAACAGTTAAAGAGTAATGCATCACAACACACAGAGAGATTTTTCAGATTCATGCACATACTCTGCTCTTCCTCCCATCTATATCTTCTTCCTCCTCAGTTCCAAACCATTATCATTAAAAAAACTCACTACACAGTAAATTTATAGTTCTGTACAATGACAGTTACCTGAAATCAATGCTGGCTCTGAGTTACTGTGGCATCACAAACTGCTGGATTGTCTTAATGGAATTATTTATCATTGCAATTATTTATTATTTATGACATCAACTCTGAAGTTACTCCTTGCTATTGACCATATTATCCTGTGCAACTCATTTTTCATTTATGCCGTCTGTCTGAATTAAAAACATATGAGGGAAAAACTTAGATAATTATCACTAAGTTCTCCTCTTTAACACAGAACATTTTGGGAGACAGAGCTAAAAACTTGAGATACTAGAGGACAATGAGCAAAACAACAAACAAACAAATAAATAAATAAATAAAGAGTGGGTTAATCATCTGTTATCTCAAACTGTACTCATTTTCCCAATTATCTGGGATAACACTGGCCTTTCCGTGATAAAGCCTGTGACTTTTACTGTCGTCATAAATGGGAACATTATTAATCACGGGCACAACTATCAAGAAGATGCAGAAAACCCATCAGGAGCTGAGCCTGAGGTTTGCTGTATAGTAGAGCACTTCTGAACACTTCAGAGTTATCATTACCACTGCAGATGTGTAGTGGTAACATATGTATACAGTTGAATACAGTACAAAGGATGTTCAACCAGGATTTAGGAAATCAGAAATTCTGTGTTTGCAAAGACAATCCCTAAGCGTGGGGAAAATCACAGCATGCAGAGTTCTTGTGTTCATCACTTGGTTTCAGATTTTTCATCTGAGACATAATTTTCCCTATCTCCTTTCCAAAAGGCACCATCCCAGGAAGTTCCATGTTCCCAGAGGTATGTCAGACATGCAGAAGACAGGTAAGATGGTCCAGCACAGACTCCAGTCCCAACGCAGGGCTCACATCTTCTGCCTTGATCTGTGTTCGCTTTACACACAATTTCTCTTTTGCATTTTTAGAAGTGTTCTAGTCTTCCCAGAAAATCTTCTTAGCTTCCTATGCCTGCATTTCCCCACCTTCACCTTGAGAGTGCAAGCTACACAGAAGTGCTTGTCACTATCTGTCACACATCTCTAGAGTGCCTGGTGCAGTGGAAAGTGAAGGGGTACCACAACATAATGACAGAGATATTGATAATTGTAAACTTTTCTAAAAGTGAAATTCGTTGTGTATTGAAAAATTGTTCAGCAAGCAGAGAGAAGTTTGACTTTTAAACTGAGAACAAAATCTCCTAGAGGGTCCCTTTCAGCCTTTGTATTGATCTAATTATAGGAAAGCTATCATTTTCCCAGAAGCTTCAAATATCAAAAATGACAAACAATTCTTATGATTACTCTGTTGGAACAGAACTTTGGAAGTACTTTGCAGAAAAAGGATATATATAAACAGAAAGTCCAAATATTAACTCATATTTGAAAACGATTAAGAAATTGAATACAGAGAAGCATATTTATCAAATGTTTTACGCTGTTGTTTCTGAAGAAGAATTCTAGGAATATTATGTTATTCTATATTTTTATCAACCATAAGTCAGTTTCAACTAGGCATTTTTTTCACAGAAAAATGCTGAATGAAAGAAAAATTTATCCTGATGAAAAATCTTAACGATTCATTTTCTTTTCTGATCCACTTCCATTAACCCATCCTGCAAGAAAACGGGCATGTTCCAAAAGCCATTTCACTTTCACATTCCTCTTCAGAAACAGTGGATTAGTGGTTTCAAATGAATGAAAATATCTTTGTTAATATTTAAGAGAGTCTAAACAGAATAGCTCACTGGAAATGTTCTGTTACTCCTTTTTTACTTGCTAATCACAAACAAAAACAGGCAAAGCAGATACTGATTTCATGTAATATAAAAATCTCAAAATACAATTTTTCACAAATAAGTCCATTAAATGAAAACAAAAATATTTTAAGAACAACAAAATATAATAATGCATTTTAATAAACTATTGAATTATATAAATTAGAGTGATTCATTTGCCTAGTTACAGAAATATGACTTGTCAATCATCTAGTCCATTTTCCTTCAATTGCTGAAAAATCAGCTGGCTCTACCTTGAATGAAGCACTTGTCCTCTGCCTCAATGCTTTCACCCCACTACTCCATGTAAAGAAATTAAATGCACAAGGACCAACTTGTATTATATCATTATTAGTGTCACAGCTTGATTATTTAAATTATAGATACATAAATACGTATTTTACAGTATAATTAATATTACCATTTACTAATAATAGACTTCCTTACAATGTCAAGGTAAAATAGCATGTATACAGACTATGATATATGATAATAATAAAGATTCAGGTTGCAAATACCATATTAACTTATTTGAACAATACCTAAACTTTCACCTCAATTAAGCAGAAGAATATTTATCCAGGGGACAAGGAGCTGAAGAAGATTTTAGGCAGAAGAAACAAACAAACAAAGAGAAAAAGTAAATTCAAAGTACTACTGAGACATTCTGATTTTTAGTATATAATCATTCAGTACCTCATTTTCAAATAACTTGCACTCAGTGAATACGTAACTAACCAGCCATCTGATCAGGAAAAGGGCTAAGCTCTTCAAGTAATAGACTGTAAAACTTATGCTCTGCTTGCAAATTTGTGTTTAAAAATTATTGACTTAAGCATGGGCTGAAGAGTCTTGATGAATCCATGCCTGAATTAGGAACAAAAACTATGTTTTCTCAATGAAGAATTCAGCCTGAGTAGCTCTAGAAGACCTGTGGCCTCCTGGCATTGTGTGTGTTTTGAATGCCACTGTCACAAGCCTGCAACTCTTCCAGCAGCAAAAGCATCTGCATCGATTTGTTGGACTTTGTGATAGTGTCTAAAGTCTCCCTTTCCAGCTTTAAATTGACAACGTGTCTAGCATAGCCAGCAGATTGCTTCCTGGCCTGATTTTCCACCCTAAAATTGACTGACTGAGTGCTGTGAAGACTGGGATTTCTTTCCCTCCACCAAAGCTTTTCATAAGTACCAAGCAGCCACTTAAAAGCATGAGTTAACAATAGCAGTTCACTGGTTTTTGCCTGGCTTCCTGAACTTCAACACAGCTTCTCTTTGCAAATCTGACTTTATAGCTTTTTTATCTGCAGTCTTGCAAGCATGCAGATGCTTAGTCCTACCTCCAGTTAGTGCTCTGGAAACCTTGCGGGTACAGTATAAGCTACTTGCTTTTACCTTCAAGATCAGTGAAGGACACTAGTCATATTACTAAGCATCATGCCTACCAACTCTCATCCGTTAGCTAGAACTTGTCTCTTGCATCTGATCAGCCACCACCTTATTGTCTGTTGTAAGCTGACGTTTCCAAAAGGCAGCATTGTGCCTTTGCCCAAGGACCTCCATTTGTAATATGCCCTCAAAATTTCCTTATGATTCTCTGAAAACCTGTCTTTCAGAAAGCCCAGAGCAGGCAAAGCCTTGCTTCATGGCCTATTTGTTGACTAAGATTCTCTCTTCCACTCCAGACTAGAGAGCTCACTAAGTGAGCAATGGAGTAAAAGAAGCACAACCAACATTTCCTCTCTCTGTGACAGCATTTTGAAAGACTGACTGGCCTCCACTCTTGTTTGGAAAGAAAGAGCAGAGGCAGCATAATCCAGAAGGCTTTTCAAGGCCATGAACTGGGAGCTGAAGGAGATATTTTTCTTGAGACACACATGAAAACAACTCTGTCTTGCAGCAAAATAATAAGGTGCAGCCCTGACCACAGTGCATCCTAGTGGCTAACTGGGAGATTTTCTTATCCAGAATGTTGGCTGAGGTTAACTGGAGTTGGCTTTCATTTTCAGCAAACAAAAAATTAGCATATACCTGAAATTAAAATTTAACTTCAGGAAAATAAACACTGTGAGAAAATGACAAATAGCTGTGAACAACAAAAAAAAACTGGAAGGGGCAACGTAAAAACTAAAGGTTTCTTCATTTTTACTTATTTTCAATTAACAGTTTTATTTCAGTATTTCTAATATATTTCCTGTTTTGTTCCTGAAATTCTCACTTTGAACTTACTTTAAATTTTCACTTTAAAAATACTTAACTTTAATGGGAAAAAAAAGGATGAAGAACATGTATATTTAGGTAAATGCTGACAGTTTAAGTATTTCATTTATCTCACAATGAAACACTGAAAATTTGGGACAATGGAGTTTCTTCTCTGAGCTAACCAATTTCTCAGTTCAACTTACCAAATAAAAAAATTCATTTCTGATCCTGCTTTATGATTAGTCCAAACTGAAGACATCTAATTCTTCCTATCATCTTTACAACTAATGACTTACCTCAGATATAGCCTTCTCCATCTGTGCTGAGCACAACTATAATTTAGAATAGACATTATGAGCTCAGCCCAACTTTTGGGAAAGTTTGGCAGTGTACTTTAATCACTGGGTTTAGGATAAGGGGATGGATTTAAACAAGGCATGAGATTTATGCAGGGATAAATATAGACTCTCAGGAAGAAAATATGGAAGTATGAGAGGCTATTAAATTTACAATGAAAGGTCTAGGAGCAAGAGATATGGTGATTCATCCTACAGCTAAGGAGTATAGTTTTTTTGTCTAGCAGTGATTATCTCTGTGTCTCTTGGGATACAGAGCTTCTACAAAAAACCAAAAAAAAAAACAACAAAAAAACCACAAACAATCAAAAAAACACCAAAAAAACCCCATCAGATACTCCACTATACTTGAGAACTACCTAGGAAGTATTTTTGTATAATTTTGAAATGTTTAATTTTTAAATGCCTAAAAGCCTGTAAATATTTTAGAAAGCAAATCAAGAGAAGGAAATCCATTTTAAATAACTGCTTCTAAGGAAACTGCCAGGAAAACAGGTATATTCGAGTAAAAGGAGATATCGAATAAAAACAAGAAGGGGAGAAAAGTGGAGTCATTTGTTGGTCATTCTGGTTTACCACCAATTTTATCCTCATTAAATAGAATGCTGAAGGTGAAGTATATCTTAGAAGGCTATTTACTCAGAAAAGGAACGTTTTCTGACTGGAAGTGAGAGTACTGCCACAGAAAGACAGGAGTGGAATATAAAATGTTCCATTAGATGAAAAAGGTAAAGATGTTTCTACCCTCAGATACAGTTGCAGATATAACAATATAGTTCCCTTAAATAAGCAAATAGTGGAAACATCAGGCATGGAAAAAAAGCTCTTACAAAATTATAACCTGTGTTTCCTGGCTACTCCAGGGATCCAAAACTGAAAAGTGCATTGAGAGTCCTTATGACAAATAAAGATTGCTAGATTTCTTTCTTTGTAATAGGTGACACAGCCTTATCTTATGAAGAGACCTTACAAGAAACACTGAAGTCTTAGTAGAGTGAGCACCCAGAAACAGGAAGTTAGCTGCATGCTTGGTGACAGGCATGGAGTGTAAGAGAATCTGACCTACCAGGCCATGCACAACTTCTCAGTGGTCCAGGGACACTGGGCTTTTACCTGCTACACACCAGAAATTAAGAAGCTGAGAGTCAGATGGGAATAGTGGCAGTCATGCCAACTACTAAGACAGTCATCTTTTATGAATGAAGATGGAGGAAAGGAGGAATGTTCTCAGTGTGACATGAAAGTAATCTATGGAGTAAAAAGGTCTTAACCAGTTCTCCATAAGACAAAAGGGAGAAGAATGAAAATTAATTTCCTTTTTAACTAACAGATGATATATATATGGCTATTCTCTGCTTAAGCAATTTTTTTCCCCCAACAGTTTATTGGCAGGTAAGTATTTTTATGTATGCTAGGGGATACATCATCTTAGCAAGCCTCAGTCCTTGCAATCTACAAAGACAATTCATCTGACCCTGAGTCTTTTAGAACCTCTTTTCTTGGGAGTCCTTTGAAAGAGAGCTCTGAGGTGGATGGATCTTCCTGTTGTCATCATTAGTGTGCACTTGGCTATTGTCTTTCCTGGGAAAGTCTGTTCAGCTGGGTGATGATGTGTATCAGTTGCAATGACAGCCCAACCAACCTAGGGAAAAACAAAAACAAAAACAAAAACTAATAACAACTGTCAACTGAGTGGGTGCCAGTAACAGAAGAGTTTGTTGCAGTCATAGTCTGCTCCTTGCACTCCTCTGAGGAGTGCTTGTGGAAGAGGGAATTGGAGAGTGGAGAGCACAAATTGTCATGGGGACACTTCCCACAGTATTCATAGCCACTGTTTTCATGCCTATTTCATCTTGGGCAAGTAGATACTGAGCACTAAGAATGCCCAGGCTTATAACAGATGGATGGACTGACTGCACAGTTCATGCATATTTGGTATCACCATATAACAGTAGTGGACCAAAGTGTACACTCTTGGTCATGAAGGTTCTAATTCCATCTTTATAACAGTTATTATTTATGTGTGATTTTGTGTGCATACCTTCCAGGATGTGCACCTATAACCACTATGAAACATTCCTCACCAAGGCTTGGACTGTAACCCAGTTCACCAAAGGGAAGTTTCTGTCCAAAAAAGTCATGCATAATAAATGAAAAGGCCAGACAGGACTCACAGTGCTACCTGCTATTTGGTTGACATCAAGAACAATGATTACATTTAATGTTCATCATTCAATGACCTGTTCCGGACACCAACATGAACTTTCCTAGTGATCAGAAACAAAAATTTCTCCTGGATGTACATAACAGAATTTCCGTTCCAGTTTTCTGCTGTAAAAATTCAAGTGAGGATGTGACATCACATTGTGAACATAATAAGATATCACATTATGTTATTTTTAACATGAAAGCCCCAAATTGTGAATGTATAATTGATACAACCATTAGGACAGCTGCATTTGGAATTCATTTTAGAAGCCTTCACAACCAACAGAAGTTGAAAGAAGTTTTATAATTGCCACGACCAAAATATTCCATGTGTGATAACATGAAAATATGCCCTAGCCAGCAAGCAGGTAGAATTGCAGTACCTAGAAAGAGGCCTCTATCATATCTCAGACAACTCTTCAGGGCTTACTTATGTTATGTGTAGAGCTCTTCCTCCTTGAAGCAACACAAAAGGAAGAAAAGTAAGGGGCTAATTCACCTTCCTCTTCTCTGTTTCTGCCTTCTTCCTTACTTTTTAATTCTTAGAAAACAGTGCACGTTCTTACAAACTGAAAGCTTTTCATGTCAAGAAAAGGGCAAGAACCGTGGGAAGAGAATTGACAGTGCATTTTCTAAGACAAATAACTATAAGATCCCACTGGCAAGCTGGGGAAGAACACAAGTTAACCTAGGAAATCAATGACACCGGAAAACAATAGGATTCTGAGCGTCTCAAAATTTTAAGCAGGGATCTCATGAGTTACATCCATGTGGTCCTACCCTTCAGTATAAAACTTGTAAATACTGCTGGAACTCTGAACTTAAAAATATTGATGCCAAAAGAGATATCACTTTCGGGGGGGGGGGGGGGGGGGGGAAGAAAAAAAAAAAAGAAAAAAAAAAGTCTAATAGGTAAAATGAGAGAAAAGGTGTTCCATTAAATTTTACTTTATTTTATCAAAATACTCACAGCAGTGAAATCTGATCCTGCTCCATACACACAGTTGGCTACTTTTCAGAAAATATATGAAGATATTTGTGCAATCAAATGAAAATGGTATACAGTCATTTTAAAAACTTGTATGAATGAGAAATGTACTTGGATAGAAGTAAAACTAAATATACAGAAGCTGTACCTGGAAACTGTTTATTAACTTCTAGTTTTATTTCATACAGACAATGACACTTTTTGTTTCTGGTATGGATTTCCTTTGTCTGGACTTGAAATAAATTAGGGAGGAGAGCTGCTTCGTTTCTTAGAAGCTACACCTGAATCTGATAACCACCCTTATGTAATACAATGCTGCTGCAATGGAGCAACATCACAGTAGCAGATGTAGTAGATATACTTTGAGTCTGTACCCACAGTTCAGGTCAGATATGAAGTAGTAGGTACCTCTGGGTACCTGTTGAAATTGACTTACCAAAAGACATCACAGAAGATTAGAAGTCCTCAACAAATTTTGAGATGTTCCATAATTCACCTGAATTGCCTGAAGTATTTAAAAATAAACAAAACCTAAAAAGTTAAACCTCACAAATTCTGTAATCAAGACGACATTTTCCAGCTGACAGGAAGTTATGCCTTGCTGGAAGAAATAACTCTAACTGTTAGGAAGTCTAGAAACAGACTGCAGGAAAACAAGATATTGGCATGTGTAACATCACTGATTGTGCTAACTTTTAGGGTTTTATATGTGCCTACATCCATGATTCTCTTCAGATTAAATGCAATAGCCAACCTTTTAAGTACTTGTTGGGAAATGTAATTTTAAAATGAGAAAAGAGAATTTAATATCAGCTGTTGATTCTTACTCTTTAGAGCCTTTGAAAATTATAAGCACACTAAATTGTTGGTCTAATGTTATTAAACTAACATTTCATTTTTATTTTACAGTCCATGCTTTAGAAAAGCTTTATGAACTCAACATTCTTTCAAAGGTTGGTTACTTAGCAAGGTAGATCGTACTGCCTCATTACTGCAAAAAAAAAAAAAAGGACATTTTTTCATAAAGTATTGCTAACAGTAGTTTTGTGTGTACTACTAGGAAACTGAAACTGAAGGAGATACTGGGTTTTGTGTCTTCCTCAAAACATTTCTTCATTGCTGTCACTGACAGGTTTGAGTTGCACAACTAATTAGTTGTACTAAAGCATTCTGCAGTGAGATTTACTTCACCTTCACTCCTTGTTTGTCATCCACTTGTTACAGCTTGTGTTTTCAAACAGTGGATGCTCTGGGACACGTGCTGGCACACACCGTATGTTTGTTCAGCAACTACTACAATGCGGCCGCAACCTGGCTGAGGATTACCTGTGCCAATATTCATTTGCATAATTATAAAACCTAGGCCTGGGAGAGTTCTTTGAAAAACAAAAATGTGCTGGAGCAAAAGATGTAAATGTTTTCCTCTGCTTCATTGATGGGATCTATTTAGTCAAATGCTGCATAAATTATCATAGGCTGCAGAGTTCGTAAGACAGATGCTTTTGCAAGGAATCAGAGCATCAGCTTAGAACAGAAATTTCTTTCTTGGGAGAATACACAAAACTGTAATTACTTGTGCTTCAACAGTGAAAAATCAATATTTCTGGATATTTTTCTCCAGGTGGGATTTGGAAAAAAACATTTCTGGAATACAGAAAATACTTTTAATTATCTCAAATGGCAGCATGCATATTAAAATCTTGTTATGTTATTTAAAATATAATGTTACAATATGGAAAATTTAAATTACCACTCTTTCACTAAATTGAGCAGATATAAACACAGAGTTCCTTATTTTTCCAGAAAAAAAAATAATTACAAACAGTCCTGTCATGAAATATTTTGACATTTGCAAACTTCATTTCTAAACAAGTAGCATCAAAATCTGAAGATGGAAACAGAAACAAGATGCATCTCTCCTGATTTAATGGCTCTCTGAAAATTATCTAGGTGGTTCAAAAGAGATTTAACTTACAGCAAATGTTAGAACTTGAGACCTTTAATTGTGTATGAATTTTTCTCTCTTGTTTCAGCAGAAATTCTTGCTGATTATCTGAAAAAGTACTAGAAAGATGGGAAAAGATTGTGTAAAACACCACCACATTTTCAGAGTGATGCTGATTTGTGCTAAGAGAGAGAGAGAGAAGGGAAGGGAAGGGAAGGGAAGGGAAGGGAAGGGAAGGGAAGGGAAGGGAAGGGAAGGGAAGGGAAGGGAAGGGAAGGGAAGGGAAGGGAAGGGAAGGGAAGGGAAGGGAAGGGAAGGGAAGGGAAGGGAAGGGAAGGGAAGGGAAGGGAAGGGAAGGGAAGGGAAGGGAAGGGAAGGGAAGGGAAGGGAAGGGAAGGGAAGGGAAGGGAAAGGAAGGGAGTTCATCAATGTGTGTGGCTGTTACTCTAATGGCTTTCACAAGACCCAGCTTGTATAATTAATATGCAAAGCGGGGTATTTGATTCACATCATGGTGATGAGTAAGAAAGTATTAGACTCTAATGATTTCAGAACAAGGGTACAATAAATTAAAACCAACCAACCAACTAAACAAACAAAAAACAACCCAGCCTTGAGTAGACAAATTGTAAAAGACCTGCTGTAGCAGAAGGTCTGGACATGTGAAAGACTGATGGAGAAAATCTAAATAGTCTTTCATGTGAAATCTGAAAACACAAGATGCTAGTGAAAAGATAAGCAGACAGAAAATCTGAGCTACTAATCTGGAGTGGATTTGTGGAAAAACAGAAATTACTGGAAGACTCAGGATTAACCCTTAAGAAAGCAGTTATAGCTTACAGTGTAAATAAAGTTATCAAATGAAAAATTAAGTTTGCAGGATCTGAACCAGATCTCTGAGGTAGACATATAAGTCAGCTGTGAAAACAAAAAGACATCAGTGAGAAAAAGACCAATGAAAAGCCAAGTCAAAATACCCCAACAACAGATGGAGCTGAATGCAGTATGGCAGCCATCATGATACAAGATGATACGAAGTGTTGGAAAGACAGGCACACTCCGTATAGGATTAAACTTCTCAGAGTTTACAAGCTCTGGCACCACACTTAAAGCATGAACACAGGATAAACAGAGCAGTGGACAATTTTGCAGCCAAAAGCTAAGGATTATAAATCTGAAGACTGATGGGACATGGACACCAAGTCTACAAGCAAAGTGAAATGCAGCACTGGAGGAAAAGCCTGGATTGGCAATACGTATGGGACTTCACCTACATATAGAACTAACATAAGCACTAAATAAATCTGTGAAAAGGAAATATTTTTGTTACCTACCACAGGATAAATCATCGGAAGGATGGCACAAAGCCCAGATAGTAAGTTATTCCAGACCTGTGCCAGGCCAATTTGACTGACTCTGCATTGTTGTCCCAAATTCAGGAGCATGGAGGAGTGCAGTGACACCAGGCTGGCTCCAGACCCAGTCCTATGGGCTCCACAGCTTGGCAGCAAGGAAGAGCTGAGGAAGAACTGCTGTGTTCTAGCTAAGGTAATTAGAGCTCATCCAGTATTGTCTGGGTTTCTTCTTTTAGAAGGGTCTCCCAGAGAGTTTCCATTAAAAAACAAAAACAAAAACAAAAACAAAAACAAACAAACCAACCAACCAACAAACAAACAGAAAAGGGACAGTTGTATGGAAAAGTACTTTTTTGCTATTTATAAAACCATTTTTTAAATTATATCTTATCTTTCAGCCAAAAGGGGGAAGTATCAAAGTCATCGTGTACTTAGATACTAGACATACCCTTGACACACATTTTGTACAATAGATTTGCTCACTGTGAGACCATCTGATTTATTGGGATTGATGTCAAACAGGCAGGTAGGTTTGAAACATTTTGTCACAAAGAAAACTGGCTCAAAACTAGTGTTTGTCTGAAGATGCTTGAGGTGCAGTAGAATAATCTGGTGCTACATCAATGTATGCTTGTGTCTAAACATGAGTCAGCAGCGTGTGCTGGCATACTGGACTTCATTAATAAAAGCACAGTCAGTCGATCAAGGAAAGTGATTATTCACCTTTATCTGGTACTCATTAGATCACTTCTTGCATACTGCTCCTGGCTTTGGTCCCCACTAAAAAAAAAAAAAGATGCTGGTAAATTGGCATGACTTCAGCTGAAGCCACCACAATGGCTGGGGCTGCGGTACTTGCCTTGTGAGCAAAAGCTGCAGGACAAGGGTTGGTTAAATCTGAAGACAAAATGGCTTTGATGGCACCTAACAACAGCCTTCCCATATCTACAGGGAGGTTAGCAATACAAACCCTTGCTACAGAGGCTCATGTTAGACAATCAGAGACAATAGTCCCGTACTGAAAGGTGACAGGTTCCCATAGGGTCCAAGGAAATAAATTGCCTAAGGCTGTCCATGAGGACAGCCAAGCATTGGACAGGTTACCCAGAAAGTTGTGAGGTTTTGCCATGGAGTTTTTTAAGACTTGACTCAACAAATCCCTGAGCAACATGGTTTAAACACAACTCTGCTTGCAGCAGAGTGTTGGAGCAGATGACCGCTTGGGATCCACTCCAACTTTCCAGATCCCATCAAAGACCATGTTCCAAGTTCTCACATTCTCAGTATTGGGTTATGTGAGCCACTGAATATTTCCCATTTTCTTAAGGAATGTGTGAGGATAGAATGAGTGCATGAAGAGTGTTGTAAATTATAATGTGGAAAAATACAATTCCAATTCCAAAATGTTAATGATGAATGGGATTAATAATATCATGTCTTGATTGACAGGAGGAAGACTTATAATTGTGACTTTTAGAGAATCTCCAGCTCTTCAAACAGTCAGATCACACTCTTTTTAGGAGCCAGTGTTGATGTAAGATTCTAATAGGAATGGTCCATGTCTTGAAATTTTTATTTTAAGTTCATACAAGTTCATAGTCCGTTTTTTAATTTTAAAGTGTTGTATGTGATTAGTTCATAATGCATTCCTCCATATTTTCAAATGCTTAACAATAAATGATGGAAAAAGCTGCAAGTCAGATTAATTAGGTTTCTTGAGTGTGTATGTGTACTTTAGCATTACTGAATCATCTTTTACTGCTTAGTTTAGCCCGCAACATATTTTTTTTACATTGGTTCTGTACAATACAGGTGTTTCAAGTTCAGGTATCAAAGTTATGATAGAAATCTAAGTCAGAAGCAAAACAGAAGACCAAAGTTAAATGCTTAATTTCCTTATATAATCCATGAAGAAAAGTAAGATACTTATACAAAAGGCAACCAGAACATCATTAACTCATCTAAATTAACTTGTATAGCCCATTAGCTACCTTCTAGCTGACATTTGTCATAACCCATTTCAGACAGCCAATGTTACTGCTCTAGATGGTAGCTAATGCCCAAATTAGAACAGGCCAGGAATTTTCCAGTTAAATAGAATAGACATGAGAAGCTTTGCTGGAAAATTGCCATATACTTGATGGAAATCACCTGTCAATATTCTTTTTTTTTTTTTTTTTTTCCTGAAATACAACAGGAAGCCCTTCATCACAGAGCATAAGTATACTGCAGACCTAATGAAGAAACAAAACTTATGGGTAAAATGGATACTGGAGGACAGACCCATACTAGGAGTTCATATACCCATAAGCTTCCGTTTCACACAAAAATCAATTCATGTTGATACACTGTTTATATTTTCCACAAACTCTGGAGGTGGGTTTCATCTCAAGTATCTTTAGACACCTACAATATTGACAAAGGGCCTTGAGAAAAAAAAACCTTATGAGAAGAGGCTGAGGGAACTGGGGCTGTTTGGTCAAAAGAAAAGGAAGCTTAGGGGAGATCTCATTGCCCTCTACAACTACCTGAAAGGACCTTGTAAAGAAGTAGGCTCTGGTCCCTTCTGACAGGTACCTGGTGATAGAACAAGAGGGAATGGTCTCAAGCTGCACCGGGGGAGGTGTTAACGAGACACCAAGAAGAATTTTTTCACTGAAAGGGCTGTCAGACATTGGAACAGGCTGCCCAGGGAGGTGGTTGAGTCACCATCCCTGGATATGTTTAAAAGTCATCTAGATGTGGCTTAATGCTGGACTTGGTAGAGTAGGATTAATAGTTGGACTCAATAATCTTAAAGGTCTTTTCCAAGCTAAGTGATTCTATGATTCTATGAATATGCATGGATGTACCTGAGTTGCTCTGTTAGATCCCCTTTACTGTCAGCAGGGAGAGGCAGGTACCAAGAAAAATTATTCATCTGACTTCTCTTGGAGATCTGTTGAAGGACGAGATGACTCATAGTGCAGCAAATTGTACTAGTCTTCATTCATAAGAAAAGAAGTTTAGGCAAGAAGCCCAGATGCAAGTAAATCACATCTAAGAAAACAACACTGATCCATAAGTCTGGAACCAACAGAAATCTTCTAATAAAAGCGACAAACAGCCTCATTCCTGCAGAAGAGTTATATTTGCAGTGTACCTGTTTCTGAGATACTTAAACAAACAAACAAAACCCAAAAAAACCCAAGCAAACAAAAAAAGCAGTTCTACAGTGCTATGATTAAAACCACAGATCATACACTTGAAAATCAAATTTTTCTATATGTTGAAGGTGTTCTTACATTGATAATACCATGGGAGATGAGAAAGGTAATTTCCTTTAGAGAATTTTTGTATGCTTGAACCGTATTATATTAGCTTTATATCCTGAATTTTTATTTGGCCACAAATCAGTGAAGTCCCTTCTGAGCAGTATCACCTTTTCATTAACATGAAAAAGTATAGCTTGCAAGTAGACAAAAAAGATGTCTGCTTGCTTCTCTCTGAGATGGTAAAGCTTCTCCAAATTTGAAATTTAAAGGGTACCACTCTAAAGTACCAAAGAGTTCACAGCCAGCTCACAAGTTCTCAGCCAGTCTTTCCATTTCTGCTATTTCATCATTATAGATAACTGCATTTCCTAGAACCTTTTTTGAGAAGTTATGTAATTTGGTGAAAACATGTCTTGATCTCGGCCTTCTTTTCCTTCTTTTTAATCTTTTTTTTTTTTAATGAAAAACTTAGGTTTGTCTCAGATAGCTGTAAATGAAAGTCAAGAAACTTGATTGGGAGAAAGTGCTCAGCCATAACTGAAAGAAACATGCTGACAATTCCCACAACAGCCCTCACTGCCTGTAAGGCTGCCCGCTAGTGTCTCAGTCCCAGACCTCAGTAGCATGACTTGCCCTCTGTCCTCCTCCCCTAGTGCTCAGCTCAGCTGCAAAACTACTTTCAGCTGCACAGAGCAGCATCACAGCCTCAGCACTACATAATGAAGAAGGACAAAACATGAAAGGAGTAGGTGGAGGCTGCAGAGGGAAATGCACACACTCCAAAAGAACAGGGAAGCCAAAATGGTAGGGATGGGCAATCTGACAGAATAACAGTGTGGTCACTGAGCCAAAACATTACACAGAATGCCCAGAAAGCTGGGGAGGAAAGGAAAAAATTGCCCTGGCTGTTTCCGCTGAAGAAAACAGCAGGAATGCAGAACCCTGGATGCAACAGAGGGGGAACAATAGCCACATGGAGAGGTCATCGCCTTTCCCACAGCTGGGAAGTGTAACCAGAAAGCATGAACTTTCAGCAAAAGGCATGTCAAAGCTCCCGGCAGGTTCAGCCTTTCAAAAGGATATGATGATGAATATTCCATAAACTGCAGACTGGTCAGAGTTAAAGGCTGGGCAGGCTATTAAGCAAATTACACGTTTAGAAAAACAGCAGGAAGTTTCTCAGTAATTTATTCTGGCACTTCTTAATAAAGAAAAATGAAACTTCTTTTTGAATACCGTAGTTACAGAAGAATGATGACTAGCCCCTCCTTTCTAGAGGATCAAGTAAGGGAGAAAAGTGTGCAATTCTCGTTTCTCACAAATTAGCACATGGGCATCAAAATATCAAGGCAAGCATCTCCAAAGGTAATTATCCCTTTTTGACCCTAGTGGTTAATCAACATATTGAGGCTGTGGTCACACATCCTGATCTGGCTGCATCAGAGCCAAGTGAAGAAGCTGCCAACCCCAGCTTGTTCCCAGCTGTCTGCCACCACCACTTCAGCAGAGGTTACTGACTTGTGGACCCGCTGGCATAACTATTCAGACAAGTGTCTCTGCTTCCATAAAAACAAGCCAGATGAGCTGAAATGTCATAAATATTAGTTCTTCTCTAGACTTGACTGCGGCAACTGAACTGGGTCCTGAGGTGACAACCTGAGCAGTCACTCTAGCAGTGCTGGGGGTCTCAAACCTTGATTACATCTGGCCAAGTACTCTTTCTGTATGGAGCATGGAGACCAACCCTTTCCCCCTCATGCTGTTGAATTTAAACATCTCCAAGCTTCTTCCTGGCAACACTCTCCCTACAAACTCTTCTCCTAGGTTCTCCCCAAGCCATATTAAAACCTTTATCTGACTTTCTTCTGCCTTGGCTGTCAACTTCTCTGATGTTTCAGCTGTCTCCAACCTCCTTGGTAGCTTATCCCACAATGCCCATCCTCCAGCAGAGCTCCCCTCTCAAGTAGTTCAGATTCCTGCAGTTGCTGTGCATTTTGAGACTCAGTTCCCAGTGCTTCAGTTGTCTGCCTAGTAAAGGAACTTAACTTCTTTATTACAGGGTAGCAAAGTGCATGGATTCTTCAGGAAAATAGTAAATGGTCCTTGTTCTGCATTCATCTAGGCACAGGGAATTACTATAAGGTAGAAATATAAGTAGCTCTGCAGTCTGGGTGATACGGTGGGCTGGGTTTTGGGAAGGAACACTCTGAGAAGTGTGCATGGGACATTCCTATGTTTAAGAAGTCTTTCCCATCCTTCCCTGTGACCTCATCCCCCAGCCACTGATGGCTGGCCTGAAGGAAAATAGACTATTTTTGTTTTCTGGTCTGAACTGTCCTTTCCCTGTGTCTGAAGTAAAACCTCATGGCTGAAAGGCAGCCTCTGCCAAGCCTGCCGGCACCCCTCAGCCTGAGCTTGCCTGTGTGGGACCAGCCTGAACAGGGTTCCCCCCAGCTCCCAGCACTACAGTATGTACCTCTAATGTTAAGTCTCTGGCTCATTATTTCACTTTCAAATGAGATACACAATATGATTAAAAGTAACAGCAAGAGATATATGTCCTTACAGAGGTGCATGCTGTTAAATACTACAGCTGATGTCTCCCCAGAGTTTTCCAATGCTGACATTTGTTGAGTTGCTTGCTAAATCTTGGTATGATCTAACTAAGACAATCCATACAAAACAAATAGTAAACATACACACTTGTAAATGAGGCAGAAATAATAAAAAATTCTGTTTTCTTTTCACAGAATCACAGAACTGTTCGAGTTGGAAGGGACCTCTAGAGATCATCTAGTCCAACTGGCCCACTGAAGTAGGATAATCTAGAGCACTTTACACAGGACTGCATCCAGGTGGGTTTTTAATATCTCCAGAGATGGAAACTCCACAATGCCCCTGGGAAGCTTATTCCAGTGTCTTGTCACTCTCATTGTAAAGAAGTTTTTTCTTATGTTTAAATGGAACTTCCTGTGTTCTAGCTTGTGCCTGTTACCCCTTGTTATGACACTGGGAACTATTGAGAAGAGCCTGTCTCCATCTTCCTTGCACCCACCCTTTAGGTACTTGTGTACAATAATACGGTCTCCCCTCAGCCTTCTCATCTCTAGGCTAAAGATTCCCAGTTCTTTCAGCCTTTCCTCATAAGAGAGATGCTCCAATCCCCCTATCATCTTCATCACCCTTCTCTGGACTCTCTCCAGTAGCTCCCTGTCTCTCTTGAACCGTGGAGCCCAGAACTGGATGCAGTATTCCAGCTGTGGCCTCACCAGGGCAGAGTAGAGGGGGAGAAAGACCTCCCTTGACCTACCAGCCACACTCTTCTTTATGCAACCCATTATTCTACCAGTCTTCTTGCCAGCAAGGGCATGCTGCTGGCTCATGGATAATTTACTGTCTATCAGGACTCCAAGATCCTTCTCCTCAGAACTACTTTCCAGCAGGTTCATCCCTAACCTATATTGATGCTGTGGGTTCTTCCTTTCCAGGTGCAGGACCCTACACTTGGTCTTATTTAACCTCATGAGGTCTTCTTTGCCCAACTCTCCAGCCTTTCCAGGTCACACTGGATAGCAGCACAGGCCTCTGGAGTGTCAGCCACCCCTCCCAGTTTTGTATCATCAGCAAACTTGCTGAGAATATACTCTCTCCCCTCGTCCAGGTTGTTGATGAAAATGTCGAACAAGACCGGACCAAGTACTGACCCCTGGAGGACACTGCTAGTTACTGGCCTCCAACTCAACCCTGATCTCTTGATCATCAGCCCCCAAGTTCTGTGACACAGCCAGCTCTCAATGCACCTCACTGTCCACTCATCAAGCCCACTCTTCCTGAGTTTCCTAATGATGATATTATGGGAAATGTCATTTTCTGACATGTTTGTATATCCCAGCCTCTAGACCATCTTGGGTGTGAGAGGCTCCATGATTGTATTTGGTTTGTGTGACAAGATTTTGGTAGTGGGGAGGCTACAGCAGTGGCTTGAGAAGCTGCCAGAAGCTTCCCCCAAGTCCAAAAGAGCCAACACCAGCTGGCAAGAGAATAACGAGAAGAGTCTTCCCCATGAGAAGAAGGAGTGGTAAAGAAAAAGTGATGAACTGACAGTAACTCCCATTCCCCATCCCACTGCTCTGCTGGGGGGAGGAGGCAGAGAAATCATGAGTGAAGCTGACTCCAGGGCAAAGGGAGGGGTGGGGGAAGGTGTTTTTAATATTTTGATTAATCTCTCATTATCTTACTCTGATTTGATCAGTAATAATTTAATTTCCCTAAATTTAGTCTGTTTTCCCCATGATGGTCGTTGGTGACTGATTCCTCCCTGTTCTTATAACCACCCATGAGCCTTTTGTTGCTTTTTTTCTCCCCTGGCCAGCTGAGGAGGGGAGTGATAGAGCAACTTTGGGTGGCAACTGATCTCCAGCCAGGGTCAACGCACCACAAGGATGCATCACAAGGGGCCATGGGCAGAAAGCTCTGGCCCTTTCAGGACTGAATCTTCTGCCATGAGATTTCTTGCCTGATTTCTCAAGTTCATATGGAGACTGAACTGTTACCTGAACTTTCCTTTTTTTTCAGAACTAAATGAATTTCCTCCGACTTCTGCACTGCAGTCATCATTATTCTTTGACATTGTGTAATCCCTCTTTGCTGAAAGCAGCCCTGTAAAGCTCCTCACTTCTAGTTCCCATTTGTTTTTATAAAGCCTATTTTCTTGAAAGGTTTCCTTGTATTGACAGCATATTGCATTTTCTCCCAGAGATCTTTTTCATTCTGACCTGAAAACTGAATGCTTATCTCTGTTTTTTAATCTTTCAAGCTGTATCAATGGAACATTCTCCCTTGCATTCCTTAGGAGTTCTTGTAACTATTTGACTTTGATGTTTCTGTGATTGTTACAAGATCAGGGCCAGGAAAACTTCAAACAACACTCAGTGGCTCAGTAGTTTGAAACAGAGCTAAATTAGAACTGTATTTTTAAATATACAGATTGTGTGAGTTTAAATGGAACTCAATGAATTTCCACAGAATCACAGAATTTTAGGGGTTGGAAGGGACCTCTGGAGATCATCAAGTCCAACCTCCCTGCCAGAGCAGGACCAAAAAAAGATCACTCAGAAAGGCAACCATACAGGTCTTGAAAGTCTCCAGAGAAGGAGACTCCACAACCTCTCTGGGCAGCCTGTACTTCTATATTTGTTTACTTTTGGTTTTATTCTACTAATCAACCCAGGAAAAAATTTACTCAGCACAGGTCAGTAGCTAAACTTGTTATCAGTCAGGTGTAAAAATGTAAAATCAATATAATAACTTCTGTTGCTGTCCTTCTCTCTTAAAAGCAGAGAGGGAATAAGCATAGTGGACAATGCAACAAACAGTATAGAATGTACAGGGTGGGAGGGGCGAGGGGAGAGGGAGCCAGTGCACAATTGTTTCTTTTCTTGTCCTAAAAGCCTTTCTTCTTCCAACTTCTGCTATGCCAACTTCAGGAGTAATTTGTCCCTCTAGGGTCACCCCCACAGGAAATGTGTAGCCACATGCAGCTAGCAGTCAAAGCTGCAGTTGTTTCTTCTAGAGAAACTATTCCTGTTACGGAGAAGAGACTGGTGGTGCTTTTCAGTCTAAATGGGAGTACTTGAGTGAAAGAACTGCTGACCTTATGCTGATCTAACTGTTCAGCGTGAGGGTGTACTCACCTGAGCAAAACATCTGGGTTCAGGTCTAGCGACTGATTTCTGGTGGGAATCTGCAAAAATATAGCCATAACTGATGAAGTCTGGACACAGCATGATCAGTCCTTCAGCATGCAAATTGTCCTCAAGGAGTCACCTATGGCACAGAGAGGTCTATGTCTACACCTCCAAAGGGGTTGCTGGTGTTAGTGTTTCCAGTGTTCCTCTCTCATAAGAAGTAACCTTCATAGAAGTCAACGTTAGGATTTATAGAGCCACTGGCCAAGGTTACTATTTGTTTCTTTCCTGCTAGGTAAAATCCTCCTGCTTTCTAGCCACCTTTAGTTTGGAATGATATCACAATTATTAGCTTCACTTTAATTAATCTGCTTTTGTAACACACCTAATTTTTCTTCCAATACTCACTATCCTTCAGTGAAAGGTTTCTGACATGGATCTTCTCTGGCAGCAAGAAATCCAGATAAGCATATAATAACTTGGCATGCTTTAGATCAGCCTGTCTTTCAACCTCTAAATTCAGCTAAATATCCCCACTTACTCTGTGAATTTCTTTTGGGGACATTAATCTTCTGAACACAACCACAGTGCATAAACGTTAAGCACATCTGCACTGATATGATCTTCTGTTTGCTTAGCTCACCCTCTGAAGTGTTCACAGTGCCTGGTCTGCAGATTATGCACATACCAGTGTGTCAAGGCATGATGACACCATGCTTGAAAAATCCCAGGCTGCTGTCTTGCAGGAGCCAGCACACCTGATGCACATGCATCTCTTCCTAATTCTACCTGTCCACTGGGAGGAAACTGCATTTGGTAAGAGTAAGGCAGAATGAAAGCAGCATGGAATCCAAGAGAAGCAGAGCTTCTGAGTGCTGCTAAACTTTTAGCATCTTGTAAGGTATTTCCTCAGGTAAGTACTGGATATGTGCTGAACAGGGCAAATAGACATTACCACACACTGAGCACCTTAACTACCATGCAGCATCTTTTAGGTAGAGTATATTACACGAGTGAGAAACTTACCATTTAATACAAGCTCTACATGTGATTTATATGATCTCCGGCACGTACCTTTCACATCAGAATGTAAGTTACAGATCTTGACATGGAAATGCAAAGTAACTTGATGTTAAAGTCAAGATTTTGGCAAGCTAACAAAGATAAAATACATACGTTTCTATTTTTGTTATATTACTTCATGTATTAAATTGTTAGCAAAAGTTTTTACATTATTTTGTTTTACATTAAATCACTTAGGATACTATGATATTGCTTCTCCTTTATTTGTTCATTCTGCTTTTTTCTTCATTTCAGACTTTCTAAAAATGGATTTCCTTTCACTAGAGAGTTTTAGGAAGAGGTTAGACAAATACCTTTTGGATACTTGTTAGGAAGAAGTGATCCAGTGTTTTCTGCAGAGACTTGCAACAGAAAATAATTGCCACCACAGAAAAAGTTTCATCCAAGCTTTACTTCTACAGCTTTCTGTATCTCCTCCCCTCTCTCACTGCATCATTTTTCCTTGGCTCTTTTTTTCCTGTGCTGAGTTTGCTGCCACTCACTCCTTGGCCCTGGCCAATTATTAACACTGGTAACATCAACTTTCCAGCAAGCTCTGGGTCTCCTGTTTCCTTGTCCAAAACCTATCTCCGTCCTGCTACATCCTGGTCCTCTGACTTACCTCTTGCCCCATCTGTACAATTCCTCATTGTCAGGAACATTTTCACAGGCACAGTAAGGGGCCAGGTTAAGAAGTCCACATAGATCCACCTGAATGCAGCCTGAGCTACTTTTGCTGGCACAGAGGTGTGGTCCAGCAAAGCCAGAAGTGCTTCAGGCTTGGTGACTCATCCTAGGTAGGAACTGCAGGAGATGGAAGCATGTAAATGACCATTTTGTCTTTCTGTAGCTACAGAGTGGTGTATGTGATAGATAAGGTGTTTATGAACTGAACATGACACTCCAAAGTGTCCTGTAGGAGCGACAACCACGGTACCTAGAATAGCCATTTTTCCTGGTGGTTTTATCTTCCTGAAAAGTTCATCAGTCTCATCTACAAAGATGTGCTAAATATTCCTTCATATGCTGCCTTCATGCCTCCACTACTGGCTGGAATTGGAATTGTCTTTTGACCACATGTTTGCATGCTGGAGACGTCTAGCTCAAGGCCCAGTCACAGTACAAATAATAGATGCTAATGGCAAAACAGTTCTTTATGATCAAATATGATATTGACTTTTAAGTTTTGTGTGACTAATTTGATTTAGAAAAATAAATTGTATGCTGGTCTTCATATGGAAGTTTGAAAAAGACCATTAATCTACTATTTCTTACACACAATGTCATTCCATTGCACTTCTTCTCTATCAGAGCAATAGACTGCATATTTAGCATCCAAGATTAGATAATTTTTCACTTAGAAACTGAATGTTTAGAAGGATAAACATGACAAATTTATACTTCTCAGCAGGCACTTTTCATAAACAGAGGCTATAATCCTGATATTTCAGTACAACTGAGTGTATTATTTACTGACTGTTGAAAATTCTAGAGGATAAAGAGATGATATGGAAATTGCCGTGGTAAATTATGACATGTCTTTAAACAAGGGCTCATACCTTCTCTTCAGCTCCCGAGAGAATGTAAAAGATGCAAAACTTTTCTTTCAATGTAATGTAGTGAAATGCAATATTTCCTCTGTTTAGGGGAGCCAGTAGCTGAAAAATCAGTGCCGAACCACATGACTCCTTGCTATAATTTAGTTGGAAGCTGTGTGCAGAGCTCCATGGGAGTAAGACTTTTTGGGGGCTAGTGACACAAAAGGGATTCAGCAAGTGGGTTCATAGACAGCATGAATCCACATGCCAGGACACTCTTGGAAGTGAGAAAACAAAACAATAAACCTCACCCAGTAGCTGTGTAGTGTGACTAACAGCAACAGTCCTCAAGTAAACAATATTTGCACAACAGAAAAGGAACGAGCCTCTAACAATTATTTTTAATATGCACAAAGTCATTCCCTTTAGCCTTTGTTAACCACCTCCCAATGGTGTTGGGAGGAAGGGCATTACGTAATTAATTGGTTTATGGTCGGACTCGATGATCTTAAAAGTCTTTTCCAACCAGAATGAAGTCTCTGATTCTGTGGTTTAATTATTGGTACAAAGGCTAAAAGGAGACTATGCTGAGAGATATGAGAGATGACTTGGTTGTACACTGTCATGGGTCCCATTCATTTTCAGCCATTATTTGGTCCAAACTTGGGGTGATTTGGCAAGCAGAGACTTCAAGTTTTTATCATATACACCTTAATATCATGGGACTGTGGAGATTATGGCTTATAATAATTCTGTATGACTGTGGGGAATTTGTGCCTTTAAAAAAACAGTTGGGCACTCTCTCTCAAATGAAAAACAAACAAATCATGTGTAATGTAGCTGTAGAAAGAAAGGTTATTACTAATAAAAATAAAATTACTAAGGCCATGTGAGTAAATACAGGAACAAATGCATATCCATATGGAAAGTGAGCACTAGAGCTGAAAGCTTATGAAAACACCTGCATCTAAATTTTGACCTTAGACTCTTCTCCTTGTTATATTTCCCCAGGCTTAGCCAAAATCTGCAAATAAACAATCCAATCAAACTGCAGGACTTCTCCAGGAATTCACTGTGTCCATCTGTTTGTGAATCACTCACAGGCAGAATCAAGTAAACAATAAATACATGAAGATACAAATAATAAGACTTTACTGGAGGGAAAAAAGCATAGCTCCTCATGCCAAGAATGTGGTGTCAATTCTAAAACTGGAGGTATTTTTTACATTTATTCTGGGGAAAGGAAAAAAGGCAGCAGCTCAGCAAGCTTTCTGTGATTTCTTAACAGACATTTCATAGTTTATTTTTTATTCCCTTTACACTTCTTCTGTAGAGCAGAATTAATGTAACTGTTTGTTATCTTATTAAAATTTCCTCCTTGTTTGAATGTTTGCAATAAAAGTGATCTCATGGAGTTTAAAAGATGATTCTTGATTCTTTCTGAAAAGTTGTTAGCTATTACTACTAAAATAAATATTTAAGAGGAGATACTGAATGATTTTGAGGGAATTTTTAGGGTGAAGAAGAAAAGACTAAAGGACAAAAATCTACAATTATGTTAAAAAGTTGCTACAGCAGAGACATATTTTTAGCTTGGTACCATTGAGGATGCTACAAGAAAAAGTTTAAATTGAAGCAAAGAGGGAAAATCTGTTTCTCTATTTGTTCACTTTACAAATTTAAGAGCAGCCAGGGTTTCCTTGCTCCTTTCTCTACAGAGCCACTTATATCCTGCTGTTCAAGCCACTTGCAGGGAGGACGTTTTCTGCAGTTCACCTACTACCAGGTTGCTCCTTCTTTCCCATGCACACCCAGACAGTCTTCATTTCCCAAGTGGTTCCAGCAATTCACGCTACTCAAAGGCAACTCTGAAACATAGACAGACTGAAATGTTTTATCATGGATGAGGACAAGGCAAGTAGAGTAGAAGTCAGTACAATTTGATATTTTGATGGTACTGAGACTAGAAGACGCTGTTGGGAAGGGATTGTGGGATTTTTGGATGAGTGATTCTTGATTGAGTCTGGAGACTCAAGCAACAGAACATATTCAGGAAGATAAAGGTCATTCTCAGGCTTTCAGGGAGATTTAGTGGGAGGGGAATGGAAGGTTTTCTTTGAGATGAGACATCACCTCAGAGATGGAGATGTTGTAGACATCTTCCTCTCCTCATCCCCTCTTCCCAAGCACTGCAGAGACTCCCTGCTCACAGTCAAGTATGTCTTGAATGCTCCCCAACCATCCTACCCTCTCAAATGTTTTCTTTCCTCAGTTTTCTCACTTCTTCCACTTCCGCTGCCTCTTAAAGAAGGCTTCTTCTCCAATGAGAAATCTCTGTTTTCCTGTAGCATGCACTCAGTCCACTACATGGCTTCAGACAAGTACAACATGGGCTATCACCCAATGTGAGGTTGGGACATGATCTCTGAAATTGCTCTTCCAGCTCCTTCTAAAAACTGTGAAGTTTTCCCAGCAATGGGCAGTGCCCTACACATCCTGATTCTACCCTCAGCTTTAGCAACTGAGGGCTCTGAATACACAATGTGAGGACTGACTGTTCAGATTAAGCAAATGGAGTCTAGAAGAAACTAGTGTAAGGTATATACTCAGTTTATTCAAAATTGCATTCAAGGAGCAGTCAACAAATTTGTATCATTATCTAACTAGGAGGGTGTATATAGTGGGTATCTAAAGGGCCTGTTCTAAGCATACCTCCATGTCACAGTCATGTCTGCCTTGGAAGAGAGTACAGTAAGTATGCTTAGTACATTTGCAAGCAACCTCTCCCAAGTGAGCAGCAATTACAAGCATTTCAAAGAATTTTTAAAAATAGAGAAATTATCTAAAATAAGTAGCAGTTCAAAAGCCTTATGTAGCAACAGTTGATTTCATGAGTATGGATGAGTAGTTGACTAAATAAACAATAAAGTGAGCAGATTAGGTGAGGAAAACTATTTTGTTTGGTTGTGTTTTTTTTCTTTGTATCACTGTGGATAATCTAAAAAAAAGCCTTAGAGTGATGCAAGAGAAATTTAGGAAAATGGCAACTACAGTTAGGTGCTGGAGTATATACTCTGGTAGACCAGAAATTCTCCATCACATGAGGTGTTTAGCTATTGTTTCCCTCTGTTGGCCAGAGGAGGAACCTCTCAATATCCCTTCCAGTCCTCATGTCCATCACGATTTAATCCCAGTGTTAGCTTGCTGCTCCTTGTGAAATACATCTCTATTTCATAAAATAGTATAGCTCAGGAGTAGCAGGGTTTCTATTTCATATTCTTATCAGAAAGACAAAGTTAAGACTGACACCATGCAATCTGGAGAAAATTTATGTTCTAAAATCCAGCATAATATAAACGGGTTTATTTATCTGAACAATAATATAACGTCCTTAATTAAAATCACTCAAACCCTTTAAATAAGTTATTTGTGTTTATCCTTAAGAAATTGGGCCTGTAAGTCTTCTTGAACAAATCTAAGGCATGGATTGCCAGTCAGTGTGGTTGGCACAGATTTGTGCAGCCCTCTGGTTTGGTGGTTGAGATGGTTTGTTAGACCAGTCCTGAGCCAGACCATGCCTGTGCCCAGTGAATTAAACTTCTCTGATAGGATTCCTTGTATAAATGTCACCTATGTCGTGGCATAGTCATTGTCTTGGATTTCAGCTGATGACTGTAAGTATAAATATAAAAAATCAACATAAACTAAAAGAAAATATCCAACATAAAAGAAGAGTTAGGTGTTCAGTTTCACTACAGTAGTAAGTACAATAATTCCCAAAGAATCTGCTTCACCATTTCTCCTACTGAGGTTAAAAAGAAAACCTTCACAGTTTTGTTTATTTTTAAAATCACATAAATACCACTCTTTCGAAGTGCATCCATGCTCATAACGATATTGTGAACAAGCAGCCACAAGCAAACTTCCTAGATTTGCCTTCAGATTTGAATGTTTTGGACTTCCACAAATAACAGCTCTAAGGAACATTATTCAGCAGCTTATTTACCAGCTATTTTAAGAAAGACACATCAGCAAGAGCACCCACTGGAAGTACAAACAATAGATATGAAAAAGTGCATTTCAGTACCTAAGCTCATGAATGAAATGTCAGCCCTCAAGAGATGGCTAAATATACCAAAGTCTTCAAGACTTCAAGAATACTGCCAAGAGCACGGGGCAGAAGCTGGTGGAGCCAGGACTTCTCTAAGGGTTAGCTGCAATTACCCAAAACATGGAAGAGCTTAGGCAGTGAAAAGTATCTTCCTTGGGGAACAACCTTTAGATTGAAAGCTGCACTCCGTATGAAGGCACAGTTCTCCAATTCGTAAAACAAGAAAAAGAAAAAAAAGAAAACATAAATAAAAGAGGGCTATTTCATGACCTTGAAAAGTAACAACGGGCCATTTAATAATGTTGAAAGGTAAAAAAATTCAAAACTGGGGAAAGGAAATAGTCTCTCACAGTCTTCAAATAGGCACAGGAGGTGCCACAGCAGGTCACTCAAGCTATAAGATGACTCAGATTCAAGAGGGAAGGTGACGATCAACTGACCTTGGAAGCTCTTTTTATCATATTCTATTAACAACAAAAAAATTAATATCAAACCATCTGCCTTGATGTTTACATATATTTTTGTCTATTCAACTCAGGGTAAAACTTAATGCTACAGAGAAAATTAACCTATGTCTAAGCACTGCTTGCTTTCTATATTTTCTTCTAAAACATTCATTCCTGGCCACTATTGTGATGAGCAACCAAGCAGATGTTTTTCCAATTCAGCACAGAAAAGCTCAATTTCTTCTGTCAGGAAACATGGCTATAAGTCCTGTCACAAGTAAAACAGTCAATACATACTATTAGGAACAAAAATTTTGTGACACAGAAATAAAATTATTCTAATAGATACAACAGATACAGATGCTATCTTTCGCTCTGATGCGTTTAATATGTTTTTGATTAAATAACATGCCTATCCATAATTAAATATTCCAAGTAAAAAAAAAAAAAAAAAAAATAGAAGCCTGCACTTTTCCAGGACACTCATTGGACCTGTCTCTCGTATGGGAAGCTGAATTACTAATCAGTGAGGCTAGAGGTTAAACTCAGATTTCAGCTCCTCCATCTGCACCCTGACTCCTCCTGCCTTCCCATGCATCATGCTCCTTTATAGTTATATAAGTGATTCCAGTATTCAGTAAGTTACCTTGTTCCCTGAAATCTAGACTCTTGGGTTACCTTTCTTGCAGAGTATCAGAGTTTGCATGAAACTCTTCTCTGATCTGTTCCCAGGTTTTCTCATTGAAAGAACTAGTTGGATTCACCAAACTGGAGCAAGCAAGTTGGTGTCTATGCAGTAAAGGCAATGAGTGAAATAGGACCTCAGATGAAGGCAGAAAAAAAGCAACTTGACAGTATACTTGAAGCCATAGATGTGGGAATTTACTTTTCCAACAAGTATGTGTTTTCTTTGCAAAGTCTTGGATCACAAGATCTGCAGTAACCTTGCATTTCCTTCTTTCTAACAGTAAGTTTTGAAACGCCATTGCTATTAGCCTGGCTGAGCCTTAATAAAACTGGAAGAGGTCAGTGGATTTGATTCTCCTATCATTCCAAAATGGCTTTCAGTGAGATTTCAGCAGATCCCAGTACCCTGTTAGGACATGCAGTAACCTCTGTAAACTTCAGATGATCTTAAAAGAGGGTGAAATAGTATACAATGAGAGAATGAAAAAGAGAACAATAGCCAAATAGTGCCTGCCACAGTCAGTGGAAAAGCAGAGTTATGGAGGAACCACAGATACTATTCTGCATTTTTTTTCTTATACTTTTAAACACTCTCTCCCCTCATTTTTTCCCCACACTAAGCAGGATGTAGGAAAAGACAGGTCAGTGAAGCCAGTTATTTAAGAAAATGTATCCTTTGGATTGAAGGGAAAGAGGAATATGGAAAAAAAAAAACAAAACAAACTCAAAACACGTTTATTTGTACCTTTGTAAGATCAGCCCTGAGTGTACTGCCACACTTTCTTTTTTCTTATTTTTTTTTTTTCCTCGTCTTTTTACTCTAAATTACAGCACAGTTCCTCTAATTGAGATAGAGGTCAAAATAGCTTTGTATCAGATGGGAGCCTAAATTTACTTTGTGGATATTCATAGATACTCAGAAACATCAGAAATTCTCCATTCAAACATAATGCACAGCATTTAAATAAAAACACCCTAATAGCTACTTGTGCTGTCATAAAATAGGCTCAGTTTGCATACCTGAAAATATCAAAGAGTATAATCCATCAAAGGAAAATAATCCTTGGTTGTGCTATAAACACAAATCAAGGGAGTATAAAACCTATGTAATGTCACAGTTTTATATTAAAACATAAATGTTAGCACTAGGATAGATTTTGCTTTCAAGATACAGATCTGTTTTGCATTGCCCCTGGGTGAGCTCATTACATGCCAGGTCAACTCTGGTTTGGTTTACAATGGATTTCAGCAAGTGGCTTTCCAACTGTATGACGGTGATGATGTTTTCAGCTTGCTTTGGCATGAAATCTTTGAACAGTAGAAATTTCCCAGGTTGATAAAGACTGCAGACCTCCCAAGGAAAATTGTGTGCTTGCTCAGCCTGCACAGCTTCCACTAGTAGCAAAATTTTAACAAAGCATAAAATCCTAAACACTGTGTTCTGAATTACAGTTTGGAACAGAAGGAAAGTGTATTGACCCAAATTGATTGAAGTTAGAATCCCAAACAAATGAGGAATGTGGAACATTGATATCAGCTTTGATAGATTTGTTTTATGAGGTACTAAAGCTGGCTTTCATCATTTTTTGGGGTGAGTGAAAGTGCAGCAATAGCACAAAATTAGGTATTAACTACCCAAAGCATCTCAAAACGAGCCTGAGCTACAACCTGCACATCAGTTTTCTCTCTTCAGATCCTGATCCTCTACAACATTGAAAGACCACTACACAGACTTTTCCTTCTGAAGAAAATTACCTAGCTTGAAGATGAATGGTTTAATTTGGCCTACATGAAAGGTCCCTCTGGGCTCATGTAGCTATCAACTTGGCATGTAGATTAAATTCCCACAGGCTGGCAGCTGGCGAGGAGGAACGACAGGAAAAAAAAAAAAAAAAAGGCTTGAGATGAGAAGTGCTCAACTCTGCCAGATCTGAGGTCAGTGGGACTTTGAAAATCTGACCAAAAAGTAATATATAATATTATTTAAAAGGAAATTAAAAGTCTTCTACTTGAAAAAAAATGAAGATTCTATGTCTGTTATTGTTTTGCCCCATGATTCTTCAGAGTGAAGAGGAAGGGCAAGGGCAAAAACAAAAGCAATGGAAGACAGAAAGAAAAATAAGAACTAGGGGAAGAGAAGGCTGCTCTTCTATGGCAAATAGTTCTTTCAGGTGTCAGGTTTCTTACAGGGATTTAGGGTAGTGGTGTGGCTGAGTCTGTTCTGGTAAAGGCCATGGAAACCAATCCAGGCAACTGAAAACATCTGAACATCTTGTTGCATGCACCTATGGGAATGTGCCCTGTGACCAAGGCTGCTCACCTCCACCTGGAGAGAAGCCATGGCCCTCCTTTTATGAGAGGTCTCTGACAATGGTGGGGAGGAGGGTTCTGAGCATAGGCTTGGAGCAAGAAGTCTTCATCTTCACTGAGGTCTACCTCAGTAACCTTCAACATGCCAGCTAGAGCTAACCGTTCTTGGAAACTGCTGAATGTTAACAGAGGCTGCAGCAGGAGTGGTGGTGACCAGTTACAGTGGATCATCCCCTAGGAATTTAAACCTCTATAACCAACACTGCTGGAAAATTCTCATTTATGGCACCTCTGGCACCAGCAGCTGAAAACAGACAAGGAGAAAAAGCTGTTTAGCAGTTTTGAAAAAAAGAGTAAGCCAGGAAAACAAGTGCCCAGCAGGTAGAAAAACAAATCTGTATTGATAGTCAATAGCCATCCACTGAGAATGAGTGCAGCATTCTAGAATTAGAAGAATAATCAAACGACATTGAAGGGTAGCAGAGGGGCATCCAAGTGTGAGTGATTCACTTCCTATCAAATCAAAAAATTTAATTTAAATGTAAACAGTCTCCCAGTCATCACAGTTTCACGGTATCTTGGGGTTGGGGTGTTTTTTCAGCTCCTATGTAACCTGCAAATACAATACAGAAATGCACAGTGATGTTTTATCTTCAGTTTTAAGGGCAAAATTCATCATTTTTCATAAATTCTTATTATAACCATGATTTTTTTAAGGTAGCACCACTGCTCTGTACATCCTTAAATGTGTGTATGGGGAGGGGATGTTTTGATTTGTCATTGACAGATGGATACATTTTGAAGTCAAAAGCAAACCTGAAGAGATACCAGGAGATAAAGCATACACAGAGCAGAGAAAGCCTGTTGCTACTTTTCAAATTAAGCTCCATAGGGGACATATCCAAAATTTTAATTGCTATTAAACTCTGCTGACCAGTGTTGCTTACCATCTCTAGCAAGAGTTGTTCATGTTTCTAGCCTGAAGATTTTTCCATCAGTTGGCTCTCATTCTGCATTTCTCTGTTAGATGAAATAAATGCCTATTATTAGGAATTTCTTCTACAAGGTAAATACTGGAAGTCTAATCATGTAAGTTTCCAACTCACTCTTCAAAAAACTAAGTTTGGGTTTCTTTATTTTTTCTGGCTAACATGTCTTTTCTGGACATCTAATAATTCCTGACGTATCTTTCCAAAGCTCATCAAACTTCTGAAAAAAAGTACAGAAGCTATAATAAGCTTCTGTAATACTCCAGAAGTAACTGAGCATCTTCTACAGAGTTAAAATAATATGTTCACTTGTAACGATTTTTCCCTACTTCTGTGTTAAAAAATTACACTCACTATCTGGAATACAGCTTTGCTCTGGCAGAACATGGTCTCAACCTTACAGACTAATTTTTAGAACCACTTTACTGGAGAAGAACCACAATCCAATAAAAATGTCATCTTTTCTTTATTCCAAAGAGTGAAGACACATTTGTCTTCATAGAAATCAGAGATGGCAGATCCTCAGAATGTCCTTGTGTTATTGCTATTATTTTGTTATATTGTTGCATTGTATTTTTTGGTTGGTTAACAACATATTTTTAAATATAAAATATTTGCTGCACATAATAGAATCACATAAGCTATAACATTCCAAGTCATATTACAGTTATATTCCAGATACTGTAAGGACATAATTATAGTAGGATAGTATTTACAGACAGTGTCTCAATATATCAAATTATTTCATTACCAGAAATCAGGACACTTTAATTTTAAAAAATAAATAAAAGTTTAAACCTGTCATTTTCAGTGGAAATAAACCCTATTTTAACCTGTCCTGTGGGCTGCTAATATTTTAACACTCGAAGCTAAGTAATGACATGAGTTATTAGAAATGTTGGAATTCCTTAAGCCTTTTTCTTGACTTCCTAAACTCCCAGTACAAGTCCTGGTACAGTAGATAGATTTCATAATAGCTATACCTGCATACCACTTTAGCTGAAAATTTCAAACAATGTTGGGCACAAACACAGGACATAATCTACTGCTGTTTTGCTGTCTATGTTAGTGGAGGCTGAGACGTTCACAGCACAGTGGAATATGCACAGCAGCTCTAGTGGATTCATGCCAGCTTCAAATTGCATCCTTCATGTTAGGCTTACTCATGGGCAAAGATAGGAAATTGTCTTCACATGGAAAAGTAAAATGTTGCTTGCTCTGAAGAGCTAGAATTCTACCTGCTGGCAATTTTATTGGGATATTAGAACACTCAGAACACACTGTTGGATAGGAAATAGTTTACCATTATGCATCTTTGCTTGTCTGAAGGCAAGTAGGAAATAAGCCAACCAAGCCAATGCACCTGTTTTCAGGTTTATTACATTTAGCACAGGGAAATAAGAGAAAATTCATAATAAAACAAGCACAAGCTTTATTTTTTAATTGACTTTGCTGAAACTAAGACGAGACACAACTTTGTAGTCTTTTCTTACGGGTTGTGAAAGCTCAACTCAGTTGACAATGAGGCTATGAAAACTCATATTAAGATGCCAAAGGCAAAGCAGTAGGAGAATATCTAGCTAATTAATTAATTATGGCCTGATAAACTTGAAAAGAGCTTTACAGTCTTGCACTTTAATAAAACTGATAAGTATGTTTTACCTACTCTGTACAATATTCTTACAGCAGAATAAGAATTTTCTGGGATGCTGCTAATTTTCTTTAATAAGAAGCTTTTTTTTCGTTCATTTGAGCTGAAGCCTGGTCCTTTCTTTATAAAGGAAAGATTATTTAGTTTTTCTTTCATTATCTGAGTTCACTGTCCTGTACTTTCAAAGTTCAAACAACTGAATTATCTAATGAATTAAACCATAAATATAATTGCATTTGTTTCCTCTTAACAAATTTTGGGTTCATATTTGCAATTCTGTTAAAAATATACATATAAATAAAAAATGAAAGTATTTTTTAAATATTTAGATTTCTAAAGAAAATTCTGAAACAATTTGCATTTTCTAATAAGAACAAAACATCCTTTCCAAAACATCCTTCTTGTAAATCCACATCTTTTACAAGGACATAAGAATTTAAAAAATTTAGATAGTTCTTAGGTTTCAGAGAGAAAGAGGTCAGAAAAGTTATGTGAAATTTCAGTACTTTTATCAGTTCATCAGTTCAGCTATAGAATGCAAACCAAACAACAGCAAGCAGCTTCTCTCCAATTCATACAGGAAATTACCCTTATTTTCAAAATAATCAAAGCTTCCAAAAGCTTTGAAAGTTACTCAGTTTGAGATAAAATGTAAGGTTTCAAGTGAGATTTTCAAGTGAGTGGACCATATAACAAAAGAGGAAACTGAGAAAAGCTGGAGCAAAAGTAATAATACGGCATTAAAGAAGGACTAGGAGTAGATCAGATGGAGAGAAGAAAGTTCATGCTAAGCTGTGCAAAGGTAAAGGTGGGAGAAAGCTGCTCATCAGATCCAAAATACCCCTCTTACAGATCCCACCTCAGTCAGCTAGACACACGGTTTTCCTTTGTTAGGTTGCTTGTATGAGGCAATACCTTTGAGCTGGAATCAGGGGACTCTGGATGGCAGCAAGTGAGCAGGGGAGCTTTATCACAACAGGAGAGAACGAAGCAGTTGAGCATCTGTGACATGAAAATGTGACGATGGACTAGATATAAGAATCCAATGAACCTCTTAATACAGGAGTCACTTGGCATACATGCTTGCTTCTCTGTTCTTCCTCTCCATCAGCCTTTCATTTTCTTTTTTAGTTAGTTTCTTTGTTTGTTTTTGAACACACACACAGACAAAACTGTGCAAAATATAGGACACAGTTAAAGAAAAGTCATCTGGTCTTTATCTAAAGTACAGTCCTCTGTTCTTCCAGACAGAAACCCAGTTTCTCTGTTTTCGGTAATGTTAAATGCTCAGAGGTCTATTTACTTATGCAGGTGATGTAAGAGAGAACTTTGTTTTGTGTACGTCTTTCCACTATTTTTAGTCTAATGATAGTCGGAATTAACTGGATTTAGTGTCCTTTGAAATACTCGCATGTACCAAAATCTCCTACAGAAAAGCCTATAAAATGAAAGGCTGTCAGTTCCATTGCCCTTAGCCTGTTAGTCATTCTGCATATGAATCATAACTTGTCCTTGTCCATATTTTGAAAAACGAAGAATTGCAAAGGAACAGTGCATTTACATCAGCTCGTTCTTGTGAAGTATATTCTTACTGAGAAACTCCATATGGTGGAAAACAAAACAAGCACAATGAAAGCCAGTGTTATGCAACATCTATTAAAAATCAGATGAGTCACCACATATAAAGTTGCCAGGCCTGAAAGAAACTAGAATCTAGCTACCCTTACCCTAACAAACTTCTGAGATCTGAAGGAATATTTGTTATTTCAGAAAGATGTTCCCAGGAATGGGCTTGGCATTTGCTAGATCAGCATTATAAAAACATCCAATTTTGACTTGAATATACTTTTGCAATACTTCTAGGGAGATAATTTCACGTTCAGAACTCCAGTTAAATGCTGAAACAGTAAGAACATAAAGAAGGAGAAATGTGTATTTAGATATTAAATATAGCATTCACTGGGAAAGGCAAGGAAAACAGGATTACTGCCTTCAGAACCAGTCTTGTGCTGTATGTTCTCATAGAGCCAGTTACTATGAAACTAAGGGATTTTTTTCTGCTGGAATTACTATTAATAAGGAGTTGCTAAAATTGAGTCATTATATTGAAGTTAGGCCATGTACCTAAAACTGGATAGAAAACATATAATTTTACAGAATTAGTTTTGCTTTACAAGAAAGTCTTCTCTCTTTCTGCAATTTGGAGTGGTTTGTCTCTGGTTTTACCTTAAGTAGCCTCTGTGGTGGGAACCTTAAGTCCCTCCCTTAGGGTGTGCAAAGGGTTGGTGATCCTCTACATCTCCTGAGGGCCAGGGATGGAAAGTAGGCAGAGCAGTGAAAAACAAGAGAGTGAACAAACACGTGATGAGAAGCACAGGGGTATACTACAGAATGAAGGAGAATTACATGTCTCCAGCCTTCCCAACTCAGCTAAATACTGAGTTTCTGAGAACTGTGCAAATGCAAATAAATTATTGTACATAGCACATAAACTGCACACAGCACTTACTTTTTCAGGACTTCTCATAATTTCCTCAGACTTTATAGTAGGCAGCAAAATACATATGTATTTGACTCAAAGCTTATCTACACAGAAAAACGGACAATATTTCCGAGTGTCCATGTGAAGAGCTATCCTGGAAAAGCTATTGCAGTTCCTGTCAATTTCCCCAGGCAAATAAAATCCTTCAACCGTTAATATTGATTTTGAACCGTAGATAGTGAGAGTGCTATCAGAACAATATGGTTAAATGATAAATTAGACTTTCTTCCCCTCCTCTTTAGAAGCAAAATTAAAATATCAAATACTGGTGAAAACCGTGGATATGTATCTGTGTAACTGCTTTTTGCTGCATCAGGAAGATAAATATAGCCACACGAGCAGTGACCTGGATGGCTGAAGCAGTTACATTCATGATATTCAGGATCCACTACTCCCCCAACCCTGACAAATCCTGAAAATAAAAAGTCATTAGGCCCAGCTATCCTTTCAAAAGTTGGTAAAATCAAGCCAACTATTAAAAAGCCTGAAATTATAGAACATCTATTTGAAAACACTCTTATTGTAACTGATTGTCACCAAGGACTTTGTCAGTCCTTAAACTGTAGGATTTTCATTCCTTCTGCTACTCATCATTACCCTTTGTCACCTTATTTGTTCTACTCAATTTAATTCATTGATGTAGGTTGCAAAGGCTATAAAACTCTTTGATTCTTGGTGAGTCTGAGTCAGCCTCATACATGGTAAGTAGCATTTAGACTGTCGATTGTCAATGATGCGAGTTACTCTGCCCTTTTGATGCTGTTAGTCGTGGATTGGAGAGGAAAGCTGATAGACTTAAAAAAGAAATCTTAGTATGGATGTTTATTCTCTCAAATGCAAAAAAGCATGCTTATAACTTCTTTTATTTCTGTTACAAAGACATCTAAAGCATATGATTAAAAAAAAAAAAAACAGAAGTTCTTTTAAAAGAGTGTAAACTTTTCAGTTCACTGGATATCCTCTTAAGACCAAATCAGGACTTCTATAAAGGACTTACTATTATTTTAATATATTTTTAATAGCACTCACTACACACCCAACATATCTGTAAGAGACCCGTTACAAGCCTGAAAACTGCTGAAAATCTGTTTCCAAAATTTTGAAGGTATCTGAACCTCAGCTGAGGAGCATTGTTCAGCTAAAGCTTGCCAGATTTTCAAGAAGACCAAGAACCAATTTCAAGTGAGCCCTGAAGTAAATTACTTCACACTTGAACCTCGAAGTTTCAAAACAAAGTAATTAAAACTCTTTTAAAACTGCACAATGTAGAACTGCAGCTCTCCATCCATTAGACTGCCTTCGGGGCAGGAGTAGGAGGCATCACTACCCCTCACCTCCTGTAGACATCTAATCTGTGGCTTCATTTGTGAGTAGAATCTGAGAGCTCAGGGTAAAGCACCAGGAAGCAGAAATCCCTCTTTTATATAAAGTGAAAGAAAGCATCCATATTAACTCCCCAGTCAAATCACACAACCGATTTTTTTAGAGCTCTATTGTTAGTCTCATAGAGATAATTCTGTTATGCTGAGATTGATGGATCGCTTATTCCAAGTAATTTTATTATAACCTACTGATTAATCAATCTTAAAAGCAGACAGTAGAAAGAACTACTAAGTATATGTATTGGGATATCTTTATCTGTTATGAATAAATATTTAAACCCAGAAGTAGTCAAAGGGCAAATGACAGAGGAACACATCATAGAGCACCTTCTGAGAAACAGGTGAAAGGCCAAGCTACTTTTAATTGAACCTGACTTTACTAAGACATGGGCTAGTGGTGTATTCAGCCAAAGGAAAAGCCATCTGCACTATGCCAAAGCTATATTTTTTTCCCCAATTTCTTTACCAAAAGAGTGGTTGGACAGTGGAACAGGCTGACCAGGGAGGTGGTGGAGTCACCATTCCTGGAAGTGTTTAGAAGAAATATAGATATGGTGCTTAGGGACATGATTTAAGCACTGAACAGGTAGACTAGGTTATGGTTGGTGCATTTAGGCTATGGTTGGACTTGATGATCTTCAAGGTCTTTTCCAACCAGGATGATTCTGTGACATACTTGTAAAAGTTTTTCTTGTTACTTTTTATGTCCCTGGCCAGATTTCATTCTATCTGGCCTTTAGCTTTCCTAAACTGATCCCTGGCTCAGACTTCTTTGTACTCCTCCCAGACTGCCTGTCCTTGCTTCCATGCTTTATAGGTTTGCTTTTTACATCTAAGTGTGTCCAGCAGCTCCTCATTCATCCATGCAGACCTCCTAGCATTCTTGTCTGCCTTCCTTTCTGCTGGGACACATTGCTCCAATGTCTGGAAGAGGTGATCCTTGAATATTCAAGATGTCATTGCCTTGCCTTCACTTAATATCTGGGCTTTTTCTCATCTTTCTGCCCCTGTGTGAGGCCAGAAGCAACCCCAGCTTTGTCCAAAGTTTAAAAAACTTACTTTGCATCTACTTGAGGACCATTCCGAGTCATTAATCTTGTTTACAGCACCTGTTTATTGCAAGACTGCAAAGAAAGGTTAAAGGATTTAAGCTTGTTCAATTTTACAGAAGACTGAGAAGAGATACACAAGCAATCTCAAACCATGTAAAGAGGTGCTCCAGAGCATTACTTGTCTCTGTGCTGTATAGGAACAGACACACTGGGTTTAATTTACAGCACTTCCCAGTGGCAGTGAAAGCTCTAGAGTACAGTGTCCTGAGAAACTGTGGATTGAGCATCACTTGGCATCTTTAAGAAAACATTAAATGGGTATTTGTCATAAATAACCCAGGCACAGCTGATCCTGAGTTTGGACATGGGTTTAACTATGATTCAGTGGTTTTCCGTCTGATAATCACAGCACTAAGTTTTGGTTTTGTTCAATAGTTTCCTGAAATATGATTTAAAGAATAACTTGCTGTTCTGTGGTATTACAAGGAAGCTGGAATATTTCCTCTGTCTCATCCTGCTACACCTTCAGACTCAGCTTCTTGGATATGTAAATTGCTCTTGCTCTAAATATAACTCTGAGAAGAAAAATCAAGCTCTAGTCTGAAATTAAATACAGACTGGTTTACTGGAAGGTATTTCTTCTTCCGTGCATGAGGCCTGGGCCACATGTTTCTGTCCCCTTTTCTCTTATTTTCTGAACCCTAGGTTTCTGGAACAGGCCATGCAATTTCCACCACAAATTATTCTTCTCTCATCCATCTATAATTTTTTCAGTACTATGAATTATTTACTAATTATTCATTGAGGAAAAGCCATTTACATTACATTCATAAACATCACCAGCAAAAAGTAGCAATAGCATACTGTTTAAATTGTGATTTATTCATATAATGGCTAATTTATACTGCCTGTCTCCATTCAGGTATTCAAATAAAAACAAGTTATAATAATAATTCTTAAACCACTGGTGAAGGAATTCCTGTCTAATTATGCATAAGTTGAATGTGCCAATGGTCTTAAAAGCCTGCAATCACTTCTGCCTTTGCTCATGTGTTCTATGTTCCAGCTGGACAGAGGCCAACAATAAATCTCTTGGCTCATATATGAAAGAGACAATTTCGAGTCTCTGTTTCTGTAGGGCCATTATTTGTGATTTACGAGTATCTGGGCAATTACTACCATACCATAAAAATATAAGTAAGTCTCACAAGCTGCAAAAATCAGGATAACAATGAAGGACAATCTTGAAATTGCAAAATTAGTTATTTCCTGCTTTCTACTGATCAGGCTGCTGGTTGGAGAGTGTCAGTTTTCTGTTTAAAAATAAGCTGCTACACACAATTTACACACTGCAATTGTTTCTCTTAGACTATACAAGCACTAAAAACTTTGCTTAATCTAATGAAAAAGTACAAATAACATCAAACATTCCATAAAAAAACCAAGATAGTTCATTAACTGCAGATGAGCAGAATGGACTAAACAATCAATGGCTATTAATCACAATGAGTTCCAATGCCTGTATCAAGTAGCTTGAGTTAAAGCATCAAGATTCATACTACAAAAAAAATCCCTTGTGATGAGGTAGCAGCATTTCAGATGTTAAGCAGTTTGTATATCATATGGCTATACATAATTTTCACCATATTGCTTTCTCCAGGGTGCACAACTTCTGCCATTGATACTCCGAATGAAGACAATGACCACTGAAAAAGGACTACTGAGGCACACTATTGACATCAGGAGGGTTATTAGTGGCATCGTGTTCATTTCTTTGATTTGCCCTATGGAAGTGGAAGAATTTTTACAGTTCACAAGTACAAAGGCAGTAATTTCATACTATGAACTGAGAGAGAGGAAAAAACAAACAAACTGAAAACTGTTATTATTGTGCATATGTCCTGTGCTACAACAACTGTTTTTTTCTCATTGGAGATGGAGACAGGAGATGGGCACAGTGCAATGAGACAGCCTCCTGCTCACTGGCATGATGGCCGGGGTGGGTACCTCTGCGGTGACCCTTGTTGTCCCAACTGTGAGTGGACATAAGGCTACGGACAGAATGGTTGCCCTCTTCCAGAGTGTCAAAGTCAGCTTTATTAATAACTGCTACACTGCACAAAACTGATTCCTTGACTGAGTCTTGGACAGGAAGAAGGTAAGTCTGTTGCTCCAGCATCACAAATTCTTTGTTCCAGGACTTTCATCAGAGCAGTTTATCATTATGTCTTGTTCAGCCACTTGAGTCAAATGTACAGTAAGGTCAGTGGTACCTCTGTGTAAACACATATTTTTAAGATAAGGATGGGATGCTATTCAAATGCCTGATGAACCTGAATTTGCATAAATAAACCACATACCAAAACACCTTAATGAGCAAAATCTGGTCTCACAAATAATCTTAAAAACAGGAACATATTTGGATCAGGAATGTTAGAAACATATTGTCAAAGGTTGGTCTATTTGTTTAGTGTTTTTTTATTTCCTGGGCTGCTGTGATTTAAAAACAAACACCCAAGTCAGAATGAAGCCAGAGGGAACATTCTGCTCACTTCAGCCCATCTTATACTACCTAGGCCTACCTTTTAACAGCTAAGCTCTATCCACTGAATAAAACTGCTGTATTAAACAAAAACTAGCAGTATGCCTCTGGTGGCTACTACATAATTGAGCTAATCACATGGCCTAGAGACAGTCAGATTCTTGACTAGAATCTGACTGGCAATTGTGTGAGTATCTTGGTATTTAAAGTCAAGCAGAGAAAAACACATGGATAGAGGAGTGCACTCCTGCTTCCAAAAGCAAAGTCAAACTGTTAGTTTAAACTCCGTTGTGCACAAATACTGCAGCCTATACTAATGAATGGACCTTTCTTCCTAAAGGTTGTGCTGGTTTCAGTTCATACATCAGAGAGGTATTTTAAATCAAAATTAAGTTTCAGCTTTACTAAGATGGGAATAGGTGTATTACAACTGTTGTCTACAGTTTAGAACTTCAATGTTTTCGTCATAGGGATTTCAAATTTATTTTTTGAATAGTGTTGAGCTTCACAATAAAAATAGTAATTGCCAGAAATAACATTTTTTATCTCAGTGTCTCTAAGTAGTGTCTTCCTATATAGGAAACTAAAGGTTAGTTTTAGCCTGTATTATTATTATATTCCAGTTGACTAGGCAGTAGCTAGAGCACTATTTGTCTTATATAATGGAATATTTCTGACAGCTCCAAGAGAGATAATGGTAGTACTAGTCAGATAACATCAGAGTCATTTACCCAACATTATTTCATTCATCTTCCACTCCATCACTATAAATAAAGTGAGAAAATGTCTATGCTATGTAAAGATTTCTAAAACAAGAAAAGTTGCTTACTATATCTCCATTACTTGTGCAAAAATAAATCTCTTTTATTTATTGTTCCAGCAATTTACCATAAGTGACATGTCAAACTCTTTATGTTCCTTTTAAAATTTGGCATCTCTTTTATGCTAGAGGTGGGAAAATGCCTGGGGACTCTGAAAGTTCAAATTCTTTTTATTAACTAAAGTCATGATTTAATGTGTTTCAATTGAAAGGCAAGAGTCCAGCTGAAGAGATCAAAAGATCATCTTAATGGAGAAAACAAATCTACAGCATCGAATTACATTATCAGCAAATGTGTTTCACAGCTGAATTTAGGTGTGATCTTTGTTGTGGTTTTTTTTTGTTGGTTTTTTTTGTTTTGTTTTTTTCTAAATGAAGTACTTTGCAAATCTAATGGGGAAGATGGAACTGTACATTATGGACAGCATCATTATGCCTTTCAGTACAAAGCTGAAGTGTTCCAGTATGATTTTAAAATAATGTATTACCACTTGCATATAGTTCTTCAAACCCATTAGACTGAATATGCTGGCACTACTCTACATTATGATTGCATTTGTTTTCCAGACAGGTTTCTTAACATTTCTGTTCTTGAGAGAAGAGACATGTGGGAAAATGAAACATTTATACTGCTAAAGATGTCTTTTCTAGCTGGAACCACTGAAGAGATTTCACATAGTTTAGTTTCTCATTTTAAAAATGCCCTAGTCAATTATCAGCCTACTATAGGTTGTTTTCTCATGAGCACATAAAAAGTGGGTTGCTGAGAGGTGTAATGACGGCTCCACGACAACAATATTTAGGGCTGTATTTGTGCACTGCATTATGATTACAGTTGCTACTACTACCTTTCATGACACTTAACAAGCATCTACACTCTATGAATCACTGAACCTAAGCTCTGTAACAGGATGCAAACAGCAAGGTAAATAGGTACTTAAGCAAAAGCACTGAGGATCCTGGAGACAAGAGGAGCAACACACAGCACGTGGCTTTCCCTTCCTTGTTGCAACTGTTCTCCAGTGTTTACAAACTAGTTACTAATGACCTGTCTGGATGCAGTCCTGTGTAAAGTGCTCTAGGTTATCCTTCTTCAGTGGAAGAGTTGGACTAGATGATCTCTAGAGGTCCCTTCCAACTCTAGCAATTCTATAATTCCTTGATTCTGATTCTGTTTTTGTTGAGTGTTTGGATGTTATCCACAATTCAGAACCCAAAACCCGTCCCTTTCTTTTCAGCACCTGACTTTCAATGTCAAAAACAGTTGCAGCAATGTTGAGTTCTGGCTTGCTGGAGCATCATCTGATGAAGACCACTGTAGGAGTTACAAAGAAGTTCATAGCTTCTTTATGAGTGAGTCCCATCACTTTTGGACACACTCGTATAGATACAGCTGCAGAGATTTTTTTTCCATTCTCATCAGACAATGTTTGAGCATAAGAACACAGGAGTAAGACACTGACCAGTCCCCATTCTTTTCAGATTAAAATCAAGGATGTTTCTGATATGGACATTGTCTGGGACAAATTTTCACTAAGATACATGATAACAGATACTCCATTCACTCAAGTGTTTATCTGTAAAGCATTTTACAAATACAATTGTATTTCCAAAATCTTAGGATTTAGCTAAGTGATTATTTTACTGTTGGCAGAAGTGATTGAAACATTTCAATTTTGAGCTAATATCTATTCAAATTCAGAAATTACAAATTCAAATCAGTTAGTGATTTGGAGCCTGTGCTATTCATCCAAAAGGTATGCAGTCTTTCGGTGATTTTATGTGGATGAGAGCAGAAATTTTTTTGTTACTCCATCAGTGATACTCTCTTGTGATTGCCAACAAACCAATGTCATGTGTAACCACAAAAAAAGGCAGGCAGGCTCATATACTGACTACACCCTAACAAGAAATGATGCATCAGCTTGACTCAATAAATTAAAACTCGAATACTAGAAAAAGGTTCATTTTCAGTATTGCCATGAAAAGCAGTGATAGTATAAAACAAGTTTTTAAACTTGATCATAAAATAAATATACATCCAGATATCTGAAGGTTTCTTTAGTATCAAATGTGTCTGGTATGTTGGTGAGAGAGGTAGTGTTCACAATGTAATTATCACAGTGGCAGCAATGATTTTAATTAAATAAAAGGTGCTTAAAATTAATTAATTGTCAAATCTAGAGAAACTTGAAAGTATGTGCGGAAGGCTGCCAAATGCCAAATACAGTAATGCAGACTACATAAAATATGAGCAAATTATGGTTTACCAGACCTACTGAAAGCTGGGATTGCAAAAGACAGCAGCTCCCATGAGTCAAGATGCATGCAAGCCCTAAAGATACAATGTTAATCACTACTGCTGATATAATATTTGTTAAGACTTAATTGCAATTAACAATTGTTGCCAGATTAGTAAACATAAACTATTTAATTAGCTCGTCTCTTTCCAATTACAGTCTATTTCCGTAAATGCATTGTGATATATGCTGTAATTAAAAAGACACTAGTAAGTGTTCAACAAAAGTAAACCATTATAACCTAATTTGCAATGAGGATTACTCCTTTTTATTGCAAGGCTTAGAACCTGCATCACATCATCACTTTTTTTCTACATTTTACCAATCGAGAAGTTTACTTCCATTTCTCCACCTTAGCTAGCTGACACAACTCCCTCACTAAGCAGATGCAATGTAGTATCTAGACTTGATGATCTGACCGCTCCAAGTTTATTTCCTCCAGAGTTGGACTTGGTGCCTGTATCTACCTTCTGAGTAACCCCACCTTGATGAAGACACTCAGTGCAATACCTTTTCCTTGAAATGCTCTACATACTGATCCAGTTTGGTCAGAGCCAATACCAGTCTTCTCTCCAGAAGTCTGTGCATTTTTATTTAATTACAAAGGCTTATTAAAAAAACAACATATCCCTTCCCTTCCCCTCCCTTCCCTTCCCTTCCCTTCCCCTCCCTTCCCTTCCCTTCCCTTCCCTTCCCTTCTCTTCCCTTCCCTTCCCTTCCCTTCCCTTCCCTTCCCTTCCCTTCCCTTCCCTTCCCTTCCCTTCCCTTCCCTTCCCTTCCCTTCCCTTCCTTCCTGTCTCTAAGTATTAGAGGAAAAAGAGGCAAACAGTCTATGCACATACTGTCATTTTTGATGGTGACCTGAGTAGACCTACTTTTCCTGATACTTTAGGCAGTCTCTGTGTACCTGCTCTATATATCACAGGTAAAGTATCTGTCTGTTGAAAAAGCCTCTTTTATGTCTTACTAGGGATTTTGTTTCATTATTTGCTCTGGTTTTGTCTTTATTCTTCCCTGTGTCTTGGCTTTGATTCTTTTGGTCAAAAAACATTCCTGCAGGTTGTAGAAATCATCACAGTTCAAAGGTTCCGTCATTACTCTAAAATAGTTCTTACCTGTTTCCTGGTTCATTTCAAATATATGTTTGTCCTTGTAAGTTTTGCCTTTGCTAGACAACTGTTTCCTGAGCTCAGTCACTGTGTTCAGATATGAACTTCCTGATGATCAGGCTGGTTTCCACTAATCAAAATTGCTCTACTGCACGTCCAGATCAACCACAGGTGTTTTTGTCACTACAAATTTTCTGTATATGGTTAGAGATATATCACTGGTATATTCAGCCCAGAAGTCCAAACTTTTACATCAGATCAGAGAATGCTGTTTACAAAAACCCTTCAAAAACTCTAAAAAGAGTCAAATATCGTTCAGACAGCTCTCAAAAGACTGCTAGCTCTTTTTCCAGAACAAAATAAATCGCTATAGTACCTTGCTCTTCGCAATAAGCCCATAATGGGTGTTATTCCTGCAGCTCCAGCTTGAAGAAACATCACAATCACAGACTCATCCTGCTGGGTGATTTTAACGATCCTGTCGTTGGAAAAGTAGCACGGCAAGTTGTAGGCAATCCAGGAGACTCTAGGAATGCCTTGATGGCAACTTCTTAAGTCAGGAAATTGACAGTCCTACCTGGGGTGATGCGTTATTGCATCTGATTGTCACAAATGAAGTGAAGTCTTTGGAGATGTCAAAGTTGAATGCAGCCTGGGCTGCAGTGACCATGCACTAATGCAGTTCACTGTCCTAAGGGGTAAGAGGTAGATGAAAAGCTTAGTCAGGTCTCTGAATTTTAGGAAAGCAAAATTCCAGCTCTTCAAGGAGTTAGTAGATAGACCCCCATGGGAAATGGCCCTCAGGGACAAGGGAGCAGAAGAGAGCTGGTAGATCTTTAAAGATGCTTTCCATAGGGCTCAAGAGGTCTCTATCCCCTGGTATAGGAAATTGGGCAAGGAAGGTAAGAGACCAGTATGTCTGAGTTGAGACCTGCTAGTCAAACTAAAAGGGAAGGGAACCTAATGAGGTTCAACAAGGCCAAGTGAAGGGCCCTGCACCTGGGCCGAGGTAACCCAAGATATGAATAAAGGCTGCAGAAGGTCACATTTGAGAGCAGCCCTGTGGAAAAGGACCTGTAGGTACTAGTGGATCAAAAGCTGGACATGAGCCACCAATGTGCAGTTGCAGCCCAGAACCAACTCCATCCTGAGCTGTATCAAAAGAAGTGTGGCCAGCAGATCAAGAGAGGTGATTCTGCCCCTCTACTCTGCCCTGGTGAGACCTCACCTAGAATACTGCATCCAGCTCTGGTGCCCCCAGCACAAGAAAGATGTGGACCTTTTGGAACGTGTCCAGAGAAGGGCCACAAAAATGATCCGAGGGCTGGAGCACCTCTCTTATGAGGACAGGCTGAGGGAGCTGGTGTTGTTCAGCCTGAAGAAGAGAAGGCTCCAGGGGGACCTCATAGTGGCCTTCCAGTACCTGAAGGGGGCTTACAGGAAAGCTGGGGAGGGACCTTTTACAGGGGCTTGCAGTGAGAGGACAAGAGGTAATGGTTTTAAGCTGAAAGAAAAGAGATTTAAGTTAGAGATCAGGCGTAAATTCTTCAGTGTAAGAGTGGTGAGACACTGGAACAGGCTGCCCAGAGATGTTGTGGGGGCTCCATCCCTGGAGGTGTTCAGGGGCAGGTTGGATGGGGTTCTGAGCAGCCTGTTCTAGTGGAAGGTGTCCCTGCCCATGCAGGGGAGTTGGAACTTGATGATCTTTAAGGTCCCTTCCAACTAAAAAAATTCCGTGATTCTGTGATTCTGTGAACTGAAAGTAAAATGTCAATACTTTAAAAATTTATACTAGCAAAAGTAAGTTGACTGGTCCATTCTAGATTAATGAGTCTTCCTGTTTCAGCAGCCAAGGCCCCTAACAATTCAATTTTTGTCACGTGCCCTAGTTCATTGGCAATGAACTGGATGCAATAGTTTTCTCTTGTTTCATTCATTCTCCTGAATCAAAAATTTGACAATGTGATAACAAACTTTTCTACTCACCAAAATAAGAATTTAAGGAAACCTCATGTGGTCTATTTTGAAAGGAATAACAGAAAAGGGCCTGTGGGGAGGGTGCAGGAGGCAGAGTGGTGGTTGTGAGGAGCAAGGGCTGCAGCTCTGGCTGGGGGGTTTGCACTCTGTACCTTGGGAGGGGCCAGTGTGTCCACCCAAACCCAGCTCCTGAGGTGTGACTCTGCTGTGCAGACCCCAGGCTGTCGGAGCTGCCTGGACCATCCTCCTGTGCCTGAGGTAAGCGGGAAGGAAGCCTGCCTGCAAAAGCTGTGAGCAGGTGAAGGACCTCCTGCAGCAGGCTGTATCAGGGAGGCAGAGGACGAGCTGGACAGTGTGATCTGTGCAGTCACTACTGAGGATGCTCAGCCTGTGCCCAGTCAGCCAAATACTCACTCACCAGCTCACACACCAAGGAGGGGAGCCAATGAAGTGGGGGAGTGGAAGACAGTAGGAAGAAGAACTAAAGGAATAAGCAAGAGGAAGGGACCTCCCTCAAAGCCCGAGGTACCCTTGAAGAACCACTTCACTCCTCTGCAAACAACAGAGAAGGAAACTAACCAGCCAGTGTTGGAGCAGAATAAGGTGGCTCGATCTGTTCCAAGTATAACAACCAGTGTGACCAAGAAAAAGCAATGGGTGATGGTAGTAGGTGATTCTCTTCTTAGGGGCACAGAGGCACCTGTTTGCAGAGCAGACTAGCACTCTAGAGAGGTGTGCTGTCTACCAGGTATTCACTTCAGGGATGTCACTGAGAGGCTTCCTAAGCCTCATACACCCAATTGACCATTACCCACTCTTGGTGTTTCATGTGGGTACCACTGATGTGGCCACCAGTGGTGTTAAGAACATGGAAAAGGATTACTGAGCCCTGGGAGCAGCAGTTAAGAACTCTGGAGCACAGGTAGCATTTTCATCAATCTTGCCAGTCAAAGACAAGGGGATAGACAGGGCCAGTCGCATCCAGCAAATCCAGCTGGCTGCGTGGCTGGTGCTACAGCCAGGGGGTTTGGCTGTTTGGGTCATGGGACCAGCTTTGACAAACCTGGTCTGCTGGGGGATGATGGGATCCACCTGTCAGAAAAGGGGAAGAGTGTCCTCGGACATAGGCTAGCCAAGCTGGTGAAGAGGGCTTTAAACTGATGTGGCTGGAGGGAACCTCCATTCGTCCCACACCCACCAGCTCCAGTGTTGGATATGTATGCATGTTTGCAGGTCAATGATCTTATTGGCATCATGAAGACCCGGTGGGATGGCTCCTACAACTGGAGCATCAGTATGGAAGGTTACAAATTCTTCAGGAAGGACAAGCAGGGCAGACGAGGTTGGGGTGTTGCCCTCTATGTCAAAGACCAGCTGGAGTGCATGGAGCTCTCCCTGGAGACAGATGACGAGCCAACAGAAAGATATTGGGTTAGGATTAAGGGGAAGCCAGGCACAGGAGATATTATAGTGGGGATCTGCTACAGGCCATCTGACCAGGAGGACAATATAGACAAGGCACTCTATAGACAGATAGGAGCAGCTTCGTATTCACAAGCCGTAGTACTCATGGGGAATTTCAACCACCCTGATACCTGTTGGAGGGACAAGTCTGCGAAGCACAAACAATCCAGGAGGTTCCCAAAGTGTGCTGATGACAACTTCCTTTTCCAAGTCATCAGGGAACCAACAAGGAGAGGTGCTATGCTGGACCTTGTTCTCACCAACAAGGAAGGGCTGGTGAGGGATGCTAAACTCAAGGGCAGCCATGTGTCCATGAAATGGTGGTCTTCCAGATCCTTAGGGCAGCAAGGAGGGCTCACAGTAAGCTTACTACCCTTGATTTCAAGAGGACAGATTTCAGCCTCTTCAGGGATCTGCTCCAGTGTCAAGGGATAACATCCTGGAGGGAAGAGGGGCCCATGAAAGCTGGATGATATTTAAAGATCACCTTCTCCAGGCCCAAGAGCATTCCATCCCAACTAAGAGAAAGTAAATCTCCAGGAGGCTGGCATGTATGAGCAAGCAGATCCTAGAAAGGCTCAAACTTCAGAAGAAGGCATACAGGGGGTGGAAGAACTACCATGTTAGGTAGTTCTTTTACTGTGAGCTTGTAAGATCTACTACAGATGACTTTAAGTCCCTTCATGCACAGACTTTTCTTAGGAAACTGCAACAGGAGTTACACCTAACCAAAGAGAAAACAGATGCAGTGACGTGATCTCAGCAAGGTTTACTTATTCAAGTAACAAGGCAAGGTCTGTTTGTATTTTTGCTCAGTTTCCTAAAACCTTTGTTCTGAAAACAATTTTAAATAATTAATAAATTCAATTGAATTTGCAGGCTGTTCATAGATGAATATAATAAAGAGGAAAACAAATTTAATGTATCTCTTCTTATGAATTATTCATTCTGCTTTAGTAAAATCTTTCTTAAGGTAAGAAAAACCAACATCTTTTCAATGTCTTAATTTAGACATGTATTACAGTAACAACAAAATTTTGCCCTCAGAACATAGTCTAAACCAGGCAGGTTTTAAAAAAATAAACTAAAACTAGTACCAAACTGGCATTCCTGCTGTCACATGTGTGTATTTGGACATACATTAATTTTACTAGCTTCTTATTTGTAGTATTTCTAAAATGCATCAGTTGGTATTCATCAAAAATGGTGAATTTACACAATCAGGTTGCAACAGAAAAAAGGCACCTAACTGAAACAGATAAAAATATTATTAATAGTATATTCATACAGCTGGAAATATATGTTATATATACTCAAGATTTGAACTATCTATTTCAAGCTGAACAAACATTATTTTAAGGGCAGCCTGGTTTCCAAATTACACTGCTGCTCAGCCTTCAAGACAACTTGGAAGAAATGGATTACAATACAGAATTTAAATACAGAACATGATCCAGCTCCCTGCCTAAAATGGACACAGAGAGTTTGTCCCAGTTTGTGTATTAACATTATGCAATTAGGGGAGAAGGAAAATGAGAAGCTTGCAATGAGTATTACAGGACTCAATAGGAAAAGAAAAAAAGTTTAGCCAGCACTTAACATCTCCCAGTCACAATCAGTTTTAAGTGAAGTACCAGAGATGCTGGTAAACAAGAGGACATTGCTTTTTACCAGAATTACCCTAAGTATTAGTTACAACCAGTGGGAAACACATGAGAAAATTTCATTCACATCTTCATATTAACTTCACATTAAACATAAGGTAAGATAAAATTGTTAGGGAAACATAAAATATCTTAATAAGAGGGTCTTAATAATTACTGAGAGAATTACTGTTAGCAAGAGAAGCTAAGATGCAAACATTGTAAATTATAGTAGCTCAGCAGTAGCCATGAAGGTCCAAGCCCAGTTCTTGCAAAAGAGGCTGTTAATCAGAAATTGGGTGTCTTATTTAGCGGTTAGACAAATACTGGGAGCATTGAGGGAATGGCTAAGGTAAGGCAGGCTTAAGACATTTAGATCAAGATTGCTTGTGTCCAGTTCGGAGCCCCAAACATAAGGACATGAAGACCCTGGAGTTCGTCCTGAGGAGGCCACAAAGACAATCAAAGGGCTGGAACACCTCTCCTATGAAGACAGGCTGAGAGACTTTGGGTTGTTAAGCCTGGAGAAGAGAAGGCTCCAGAGAGACCTCATAGTGGCCTTCCAGTACCTGAAGGGGCTACAGGAAAGCTGGGGAGAGACTGTTTATTAGGGCTTGTAGTGAGCAGACAAGGGATAATGGTTCAAAACTGGAAGAGGGGAGATTTATGTTGGGCATTAGGAGGAAATTCTTCACTATGAGGGTGGTGAGACACTGGTACAGGTTGCCCAAGGAGGTTGTGGAAGCCCCATCTGTGGAAGTATTCAAGGGCAGGTTGGATGGGGCCCTGAGCAATCTGGACCAGTAGGAGATGTCCCTGCCCATGGCAGTGGGGTTGGATCTAGATTATCTCTAAAGTCTCTTCCAACCCAAACCATTCCTTGATTCTATGATATTGTCCAGTGGTGTAATTCAATTGGAAGAGCTGATGGAACTACAGGGATCCACGCGAGCTGAGGAACTGCCTTCAGAGCCCACTCTGTCACATCTTTCTCCTGATTTGCACATAACTGTGGGGAAAACACTACAATTCACACATTTAGGCATCTGAAGTTAGTAGGACCACCTAAGTATTCTTAAAGAAAAAATTCTGACTCCCCTTGTGGATTGCAAAACAACATTATGTTCCAGTTACTTCTTAAGATATTTCAGAAATTTGCAGCTCTGGTCCAATTCATTTTTTAAGTGGTCAGAACAGTAAGTTTTTTCTTTGCCTGTTTTAGTTTTTAGAGAGTTAGTCCAGCAAGAGAGAGAGTTGTGTTTCTGGGCGGTAAGTTGTGTGAGCAGACCTACAATATAATCCTCACCAGACACATTTTGCTAGGCAGTTTCAGATATTTCTTCTTCACAAGTTTTTCAACTGTGTGAACAAACCAAACAACAAAATTGAGACAAAGGATCAGTGAGGAAAAAGTGTGGGACATCTTTATTTCCAGAGTTTGAAAAATTGCCTTCTTCCTCCCCCACCTTTTATCCAAAGATAACTTTTTTGATGAGTTGGATTTGTTTCAACAGAAGCAATCATAACCCTGGTATATTGAAGTGTGAGGAGTTTCAAGGTTTTATATACCAGTACTAATCCTCTAATATAATGCTGCAAAATGGATTACTGCCAGTGAAGCTGGGATATTAGAAATGAGCCTCAGTTTACTCATCTGAAAGATTCAAATGAAAGACTGAACCATAGCATAAGTGAGAAACAGAGGCTGTCCTGACGAGAGCGTTCTCTGCTGGCTCACAGCTTTTCATCCCCAGTCACTGGATGATTATTTACTTCCACCCCAAGAAATCACTTATGTGAAGTATCTGGCTGAAGTCTAGCAAGATTACAGAGAGCTTTTTTATCTGTTAAAAGTGCAAGACTGTAAATAAAAGAATCTAGTTATCACTCTTCTCATAAAAGATTGAATAAAGATGATGTCGTTGTCACAACATGTGAGCAGAGCAGTCAGCTTTTCAGTAAAGAAAAGTCACAGTCAAGATAGCTCAAGGTATTTTAGAAATTTATTTTTGGAACAGTATAAAATCACACTTTGCCAGTATTCTAGCTAGGAAAGCAAAGTTATTAATTAAATATATATATATATTCTGCAAACTAATTAAAATTGTAAGTGATTTTTTTAGCTTCTTTAGTTGAAGAAACACAAAAATGTCATTTGCCTGTCCCTCTTCTTAGTTTTTTGATTAGATGTCCCTCTTTTTACACTATTTTTCTGCTTTCACAAAAGTGATACTTAACATTCACAAATTAACTATAACTGCTGTTGTACTTAAAGATTACATAACTACATTGCTCTTAAGATGTACCAGTTTCTTGATATATCACTGAAGTACAGGATAATCTCACAATCAAAGTCACCCAAGAAATCATAACTGAGGAGGACAAGGCAGAACCTGTTTGAGGTTTTATTCACATTGTGCCTTCCAAGGACTTTGGCCTGATGACCCTGGGCCTCCCTGCCGATCTCAAACCACCCATCACCATCCCCCTTTCCTGGGAGCCAGACTGAAAGTTTGCACTGAACAGCTAATCATGACAGCCCAGTGACTGTTAAACTCTCTAATATAGAGAGGAACAGCAGCAGATCCCAGAGCTGTTCTTCCGGTCCTCCAGCCGTTTCTAGGATACCCTAGCTGGAGGGAGCCACCAGCTGAGCTAGTTTTCTAAGCTGACCCCCAGCTACAGCCTGCCTCCCGTTCAGTCCTGCAGCACTCCACAAGGAAGGTTCATCTGCTTCTTCCCTGTTACCAAGGACACTAAATCCTCCAGTTGCCGCTGCCCTAGTATTGGGCCTTTACAATAGCAATTGGGGAGAAATCCCATGTACAACTTGCCATGTAAACTTGCCCAGCATCCCTGTTTTAATAAACAGGGACTGAAGCTCTACCTCCAGTCTTCATATAGCAAGGTGCCCATAGATTCTCTGATCATCCAGGCTTTTAATGTAAGTGAATCCATGGATTCAGCTGAACTGAATTGTGAGCAAATATAACCAGCTACAAAACTCATCTACCCCTTTCCTCAGGCCTTTCCCAAAGTTACTCTTCCCCATAATGCCTCCAGTGGTGTCTAAACAAACAGAATGAAAGAGGGAAGGTTAATCATTGCCTAAATCCATAGTAGCAAACAGTCACAGAAAGGACTGTCGGCCCAATGAACTTGCCATTCATTCCCTCTGAAATGTCACTAAACTTGGGCTGAGAATCTTGTTTCTATTTTTAAGAAATGCAGCTTGTGAGTGGGAAGAAGAAGAACCAGATACAAATAAGAAAAAGAACATACGGGAAAGCATGTTATGCTGGTAACAGATGAACAAAAACAGTTGTATTGAGATGTTGTCTTGGCTCAACTCCTGTCTCTCAAACCCCACTGTATCCATAATTTGTCCACCCTGCTGTGGGCAGTCCTTACCTTCCCACTCATGCCAGTTCTGGGTGTTATTTTTTCCTCCTAAATCTGAGAATATAGCTCTTGTGATCAGAAATGGACATTACTAATAACCTATGAATTCTCTCAGATGGTAATAGCACAGACATATGTCTAAATGTTTCAGCTATGTCCTTCCTTACAATCATCCTGAATCCCAAATGTAAATGTGGTGGACCTATTTCAGCTTCAGGCGGATGTGGTTTCCATGCACTTTTCAGTAGTAGTTATTCAGTTGGCACAAGTAGGGTAAGGCATAGATAAAACAGTGGGTGCAATTGCACCTCCCAGTTTGCTTTCTTTGGTACGAGTCATATCACTGAATCTGCCACCACCTCTGTCTGACACAGTCCAGGGCACTGGTGAGATCCAGCTCCAGCATCGGAAGCAGTACAACATCATTAATATGCCATTATAACCAGATTAATAAGCAGAGACCTAGAGACATTGGCCTAGGCACAGACCCATAATATAGCTTTCTTGCTGCCAGCATCCAAAAACATTCCCACTGCTCTGCGCAGCATTAGGACTTATATTAAGACCCTGGAGGAAACTTGGGGCCATTAAAGTGATACTATGTTTCTCTGCATCTCTGATGAATTCCACATCTGGATAGCCAAAGCAGCGAAACAAAACAGATCTTTTAAGGTTGTTGCTGGTTTTACTGCATATTTTCTTTTCTTTCAGTACTACAATTAAATTAAACTCAGTACAGCTGCATACTTGTTTTAGTTGCATAAGCAGATACGCTGGCACTGGTGAAAGAAGAGAAGGTGCCTACCAAAGCACAAACATGCATGGACACATGCCCACAGCCCTGGTAGAGTGCGGGGAGGGGGAGAGAGAAGAACAGTTCAGTTGGAAGTGACCTAAAACAATCATCTAGTCCAACAGCCTGACTAAATCAGGGCCGACCAAAAGTTAAAGCAAGTTGTTAAGGGCATTGTCCAAATGTCTCTTAAGCACCGACAGGCTCAGGGCATCAACCACCTCTCTCAGAAGTCTGTTCCAGTGTTTGTTCTCAGTAGAGAAGTGCTTCCTACTCCCAGTCTAAACCTCCCCTGGTGCAGCTTTGAACAATTCCCACCCATCCTATCACTGGATACCAGGGAGAAGAGATCAGAGCCTTCCTTGCTCTCCACGTCCCCTCCTCAGGAACCTGTAGAAAGCAATGAGGTCACCCCTCAGTCTCCTTTTCTCCAAACTAGACAACCCCAAAATCCTCAGATATTCCTCACAGGACATTCCTTCCAACCCTGTCACCAGCTTTGTTGCCCTCCTCTGGACGCATTCAAGGACCTTCACATCCTCCTTCAATCATGGGGCCTAGAACTCAAGTACACAGTAGTCAAGGTGAGGCTACACTAATGACGAGCGCTGCAGGATAATCCCCTCTTTTGACCAGCTGGTCATGTTGTGTTTGATGCCCCCCAAGATGGGGTTTTCCCACATGGCTTCCAGGGCACACGGCTGGCTTACACTGTGCCTGCTGCAAACCAACACCCCAGATCACTTTCTGCTGCTCTCTTCCATTCCTCTCTTAATTTATACTTGTGCCCGGTGTTACTCCCTCCCAGGTGCAAAATCCTGCATTTGGACTTGTTAAATTTCATCCCAGCACTACAAGACCCCAGACCTACACTGTGAACTCCTGGTTGGCAAGCTGGAAGAGATGCAGGCATGCCTGGGCCCTTCAAAAGGCAGTGCTGGAGACAGCTTGATCCAGCTTTGCAGAGACAGGTGTTAAAGTTTCTCCAGCATGTTCTGCTCCCTGACAACCCCCACCCTGCAGACATCCTAACCAGCTCAGCCTGCCAGGCAGCCACCCTCCTCCTCACACCTGCCAATTCAGGCACTGTCCCAATAACTGTTGGTGGTGGTGGGGGTGGTGGTAATTGTCAGTTTGGCAACACAACCTTAACTATTTCTGCCCTTACTCCTTCCTTTCCTTGCTCCCTCTCTGTCTTCACCTTCCTGGTGAAAGACAGCTGAAGTTACAGAAATCAGCATAGATTATTTTATTTGCTGTCCAAAAGAGATTAATTAGCAAGAGACAGATGATTCCTGAGTTGTCCAGAGGCCAAACCTATTCAGAATTGAAATCAAACAAGTCTGAGGGTTCCAGGGTGTGCCAGAAATGCTGAATGGCAAAATTATCCTTCTCCCAAAACTCTTTTGCAGGCAGCAGTTCTGTCATTAATTGGTCTGGGCACATCTATTGTATTCTTGGTTTAGAACTGATTTTCTTTTTTCCCTGCACTGAAGAGTCAAAATAGATCTCTACAAAAGACTCAATACTGAACATCTTCAGTGGCCCTGGAAACATTTCCCTATGATTTTACCTCTCAAAAGTTATGGTGCAGTTGGAGCTAAAACAAAGGAAGAAGAGATCCTTCCTGGTGATAGATGTCAAGTGCAAAAATGCATCTTGCAATCTCCTAATGTTCAGCTGGACAGGGCAATACACTTCCAAATAGATAGCCTGCTTGCCACTTATTGCACACTGCATTTAACAGAAAGAAGTCAGGTATCCCCTTTCTTTTCATCAGTAAAATGCTGGTATTTCATGGGACTTACTCTCAGTAGGGCTTAAAATCCACACAGGCAATAATTAAAAGTGAAATTTAAGGGCAATTATATCATCCAGATCAGAAATTATTCATCACTAGTCCCAACTGAAGTGTAATGAACAGATGACATCACACATTCATGGCATGTCTAAACACCATCCCACTCTTCATGCACATCCACAAAGCCTTAGATTAATTTAGTCTTTGCCTTGAAATAGAACTTTATATTATTTTTACCAGATAATAACATATCATTCTGAAACTGTGCTCTTTAGTCAAGACAACAATATTTTACAGAAGCTACAAGCATACAATGTAGGCACACTGGGTATGTTTCTGTGCAATGCACATGAGGATGTTAACGTAGAGATCCTTGGGTTCTAGCACTGCACAGACAAGTAACGAGTTCCTTCTAAACCAAGCAGTATATTTTTTTTCTTTATTTCCATATTCATTGCAGCATTTGCCTTAGGCTTATATAATAAGATTATAACTAGAAATGTATTGCAGCAAACACCTCAAAATCTCTCAGCCCACCCCAAAGCTGAGACAGCTTAATCAAATGTCAGGACTCTCAGTGCACAGAACACCAGGAGAGAGCAATGAATCAAGCACCCAGGAGCATAAGCAATGCAGTGATTACCATAAGTTAATCTGAGAAGACAAATGAAAACCATCTTTCTGTACTAGTCGTGCAACAATCTGTGTTTGATTATTAGAACTAATGCAACCAAGGAGGAAAACACATTATTATGTCCTGGTACCTCCACCTTCTGAAGGACTTTAACTTCTCCCACATCTGCTGAATTCTAAAATCAAGTATTTGTTACACTGTCTTTAGTTGGCATCTTGTGATTTGTTACCTCTTAAAGGGATGGGAAACCTTAGGTGTTTGGATTTGAATAAGCTTGCTAGTATGGTCAGCAAAAAAAATTGATAATGCTCCTTACTGCACCATTTGTTTGCATCCAGCATTTTTTCTTACAAATCCCTGAATTTTTCTTAAGGCAGAAAGAATAATTGGCCAAGACATCAGGTCTCTTTCTCTATGACCTCCTCATTCTCAGTAGCTTAGACTCACTCTTGTAGCCAAGAAAGCCAATGGCATCCTGGCTTGTATTAGAAATAGTGTGACCAGCAGAAGTAGAGAGGTGATTGTCCCCCTGTGCTCAGCACTGGTGAGGTCACACCTGGAGTATTGCATCCAGTTTTGGGCACCTCAATTCAAGAGAGATACTGAGGTGCTGGAGCAAGTACAGAGGAGGGCAATGAAGCTGGTGAAGGGCCTAGAGAATAAATCTTACGAAGAACGCTTGAAGGAGCTGGGAATGTTTAGTTTGAGAAAGAGGAGGCTGAGGGGAGACCTCATCAGTCTCTACAACTACCTGAATGGATATTAGAGAGAGGTTGGTGATGGTCTCTTCTCACAGGTAATTAGCAACAGAACAAGAGGGAAGGGCTTCAAGCTGCAGCAGGGTAGGTTTAGACTGGATATTAGGAAAGTTTTTTTTCACAGAAAGAGTGGTCAGACACTGGAATAGGCTGCCCAGGGAGGTGGTTGAATCACCATCCCTGTATGTATTTAAGGGTTGTTTGGATGTGGTGTTGGTGGATGTGGTTTAGGGGAGAACTTTGTAGAGTAGGGATGATGGTTGGACTCGGTGATCCCAAGGGTCTTTTCCAACCTGAATAGTTCTATGATGCTATGATTCACTCCAAATGAAGAAGTTGCACCTTGTCAATAGTATCTACCCAATATCATTATTGAATATTGAAAAAATAACATACAAAGAACAAAAAATTGTGGTTCCTATTGTCACCTGTAAAAATTCTGATGGGTCTTTCTTGCAAACCAAAGAGGCAAAAGCAGCTGTGTTGAAAGTGCTCTCTTAATTAATTCATGTAAACACGACTTTCATTAACTCTTTAAATGTGACTGAATGCAGTCTGCAATTGACAAGAAGCTTAAATGCAGTAGTAACTTGAGAGAAAGGTTTAGAAAAGAGAAAGTGAAAATTTATTTCGTTAATATATTATATTTTCCTTTTCGTATTGACCACAAAGTTGAATTTTTGGGGATCAGCAGACACAAATCAATCTATCTCTATGGAATCAAGTTCTACTGAGATGCAAGCAAATGCTAAATTTCTTCAGTTCACATTGTCCCTATGACTCTAATAAAATCAACAAAGAAGTCTATAAGGGATGATGAATTAAGATGTTCATAGACTCCCACGAGATTTTAGCTAGATTTGGCCACAAATGTGAATGTTTCTTTTCTGCCTCTGTTTTATCCAGAGCTATTCTTCAGATACACCCACTTTTTAAAGACAGAGCATTTTTTAAAGTGTTGAACACTACCAGTCCTATTCTAAATGATTTTTTTTTGTATGATCTCAAGAAATATTGAATAAGCAGCATGTTTCTGCAGAACCAATTGTGCACATAGAGACTTCAAAATATAATTTAAAAAAAGTATTATTCTTAACAGGAAAAATTATGAATTATTTAAAAATAAATTTTAAAAGTGCTTTTCATTTCTCTAGGAAAAAATACTTTCCTGTGAAGGGAAGCAAGTTCATAATTAAACAGTATGAATGATCACAGACAAGCACCCATGTGTATCCTCACCCTGTCTTATTTACTAGTACAGTTGAAGCCTACACATCTATAGGATACCACTGAGTAACAACGCTGATCAAAGAAAAGGAAACTTTTATAATTAGCATAAATCTATCAGAAAAAATAATTTTTCTGGTGCCTCAAAGTGTGTGCATGTATGCTTTGGTTTTGCAGAGATTACACTAACCTCTGTATAAAGGGGAGACCTAAAGACAACTCAGCTACACAGACAAAAACTGCAGAAAAAAATAGAAGCATCTGAAAGACATCCTATTCAAAAGCAATAAACAAATACCCTTCATATTTATTATTACAGTATTTATCAGCTCAAATAAAACCATAATCATATTAATTTTAATCAGCTTTCCAGAATTCTAGTTTGAGTGGAGCAGAGCTAAGAGCTTGTGGAGAGCTGAGCAGGGAGGCTTCCATGGCAGCTGTTGATACTTCGGTTTTGCAAGAGCAGCTTCAGTAGTGCAAACAGGAATCCTTAGCTGAGCCAGGCAGATGGTAGCTTGTTCTCTAGTTTCAGCCCTACGGAATATCCCCATTGTTTAGTGTTATTTTAAATGTCTGTCAATTATGCTATTAAATATGTGAAAAAATAAATCCCAAGCATTTTATCCAACTCTTTCCTTAATTGTTGTGCAAGTCATTTCCTTGAGTGCATTTATAAACACGTAACACGACAGCCCAGTCCTACCATACCTAAGTAAGTACTTTCAGATCTGAGTCCTAACTTCATTCTTCCCTAGTTCAGATAATCCCAAGTGAACAGATAATTTCTGTTTTCAGATCTTATTAATGTTGAAAGCTGAATGCATAAAAACTTTTTTTTTCCCCTTTTTATTTGTCTTTTTAACATAGTCCTGTCTCCCTCAGAAGCAGAAGTATCAGGTGCTCAAAACACAGGTATCACTGTAGAGTACTGAAATATCTTCCATTTCATATCCCTGAATCAATTCCAATCCAGAAACAAAATTAATAGCATTGTCTAGTGTATTAGTTTTGCCTTGCTGCAATAGGACACAGAAGAGCCCAGCACCCACAACAAAGCTCCAGTGAAAAAGAAAAAAATTATCCTAATTTTGATTTGGGATAAAGACTAGTTTGAGCTCCTTTCATTCTATGCTCATGTGTATTACTATCTTTAGTTCATTATTAGCAACTGTGTCAATTATCTGGAATGATATTACAAGGAATCACAAACACACTTGCCTAGGCAAATAACGTAAGGCACAGAGAGGAGCAAAGGCCAGTGTGATATAAAAGGATCCTGAATGGGCAGGCATAGCTCATGAAATTGAGTTCATATACTTTATGAGGGATACAGTTCAGCCTGAAGCCTGCTTTTCATTTAATGTCAGAATTTGAGACCTTTTGGTACAGCTACTGCATTTATTGGTTTTCTTCTTTCTGGAGAGAGAGAGAACCACTAAGATTATAGAATATTAACAAAATATTAAATAACAAACTGCTGAAGGGTACAACACCGAGCACATTTTGCCTAAAGAAAGAAGCTGATATTTGAGCTTATTGAGACATTTTGCACAGGCACAGATTTCCCAGGAAGGTCAAAGGGCTGCAAAACTCACATTAGTGAAGGAGCATGTTTCATGTCTCACGATGGGCTGTGGAAGTGAAGGAAGAGAGCAGACACAGACCCTGAACTGCTCCTATTTTCCCCATCCACCACAGCAGCAGGAACTATTTTCTGCTACTATGCAAGGACCTTATTTTCTTACACATCCCCATGCTTTCTGATGAATAAGCAGCTTGGCTACTATTACACACGTATTTAGAGAGGCTGGGTAATGGGCGGCTTCAATAATTAATACTGTTCAGTTTCCCTGTGCTTTCTTCTTATTTTTTTTCCTTAAAACAATCCAGGCAGCATTATTAGATTTGGAGGTCAAAGCACTCTTTATAAGGACACCAAATACCACACAAGATTTATATGGAGTTTTAGTAACAACAGCAGAAAGATATTAAGGAGCCAGCCTTTGTCCAGACCAGCAAGCAGCCTCTGCCCTCATAGCAGGCAGGGACCGAGTGCAGCTTCTCTCCAGCATTCATCAGGAGACTCCAGACGACGTGCTCAGTTCCTGCTGCCTGCCATGGTTCCCAGGGGGCTGCTCCACAGCTTGGGCCTGATGATGCATCACCCGTCTCATCTTTCACCCACACAGACCCAGGCCCCAGAGACTCCCTTGACAAAGCCAAGAGCAAGGCGATATACGTAGCCAGCAGGGAAACCCTGACTGCTCTGTGCTTAGCCTGCAGTTGAATAGCTTTGCACCACTGCCATTGCACAGCTCCCATTTTGTTTAGGAATCCAGGTGTAAATTTTCCCTAGCATGTCCTGAAGTTCTAGTTTTTCCTGAAATAGCAAAGTCCTGCAAGACTGCCACTCAGAATTTTAGAATACATATCTATAATAGAAGTGCTCTGAAAAAACACCTAATAACAGGTTTCCTCAGAACACGGCTAGTTTCCAACTGTATGCTGATGTTGGGCACTAGGGGCACACTGCACAAGTGTGCTGTGAAACACCCTGGGTGCAGGAGCAACCGCAGGGACCCCATCTTGAGTGAGAATCAATTCAAAACCCAACAGCGGCTTTGCAGTTATCACCAACTGTCATCAGCGAAGCCAAGAACTAAGTCACCAGGTTGTGTAGCCACAGATAAGCCTCTCCAACTCTAAAGGAAGTCTGAAGGTCTGGCACAACACTCTGCTCTGAGATACAGAGAGGAACGTTTGCCAGGCCTATGAGATCCCAAGAGTCAGCATCACTTTTGAACAGTCAGATTTTGACTCTGGAGTAATTTAGATGCCTTTAAATCTGTCACTCTAATTTCACAAAACAAAACAAACAAACAAAAATTATCCACAGCTAAGTATTAATACCAGAATTTTAAAAATACCTTTAAAGTGTCACTAGATATTTTTAATGTATCCTTGACAGTTAAGGAAAGAACTGTACTGAGAAGATTTTCTATTTTGAAAATTTCTCCCATGGTTAACATCAGAAGGATGGCATGTTTTTGATGAATTTTCTCCAAATAATTACTCTCCCAGTAAGAGCCCTTCTGTGAAAGAGCTCAAATTGTGGGTGTGAATGAAAATAAAGGCTCTAAGCTACCACTTATACTGTTATATAACATTTTCTTGACTCTAATTTACCCTATTTGCAGAGTTGTTATGTTTGGTGTCTTATACAGCCTACACTCAGTTCCTCAGGCTCAATTCAGAACATCCACTACACGTAGCAATTAGTGTCATTTTATCATTACTATTATGAATGGCACAAAATCTAGTTTGCAGCAGGAAGCAAAGTAATTTCAGGGAGAAAGAACAGGGATGGGAGACAGGAAGCATCAGCTTACTAGTATTTTAAAGCCAGCCAGAGTTGCTGTTTTCTGCAGTACCAACATACATGAACCTTCTATTGCCTGTTCTTTTTGCCAAAATACAACTTTTGAAGACGTTAGAAACAGCATTAAAACTAAGCACTAGAAGACAACATTTAAAAAGGCTCCAAAGTAAACCCCATCACCTTCCTATAAAGAAGGCCAAATATTTTTTGCATATAGCAACTTCAAGGGTAGGTTTCACCTATTATGTACTAGTTTAACTATCATTTAATCCCTAGGACTGCAAGTGTCATCAGGCAAAATCTGTCCGTAAGGTTTCACTCTGTATTTTCCCTCATAGATGATGCTGAGCAGCAGAGTGGAGTGTTATTACTGCAATCTGTTGACAGAGTATTTTAAGGAACAGTTACATCACGATGCAAGATCTTTACTTATGTTACAATTGTGATTACACCAGTTGCAATTTACACTTAAAAAACCACTTCATAGCCTTTGTTTTATATTATTTTTCCAGTGGGTTTAAAAAAAAAAATGACAAAAACCAGAGAGAGCTCTCCCTGCAGCTCTCTTTCATGTCAATATTTACTAGAGACAATTCAAATTAAAGGAGTCTTTATCCAGTAACCTTACTTGTTATCAAAGTGTCTGATTGCTTCAATGCATTTCACATATTTACTTCTGAAACATTTATAGGAAATATCTCTAGTTTCTCTTATCAGAGATGTAAAATTTCTGCTCATGGAGACAATAGACATCCCTAGCTCATGTTGTGGACTATGTTGTAGACAACTCTGTGTAAGAATATCCAGTACTTATTTTGGAAATGGAAAGAGCCTGTTGATAATTAAAGAAGCTTTCTCTCTCTGCTCTGCTTTCTCTGGCTGCACAGTCTGCTGCTGAACAGCACCAGATTTTTTATACCACGTTCTCTTGGTTTATTTGGACTGAGTACGATTTAGGTGCTATCTCATTAGCTCCTGCTTTCTTTGTAAGTGTTTTAGACATAATCAGTGTACCTACAACCTACTTGATTGTAAGTACCTTGCAGATCATGTTCCTAAATCCTGAAACTGGGAGAGTTAGAGGGACACGATGGCCAAGTGCTACAAAGACAACATGGCCATTAAATATGACAAAACTTCAGCTCCACAGATGTTCCAAGCCCAGACAGCCACACCTGGACAAAACACTAAATGCACAGGTCCATATCACAGAAACATGATGCCTGCTCCATCTCATTTTCTTGCATTTTATTCCTTCCTGATTATTGCCTCTCTCATTTCCCTTCACTCCCCAGTCTTTTCTGTTTCTGCTTCCTTTACCATGCACAATTTCAATCCCAGGTTGGTTCCCCAGCTCAAGTAATATGTCCCTTTTCTCCCTGCATTCTTCACATTGCCTTTTCTGTTCTCCTTTTCCTCCTGGGGATTTTCAATTCTTCAGTCCCATGTTTTCCACACAAGAAACAATTTCTCTGAGCCTAGCCAATGGCCAGCAAAATCAGGCCAAGCTCTTTGGTACAAATGACCTCCAGGCCAGGAATATTTGCTGTATAAGCATGATCTGGTTATGTAAAAAGTGACCTATAAAGAATCTCTGAGATCCTTGAGCAACCTTTGCTACCTGACACTGGGTGTCAGAGCAACACTCAGGACCCACAAGAGTTGATCAGAAATCATGTACCTTTACATAGATAGGACTCCTGGACTGTCAGCTTTCTTCTCAGATATCTGTTCAGTGTTACTTCTGTTTCTGAAACTTACCCAAGCCAAGACAAGCACAGGGTGAGGGCAGCGCCTGTCCATTTCAAAGTCATATTAACAAAAATGCTACCTATCAGCTCAAAAGTTATGCTTTAGAGCTCAATACATATAACCAGAGTGCTGTCATTGTGCTAAAGCTTTATTTTTTTTCCCGCTGACTCACAAAATAAAATCGTTCTTGTAAACATAAACTGTAATCTTATAAAACAATCCTTTCAGGAGAGCCCTGAAACAGAGCAAACTCTTTCAGAGTTAAACCTACCAAAGTAGGAATGGTTCTCACTGCCTGTTAAAAGCTAAAAGTCTGTTCCTGTTCACAGAATTTTCCCTCTTTCTTTTGCTGAGTCCAGCTCCAAAAAAACAGGTTCTGCAAAGAAAGGAATGGTATAACACATTGCAAGTCTTTTGGTTAATGACACCTCTTCAGTAAAAAACTGGTATGGAAGAAGTTACATTAAGAGAAGAAAATCTACCTTAGCCTGTGTCTTTGTTGAAGTGGTATAGCTATACTGATAGAAAAGCACTCTCAGACACTCCCCCTACGCAAAGGCATTCTGCTGACACAGACCTGATTATAGTGATAAAGCAGAGACAGATCTGTACCATAAGCAATGGCTTTGTATTGGCAGGGTGACACTCATCAAACCATCTTATTTGGGTGATATGTACTAGACTATACAAAACACAGATAAAACAAATCTTTACTCCAATCATTTTACTATCCAAGGCCTCAGTCCTACACATACTAAACATACCTTTGAGTGAAGATCATAGAAGTTTTCTTCGGTAACAGGGCAAAACAGTCCCAGATAATGCAGAAAAAAGCACTTACTACTAAGGGTAGCAGATTTTTGTACTCACATCTGGGACTTCATTTTTTAAGGACTTTGCCTTGCATGAAAACAGAGCTTTCAGATGCAGTCACCATTTGTTCAGCAACAGACTGTTTATCATACTTGAGAGTATCATGTCATTGCTGTAGGAAACTGTAAGGTGCTCTCTCAAAGGAGTAAACAGTGCTTTTGTGAAAAAAATGCTGGAGACAACACATCATCTCCCTCCATCACACTGAAAATCTAGCAATCATAGGAGTAGCAAGATCAACAGAGCATCCAATTTAATTCTCCCGTTCTTTTCCCTGTATTTCGGGTACATTGCAGCTCCTAAGACATAAGCTGGGAGGTTGTGAATCAACGTAGATAATCTTGTCCTTCACATGTGTAGACACGTTCTCAGTAACAGAGTGAGGAATCGGTACAAATGTATTCATTGATCCCTTTCACAATTGAGCCACAAACTAATTTAGTGCAAGATTTATGTGATGTTGAGAGCAGCAGTTGTAGCTTGAGCAGTGATATAATTAGGGATGCTTTAAGTGTTCTGGGGAAAATGAAAGAGTGGTGTTTCTCTTAAGAAAGAGTAAAAAGGGCACCAATGGAACAATAATGTTTTTACTGTCTGTATAGTTCCAGTGACCTAACTGTTTTAGCCAAAAAATGGTCTTTAAGATACAGTATTTTACAATAGAAACAATGATTACAGCAATGGACCATGGCATCATCAGAAAAGAGGAATTCTTTCTCTTATTAAAACTGGCCACAGGCAAACTTCTCAAACACATGGTGCAGTGTGTAATCTGTAACATCAGAGAGTCCAAAAAGTAAAGAAAATGAAGTCTAATCATATTGTCAGAAGTTGTGACACATGTAAAAGGAATCTCCCTCCAAGCAGCACAGCACACACTGCCAGCAGTAGGGGGTGACACCCTGGCAAAAAGTTATGAGGTAAAAGGAAACTAAAATCTGTGTGTAGTGATTTATCCACACAGGTACACTTTCACTTTTCCTGTCACTTAGCTCTGTATAAATAAGGATAACTTCAGAGATATCCTGCACTCATAGAAATTATTATATGAAAATACTTTCTTACAAAGGCACACAGCTCCTGTTTTTTTTCTATTTTCCCCCTTAGTAATTTAAAATCCCACATTTCCTCCTATCAGATCAGACTTGTTCAGAGCTCCATAAACTGGGACACAGAGATGCACATTGACCCCTACTCTGGTCACACAAGTACCTGCAATGTAAAGAGGAAAAAAGCTAATTCATTTGCTTTTCTAAGTAATCACATATGAATATTACAGAAAATACTGGGTTTTTCTGTGCAAGACAAGTTTTAATACTTTTTCTTTCCACTACTATGTAAGGCCATACATGGCTCAACAGCTCAGTAACTCACAGATAGCTAAAGATTATATTTTAGCTTGCTAGAAAAATTGTAAAAAGGAGGCAAAATGTTGAGAAAATGGCCTTATCTCTCTTTAAATCATGTTGTTCTTATCCTCAAACTTCATAGTGCACCTATTTGTAAACTATATTTATCTGAAGTCTTATATTATACTCAATATACTTCAAGGGGCTAACACCACTATTATGATGTAACATAGAATCATAGAGATATTTGGGTTGGAAAAGACATTTAAGATCAAGTCCAACTGTTAACCCAGCACTGCCAAGTCCATCACTAAACCATGTCTCTTAGCATCTACAGGTCCCTCATCTACATGTCTTTTAAATACCTCCAAGGATGGTGATTCAACCACCTCCCTAGGCAACCTATTCCAATGTTTAATTACTCTGTCAGTGGATAAGTTTCTTCTAATATCCAATACAAACTTCCCCTGGCACAATTTGAGGCCATTTCCTCTTGTTCTATCACTTGCCATTTGGGAGAAGAGACCAGCCCCCACCTCATTCCAACCTCTTTTCAGGTAGTTATAGAGAGCGATAAGGTCTACCCTCAGTCTCCTTTCTCCAGGCTAGAAAACTCCAGTTCCCTCAGGCAATCCTCATAAGACTGGTGCTTTAGACCTTTCACCAGCTTCATTGCCCTTGTCTGGACTCTCTCCAGAAGAACATTATATGTTATCAGTGATATTAAACATGAACTCCACAAACATTCTGGAAAGCAGCTGGACTGTCTTGTCGTACAAGAATACCTGATGCAAAGACAGGCCCGCTGCCTCACTCACAGCCATATGGCACACTGAAACTCTTCAGCATGAAGCTGAAGCTTCTTTAAGATGAATCTTGTCATTCTGTGTACAACTAAGTAAACTGCTAAGTATTTAACTCTGTCTTATGTTACAAAAAACTTTCAGCTAGGTCTCCCCAAAATCATAAGTATTTTACTTTTATACTGCCTTACTGAAAGGGGGGGTGGGGAAGCAGCCTTGGCAGTACCAGCAAATAATAAAACAGTATACATATATGAAACTCCAAAAAATTGAATGATAACCTGTAGGTCTTAACAATAAGCATTTCTTTTCCTTTACTCTCCTGAAGTCCCTAAATTCTCTCTGATTATACAAAAAAATTATACTTCCAGGTAAATATATGAAAGGAAACACCTGAGACACTTCAACCTTGTTTTTTGTATACAATTTCTCCCTGCTTTTTTGATCAACATTGGTATCTCATTTTCAGAGTAATCTAGAAAGTAAAAAAAAAAAAAAAATCATTTGAAAAATAGATTTTGTAAGGAGAACAAACAAATAAGTATAGGAGTTAAGTTTGAATAGCTTTTAGCAAGCTGTGTGCCAGATTTAGAGAAAGTGAAACTGAGCTGCTTTTATAGACTCATCCTCACTTAAAGTGTACAAAGTCCATAAAAATAGAAAAATTACATCATATTCTGCTCCATCATTCCCTCGTTGTAATTTGCATTTTCATATTCACATGTCTATGAAAAATGACATATGGGATATGAAAATATATTCGTCTACTCATCCTGAATATTGTCAGGTTAAATACACACCTCTCTGCCAACATGAGTGAATTAAATCTTACAATTAGTAATAGCAAGTAAAAAAGAAATCTGACAGAACTGTTCTTAGTCTTAATAACAACCTTCCAGTATGCATCTGTAATACAATAGTCCATCTGCTTCTGCTTTGGAGAGCTTCATATTACCCTTGCCCATTTTCCAGTGTTCTTTGGATAAAATTTGAAGCAATTCCCTCATCAATCCCCATACTAGCCAAGGAGTTCCCAAAAGAAACATGCTTTGGGGAGAGCTTTTAAAATTCCTATCCAGAATACCAACACCTGTGCTTATTTTCCAAACAAACATGCTGCTCCCAAGTTGGCAAATTCCTGTCTCGATTGAAGACAAGATTTAACACCCAAGTATCCAGCACTGTAAATTATCTCACTGTGCAATGGGGAATCCTGTCCAGAACCATCACCAATTCCTCACCACTAATATTCTTGTGCAGCCTTCTCATTCCCCAGGGCAGTCTAAATGTTCCCTTGAGCTGGTGCTGGTATCCAGAGGGCTGCAAACCAGCCAGCCCTGATCCCATCCAGCCCAGGCTGGGTGTAGAGATGAGCTGCAAAGGTTAAGGAGCTGCCTGCAGTAGTGGTGCAAGAGCCAGGTGCTCCTCAAGGAGGCTTTTCCTCTAGGGAGGATCCTAGCTAGCTGCTCCATTTCCCCTTTGCTCCCTGGCAGCAGCAAGAGAGGCTGAAGGCAATCAAATACCTCCTCATGAGGTATGTTGGCATTAGCAGTAACATCACAGCCTTAAAGATATTACTGGACTTTTCCATATATATTTTTAATTTCCAGAATTCTTTAACAACTGGAAGCATAAAGTTAATATACTGAGAGAAGGTACATGTATGTAACTTGTGCAAGTTTATAATAACTGTACTATACTGTCAGCTTTGCTTTTATCTTCTATAAGATAATAAGCCACATAGCTTAGTGGTGTTTGTTTGACTGACGTGCACTATTTTTTCCAAAGGTAGTACTTGCTCTGTATTGTCTCATACAAACCATTCTGCAAAAGTTAAGCTAAGTGTTTTTTAAAACAGTGTTTTTCTGCTCACTTTTACCACAAATTCCTTTATTGTATTTGAATCTCTCTTTGGAAGGTGACAAAAAATGAAAGTCTTGTGTAACAAATTATTATTTACTAGATTAATAATTCAAATGGCTCAGACATAAGAATATCTGCAGTTACCCATATTGTTTGAGTTTTATTCCTACAGTTTTACATTTTTGAAAAAAGAAACTAGAACAGAGATTACCCTTCCACTAAAACCAGTATTAACTGCAACATTGCTAACAGCTTGAAATCTGAGCATCGTCCTAGATCTGACTGTTTTTTGTTCCCTTCCTGAAGCATTACACAGAAAAATAAATTCTACCAGAACAGGCAAGATTAATACAGAAGGAAAAGGCAATCCTGTATGAACAAATTTATGGGATGGGATGGGATGGGATGGGATAGGGTAGGATACTCTCAACTGCATGTTGTTAGTACTTCAAACCAACCATTATTCGTACTTCCACCAATTATATAATATAAAATATAATATAAAATATCATTCAGGATAGTCCTTTTTTTACTAAATAAGCAACTGTGACTTTTGATATGTGCACAAACACTTTTGCCAAAAATTGTAATGCGGTTACCTCTGGAGACCAGGCTTTTTTTTCATGACTGAATTATGCTTTTAGATACATATTAAGCTTAAGTATGAGTTAGTTACCTATTCTTGTTCTCATTTATGCATGTGTAGCTGGTGTTTTAAAACATGGGTTGGTAACTTTTAAATTTGTATCAGAGGAGAAATTAATGGATTATAACTCTCTGACAGAAAGGCATTAAAACCATATGAGGTATGCTTTCACTTCATAAAGCTTGGAGCATTTATTGATGTCTTATTTTATTCTATATTAATAAATATTTTTTTTGCTGATTTAGGTTCAAGCTCAGTGTACAGCCATCATTACATTGTCTTTTGCTTTTAAAAATGTAATAGCCTTTTAGTCAAAGATGTGCTGTCCTTAGGTTTAGTCCAATGGTATGTCTTACAGTGTTCTTTTAACACTGCTCTTAGGACTGTTACTTTTTCAATGCTGCTCATTCATACCAGACATCTACATAGATTTCTTCAATTGTTAATAGATCACAGTCCAGAAAACTTTCCCACCATCACATAAAAAGAGAATAAATACTTAAGTTAGTTCAACAGTAGTAGGAAGCAGTCCAAAGGAACGTTACAATAGAAAAAAGTGTGTTACTTTAATTGTACCTTTGCAGTTGCCAGCAAAACCCTGGAAGATACAACAAAGAATAGGTTTTTGCACTAAAGTTCCACAAAACTGTCAATGAAAAACAAAACAGAACTACTCCAATAACCTAACAGAAAATATCAGTAAAACCAAGGCACCTTCAAGAGCCCTCACTGTGCACTTACTATCTTGCTTCCTTGAAGAAATTAGCTGAATTTAGTATTAGCTGACCCCCATGTAAATGTCCACAACACACAGAGCATTTGAAGCCTATCAGAGTTGCATTGCCACAGCAACACAACAGTCTGCACATGGGGTTCCCATTTCTGAGGGTATATATCAGGAACCTGAGCCACGCAGGGATTGGTTTTGTATTGAATCATGAGACTGCTTCTCTGCCTTATTGTGGCCCTGTGTAGGTGTGTTTTTAGCCTGCCAACACAACAAATGAAAACATTTTTGACTGCACATGCTTTTCTTCTGTCTGTTCTAGCCACTGCTATGTATAATTTTTTAACTTCTTCTATAATTACAAAAGAAATTTCTAATAGAAATACAAAACAAATCTTGTTGGGGAAGAAGCTCCCTGTTCCCACAGCTCAGTGGTAACAGAGCTGATCAAGAGTGTCATGCAAATAAGTGAACAGATGAAGCAGAACATACAAATTGCAGTCACTTCAGTTTATCGGGGGCAGTCTGATGATTCACTACTGCTCCTTAGACAAGAGCTAGGAAGCTTCAAATGGACAGTGAGGGGACCAGAAACAGAAAGAGGTGGTGCTTCATAGACTAGGAAAAAAATCAGACTTGGGAACTCTTTGTCGCTGGTTGTTGCAGATGTTAACAATTCAAGAAGGGAAAACAAACCTACTGAAGATTACTGATGGCATAGGGACTACCTTAAGTTTCTTACATACGTGCGGTCAGAGGCAATGTATTTAGACCACTGAACCATAATCTGACCCACTGCAGCCATCCATACATGTCTGTATATGATTAAATTTTTAGAAGAGGTGCAGCTTATAAGAAATTTTTTTCCTATTCTGCTCACTAAAATGTAGGTTAAAGCAATCCTACCAGGCATTTTTCACTGACTTTGCTAGTGAGTCTTGGTAGTTCCTGACTAGTGCATGGAGAATTAGGATATAATTTTCTGGTAGACAACAGGAATTGCATGCCCAATTTCCACATACACTGAAATGAAAAGGTACTTGTTAGTGTTTGCACATACAGACACACTGCCAAGTGCATCAGCAGCTACTTGAGTCACAGCATCTGTTGAGTTTCTGAATCATGTTCTTAACCTTGGATGTAGTGAGATGTTGAAAACAGCTTCTGTTCTGTGCTTTGACTATTATATATTTACATACCATAGGGAATGTGAGATATGCAACAGTCATAAGTATCTCATTAAGAGAATCATGCTCTTCTTCCCATCCAAGATACATGGACAGGGACTGTAAATAGGCTTCATTTATGCAAGAGGACATACTGGCACATTCAGTGGTCCCCCAGTGCAAAAGCAGCATTAAAGAAAAAGAACAATCACATTTTCCCTCCCTCCACACACAGGAACATGCCAGTATACTTTTTTCTTGCTTATTCATTAAAAGATTTCAAACATTTAAATAATGTTTTTGTTTTGTTTTTTTTTTTATCTGATGCTTTTTGTACATTGCAGTATTAACCATGATAAGCAGGGCTACGATTCAGAGGGACCTTAATGGGCTGAAGGGGTGGGCTGATGGCCACCTCAGCAAACTGCAATGTCCTGCCCTAGAAGAGTGGTAAGTCCAGGCAATGCTACAAACTGGGGATCAACTGGCTAAAGAGCACCTTCACAGAAAAGCACCTGCAGGCCTCATGGACAACAAGATGAACACAGGTCAGCAGTGCGTGCTTGTACAACTAGATTCTAAGAGATTTTTACATCATGATGTTGGTCAAATGCTGGTCCTTGCTGCTCAGAAAAGCTGTGGAATCTCTGTCCTTGAAAGTTATTCAAAACACAGAGCAACCTGCTCTAAGCCAACCATGCTGTAAGCAGGGCATGCTGATGTGCACACTGTGGATGTCCAGAGATGCCTTCCAACCTGAGTTAAACTGTGATTCTGTAATTTCACTCCAATGACAATACATTTAAATACCTTACAAGTAATTTCCCATCTTGGACGAAACAGCTGTGCTTCTTCCATAAGTCCATTACATTTCTACTAACTGTAAAAAGAAGAAAAAAATCTCTAAACAAAACTGGCTACAATTACAAACCAGGTGTTTGTATTCAGACCTCCGTGTTATTAGTGGAGGTCTGGAACAAAAAGAAAAGGCTTACAGTACATTTTGCCAAATATTTTCTACCTCCAGCAGCAGCCAGTAGCAGATGCTCAGGGAAATAGCAAGGAATCTGGCTTGCATTTAACATTGGATCAAAGGGGTGACTGGAACTTTCCTTCAGCCATCACCAGACCTCTACAAAGGAATGACTCGAAGCTTAAGAAACAGCTCTAATTCTCAGGGCAGCACATAAAAGCAAACTCAAATCTGCAGTAGCAGCTAGTGCATTAAATTCAACTAAGACACTAAGGAGAGTAGTTGCTGTTAGAAGGACCAGGCAACCATCTCTGAATTTCATCCTCCAGCGGACTGTTAACTAAACATTTTCTCGGTATTTAGCAATCAGTTCCAAGGACTTCCTGAACCAGAAGCTGTGTCTGCATCACTTTGTACAAAAAACCTACTGACATATAATATTAGCTCCATCCTTTTTATTTACATTTTAAATGTGCTTACTCTCCTAGCTCCTAAAAAGTGACATGTCAAGGAGTTCCACAATTTATTTGCACACCAGACAAGAAAATCCCTTCTTCTTGCTTCAGTACAAGAACTCCTGGCTGATGATTTTGCCAGGTGCTTTGCAAGTTTTGTACTCTGATGGCACAATGCATCCAAAGGGACCATGAGATGCCTCTCAGCCCAGCATGTCTCTCTGTCTCTCTCTCTGCAGAAGAGTAAGTCCAACAGTGTCATACACACGGTTTCTTACCCAGCATCTTTCTAAAGACGTGTTTGTGGGTTGAATCAGTATTTTGCTCCACATCTGACCCAGTCTAAATGAATAGGAAAGCCATGGGGAGAATGGAAAGTGTGACTGTGAATATTGCTAACTGGTATCATTGGGAAAGAGCATGCTGTTAAACCCTGTTGTTGTCTGCAACAACAGGTGTAAGGGGAAGCCACAGGACACTCACTTTACACTCCAGCTGGCTGCCCGAGGCATACCAAAATTGAACATGTGAATTCCCTATGAATAAAATATATTCATAAGTGTTACTGTGTTCTAAGAGTTGTCACTTGCTATTTGATTCAGAGAAGGCAAACAGCACAGTTGCAGACAACAGCATAACCTGTATCAAGTCAATAATTGTTTTAACATGGATTAAAATGGGAAGAAAGAGCACAGCAAGCATCTTCTTTTTTAAATATTTGACCTCTGAACTTGGAGAATTATCTTATTTGGCTCCACAAAATCTTTTCAGGGATAAGTAGCTCAGGACACATGCAAAAATCTGACTATGCAAAGCCAAAGCAAGAGCATTACATTTAGGTGAAGTCTTCTCAGGATTATTGTACACCCTCTGGCTTAATCCCTATGCCAGAAAGGATGATCTCTGAATTAGTGTGCCATAAAGATATGTAAGTAAGTCTGTAGCCCTAAGCAAAAGGGCAGACCCAGTTGATCCATCCACATATTTCCAGCCCTTTCTTTACATCTTTAGTCACACAATGTTATCTTAAAAATACTGTATGTTTATTCATCCACTACCCCGCATTCCTATTTTTACACCATCAGAGAGAAACCAAACAGATACATTTCACAGACAGATCTCTGTGATCAACATTTTTTGCTACATTATACTCTTGTTTTAATGCAAAAAGGACTATGAAATAATTTCATTTACCCATGTTCCCATTTTACAGACTCCTTCAGGAGTTTGTTCATTTAACTAAAAAATTAAAGTCTAATCCTTCCATAGTTGCATTATGTTTGAACTATTTTGAAGGTATTTTCTTTGTTTATTTGCTATGAATAATTCCAGCGTTCAGAGGTTTTGCAGCTGCTCAAGCTGCAGTACATCTTTGAGTAGCTTTGCCAAAATTTAGACACACACTTCTGTGCATGTGCACACACATTCACAAACTCTCGAAAAGCAGAGTGGTAAAATATGGAAAATCCAAACAATATAAAAATCTATTTTCAGGAAAAATGCTTTGAATTTTTGGCATGTCAAGTTAAAAAAAAAAAAATAAAAATGGCATTTTAAACAAACAATGAATTCAGAAGAAACGAACAAAACAAAATAAAAAAAGTGAGCACTTGGAAGATTAACTCTGCTGGACTGATTGCTCCAAGATTTATTGTCTGTCAGCATCCTGTCCTATCTCTTCAAGTTTACCTTGAACCAACTCTTCCCTCACTAATAACAGAGGCCATGGAAAAATTCCACTTATAAGGGCAAAGCAACAGCACTGAAAAGGTAGGGATGATTTCTGAAGACGACTTCAGATGTTTAGAGGCAATAAATGGAGAGAAGGCCCAGACCCTAAGCCAAGCACTTCCTACTGGACTTTGCTTCCTCTCTGACGGCTTACTGCAGCTCATTCCTACATTTTTCCTTTTCAGTCCCCTCCAAAACTCCATTTTTCCCTTTTCCATTCTGTTCCATATTATTCTTACATGGAAATGTTTTTTGCTTCCTATTAGCATCCCAAATACCTTCCTATCACCTGAATATAGACACACCTAACAATAGTGGAAAGCTCGACTAAATTAAAATAAAATAACAAAGAGTCAGAAGACTGAAATCAGAAAACCTGTCCAAAAGCAGAGCTCAGCAATGGAATTCCAATTTGACTTTTATTTCTTCTTGTGTTTGTCAGGGACTAAGCCTGGGTACAGAGTGATGCTTCAGCAACATCTGACTGCAGAGTAAGTTCTCCCCAGCTCACAGTAGCTTAATGATTCATATGGGCAAAATATTTGTAATTTTCTAATAAAAATATTGATCCATTACTGTTAATGCTGTGCTATCATTGTAAAATGACCAGTCTGGGAGAAGCTGGAGTCTTTCACCAAATAATATTGGAAGCCTCAGCTGAAGAACAACTATTTTCTTTGTGAGCTACAAGCTAAATCTAGAATATTGGCTTCTCTGTAATTAAGGAAGAGGCTACAAACTTGTAACTGATTGCTTGCTACCATGGATTCATGTGCACCCTTGTTAATACTGATTATTCAGAAACAGACTCCACTGAAATTTATATTGATAGGGAATACTGACCAATCACTTCAATAAATGTTTTTTAAAAGCATGCTGAAGAATAAACGGAACAAAGATATATCAGCTCTTTTCTTACATTATTCCTCTTATTGAGTGACCTCATTGTTTTGTTTCAGACAAGAAAGTTCTTTTAATACAGTCTGTATTGTGTCCAGCACACAATATTTCAAAATCTGGTTGGAGTCTTTACATGCTCTAGCAGTGTCAATAGGAAACTGCAGTAATTGTCAATAAAATGAGAAAATTCAGTTCTGTGTGATTCACTCTTTGAAAGGAAATGTGTGCCCTGAACTTTCATAAAGCAGTAGTATTCAGTGTATGAATCAATCTCTAGCCAGAAGGGAAAGAAACATAACTCCTTAGAGAATCCTCACACTCAGGCTAAAAACTCATGAGTTTCTGAAATGGAGATCCTTAAACACAGGTTGCTTTTCCTGCACAGAGCACGCAAGTCATTTAAATGCCACATTCTCCTACCACCATCTGTCACTGGTTCAGTAAACAAGTGTCCAATGCAATTGTGTTAACAATTTCTGAATGATCCTCAGCAGAAGCATGTGTTACTTTGTGGAGGTGCTGAAGGCATAAATCATTGGGAAAATCCTTCTTCTCTTACTTTTATAAGCTCTGTTACTTCTCTTGCTTTTATAGCTCTAATTTGAGACAATAAAGTTATTTACTTTTTATCACTGCTTTGGACTATGCAAATTTGTTCTGATCTGTGAATTTCCTTCTACTACTACTTTACACAAGCTTACATATATTTACATTCTGCAAAGGTAAAAAAAAATAATTTAAAAAAAAAACCAAAAGCATGTAAAGCATGGTTCTGTGTAGATAATGCACAAGATAGGAGGTTTGGTTGTGGTTTTATCCCTTAGCAGGTGACTGCTAGCTTGTTTTCATAGGTCACTGCCTTTGAATTCTGTAAGTGTTCTGCACAGTGACTGCCTTACATCAGCTATTACTATAATACCTAAAAAGAAACTAAGATCTGAGCTGCTAAAACAAGGAGAAAACACAAGGTGCCTCAAAAACTAAAAGAGTATTAAATATGCAGGCCATAGAGGCCACTCGTCTATCCATTTTAAACGTGTGACAGCAGGGATCAGATTATAGTATCATTCTGGTACTCAGTGTTATCTTCAGTCACACTTTTCTGACCCAGATATTTTCAGTGTGGTTCTTAATGGGGAGAGCTCATGGAAACAGCCAGAAGAGGTCCTCATTCATACAGTGATGTTGCCTCAATTTTTGTGCTTTTCCAAATTCAGATGCAGTTGTTCTGACAGACAGCTTCTTAGGGGTTCAGGAAAGGAAGGTGGAACAAAACAGCATGACAGCTGTTTCCGTACCAGGGATATTTAGGAACTTTGAAAACTTTACTGACAGGTTGTGCTTGATAGGAAAAGACTGCAGGGATGAGTAAAATTAGCCCACTACAAGCAACCAGCTTAATTACTCCTTGTTCTTCACCACCAAATACTGCAGAGCCCTGAATATCTTGTGCCATGAGAGGTTTCCTCCCATCTCCTTGTTACATTCACATGACGTTGTTAGTGAGAGGGAGAGGACACAGAGAGGAGGCAGGAGATCTCAGGCAGGAACAGTAAACACTAAGAAATGCACCTAGAGAAAAGCATCCTTAACGCTATGTGCAATGGACTCTGAAGTTGTCATTACTGCATATGGAAGAGCATGAAGTCACTGTAGGTAATCTGGGGGGAGGGAGGGCCAGAGAGAAATAAAAAACAAACTGTATTCAAACAAGCAAACAAAATAAGGAAAGGAATTATTGAATTTTTTTATTTATTTTTTTTTTCACTGCACAAACCTAGATGGTGCACATTTTGCATACAAAGTGCAATTCCAGTCATACCATCTTGAAACAGGTATAGTAGGCTTCCACAACAGTAAGAAATGGGTGATCAAAATGGTCAGAGACATGGAGAAAACAGTTTGTTTGACAAAAGACTAAAATAATATTGTCAAGTTTAGGAAGTCATCAAGATTAACAAAATCCAAATATGAAGAATTATGAGAAATTATGCCTTATTTGTATCTTCTATATTTAGGAGACTATTTTCACACATTAGGTTTAAATAAAATAATTTTAAAATAAAAAAATAAAAGCCACTTATTCTTTTAAACACAGTGTATGTAAATCAGATTTGGAACTTAATAGTATCACAAGATGACATTGAGGCCAATTTTATTAAAGAATGCCAAAAAGACTCACAGAAAATAAGTCCTCTGAGGCTGTTTGATAATGATTATTTGAAACCATTTCAAGTAGTCGCTGACAGTTCTTTCTTGGAACCTGGAAGGAACATAGTATTCAGTCCTTATCTTTAAATCCTTGCCAAGCAGTTTCATAGAAGCATCAGGACAGCAGGCTAGAAAGGCCTTTGGTCTGACCCAGTACAACAGTTTCTTGTCTACCCAGGGCAACCCACTCCATATCTGTTGACAGAGTAACTAGGTAGCACCCCTCTGAACAGAGCATTTCTAGCAGGTCTCATTTCCTACAACATAGTAAATAAAAACATAAAAAATAAACAGAATTTGAAATATAAGGGGAGACAGGGAGAAGCAATAAAACTGTAACTTCTAATTTTTTGAGTGATACTTTAGGTACTTTTGTTTTTATCAAGTTTGGAACCTTCCAGCCTTCTGCCAAATAAAATCAGGCAGCAAGAGGAAAAAGAACAGTGGCATTCCTCAGGGTTTTCTATGCATTTTTTAGCATCCAAACTGATTTCCCCTAATGACTACCTGATTATTCATACTTTTTTACAACCTAGTAAGAGAAGGAGTTCCTTATCTTATTTGAAAGGAAGAATGTTTATCCATCCACACTGCATCAGGAGGGGGGATGTCTGATTTCAAGCTTATTTCACAAGATTCCTGGTGTTAATTAATAACATCTGAGCCCCAAATAACAATCCATCCTGCCAGACACTTGCATCTGTTTCTAAACATAATTGCTAGAATATAGTCATGCACTGCACAAGCATATACTATCTGAATATAGTGTACTGTTCAGGAACAGAACAGTAAAAAAAAATAAAAAAAAAAATAGCTGAAAATAGGGATGAATCTGAAAAAAACCTTACTTTTAGGTGCATGAATCCATCAGCTAGGAAAGACTAACCCTTCTAAGGGTAACCCGAGATTTCTAATTGCCATGAATTTGGTATATTTCTCAATATCTAACTATATAAAAACTAATATTTTTCTGCTGATTATTTTCTCAAATCCATTTTAAAAATCTACTCAGTTTTTCTGACTCTATTTAAAATATATTAGTCCTAAACTTTCTTATTTCCATAAGTTGGTTGTCTATTTTTTCAATTGCTTGCCCAATTTTTGCTTCAGCCTGTTTAGTTAGTATCATAGAAATCAGGACTTTTACCTGATCTTTGTCTCATGTTGCGCTACTTTTTGAAGTATTCCAAGGAACTTTTCCCATAATTGAAAAGAAATTCAAGTTTCTCATCTTCCACTTCTAATTCTCCACATAATTATTCAAGAGGCTCTGCGTATTTCTTACCCCTGACATAACATGAGACAGCAGATTCAGAAAAGACTCTTCTTGTGAGTCACCTGCTATTCTCTTGCCAAAGTCCTATATGAGAATTGAGGGCAATTTTCTGCAGAGATCCCCTGACAGGTGGGCTCATTTGAAACTTGAACTGTAATGATTTCTTTTTATCAGCCACTCAGCTGCTTATTCATTTATTTAAGTTGCTGCAAATCCTTACAAGTGCTCAAGCTGGAACATAAAGGGATTTTGTTTCTTATAAGGACACTAATGAGAGCTACAAACATCTCCCCTCACATTAGTAGGAAGAATTGGTTATAACTGAGACCTACCATTACTTTTCTAAAATTCCTGAAAGACATTTTTGCAGACAAAAGCAGATTAGGTACCAACAACAACAACAAATCAAAACAAAAAACCAAATCAAACAAACATAAAAACAAACAAAAAGTTAAACTGCTGTCTCACAATCTGCAAAAATTTGAATAAAATTTATGAAACAACTTTGAAGTACAAAGTATCTAGAAAAAAACACCCTTACAGATTAAATCACTATCAATATTTTTTAAATTAATTCCTTTGTAGTTAAGAAATCTCTGCAACTGAAGAATATATGAATATTAAGAATTAATTCCTGAATGCATTTTGAGAAGTGAATGATAGTGGGAAAAGGGGAACTCGAAATTTGTGGAAATTTCATTCAAGATGGCAAACTCAAGCTGCACGTTTCTTAAATATTACAATTCTTGTTGTACATTAGATAAATGAACAAACAAGTAATGACCATGCTCTACCTGGTTCCCTACCAACAGCTTGCTTTTGTGTTAACCTTGCTGTACAGCAGATCAATATTCAGCTAGCTGCTCACCCTGTAAGATTTGGTGAAAAAGAGATACATTCCACAAATGCATTAGCTCATACATCTTATTTTTAGTGACAGAGTATGTGAAAATGAAATTTTAGTTTAGTAAAAACTAGAGACAAGGCTTACTTTTTAGCCATGCAGACAACTTTACCTGTGCAACACAAATCAGATATCAGTGAGGCAAGGAAGTTATGCATTCTGAAAGAAAATCTTAAAAAATACATACATGGAAAGCATGCAAAAGCATTTGGATAAATTAGCTTGATAGTTCAATTTGCAATTAGGAAAACAGAGGGGAAAAGTGATCTGAACATCACTTTCAGGGACTGATCCCTTCCCAAAAACCTCTGGAGTTGTACTTTTAAAGTACGAAGATAAATTTAAATTTTGCTGTGTTGTATTCTTTGTGTATTTGTTCAAGGAAAACAAAAAAGAATGGAAAACTCAACTAACCACTGTAGTAAAGGTATGCCCATAATTTCAAAGAGCTTTGAAATCTCATTTTGACAGGACTTATTCTGTGCAAACAAACAGCACGTTTTGAAAAGAAGGAAAGCAAGGAAATGGAAAACCTGTGTAATACTATTTCCCTGTGGTGCTGGATGTTTTTGCTGTCAACCTAGATTCCATCATATTTTTCTGAATCAACTTTTTACAATGAGAAACTATGCTGGTCACATCAAGACAGGACTGCTGTGCACAGTGTTGTGTGCTCAATTACTACAGGGATGTTCCACCCATTTGAACTAATACATCTCTTATTTGCATTCAGGAAGAGCAGCTGTTTCTCACGCATAGTGGAACTTACTTTTATCTCTGATAATACTACATTACAACTCTCCAAATGTTTGTTTTATTCTTAATGCAAAAAAAAAAAAACCCTACAAAAAAAATTTAAATTTTGAGATACTACTTATACTATATAAAACTATGCTTTAAAAGCCTGTGTGTGAGTGGGTGTGTTATTTTAGCTAATATTATGCTTTTAGATAATGTCACTATTAAAGTATGCATTACAATTCATTTAGGGTTTTTTTTAAGACATCCATTGATTAAAAAATGTGTCCTCCTGACTACCACTATAGAACTGATGTGGTGTAAAGAGATGGTCAGTGGTCTTCTGAAGGCTACATTTATTCTTCCAAAGCAAAGCTAGTTACAGTTTTCATATTCATTTGAGAGAGGATCTCTGCCCAGCTCAGGCTGCACAGTGATACAGAAGCATCCACTTTCCATACCACCCCAAAAAATATTTTTAAACAATGATAGTTTGTAGCGTATTGATTTCCATAACATGGAGGTAGCGTAGGTTTAAGTCTTGCCTAGATCTGTGTGGCTTTTTTCCAAGTGTTACTAAAATCTATTAGGATCAAAACTGGAAAGATATACGGTAGGGGAAAAAAACAATCTTGAATGTCTTAAATACTTGAACATTTTGGTAACAGTTTTATTTTGACTTCTCAGCATTATAGATTATATTCCAGCCCAAGAAAGGATCTTCTTGAAACAGTCCTCAACAGCTATCAGTCTCACTGTTCTTAAATTCCACTGTTAATAGAGATTCTGCAGCCTCCCTCAGCAAATATATGGCTGTGCTCGGCTGTACTTTCTAACACAAAGTATTTCCTGATGTCTAAGCTTGGTCTTCATCACAGCCTGAGACCAATATTGCTGACCCACTCCCAGTAGAGTAAGAAAGCAACCTAATAATTTGTTATTTACACAGCCGTCGACCTGGCTGACAGAATCCCCTCGTTCTGCTGCTCTCACTATTTAACAACTTCAGTTCCTTTAACCATCCCAAATAAGAAAAAATTTCTAGGTCTCTGACCTCTCTCATTACTCCTGGCTCGATTCTCTGCCACTTGTCCAGGCCTTGACTGAAGTGCATCACCCCAGCTTAGGTGACATAAAGTCTGAGCTACAGCACCGCTTAAAGTTAAAGCATTTAAGCTATATATTACTCATTTTTACACCCGCCAGTGTAACATTTATTATGTTGTTATATAAGTTTTTACAACGCTACATGACATTTGGGGGAGGACTGGAGTACAATGTCAGAAAAGCAAAAACAATGAAAACCAAAATAATTGAAATTTATATTGACAACCTGAAGACGTAGACTGTGGAAAAAAACCAGGATGACATTTGATGGGAGGAAGCACAACATAGTGCGCTTAAACAGGAATAATCAACTTTATAAAATACAAAAAACCTGGCTTAGTAGCAGCTCTGCACACCTTCTAACAAACATATGAAATATTGCTGCACAAATAGAAAATGGACTATTGATATTGTTCCGATAAATCAAGAAGCAATAGCAGACGCTATCTCAGTCTGAAGAAGGGAGGTGGATTAAATTCAGAGTCTTACTGACCCTTATTTCCTAACCACATTTCTACTGTTAATTACACCCCTGCCATTTAAAGTGCTTATATACTCCCCCCATTACCTGTGCAGTTAATGAGTATTACCTATTCTGTTGCTCAGACCTCAGATTAAAATATTGCATGTATCTAGACCCAAAATCCACTGCTGGACAACCCCATGAGATCAGTTCTTCAATTTGATGATAAACTGCTGGTAACTACTGTGACTGTGTTTTTCCCAACCAACCACATGTCTGTCTGCTTTGCAGTAGATACCTCTAGGCTGTGTTTCTTGGCTGTTTTGGAGACTGCCATCTGAGGCAATATCAAAATCTTTATTAAAGACACAGTATTTATAACTGTCTCAATCTTCTTGTGGTTTTTGTCTTGGTTATAGCTCCCACAACTACCAGAATGCAGCCTCTTATTCCCAGTCAGGAAGAGGTAATGAAAAGCAGATCCTTTTCTGTCCTCTCCACACTCATCCATACTCCATAGGCCTTTCCCACAAGGAGTACTGTGTCCAGCTTTTGAGTCCTTAGCACAGGAAAGACATGGACCTGTTGGAGCAAGTCCAGCAGAGGGCCAGAGAAATGATCAGAGGGCTAGAACATATCTCTTGTGAGGACAGGCTGAAAGAGATTGTGTTGTTCTGCCTGGAGAAGGCTTTAGGGAGACTTTATTGTGGCCTTTCAATGCTTAAAAGGGGCTTATAAGAAAGACAAGGACAAACATTTTCACAGGGTAATGGTTTTGCACTAAAACAGGGTCAATTTCTACTAGATATAAGGAAGAATTTTTTTACTACGAAGGTGGTAAAGCACTGGCACAGGTTGTCCAGAGACATGGTAGATGTCTCACCTCTGGAAACACTCAAGGTCAGGTTGGACAGGGCTCTGAGCAACCTGATCTAATTGAAGTTTTCCCTGCTCACTGCAGGGTGGTTGGACTAGACGACCTTTAAAGATTGCTTCCAACCCAAACTACTCTATCCTTATATAATTCTCTATTCCATGATGTCACAGGAGAGAATTAGGATGGTTTGGTATGGTTCATTCTCTTCAAAAAATGCTTCCTGATCCTTATAAATGGGTGTCTTTTTTGTATTTCTTTGATTTCAGAAGGTAAGTTGATCACTCAGTGATTCACTGGGTCCTCCTTCTCCAGCCTTGCTTCTCAGCTTCTCTCCTCTTTCTCTTTAAAAACCATGATTATGTTGTCACTATCCATCTTCTGGAACCTCATCCACCCTGGGTGCCATCTTGAAGCAGCAGGGACAGCCTCAGCTACCTCATTAAGTATTCCAGGGTTAGTTTCATCAGGCCCTGCCAATTCACAAGTATCTCTAACCTGTTTTTCTGACGCTAGTTAGAGCACTTACCCATCTGTCACTGATGTTCATTGTGTTAGCCATCTGGCCACATTTATCCGGGTTAGTGAAACTGAAGCAAAAAAGGCACTTAAACACTCCAGTTTTCCCAATATTCAATTATGGTTTTGTCTTCTCATTGGGATTTGTTCAGTACTTCCTTTTCCTAGCAAGGCAATTTTAGAATTTTTTTTGTTATCTTTCTATCTCCTGTTTGGATTAACTCCTGCAAGCACTGGCATTTTCTGTTTGGTTCCTCTGTACCATAATAATATTCTTCCTTTTTTTTTTTTAGTGAGCAGAATATCCCAGTACTTCAGTGTTAAATACTTACCAAAATGAAAAATACATATTAAAAAAAATAATTTTAAAAAGGGAATTTTGTAAAGCTAGATGAACGCAGAACTGTTTTTAGTAAAATAAATTAAATAAAATCATCCAGGTTGTCTTTGAAACTTTTTCCATTTGTTTGTTGTGCCAAAAAAGAAACAAGTAAACAGCAAACAAATGAAGAAATATTAGGCTTTTCCAATGGAGCTTTATTTTTTCAAAGCATTATTTTTTCTCACCATGAAACTGAGTTACAAGTTGTTAATCTACTTCCACCACTGCTGGTAACCCTCAGTCCCAAATCCCAGACACTACTAGTACAGAAATTAGTTTGCCTTTTCAGGTGCCATTCAAGATACTAAAATTTGTACTCCAGTCCATGAAAGCTTGTGTCATACAGCCATGTCAGCCACTGTTTGCTTAGAGTCAAGGATCTCCATCAGTTTGCCCCACTGAAAGGACAGCAGAGAAGACACAGATTTACGTCACCAAGTGTAGGGACCCTGACCACAACCTCCTGCCCCTTCAAACCCTGGAGTTTGGCTGCCTCAGGTCAAGGCCAGCTGGTGCAGCTGGATGGCTTTGTAGCAGGTTGCTGTGAAGAAAGCTCAGGGAGAGGCTCCTTAGGGCCTTAAATGTAAATCTTAAATGTAAACCTACATATGAGACCTGTCGTCCCTGCTTGATCTTTATTGCAATCTGGCCAAGTACTGGCTGATCTGGACCACTGACTTGTCTCTAGATTTGTTGCATTGCCAGAGACATACCTGGCTATTAGCAGACCTCTTGGGTGGAACTGGTCACTGCCTCCAGACCTGCTCTGCACTTCTAGTCTGGGTAGCATGTGATGGCATCACTTCTCAGGGTGTTTATGGTGCTGACTCCTTACACACTCAGTTCCCATCTCTCTTTCCTCATGGAGCAGCCTGCTCCCTGACATCAAGCCAAAAGGAATCCTGAAAGGGATTTTTTCCTCTCATTCTGTGAGATTTTTATGGCAAAACCTGGGGATTATTTAAATAAGATCAGAAATTAATCCACATTTCTGGGACATGGTGGCAGAACAGGCAGCCTTCTAGGGCAACAAAACATGAGAAATATGCATGTACCTCACAGAACAGCACTGTCTCTGTGTTTACCCTGGCTCAACAGCAGCATGAACAGCCAAGAAATTCACACACTTGGCAAATGCATATTTACCTGTGGGGGTAAAAGGCCCAGGAAATAGCTGAGGAACCTCTCTCCACAGAGAGATCAGGGTTGGGAAGCTGGAGCATAGCCACACCTTTTTATCAGCCACGCTTACTGGTGTCACACACATGATGCTGAGGTTGCTGTGCAACATACTACAGATGTAGTAGTCATCAAAGAGAAGACTCTGAGTTTCAAGCAACTTCCACTGGCTCGTATTCCTGCCTCTAGAAAGCCCTCCAGCTTTGTCATATGAATCCAGGTATCTGGCCCCATGTCTTTTGTTTTCTCTACAAAGTCTCTGGTGAAGGGGAAAAAAAAAAAATAATGCATCCTTTCCATACCTATTCACAGCTATTTCTAAGGAACAGGTCAGGTGAGGATTATTAGCAAGCATCACAGTGTCCTTCCCTATGCTGTTGCTCTTTTTATTCCTGAGTTGGCACCCTCTCTGTATACTTAGGAAAGAGAGACAGAACAGGACCAAACCTCTTGCCACCTTTTCTTGGGTTATGGATGTACAGGAGATTTTCCTCTCTTCCATAGTCACACTGAGGTCTGAGAAAAAGGAAAGTCTCTACAAAGGTCTGTAATTTATTTTATCTCTCACTTGTTTTCTCTCTCTCTAGACAGTATCTCTCAAAAGAAGACTAAAGACTTTCCCAGGCTGACTTGTTTTTTTTCTGAAGTAACCTTAAGGCCTTACTTTCTGAAGTAACCTTCATCCTAGAGACTCAGCTGGCCCCTGATACTTAACAAATAAACACAGGGGCAGATCACCAGCAAAATTACTTAAGTAGAACAAAAAAGGCGAAAGGAAATTGTAAATTTACCAATATTAAGAGTATATCTATGCCAGCATAGCAAAAAGGATGTACATCTCCCAGGCAAGGCTATTTGTGCCTCCTCCCAGATTTGTCTCTAAAACATGACAGAACACAACAGATGTATGTTATATTGAATAAGTAACATACACATTTAAATCATACTTCTTTGTGGGGTGCAGCAGGAAAAAGTGTCCTTTTCACACTGCTAATTAGAGGGTGCAACAGATGGTGAGGTTTATTGTACTTGGTAGGGTCCATTAAAGGAACCTAGCCTGCCAAATGATTCTTCATTAAAACAACCTTTTAAGGTGTACCTAGGAGTTTTTCCTAGGGTTTAGGAAACATTATCTTGTATAGTAATATCCTGTTAAAATTATTGTTCTCATTCCTATGGAATGATTTTCCTTCTGGCACTGGGAACATTATTCTAAGTATAGTATTCAGAGGCACCCAACTGTATGTATATATGGCCAGATACAATCTCTGTCACTACTCAAAAGAGCTTGTAAGTCAAGTAGAAGAAAGAAATATTATCATCAGTGCACATATTAAAAACAAAGTCCCAAAAAGCCAACCATGTCTGGGGCTGCATCAAAAGAAGTGTGGTCAGCAGGTGGAGGGAGGTGATTTCTCCTCCTGTGTTCTGCTATCATGGAGTACTGCATCCAGTTCTGGAACCCCCAACATAGGAAGGGCACAGAGATCTTGCAGCAAGTCCAGAGGAGGGCCACAAAGTTGCTCAGAGAGCTGGAGCACCCCACCTACAAAGACAGGCTGAGACAGCTGGGGCTGTTCAGCCTGGAGAAGAGAAAGCTTCAGGGAGACCTTATAGTGGCCTTCCAGTATCCAAAGGGACTATAGGAAAAACACAGAGAGAGTTTTTGCAATGGCATGTAGCAATAGGACAATGGGGAATGCATTAGAACTTGAAGAGGGGAGATTTGGATTAGACATTAGGAGGAAATTCTTCATTATGAGGGTGGTGAGACACTGGAACAGGTTGCCCAGGATAGTTATGGAAGCCCCGTCCCTGGAAGTGTTCAAGGCCAGGTTGGGTGAGGCTCTGAGCAACCTGGTCCAGTAGGAGGTGTCCCTGCCAATGCAGAGGGGTTGGAACTAGATGATCTTTAAGGTTCCTTCCAACTCAAACCAGTGTATGATTCTATGATAACGTAGTAACAGAGAGCCATAGAAAAGCTGGGCTGTAAACTCAGATCTCTGAAAGCAAATGCAAGCAAAATTCACAACCACTAGCCCTTTAGCTTTTTCAGTTTCAGCTCAAGCCACTGTATTTTGATAAATCACTTCTCCTAAAACTGCCATATTCTTTCTTGAGAATTTTTTATTAATTTTTTTTGTCATATGATCTTTATGTTCTGGGAGATGACAAAAAGGTACACACAGAGTTGTGCAATGAATGTTGGTTACTTCCTGCCATGTTCATTGCTTGGGATAAATAAGAATTCATGTCAGGCGGTGAAAAATAATCATTTCCCTCTGTGTGTGAGTCACCCAATTTACTTCACCATGTATACCTCCATCCTAAATTGAAAGGGGTTATAAATGACAAATTTTCAATATTCCATATTTAGCTACCATATAAGTTCATAGTGTTTCTCAGGGGTGATGGACACTAGAAAACAACATTAATCTTGTCCTTTTAATCGAGTCATCAGAGCACTCTGCTAATAGGTTTTTTCCCCATAATGGAAGAGGAAAAACAAGTCTTCCTTCCCTTCAAGGGTATATGAAATACACCAGGCGTATTTATCACACAGTGAGTTCAAGTCCTCCTTCACTTTGCACTATAGAACTTTGTTTTAAAACACAAATCCCTTGCTTGTTTTTGCTTCAGCTTTCTCCCCAAGTCACATGAGCCCCAACAGAAACATCACATACTGCTTCTAATAGTAAATAGTAGGAAAAAGCATATCATAAGCCCAGAACCTGACATATTGGCACTTCAGGGCGCTTTGCCAGCCACAGCACCTGGGGCACAAGTGTTGGTGCCTCATTTTGCCACCTCCCCCGAAACAGAGCCAGTGCAGATACATTTCTCACCTGGCCTATGTCAAGTAAGCCCACAGAGAATTACAAAACTGATATTTGTGGCACACAGATTTCCTGCAAAGTGCCTGAACATGACCTTAACAGGCCATAGAAAGATGTATGTGACTATTTGCAAGAGAACTACTGTAAGTGCCTGTACAAAATGGAGAAATACACAGAAATAATGTCCTTGTTACAATAACTCCAAATGTGTTGAATAGTCAAGTGCCAATTATGTGATCAACATTGCAGCTACCCAAATACATGATCCTACAGACACATAAATGTGTCAAATGGTCACAAAGCACATCCCTAATGCAACAGAACAGAACATCTTCTGGTCAAAAAGGATGTCTAACCTAACTGATGTCAAGTCCTAGCTTCTGGACAGTTATGCCAAGCTGATTATTGTGTGGCAGAGAATACATCATTATTGGATTGTTTTGCTGCCTGAATAAGGCTTGTAAGTCGTAACTGAAACTGGGCTGGACTCTTCCCTGAAGAGGCCAACAAGCCTTGGCTAAGTGTTATACCTTAAAGCAAAACCCAAAACTTACTGAATTAATTTTCAAACTAAAGAAATTGAAACTTTTGTGATCTAACATAGCTGAATATATAAGTACTGAATACACAGCTATATCAGCTGTACTGCAACTTAAACCAATATAACGTGGTATGCTACCAACTTACTCTCTGGGATAATTCAGAAAGTATTCCTTGTAAAAGGAATTTCCTCACCTACTTTGCCTGCAGTTCAGGTTGAGTTCCTGTATTTTCCACATTTCTGCTGATTTCACGACTGCTGTCTCTCCAGAGAAACTGCCTAACATAGAGGGTAAGTAAATTACTGCAAGCACAGCCAGAACCAGAACCGCCCCAATAAGCTCCACACTCAAAAAACATCTCTGAAAAACAGACCAACATGCCAAAGAAGCAGATCCTGGCTCATAAAGAACTTAGATCAAAAGTCACTACTTAAAGAAAAGGGAGGGGGGGAATGAAGGTAAAAAAAATGTGTTATTTTTAGTTTGCCTCTCTGTACTAAGAAAGGATCAGTCATCTGCTTTGTGGGGATTTTCTTACACAGCAATATGCTTCCATAAAAAGAACCTTAATTGCTACTTATTATGCCAAAGTAGAGATGGAATACAGGCAGTTTCGGAGGTTAAGATTTGCAGACAGTATCAGTGCCTGCTCTGAGCGGAGTGCCCAGAGCCAGGAACCTTATGCTCTTATGCAGCCTTTCAAGGTGCTTTATGTGACCTTAGTCAAAAAGGAATCATCTCAGCCACAGAGCAAATGTGACGTGCTGGGAGACTAGGATATTATTAGGGCATTAAAAACACAGGCAAAGCTACAACCCTATGTGAAAGTACAGAATCATAGAATCATACAATAATTTTGGTTAGAAAAAACATCTAAGATCATCAAGTCCAACCACTAACCCAGCACACTTCCAAGTCCACCACTAAAATATGTCCCTCAGCACCATATCTAGATGTCTTTTAAATACCTCCAGTTATGGTGACTCCACCACTTCCCTGGGAAGCCTGTTCCAGTGCCTGACAACCCTTTCAGTAAAGACATTATTCCTAACGTCCAAGTTAAGCCTCTCCCCTCACAACCTCCTTTCAGGTAGCTGTAGAGAGCGATAAGGTCTCCCCTCAACCTCCTTTTTTTTCTAACTGAACAACCCCATTTCCCACAGCTGCTCCTCATAAAGACATGTGTTCTAGGCCGTACACTTCTGGAAAACAAATAATGTCTGCATTTCCTTCTCTGGGTTTTACATTCATGACTTTCCTTCAAGTTGGCACATTGGAAAAGGATCTCTTAAATGCAAAGCAAGACATAAAGTAGTACATTTTTATTTTCGGTACGCTTGGTTTTGTACACTGAACAGTAAATTTCTAGTCTAATGCTGATGTAAAATGAGGGAAGTCAAAAATAACATGACAGCCAGAAACTTCAGGATACTTCAAATGTTCAGTTTTTAATTTTTTGTGCACTTCTTCCCTTTGTCTTTCATCATACAGTGTAATAGTCAGGTATTAAAGGGCATGGAAGACTCTCTGGAAGGCTGAAGATTTTGAAATATAGTATATAAAACCAAAAACTTAAAATTGAACAGCAATGTGTTTTAAGCCAAGCTCCTTAATGTAAGACTATAAAAGTGGATGCATTGGGTAAGACCATAGTTTCACCTAGTCTAGCCCACTGTGCTTTTTCCCACAAGTGTCATGTGAGAGTGCTTGAAGAGGGATGTAAGAGGAGGCTAAGTTTTGCTCAGGAGGGTGCTGAGCTAGATAGGGATTCTGCAATTGCAGTAATTGTCTATGGATTTACCTCTCATTAACTTGTCCAGTCTCCCCTGGGACACACAGAAACCTGTAGTGTCCACAGTGGCAACACAGTTCTGCCTTCTGTTTGAAGAACACATTATGTTGTTTTAATTATGATTCCCTATAACCATCAGATCACAGCCTCTTGTTCCCAGTCAGGAAGATACGATGAACAGCAGATTCTTCTCTGCCCTCTCTACACTCTTCATAGAACTTTGCTACACCTCCCTTCTCCAAACTAGTCTCTTTCCCAGAAGAAAACCACTTTATTGAGTCACCGCTGATTTGGAAGGCATCAGAGATACCTGATCATCCTTGTCACCCTTCCCTAAACTTTTTCCTTTTCTGCTCTATTGTTTTTGGGAAGAGGGGCACAGTATTGAAGCCACAGGTGACCCATGGATTTGTACTGAGTCACAATAATAATGCTCTCAGTTTTAGTCTCTGCTTCTTTCCTTCTATTTCCAAAACTTTGAATTGCTTTTTGACAAACACCAAGCACTGAATTCATGTTTGCATGGAAATATGAGTCATAACCCCAAGATTTCACTCCTGGGTGATTATGGGAGCTCAGAGCCCATCTTTTCATATGCAAAGTTAAGATTGTTTTTTCCCATGTGCATAACTTCATATTTATCAATTCTGAGTTTCAGCTGCCTCTTATTTAATAAGCGTTCTGCTTTGTATGAGCTATCCATTATTGCCTTCTAGAATATTTGTACTGTAATTGTTTCTTTCTATTTAAAATAAACATAATTTGTTTTTCAATAATAATTGTTCTAACAGTTTGCAAAATAAATTTTTAACATGCCTTTTATTTCAATTACAGTAGAAGAAACACTTTGTATTTTGAATTAGAACACTTCAATTGTTGGGAAACAGAAACATCTTTGGAGCCAAGCTCCTAAAGTTATAAAAGTTGCTAATATTGACTTGACAATCATATATAAGAAAATGCCATATGCATTTTGTCACTGCTTTTTTGTTTGGAGGCTGATAAGATTTTTCTAAGTCTTTTTTTTTAGGCATGACTTCCTGAGACAGAAACAATATGGAACAGATACTCCATTACCTGATAATTTAGTTAACTGACATGGAATAAGCAGTTAATCAGTGATGAGCATCCATATGCACTAAATAATGATACTTACCAGGTTTTAGACTAAAGTAAAAATTTGGTTTTCTTTTTGTCTTGTTCCCACTCAAAGACGTAAGAATATTTATTCACAGCTAATGTTTAAAATTTAAAAAGTAGTGAATATAATTATCTTCATCAAAATACTCACATGTATTTATACACATTAAAAACATATATTACATTATTCCAAGGGTGTGAAACATTAATTTGACCCTGTCCATATGTCATCCTCCAACAATATCAAGTTAACAAGACATTTCTCCATTTACCTCAGTTGAGCCACAATTCAACTCCAGACTGAATAGTCTGGAAATTTTAATCTGCAGAAAAAGATGAGAAAACAACTTTTTATTAAATACAAGCAAAACTGCAATTTCAAAAAAATTCCACTTCTCTATGTGCTTTGCTGCAGCATGGAGAGAACATGTACTCATGCCCTAGGGGTAGTTTCCACTTGGTGTTGCCAGACAGAAGACTTCTCTTTGAACCTCCTTTTGACAAGGAAATTTCAGAGACACATCTACATCTGAAACTGAGTCACGGCCATCCAACTGCTTGTGGAAGGTCATCATAAGCTCTCTAAACCAACTTTGCTATTCACTCCTTGTTGGTTAATAGGCAAATAGAATAATAACACCACAAACTAGTGTCTCATAAAGGAAAGGAAAAAGAGTCTTTGACTTCAAAAATCTGAGGAATATTGCTCAGCTTGATAAAACTATTTGGGTAAATAGAAAAAAGAGGGCAGGGCATGTAAAAAAAAAAAGCCAACATTAATATATATTTCTAAAGAGCTGAATGAAAGCACTTTAAATTGACACAGGTCTATCACATAGCTACATTTCCAGGTTGTTATGGAGGTAATTGGTATCCAGCATTGCAATTCAGAATTTACACAGACATTTCATATGAAAGTTGTTTTAACAGGAAGGAAGATCGTTTTCAAAAGAGCTGTTTATTTTGCTGAATATTAAACCTCAGAGGGGAATTCAGTACCATCAAACTTCAGAAGAAATGTGGAGATCAGTCTTGCTGAAGTGCTACTGGTATCTCTAGAGTGGAAAAGGCTTTGTTCATTGCTGGGGAAGAGCATGCTGTGCACTTTCAATAGGAAACCAGGCTCTGGAGTTCTTACTGGAGAGATCATTCTCAGCCCTATAGTCAGGAAAACTAGAATAAAGGAAGTATAAGGAAATTCTAGTCCCTTAAAAGAAAGTCCAGGTATACACTTATATGTCTGTGTAACCTGGTATGAGCCCCCTCACATCAGTTCCTGGGCTTTGAAATTAGGGTATGGAAGCTGGAGTCCCAAGAAGAAGCAGCTGTTACAGCTACAGGACTCAGGATGCTCTAAGAAGTCCTTCTGAGGGTATGTTGACACAGTAAGTCCTGGGCCCACACTCCATTATAAAAGATATTAACATGGACTTGAGCGACTGAAAAGTCCCATGCCCTAGGTGTTCATTCACTCAGCCTCAGAGCTGGACAAGCATGGCTACACACTTCCTCCTCTTTGAAAAATGTGAAGAGTGACAGCCCTTGTCAGTGGCACACAACATAACCATTCCCACTGAAGTAGGACCCGCTCTTTCTAATGCATTTGAATGTGGCACCAGAGATGGATTTCTTTCTGCTCTTTCAGCACACAAATGTCTGCACATGATCACTCACGTCACCCACAAGGAAGAGGGCAAAATGTGTGTGCTCCACAGCACACACGTGAGGGAGGGAGAGCACTTGCTTCCCAAACCTGTGGATAGCTCATATGTGGATGGCTTTGAACTCAGGTAAAGCAGGTTAACACAGACCAGTGACTTTCAGAAGCTTTTACTCCTTTCTACATTATTTGTAGACACATAATTGCCAGTTAATCATGGAGCAGACAGAGCAAGATGGTAGGATGAGCTTGGATTTGGTAGGATGAGGTAGGATTTTATTTGCTATTTGCTTTACAAACTCTGGCAAAGCTATTTAACCCCTGGGAGGAAAAAAAAAAAAAAAAAAAAAAAAAAAAAGTATCCATAAAGCCATATTGATGAAGACAGAGCCTAATCAACCAAAACAACCTGCAAAGTCAAACACATTCAAAGTGGTTTTCAGCTTGGCTTTATACATGGCTTCATACTGTTACCCAAAGAAATCATTAAACAGATACATTCAATCATTAAACAGGTACATTCAGTTGAGATTTATTGAGAGTAGAATATCAAAGCAGAGGGAGAGGAAAAAAGAATGTGTTCAAATGCTCTCAAAGACACTCTCAGGGCACCATGGGGGCAGGGGGTTCTCTAAAGGCCACAGGGGTCTCCTTGGGTTTGTCAGGGCAGGGTTTAACAGTCACAGCCTGTGTGGGACTCTCCTCAGCCAGGAGCAGAGCACCTGGGGGTCATTGAGGCACCTTCAGATGTCTCCTTCATGAGAGGCATGAGGAGAGGCCAAGGCCAGCCTGAGAAGTTGGCCTGTGGGAGGGCCCATCTCAGTGAGTTCCATGGCCATGCAGTGCAGGGTTGTGGAGAGCTAGAGACTGCCCCTGCTGCAGCATTGCTGGGGCAGGGGCTGACACCTCGGGGGGGCTGACTTGGAGTCCTGGGCCATGGCCAGGGTGTGAGGTGTTCCAGGAAAGTGAGCAGGAGCAGTCAGTGCTGACAGTGCCTCAGGGGCACAGCAGACATGTGAGCAAAGCCCTGGACAGGTGCCTGTCCTGAAAACCCAGCTGGCCAGGCCAGGGGATCTTTGAAGGACCAGGACACTTGAAGCTGGGAGCCCTTCAGCATCAGTGTCACAGTTGCAGCAGTACCAGTCCCATCATCCCTTATACCTGTTCTGAGTTTTCAACTGCTTGTGGCAACCACTCACACTCAGCCTGTCCATTTCAGGCTGTGGGCAGTGTCGTTCATGGCCAGATTTAAACCTCTCTTCCTCAGCTCTGCACTGATTCACCCCATCCTTCTGCACATCTTACTCGTCCCTCCTCATGCCTGGCAAGAGACAGAAAACATGCCGCAGCCTATATGGAAAGAGCTTCTGAAGCCGATAGCTCAGTATTATTCCCATTGCATACTGCACTGCAATAACATTCGTGCTTTTCTTTATTGAGACTTCCAGCTGACCAAGCTATATATGGAAGCGTGGTAGATCACCTCCAGATGCTCTGCTCCCTTTGAAGTAACTGAGGATGATATTTTTCCCCAGGGCAAGTTTATCTGCTGTCATCAGATGTGGTCATTCTCTCTTTTGTCAGGCTCCAATTTTACACCAAAACTAGCTAATGGGTTTGTTTGTGTGCATTTTAAAGCCCTTTTGGTGACCAGTGGTAACACTAAGCTGCCACCTTCATTCAAAAAGGCTTCAGATATTGGTAACTTTCTATAAGAAAGAACTTTTAACAGTACATTTTTTATCCTATCGTGTCCTGGCAAAAGACAGTTGGGAATGCCCTTCTCAGTCCTTTTTTAAAAAACTAGAAGCAGAGATCACCTCATCCAGGTAGGGCCAGGCTGTGAGGCCAGCAAGTGTGAGGACCCCACAGCTGGCCATGGCTGCTAGTGCATGCACAGGGCTTCACCTTCTGGCCTGCTGGCACCTAGCCTGCCAAAATCCTTGTGACAGCTGGAGCAGTAAAGCAGTGCTTAAGCAAGACTAGGAGTAGCAAAGCTGTGGCCTATGCTGGAATCACTCTCTTTGCTTTCAGCTCAGGAAAAAAAGACACATCAGCTGACCCTCAAAGAAAAGCTACAAGCCTGGAAGCTTTAACTGTGTATCTGGCCTGCTTGCTTACAAGATTTTAGGGTCATTTCACACAACTCTTCTGTCAGTACAGCAAACCCCACACAGAACAGCAGATGACATTTTAAATACTCCAGAGCTGTAGCAGGCAAATTTTATGTGCATTATGAAATTTTACTTCCTTTCCTGATGAACATTTTCCTAATGATGTGTTTGCAATGTAGATATAGCTTTATTTTACCAGGACAATTGAGCCTGTATTCCCCAGACAGCAACCCACTACAACAAAGAAATGCCCCAAGAAATCTGTCTTCTCCCTGGGTGCACTTTATAAATGATCCAACACACAGAATGAGTTACAGGCCCTTTTCAGATACACTCATATGTTCCTTTATCTCTTCTCAAGATGTGTTTTAAAGAACTGAGGAAAGCATAAAGATGTTTGAGTCACATCATTATCATGAGCTGTTTTGTAGCACATTCCTCTTTGAACGTTGTGCACAAGACTCCACAAATACGATGTAACTGGAAAGTCTGGTCTCTATACTGGCCTCCCACAGCACTACAGGAAATCAAAAGAAAGCTTAGCAGAGCTTGAAAAAAGTTTTTATTGTTGCCTTTCAAACATCCTTCTAAATTAAGATAATTTTAATTAAATTTTAATGCTGGAAGAACAAGATCTGCGTTGTTCACATCTGCTCATTAAAGTAAATAAGAAGTCATTCTGGGGGAAGAAGATGCAGAATGACTGTCCTTCCTGTGTCTTCAGTCTTCTACTCATTCATTACACACTGTTCAAAGTTGAGAGAGACTTAGGCAAGAAAGTACAGCAGCAACTCTTTCACTGTGCTGGCATAACTCACCCACCAAGCCTTACCCCGTATCTGCAACAGTGGCCCACTGGGAAAATAGCAAGTAATCAGATTGTGAAATACTATATAGCACTGCATACACATGAGGAAAGAAATGTTGTGTAATGTCTGCTGCTATAGTTTGGGAAGCACTTATTTCACACAGAAATGCAGTATGTGAATCCTTAGGTAGTGCTGAGCTGAGCCACAGTCCCCACAGTCCCTGTAACTGCGTTGCACCCAAATGGGTATGTCCTGCAGAGCCACTTGGACATCTCTGCACCTGGGATCCATTTCTCAGAAAAAGTAAATGCTGCTTTTTTAGTCTATTCAAGATGCTTGCTTTGTTCCTTTCCACTTGCCTGCATAGAGAGAAGATATTTATGATCAGATAGTTAAAGTTATTTGATGAAATCTGGCTTGGGAGGGCAGGAAATTCTCTGTAAGATAGTAAAAGATCTAAGGCTCACTGTTCATGTCCCTTACTCTGAATATATAGCCCTGGAAGAGATTGCTATAGCTTGGTGCATCCTTTACATTTCAAATTTCTTTTATAGAACCTTTGCAGCTAAAGGGAAAGAGATGTAAATTAAAAATAAGTACCATGCTAGAGAAGTCAAAGGTTAGCTTCTGGAATTTTCCCAGGACTCACACGTATCTTGGTTAAGACTTCCTTCTCTGATGGACAGCATGTCCAATTGCAATTACATAGAAAAAAATCCCAGGCATAGACACAAGGGTATTACGTCAGCCAGATTCCATTATCCTTTATCCTTCTGTCATAAGGATGGGCAATGTTTTCATCTTACTGTCAGGAAGAAAGTTGTTGCGTGACCATAACCACAACAGTCATTTTTGTCTATTCCTTGCCCCCAGTTAATTACCTCTTAAGATATGATTTTAGCCCTCTGGTCACGCAGCCTACTTAGATTTCCTCTCCTCACTTTTTGTGCTGTCATGAGTACACGTCAGACGTACATTCCTCACAAACCCGTTGTGCTGCTCAGCCAGGCAAGGAAGGGAATGCCAGATCTCTTCTGGGAGATTTTGGGAATGGCTGAAAAAAGGTCACAGGCATGTCAGAGGATCAGCAAAGAGCAGGGGATCAGCATGGAGTTTGTGCTGTCAGCCTGCGATCAGATGCTTTGCCTCAGCACTCATGTGTCATACTTGAAGTCTCCTAAACAAACAGCATCACTCCAAAAAGGCAGGATAATCTGTGATTCTAAACATAATGTGGCTTTTTTTGGTATGAAAATTCTTTCTATTTGTTGCCATCCTTATTTTATCTGCCTTCTCCTCCACAGCAGTGTTTGTGCAAATCAACACTGAACAACAAAGAATATATTTTTGACCATACGAAAACAATGAGACATGGTAACTATTGTAGAGGCATTCCATAAAAACATGCTATAGCTAACAAAAAATTGCAAAAAAGTTTTTCTGAGTTAAAGAGAAAAGCCAATACAGTTTTGAATGTCAAGGTCTTCAGTTCATATTTCATTTCTTTTTTAAAGTGATACATATGGTTGCATATTGGTATTATCTGAATTTTCTGGGGTAAAAAGAATAAATAAAAATAGTAAAATTGATTATCAACCTATTGTTTTATTTTTTATTCAACTAAGATACATCAAATGCATTAAAAAACTCTTATATAGGTATGTATTTTTAGTTTAGAACATTTTGCTTTTCTGTTTGTCTTACAGTAAACTCTATACTGAGTCATTAAACTGTTTTGAAGTCTAAGAAATACATTAATATAGAACATCTACTTCTGGGTGGTAAGAGAATATTACCTTCTACTTTGCAAAGATATTAAGTTCTCTGGCATATCACAGTAAACTGTAAAATAAAATGTTAGTCTCATATTAAAAATACTACAGACTTCTCTACACACCAGGTAACAGAACATGAAGGTTTTACTGGATACTCAGGACAAAAGTTTTCACATCTGCTCCAATAATATGAATTGCAAAGAAACTCTAGATACACATAGCTGTACTCTAGATACACGTAGCTGTGTTAATTAGTTTGCCGGGCACTACACAGAGCTGGCTTCAGGACCCTGAGCTCCAGCAGTGTGAAGAAAATGGAAAAACAATTAACTGGCTTTCAGTAAGAACACATAGGCTTGGAAAGAGTTAACTATACCATCCTCTTTTTAAGTTCTGCCATTAGGAAAAAACGAAAAGGTGTAAGAGGATCATTTCCAGAAGGGAGGGAAGTGATAAATGCAGAGCAGCACTTAAAAAAGGAGGAGACTTCTACAACTATTAGCAAACTTTTAGAGTAGAAGATGAAAGAAACAGAACAGAAACATTTTCACACAACCATTTGCTGATTCTGCTTTCCCCAAACATTTGGAATCCAAGCTGTACCTTCAAAATGTCCGTTTAGGATCTCATTTCATTTAACTCCTGTTCAATCTTGCTTCAGTTATTCAATCAAAGGAATGTTTTCAAAAGTCTGACTCTCACTGAGGAGAAGCTGTAGTATTTATAAAAAGTTAATGCAATTAAAAATATTAACCCAATAATAGTATTAAGAAAAAAAAAAAGCAAAAACAGAAAAATAACAGTAAAAAAATGTTGCCAACAGCAGCCAGAAGGAAGCTAGCTGGCCTCCAGGAAAGGGATGGGGACAGAGAAGTAAATCTCCGTGACTAAGAAAGACTCACTGACATGTCCTCAGAGGCCATGCCCAGCTGAAAATGTGCAGGCTTACACAGACTGCTAGGGAAGGCACAGCCTGACAGACACAGCCATTACACATGGGATGAATCTGAGTCCCTCTCACTGCTGGGGGGTAAAAAAAAAAACAGGGAGGCTATCAGCCATACTCCACTTCATCACTGCCTCTTTTTCTCACTGCTGAAGTGGCTGCAAATTTTTTTCTTGTTATCTGAGCAAGAAAATAGATGCTAAGGCTCCCACAGGACTTTTAGTGCCAGGTCCTGACCATCCTGACTTTCTTTTCCTCTTAAAAGCACTGGCAGAATTCACATTGTCCTTCTCTCTCCCTCCCTCTCTTGTATACCATGTCTCCCTCTGCAATGGAAATTACCACAAAATACCAGGGACTTAACTTGTATATGTGAAGAATGCTTGGTCTTCCATTAGGTATATATCCCAAAATCAATTTACAAAACAAAGCATTGAAGTTCTGATTTCCCTGAAAAAAGGTCATTGCAAGTTATTCTGTAGTACCAGGATAGAAAGACAAAAAAGAAAAAAAAAGGAGATATGGAGAAAATCTGGCATGAACACATATTGCTGGGTAATTTTCAATGGGAATTGTACACTGGAAAGATAACTTCTTAATTTTTAATACTACTGAATCACAAGCAGAAATTTAATATAATTTATTTCCTATAATTTATTTTGGATAAATTATTTCATATAATTTCTGAGGTGGATTGAAAACTTGCTGAATAGCTGAGGCCAGAGCACAATAACACAGAATCACAGAGTATTAGGGGTTGGAAGGGACTTCCAAAGATCATTGAGACCAACCCACCTGTCAGAGCAGGACAAAAAAAAAAAACAAAAAAACTAAGGCAGATCACTCAGAAAGACATCCAGACAGGTCTTTAAATTCTCCAGAGAAGGAGACTCCAAAATCTCTCTGGGGAGCCTGTTCCAGTGCTCTGTAACCCTCACAGTAAAGAAGTTCTTCCTCATGTTGAGGTGGCACAAGTATCAGAGGCACAAAACTGAACTGGAAGCCAGTGAACAGCAGTGTGCCCCAGGGGTTAATACTGGGTCCAATCCTGCTCAACATCTTTGACAACCAGCTGAGTGATGGGTCAGCATGTACGCTCAGCAAGTTTGCTAATGGTGAAGAATTGGGGGAAGTGGCTGGTACACCAGATGGGTGTGCTGCCGTACAGATGGACCTCAACAGGCTTGACAAATGGGCTGACAATAGCCTCATGAAGTTCATCAAGAAGAAGTTTAAGGTCCTGCACTTGAAGAAGAATGGCTACGTGCACCAGTAGGGGCTGAAAGGCTGCCTGGCTGGAATACAGCTTGGCAGAAAAGGATCTGGGAGTCCTGATGGACAGCTGGGACTCTTCAGACTGGAAGAGAGAAGGCTCAGGGGGTTCTTATTAATGTATACAAATACCTGAAGGGAGGGTGCCAGCAGGAGGGAGCCAGGCTCTTTTCAGTGGTGACAGGACTAAAGGCAAGGGGCACAGTCTGAAACACAGCAGGTTCTCTCTGAGCATCATCTATGATCATTATATTACTGTGATAGTGACCAAGCACAAGCACAGGTTGCCCAGGGAGATTGTGGAGTCTCCATCCTTGAAGATATTAAAAAAATATCTGGACACTGTCCTGGGCAATCAAGTCTAGGTGGCCCTGCTTGAGAAGGTGTTTGGACCAGATGACCTCCAGAGGTCCCTTCCAACTTCAACCATTCTCCAGTTCTTCTGTGAGAAGTATTTAAAAAACAAAACAAACAAACAAACAAAAACTTTTTCCAGCAGATGTTTTTTGAAATCTGCAGAGAAAACAGATGAAACATGTAACAGGCAGTTCAAATGTGTTTCTTCATTGAAAAGTCTGTCTGTGGACAATTTGGTGAAAGAAGAAGTCTAAGGTGTTAAGAAAGAATCCTCCCAGTAAATTACACTGAAGTGAGGGATCAATTTGGAAGAATTTGTCTTGGAAAGTACAACAGTCCATAGAAAGTACCTGTTTCATGAAGAAACAAAGGAAGAGGTATTAAAAACAATTGCAGTAAGAAGAAGACCTTGATTTGCCTATTTAAAACAGATAAAATTACAAAACAAAAATCAAACATGCCTCTTATAATGTCTGTTAACCTTATATACATCTCCAAGAATGCAAGATTTTCCTGGAAGACCAAGCCTGCCCTTTTATAGCGACTCATTACAATATGTTACTAAGTTCTGCTGCAAGAATATGCTGCTATAATGTGACCTTCTTCCTGTTAAATAATGCCAAGACTGAAGTAATGTATTTGTTCAGACTTCTAAATGAACCAAATACAAGCACATTTTCCTACTTCTGATGTTATTTTCTGAGAGAGAGGTCACGTAGCAAGATGATTTTTAAGGTCCCTTCCAACCTAAAACATTCTGTGGTTCTATCACTAAGAACTTTACCTCAATAGTGCTCTGTGGAATACAGCCTCATTGCTAGAGGATCAGGAGCGTGAACTAGAAAAGGAAATTCTGACATTTAAAAAAAAAAATCCAAATCAAGCATCTGAAACTTTGTGGGAAAAAAAAATAAAATAACTGTTTTCTACAAGATGAGAGAAGATTCCCCACAAAATTGTTCCATCTAAGATTTTGCCAGTTGTATTCTTAAATATCATCAAATGGCACCAGCTCACAGCCATTTTTTGGAAGTTTTAAGAATAAAGTCCTTTTATCTGATGTGATTTCTCTAGACTTTGTTCAGGTGTTTTGATTTATGGCACCTGAAATGAAATCTGATCAGTCCAAGCAACGACCTAGCTTCTACAAATAGGGCTTTTCTAATCCAGTGAGTTAGCCACCCAAAGACATAGGGGAGAAAAACAAACACACACATAAAAACACTTTTTTGTTCATTTAAAAAAGAAGTAAAATGTGGTTTTTTTTTTTAATTACCCCAGTTATGTGGGATCCTATCACTGGAAAAGATTTAAACTTACTCAAAACCTTTTGCTTTTTAGAACTGCTGAAAGACAAAACTCCTAAAAGATAAAACTCCTAAAGCTGATCTTTCCACATTTCTTCCTATGATCCATAGTTTCCTTTCTATGCAGCATCACAATTTTAAGAGGAAGGCTGTCTCCAGCAAGCAAAATTCTTAACCATCTTAGGTTAGCAGCTCCTTAGTCCACCAGCATATCCACAGATTTAAACAGAAATTTGCATGAAGTAGGTCATCATTTCTTTCATGTAGGAATATCAAAATACAGCTTATTGAAATTTTCTCAAGATTACTTTCAAGTAAGATTTGAAAATAAGCCAAACTAAGCACTGCCCTTCTGGGACTAAATTCCACACTGTAATAACAATCCTGAAATCAGTTTGCTGAACACAATGCCTTACAGGTAACTGTCTCTTGTTTTAACCTACTTCAGATGCACATTTTAACTTGCACATTCCCCAGCACAGCACCGCTTCATCTTTCTCCAGGTAGCAGAGTATAGGCTTTCACACTTTGCTCCTCTGGCACCTTCTTAAACAAGTCAGCTCAGGGAGTGGTGCCTACTATCCTAGTGATGTGTTACTGCTCTGAAATGAGCACTGAAGTGCCCAGGTTTGAGTAGGGAGGAGAAGAGTTGTTACTGTTGGTCTATTTTGTTTGCTTTTGCCTCCTGCTAAGTGCACTCAGCACAATACTGATTCTGCATGCTTGAGAACAGCATGCTGGAGTGCAAGAGGAATAACATAACAAGCCTTTTTTGAAATACTGGAGAATATTTCTAGCCTGCAGCAGAAGCCAGTAGCTTTTGCACTTTTCAGTCCCTCGCCACATTTCTTCAACTGGAAGTTTCACTGCTGATTCAGTATGTTTCTCTTCACATTGCCCAGAAGCAGGACAGAAATGTACACCACCCCACTTTGGTCCATCAAAAACTCTCTCCTTTGAGTGCTTGTTCTAATCCAGAGGCAAAACAGTATACATTACTGGATATGTCCCAAAATCTAATTAGAAGTGTAGATTTATCATTTATTCCATTCATTTTTCTTTATCTTTGCATCAGCATACTGAGTGTTCAAGCAGCTGTTATACTGAGACCATAACACTGCAATGACACTAGGTCTGGTCCGAGTGGTACCAAACTATGACTCTAGCAAATATGTGTAACATATATATGTATATTAAATAGATATATACATATCATATTTGTGCTTAAACTAAAGAGTAATAGACATAAGTGAGAGGCAAAAAGTAGCTCAGTTAACATTTAATACCCTCTGCATGCTTTACATGAAAGCCATTCTGCTGTCCATTTCTAACTTTTTAGAGGTAAATTTTCCACACACTTTACCACATTATTCTTCCCTGAGAACTCCTCAAAACACAAGTGCTGCTGTTCTTGATGCCAACCCTAAGGCTTCAGGAGATATCTCTGCAGTAACAAGCTGTGGTGTGTGTGCTGGAGTGTGTGAGTGGAAGGCCCGCTAGTTCCTAGGAGAAAATTTTATTGTGTTACTGGCATGAACAAAAGGAAAAGCAGGATACTTTTTGGTTGTGGTTTTTCGGTCTCTATTAATGATATGTGGGATCTAATGCAAAATGATCAACCACTATTTCCTTTGAGAGAGAATACTGACAAGTTATTGATTTGCTTCTGCTTCTAATCTGCTTGTAGTACTTCTCAAAAAGTGATGCATGAGAGGATAAAGTGAATAAAAATAGCCAGAGGCAGATTCTTCTCAGCAGTAGGAAAAAGTGCAAAAGATGAGAAGCCTGAAAGCCCCAGAAGCAAGAGACGAGAAGGGTGTCAGGTGAGGAAAGAAGGGCAGGCAGTGTCAGGACCTAAGCAGTGCTGAGGAACATGGACAGAGGAGGGTGGTCAGCACAGGCAGTCAGTCGGGCTGGGCAGGAGGAAAAATCCAAACCTGAAGAAATTACTATCTGGAATAATTATTATTTGATCAAATCGTAGCCCTGGGAAAGCAGAGAGCAAAATGTTACACCTAAATTCAGCTGGAGAAAGGAATGGAGTAATAAATATGCTAACTGACAAGAGAAGATGGCATAGAAGATAGATAGCAAGAAGAGGAAAAAGTGACCAGAAAATAATTGTTTTTCTCAGCAAGCAGGAGGCATGAAGATGCAGAGGAGCTGTAGATTTAGATCATAATGGAGATTTGCAAATAATGCAGCAACAGGTTAAATCTGCCAGACACATTATAGAAACATTCAGCAAAGGACACTTGCACAATTTAGTTAATTTGTGAGTAGTCAGGCTTATTTCACCCTTAGCTGGTAAAATGGATATTTTGAATTTGCAGTCGGAATAACTGACTAAGCATTTCCAGATTTGGTCATTAAAGCAGATCATGCTTCTTAGCTTCTTGAACGCTATTACTTTAAGTGGATTACTAGGGAAATAAATATGGAAGCACTGCTGCAGACATAAATATCTCTAAAACACGGAGATAGGCTTTTGAAAAGTTTGCAGCCTGCCTTAATTCAAACGCGCTGTGTGATGCCATTGACATTTCACATTATTGGTGGTATAAAAATAATACTAATATGAAGGCAATGTCAATATTATCCTCATCAAGGCAAATCCTCAAAGCCACTAAGTTTCTCTGTACGCTAATCCAAATGTTACTCAGTCACTAGTTAAGGCAGCGTGTGTTTCATCCAGGTTTTTGATAGCCTCTCTTTACGGTGCCAGAAGAGTTTTTGATTATTGTATGGTTGGTAAGTGTGTAACACTCATTAAATAAATACACTTTGTAATTAGTTAGCACACCTGCTGTCAATATGCACTGTATCTGTGTGGACTTTTCCTACAATTTTCTGGGTCGTATGTGCCTCAGCAACAGAAAAATCCTTGATCATTTCATCTAAAGGGACAAATGAGCAGTTTGTTACAGAAAAAATACATTCCTGAATTCCATAGCAATCCTGGTAATTTTGCAGCTTCTCCAACAAAGCACTAATAGCTCAAACCCCAATTGAGCAGAGACTATATAAGTGAAGACAGTAACTCCACAGTCAGTAGCAGCAGTAGATTTATAACTACTAATACAACCCAGTTCCTATCTAGTTATAATTCCTGAAGCAACGGGCAATAAACTCTTCCCCCAAAAAAACTCAAGTATGTTATTGACAGATAAATTCTAGCAGAAAATTTGTCTGAAATAAATAAGGAAGAATGGAGAAATATTTTTTCATCATTGTTTTCCTGGTACCTTAGATATACCAGCCCTGTTTATAAGTGTCATTTGCAGAGGAGGAAGTATATGTTAGTTCAAACTTTTTTTATGAGCTGAACAGACAGCAGGCAAATAAAATTGCAATAAGTAAACTCACTCAGAAATGTATAATTGAGACTTTTTAAAAACATGACTAAAAGCAAGTTTTAGCATTTTCTCTGGAAACTGATGGAACCTTAGGAAAGATAAGCTAAATTGGGGAAAGTCCATGAGATGTACTGCAGGCTTTTTTTCCCCATTCATGGTGCTGTCATGGAAAGTGCTGAAGATTCCTTCAACATAATTAATAAGCAGAAAAACATAGGATTCAGGACTAATAACCAGATAGTTTATTGTATTTTTGTGATTCAGGAGCATCTTTATGTCTAAAAAGGAGTTGTTCTATTGTTTTGTGTGGCCAGAAAAACTGGTGAAAGAGCTTTTATTGTGTAAATTTCCATATGTTATTTAGTCTGCCCTTTTCAGGAATTCATTTGCTGCTTACATTCATTTATGTTTCAGTCACTCATTCATATACTATAGAGTGTTATCATTCTCTCCCCACCCTCAAAGGATTGCCTTGTATAGTTGATGCAATCGATACTTCAGTCTGAGGAGATAAACTCTATCCCAGACTTCCCATTGTTTTGGGGTTGATTTGATTTTATCTCAAACTACAGTCATATCAAGCAATATTTTGTCATCTGTTTGACAGGTCTATTGCTGAGATATTTTTTCTTTCTTCATTGTTTGTACTGGGCTTTTTTTAGATAACTATTTATTTTCATTTCCTAGTTAGTCCTCAGCTGACCCAGCATCATGTTAAAGATGTGATAAGAGTTACGTAAATTTTTTCCTCATCCAGGCTGCAACTAATTTAAAGTGATAATGCTGGTGTCAGTCAAAGACACTGCTGGTAATGTTTTAGTAATAAATATTCATAATTAAGTTACTACATAACCTGACTTCATATGTAATTAATTTGCCTTAACTTTTAACTTATGATTCAGCCTATTTATACTGAATACTCACAGTTAGTTGAATTTCCAGTAAATAAGAGAAAATCAACAGAATTAAAAATTTCTAGGCTTTTCTATTAAAAATGAGGGATACTCCAATTATGCATGCAACTTAATGAAAAACATTTTTTTCATTCTGAAGCCCATTCAGATGGGAGCAACTGATGTTGGTCAGTATGCTAAATCAGTGCTGGAGGATGAGGCAGTTCTTCTGAGGCACTTTAGATACAATAAGCTGTACTTTCTTGTTCATAAGCATACATGGTCATTCTTGTTCAGTATGGTAGCATTTTTCCCAGCTTGTGTGAAGAGAAAAAATCACAATAAGGCTAATTTTATTTTAATCTTTTTTTGGTTCATCTTGACATCCTTGTACCTCTTTTCATCTCCTGTTTAATAGAACAGTGATTTATGACAAATATTTTGGTGCAATTGTGTGCATTTACAGAATCTAGGAAGAGAGTTCAGCCATTCAAGAGAGAGATCTTCCTATTCCCAGTACCGACCCTTGAGGAACACCACTCACCACAGGTCTCCATCTGGACATACAGCCAATAATCACCGCTCCTTGAATGCGACCATCCAGCCAGTTCCTTACTCCTCTTCTGCCCCGCCTGTCCTTCCTGAAGAGTTTATACCCAACTATCCCCACACTCTAGTCATAGCAGTCATCCCACCACATCTCAGTAATACCAATAACATCATAGCCCTGCAGGCACACACACATCTGCAAGTCTTTTTGTTTATTCCCCATGCTCCATACATCAACATAGAAGCGTTTAAGATGGGCCCCCTTAGAAGCAGTTGTGCTGGTAGAGTTAATATTTTGCAGGTCAGGTGCTTTCCCGTTCACCTGCAGTCCTCCTGCATGTCCAGGACATATGTTACTGGTTCTGTCCACAATGTGAGGGATGTGGAATGAATTGAGGGTCCCCTCCCCTGGCATCACTAGTTTAAAACTCTCTGGACTTTCAGAGGAGAACTTAGGGGTGATGGTGAAGAAGAAGCTCAACATGAGCCAGCAATGTCACTTGCAGCACAGAAAGCCAACCGTGTCCTAGGCTGCACCAAAAGAAGTGTGGCCAGCTGATCAAGGGAGGTGATTCTCCCCCTTTACTCGGCTCTTGTGAGATGCCACCTGGAGTACTGTGTCCAACTCTGGAGCCCCCAACATAAGAAGGGCATGGAGCTTCTGGGGAAAGTCCAGATAAGGGCTACAAATCTGGTCAAGGGCTGGAGCATCTCTCCTGTGAAGACAGGCTGAGAGAGTTGGGGCTATTCAGTCTGGAGAAAAGAAGGCACCAGAGAGACTTTATAGTGTCTACAGGAAAGCTGAGGAGGGAGTTTTTACAAGGTCTTGTAGTCAGAGAACAAGGAATAATGGATCAAAACTGGAAGAGGGGAGATGAGTTAATGAGTTAGACATTAGGAGGAAATTCTTCACTATGAGGGTGGTGAGACGCTGGAACAGGTTGCCCAGGGAAGTTAGGGAAACCCCATCCCTGCAAGTGTTGAAGGCCAGGTTGGATGGGGCTCTGAGCAACCTGATCTAGTGGGAGGTGTCCCTGCCCATGCAGGGGGGTTGGAATTAGATGATCTTTAAGGTTCCCTCCAACAATAGCCACTCTATGATTCTATGAACTCAAGGTACAATTTACAACAAATTTTAAAACAAATGTGATCACTTTCAGAAATAAGAAAGCTTAGCATCCTGAGGAAATTTATTTTATATTGAAAAGTATTGTGGAGTTTTAAATGGCCATGGCAAAATATGTTGCATTTCACTTTACAAAATATAACTAAAATAGAACAAAAAAATCTGAATTATTTTTCACAGTGGTTTCAATAAGTGTAAAGAGACAAATTTACCCATTAACTCTACTGTTTCCTTACTGAAAGTGCAGTAGTTCAGAGTCCTTTAAGAATACAAACACTCATGTAGATAATTTTTTGCCCCATCCGATGACATATCTCATTTTAAATAAATAAATAGGTAAAGATTTAGCAGTATGCTAAATATGGTGCTGTCAGCTTTGAAATGTATGGACCATTAAGATAAAAGATTACAGAAGGTGGGATTTTCTTTTAAAAACATGCAATTTGAGCCTGTGGCAATACAAATCTAGGGTGAAGCATCTGAGTTCCTTAGCTTGGTAGTCAAAACCCTAACTCCATGGTGTTCACAGCTCCAAAGCTAGTTAGTTCAGTCAAAAAGCAGCAGAACAGGAAGCCATCTGAATACAGACTGTTGTGCAAGCACAACAGATTTGGACTCTGAAAGTTAAGTTAGAATACATTAAGGAGTAGAAAAAAATCCATCCTTGCCTGTCAAAATTAACAGAACAGCACAGAGCAAGAAATAAAGAGTAAAACTGCCTGGTGAGCTACACAAAGCTTGTTTTGTTCAAAATTACAGTAATAAAATATGCCACAGGTGAGGGAGATATCATTTTTGTCCACACTTTGGAACACAATTTGTTCAATCAAAAATTAAGACGTCTGCTTTGTTACTGCTATTTCCATCTTGGAGCCACACTGCCCCTTTATAAATCAACTAAAGCAGAGAAAAGATCGCAGTCGTGTGGGGTTGTGGGGTGGTTTGTGGGGTTTTTTTACAGAATCTGTTAGTTTTATAACTGTGTCAGATCCTGCCATTTAGGTTCTAGGGTTTCATGTATATATATATATATATGTGTGTATATATATATACACACACATATATATATACTACATGAATTTGATGCTTTTGTGTGAAACTGTTTTCATTTTGTGCTGTCTAGTATAATATCTGGAGTCATGCATCAGTTGTTGTGAATAAAGATTTACTGGGGAATGCTCAAATAAGGAAAGACTGTCACATTGCAGTGACAAATCTAATGTGTGAAGCAATCATGTTCCTGTAAAAATAAAGATTTATGTAGATTTAATATCTTTATTTACAGCAATTGTACTGAAAGCTATTTCAGGACAGCTGTTATCTGAAGAGCCTTTTCCTGTTTTCTCACTTCATGGGGATGATTGTACTTTTCTTTTAAAAGAATCTTATCTTTTTTTCTAATTTGTTCTCATTTTTAACTGAAATACATGTGACAACACACATACTGAGTCATATTCAGACAGAGTATGTTCTTCCCAACTTTCTCTGTCTTAGTAAGGATATGTGGTCTCTTGCAACATCCTTCTCTTTCAGTAGGAGAGATATGGATTTGATGGGTGGACTTGTCCTTGGATGAGTAATTGGTTGGATGGCTGCTTCCAAAAGATAGTGGTCAACTGCTCAAAGTTTGGATGGAGATTGCTGACAAGTTATGTCCCTCAGGGATCTGTATAGGGACCAGCACTGTTTAATATCTTCATCAGTGAAACAAACAGTAGAATTGAGTGCACACTCAGCAAGTTTGCAGACAACACCAAGCTGACTGGTGCAGTTGACACGCCTGTCAGATGGGATGCCATCTGGAGGTACATGGACTAGCTCAAGAATTGAGCTCATGTGAACATGAGGTTCAACAAGGCCAAGTGCAAGGTCCTGCACCTGGGTCAGGGCAAAACCTAGTATCAATACAGACTAGGGGACGAAGGGATTGAGAGCAGCCCTGTGGAGAAGGACAGGGGAGAAAAGGTGAACGAAAAGCTGGCAATCAGCCAGCCACATGCATTCATAACCCAGAATGTCAACCATGTTGTGGGCTGCATCAAAAGAAGTGTGGCCAGAAGGTTGAGGGAGGTGATTCTGCCCCTCTGCTCTGCCCTGGTGAGACCCCACCTGTAGTACCATGTCCAGTTCTGGAGTCCTCAACACAGGAAAGACATGGACCTGTTGGAGTGGGTCTAGAGGAGGATCATGCAAGTGATCAGAGGGGTGGAACACCTCTCCTCTGAAGAAAGACTAAGAGAGTTGGGGTTGTTCAGCCTGGAGAAGAGAAGGTTCCAGGGAGACCCTATAGCAGCTTTCCAGAACCTGAAGGAGATCTATAAAAAAGATAGGAACAAACTTTTTAGCAGAATCTGTTTGCAATAGGACAAAGGCTAATGGTTTTAAACTACAAGAGAGTAGATTTTGAATAGATACAAGGAAAAAATTCATTATTATGAAGGTGATGAAGCCCTGGAACAGGTTGCCCAGAGAGGTGGTAAAAGCCCCACGTCCCTGGAAACAATCAAAGTCAAGCTGGATGGGGCTCTGAGCAACTTTATTTAGTTGCAGGTGTCTCTGTCCACTGGAGGAGAGGCTGGACTAGATGACCTTTAAAGGTTTCTTCCAACCTAAACTACTCTATGATTCTTTCTGGTGACAGGCTGGAACCACTTTTGCCAAACCAGTAGGAAATATAAAAGAGAGAGAACTGTCCAGTGCTTAGGCTATCTAAAGCATGCCCAAAGGTCTGGTAAGGACTTTAGAGAACTTAACTCCTTTGGATGAATTTTATGAAAACAATTACTTTTTATCCTAAACAAATCTGTCTGTTGCAGAACTGACCATTAATATTTAGTGATTTACAAGAAAGTATACTAATGGATAGCAGTTTAAATATTCTCCTGATATAAAGATTGCATGAGCTTTTGTTTTGGGGATGATTTGAATAATTTGACCATATGTACTGAACTGTAGGAATGTTTGATTTCAGAGCTCCTCAGGACCTTCCGTTTCTGAACACAGCCATCTGAAATGCACTAGCTCAAAAGAGGATGCAACTACACTAAACATTAGCTTATGATTTTGAGGAAGAAGTTTATTGTTTTTCTGCAAAATGTGAGAGATTTTTCTCTCTGGGGAATATATCTAGCAAGAGAAATATGCTAGAACAAAACAGGCCTATCCGTTATAACCCATCTTTATCATATCACCCACCAGTTCTCTCAGTCTGTTTATCAACTAATGGTTATAGAAGATTGTTTTTCCTCATAGAAGATTGTTTTTCCTCAAATGATGAAGATCTCTTTCCAAGCACTTGGTTCACCCTTGTTTCATATTTTCAGTGTTTTTCTCAGTTAAACTGTACATTTAAGCCTTCGGGTTGCACAATTTTTTGTGTGTTCAATAAACTAAAACAATTTAAGTTATTACCCTTGGATTACATAGTTCTGAGACCGCAATGTTGCTATTGTGTCTTACCCTGGGAAATAATAGGGGTTTTGTACATTCAGTGCAGCAACAGACAACTGTGTTCACAAGAGATCTACACTTACAATGGCCACTTAGGCTTTCAAGCTGATGTTACTGCTCTGCTGGGTCTGAACCTTGGAAATCAAAACATATTTAGCAGTGTCCAGATCTGATTGCGTAAAATACGAAAATGACGAAAAAATCTTTGCTGCCCTCAGCCTGAGTGTGACTGTGAAAATCTCGAAAGAGAATAACTAGAAAAGAAAGTAAAGGGGGAAAATAAGGAGAAAAAACCAATGCCTTAAATAGGCTTTACTGGCCATTAAACCTGAGGTGAGCTGTTTAGTCACACATATTCTCACGGGTGAGTGATATGCAGCTTCTCTACAGCCTGTGGCTATAGCTGCTAATAGACACCCAGCACACATCTAAATCTAAAAGGCTTTGTGGTAATCCCATGAGGATCCCTCACCTCCTGCCTCAGAAATTTTCTCCATCTCATATTGCATTTTCTTTTACTATAATGCCTATTTTAAAATCAAGTCACATTGCTTGTGTTTAAGTGGATTGATCCTCTGGGTAGCATATGTGTAATAAATCACTGAGAAACTGTGGGATTATTTTAGCAACATTGTTTGAGATAGCTGACCAAAAAATCATCACAATAAATCAATAGATTAAGGTGTACAGTAAATTTAGCCTTACAGCTTGATAAGGAGAGAGTGATTCTAGCAAAACTAGCTAAGTGGCTCCATAGGACTCATGGCAGATTTTCATGAAGACTTCAGAGGGGGGAAAAGGAGGTTTAACAACCACTCCTTGAAAAATATGAGTGACTGTTAGGGTTCACTCCTATCTGTTTACACCTTGTTTGCTGGGTAATGTTTTATTCTCTGGCAATGGAGTCACTAATCTTCATACAGACCAAATGAAGAAAACCTTGAATATTAACAGGCCACACAGATAAAAAGCAGCAGGAGGTGGATTTACATTATTTGCCTCTGTGGTGGTCACTTAAGACTTTCTTACAGGCCTATCTACCTCCTAAAGCAATGCTGTGTATGAGCAACTGGTACCATTCTGTGCCTTCCTGTCAATTGTCATCATCACAATTTTCTTTTTCGTTCTTCCTTCATGTGGCACAACACTTACAATACAGAACATGCACTAACTCCCCAGGACATTTTCTGACTTGTGAATTCCTTGCCTGACTTGTTACTGCATCTTTCTAAGCTGTGATCAGCTTGATCTAAGTTCACTGAATTTTGAAAGAAAGTGAGAATACTTGGCAATGCAACTTCATGTTCGGATTTTCCAGTTGAGAGTGATGGAAATTGTAAAAACAGATAAAAACACCTATTTAGTTTTCCAGTCTAGACAAAAGGGAGGTAAATCTGTTATTCAAATGTTAATTTACTCAGTTGCCTTTGCCCTTGATTGCACTTGTTGATTTCCTCCATTATATGTACAAAGAAGTAAGTAAAAAATATGTTATACTTAATTTTAATGAGCAACAAACTGTACACAATAAGCCAAAACAGCTTATTCATCAGTCAGCCCATTTTTATTGTCGTTGGATGGAACTTAGTAACACCTGCAGTTTCATTTGCATTCTCATATCCATTTCTACATAAAGAGAAGGGAATGAAATTCACCATCAAGTGTCTCACATTGGGACCATTATGCATTTAGTATTTATGGCACTTTTAAATGTATTATAAAAATAACTGGGAAATTTTCACTAACTTCTACATTGGTTTTGAACTCAAAAGGGAGGTTTTACTAGTTTGACTAAATAAGTCAAGTACTTTTAAAACAGCTAACATGAGTAGCAAGGTGAATGATTCCACCTTTAAATGCATTTGAGTAGTCCTTCTCCACGAACTACACATGGCCTGAGGGAAGGGGATGAAAAGCCATAAGATAGAGTACAGCAAATAAAACCAATAAAAGAAGCAGTATCTGTAGAAACACATTATATCCATCTTTGGAGAGCTGTAAAGCCCATGGACCACTGCAGCAGCAACATTAAGCTGAGGCAGACAAAGATGCCCTCTAAGAAGGGAAATAGAACAAGTTTTGATCGACAAGTTTATATGAAAAACATTTTAATGTTACTGCCATGGGTGCAGTGAAATTGTCCAGCCATTGTCTTTTTCAGCTTTTATGAGATAGCTGTTCCGTAAAATGTCATATGAAATCTTCATAAAAAACATCTCTACATTTTATTAAAAGCTCCAGACCTGGCTTCTAAAGGGAATATAGCTTGTTTATTCACAAAAATTTCTTCCTAACAGCACATATTTTGTGTATACTCCTTGCCCCCTTACCACTTGTTTACCAAATCTTGATTTTTCCCTCAGGCTTACATATTGTCAACATTTTATCCATGAGGATCTTGAGAACAAACATAAATCTCCATCCAGGTTTTTTAATCAACACTTAACCACATGCATTTCTACTTGGTATCCGGTGGTCATGTTTGAAAACATCTTACTAGGAGAACCCTTGACAGATTCAGAAGAGACTGGTAGGATAACAAGAAAAAGTACTTTTTTATCAAAGGATCTCAATGAAAGGTACATTCAGATGTTCAAGTATCTGTTTTATCTTTATTTTCTTTCTCTTATTCTTCTCTTCTTTGTGGGCAAAATTATTTCTAAATTCAGCAACACCTTTGGTTCCCTTGTCATAGCATTGTTCCCCTGGTATCAAGTGAGACTGACATTACAAAAAAATTTCACTCATTTAAGAGTTAAAAGGAGTTCTGCATGGTGCCAGACTGTACTACATCTGTCTAGCATAAGGTTGCTGTGCCATGTTTCGTAGCATCTGGCACTGGCCACTCAGAAAAAGGACAGTGGATTAGATGGATCATGGATGTAATCCACTTTGACAAGATCTGTGTTCCAGTGACTCAAGGAACATAATCCAATTATTCAAAGAAGTGAGTGAACACAATCCCTTGTTTTAAGTTTCCACCTAAAGCAACACGATGTGTTGTGCCTAAAGAAACAGTAAAACTAACAGTGTTTAAAGCAACCGTATATATTGTATTTAAAGAACATATTGATGAGATATGTTTTTTCAAACCTTATTTAAAAGTTTGTTTTAAACACGAATTTGTGTGTGTTTCTGCTAGGTTTTTTGCTAAGGGGGAACAGTGGCTAATATATTTTTAATCCCTGCCCACCCAAATTCTTATATTACAGTGTTTGATGGACCATGATTTTAATGACAAGGCTACATTAAAGAGCTAAACATAGATATAAAAATTTGCCTTCTGCATGATCCTGATATTGTTTTAAGACACAACAATCTCCCCATCTAGCTCTAAAGTGCAACTGAAAATCCTGCTTGTTAAGCCAAAACTAGGGAAAAGATCTTTTGTTTTGTGTCCTCATAGCCTTTTTTTCTTTTTTTTTTTTTTTTTATGTACTTCTTAATGTTGCAGTCTGACCTCACTCCTTAACTGATGGAGAAAAAAACTTTGAACAGTAAGTGGATTCTCTCTGACCTGGCAAGATATTCAGCCTGATTACAGTTTTTCACGTAGCTCAGTGCAAACGGCGTGACTGTCGTTCAACTTGGAACCTCAGAAACAAGCACTGAGAATCCCTCTTAACTTCCACCCTCGTGAAATATGCAACTAAGTTATCAAATCCAGTTGAGGATGGCAAACAACTTACTCAGGGAATGGAGGGGAGTGATCAGGATAGGGAAGAAGTAAAGATAACAGACAATATGAGTGTCTCTACAGTTTTCATTTACAAGATGAAGCCATGGGTCATCAGATCATCAGCTAGTTATTTCCTTGAGAACTTTAAATCAGCTGTGAATTTGGCCCTTGACTTTAGTATCAATGGATCTTTTTCCATGCTATGTGAATGATTTGTGATTTTAGAGACACAAAGTGGCAGATGCTCACAAGTATGCCTACACACAGCTCAATTTAAACTGTTTCTCTCTATTCCACAGATTAAACAACTCTCTACACACCATTAAGCTGGTTCTTCTGTACTTTCCTGTACATTGCTTGGTCTTATTTCTGCTTTTTTGGGGTTGATTCAAACAAAGGAACACCTCTCCTGCATTCAAATCCCACTTAAAAGTTCACCTTTATCAGAAAGTTGATGAGCTAGTAGTTAACTCATAATGCCCAGAACAAAAGATAGGTTGAGGTTTTCTAAACATTTCAGCAGCAAAATATGTATGATTAAATACTGTGCTATCAAAAAGGACTTCTCAACTTAAAATGTTATGTCTTTCTCACTTCTGAGGTGTCCATTTCGCAGTTATCACAAGTAATCACAAGTAGCTCTATAACAGCAGCACTGAGAGAAAAGCATTTACTGTTATCAGAAAGGATCTATAGTAAATTTGCCTCTGCATGGGGGAAAAATTTAACTTTAACAGCAAATCAGTGACTTTCCCATACGAGCCATTTAACTAGATAGATATACATGGTTTATTATTTGCAATCTGTGGGTCACAGCTCTTTTGATTTTAGTTCCAGCCATAGTATCTTGTGATAAGGTGTTTTAGAAATTGATCTGATGAATAACAGAGAAGACATGAACCAAAGTTTATACTCATGATCCTCAGTCTCTTTTGGAACATTCTTTTAAAACAATTTTAAGGCACTCTTGAATTGCAAAGCATGATGTAAGCTGCCTACCTAGAGGTCTGGAACCTAACAGTATGGGAACACAATGGGTTTTTTTCTTTGCTTTTTAGATGTGCAGTGTTGTTACTTCCACCAGACACTGATGCAAATAAAAAATATCCATAGCATTGACCATCTACTGTCTTACGTTCACCAGTAAGACAATTCCAAATGCCTGGAGAGTGGATCACCATGTCTTATGGGTCACAGTTTTGATTACCTATGCCTTTCCCTCACTCACACACACACACACACACACACACACACACTTCCATTCCCTTTCTTAAGGGCTGAGGTAACAGGGCTGTAAGAGAAAGGGAGAGAAACAGAGGAAGTTAAAGCGGTGTGACTAAATGAACTTGGCAGCGGTCCAGGGGAGCTGATATCAGAGTGGGGAGACCAGAGGCTCTGATAGCTGCAGGCTCTGTGACTGCTAACAGGGGTCATCTATCAGCCGAACAAGACAGTTGTAATGGATGGCTTATAATGAGTTCACTGCCAAAATTTTGTGGGTGGGACGAGGAAGCGCTTGCAGCGCCAATGCTCTGTTGTGTCTGCTGTTAGACTCAGCATGAGCAGCAGAGGACTGGGGCAGTCGCCAGCCATGCATGCCCTTCCCCGAGGCTGGGGTCGGACTCACTTACTTAATTGTCAGCAGATGAACATGGTGAGCAGGAGTCTCATAAATCCTCGTCTTTGGTGCAGTTCCATTATTCATGTTGGTAGTAAGTATCCATTCAGGAAAAGATTAGCTCACCATAAAGCACTTTAGAAGCCGGCTCCTTTGTGCGTGGCTGTCGCCTGACTGATTGCCACAGGCAAGCCCTGGCTGGGCTTTCTAGATGTACCAAAGAAACATCCATAACAAGCACCACAAGGATAAGGTGTTTCTGTGAGAAAATTTTCAGCTCTGATAAGCACAGATGCACTTCAGTAAATATATGTTGTAACATTTTATCTGTATAGAGGTTTTTTGCACTTACTATAGCTTTATGTAGTGCTTTATAAAATAGTGGCTATATACATTCATATCTTAGTGAGGATGCTGCTTACACTATATTGACTCTTTTCCTCTTTGAAACATAGATATTGTCATTGCAATGGTATTTTGCTAACACTCTTATAGTACTATCTACAAAAACTACAGGGTAGAGCAACTATTATCCCGTGGTGGCCTGACTTTTGAGTCAGAAAAAATAGTTTTGATATCAAGCACAAAAAGATGCCTAAAATGCAACACGCTTTCCCAGTTTACAATATCTGTGAACCTATTTTTCTTTTCCTGTGTTACAAAGAGAGTTTATTTAATGCCAAATCTCAGTCCCTAATTATTTTTATAGCCTAGTGCCAGCCCTCTGAAGACAGGGAGCTAACCACTTTATTATCTTTTTGTCCCCACCGCAAAAGAAAGGCCATTTTGATCCTTAAAATGTTTTCCAAAAACCTTATTTGCAGCAACAACCAGTTATTCTTATGCTATATAATTTCCATAGCAACAGTGCTTACCATGAGAAACAAAGCTGTAATTGACTGAACCATGTACAATAGCCTACAAAAGCTAAAAGAAAGGAAGTAACCTGTTGCAATTAATTTTCTAAACCTACAAATCATCCCCACAACTACTTTTGGTCCTTCTGGGAAAGTGCAGGGCACATGAAAAGTTTCCCTGTTTTTAGCAGGAAACACAGGCAATGAGACAGAATGTTTTTTCACTCATTTCACTAACAATTTATTTCGTTTTCAAAATGGTTTGTGCAACAATATATCTACTTACATAGTCACCATTAAAAAAAAAAATGTTGGTCTGAAGAAACTAAAATTATTTCTTGCTAATTGCTAACTCAGAAACAAAGCACAGTTAATATTAATTCCTCAGATTAAAACTTCAGTCAATCTTTGAAGGCACTTGTACAATTCATTTTTTGTCGATATCAACTCAAGCAGGAAAGAAAGGGTCTTCTTAAATCCCCAAGACTTCCTCTAACTTCCTCATTGGGGACACCAACCCTCAGCCCCCTAAGTATAAAGTTAAAATGTGAGCAAGACCACCACAGTGCATGCTTTGTCCATCTAGAAAATGAGTTAACTAATTACATAGTAACTTTATTCATTTCTGAGAATATCAGCAGTAAAGCATTCATTTCTACTTTCTGGGTAACTTTCATGGCAATCTATTCTTGCCTGAAGGTTCAGAGACTGCTTTTGCCCTCTATAAATTAAGAGTCTGTGCATCAAGGACTAAAGATTTAGCAGGAAGGATATTGTTAATGTGGCCAACTCAAAGTACAGTGCAACTGAAAATGTGCTACTGTATTGTATCTTGAGTATTAAGTTGTCACTCTTTCCACTGCTGAAATCTACAAACTGATTATTTGTTTCCACAACTGCTATCCAATTTGATGTCTTTGTGCCTTGCTTTGGTTTCCTTTGGTTTCCCAATACATGATCGCTATTCTGAGCAGAGGTTTTTCTGCTTCACAGCAGTCTCTCTTATTTCCCTCCTTTGTTTCCTGATACCAGCCACTAACCTGCTTCCAGCTGCAACTTCAGAGGGAACAGACCAGCTGCTCCCTTCCCCCTCAATTATCTGAGCTTCTCAATCCAGTGCTAGCCAATATAGGAAGAGTCATGATGACCTCCTTCAGATGTCTGACCCCTCAGTTGTAGGAACAGACTGTTCCTGAGCCACTCACTACATTACAAGAGATATGAGGAGGTGAACTCTCACTCACTCTCACTCTCAATACATACTCACAAAGGGCAAGGAACATCTCCCCTAAGCAAACATGACTCAGAAGACATAAGACATAGAAAATACTAGAGCTCATACTACATGGTAGTAATAAAGGAGCAATGTTCATTTACTCTTCAGACTAGAGTCACATTCAGTTTTAAGGAGAAATACAAGCAAAGCAAGTCTTTCCTCTTAATGACCTGCAGTGGAATCAAGCACTTGAGAATTAATTATTAAGGAGAGCGCAGAAGAGCCTCTTTTAGAAGCAGGCTGAAAGACTGTAACAAGGTTTGTGTAATGTACTTCCCACACACTGAGCCTGGGGTGCAGAGGCTTGAGGTTTGGCACCCAAGGATGTTTTACACAGCCTCTCACGGTAATCAGCAGAAACTAAAACTATTTACATGAAAAGAAAACAGAACAAAATTAAAACTAGTCACTGTAGGTGGGTTTAAAGAACAAACACAAGCCTTGGATGTGACAGCTCAGTTTTAAAGCTAGTTTTAAGGAATTTTTTATATTGTACCTCACAAATTCCTTTTGTTCCTGTTGAATCAGTTACATACCTTGATTTATTTGCCACCTGTTACCATTCTTACCTCTAGGGTAGATTTGATTCCTTAAATGATCTATTTTTTAAAATAATCAACTAAAGACTCATGAAAACTCTATCTTAAAATACACAGAGATCCTCAATAACAATAATTCATGGCAGCAGCCTTTTCTTTGCCTTTGTCTAAACCAACTGCCACAACATGTTTATTTTACGAAGGGGGACGTTTGGCTTGCAGATGTCCAGTCAACGTGTATGTCAATAACAAAATGTTTTCTCCAAACTCTGACATTTAGATTTCAAATACCAAGACATTCAAAATTCAGTATTAACATTCATGTGCTTTTGTCAGGTAACCCTTTGCCTGCTGGCATATCTATCAACCATGTGGTCTGACTACTAGAAGTACTCTGTTCTCTCCTTGTATTTTCAGAACTTGCTTTGGTGTTCCAGTGCAGCTGGACAAGGCAGTCAAGCTTCACCAAAGGTGTCTCCTTCCCTTTCTCTAAGTGTTGCTCCATGTGCTGCAAGGCCCCAGGTACCTCCTTCTTCATGGTTTTACACCTGTCCCTGCTTGGATGGGGTATTGACCATGAGGGTGTAGAAAAGAGTGCAGAGATTGTCATCTTAGAGCAACATTCTTGATCTCTGACCAGCATGTGGAGGGGCAGGGTAGGGTTAAGTTTAGGCATAGAGCAAAGAGCATGTAGGCTGGCAGGGAAGAGGGGAACAAAGGCTGCAATACGCAGAGGGAGTGCACAACCTCTGACTGCCTGGCCCCTGCAGCTCATCAGGAAAGCAGCAGGAGAGGCACAGGAGGACCACTGTTCCAAGACTCTTCTGGGCCCTCCCTGTTCTATGGAGGGCCATGCTGGAGTCAGGTTGTAGGCAGGAGAGAAGTTTCCAGCATGACAAAAAGGCAAAATTAGGAGATTAGGCAAAGAGTAGAAGCATGAAACAACATATATACAAAGTAGCTAGAGTAGTACTTGCTACATAAACATCTCAGCAGACCTCTCCCTGTGAAGATTAGTAATACAGCAAACACTAGAAAGAGGATTCACATCAAAATACCTCCAGCATCATGGGTTTTTTACCAAAATCTTCCCCTTGCCTGCTGCACATTAAATGAGTTCCCTAAAGACCTAAGAGAAAAAGAACAAAGAGATAACTGTGGAGAAGAAAATGGTCAGAACTATTACTGTTATTCCATAAGGGCAAATTGAGACTCGAGGGTAAAGATCTTTTCTTTTCTTTTCTTTTTTTTAATTGGTTTTCAGGTAAAGGAGGAAAAAAATAAGTTATCTTAGCCAGAACAAGCTTTCTAGCATTTATTCTGCCTTCTGAAGTTCTACAATGTTTAATCTCAGGAAAAGTGAAGCCAGTACTTCTTCCAATGTGTGTATGTACACACATACACACACTACATGTATGTTTAGTGTACCCATGTATGACACTACAGTGCTGGTAACAGAACAGTTATAAAACCCAATTTAAGGGCTTGCAACCTAAGTGGACAAGACAAAGGCTAAAGATGATGATATTCCCCTTGGGAAATTCCCAGAGCTGAAAGTAGATGGAGACTAGGAACGCATTAGGAAGTATCTTACATACTTCACCGCTTCTTATTCTTCTGTAAGCATTCATTGAGCATTAGAGGCAAGCTGGGAACTAGATGGACCTTTGGTTTCATCCAGTACAGACCCACTTTTCCCCTACACTTTCTTTTCTCATTGATGTATTTTGTTCATCTCCCTAGCCAGACTAAGTTCCAAGAGAGTGTTGGCCTTTCTCATTGACTCGCAACATACTCTGGCAGCATTTCTATGATCCATCTCTCATCACAGTGAAGAGTGGAGCTATTTGGTTCACTGCAGATGCCGTTTCTACTCTGAACAAGACTCTCTTTTGCTTTCCTCACCCTAGCCTACATCCCTCCCTGGCTTGACCAACATAAAATGCTTTTCAAAATCCCTGTTCCTAGCAGTAACACTCCTATAGCTGTCCTGCCTCCAAGTGACTGGAAGCTCCTGTTTTGTATTGCTGCTTCTATCTGTGTTCTCAGTGGGAGTCAATTCTGCATGGAAAGGGCAGCTTAGATCAGAGAAGCAACTCTTCACCAAGCAAGTAAATAAACTCCTCAGATTTTATTTCCAACCAAGGACTTATATTCTCTAACTGAGTAGTTGGCTGCTTGATGGTGCTCCACTCAAGAATACATAATATTTTAACAAACACCGTTTCCAACATGATGAGGTCTGCAATTATTTCACCATTTAACATCCTGGTTTTATTACCCAGATTTTCTGTATTTGTGCTTCCAACTACACTTTTCTAACTTGTTGACTTAAAAAGCCAACACTGTTTCAGAACAATAATAAATAGTCTCAAGTTACCACTTTCACCCTAACAGAAACAACTCTCCAAACCTGAAGAGAACATGGGTAAAGGAGAATCGTTTTGTTTTGGTTTTTTTAATAAAAACCTCTCATTGCTTTTTTTGTTCTTTTGGTTGGTGGGTTGGTTTTTTGGTTTTTTTTTTTTGTTTTCCTAAGGAACTTATTGAGGATAAACTGAGTTGTGAGGCATGGTCTGGGGAATGAAGTACTGGAGGCAAGGCTGTGCAACTATCTACTCAGTGCTGGATAAGGGCAATATTAAACAGGACTAATGAGCTTGAGTGAGTCAAATGACCTTTCCTCATTTGCTACAAACAGCTTTGTTCCTATGAATCAGTTGGTTGCTCAGTAAAGGTTGCGCAGCTCATTTGCTGTGTTTTTTTACAGCAGAAATTAACAAATGAGGCCATAATGTTCTGCATCTATTTGGTGACCCACTGGTAAGCAATTTTAGCTACCTGCCTACTATTTGAATGAAGGTTTGTGTTGCTGAAGCCTTTCAGTAACATCTTAAGGAGTGACACATAAAGCCACTCAAGGGTGTCCATCATGCCTTCCAATAGCTTGTTCTACAGATAGCTGTGTGTTCCCCAGCACCTTCACCTACTTTTTTATAACAACTTTATAACAACAGCTTTATAACAACACACTGGCAAAATATATAGGAACTGGATTTCACAGTGATTTTTTTTTTTTCTGTACAAAACATGCCTGCAAATAAGGAAAAAAGGGACATATTAAACTGAGGGTGTATGAATTTAGTATGACAGATCTAAGCAACCTCAAAAAAATTGGCTACAGAGGATTTCAAACAAGTTACAGTCCTGTCTTCACTGTTCTTCTCAGGAGAGAGAAAATGTTCAAATTGTCACCTAATGCTGTCTTTCAAAATACACAGTTCAGGATTCTCCATCATACTTAAACGTCACTTCTCTCTCTTGCAGAGAAGGAAAAGAAGACTGAGGTAATACCATTTTGAAAGCATGTCTCTTTTAGCTAGTTTTGCCCAGAAATCTGACCAACCTCCAGGTACACTTTTTAAGACCCTGTCATTCTGATTATTCAATGTATGCTGTTGCTGCCACCTGGCCTATAAGTACAGGTGTCCTTCTCAAGGAAAGAAATGTATGTGGTGGATAGGGAAGAGTGCCCACACAGGTCTCACTCCTGCACAAAACTGTGGTGCAGTGGTTCTGAAGCTCTCCTCTGGTTAGATGCAGCTATTTTTAGAGGACTGTGATGAAGAGAAGGGATTTGACCATGTCTGAGGATGTTTGACAAGCTGTAATTGCTTTCTAATCTCTTAACAATACATGCTTGAAATCATGCATATGTTTAAATGATTCACTGGACTGGGGCTACAGTTAAAAATCAAGCAAATGACTTGGAAGGATGTCTCCATAGATGATGATATTAGCCTACATGAGTTTAGAGTAGTCAGGCAGCGATGCCTCAAGTTCTCGTGCACATCTCTCTCTTTGTTTCTTACTGTTTCCCATCTAAATTTTGGGATGCATTCTCAGGGCCTTTTTCCCTAAATACCTTATCTTGTAAGTGACATCAGAAATCCCTACCAGGACATGCATATACTACAGTGATACATATCTTTTGTTTCCTTTCTCTTGGTAACCAGCATGGGCTTTTGTTTTCAGTAATGCTGTTGTCTCTTTCAGATGATGATAACGTAAATGGATATATGCCCTGAAAAGATAAATCAGGGTGCTGACACATAGTAGCTGACTGACAGGAACTGTTTAAGGGTTGTCATATGGCTGGCATGTCACTTAGTGATCAAATTCTTCTGCTGCCAGTAAAAATTACATTGATGCCTCATGCAGATTTTAGCCTCTCCATAGTACCATAGCTTTGTTCAGAGAATTCACTACACGTCTCATACGTTTAAAAAGATTGGATGAGGAAATCTCCTGAGCTTCCTAGATTTCTGCTCCATTTTTGTCTCAGTTGTGCTTGCAGAATAACACACACCTCTACTGGTCCACAGGCACATTAAGCAATGTATATATGGAAACATACAGAGAGTGGGGTCAGCTGGACACATCATAGCAGTATGTAGACCCTTCCAAATTTTTTATTGGTACAAGATACTCAGTAGATATCCTTTTAAGAGGCACTTTATGACTTAAGAGTGGGACTAAATACAAAATCCTGCCATTAGTCTGCTGAGGGTAAAGAAACTTGCTTATAGTATCATCACAGCTCAACCTGGTCAAGGAGGAAGCAACTGCAATTTCATCTATTTTAAGAGAGCTTTCAAGAGCTCAGGTTAACATAAACTGCAATTATTATAATTTTTAATTAAAGGTTTTTTTCTTGGACTGAAACACTGCTTTTCCTTTTAAGGATACTAAGTAGTCTCAGATATTTTGCCTAAAATACTCTACACTCAAATCACTACTATAAAGAAGGCTGAATTTAAACTGGCTTCCTGATCATGACAAGTATTTAAATACCAAGTACATACAACATCAGGTCATCCTGGTCATCACTTCTTTCATTTAATGTTGCCACACTCTGCACTACAGGATGCTTTGCAAGTTGAACAAGTGAAGGCCACCCAGACAAATTGAGCAAAGCTGCAGGTCAGTGCAGAAGAAAGGTGCCACCAACAAACACCAAGAAACATTCCAGCCCCAAGGAGAAGAATGCACACCAACATGCACTTCATATGCCAGAACTGGGAGTTGCACTCTTCCTTCCTCTCCATGCTCACATTATTTGAGAGAGGCATGTCAGAGCTTAACAGTCACCATGGGAGAGACAGAAAGAAATCAACTAGAAAAGATACAAAGAGGCATTTGCAGATAGCATGAAGCAGTGGAGGGTTGGTAGAGTCTGAAGGCAGACAGATTGTTTCAGGCAGTTTCCATTGATAAAGCACTGGCATTGAGGCTGTGAGAGAGCTGGAAAGTCAATTCCACACAAGGCAAAAAGTCTGTGCTGTGGAAGACAATGTCTGAAAATGCTGAGGGAAAGAGGGGTGGGCAATGATGGGGTGCCTCCACTTTGTGTATTAGTAAAAGAAGACTGCATTTATCAGCACACATCATATCTGGAGGGCTGGGATTCAATGATGCCAAAGGAAAAAAACAGTGCAGGGATGAAAGGAGAAAAAGGCATAAAGAATTTTAGCATTGTGCAAAGAAAGGCATCAGCATGTACACAATACAGCAGAGATAGGTTGGGAAGAGGGAAGATTGCAGAACTGATACATTATTCCTATCTATTTCAGCTCACTGTGGAAACACAATATAGTCATCAGCTAAATCTTAATCTTGTCTGCTTATTAACTTTCCATCTAACTACATGATACAAAAATTTGAATTAAGAGAACATTTATGCATTACAGATTTGTTTATTCAAGCTGCAGAGGAATTATTCAAAAAATTCAAAGCAAAACATTGATTAAGAAATCCTTAGGAAATAATGTCATGACTTAAGGGAACAAAATCCACTTCAGGGAAGCTCTGAAGAGCTGGCAGTCATTAGATTTGTTAAAATCTGACTCAAATTCAATGAAGTTTTCATGAAATGAATGCACCTGTTCTGAAGCAGCTGAGTGTTCACAGAAAACTTAAAAAAATGTTCAGTTTAAAAGGAATTCTGCCAAATGGCCTATATTTTATCTTTTTCCCATTTTGACACATCTATATAAAAAGCAACATCTTTGCTTCTCAGAAGTTCATCTGTCTCTACTGTTGTTAATTACCCAAATGAAGTCATATTTCTGTGATGACAGTCATTTTACTAGAACTACATTTGATGCTGTAAACAACAGGGAATTAGTCAGAGAAGCTGATGAAATCTTAAAAAGCAAAGCATTTTCATTCAGCTGCTCCCCTGGGATGAAACCATGACAGTAAAATATCCAAGATGATAGGCATACAGAACTGTCTTGACATGAAGAAAAATATTTTGTGATGTTTTCTCAAGGATGTCCAATTTGCTGTCCAGTAAGTCTGTTTTGTTCAAAAATGGACTAGAATATTTTGAAAAGAATACATAAGAACATGTGAGGAAGCATGTTCTTAAGAAAAATCAACTTATAAAAATCAGCTCTTGATCCAGTGCTTCAACATATAAAATAAATGAGAAATAAAATATATGATAAAAGAAATAGTAAAATATTATTTCTCAGATAAAAACTTGCTTCATTTGCATGAAAAACAGAGAAATCTGAATCCATTCTTCAAAACATGTGTTAAGAACATTTGTCCTTAAAAGGCAGAGGAGGTGACAAAAAAGACTGGACACCTGCAACCTTTGGCAGCACTCCAGTAGCCTCTTGGCATCCCTCCCTGTCCCAGCCTTTTGGGGATGTTTTCACTCATTACCATAAAGGCCACCAGCCTGTTGTCCATTCCTTTCCATATTATATCCATCTTTCAACATTTCAGAAAGTAAGTGCAAAGTTTAGCACCTACCAGACCAGACAGCCTGAAAAGCAATCCGCTCCTCCTCACCAGATTCACAGATATCCACCACTTCCCTGAAAAACAAGCAGAGCAGTCTTCTCAAGATGGGATTTCTTCTACTTCAATCATGAGTATAGGACTTCCCTCAACTTCTTCCTCTCCCCAAGTAGTTCAGACTTTCTCAGCACACCCATCTGGTCACGGGGCCTCTCACTCACTGCTGGGATGCTTTTCCCAATGGATGGTGTCACGGAGTCTGACCATTAAAAATGTCACTCCTAATAACCTCTTTTCTCATCGAGTGCAAATTAAAGGCAATTTTTCCTCTAACATGCATTACCCACATGAATAAAGGTTGCAGACACAGCTTGGTACAACAAAAAGCAAAAAGATTTGCACGGCATTAGGGCTACAGCCCTTCCCAGAAAAAAATGATAACCACTTTACAGAGAACTAGATGCTATGTCTCCCTGCTTGAGGCAATAAATAAGCTCTACTGAAGTCAAAGCAGTAAATATGTTTTGAAATTTTGGTAAGTACTTTCACAGCAAGCTTTACAAATCGATCACGTCTTCTAAAGCACTGCAGACTGTTGAGTTCCTTGCCATTGAGGAAAAAGAGCTAAGTGTGGCAGTACTACAGAGCTCCCATTATATACTGACAACAATGTTTTGACTTCAGTGCTCTCTTCATCCTGTGGACAAATACTGAGTGGTTGGCCTGTCTGTTCTGTGCTGAAAGTGTAGCTGAGGTTTGCAAACACAAAGGGTCTAAACCCACTCAATGTAAAATCTCCCTTGGCTTCCGCAGGAGCAAAAGAAGACTTTATATAAAGACCTTAGAAGAAGACACTAAAAACCTCTTTTTCTGAAACCTCTTCTATGTTCTTGAAAGCTATCCAGTTATTCCACAATCACAATCTGTTTAAGAACAGGAGGAAGAGTTATTCTTCTTATGAAATAGCTCCTCTCTTCAATTTTTTAAGTGCAGAGATAAGTACCAAATAATATCTTTGATGATAAATGGTGAACAGAATCTGGATTTTTGATCCAGCAGGATGCACTTAATTTTACAACTACAGGCCTCTTTAGAAGACACTTGCTCATCTAAACAGTCAGATGTGGTCTGATAGAAACTAAACTTAGACCATCGAATTCAAGTATGGCATGAAATAGAGAAACAGATCATTTCACTACTGCACATGTGTGGGACCATTAGTACACTGATCAAATTATTCCATATTTGTATGCTTTATTAAATAGTTTCTCAGTCTGGTACAGAAGATACCTCTTCCCTTAATGAACATCCTGCAAAGCACTCTCCTCCTGCCACATGCCCTGCTGACCCAAATGAAGTCACGGATTTCCACACTTCTGATTCAGTGCAGCTGCTGGGTAACACATGAGAACCAGCTTTCTTGGTGAGGAATTGTGTCCATGATGGGGGGATCCCTGTCTGTTCAAGGGAAACTGCAGTCCTGGGCTGCTTCATCCTTTTATGTGAGAAGCCATAGAAAAAAAAAAAAAATATCTGTTCCTCTTGTAAGTGTAGTACACCTTTGGCTAAGTATCTCCAGGATGGCTGGTAAAAACTGGAAAACAGCTTCAACAACCCCTTCAGTCATGTTGTAACTGGTTTTACCTTACTACTGCCCTCCCTGCTTATAGTAGAAAAACCTCACTCTGAATTTTAGTTATTCCATTATCACCTCTAGAAACAAGAGCATATTTGGTCTGCTTACTCATTTCTGAAGAGCTGCTGTGGAGTAGCCATGAGGGGGAATTGTAAGCACACTGCTACAGGTTCACCTGACCATGTTATAACAGAAATCAGCTGTTCCTCTTACAGAAGAGGTCTCGGAGGACAAAATAGTGCCCTATCTGAATGGCATCCTAGTTAGTTTAGCTCTTCTTCAAATCTTTGACAGCTGACAGGGAAATTGAAGATTTCATTTAAAGAAGACACCCCCACAGATCCTTCACAGACAGTTATGGTTTTTTCCCTATGCATCTCAGAGGAATGAGGAAACCAGTGCAAGATTTATTACCTTTCCACACAGTATGGCACACAACTCAAAAAAAAAAAAAAAAAAAAAAAAAAAAAAATTTGCATGGTTCCAATAGACTGTGAGCACAAAGAGATTTGATAATAGTTTTTTCCTCCCATTTTTGTTACATTGAAGTCCCCTTCAGTTGTTCTTCATTTTCTGGACAGTTGGAGTCAGGAAGAAAATGAGAGTGACGAGACAACTTTTGGAAGGTGTTGGAAGGGGCTGGAAGCAGCAAGGGAGAGGGTAGTGGAGCTTCCCGAGTAAAGAGAAAGGGTGAATCTGAGGATCCTCCTAGCTGAACCAAATCACATCAGCAACATGTGCTAGTACTTGCTGCCAGCTCCACTGAGAAGATACAGACGTAAAAGATAAGCCCAAATTACCTTTTATCAGGTTATGTTGCAAAGTTGAGGGAGGGTATTAGGGTGATTGGAGGCTCCTGAGAGCACAGAGACCCAATGCTAAAGTAGAACATAGCAAATGCAGCAAGCAGAATATATCTCTCTTCTGAATCTAATGAATTCACTAATCACGTTGTTCTAATTTTCTTTCAAGATGTTGGTAGAATAAGTGGATACCTGGGGAGCCAGCACTGCCCATGAAACCGAGAACTTCTGCTGTTTATTGGTACGTGGGGGAAAGTGGTTTTCCTGGATGCATTTATTTGCTGGCTTATATACTTATATTTACTTGGGGACTTTTGTAAATACTTTTATAAATGGTAAATTGTCATTAGTCCATCTTCCTGATGCAACCCAGATTAAAGCTAATGCCTTTCAGGTGGGTGCTATTAAATTAGCCTACTGCAAACTGACAGGTATCCTCTAATCAAAAATGTATTGTCTTCTCTGCTTAGAGCAACTTTTGCTGCTTCTGGGTAGAAGGATAATCCCATGAGTAGTCCAGCCATTTTCAGATGTGTGGATTTGTGTGGACCAGAAACAAGCAGGAAATGGCTTGTCCCACTTAATTATTACTACAATTTGTACTTGAGTGGGACTTGTATTCAGTGGTGAAACACAGAATGCTTGATTAGAAGAATCTGCAGTCTACAAATAAATATGAGGGACGCAAACACTATCATTTTACAGATAGGTCTTGCAGCAGAAAGGATTAGTCTGCCATTAATACCACCAGTAAAATTAGGACAGAGTCTGGCTCTGGGGCTTTCTAATCTTTGCACTTTTTCTTTACATACATAAAATTGAAATTGTCATCTTTGATGCTGTGGCAGAACAAGTGGTGTCCGTTTTCTAGACCTTTTGGGGGTTAAAACCTTCTTCAGGAATGTCAACAATTATGTTAATAAAATGGCTACATTCCCTCTGAAGCCCAAATAACTGGCTGCTCAAGGACACCAGAATGCCCCAGGACTGCTTAAACAGGATCTCAGAACCACAGATACAGCAAATACAGTCTACCACAGTGAAAACTTAATTGACTAGAAAAATACCAGCTGGCAATAGGTTTGTGGTTGGTTTGTTTGTTTGTTTTTAAATAGGATTGTTATTCTTTGTATTAGAAGAGACTGAAATGTGGTTGAAGTGCACTTTCTTCACAACTCATTATGCATGTGATGGGGTCCATGAGTCTATGCAGAATAAAAGAGTCTCTGAATTTCCGCTTCTATCTGTGGCTAACAATAGTTTTTTGCTTCTGTATTTTAGACTTATTTACCAAGTACCGCCAAAGAAAAATTACATTTTAGAATATAAGTTGTTCCTCCATCTACTGTAAGCAGACAAATATTCTGATTTATTTTCACTAGAATTTTCTAACTTAGGCAATTCAGTAGTATTTTAGTATTGCACACTCTTCAGACAAAAGAAAAAAAAACATCTGGAGAACTGCTTAGTTACCAGATGTGGATTTTAAACAAGATTATCACACTTTATCTCAAGAGATTGAAATTATTACATAAATGGCATTCAGAATCCAGATCAGTTCTCTAAAGAAAAAGGAGTTACAAGCAGCTGAGTTGGAAATGTAAGATCCATACAGGCAGTATAACTGGTCTTCCATCCTCTGAAAAAGACCAGACATACCACTCCAGAACAACATTAGTAAAATCACAAGTGCTCTTTGGGCAAACCACTTCTTTCCAAAAACTACAAGAAAAAAAAACTATTTCATAATTATTTGAGCGGACACCAAGCTTTTCACTGAATCCACACACAAGTCAATATCTGACCATACTGAATAATTAAAAATGTGAATGTATATATATATACTTACATATGCACATTCCTACAACTCTGGAAAATCCAATGCACATGCCTAAAGCAGATGCAGCAAAATTTTATCTAACAAGTGTGTGAAGGATATCAACTCATGTTCAATAAAAAGGGCTCATTTGCTAGACAGTATTCCCATCCATTTATTTTTTACTCAGAGAAAAGTAGTCATTTCAATGAAAGTATTTTGTTTTGTTTTGTTTTCATACAATTTATTATGCTCTATTCCAATACTAAGCTTTGCTTGATGTGGCCCATCAAACTTTGCTATGTTACATCTCTGGTAACCTGTACTATTAAGCTAATTCTGTTGTTGTTTTGTTAGTGTGATTAATAATAAAGTATCTTGGAGACATCTAGGCAAAGGTAATGGTAGATTTTGGCTCTGAATATTTTAACAAGCAAATAATGCAACAGTCTTACCTTGCCGACTTGAGATAACAAAAACTGGGAGGCCTTCTGGGAATTACTACATTTTGCAAATTGCTAAGTGAACAAGCAAAAGAAACCATCCTAATGTTTCATAAAATCCACCATGCTCATTTATTTTTAATGAATATACTTTAAATTATGTGCAAACATTTCATAATTAATTAGTGGAATCCATAAAAACACGAAGGTAATAATGAAGGAAAATTAGGAGTGTTGCACATATATGTTCTTGACTTTCTCACTAAGAAAATAACACCAAAGGAAATGAAAAGGCAGAGAGAACACTATTGTTATCAACATAGTAAGGAAGAAACAACAAAATGTGAAGTGGTCGTGCAGTAAGTACATCAGCCTTCAAGTCTCATGAAGTAAACACAGAGCCAGCCCCTTTGCAGATGCACAGTGAAAGGGCAAGAAGAAGCAGTCACGAGTTGCAGCAAGGAAAAATCCAGGTGGGCATAAATAAAAAAATATTTTTGCAATGAGTGATCAAGCACTGGAGCACATTTCCCAGGAAGGCTGCAGAATTTCCATCGCTGGTATTTGTAAGATTCAAATGGATAAGTCCCTGGTTTTAATTTGATGTTTTCTCTGGTTTAACGAGGATGTTGGGCTAGACTACCTTCACAGAGATCATCTAACCTGAATTCTTTTGGTGAGACTATGAAAAAATTAAATCTACACATCAATAAGGGATTTTTTCACCTTGAAAAATAAGACTGGGCACAATAGCATCCCTGCTGCATTATTTTCAGGTGGATTAGAAAACTGATTGATGTGATCCCCAAAATATTTTTACACAGAGCAAATATATATTGGTGAGCTCACACCTCAAATACTGTGTTCAGTTTGGCACCCCTCACTACAAGAAGGGCATTGAGATGCTGGAGGGAGTCCAGAGAAGGACACTGAAGCTGGTAAGGGGTCTGGAGCACAAGTCTTATGAGGAGTGTCTGAGGAAACTGGGGTTTTTTTAGCCTGGAGAAAAGGAGTCTGAGGGAAGACTTTATTGCTCTCTATAACTCCCTGAAAGAAGGCTGGAATGAGGTGGGGTTGGTCTCTTCTCCCAAGAAACAAGTATAGAACAAGAGGAAATGGCCTCAGGTTGTGCCAAGAAGGTTTAGATTGGACATTAGAAAAAAATGTCTTTTCAGAAAGGGTTCTCAGGCACTGGAAGAGGCTGTCCAGGGAAGTGATGGAGTCACCATCCCTGGAGGTATTTAAAAGATGTGTAGATGTGGTGCTGAGATACATGGTTTAATGGTGGGCTTGGCAGTGTACTAGGTTAATGGTTGGACTTGATGATCTTAAACGTCTTTTCCAACAAAAACGATTCTGTGATTTTAAGAAAATATCTACTATTACAAAGAGACACATCTGGACTTAGCCAATCACCTCTGTATGGAACCAAAAATAGAATTAAGGAACTAAAAATCAGTTTCTCAGTAAATAAGTGATTCATTCACAGAAAATACCCACATCTGTGAGGTGAGTCTGGCAGAAGACCATCTGTCAACATCTCCCTGCCTACAGGGGGATGTGGGAATGAAAGTCCTCAGTAATACCCAGTTCTCTCTTTTAGACATTGATGTAAAAGAGCTTACACAAGGTACCCTAGTAATGGAAATACGGAAGTCTGTATAAATTCCAGTCTTAACTAGCTATGCAAAGTCTGTTACTTTGCATAAAATCAGCTAAATAAAATCAGCTACTGACATCCACTAAGTTTGCTGAGTACAATCAAAACATTTCAGCCATGTCTTTTTTTTCTGTCATCAAAGTCTAGACAAAAGGCAGATCACCTATGGAATGGAATCACACCAAATGACTTCCTCTGCATAAAGAGCATTCTTAGGCAATCCTGGCAGGACAGCCCTGTGGCAGCTGCTACTGCAGCGCAAAAGGTCTAGTCACCAGCGTCTTGCAGTTATTTTTTTCAAGGATTAAGGTTAACTGCTTGAATGAGAAAAGAATTATGATCATGTTAATAAATACTTCTCAGAGCAGTCTATTGGCGATAGGTGGTTTGTAAGACACAAGAAAGTGATCTTCAAAAAAAAAAGAAAACAAAGCAAAATTCTCTACACCATTCCTAATCACATGAGCAGGTAAAGAAAACAATTAATATTGGCAGTAATAAATGAACACTTAAAATAGCTTTTTTTCAACTCAAATTAAAATTAAACACCTTCATAGAATCATAGAATCATAGAATCATAAAATCATAGAATCATAAAATCATAGAATCATAGAATGGTTTGGGGTGGAAGGAACCTTAAAGATTATCTAGCTCCACCCCTCTGCACAGGCAGGGACATGTCCCTCTAGATCAGGTTGCTCAAGGCTCCATCCAGCCTGGTCTTGAAGACCTCCCTGGGCAACCTGTTCCAGCATCTCACCACCCTCACAGGAAATAACTTTTTCCTGATGTCCAACCTGAATCTCCCCTCTTTAAGCTTCAGACCATTGCCTTGTCCTCTCACTATACACCTATGTAAAAAGCTCTTCCCCAGCTTTCTTGTGGGCCCCCTTCAGACAGATATTGGAAAGTTGCTATAAGGTCACCTTAGAGCCTCCTCTTCTCTACACCGAACAACCCCAACTTCCTCAGCCTGTCTTCATAGGGAAGTTGCTCCAGCCCTCTGATCATCTTTGTGTCTCTCCTCTGGGCATGCTTGAGGAGCTCTATATCCTTCTTATGTTGGGGACTCCATAATTGGACACAATACTCCAGGTGGGGTCTCACCACAGCAGAGTAGAGGGGGAGAATCACCTCTCTCAACTATCTGGCTCAGCTTCTTTTGATGCATCCCAGGACCCAGTTGGCTTTCTGGGCTGCAAGTGCACATTGCCAGCACATGTTAAACTTCTGGTCCACCCCTACCCCCAAGTCCTTCTCCTCTAGGCTGTCTACAATCCTTAATCCTCCCAACCTGTATTCATGCATGGGATTGCCTCGACCCAGGTACAGGACCTTGTACTTGGCCTTGTTGAACTCCATGCAGTTTACACTAGCCCACTTCTTGAGCCTGTCAAGGTCCCTCTGAATGGCATCCCTTCCCTCCAGCATATTGACTTCACCACACAGGTGTCATCAGCAAACTTGCTGAGGGTGCAAGAAATGCTGCACAAGGTCATCCCATTTTTCCTCTCCCTAGACAGTGGAGGTAGCCCTAGGATAAAAATACTGAGAAGTTTTGATCAACATGGTCCTTCTAGGGCATGCAGAAAGATTTAACATTTGGATTCCTGAAGTGTGATCAGTGGCTCACAGTTACTCCACAGCAGAGATTTTTGCAAACCAAGGCAATTGAGCTTCTTCCAAGTAATATCCCAGCACTGTCCAGACTGCTGGCTTTCTCCTCCTCTGCATTTTTAGAATCTAGCACAGAGAAAAGACAAGCTTCTGATGGTATCTTTGGAAATCTTTTTGACTGAAAGCATAGACTTTTTCCCTTTCTTGCTCCCAGTTCAAACACATGGTAACAGGCAAATAGCTGTCTTGTTTCTTGAAGTTCCCTCAGTCCAACATGAAACAAAAGTGAATGGTCCCATTATTCTAAGAGGGCATCATTTTAAAAATACCAGGAATGCTTTTCTTAATCAGTAATTGCAAATTCAATTTTAGTACTCTGAATGGCCACCGTCTTCAAGGAGCAAGCATATTGCAAGCTGCAGTTTTCCAAGTGCAAGACAATCACAAGTGCTCTTTATTTCTCTGGTCACTCAATAATATTAGACTTTGTTAAAGAGGAGAGATTGCATTGCAGAAATTGAGCCCTAGAGACAGCACCCACTTACACAGAAACAGAAAAACTATTACTGCAATATACCATGTCAGATCATAGACTGCCACCAAATCCAGAAAACACAATGTTCTCACTTAATATGGCCTTTCCAACTGGGCTGTTTACAGGTTATTGACACACAGACAGAAAGAGTAAAATCAGTAACCAAAGGAAGGACTGCAAAATTAGATTTTGCAGTAATGCCCCTTTCTTAATGCTAAAATAATAGTATTGATTTCATTTTTGCACAGGATCAAACTTTTAACCTTATCATCTCAGGGCTCTTGATAAGAAACTCCACCCCAGAGCAGCTGAAATGCTGCTAGGAATCCCTTCTGGTATCAAGAACACTAGCACTTGCTGGTATAACTAAAATAAAAACAAACGTGCAGAGAAAGCTCATTACTCTGTGCTGCACCTGAGGTATGATGTCACCTTCCTGGCTTGCTAACAAGCCATGCCTGCCCCACCAGAGATGTATAATGGAGTCACTGATCTCATGTTTCTAAACATGCATGTTATTTAATATGTAAAGCCTCTAGTTACTTGGAAGCTATTTGCCTTTTTTGCCTTCTTCTACCAAACATGTATCTATATTTTGTGTCTTTTTATTTAAATTGCACAAGTGCTCATAATTTATAAAGCAATTAAGGGTCCAAAGATTTTAGTGAAAACAAAAATATATAATGCACCTGAAATGGAGAAAAAATCTAGACTATTCATATTTGTCTCTGCATTTTGACTAGATATCCTCTCTCCCTTGAGACCAGGGATCAACCACTACTTAAGATATTTAGATCTTGGCTTTGGCATTAAAACCTTCCCCATCAAGCACTGTCTTAATAATGTTCTTTCTATTCTAAGCAACAAAAATAACAGTGAAATGAATTATTAGACATGTTATATTTGGCATTCAGTGATGGGAAAGAATGAGATGGTAAAAAAGATGCATTATACTTCATACCACTAATATACATTTATCACTAAATATACATTTTTACTGCTTCTTTATGCTTACTTTTTTGTTCCAAGAATGAGATGCTTTCTCTTTTACATTCTGATTGTGTTTTGTGACAATCATTATTCAGAGAATGAAGCATTTTAATGACTTAAAAATTAATTTGGTGGTCTCAGCCTAGCTCCCAGTGAACACATGTCCACATAATAAAATTTAAAAAAAAAAAAAAACCACACTAATTGGCAGCCTCATTGGCATTCACAGCACAGAAGCTAGGGACTCCATAGATTTTAAAGCCAGAAGTGACCATTGTGATCATATAGTCTGACAGGTCATGGGACTTCCCTGAATTAATTATTGCTTCAAATCTCAATAGCTGTGATAGACCTGGAGCATATTCTTTAGAAAAACATTCAATGTCAATTTTAAAGTTTCCAGTAATGAGAAATCCACTAGAGTCTTTGTTTAGATATTCTAGGGGATGATTGTATTAACTGTTTAAAAAAAAATCTTATTTTTGCATTGAATTTTTGTACCGTAAGCTTTAAATTTTGTTAATATCTTACACCTTTGTTTGCCAGAGTGAAGTGTCCTCTTCTAGTGGTGATATGAATGGCAAGACTGGAGGATACTTTATTTTTTATACTACAGTGTAGTTTTTCAGTCATCTGTCCAGAAAACTAGAAATCTGGATTCAATGCATTCCTAAATCTGAGGAATATGCAACCCACAGTTCAAATTTCCTAAGATAACATCCCAGTTGCTGGACTAACCACGGCTGGAAACTGAGACTGGACTCCAGAATACCTCTTAACCTTCTTTCTGAAGCTGGGTTATTATGTTGGCCAAGAACACATTAGGTTGGCCAAAATCACATTCTGAGGGCAAAGAAAGGACAGCCAGAAGCATGTCACTTAGCCTGATGGGCAAGGCCCTTAGTCGAGTCAGAGAAAGTATATTATACTAGAGTATAAACCATATACTTTGTGTATTGTAATGTAATAGTTGGATAATGAAATAACTCATAGAATATTAGAACTCATAGATATTAAATCTCAGGGCACATCTTTCTGCCCTCCTTTCCCTGAAGAATGCCATGGTATGTTTTTGCTTTTGAGTCAGTTGCCATACTCCTTTATCAGTTCACTCCTGGACAGACACTTGCTACTGTGAGGGTGAAGCCCAGCATGGCAAAAACCATACCATATTGCCCTTGTCATACCTATTTTCTCAGTACTACTTTCTGAATTTTACCTCACAAATCTGTCAGTCCGACATGTTCCATTGACAACTTTTTTTTTTCTTAAACTGTTAGCATTAGATTGTTAGCTTTTTTCAGTGATGACCAGTGATAGGACAAGGAGTAATGGATGCAAATTGGAGCATAGGAGGTTTAAGGTGAATATTAGAAAAAAAATTTTTACTGTGAGAGTGACAGAGCACTGGAACAGGCTGCCCAGAGAGGTTGTGGAGTCTTCTTCACTGGAGACATTCAAAACCCGCCTGGACGCCTTCCTGTGTGATGTTCTCTGGGTGACCCTCCTCTGGCAGGGGGGTTGGACTAGATGATCTTTCGAGGTCCCTTCCAATCCCTAGGATTCTATGATTCTATGATTCTATGATTGTTCAGTGTTAGAATATTACTAGCTAACTACTGGCACTATAGTATGGAAAAGCAACTCTATCTTTTCAAGGAGTATAATTAGAGGTAGCTAGGCATTGCATATGCAGCAAACCATATTTTCCAACAGATTGAGTTAACAAGGATTCACCCTAATTAAAAGCCTGAAGTTTTAATGAAAATATATAATCTTTCTTGGGAAAGATCTCTGCTTTGATTCATTTTCAAGTCACAGTGGCAGCATGGTTCTTAAGAGACCACCAGTAGAAGTGAAGCTGTTGAACACTCCAGGAGCTCTCAAGAGGACCAAGGTACGAGGCTTATAATGGAAAGTCACAGTAGTGGGTCAAAGTCTCTCAGTGAATAAATGATGCGTTTGTGCTTTAATTAAAGCACTGCCCTTTCTTTCACTCTTTTTTAGTTATTAGAGTTTTATGTATACCTTCAATATGGTAGAGTGGAAAATCTGACCTCTTTAGCACTATTTAGAGACAGTTTAGTCTAAGTAACTAAAGTGTTCCTTAAACTATTTGCTCAATGGAAATTCGGGAGATTTTTTTTGTTTGGTTTGATGCACAAGCTCCCTAGTTCAAAGAGAAGAAGAAAAGGACATTCGAGAGCTGGTTACAAACACACACACTTCCTTAGTGTCAAAAGACTCTTTTTAATCGGTGCTTTAATTACTTAATAGCCTGGAATAAAGTTATAACCTTTTGGTTGATGTTATGATTACTGACAACTAAAATACACAGCTCTGGCAAAGCAGCTCCCTTTTCAGCAAAGAAAGCCTCTGTCTCTGATACTACCCAACACTCCACTTAATTATGTTATCCTTCATTTAGATGGTGATTCTGTTGCAACATAGAACAAGGAGAAGATACTGCACAGTAATAGTGAGTGGCTAGGACAGCTGCTTGATCAAGGCATTATTGAATTACACATACTGAGGATGCAGCTGGAAAGTGAAAACAAATGCTTTCACTAGGTGATGAAATTCTGCTCTGTATTCTTTTAATACAGAGTGTATCCAAATAAAGATTAGAAGAAGAAATAAGGAGCGTAACAGATTAAATGCACTGAGGCATTTCTACCTTGATATTTTCGTTCAGAACAATATTATCTCTCATTATCTACATGACACTTTAAACCAGTTAAGTGGGCCAGCTACAGATCTACCAGTTGGCCCAATTAGGTGAAATCTTCTGGACAATAGATATCAAGTAGACTTATTCAAAGCTCCTGCAAAGCCATTGCAAACTCCACACAAACCATACAAGAGTATTTACAAATGCCAACACTTCAGAGCCAGGTCCTTTTCTCTTTCCCTCAAACAGGAGAGCAGTAAAAGAGGATTTCACAAGGAATACAGCCCTCTGGCAGAACCTTTGCAATGCACAGCAGGGAGCTGGTTAGCTGCACTAGCAAAGTAGCTGGGGATGAGCACCCTGTTGCAGAGCACGGTAGTGATCTTGGCCCCGTAGCTGCCCCAGCCTGTGGGATAGCAGCCCTGCTTGGCTGCCAAGCCTGCTGCCAGCCCATGTCTGGCATATGGGCTGCTCACAAATGTGTTCCCCAGGGCCTTACTGACACAGTGCGGCATGCAGATGATCTTTGGGGTCCAACAGCAATCTCTGAAAGCCTTTGGGAGTCTCTGGTTTAATTAGAAAATTAAGCCTGAATGGCCAGTGAAGCCAAGGGATAATCCTGGATCAAAGCCAGGAAAGACAAACTGGAACAGCCCCAATACAGGCAATCAACACAATCAACATTGTAATTATTTTAGAATAACATGGCTCAGCTAATAGAGGTGGATTTGAGTTCAGGGGCTCGTACGGTCAACCTCCTCTAGCTAGTAGCTACGCAAAAGACCTTTTCTGCAGTACAGACCATGCTGTCCCACCTCTAGGGTCCCTTGTCCCTCACCAGTCAAAACAGCATTTCCATAGGTGCTTTACTGTCAGAGAAAGTCTCAAACATCTTGATCTTAGCTGGTAGAAGAAAGATAATCCATACTGAAACAATCAGAGAAGCCCCTCTCAAAAGGTAGAGAGAGGAGTAAAGGAAGAGAAGAAGGAAAGGACATTACATTTGATGAGCAAATGGGAAAAGGTAATAGAGAAATAAACTCAGGAGACAGTACCTGAACCTTCCTACTGAAACACTTATCAGTATTTGGTTTTGGTCAGAGTCACTTCATTTTTAAACATTTGAAGGGTTGGACTAGATGATCTTTCGAGGTCCCTTCCAACCCCTAGGATTCTGTGAAGGGAAAACATGTAAATACTTCAGAATAACACAAGCTAGGATGAGCTGTTCCACAAGTTAAAGATGCGTTTCCTTTGCCTTACTCTTAATTCAAGAAAGGTAGAGAAATTCTCTGTGTACATTTGATATCTTTATTCAACTACACATTTATGTATGTATATGTTTACATATATACATATACATAAGCACAGATACACACACACACAAAAGATCCATGATCTTCAGTACCAAAACCTTTTAAACACACACTGCACAGGCTTCTGGAAGCCCCAGCTGGTTACCTGGGGAAAGACACACAGTAGGTTTTCTTCTAACACACTTAGGAGAAGCCTTCAGACATGACCTCTGAATTTCATCCAGACAGCATGTTACATATACACTCCAGGGGCCAGCTAGTCGACCAAACAAGCAACAAAGTTTAATTCCCTAGTTTCTGCAGGCCAGGAGAATATATGGGAGTGTAAGTACAACTGCTGAAGTCCAGTTTTGACATACATATGGCAACCCAGCCGAACTGCACTGCAACTACCAGAAAAATTGTGTTTCTACTTTACACTCAAATCCTGCTTTCTCACTGTCTTTGTCCCCTTGTAGTCATTTACACCTGTGCAAAGTGAATGGAAAACACTATCAAGAGAGAATGAAAACGATTTAGCACTCCAAAGCAGGGAGGCAGGCACTGAATTTATCAGGTTCAAAAGAGATTGCAAATTCAGACAAATACATTTATACTATTCATTTTCAAAGTAAATTAAACACAAAACTGTAGCCTAATACAATATTATAATTCAGAATATACCCTTGACTGGGAAATCTATAATTACAGTACCCTTAGTAGCCGTGGCATGGGTACATTTTGGATATAAGAATAAATGCTCTGAACTCCACTGAAGTTCAGTGAAGTTATGCATACACAAAATCAGCTTAAATAGCAAGAAAATGCCATTGTTTGAATATATGTATTTATACACATACATATATTGTATGTATATATTCTTCTCTAGTTAGCACAAAGCATGAAGTACAATGGAAAGCTGTTTGAATTACAGTTTCAACAACATTTAAAAAACTAGAGCAACAATATCAGAAAACACTGACTTGTACATAAATTCTCATATGTTATTCCATACTGCTGTTGCTACAAGCTTTATTTTTTTACACTGTCTGTGACCACCAGGCTGACCTACAGCTGAATTTTATCTTTGAATAGAATGATACAGAGCCTGGGCTTTGAAATGATAATACAAATCATCAAAAACATCAGACCTTTGAAATCACATACATTATTTCATGAGAACAAAAATCAAATTTACATGAACAGGCAATAATATTTCAAGTAGGGATGTTTCACATCAAGTATGTGAACCTCTGCCTAAATACATACAAAATAACAGGATTTTTAAAAATGTGACTCACATTGCATCTACAGACCGTTTCACAAATGTTCAGCTACATCAGGTACAGGATAACTGGAAAAAAAGTATTACAATAATAGCATAATACAACTATTTAGTTCAGTTATTAAATGTGCTTAGGTTTATTCACAGATTTAATTAAATTTTCACTTTCTATGGTGCACTTTCTACACATCAGAGAATGTAAAATAACAATCCTTGATTATTTTTTCTCCAAAGGTACATTATTATTTCAGGACCCAAAAGGACAGCAATAATATGAAAATACTTAAATCTGCCTTCCAGCTTTCTTTAAAAGAAAAAGAAAAAACAAAAGCCTCTCACAAATCACCTCTTTATAGGCTACAGCCAATTATTTCTACTTAATTTAAACAGCCAGCTCCTAGAAAGAAGCATGTTTGGAAGAATTTCATTTAAAAGATGAAAAAAATTAAAACAGTTTGAATAAAATCAAATAGAGTATTTACTATTATAAAATTTTCTACATTGGTATATTATTCTGTTAGGCAGATTTTTTTAAATGCTGTTATCATATTCTGTCAAACATTATCTACAAGTAATGAAAAGTTTGAGTTTGGTTAGCACATAGAAATCCAGAAGTACTTATATATTTTCAGTTAATTAACTGAGGAGGTTAGACAAACGCTGGCATTTTCCTGTACTTACAGCAAAGGGATCATTAAATTAATCTCTCTTGAATGCAAGGAAATCACTCATCACCTAAGAAAGTTTTTTTTCAGAAGACTGCATGTACCCTTTAAAGCAGTCTTTGGAGCTTGTTCCCCACAGACTGTCAAGCTTAGCTTGAGTCATCCCATACAAGAAAGTGTTAAAAGGTGCATTAAATAAGTGAATTAACTGATTGAAGGGTCACGATAGTAGTGTGGATAGATAGGTACATCAATAATCTGATTTTTTTATTTCATTTTAGTAAAGTTTCTGTTCCTGGTCTACTGCTTTGTGGAATAATCTAAATAAATCTAATAAATCTACTAAATAGCTATTAAACAATAAATATTTACACTGGAGTTTTTCATGTACACATCTTTAAACAGTGTTCAAACCGAGCCAATTCTGACAAAAAAAGACCTTTATTTCATATTTATGTTATAGAAATTATTAACCTCCAAAATATTAGTTTTCAAAATGGCATTTATTTCACATTAAATAGATAGCCCACTTACTGATTTGAACAACAGTGCCAGGAAATGAGTCACTGACAGGTAAAGCCAGTATCCCCTCTGCATTGGGATTGTTGCTTGACTCCCCCTAATTTTACTCTCAAGAGAAGATCTGCCTGTTTCCACAAAGCTTCTAGCAGAGATAGACCATGCTAGCCAGTCCCAGGGAGATAAAATTACATAGCCAACTCATTTGTCCTTGAGGAAGATGAGAGAATGGAGGTAGGTGGCAGCCTGAGATTCTGAAATTGCTGGGAGACAGAAGTACATATACTCAGTATTTATGTTTAAGAGGCTGGTAGGGCCTGTTGGGAGGAATGGGGATGGAGAGCTGGTGAAGAAAAGGAACTTGGTTTCAGTCAACCCGAGATGTCTTTCTCTGAAGTTGAACCTCTAAGTCCTGGGGCTGGCTGTGCAACCATACCCACGAGGGAAGGCTAACAGGATGAAGCATGCAGAGCTCTCTCCAAGATAGCTACACATTGCAGTAAGCGAGAGTGGAAATTAATTATTTAGGAAGGTAACAGCAGTGTGATCAATGGTAATGGAGCAGAACTGAAGGGAAGCTACAAGGAGGGAGAACGTGACAAATTTATTGGAAACTCCAGGCTCCATCAGGCACTATGCTTTAGTGGAAATAGAGGAGGACTCATATGTTGAGCTTAATTATAATTTTTCATATAATTTTCAAACTTTAGAAATTAACATTTTACAATTAGAGTTTCAATTCCAACTGAACAATTACAGCTGTTTAACTATGTTTAAAGCATACGTTGTTGGGAACAACCATATATTGACTGTTAGCGTCCTCTTAATAGGAAATCCCAAAGGTTCAAACTGTTGCAGAAAATTATCAAACCTGCAAAATTCTTTCATGCAAATACAGAACACCTTGTAATCAACTGCATGCCTAACATATGGCAAAAGTGCCTAAATTAGGTTCTTTCTAGTTTACCATAAAAACAAACCAAAAGGGTAATTACTGAAGGAAACATTTTCTATAGGGTTATTGCGTATAAGGTACCAGAAAGGCCTGGCAAACAAATCAAAGTGAAATGATTTTTCATACACAAGATGAAAAACAATCTTTTTCTTAGCCTGAGGTTTTCAGGTTGAGTTGTTTAATAATTTTCTTAGCAAGAATGCAATACTATATGAAACTAGAGTTTAGCAGACAGCAAATGAAAGAGTTCTTAAAGGGAATGTGACAAAATTCTTCCTTTATACACATATGAGGGAATATGTGAACATGTTTTAAAACTTTAGATTTAAAAAACAGCATAGTCCGTCTGGATATCTGTAATTTTTCTACATCTGCCTGCCTACACTCCAGTACCTGTCCATCAAAGACAGAAAAAGAGAAAGAGAGAGGGAGAGAGAGTGAGAGTGTGTGTGTACACAACTTGATTTCACAATTCTTCTGTGAAGTAGGGAAACAAAATCTGGTTCTTACAGGTCCCTAAATTGCAGAGAAATTATGTGAGATACTGAAAGTCAGAAATTTTTTTGTGGGGAAGTCAGGATATCAAACAAAATCCAGATTTATCAACCTCAGAACTCACAGAGTAGGGACACTAAGCTAATTTAAATTAAATAACTCCACGTATTTCATAATTTTTTTATATATATAACTATATTTTTTCTTCAACTTTGGAAATTCCAAGGTGCTTCTGCATTGCAATTTTCATCCTCAGGTGCAGAGCTTATTGTCGTGGTTTGGGTCTAACACAACAACAAAGAATCAGCCACATGGCCATTCACTCAACTTCTCCCCCTCTCCAAACACACACACGCACTGGGATGCGGAGGACAAAGGCCAACTAGAAGCTCAGGGGTCGAGGCAAAGGACAAGGAAGGTTCTTCATCCATTAGGATCACCAGCAAAACAGACTGAACCCTGGGGAAAAATAATAATTTAATTCACCACTAATCAAACACACACAGGACACAGACAACACACAGGGCAGGGCTTGCATATGTTACCCCACCCCTCCCTTCTTCCCAGGCCCAAATCCCTTTGTTCCCAATTTCTCTCCCTCCTTCCCCCCAGCGGCACAGGGGGACAGGGGATGGGGTTTAGAGTCACTTCACAGGCTGGTGGTTCTTGCTGCACCATCCTCCTCAGGAAGAAGGATTCCTGACAGTTCTTCCCTGCTTCCCCAAGGGGTCCCTCCCACAGAAGAGAGTCCTTCACGAACCTCTCCTTCACAAGTCCTTCCCACGAGGTCCGGAGCTGCTCCAGCCTGGGCTTCCCACGGAGTCATGGGCTGCTTCGGGAACAACTCCCCTGGCACTGGGGTCTTCCCAAGCTGTGCAGTCAGAGTCCACTGGCAACGAATCCTCTGGCCACAAAATCCAAGTCCACTGGCCAAGTTCAGCCCTCCTGGCGCCCTCAGGGAATGTTCCACCACGTTCCTCCATGAGTGCTGGGGACAGCTGCCGTCTCGCCATGGGTTGTAGGGAAACTTCTGCTCGGACACCTTCTTCCCTTTCTTCCTTAACCAACCAAGGGATCTTCACCCCAGCACTGCCTTTCACCTCTCCAGCTCAGCTATTCTTTTCTTCTAGGTCTTATATCAGTTCTTTTGTATGTTAATTGCTGAGGTACATCTATTGTCCCTCTAATGGCTCCTTGGCTGGGTTTGGACCAGGGGGAGCTTCTCAGCTTCTTATCAGAGCCACTCCTGGGGCCCTTCCCCCGCTACCGAAAAAACCCACCAAACCAAATCAGCACACTTTTAATCCACTTTTTTTTTAAAAAAATAAAAACAAGTGTACGCTTTTTACCAATTTTATGAATATTTACTATTTCAATTACAATTTCAGCAGTTGAAGCAGTAAGAAAAATATGAACAACTACAATAAAGTCAAAATGTCAGGGGTAGTGATGGTACTGCCTTTCATGCTTTGTTTTCCTTTATTTTATGCCTTAAAATGGTTTTCTTATTTAGTTCTCAGCTACTTAAAGACCCGTTTTTATTCACAGTTTCATAGAATCATAGAATCATAGAACGGTTAAAGCTGGAAGGAACCTTAAAGATCATCAGGTTACAACCTCCTTGCTATGAGCAGGGACACCTCCCACTAGACCAGGCTGCACAAAGCCTCCTCCAGCCTGGCCTTGGACACCTCCAGGGACTGGGCTTCCACAACCTCCCTAGGCAGCCTATTTCAGCACCTTAGTACCCTCATGGTGAAGAATTTCATCCTGATGTCTAACCTAAATCTCCCCTCTTTCAGTTTAAAACCACTAGCCCTTGTCCTATCACTGCCTCTGCTGAAAAGCCCCTTCCCAGCTTTCTTGTAGCCCCTTTCAAGTACCGGAAGGCCCCTATAAGGTCTTCCCAAAGCCTTCTTTTCCTCAGGCTAAATAACCCCCCTGTCTGAGCTTGCCTTCAATGTTTTATACTGCAACCCTGTCTTCTTCTAGTGTGTTGTGTATACCACCAGGAAATCCTCAGGGTTTCTAGATATGAAAACAATAATCATTATTTTCCTCCTGAAACTCATAAAATGGAAAGTTCAGAGGTGCAGCAACAAGTTATACAGAGGAAATTATTCCTTTGGAGTTATACCAATCACTAATGGGTGGTATTTCATCACAGGTTAGTGTGTTCAAACTGATTTTCTTGGGTGAAATGTCACATTTGGTAAACAGAAACCTATATAGTCCTGGGAGTTTTACTGGAGAATCAGAGCCCAACACCACTGCAGTCCACACACAAAGTGCAGAGCTTACCTCTGAGACACTGTAATAGAGGACTGTAGAAACAGCTTCACCTCAAGCCAGGTGATGTTCTGAATCCCTTAAATATGTCCTTTGTTAAAACTAAGAATAATTTTTTTTTCTGGAAAAAGGGGAGTGCAAGTAGCCGCAGGTATGCCTGCTCAGTCATGTGTTACACTTTTATTGCCGCTTCACTTCTTGCATTTACTCATCTTGTCCATTTGGTACATTTGTAACAAACACAAAGCCTAAATCACTTGGAATTGCACCTCTTTTGCTATATTAGAAAGAGATTGGCTGTGGGATTTCAAACCCTTACACTTGCTCCCTGTGCAAACAACCTCTCACCTTAAACAGAGACAGGCTACTTGTTTTAAGTATAATTTGGTGTGCGCAAGGAAGCAAGTTTAGGTCTCTTGTTTTATTTTCAAACACTCATTTGTGCCCTGGGCAGCTTTCAACACATGTTACAAGTTTCCTAGTGCACTGAGAACCAAAATAGTGGCTAGCTTTTCCTCCATACAGTAGAACATACCTGTAAGCTACAACTCTTCAGATGTAGATTATGATAAGGCTTACATTTTCCCAATATGCAGAAACATTTGCTCTGAAAAGGAGCATCCTTGGGAAGTATCATTCCATGGATATAAATGATACATGGTCTTCTGCTCTGCATGTAAATACAGTGGAGTGAGCTCATCACTGCATGAAGAGGACCCTGTAGAGAGTAGCAATAGTAGAGAGATTAAGAAAACAGAGGCACAAAGATAAAAGTGGTATGGGGGCAGAAATAAAAATTTTCCAAGGGTATTAATACCATTCCAAGATTTTGATCAGTCATAAAGAATACACAAATGAAGTCTAACAGGAACCACTGAAATAGCTGAATGAGGTGAGTTATTTCTATAGTCTCGAAATTCTTCAGGAGCCTCATGGACCTGAAAAAGGACTAAATGCAGAAGGTTTACTCTTTTTTTCCCAGGTACCTCCTATCATTTACTCTAATAAACAAATTTTTAAAAACCCTTCTTCTCATGCTGTATAACAGGAAAATATTAAAGGCAACATCAAATTAAAAAATATGCAATGTTGAACAATCTTCCTCTTCAAAGTACCTTACTAACAAGTGAAAATTAATATACATAGGTGCTTTTGTTTCCAAGTGTAAATTAATTGAAGACTATTTAGCAAAATAGCACAAGTTTGGGTTAGAGAAATCCATGCTGTTTTTCCAGTTTCTCCAGGTAACAAACTCCTTTAATTTCCTATGTGCTCCCCATTACCTGAATATCCCTTCTTAGAAATCAGAGACATTACAGAGAGGATTCCCAGGTTGTCACTGAACTAATAAAGGCTCAGCATAGAGAGTGGACTGGTGTTACAATTTTGTAGTGATAGCACAGAGTACACCAGCACTCAAGACATGCAAATACATACATCAGATTCAAGCAAAGAGTGAGAAGCTGCCAAAGCTGCACAGATCCTTATTCTGAAGTCCTATGTTGGGCAAAGGGAACCATTGACTTCAACAGTCAATATTTCTATAGTAAAGACAAAACAGGATTTGACTGTAACTTCTTAATGTGTTTTCAGAATTTCTCCTTTTGGAGCAGCAATAGCAACAAATAAACTGCTATACATATTTTGTACTGTATGCCACTTAATGACATTTTCCTTACATTGTTTATGTTTTATTTTTAGATATGCTGGTTACCACTGAGCTGGCAGAACAGCTACTCTGTAAAAATTAAACAGTATATTTTCAGTGAAAAGGAAATAAATTGTTCAATTTCCTCTTCTGCCCCATCTAGCTTACACTTTTATAAAAAGCAATGAGGAGCACATTCTCTCCAGTCCACACGGGATGCTGGACTAGGAGCTGAAAAAGGAGCTATACTTTGCAAACAGCTGGCAAATATGTTGATTTCTGATGTGAACTACAATGCTTTTACTCAGGGGATATACAGCACCCTTACACTCTGGAAAAGAGAAAGGAAATTGTTCCCCTGGTTGAAATGGCTCAACCCATAACTGAAGAGAGGGGAGGGGAAGGGAGTGCTGAATAATGCACTTTATCAAAAACATAGTAAAATCCTTCCCACTAAAATGACAAGAAGGAGACAGACACATCCCTGCCTAAGCCACCCTGGGCTTTATGCAATGGCTTATAGGCATAACTCAGGAATTTTGTGCAATTTTGATAAAGTAAAAAAGGATCCAAATTTTATTTTTAAAATAACACAAACAACTAGGATCCTGCAAGATGTTATTTCTGTCACTGTTATAAATTATTAACAGTATTGCTATTCCCACCACCACTAATACTACCCTATTGCATTACTATTAAAAGTAGTAGTGCATTATTGTTGCTGTCTTTATTAATTTGATGAACTGGTCCAGGCTCTTCAGCTCAGGCTCTAGAGATGAGTTTTCTCCCACTGTGAGAAAATGACACAGACTGTTGGTGTGTGCTAGCAAAAGCACTAGGCAACTCCAAGTGGGAACCCACCAGGACTGAAATCAATAGGTGCCTCTAACATACAGCATGTTCTGCACTACTGAGGCTGCATCTCAGATAAGCTGACAAGCTGACGATGTTTGATACATCATATTCAGTTAGTTACAACAAAACTGCTGTTACATCTGCTTTGGAGGTAAAAATTATCCTTGGCCTGGGTGACTTTGTGCAGATTCAGGGATTTGACTCTAAAAGACCCAGTTTCAGTCCATGACATCTGTTAAATGCTGTAGAGGAAGAAAAATCAGTGGTTTTCCCGTTCTCCAACTTCTCCTTATTCCCCTTCAAAACTTATCTTACTTTTCTTTTTAAAAAGGGTCTGAGAATAAGAGAGAGGTGCAGTAGTCAGAAGGGCAGGATTTAAAGAGATGTTATATATTTACTACTGAAAGTCATGCATAATGTTCATTCTCACAGGTTTCTACACATCTTACAAGGTGCCAAATATAAACACCATGCATTTCCACCATAAAGAGGGCAAATTTTAATAGACTAGTCTCATGATTCTTGCTATGAAATGTTTTCAAAAGCTGAAAGTTTTCTTCTGATTTTTTAGTCTTTTGTTTGTTTTCCACAAGAAACAAACAAAAAAGGATGTATTACAAACTTGCATGTCCCTACTTCACTGATTTATTTTTTGCATATTGAATAACCTCTTCATGTAGATCCAGAAATAACCTGATTAGAGGTAACTTTTTTCCCTAATTTAGAGGCTTAAGGGCCTATGGATCAGCTCTTGAGATAAAGAAAACAGTAATTATGTTCACTGCCTACCACAGAATAAAATTATTCCTTCATTTTTTTCTCTTTTTATCTTACTTTTCTGTTTCCTACACCCTTGAAAATTCATAACCCTATTGAGGTCCTAACTATTATGTTTTGGTTTTTTAGTGTCAGTCCTTGAGTTCTTTTTGTGCAGCTAGCAGCAACAGGTGTAGATGCAGCAAAGGCTGGATGACCACCCATCAGATTTTGGGCAACTCTGCTCTTCTGTTGAAGAGATGGATTTCAGAAGCACATTAAAGTGTGCTCTTACACAAAAGTGCATTTTACCAGACATAAAAAATGAGTCAAATATGAATTCAAACTATTTTTCTTCCTGTGAAGATGACATCTCCTCATTTAAATTACATTTTATGTACAAAGAAAACATTTGAAATTTCCATGATTTGTTTATCTTCCCTGCTTAAGTGGGCACTCTAACGTGTCAACATGCAGAGTGCTATACTCCTGAACTCACCCTTTTGATAATGCAAATAAAAACTAACACTTCACTATACGAATACAATTTGATAGGCTTTGTAGTATCATTTAGGGCAAACAGATTGTACACAAAGCCACTAGAGACAGTTTTTACCTTCCTCTCACGCCCTCTAACTCTGCTCTTGACATCACACAGAGTAAAGGAAGCTGTTTATAGCACAAACTGCGGTAACAAAAACCAGACACTGAGTATCTGGGATACAAGCTGCATGTGAGGACGTAAGAGCTCCAAGCTAAATTTAAGCAGCACCACCACTGCAGGGGCTGATTAGGTACTTCCTGTGTATTGCTTAGCAAGATGTCCAGTGGAACATAGGTAACCAGTGGTAGCAAAGCATGTAACTGCAAAAATGCAAAGAAATCATGAGACACTTGCAAATAAACCTAAATAGGGAGTAGGACCTGTGACTCAACACCCCATCTGCAACTGCAGTTGCACTGCGTTGCTGCACCCACAAAACAGACACGTGTAAGTTAGAGACAAAGAGCTCAATATATTCCCTCAGGACACAAATAGATACATCCAAATGTCTCACATGGACTGCTTTTAAGGTAATTACTCACTCCACAAAGACATCTATGTTTTTACTAATAGGAATATGAGCGTTCATACTCAAAATGGGTTGTGTAAAGGCCATATTGTACTAGTTTCCTAAATAGATCCTAAAATTACATGGATACCTCAATTGTAAGCCTTTCTTAAGAGACGAGTTGTGTTTGATATGAAGCTCTGAACAGGGTATAAACAACTCTGGGATCTAGCAGGATGCAATTTTTCCAAGTGTCAGAACATTAACCTAGCTAATACTCATTAAATCCTGACTACAGGTAATGTCTGGAGAAAACTCAAGGGAAAACTAATGTCTCTCAGGTGACATAGAAGCTGTGTTGAGTCACCACCATGCAGAATTTAATAATTTTCATCCATAAGGGTGCTGCTTATATCTATTTCTAATCAGTGACTCCATGAAAAGTCTATTGGTCTACAGATTTTTTTTGTTTTTCAAGTATGTGGAGAGCAAAGATTTACATTTTCCTATGAAGAGGGAGGAGAGCTTTTTGGCTTACTTATGTCATACTTACTTATGTCAGCCGACACAGGATACTGTTTTTCCTTCTCAAGTGCTCACTAAAAGTATTCCATTCACAAATGTGTGCAGATAAAGTATTTATGACTTTTGCAACAGGCTACACTGCTAGAAGTCTTCCTGGGACTTTGGCATTGCCCAGAAAGTACAAACCAGAAGAGGTCCAGAGAACCTGACTGAAGACCCCTCTTTTCACCATCTGGCCCGCTCTTTTCACTGAAAGTAGTCACGTTCCCTCAGACTATGGAAAGGAAATATTGATAAAAAGACCAAGACCCAGGCACCCAATTTCACATGTTTTCTTGGAAATGACAGGAGGAATTTTAAGTGAAGTAATGATTTTTTAAGGATCTCTTATATTAATTCACATATTTTAGTTCTGACCAGTGGATACCCTTTCATCAATATCTGTGTTGACCTTAATCTCTACTATGTGGGTTTTGAGATGTAGATTAGTACTTTTCAAAGGAAATTAGTTTTTAAAGGAAAATTCTGGAACGTCTAAGAATAGAAACTCATCAGTCTGATAAACAATATCGAAGAAAAGGTGTCATAGGACTAACTGTTTCAATCATTCATGAGTACATAATCTTCCCACACTTTCAGATCAGGCAGATCTGCAAGCCCCAGAGAAGTCAAACTCATGCCCATAAAACTGGTGTGTACTACCAAAAGTCAAAATACAAAAAGCATATTGGGATGAGGTGGAGGAGTGTATCTCAAACAGGCAAAGCATCTTATAGAAATCTGTCATTTGTGGAAAAATTTTCTGTTTACAGTTTTCAGGATTTAGAAATTGTCACAATATTGGGCTTTTCTATGGTCTGAAGAAACTTCTTAAGATATTTTAATTCTATCAGGAAAACAAATTTGATGTTATTAATTTAAGTCTTTAGAAAGGGAAAAAACTCGAATTAAATCTTTCCAAATTCTAAATCAGGTGTTTTATTGTTTTTTGGTTTTTTGTTTTTTGTTTTTTTTTTTTTTTTTGTTGTTTTTTGTTTGTTTGTTTGTTTTTTTGTGTGTGTTTTTTTTTGTTTGTTTTGTTTTGTTTTGTTTTGTTTTGTTTTGTTTTGTCAGGGGCATAAATAGCTAATTTTGGTAAACTCATTTTTTGGAGTTTTTGAGGACTTGGATCTTTTTTCCCAGCTTCAGATTTCCAGCTCTTATGACCAAAATCAGTGAAGCTGAAACCTGTCCTCTAAGACCAGAAAAGCTCCCCTGGCATCCATCAAGTTAGACCAGATATCAACTGTTTTTCACCTAAAAATAGAAAGCAGAGCTCTGAAATGTTCACTGTGGTGTAGGCACACGTCCAAAAAGCAAGGGCTGCATCAATTAAAAACACTGGAAGTAGAACCATGTCCTTTGAGCTGCCAGCATGCAAAGCTGTTCCAGGTGGGCATTTAGACATCATGACTGCACAAGGCAGTTTATTTATCACTCATCTTGAGACCTTACTAGCACCTTTCCATCATTGAATGAGATGGAGACCAGGTTTACCGGTGGCCCTGTTCACCAAATGTCTTCTCCCAAGTGATGATGTCTTCAAAATTGCTATCACCACACAAAGAGATTTCAGAGTTAGACCCTCAGTCAAAAATGGGGAGGCAGATAGTGGAACAAGAGCTTGAAATAAAATCAGGTGAAAAAGAAACACTCAAACAGAGTTTCAGCTGTTTTTAGCAAGTCTATTTATACCTTCACCATATCCTTTGAAAACATAAAATTCTAGTCCTAATTTATTAATGGAATGTGCCAGCACAAAGTTATTTTTAAATTTGGAATATAAATGGCCTTCATGAACTAGAGCAAGCAGACAGCATCTGACATGAGTCTCAGAGCTAGTGTGAAATTTACTTTTAAATTGGTGCTGCCTTTCCAAAAATTATGCACCGTGAGCATGTGGCTTCACTCGTGTTAGCTTTTTCTTTAATTAGAAAACAGAACCGCAGGAAGTAACACATAGAAGGGATCTTGCCCTTGCTTGGATGTAAATAATTCTCTGAGCTTATTTCAGCTGTTTCTTCCCAGTTAAACTGAAGTCGTCAAAGGAATGTGATCCTTAAAAGAAAAAAAAGAAAAAAAAAAGATAAATTTCCAGATATGTAAGCACAAGAGGCAAGTATTATTTATCTTTTATTTCCAACCTTTTCCTTTTTCTACAGCAAACAGGAAGTGGGGAATGAAGGGAACAGAAACGAAAAAAAAAAAAAAATTTTTTTTTTTTAATTCCTGGGGTTTTTTATACCCAATAAAGTGCAATGAAAAAGGGTGTTCTTCTGCAGAATTGTTCCTCAAAGGAGCCTTGCAGCTCAGTCTTCAGCCAGCTCAAATCATCTGCCCTTTTAGTTATACACTGCTGACTTTTTCCAAAGGCTGTCCTCATCACGGCTTTATAAACCCATTAGAGACACGCATTTGAGCATTTTAGGAAATGACTAGACACAGCAAATTATTTCCCATAAATAATTTGTTTGATGACTTCAAAATTCTCTGCGTTCCTGTAAGAAGTGCCTGTCATGGAGGAATGCTGGTAAGAGATGGCAACTCTCTTCCTTGGTCCCAGCACCTGATCCAGGGCCCCCTCCAGAACCTACAGAGAAGCAGTTACTCCTGGGATTTGCTCCTCTGCTGTCTGAGTTAGCTGGAATTTTCCTAATAACTTGAACAGAAACTGAATGGGATCCAGCACCTTCCTGATCTTCCTTGCCTTCTGAGAGTAAAAAGGAAAACTGCATTGCTTTGCACGTAAACATCCTTAAGCATGAGTCGATTTGGGGACAAAAAGTGTGGCAGCTGAGTCTGGTCTCACGAGCTCCTCAGAGAAACAGGGCTATTGCAAGGAATAGAGATTTACAAGACTAAACCACTGAAGGTTTTGCAAAGGTTCAGTAAATGCTTTTCATACTGAGCTTAGCTCTGTCTTCATATCTCCAGAATTTAGTAAGCATAAAAGTGGTTCTGGAGTTGCTTTAGAAGAGGTAAAAAGATGTTTATCAGTTTTCACTACTTTCAGGTTAAAAGAACCCTGAACTTTAAATACTTGTTTATGTGAGATATCAAAGCTCTTCTGAAATAAGTCTTTGACAAGGAAAAATGTATATATGTTTTGGTACTTTAAACATGCATTTAAAACATTTCTGCACATGGGGACATTTACTGAGAAAGTTCTTTATATATTGAACACATTGGTTTTCCATATGCAATCTGTAACCTCTAAAAGAACAAATTCATACTATATTAGCATTTTTTTTACCTGTCAGTCAAGCACCTGTAGAGTCCTCTAGTTAGACTCTCGAATAGGTCTTTCTCATTACCATTGTGCCTAAAATTTAAAATTTAAAAATAAGTTAAAATATTAATTAAGATTAAATGTAGTCACTGTGCACTAATATGCTGCCAATTTATCGATCACTTTAAGCAGTGAGTGTGTATAAATTATCTCACCTCAGTGCCTGATAAACAATCAATGGACTTTATTTAATAGCTTCATCTCCAGTGCTAATTGTATCCATTTAAATTAAATTATTCTGATTGTTATTCCATATAGTTATTTGGTGATATGAGACTTCTGAAGTGATATTATTGATTTGGGGCAACCAAGCACCATCCATTACAACTGCGAAGACAGGAATTAAATATAAATAGTGCGCTATTATTTTGTGGATGTCTTTGTGGACAAACAAGGTAGAGGAAGCAGGATAATTACAAATTTACACTAATTTGTCTTCTTGATTTATCGGTACACTATTCCGTAAAATAAAATGAGGGCTACAAGGAAATCAAGTGAAGCTGGCAATAGATATAACCTTGTGGCTCATTTAGCAGAAAGAGCAAACAATTAATGTGCTGTCAGATTTTTAAAGGTGCTTAGACAGCTAAAAAGACCAAGTTTGGCACCTGATAAGATTTATAGCAATGCCTAAAATGGTTTTTGGACAGTTAGGGAGAATTTGGGAAGCAGAATAAACCAAAAAGAAGATATGGGACAAAGATAATTTTTGTGCAATATTCTGGGGGTTAGGGAGATACAGCAAGTTTTTAAAGCACATCTGAAGTTACAAGTGAACTGAACAGAATCAGCTGTAGATGTATAGAATTAGAGATCCAAGAACCAAGAAATAATCTGGCAAATGAGAAATGAATTAAAAGATTACATGATAACAGAGAATGTGCTCCTCGTCCTGAGCCTCAGTGACATCAAACTAGATGGAGATAGTTCAGAAGACACAGGAAGCAGAAGGTAGTGCAATGTGAGGGTTGCTTGCAGTGGTCATGATGAAGCCCAAACTGTACAGAAGAAATGTGTTATGCATAGCACCACAAGCTCATACAGTCTATGATGAGGGAGGAAAACTGAGAAAAGGAAATTACAGAAAACGTGGTCCTCACCTAACATAACCAACAAGCAGGACCAGCACTAGAGAAGCAGCACCAGAACCTGGCCTGCTTCTTAGAGCTGAGCCACCATATGCTGCTCTAATCCATTATTTTTCTTTAAGCTATTCCACAACAGAAAAAGATGCAGCATACATAAGACATAGGAGTGTGCAGAAACACATTCAACACAGAAAGGAATTCTGGTGTCTCACTATGTGTTCCCAAGCAATTCCAGAGTTTGTATTAAATGGCCACTGGACAAAAATGTTTATTAGTGCTACAAGCAGGATGTGAACTCAAGAGTTCATTATTCCTTGGGCTGGATTTTAACAGCTGCCATTTTCTGGAGGCTCCCAAGGTAGCTGTCATACAAGTGCAACCTAATTTTGATCCCAGATGGCTAGGCAGAAATGAGATAACCGTAAGATTTAGGTCTCATCCCTCCAATGGGAATGCCTATCACAGTGGTGAACTGTCTTTCATACCCAATGTATGCCAACACAAGCATTTATGCATTTCCCCAACCATCTCGTGGGGTGCTGGGCAGATAAGTCACCACTGTGGATGCAAAAGTGCTTTCTAAGCAGTAAAACAAAGTGTTTCCATGAACCATGTGATAGACCCCAGGAGATGAGTCTTAAAACTGACAAGAGTAAATTATAAGAAGGCACTGGGATCTGTCCGATGGTGGCAAGACTGGTGGGTTTCTCAGTGCAACTCGAGACAATCCAGTGTTAACCACAGAAATATAACTTTGAAAGAGAATAATTATTTCTGGGAACCTCTTGGATAGGTGGGAGTTGCTAAGAGTTTTGAGAATGCAAACTTCAGACTGAGATCCTTTTGTGCATTTGCCATCATGCAGATCACCAGCGGTTTTATTTATATTTCCCTAAAGCCACCTTTAAGGCCAGGCTCATGGGTCCTGAGACAGTGAGCCTACAAGCACAGCTCAGGCATGAATCCAGTCATGCATAGGTATGCAAGCCTGGACATATGACAGTTAATATATAAAAAAGTTTATCTATGTATGTTGTTCTTGGGTAGTGTGCAAGGTGCCTATAAAGTGAGTAGTTGAAAAGCAGGAGGGAGGTAGAACTTGCTGTGTTTACAGACATCTGAGAGTCTTTTGTTTCAGAATTATGCAAGTGTTAGCAGCAAACTCATGAAGGTAACCATCATATGATGTCTTTTAGGCTCTTCGTGAAAATAAACCCTTTGTAAAGTTGTGGCAATAGAAAAATCAACTAAAGCCTCTTTTCAGCACAGAAAAGAAAACTCTTGTTGGTGCAAACCCTCATGCAACTTTCTATCTTTACCCTAATTAATGTTACATGCATTATCTTTGACTAGTTTCAATTGCATGGTCAGACTGTCAACCAAAACAGAAACCTGTTATAAAAATGATTGGATTTTTTAAAACCAACTGATTAAGCATTTTCATCTACAGTTGTCCTTTCAAAAATGAAGATATCACCAGTGGTAAAAGACAATGCATATTAACTGGGATCACTTTACTTGAAATCAGATGCCAGAGTTGAAAATTTCTGAGTATCAAAATTAACTAATACGCAGAGGTACTGGTACACCACTGCAACACAAAATTAGTCTAAGAATGAAAACAAAGACCATTTTAACATTTTCTTTCACTTAAATATAGCATATTTCCATTCTTGGATGTATTTCAAACCTGCTTCAAAAAGATAAAAGAAAAAAAGGGTCTAATGTAGCTTTCCTAGTTGCAAATATTTCCATTTTTGGCAATAAAAATGCCTGGTTAAGATCAATGAATGTTTATACAGAATCTGAAGGAGTACAAACAGAAGGCACAACCCAGATATTCTTTTGAAGGCAAAATTCTGTTATTTACTCTCTGTCTTGAGGCACATGAAAATCTTCTGTAGAATGTAATTACAAAGTAACTATTATACAGCAGCTTTTCACGGCATAAAACTTGCTCTGCCTGATGTCCAGTTCTGCTTCGCTTTGTTGCTGATGTCATATTTTGGCACTGAATTACAAAATTCAAGATCAGCTTGGTCTTGACAGTTTGCAAGGAAGTCAGGGAAACTGCAACACACCATCTGAATGGAATAGAGTACAGTGGATGGAAAGGAACAGAACCTTTGGGGGTTTTTTTTAGGTATACTTATTGCAAAATCAAGCAGTATAAATTGATTCCTGATCTGTCTTATGAGAAGATGCAATTCTTATACAGCTGAGCCAGTACCAACCTACTAAGACAGGAAGTGGGGAACATGAGCTCAAACAGTGGCTTTTATTACATCCAGAGCAGAAAGACCAACTCTATGGCAGCATCTTGCATGGTAAGGATTGCCGAGGGCTTTGGATGAAGAGCGCTGAAAACAACCTATGGAGCTCAACCCAGTTGTTATTCTCTGAATTATGGACTTAACAGAAAGGCAGGACACCTGGGTCACAAGGGATAAGCAATGTCACATTTGTGGGATGTTTCTTGCTGGGGCAGAAAACATCTCTGAGGCTCTAGCAATGAAGGTCTGCAATAAATTATGGAACCTCAGGTTCTTGTGCTGAAATTAACAAGGCAGGAAAGCAATACAGAAAAGTGTACACATGAGAAGTGTATCTGCTATTAGCAATGATTGTCTGTATGGGACTTCATTACAGCCACTGAACTACTACTGCAGAGCCTGAGAGGGAAAGGATCCACCACAGCACTGGTGGTACTGCATGGGCAGAAGAGCTTCCACCAAAGTTATCACCCAGAATTTTAGAACTGACTGGAACCAGCACCCATCTGCAACTGTTCCAGCCAAACTTTGTTTTTGATAGAGAAATTAAATGCTAAATACTCTTCTCCTGGGTTGAGAACTCTGCCAACTATCAGCTTAGTGAGAACTTCTACTAAAAAAATTTATTCATTTCTGGGAGCTGGAGTTTTATAATGGACAGAATGAATCACTCTTTACTAGTGCAATAATACAGAGCTTCACTTTAATCACAGATTCCCATCTGTACCATTTATTTGTGAATTTATCTTAAAATATTAAGCCATTTCAACCACAATCTGTTTTTTTTCCCTGCCATATTTTACCCTTGTTTCCTGCCTTTCCTTTTTCCAGTAAACATTTTCCCCTCTCTTTTCTTTCACCCAGTCCTACAGCCTCTTCATTTTTCTCATATTCTAACATTGTCCAACAGAAAAAAAAAAAAAAAAAAGAGTACATTTATTAATCTTTGGGAAATCCAGATGTATCTCCTTTCTTCAGCCATTAGTGTTGTCTATCCTAAATTTACTTTTTAATAAAAATGAAAACTAATATATAAATTCATTGCTTCAAGACAGTCAGAATAGGTCTAAATTAAGAAGGATCTACCACATAGTTCTAAGAAAAATCAGAAAGAAATTGTAAATTGAAAAACAAAGTTCTACCATTTCCTCACTGTAAGTTTGGTTGGCAGAATCCAGTGAGTACTGGAACTTGCTTACTTAAGGTCTAATATGGACACTAATTGTATTCAGATTATAATTTAATAATTAGTACATAATCACAAGGGTAACAATTAAAGCTAAATTAACCCCATGCTTACCCACTAATGATCTGTTATAAACATGACAAGAGTATTATGGCAACTCAAACACAAGTGTTAGCACACAAATGCAGTTTAGCCAAAAGATGCTTATTTAGGTAGTGTTTTAATTAGATCAGACTAATCCAGAAAAAAAAAAAAAAAAAAGAGTTCTAGGAATATTGGTATTCATGTCGTTAAAGACACTTTTTAATTTGAGTTTTGAATAAGAACAAATACAGCAGATGGATAACCAAAATCAAATGGATGGTGATCTATGAATTATGAGCCTCAGTTAGAATAATGTCAGAATTTAGGTGACATGGAGTATCTCATGCTAACAATACCACTGTCTATAGCTTTATGACCAGATGAGATAACTGTTGAACAGCTAAATACTTAAAGAGGAGCTATTAAGAAGTCATTTCTCCAATTAAATAACCCAACTAGTAGGCAGTCAGCACACTAAGCAGTTATGTCACACAAGGAAAAAGCAGAGAATTTTATAGAAAAATAAGTAAACTTGAGCTCTCTTTATTTTTTGTTGCTGAGGTAGTTTATTTCCACAGGCTCCTCAACAGCTCCATGCACTATCTTGAACATCTCTTATTGGGAGCTGATATTCACAACTGCGGGTTAAGAAAATTCTTAATCATTTCTACAGGAGTGAGAATGGTTTAGGAAGGAAGAGATTTGATTATTCAATTGAATAATTACTTGTTGTTTGAATATCACACAAAGTTGTATAATGGGCAGCTCCCAGAGCTACAGGCAAGTAGCTCCCGGGGAAGCAAGCTACATCTTTGCACTGCAGGTGAAGATCTGAATCCCATTTCAAAGTGATGTACTGTGAAGTGTGTGGTAAGTGTGCCACTGAGATTGTATAGCCAGATGACTCGATAACAAGGGACTTACAGGCATGAATAAATACAGGTGAAGAACCAAGTTGCACTGGTAGCACCATCCAAGAGATTAATATTTCCTTTTACTTTTATCTCTCTTGGGATTAAGGAGGTAACAAAGACTAGCATTAGCAATCAGAAGGACAGATATACTCTTCAGAAAGAGTCAAGTGTAGTGAAATGCCCTCAAATATGTAAGAAACCTTGGAAGAAATGGTGTGCCCAAGGTGCTCCCAAGGACTGAATATCCTTAGCTTATCAAAAAGCTCCTAACAGTAACCCTTTTCCCAGGTATGCTAAAATGTCCTGCTATGAGAGGAAAGATCCCTCATAGGTTTGAAATCAGTAAGAAGTTAGGAAGACAAAAGCTGAACTAGAAAGTCAGCTTTCACCACAGAGAAGTTACACCTAGAGGCTTTGAGGATCTGGTCTGGTAACCCTAGTCTTAGGGCTTATAAACACAAAGGATATGAAGAGTGAAAGACTCACATTTCTAAATTTTTAAAAAGGGTGATTTTTAAGGTAGTAAAAAACTTAACACAACATATAGAATGATCTCACAATACTGGGTGACTTGGCATTAAAGTGACAAATTAAAATCAGTGCAAATTCATGCAGAGTACTGTTTATAGGAGAAAAAAATGTGCACTTAAAAGCAGTAAAGGACTCCAGACTAGGTATTACCACTTGGGGAAGGGTGTTGGAGTCTTTGGACAGTTCTTGGAGAACAGCGACTTCATGTTTTTCATACAGGAAAATTGTATGATAGAATTATTAGGAAGGGAGGACAGCAGAGCTAAAAACATCATATTGCTGCTGTGTAAATCCATGACATTTGGACATAAGTGGACATGGCATATAAATGTATCTGTTCCTTATTTAAGAAGATGTAGCCAACCCAGAAAAGACATAAAGGGGACAAAAGAGATAATTATGCTACCATAGAAGGAGAAACTAAATAGACAAAACCTGATCACAGTACAAAAGCTGATGTGTATGTGACAAGTTTGCCATGCACTGGAGGTCAGGGAGCAGCTCCCAGTGGTCCTTCCAGCAAGAGCGCAGAACCCCGGCACCAAAACAAGACAAACAGAGCACGTCTAGGGACAGTCCTTGTTCCAGCCTCCACTCTCCACCAGGCGTGTCCCATCTCACAAGGACATGTCCAAGTGCAAGCAAGAAAGTCAAGTCAAGGCCAAGCACACCTACACACAATGTGGTTCATGCAAGGACTACGCAGCAAGGCTTGGGCTTGAACAGCACTCCTGGACCGGTGGGTGAGGGTGGGACAGTCATTCAGATGGTGACTCTTCATTCTGTCTCTTGCATGGAGAGCAAGGAAGGGTGTCTAACCGTGAAGGACCTTAGCCTGGGCACCTGTGCAGCCTTAGAACTTATTAGGGAATGGACTTGTTTTAATGATCTTTGTAAATGAATCAGCAAAATGGAATGCACAATTTTACATCCTAAGCTTGTGTTAATATAGTCACTAAATGATTTGTGATTCATTCCTGTCCTGTTCTATTTGAGTAAAGGATAAAAATAAGCTGCCACTATTTGGCCTTCTTTGCAAAACTAGAACCAATATTTTTAACTAAGACAAGACTAATGAGGCTAAATGAAAAATAAAAAGACCAAAAGTTAAATAGGATATTCTATTCTAATAGCTCACTTGTTAAAAGAAGACAAGTCATACAAATTTATTTTATAACTGTGAGTTAACCATCAGTCCTATGAATCCACAACAGCTGGAGAATGCATTCCCTTTTCTGTGCATGTTGTTGACCTAATCAGGAGTCTTACTTACAGTGAGTCAAGAAGATGTTACATTTGAGAATAGAGGTGTTCTTGTTTTCAAATTTATAGACATACGTTGAGGTAATTGTAAACCATTTGAGTGACTGCCATAAGCTATCTTTAAATGACTAGCAGCCTTTCACAACAGTTACTCAAAAGGAAGGTCCCAATACGAGCAGATGAACAATTATGGGAATACCAGAAGACATTTGGAACAGATTTTTGTCTGAAATTTGTCTAGCAGATTTCATCTGGAATGTAACATTGGAAGGGACAGCCTGAGTTACAAATCCAATTTCCTATCACCACCACTAACAAAGGCAGAAACCCCATGAATTTGGCAAGAGCTCTGTGATGGTAAACTGCCAGTATCCTTGGCTTGGTTTCCAGAGGGAAAAGCTTAAGCAGGTAGTCAGCCATGGCTGAATTTACTGAAAATTGATACTGAAAGGTAACAGTTTGTCAGGGACTGGCAGGAAGCTACAGCCCAGGGTTGAGCACCAGGACAGGGATTACAGAGGAGAACTGCAGTAGAATGTGCCCAAGTGAGCACTGACAATAGCTGGGTGCCCCAGGGCTTGGGAGCCAGAAGGTAAGAAGAACCTAAAGAACTCCAGGGACAGGGCCTTACGAGGTAAGAAATATTTGGTTGTAAATTAATTATGCTCCTCGTTTATACAAATGAACTGGTGAAGACAGCTCCTGAAGACCCTCACTTGTGTAACTTCCAAATCTTGAGGGCAGTTTCTGTCAACAATCTTTTCTCCTGAGACAGCCTCACAGCCCTTGGAGTTAATTTTTAGTTTCTTTCCTCTCAGAGCTCAGAACAATACTGGATTTAGATGAATCTCAAATGAAGGCTGAGGTAGATTCCTATCTGAAGACCTCTGGGGAAAAATCCAGTAACATAGATTAGAAGATGGTAACCTATCTGTGCAAATGTAAATCAGTAGGTAGAACCTACAGTAAGAAGGCTTTTCCTGTGAAATGCTGGATTGTAAGAACTTGTTTCAGTGTAGTGGGGCAGAGCAATGACTTTCATCCTCAAGTGGGGTTCTCGATGCACAGTAGGGTTGCCCAAGTCTCTTCAGCTGCCAGGCAATGGGAGGGAGGAGAGGAAAGCTTCCCCCATGCAGATCTATCCACCAGTATCTCTTTCAGTGATCCTTGGCAGCTTTTGGCAGGCTTACTAGAATCCGCAAGGCCAAGTACATGCAGGACAAAGGATCAAAATATGTAGTAGTTTGCTGGAGGCTAAAAAGAATTGGATTATTTTCATGCTGCCCACTGTCTTGTGTATCAAATTAATGAGCTTGTCTCAGTAAAGCCTGTGTACATTGCTACATGTGAAAATAACGGTCAGGCATGCCATGGGCTCCTTCTCTTGGGAATCATGATTTGAAATGCCAAGTCCTATGACAAGCAGGGAAATAACTCCAAGCAACAGTCCACACTGGGGAAAAACTGGATGGAAAGTATCTTTGCAAAAAAAACAAAACAAAACAAACAAACAAACAAAAAAGAGAGAAAAAAAAAGGTAATCCTGGTGGACAAAAAGGTAAACATGAGCTAACAATGTGCCTTTCTGCAAAGAAGGTTAATGGTGTCCTCAGCTGGATTAGATAAAATATTGCCCACAGGTTGAGGAAGGTGAGCCTTTCCCTCTACTCAGCACTCGTGAGGCCTGGAGTACTGGGTGCAGCTCTGGGCTCCCCAGAATGAGAACTTGACTCACTGGAGAGAGTCCAGTGAAGGGTGATGTAGGTGATCAAGTGACTGGATATATGAGGAGAGGCTGAGAGAGCTGAGATAGTTCAGCATGGGTAAGAGAAAGCTCGGGGGCTGTGAATCTAATCCATGTGTATGAATACCTGATGGGGAAGTAAAGTTAATGGAGCCAGGGTCCTCTCGGTAGTGTAGGAGCTGTGGGTAGGCACTGGATACAATTTGCAACACAGAAAAATTCCATTTACACACAGAAAAATACTTTTTAGTTGTGAAGGTGATTGAACACTGAAAGAGGTGGCCCAGTGGACTCTCAGAATGGACATGGCCCTGAGCAACCTGATGGCAGTAATCCTGCTTTAAGCAGGGTGGTTGGAGTAGATGATCTCCAGAGGTGCCTTCCAGCCTCCATTATTCTGAAATTCTGTAATTCTATGTTTCTAGGATTTTTAATTTTTTATAGTATCTGTCTCACTACCCAGCGATTCATTGTATAGAATATAGCAGTGAATTGCACAGCACGACTTGGAAAAGAAGAATAACCATGTGCAAGCAACCCTGACCATTTATTAGTATGTTTTAGCACCTCTTAGGGAATGGGATTTTCTTGCTCCACAGTGAGGCAGGAAAGCACTGTTACTCCTACTGTACAGTTGTGATGTGATGAGGATTTATCCACAGCTGGGCTTTACAATTAGAGGCATTTTTTTCAAACATAAAGCAGAACTCTTCTGTTTCTCCCCCTGTGCAGGCTGATGACAGATGCAGACTGCAAAAACAGTCTCGGGGCAGGAACTTGCCCAGTTAACATGACATTTAGGAATACACCAAGTAATTTTATAGTTATTTCATTAATCAAGTCTCAAAAAATGGAAGCTATTAACATAATCTGTGCCTACCTCAGTATCCTCTCACACATCTCATATGTACTTCCCTCCTTTCCTCTAACCCTGTCCACATTGTCAGTGGCCATCCCTAGCTGACTCAATGCTCTCTGTCTCTCCATGAGAGTTAACAATCCTTGCTGGTTCTCCAATGCTCCTCTTGGTCAAGTCCAGGGGGGGAATTAACTGCTTGCATTTCTTCCTGAGCAGTGAAGCATGGTGCAGGGAGCAGCAAATCTGTGAAGACTACCACACCTCTGTCTCTTTTTCTCCTCATCCCCAAAGGGGACAGCAGCATCTGTGAAGGGGAATCTCACAAGAGCATTTTTTCCTCTGACTCTACTGTTCTACTGTCAAGGAGAAATTATATTCTATCCTTTTGATATGTCATCAGGATTCACTTTAGTACACTGCCCCCTTGAGAGCTCCACCTGGTGAGCTCATCTAAATTGAAGAAGCACTGAATAATGCAACATTTGCTGGGCAGTAATATCTTTGAACAACTTCTGAACGTGCTGGTAATGCTTCCTCTGATACCTCTTGGTAGCCAAGTTACCCTCCTGAGGACAGGTCTGGTGATCCTGCAGAGCTGGTGTCCCTCAGGGCATGATGAGACTGTCCTGGAAAAGATGTTCTCTGTCTCCATCCCTCTGTAGAGGCTGGATCCAGAGCAGCCCCTGGGCCTCACTGCTGCAGGAGGTGCCTTAGCACTGCACTGGCACTATGGGGAAGAAGGGAAGTTGTCAAAACCTGATAAATGGCCAACTTGAATTGTTTTCTCCTTTGAGCACAGGGCACCAGGTGTGGAGGTCGTGGTTCACTCTTGCCTCCTCTGTATAATGAAAAGAGGAAAAAATGTTATTACCCTTTATAAAAATCTTCAGAAATTAGAAAAGACATGATCTTATTCTGACATTGTCTGTCACTTTCCCCCTCTGAACCATCAGGAGTCAAAAGCTGATATCCACGGTAAGTCAAAAAGGCACCCCAGGGTATCTGGCAGATTTGACTTGTTTGAGGGTAGAGTCTTCTCAGCTGGATTTTCATTAGCAGTTTATTTTTTTCTAATGCAAAAAACAAAGGGTGTGTGTCCTGCAACACTAAAAGGAGATTTGCAGTACATCTTGAAAGCTTCATGATTTGTTTGTTTTTCTCAAACGTTGCCATATTCTTCTATTTTCATATGGAAATACACAGAAGAGTAAACATAAATGCAAGTGTTTTATGAACTGAGGAGGAAAAGGATAACAAAAAAAAAAAAAAATGCAGACCAAGCATTTAAGAACATTATTTTTTATCCAGTATCTTGACATCACAACCAAATCAGTCAAATATAATTTGGTGCAAACTGTCCTGGGACTTCACTAAACAACATATTTGCTAATAGTTATAGATAAATAATGCAAGAAAAAGAACCTCATATTGTAAATAATGTAATGATGCATTGATGGACAACAATTGTCTAATACATTGTTAGATAATGTGTCAACCAGCCACATAATTGTTAGACTAATGAATACGATAGTTCATATATAATTTACTCAAAAAAATATGCCTAATTTCCCAGATTTAAATAAATAATTCAGCTGGATGTGTTTGTCAGCAGACAACCATTTATCAGCTATTACAACTATGTTCTTAAGGTCCAACTGAACAAGATCTTTTTACTGCTAGAGAGTCTATAGCATATCTGCCAACTCCTTTTTTTACGGGAAAAAATGACCACAGATTACAAATGCACCCACATGCTTATGTATTGCCATAAATTCAAGCATGAACAATCAGCTTGGTATTTTTCCCATCAAAAGCCTCTAAAGAGTCAGTTCCATAGCAAATTCCAATGACTGTGGGTAAGTGCCTGAATTCAAAAGAGCCACTGCAAATCTTTATTTGAGCTCATTTGTACATTTGCAAATAATTTTTCTATAACTGCAGACTTCAGTTTTTGACAGATGTATCTAATCCAAGCAGAGACCAGAAAAGAATATAGAATTGTATAAAACCAAACAGCTCATCTGAACAAGGTGGACAGTGCTGTTGCAGCTGGAAGACATGGTGGAACTTTGGGAGGTGCAAGGTCTTCTGGAGCCTACATGGGCTGGAAGGAGCATCTGATTTAGTTAGCTACAGGTTTGTGGGTACAAGTGTGTGGTGAGTTGACCCTGGCTGGACACCAGATGACCACCAAAGTTGCTCTGTCACTGCCCTCCTCCACTGGGCTGGGGAGGGAAAATATAACAAAAGGCTCATGGATCAAAATAAGGGCAGGGAGGGATGACCCACCAATTACTGTCACAGGCAAATTTTCATTTACTAACAATTAAATCAGAGCAGGGTAATAAGAAAAAAATCCAAAGCTTTAAACACCTTCCCCCCATCCCTTCCTTCTTCCCAGGCTTAACTTCACTCCCAGTTTTTTCTTCCTCCCTCCCCCAGTTGCCCAGGGGATGGGGAATTGGGGTTGTGGTCGGTTAGTCACATGTTGTCTCTGCTGCTCCTTCAGGCTCAGGGGGAGGACTCCCCACATTCTTCCCCTGCTCTAGTGTGGGGTGCCTCCCATGGAAGACAGTCCTCCATGACCTTTTCCAATATGAGTCCCTCCCATGGGGTGCCATTCTTCATTAACCACTCCAGAGTGGGTTCCTCACATAGGGTTGCAGTCCTTCAGGAACAGACCACTCCTATGTGAATCCCCCAAGGGGTTACAAGTTCTGCCAGCAAACATGCTCCAGCAGGAGTTTCTCTCTCCATGAGTTCACAAGTCCTGTTAGGACCTTGATCCAGCATGTGCTTCCCATAGGGTCACAGCCTCCTTCAGACATTCACCTACTCTGGCATGGGGTCATCCATGGACTGTTGGTGCATATTTACCCCACCATTAACCTCCATGGGCTGCAGGGGGACATCCTGCCTCACCATGAACTGCATGGGAATCTCTACTCCAGCTCCTGGAGCACCTCCTCCCCCTCCTTCTTCACTGTCCTTGGTGTCTGTAGACCTGTTCCTCTCACATATTCTCACTCCTCCCTCTGACTGTAATTGCTGTTGTGCAGCAGCTTTTCCCCCTTCTTAAATATGTTATGGAAGAGGTGCTGCCACCATCACTAATGGGCTCAGCCTTGGCCAGTGGCCAATCTATCCTGGAGCCAGCTGGCATTGGCTCTGTTGGACTTCAGGGAAGCTTCTGGCAGCTTCTCACAGAAGCCACCCCTCTAGCCTCCCCACTACCAAAACCTTGCCACACCAACCCAATATAAAATCATAAGACCAGCTCCAGAACCTTTGCACTTTTATTGCTTTCTTCTGCAGCTGCTCTTCTGCTTCTCAAGTGCTTACTCAGGAGACCCCAGACACCAAACACAGGGGACTCACACTCTAGTGTGGGTTCATAGGGTTGCACCAGGGACCATCCTGAGCTTAGTGCAGAGGTACACGGTGCCTTCTGCCTCCTTTGCCTACAGATGAGGTTACTGTGAAGAACCCATCAACCTTTCTTCACCAAACCTAGAAATGTTGAAAAGAGCAAGAGTCATTTGTGGATAGTTATCTTACATGCTAAGAGGCGTCAGCACGTAACAAAGAAGCTACCCATACATAATTCATACAATAAAAATAATTCCTGAGTGTGCAATATTTTACTTGCAAATAGTGCTGGAGGAGTATTAGTGCCAATATATTGCACTGTCCTTTTAAAATTGGTTGAGAATTAATGGTCTCAAACCTGTTTCTGCTGAAAGTGATGCCAATTTAGAAAGGTGAATTCATACCTGTGATTGTTTATGTGTATCATCTGCAACCCCCTCCACACTTCAGTTTCACAGAAAATGTAACAATAGGAAGAATGAGGAATTGAGAAACAGTCAAATATCTGGAAATCAGCATTATCTTTAATTTTTAAATAACACATTTAAAATTACATCTGCCCTCTTTTATCCAAGAATTTTATTTTCTTCATACCTGAGTGGATATCCATGGGAGTACTAAAAATCACATGAGCACAGGCGTATTCCTTTGGAAAAATGTACTGCTGTTTCACTTCACAAAAGAGCAATTTTTTAAAAATTTAAAATACACAATTTTCAGTTAATGTCATTCTCTGAGAGTTTAACCATTTTCAATAACATTGTAAAAAGCAATCTAAAGCGATCATCTACAATGGAAAATTTCAATGTGACTTGTTAAAGTGTGGTGATGTTATTAGCAAGTGAAATAAACTATAAATAGATTTACAGAGGAGCAGATTAGGCACTTTTAAAGCTAAATTTCACACAGCTCACTACACTTCGTCTTAAATAAAGCACATGCTACAGTCCCAAAGCAGTGGTCATTGCAAATTGATGCAGATTTTAACTAGAACAAGGCACTGGGTACCCATTAACTCATTTTATTTTAATTTAGCAGTAAAAGCTTTCATTATAGCCATTAAACAAGATAGAAACCTTTGGCATTAAAGAGAAAAAGCATATATAGAAATAAAATAAAAATTTAATTTACAGCATGGGGACTGGTAAGTCTATATTAAAAGAGCTTAAAGACTTAGTTCTAAATAATAGTATCTGATTAATACAAATGGGAAGTATATCACAAACATACAAAAATCTGGAAAGACTTAATATTGGAGCACCGTAAATGGAGACTAAACCATGCTTTAATACATATTTTTCCAATTATGGCTAGAGGAAATAAAACCAAGTTGTTTTCACAGTTATTTGGAATATATTTGTTGCAATTCTTATTTTTCCACATTTTCACTTTTAACACTTTGTTGGCAAATAGGGTAGAAAATGTACATGTTTGCAGGCATCATATCCCCCCTATTCTTTTCCTCAGTTCTGGGAATGCCTCTTTTCTTGTATTTTGTCAAGTTTTAGCTTTAAAAAAAAAAAAAAAATGTAATTCTGGAGCAAAGCTGGCCATCACCTTCCATTCACTATTTACAGTGTCTATTTAGAAGTATCATGAAATTGTTACATTAGGTAGTATCAATTAAAAAAAAAAATATTAGCATCCACTCCATATTAGAATGAAAGGCAGCCTGGGATAGGGCAGGCTGGGAGTTGCTTTCTGTGGGTTTTTTTTAAATGTGATTCTTCTCCTGGATGCTCTATACAGCCTTAACACAAAGAGACTTTGGATAACAGGGTTTGATAATCTTCTTGGGTGCTACATCTGATTTGCTGTCCACATGCTTTCTGCCTGACTCTGGAGGTGTGTTCAGGTTAGAGAGCTCATCATGGCAGACTCCTGCATGGAACCATGTCTTGTCTTGGCATGGGCAGCTAGTCTCAGGAAGCAGCAACCCTCCAGCCTTGAGCTAAGAGGTTCTCCATTGTGTCCCTCAGAAGGAGGGTTTCCATCACTTCTCCTGCATCCTGACCAATCTGGGTCCCCATTTTCCACAGCAGAGATGTAAAGAGACAGAAGTGGCTGTGCCTCTAACCTACTGTTTCTTGTCCAAGCCAAACAACATCACATGAGGAAGAGGTTACCCAAGCTCAGCAACCTCAACAGTTTCACATCACTCCTGAGCCTGCCAAGCTGTCCAAAGCCTGGGGCTGCCAGGGCTTACCTAGACAATAGCACACATCCAAATACCAGCATATACCCAAACAGATGACAGAGTCAAACTCTGTTTCCATCTTTCTTGAACAGGTTAGTTTTAACAAAACAAAATCCAGCCTCAGTACAGCTCTTAATTCTCCTTTCTGTGTCCACAAGGTGCTAAGTAGCATACAGGGTTCCTGAATCATGGCACAGGCTCCTCAAAGACACAGACAATTTATTGTGTTCCTAGGAATAGCAACTGTGTAGAAGACATACTGAGCTCTATTCATCTTGCCAATTTAAGCTTTGCCTATCAAGCAGGACACACATATTATGTGATTCTGACATGGCAGATTCTGCTAAGGAATTTATCCTTCCATCACATCCCTCCTTGAATTTCATTTTACACTGTAAATATGTATAAAAGGCATACTCTAGATGTGCAGAGATGCCTTTTTTAGAGGAGCATCAAATTCAGTCCCTGTAGCAATAACTCTATTTGCATACAAGCGGGCTGAGCTGTTCTTCAGCAGGATGTGAAACTAATTTTCCAAGCAATCAGGGATTTATTGTGTTCCGGCTGTGGAATTCTCCATTTAGCTGTAGTCAACAAAGTCACTGGAACTCTGCAAAGAGCTGGGGCCCGCCCGCACAGAACAGCTTGTGAGACTGGGGCCTGGGCACAAACAATAGCAGTTTTCTTGGCAAGCTTGAAAGACCTTCTTGTTGGCAGATTGAGGAAGCCCACGCTTCTCCTACTGCATTGCCATTGATCGGTATCAGAGAAGAGCAATAATCAAACATTCAATACCATTATTTTTCCAAATTGAGGTCTCAGGTCTGTGTTAAGCACTTCTCTTAACACAACATTGCACAAATATTATGCAACCAGACTTCAAAACTTCTGTGTTGAGAAATGGGAATAATAATGAGTACTTTTTGGAAGCATTGCTCCAGTCTTGCCTCTGTCTAGGTAGGGAAGGCTGATCATGGCCACAGTGCTACATGCTACATGAGTTAATTTGTCTTTTTATCTGCTTTTGGCTCATAGCTCACTTACAACTTTGTGAAAAATGACAGTGTCAACATCTTGCCATTAATGGGCCATGTGACAGGCGTCTAACACAGCAGGCTGAAGAGAAGCATCTGAGTCCTGCAAACTCTCCATACTGCTAGATTTTGTGATGGATGACAGAGATCTATGATACTGACAAAGATGCTGCTGACCTTACTTCCAAAAATGCTAGATGGCTTGCAGAATACAACAGTATGCCCAGGACACATGATACAAAAACCAAGCACATTTTTTGAGGGGGAAAGATTGACTTTTAAATCTGGAAAATGGTTCAGAAGCAGTAAGTTCTCTTAAGAGGAATGTTGTTTTGGAAATGCTTCTCTTATCTACAGAAACAGCAGATTTATTTTTTAAAAGTGAATCCATAAAATGGTAGACAATGTCCATTTTTTTCCCCACATACCACCTGTCGTCTACCAGAAACTTTTCTATTAACCTGTGACAATACTTAAACTGGCCAGATTATGTAAAGTATTTTAAAAGAGGATGCTTTTATAAAGGTAATTTTGTCAATGCAACAAAGCACTTCTTACATTTCTTGCTAACCCTGTTTGGTTGTTAGCAATTTTTTGTTTTCCTCCACAGAGAACAAGCACTCAACTATTTTCAGGCTTTAAAATGGGAACAAAAATCAAGATAGCATGTGCTTTCCTCTTCAGCCTGCATTGTCTCTGAGAAGAAAATAAATAGAACGTTCTTGTCTATGACGATGATATCAGAAAAATAAAAGTAGGACACACAAAAGAAAAGCATTACTGAGTCATAGCTACATACACAGCAGAACCAAGAGCTCATTACAACAACTTAGAGGAGCTGTTCGTGTACATGAACATGGTATATTTGCATCAGCATTTTAGCTCAAGCCAGGAATTGCTCAAAGATCACTACTCTCCCCAGAGTGATGCAGCAGCAGAGCACACGAACTAGGTTCCTTTGAGATGAGGTACCCCCAGAGACACCCTCCAGCAGGATATCTAATGTACCCCAGCCACAAATGGACTTCCAAACCACAAGACCAGACTAGAGCCATCCAAAACAAAAATCCTCGAAAAGTACATCATGTGGACATGTGGTCATTGGCACCATTTCTCACCACAGATCCTCTTCCTTTGTTCCTTGCTGAATTCAACGCTACCAATAAGAGCTGAGGAGGTCTGGAAAAACTTTGGAGTGTGTGAAGCTGTGGTCAGTTCAGGCACAACTTGTCCCTGTTCTACCCATCAGTGGCATGCAGTGATGGCCCATCAGGGTTTATGGTTGTTTCAGCCAAGGGACTCAGGTAACATCAAATCGCAGATCGCAAGGTTAAGCAGTAAAGTTTGGAAACAGTAAATAAGCTTAATATTAGCTCATCCAACCATAATGTCCAAGGGGAGACAATAAGAATTCAAAAGCTATATGGACAAATTGAGTATTTTTGTACCAAGAGTGATCCTGTGTGAGTATTGCATCTGGCTCTCTGACCTGAAAAGCAGACAGAGAGAGGAGCTCTTCAGTTTGGGAAGAAACCATGAACTGCAGGAGAGACAGCAGTAAAATACGCGTCAAGACACAGAGAACACAGAAATGTGGAGTTACTGCCTCACACAGAAAGTGATGCAATACTAAGGAGAGGATGACTTTCTGTTCCCACAAACATGATCTACAGTAAGGGAAGTATCTCACCTCTGTTCAAGCCCGGAGAAGACAAATTCCCACAGATGCATTGGGTGCCCCGTGGTGCTCACATGATGAGTGTCCAAGCAGGAACTGACTGCAAGGCTTCACCAACCAGCAACAGAACCCAACTCTGACACTGGGGAGCTGGTGCAGGGTCCTTAGGGAGCAAAGTGCTGAAAAAAGCAGGCTTCACTCATTAAAACTCATACCTAGGAGATACATTTGATGACCTATGTATCATTAATGATTGCGTCTACAGCTACATCATTATTGCAGTAAATAATGGGTGGATTTCCATCTCACATTGGAGAGTTTTGATCCTAGACAAGCTTGGAAATATGCCTCTTCCAATTTGGAGGCAAGGCTTTTCCTTTTTAGTGTTCCTTCTGTTTTCTGTTCCTGCATGTATTTAAATGCTAAGTACTCCTCGGAATGATGGCTGGACACAGAAGAGGCAACAGCCATGGATATAGCTTTGCCAGAAAAGAATGATTCGAGCTTTAAAACAAAAGGAGGGGGAACTAAAATAAATAAAATCCAGTTCAAATAAATTCTGGATCCTACATGTCCAGATGTGGCAGGGTAGGTACAAACAATGAGATAATTTACCTTTTACCATAATGGGCAAAACAGACCCATCCCTGGAAAAATTAATTTAATTTATTGCCAATTAAAACAGATTCTGGGGAAAAAAAGAAAAAAAAAAAAGTGATAAAAAATGGCCCTGAGGAGCCACTATTTTGGCTGAGGAGCTCAGCTGTGCCCTGAGATGGGTCAGCTGGAACCAGCTGGAACTGGCCATGTCGGGCACAGGGCAGTCCCTGCCACTCCTGACAGAGGTCACACCTGCAGATCCCCACTGCCAGCACCTGTACCCAATGTAAAATAGAAACAGTGCAGAGCATGAAGACCCCCTTCCAACGGGTTGTAAACAGCACAGGAATAACCAGGAAGCAGCTACAAACAGACAAAAAAGTTAGTGCCATGGCTCTTATTCCAGAACATGCAATTACATACATCATTTCTTAACAACTGAGAGATCAATACTAATTATCATAGGCATCTCTTTTATCCATATTCAGGACTAGATCCTTTGAATACAAAGTTTCCAGATAAAGCTCTATTTTCTGCAAGGATATAATGTTGTTTAGCAGATATCATTCTTGTGTATTAAATCTAAGTATCTTTTCCACCTGGATGGTAGAGCATTTCCATATTTCATAATACAATATTTAGAAGTTTTGGCGAAGCAAATGCACCTGCTCGTTGGTTGTGAGACCTTTGTTGTACATAAAATCTTAGGATCAAAATACTTCTGAAAAAGTCAGGAGAATCCACAAGATATTTCCATTCAGTTCAGGCAGGAAAGAACCTGCTTTATGAATAAATATCCTTCAAATAACTCACTCACAGCAGGAGAAGCAAGTCTAAGACAAAAATAAAGGAAACTAGAAACTTAAAAAGAAACTTATTAGCATGTCTTAGAGAAAGAAAACACCAGTGAGGTCTGACTCAAGTAAAATCAAACTTCACATTAAACAAATTGCACCATTGATTTAGCCCAAAGTCTTGACTTTTCCTGGTAAAAGAACATGACGATAAACTGATCTTGTATATCTGTTAGATTGAGCCTTTCATGTAATGCATTAGAAGGTGTTTTTCAGCACATCCTATTCTGACATTAATCAGCAAAGCCCCTATCAAGCCAGAAAATTTATAAAGTAGAATTGCAGGATTATTATTAAACCAGAGGCCCTGACACAGTGAGAACCTACCTACAGGTACTAAGTGCATGACAAGCTATGTAAGGTGCTTTTCTGGGAGGCTGTGATTTTTTCTAGTACAAATGAAACAAAGAAAAAATCTCTGTAACCATGGAGGACAGAACCTCAGCTAAAATTAGGGGACTTCAAGCCAGAATCAGAAGCCTTCAAAATGCTCTTTCACTTACATGGATTGTCAAGAAATCACTCTTTCAGTTTAAGATATATTTGCTATATTAAAATCAAATACCATTACAAATTATGTGCCAAGCAAGTTTTTTCAGAGCTGATGGTTGGACTCGGTGATCTTAGAGGTCTTTTCCAACCATAGCTGCTCTGTGATTCTGCAATTCTGTGACAGTTTCACCCCGGTTCACCATTGAGGGGTGAGGCTACCACTACATGTTTTGGGATGCCTCATGCTGCCCACTCCTAGCTACAGCTGGTGGGCTGGAAACCAAAGGGACAATTATTTATTTTGTTCAACACTATGATCTTTGGGAGAGCAAGAAGTGCTGTTCAAAATCTTGAAATGCCTCCTCGTAATATTCCCAGTGAGGATTATGGCATATATGTCAATAGACACATCTGAAAGCTTACATATTCCCATGTTTTTCTAATGACCACCTACACTTTGAAGTCCACTGTCCCTTCAATTTTCCTTAAACTTTCAGCCAGAGATAGATGTCCAGAATAAAAAAGTACAAGCCCGTCTTACCAAAAATTGGAAAAGTTGTAGGTGATTTGACACCAGGAGCTTTCAGGGAAGGTTTTCAATTTGATGGTCTTTCTATCACCTGGTGTTTATGTGATGCAAGATAGCCAAAACACTGTTATCTTGTGTGGGGAAATATCTGTAGCATACAAATATTGCACAGGTAAGTTGCTCAGGCAGGTCGCTTGTTAATTGGTAGAGTAAAAAATTAAGACTTTCTCAGTGAACTGACATGTCCCTATACCTACCAATTTTAGGTGAATTAATGCAATAATTTGGACTAGCCTTTACTACCATTGGAAATTCTAGTCTAGTTTAGAGCAAGGCTTTAGTCTTTGCCAGGTCAAAGATTTCAATTTACCCAGAATGAAGCCAGTTCCTGCATATTGATTGCTCTCCCTAGCTGTAAATTATCACTGATTACTTTGAGAGCAGATGTGTTGATAGTTTCCTGCCATCACTGACCTAACTGAAATTAAGTCTATAGCATAATTTTGTATTTATAGCAACTGAAATATGGCTGGAGTGCTTGAGTGTTTCAAAGTTGTTTTATTTTCCTTTAAAAAAAAACTACAAAATTAAAAATAGCCATGTCAAATTCTTTTTTGGTCAAATGTAAGGTCTGAAGGACTAATAAGCCCTTAAAATCCCTTAAAATATAGAATTAATGTTTGTAATCTGCATTTGCAAGGCTGAAGAATTCAGTATTCCTTCCTCCTCATATATGTGAGGCTTAAACACCTTCATGTGGTATGGTGTGGTGAGCAGGAAGAGGTTTTTTGAAAGATTCAGCACTGGTAGCTTGGGATCCACATTGAAGTACAAGCCCCCAAGCCCCTGCTTGCCCAGAGAAGCTCAGAACATGCAGTAACACCAAGTCAGTATTCTTCTGCCCGGTCAAGATACCAGTCCCCTGGTGGACTCCTTCTCAGAGAAGCCAAGCACAAACCCAGCACAAATCCTGACCTGCAGGGATTTCTCTAATAATGAACTGCAGCATCTCAATGCAATAAAGAAAGGGAGGACTGCACAGTTATATCTCATGTTCAGTTGACTGAATGAGTACAAGTCTTCATTTCCCAGAGCTGTCAATCTGATCTTTTCCACAGATCATTTTATTCTATCTTAAAAATACTCGTATCCATGCCATACCAAATTGTAGTGTCTCTTCTTGAGTAAAATGGGATCAAATGCACCAATAGTCAACCAGAAATCCTTTTCATTTGCTCTCAAATTGTGTGTGGGAAAACTATTGTGTCCAGAAAACCAGAAACAGAGGCAAGAACAAAGAGCTGAAAACTCAGATACCCTCTTCTGGGATCTTCTGTCAGCAACACCAGTGTTCCTGAAGTAGCCAGCTCCCTCTGAGATGTAGAGAACAAATAGCCCAGTCAAAAAAAGTATTTTACCAACGGATCTTTTGCAGGGTTGGAGATATTAAGTAATGAAACACTTAAATTATTCATTCATATTTTCATAATTCTTTCTTCATTCTATAGGAAGAATACTATGTGGAGACAGAATCAATCATCATAGGGAGACTTATATCTCTACATACAAACGAATAACCATTGCTGTTAAATATTGAAAAATGAACTAACATCTCAGAAGAGGCCCTTTGCAGCACAATCACATAGAGAAGTCTATGCGTAAGAAAGGGCGAGACAAAAACCACTTCGTTGTCACTTCTAGGGAAAATATTTTTTTATATCTTAAAATCTGCTGTCTTAATTCTATAAACTAATAAGTGGTGCAAACATGCAAATCCGCAGTGTACCATCTGCTGTTTGCTTTCTTGAGCTAGATGATGATACCATCCTCCTGAGACATAGTGAATAATGAAGTTGCACAGTGTTGTTTTATATTGTTTGTGAGGTCATATCTGAGGCCCACTTTTCTATGTAAGAAGCAAAACTGTAGTAACAGCAGCAAATTTCTGGATTAGGTTTAGATTCAACAATACTAACTCATTTGGGGCTCTCTATATCCCTTTGTTTCTTTTACATTCTTCTAGTTGTAAAAAGAGCAAAACATGTAACCAGAGTTGAGAAACACCCACTTGCACCCTTTGAAGTAAATTGAAGAAAGAGGTTCTTTTTCATTTGACTGCTTATTTACAGTGTGCTTTTTTAAAAGAATTTAACTTCATAGAAATCTATCCTGAAGAAGGAAGGTGCTGGGTAAAATGTGAGAAGGGGGAGCTTCATCAGGAGTACCAGAGTTCAATCTCAGAGCTGCTGACCATAATGGAAGTCTTTCTCTGGCCTCCCATGAGCTGAAAACGGAGTACAAGGAGGGGAAAGGAGGTTTTGACAGACAGCTTAAATAGTATTGGATTTTCTGCCATCAGAAGATTAACTCTGCAAATGAATGTGCAGTGTTGAGAACCACAGAGTAAAGTGAATGGTGAAAACAGGGAATGTGGGTTTTTTCTCTCCAATAAAAGTATTAGTAGCTTGAGGGCTTTCATTATATCACATCTACAGCCTTTTTAAGTGTGCTGTAATCATAAACAGGGTCAGCTGATTTAGATGAGTAGTCCTCAGAACAGTCAATACAGCCATGTTGGTTCATAACTCCTGGAGGTCTGAACCATTACCTGCCTATCATTGAAAGAAGTTTGGGTTAGCAGATAGCAACTGCTGACTAGAAAAGATTATTGGTAATAACTATTCAGAGCAATACTCATGGCCTAAAGCAGGAAGAACAGCGAGCTGCAGCAGAAAATGTTCATCTGACCAGAATAAGCATTCAGCAAGCCACTCTACATCCATATCCGTTTATTCTGAATACTGTTTTAAGCTAAAATAAATCCTCAAAGTATAAAGACTGGAAATATACAGTAGAAATTTCTTTATTAAGGAACAATGCTTTCCTCTTTTAAGTTACCTTCAAGTGGATAAAAAACTTCTCCCTGAGCTTGTTCCCCAGCCCTTAAAAGTCTAGCTAACACTTTTTTACCCAAGGGAAAAAGAAAAAAAAAAAAAAAAAAAAAAAGCAAAGCATGAACAATTCAGCCCAAAACTGTAAAAATGTTAATCATAACACACTGCTGAGGAAGAGCAACTAAAAATGTCCAATATTGCCATTCAATTTGGAGTCAATATTGTTGTGCTCCCTCCCAGAACACTCACCTCCAGTGGGACAGTTAGGAGAAAACAACATGCAGGGAAAATGTCTTTATCAGTGCAAATTTAATTTTAATTAATGGAAAGATACTTTTTTCTCCAGACTACCTTGCCAGTCAGAATATACATATGACACCACACCACCAGTGACTTTCATTTATACTCTGGGGCTGAGTTTCAGCATTTTTACCTTCTCTCTCAAGTAAGAATTATAGCTGAGATTTTACCCAGGGCATTTAAAGAAATTAGGCTCCTCATTCCTGTTAGCAGCAGGATGTGAACATCTGCATTCTCCAGGTAACTCTGAAAGTCCCATGACTTGCTGTTGATTGTATCATAGTACTGCTGGAGCCTCAGAAGAGGGCACTTCTCGATAGTCACCCATTATTTCAGCTACACCTCTGTGCCTGTGCTTGGCCCAGATGTTTTTTTTATATTCTTTTATAGGGCTGATCTTCTGCAGCACAAAGGAAAAATGCCTGTATCAAGACAAAACTTTGTGAAGAACACGCAGACAGGAGCTTCCCTTGGAGACCTTCACGTGAATTCTTGCCAGAGACAAAGACAGGAAACGTCACTTGCTCCAGGACTGCATCACTATGCACCTGGCATTTCAAAACATGTTCAGTGCACAGGTTCAGCCGACTGGATTCCACATGATATTGCTTTGGTTCAGTTGTTTTCTTTTCCTCCTATTCCACGCAGTGTTGCAGAGAACCCTCTTTGGGGATCAGCTTTCCTAAGTTAGGCATGATTTTAGTCATGGGACTTCCTAGGCTCAATGAAATAAAACAAACAGATGCTTCAAGTTCTGAAAGAAGTGTAATGGTGGAAATAGAGAATGATAATGCTGACAAGGTCCTGCTTAACCTAAAAATTACTAGCCAACTTTTTCTACTACACAGTACCAGATTCATTTCTCTCGAAGTCTAGTAGAAAAATCTAATTCTTAAATTTACCTCTTTTGTTAGATCCCAAAGTGATGCAGGTGAGGAGGGGAAAAATATTATCTTGAGGGCATGTCTGTCTTTATTCTTTTGCTCAAAATCTTCACGTTGCATAGCACAGTGTACATGCCAGTTTAGATAGAATCATAGAATCATAGGAGCATCCTGGTTGGAAGGGACCTTGAAGATCCTCAAGTCCGACCATAACCTAAAACCCCCTACCATAACCTAATTTACCTGTTCAGTGCTTAAGCACTATATCTATATTTCTTTTAATATTTCCAGGGATGGTGATGCCACCACCTCCCTGGTCAGCCTGTTCCACTGTCCAACCACTCTTTCGGTAAAGAAATTCTTTCTAATATCCAGTCTAAACCTCCCCTGGTGCAGCTTCAGGCCATTTCCTCTTGTCCTGTCATTATTCACTTGGGAGAAGAGGCCAACTCCCACCTCCTTACAATCTCCCTTTTTTTGCTTTTGCTCTGTTCAATGCCCAACCAAATTAACTCAATGATTTTTAGATGTTTCATAAGTGCAAATAATTCGGTAAAGAAAACATGGGGCTTGAAGAAAACAGCTAACCCAAACTTCGTTTTGGCATTCATTCTGATTATATTGTTGACTTTGGAGGCCACCCATTTTGGTGTTTAAATATGTATAACATAGACACACCTCCAAGGAGGCTTTTGTGAAGGAAGCCCTTGAAGCACACCAGCAGCTAGTGGTAGGGCTCTTTCCTTGTCAATCCACATAATTTTGCAATAATTTTGCAATAATTTTGCACAGGTTTATTATTACAAAAAGACCACCAAAAAGAAAATATTATACACTGGGGAAACCCACTCATTTGCATATGTAATCAAGTGTTCAGTGATGCTTGCAGAAGTCTTCATTTTGAGTGATGGACCCTTGAAATAGCACTAATGAAAACACTTCTGTTCTGTATTTTCTGTGTATAGTTTAATTTCATTTATGAAAATGAAGGTTTGATTGTGTATTTTCCTATGCCATTTGGTAGCCTGCCATCAAAACTCTAAGTGGCATGACACACAATAGATTTGTGCACCATGAAGCAGGCACAGTTGGGATTTGGGGTATTTGTGTTTTATTTCCAGTCAAACAATACACAAGGGGCTGTCACACTAACAAGGTATATAATGATTGACTTGCTCAGCCACTCTGAGACCTTTACTATGATACAACTGAAATCTCAATAAACAGGAAATTTATATTTGAACAGCTGCTTGTTTTGAAATGCTGTGCTTTATCTGCTTCCTCCTCTGAACAGTACATATGGTTCATTTCTATTTAATTGAAAAAAATATTTCATTTGTTGAAGTTGAGCAATACTTGTACATTTTAAAGCTCTTAAAGTAAGCATTTCCTTTCTTCTTTTCACACTTCTCTTTATTTAACATGTTGTTTGGCCTTTGATACACGGTTTGCAGACTATCCTTAGCACTATAACTCCGAACTTTCCAATGCTGCACCACAATACAAAAACATCAATACAGCCATCCTGTTGTGTAAAATCCACAGAATAATTTAACCAGCATGTCGCTTATGGGCTCATTAAACATGAGATTCACAGTCTTGTAATGCTGTCTATGGTCCTTTATCTCATACAATTGTAAAAAGACAAAGTCTCTGGAAAAAAATGTCCTCCCTAGGCCTAGTTGTGTGAGTTTCAGCTGCAGAGATGTTGTCTGGAGCCCTCTCCAAACCACTCTAGACCAGATTCAGGGTCGTGTAAGCTCGGGCTCTCGCACTCTTACTAGCTGAATAAACAATCATCAGTAAAAATTAAGCAATTATACATCCAAAGTAAGGCAACCATTCGTCTTTTAGCTGTGAGGACAGATTAACTCAGCTAATTTATTTTTATCCTCAAATTCTGAGGCATAAAGTCCTACTTTGTACGTATTAGATTTTGCATAGTATAATTTTAATTCCTTAGGCAGTAGGGATTGGTTTCCTGCTACTGGATCACACAACAGTCCGAGTGAGTTTAGAAGGCAAAAAAGGTGCCATTTATTCTTTATTGAGTACTTCATTACACTTTACAGTTGATTTCCTGGTGTAGAAATTATGAAGGACATCAGCCGTGACAGCTACTATAACCTTTGCAACAGGTGGGTTATACGGCTTCAGCACATGGAGCAAGAACTAGTGCCTCAGCCAGGAAAGAGTTAGCTCAGTCTGTAAGTGCACTCTTGGAGATTGCATTATATATAAAGAATGGGGTTTAAAACTTGAAAATTCTCCTGTCATTTTTCTGTACCCATACACTTGAGCCAAATAACGGGGCCTTGTGAAAAGTGATCATTCAACTACTGAGCATACGGCAAGGGAGGTGGCACAGGGCAAAATCCTCAGCTGTGATAAATCAGTAATCCCTGATCTATATTCACTGAAGTTCTGGCAGTGCAAGTTTCTGAGTAAAGTGCCCATGCTAAACAAACTGAAGAGGCATATGCCACTCCTTCACCATAAAATGAGGCCCAGCAGTCTGCTTCTCATCTCCTAAAAACCCTCTATATCAATCAAAACAGGTTCCTGCACGAAGAGTTCATGTTAGTCTGTCCCTGAGCAGAGATCTATCTCTAGTTTCTTCTAATTTACATAAGAATATGTGGGTAATAAATCATTTCTGTCACGTGAGATGTGCAACACTCATTGAAATTCACTGGCAGCAACTGAAGAAAACATACCTGCAACAGGCAACTAGACTAAGCCTTGTAGGTTAGGTTTTCTGGGTGTAGATGTGTAGATCTGTATCATTCAACATTCAACTCAAAAAGCTTGGCCACTGACTGGTTTTATACCAACAAAGACTGGAAAGAGGGACTCAAGGAAAAAATTTAAAAGGTAGAGTTAAGCACACATCATTCCCCCTTCTGAATTTGTGGAGTTTCAGCCCAATGATGTTTTTTCCTAGAACTGGATATTCCTCTTAAAGGAGGGACACTCAGCACAGGTAAAATTCCACTAACAGCAGGAACATTTTGCATTGGACAGCACTGTGGCTTGTTGTTTTTATTTCCTTCCTTAATTATTTATCTCACTATAATGCTGCTTATATTTTACTTTTATGTAAGTGGGTAGTTTAAAGGCAGGGCTTAGTATCTCGTTGTCTGTGTTAGCCAGATGACACATCCTGAGCTTCTTCAGACAGACTGCAGACAAACTAAGTGCTTTTCCTTGAATACAATTTACCTCACTTGGGCATTTTATAAGCAACCTACAACTGTTGCCAAACTAGCAGCAGAAGTCCCCTCAAGGTTTGCCAGGAGGGCAGCCTTCTCATCTTTAACCTTTTTTGCAGTTGTTCTGTTTTAATGTTTCATGGTCTCCCAAGGTGGCCAGTGGAGGGAGTTGCCACCACATTCCCCCTTTCCATGCTCCAGCTGCCCTTTCGATGTCCTCAGCCCATAACACAAGTTGTAATATTCAGCAACGTTCTGCACTGCCAGCTTTGCTGCCTGAGGCACAAAATTAGGTTTGTTTTGGCTCACAGTGGAGCATATATGTGTGATCCACAATTCACCTCAAAGACCATAGCCAAGCTAGCAACAGTAGATGTAGGAGCTGCTGTGATTAAGTCAGCTGCAAAGACAAAAGAAACCAGAAATGAGCTTGCTGCTTGCCAGAGGAGCAACAAGAAGTAATTAGCAGTAGATTGGGATGTTCCAGGGTCTTTGTGTCTCTGCCAATACTGGTAAATAAAACTGTGACCAAGTGCTTCCTCCTTTTGCCTACACTTCTCTTCCCTCAAGCAAGGCAGCCTCAGACAGGTGCATCCCCCAGCTTGTGCTCCTGCCCATCGCTCCATCAGCACCTGCCACTGCCCTGTTCCCATCTCCGCAGCCCTCCTGGGGTGTGCAGACCAGCAGGTCATGGGGAGCCCCATAGAACAGCCGAGGACAGGCTCCCTGCACCTCTGGGGCTGCTGTGAGGGGAACAGCTTGCTGATCCTGCAGGGATCACCAGGATACAGAGTGAAGGCCAGAATATGGAGCAATGAGCGATGCTACTCTGCGTTTTCAGGCTCTGCATTCATATTCGCAGGGAAGCTGTGCTGCATTTCACAGGTATGGCAAAAGCACTAGCCTGTTGAGAGGTGTCCTTTAGGGTTCTGCATTGCTTGTCCTGTTATCTGCACAAAAAGCCAAACCAGTTATTTTTATTTTGGTGAAGCATGTATAGTATGAGATGAAAAATAGCCCAGAAGCCTGTACTCAAGTGTGTCAGCTGAATAAAGTATTCACTCTCCTCAAAATTCAGAAATGCTCAGACTCAGCTTTGCATCCCCACCTTCCCTAAAACACAAATGTCTTGTTATGAGCCCCTGGGTTAAAACTTGGAAAAAACCCTTGCAGACTTCTTCCCAGAGATCTGGAGAATGAGGGGTCTTATTTTTCTGTACTTGCACAGCCAAAGCTAACATCAAGAAAAATGGCTTTGTGTGACTACAACTTCTTTGGACAGATATATGAAGTCTGACTTGTCTTTCAGTTCTGAACAAATTGTTCCCACTGTCACTTTCCATTATGAATATCCTGGGATATTTGTTTGGTTTCTCTCTAGCTTGCAAATTACAAAAATATTAAAAAGGCAAAAGTATACTTACTTGTTTAAGCCATCTTTTAATCAACACTGCACAAACATTACTTCCCTAGATAATTTAAATAACAGCACTGCAATTCCTGTATACCTTTAGATACTGAATTTAATCAAGTGAAAACTAGTTGATGTAGAAAAATACTCCTAAAATAGGCTTTAATAACTAGGGACTTACAAGGAAAGCTTTAGAAATACATAAATGCAACAAAGCACATTAGATTTCAAGAAACACAGACTTAGGACAGTCACTCAAACTCAAGAGTTTGTTCATATACCAATGAATGCTACATAGTCTTGTTATCTTCAGGGAAAATCAGCCTTCAGGTCCTACTCTGGGTAACATCCCTGTTTAAGAAGGGTGCAGCTGCAAACACTCAGGTCCCACTGCAGTCAACAGCACTTATATTATATTGGCCTGTGGGTATCTGACTCAGAGCTTTCCTGAACAGGAGTGGGTTTCATTTGAGTTTAAAAGCATCATCTGACAGAGGGTTGAAATGAAAATTATCAACTCAGTCAGCAGCCACTATGAGCCAAACTGCAGCATCAGTTTTTAAGAAGAATTCCCTGTTCCTCTATATTCCTCCTAAAGGCTAAAAAAATAAAGAAGTGGTGCTTTACTTTTTTCTGATATAAAACCTTTGACTTTATGTTATGCACTGGGAAAGCATAAACTGTACATTTCACTCAAGACCTCCATCGATTCACTTTCAAAAATTCTTACTTCTGTGATTATTATTTTTCCTTGTTATTTTAATATGAGTGTCTTGTTTAACTCCATATGTTTAAATCTTTTTTTTTTTTTTTTTCTTTTAAGCAGCTGACAGAACAGACATGTATTGGAGCAAAGGTCATGCCACTAACACTTGTCTCTGCATGCCAAAGTAAATGCTAGACTCTCACATTACTGGTACAATGACTAAAACATTTCTAGCCATCAAACTAATTCAGACATCTCTGAACTGTCTCTATTCAGTAATTAAGTATAGTTATTCTACATTACAAATGGGTGGTGAAGGCCAAGGGTCCCATCCAACAATCTTTGAGGCTGGATGTCTCAGTGATTTACTCCAGCCTCCACAAAAACATTAGTGCATAGCAGAGACTTATGCTCATATTTCTTGCAGGAAACTAATCCCTTCACATCAACTGCTCAGGGAAGTAAGCAGCGTATTTATATTTAGTCCACACTAATCTATATTTACCTCATAGCCTCCTAACACTGTGAACCTACATACAGTTTAAGAATCTGTCACAAAGGTTATCTGAAACCTCATTCACTTTTTCATAGATAAAACTCCCCTAGCAGATGCAGCTTTGACATAAAGCAGGCAAGAATTTCAGATATGCTTTCCTGAGTGTTAGTAAAAGAGGCTTGAAACTTTGTTACCAGCAGGAAGGATGGCTTGCAATGGCTTGAGAGTTGCAAATCAGGGGTTATCTCACTACCACTGGTGGCATTGATCTTACTGGCATTGCTGGGAAGGCAAAGGTGCAAAACTACAGTGTGTCCAGACACAGATCCATACCTTTTGTTAGTAAACCTCAGCAATGGATTGCAGTGCAGTTGCAGTTGAGCTGGTTTTTGATGCACTATGTACAAAAGTATAAAGCCAACAAGCTTTATAGGCTGGATAAATTTCAAGAAGACTCAGGTTCTCAAAAAAATGTGGGTATTTTAGTGGTTTTTCCATACTGAGACATCTCCAGAGGTCCAGCCCTCCAGACAATGATGAGCTTCTGTCTTATGAACAAAAATTTCCATTTTGAAATTCACAGGTGGAAGATCCCAAACTCAAAGTCCTTTTCAAATGTCTTGGTCACAGTATAACTTCTTGCCCCACTCTTTTCTTAAGCCTAAGAACTATATCTAATTTTGTTTATGTGCATATTTGTATTTGGATATGATACTCAATACGGTATGCTTTAGTCAACATGCAACAAGTAATAATTACATTGGAATTGTTAGAACAACCTGTCTCTTTTTATTTAAGAAATTATTTTTTTCCTGTACATAGCTGACCACTTTGCTTCGGGTCATTGTTTGAGGGTCTTTTTCATACCATGAGGCTATCAGTCAACACTCAGTGATGATATTGGTCATGCTAAAGCACTTAGCAGGGAGGATGATATAAATGTTCCTTTATTCCAACCTATTCAAGCAAAACAAAAATTAAATATAATCTAACTTCTCAAGGTTCCCTTAAAGGTGTGTCCAGGTTTGAAAAGAAAATTTGAGTCAATTCACCTGTCCCTCAAGCACTTTTTAGAGTTAAATTTTAAAAGGCAGTTAGAAAGGATGAAACCATCGTTCTAAACTAGTAAGTCTGTAAAATATCACATTGGAGATCACAAACCCTCTGTTTCTCTTAGCTTGTTTCTTAAAGATTGCTAACCTCAGGAAATAAACAGGGGGGAAAGGCATTAAACTGTTCGTATGTTTTACCCACAAGCTTATTTACTTAATATTTTCTTACTGCAGGAGCTATAAAATGAAGTTTATGTCTTGTATGAAACTCAATAAGGATGATGATTCATCTCTAGAACAAATGTTTGGACATTAAAAAAAAAATATTCAAGAAATGATGTCTGCCCTAATACAGATCCCTTTGTGAAGAGTACTGTCCCTATCTTCACCACCAACTGACTCAGCTCACCTTTTCACTGGTGAGCAACCAACACACAACTTACTCCTCTTCTAGATTTTCCTGACGCTTGTAATGTATAATGCTGTAAGGCTTCTTCACATTAGTTAATTAAATTTGCCTCAGCCTGCACTCTGGCCCTGAAACCTACAGGTAGAGACTAGCCATGTCTGTGCTGTTAAATTCTCCTAACCTCCAAGAGGACAAACTGCCTTTTGGGAATTACTAGCTCCTGAATCACTCCATGAGTTGGCTGCAAGCTGTTATTATCTGTGGGTCACAAGTGTGCTGTTCATGGGCTGTTACATCAATAACAATACGGATGCTCAGATGCTTGTACCCTGGAGCCTTCCTCTGCACCACTTATTTTCCTGGCATAGATGTAACCATTGCTAAGTCCAGCTTTGTACAAGTTCATCAATTTTCCTCTTTTGCACCTCTCAAAATAAGAGGTTTCCAACAACTTCCTAACTCATCTTCATAACAGTAAGGACAAATCTCTCCTAAGTGGTAAATAAGGCCATTATATTCAGGCATGAGGAACAAGGTGACTGGTTTGAGGCCTGGGATCATGACTTATTTATCTTTTGACCACTGCAAGAGTTTTAAAGCAAGATATTATGAGGTACTACCAAAAGAAATAGTGGCTGATTTTGTGAGCATGGTCCCAATGTGTCTCCACCACTGGGCAAGAAGAACTAATCCCAGGAGAAGAAATACCCAGCAGCATGCATGTGCTTTGGCTGTGGTGCTATACATGATGACAAGAGACCAGTTCACCATGAATTAATGGCCAGCCCTTGTTAGAAGACCTGCAAAAACTGGTTCTGGGATTCCCACTAGTCTGTGTCAAGCACAGAATAAAATACAACAGTTGGATACAGGCAGAAGTTAATACTTTCTAGTTCAGTGGTGGGGAGGACTGAAGGCTTTCTTGAGGTGTGCAAATGCAACTCAGCTGACAAGTGTTAACTCTCTCATCTACAGTAACTCCGTTTATTTGTGTTTCTGCTGACATTCCCTAAGGTGAAAAGAAATGAAGCATCTTCAAAGTAAGAACATCAAAAAGCAGAAAAAGAGACATCACAACACATGGAGCTGACGTGACACTTTGAGTTCTCATCTGCAATCAAGCCAGTTTACAGAGTTTACTGCCCATGAAGAATGGGCCAGCAGTACTATATACATGAGATTTATTTCTCAGTTGCAGTGATATAGTATTATCAAACAATCCCTGTGTAAATATGGATCACATCCACAAGAAGTCTTGAAACTGCCCATGAGAAATCCAGAGGAGTAAATAACAGAGTAAAGCACTTTAATTAAACCTCTAATATAGCTGAAAGCCAGTTTTTGACAGAAAGGCTAGATTACGAGAACACATTAGATGACTAAGGGTATTCATTCCAGTGAAAGTCAAAAATTGTGCTTTTAATGGAGGAAAAATGCTCTTAATTGGAAAATGACAGTGACGCTTGTCATACATACAATGTCTTGCTTGGCAAGTTATTTGTTGATGTCAGCTACATCATCAAGATTCAGAAAAAGAATGTCCTTTAGAGTTTTAAAGGATCACAGCAAAAATCTCTAACCCATTGAGAAACCATGTAGCTCCTATTTCTAGCGAGGTATATTTCCTACATTTCACATATATATATATATATATATATATATATATATATATATATATATATATATATATATATATATATATATATATATATGAAGGTCTGAGGTGTTACACATTTGTTATTCTTTGTTTTCTACATGCAGCTTGTCATGGTTTGGGCCCAACACAACAACAAAGGAACAGCCCCATGGCAGCTCACTCAACTTCCACACACACACACAGACTCTGGGATGAGGAGGACAAAGCTCATGGGTCAAGACAAAGGACAAGGAAGGTTCTTCACAAATTTAGGTCCCAAGCAAAACAGACTCAACCTGGGGAAAAATAATAATTTCACACCAATCAAACACACACAGGACACAGACAACACAAAGAGCAGGGCTTGCATATGTTACCCCCAGCCCTTCCTTCTTCCCAGGCCCAAATCCCTTTGTTCCCAGTTTCTCTCCCTCCTTCCCCCCAGCAGCACAGGGGGACAGGGAATGGGGTTTATAGTCACTTCACAGGCTGGTGGTTCTTGCTGCGCCATCCTCCTCAGGAAGAAGGATTCCTTACAGTCCTTCCCTGCTTCCCCACGGGGTCCCTCCCATGGGAGAGAGTCCTCCACGAACCTCTCCTTCCTGAGTCCTTCCCACGAGGTCCGGAGCTGCTCCAGCGTGGGCTTCTCACAGAGTCATGGGCTGCTTCGGGAACAACTCCCCTGGCACTGGGGTCTTCCAAAGCTGCACAAGCAGAGTCCACTGGCTGCAAATCAGAGTCCACTGGCCACAAAATCCAAGTACACTGGCAAGTTCAGCCTTCCTGGCACCTTCAGGGAATGTTCCTCTATGAGTGCAGGGGGACAGCCTGCCCGATTGCCATGGGTTGTAGGGAAACTTCTGCTTGGGCACCTTCTTTCCCTTCTTCCTCACCAACCACCAGCTCAGCTCTCCTTCCCCAGCACAGCTCTTCTTCCTTAGGAGAGCTTAGAAGACCTTCTGCTCAGGTGTTATATCAGTTCTTTTGTATGTTAATCTCTGAGGTGAATCTATTGTCCCTCCAATGGCTCCTTGGCTGGGTTTGGAGCAGGGTTCTTAAAGGAGCCACTCCTGAGGCCCTTCCCACACTACCCAAAAAATCCTGCCAAACCAAACCAGCACACTTATAATCCACTTTTTTTAAAACCAAACCAGAAAACAGCTCTACAAATGAAAGTAAGAGAAAATAAGACAGATACCTATTTCATTGTCAACCATCATCATTACTCTGGCATTCATAAGAATTCTATTCTGTTTCCTTCAGTGCATATTTTCCTATTAATTCACAATACTTGTTGATCTAGGAAGCACTACATGATTTCTTAGCCATTGACTAATTATTTAAGTCAATACATTGTTCAGTAATAGTAATATTTTTAAGTTGTAAGGAGTTTCTGGATATAAATGAGGATATCACAGGCTCTACACTAAGGAAACGTATTCTGGGGAGAATGTTAATGGGACCCCACAAAATATCACTTTATTGTATTATCTATGGAAAATTTTAATTTTGGAAGGAAACAATAAAAACTAATGAGTAACATTAACTTTAACATTAAAAAACAAGCAATTGTTATCAAGCATGATAAAGGTAACAACACTATAAGAAGTATCAGAATTTACAAATTTATTATTAATAAAATCTATCCCAATCACAAGTGTTAAAATTTACAAGCTTTTTCACTATTTCTAATAATTTTAGACTCCTTTCTCTCTCTTCCTCTCTTCTTGGCTTTCTTTGCCTGTGCTCCACATCTTCAAGGCCCATGTTGATAGCACACTTAATTCCTTCTGCCATAGATCAGCCAGAACAGCCTTTGTCACCCTCTCCAACCAGCCTGCAAGACTGTTCCTCTTGGAAAGCAACTCTCCATGGACTTGGTTTAACTCATCTGTGTCTTGATTCTGCTGCTTTCCCTGTAACTGTGCTTTCAGCATTCCTTTCAAAGGATTTTCCTCATTCTTCCCACTAGTGTTCTACAGAAGCCTTCTACACCTGGTCTGTGTCTCTGTTTCTTTTCATGTTGTCTCCAGATAATTCATTTACAGATAATTATACAGATAATCAAATTTGATATAATTTCATCTGCAAAATAAATAAATAAAGTACCTGCTCCATGTTTTAGCCATCTGCTTAAGAGTGGCATGGTCAGAGTAGGGCTCCTGGTCTTTCCCTCGAACATTTTCCCTTTTTCTCTGTCACTATGGAAATACCACTATTCTTCCTCTTCTCCAGCTCCTCAAGGTCCATAGCCTTGGCACAGCCTTTAGCTTAATACCCAGTTGATTCTTTTTACATTACAGTTATTACCCCCTCTTTTTACATTACAGTTATAAGTTACACACTTCTATTCTCATTCATAACCTAAAACACTCCCCCAGGCTCCCACTGTCTCCCATCTTGACTAACATCCCCTTCTACAAATTTGTCAAATATAACATTGTTACCTATTTCCATTCATAACATTACAGTGAAGAAAACTTTCCTAGCCTTTTGCTCGGAGCATGTGATTTCACTTTTCACAGCCTTCCCCCTCTTCATTCACACCAAACATCAGCTTCTTGTCTTCATTCTTCACAGCTTGTCTCTACAGTATTTATCATCTTTCATATACTGTAAGTGACAGTAACATTTAACACCTGTTCCCACAGCACACTTGGCAGAAACAGGCACTCAGGGCCAAAATCAGAAGAGATGTGAATTAACATCCTTTGCCTGAAGCCAATGAGGTGTGGTCAAGCACCAACAGAGACAGTTATCCTGTCTTTGCTGGTAAGGAAAGGAATTTACTCAACTGTAGCCTAGGAAGCAAAAGAAAGCTTAATTAATGCAAGATAAAGTAGGAAGAGGCATCACTTCTGAATCAGTCCCTCAGCTGGTACAGGTGGTACTGTATGGTGAAGACAGAGTCTGGGCTCCAGAGGAAAAGAACTACTGAGCTGACACTGGCAGCACTGGCCTGTGTTCAGGTATAAAATACCCATCAGCCATCATTATCTCTAAAAAGCTAAACATCAAAATGACTGAAACTCGAAGATATGTTGGTAATAGCTCAGGTACAGGACTCTGTAACCAAGCATACCAAATAATCTCCAAAAACTCTAATGTAACAGCTTAGCATGCTGACATGCAGGTTTTTTTCCAGAGTAAGAGCTGAGTCAATGCCTACAGTCAAAAGGGTTTTCCCAAGTATTTTCCAAAGCCATTAGCATGTTGGCCTCCTAGTTTTTCTGTTGAATCACCCTACTAAAACTATTCACAAAGGTGGTCCAGGCATGGATGCATAAGGTAGCTGGAAGAAAAGGGTCTCCATCTCACCCCATTAGAGTTGAACTGTGCAGCACACGCAGCATGTGCCCTCATTCACCCCTCATCACTCAGGTCAGTGCCATTCACCTGACTGAAATTCAGGTGCTGCTGAAAAGTCCGCTGAGTATTTAGGGAGACTTTAGGGTCCAGTCCTCTAGGCTGAGTGTGAAGATTCTACAGTGATAAATGACAGCATTTGAGACTTCAGCTACTCTATCTGTAGATGCATGTAGATACAAGCTTATGAGAGCTAAATACCATCAGTTGACCTGGCATCAAATCTGAATTAATTTCCCATTGATTTACCCGTTAATAGCTAACTGGGCATTTGTCTTAAGAATACTCATACACAGAAACAGGCATTTTGTCCAAGTAGGGACTGAACAAAACTCAGAGATTTGCATTCCCTCACTCATGATGGTAATGCTTTCATTAGCTTTCATTAGCTTTCTCTTTTTTTCTGATATGTATATTTTACCATATCGAATGGACAAAACCTGTGATTGTCCTTATAGTATCCAAAGCACTGTGCTTTTCAAGCAGAGGAGCCCAGTCTGTTTATGTAAGCCCTGTGTCTAATCAGAAAGTGAAATGAAATTGCTTATATGTCCATATTTGTTCAAAAGGAGAAGAAAATTAGCAAATCTCCCTGATTACAACTTTGCAGAAAGCTTAGACCCCACTCCAGATTCAAAAGGTGCCTTTAACAGGTTTGTACCCTGTAGAGACGGCTCCTAGAAACCCAGGTGCAACCTGCAGCCCTGGCCAGCTGTGGCCATGCACAAAGCCAGGCTCCAGGCACTGCAGCTCACATGGGATGGATGAGGCAAGCCCCTGCCTTCCCATTTCTCCCCGTTGATAAGTGTAACTGCTTGCAAACAGCAGGCCTTTGCACCAAGCTGAATCCCTCTCCTGCAACAATACTGCAGACACTTCTGTCTTTTAAGGTTTTGTTGGCTGCTAACACTACAATTTTTGTTATCTCTTCTACTTTACAGGGTGACCAGGAAGATTTATCAGCAATTTAGTGTGGAGAGAAAAGGATCAGGGGCAATGGGCTGCCCATGCTAGACTATTAGACAAGAACACATGCCCCACTAGCATAGTGCCTTCAGAAGAAAAAAAATAGGAAAAAAAAATGAATGGCCTGCCTGTAAAGATCCTTAGAGCAATTGAGCCTAAATAAATATGCCTCCCTCAGGACTCTTCTTACAGCTGCCAGAGTTACCAGGGCCATACACTGCCACATGATTAATATGGTGTGTTTAATTAGCACATACATGTTGTCTTGTATTTCTTTAGAAATCATACAAAACTACATGCATCATGCAAAATCCCTGCATTAAGATGACAAAATAAATTGTGTCTTCATTTGGCAGTGAGTTGTGCCAGTAACATACTGCAGAAAAATAGGCTGAAAACAAGAGAAAGAAAAAAAAATAAATGGGAAACTAAAATAGAGATACTGAAGGAAGGGAAGGAGTTAATCGGCTTCCTCTTAGGGCACTAAAAATTGAAGGAAGATTTCAAGGCATTAACAGAGCAAGCATTTCTGGAATGTAAAATAGCATTCGTATTACACAGCTCAGTACCATGCTAGAAATCAATACTCCCAGAAATGCAGGAGAATTTAGGAAGGTCGTTGCTTCGTGTAATCATGGTTCTTTTGGTAGTGCCTCCCTAAGGGATTCAGAGACCGATAGCTTCTTATGGAGGGTTGACAACTTTCCTGCTTAACACATGTGAAGGTTCTCTCAGGTCAATGATAAGATAACGGGGAAAGAAATATTTCCAGATACCAGGTCCGTTAAAGCTTGAAAACGGTACCAAAGTGTGTTGCATAGCTTTCCTCACATGACGAGGCTGTGCTCAGATGGATCAGCAGAGACATGCCCACTAACCATCCACCCAGTAAATGCAGAGGTGCTGTGGTGTGAGGTCCTTGGCTGGTCCTTCCTTCTCAGCTTGATAGAGCCTGAATTTATTTCCTTAAGGGCATGGTTCAAGGTCTGCTGATAATGCCAGCATTTCTCCATGGAGTTTCAGTGGACAGCCAAGTTACCACAGAGGGTCTGCTTGTGGTTTTATTTATCTGTTTATACTGGAACTTGCTTTACATTTATCGTCTGCAGTTGCATACATAACCTCAGAGACCTTCTTAAATTAAGAAGTCTTTACTAATGCAAATACGAACTCCTCGTCTGTTTTTCTTGTTTGTGCAGTTCCTATCACAGAGGGGGTTTTGTGTATGACTGAGCTCCTAGTTGCTATGGCAATGCAAGTAATAAATAGATAGTAAAAATAATAGATTGGAATAAAATATTCTGATTTTCTAAGCATGTTTTCTAGAATAGTAACAATAGCACTTCCTACAGTTTTGTGTTTCTGAGCAATATTTCCTAAGTGGGGTTCCCCAAAACACTTGTTAATGATGTCATGTGTTATGCACACTATAAAATGGTAATACGGCTCTACCACGTATTGCTGCAGCTTTTTGGCAGTGCTGGTCATGACACGGATTCGTTGTTGACAGAAGTGTGCCTTGGAGAAGATGTGTGTGCCTGTGTGTGGGCACATGCATGCACATGCCAGGGCCAGGCATGTCCAAACTGGTGAGTTTGCACATGTGAAGGACAAGCAGTAACTTCATGGGCTTCTCTCTCTCAGCAATACCATGATGTGTCCACTGTGACTCAGATGAAAACCCTTTTACACTTCTATGGCTGTGCAAGAAGGCCACAAAAATAGCTCTCATTTGCATTTATACTCATTTTAAATAATATTTTTATTATTATATGAAGAAAAATTAAGCTCATCTAGCCAAGATATGATTTTGCAACATGAAGCTGTAGATCACAAGTCCTATTTGAAAGTACTGCAGAACTGATGCTTTCTGAACAACCTCAGAATTATGAGATTTTTCGCTGTCTTTTTTCTGAATGTGTCCTAATATGCCTTTCCACTGTGGGTGGACATGAATGTTCAGAAATTGAAAATGTGCAGAAGAATAGCTGGTTTTGTTCCTATTTTAGAGGGAAAATAAATATTGGTGAAATCTGAAGTATCTGTGGATTTATTTCTTTATTGAAATAAAACTATATTTACACTTGTAAGAATGATACATTAGTACATACATAGAGAGATGTGTGCACATGTGCGTACATTTACCACACAGAAACTGTTGCTAGATGTATTTATAAAATAAGGAAGCATAATCTTTGAGTCTTGGACAGTGACAGATGTACCTGATACTATTCAGCAACTGTGCTGGTCATTGAAATGATTAAGTATATTTTTACCTGTTGACACTTTTCTAAAATAGGTGAAAAATTAATTTTTATAAATAGCAAGTATAAACACTGCTGGCTTGCAAACAAAAATCCACAGGGCTCGGGGATAGTACAAAGATCTCATGATACTGCACAGATATAAAAGAAACTTATATTTCTGAAGAAAAACCTTGAAAAATGGAGTCGATGGCTCTATGCATCTTCATTGTAATATATTTGACTACACAGGACTAAGGACCAGCAGTAACACAGCCATTAGCATATGGGAATTGGAGTAGCTTACTACTGCAAGTTTTTAAATCAAGTTACTTTTTCTGAAATAGTTATTAGTCCCAGAAAGCATTTTTGAAGATTAAAGTACAGCAATAACAATATCATAATCAACAATTTTTTTCAGCTTTCTCCCAGGTTTTTTTTTGTTTCTCATAGCAGGCCTCAGCAGGGAAAAATGGGAAATTAAATGAAATAGAAAAACCCAGCATATACTTTTCCTGCCCTTTTCCAAATGCTCTGGTTACAGAAGACTCTTGCCTCCACCTCACTTATTCAGACAAGTTGAGTGCAATATGACTTTACAACCTAACCAACATCCTTTGAAGGAAGACATTATATGGGAGAAAATTTAACTTGCAGCTCAACCACAGCCAAAGCGAGGTTCTGCTCTTCTACTCCTTCAGGGTCAGCAAATTATTAAAGATTGCTCTGACTTTCTCATGGGAAAGCAAGTGGCCAGACATGCAACAAGGGAGAGCAGTAGGATGTTACCCCCATTTCCCAAGCTCACAGCTTAGTCACTGGCTTCTGCTTGATTCTGTATCCTGCAGGGCTGACACCCCTAGTAGGCATTCCTAGCAGATGACACTCTGACCAGTGAATAGGTTGGTAACATCTGGTTTTTAGATCCTGCCAAACAGCCTAACATTTGGTTATGTCAAGGCTTTAGGATATCAAGTAGATGCTTCCCACAGAAAGTTGGTGTGCGTTACTGGGACAGAGAGACACCAGAACACTGCAAACATCTCTACTGTTGGGTACATGAACACAGTGCTGTCCCAGGCACTAAGCTATCTCTTCCTCCTAGTGGAGAGTCCTCAATGTCAAAGCCTAGGATTCACCTACCATCAACATACAAAGCAAATTTACCATTACAAGCACAGTGATCCAGGAGGAACAGCTACTCAGCAGCTTGTCTCTGCCTTCACTCAGATCAGAGAGACAAGCTGCTTGCTACCAGTAGTAACATCAAGGACAATTTTAATGCAAACTTTTACCCAAAACTGAGAGTCTTCTAGTGTGTTCCAAATCCAAAATACAGGGGAAGAAATGAAGGAAAATGGTGTGGTGAAAGCAAAGCCTAATACTTCTCCATATTTTTAGCCTCCAAAGGTGAAAAGACATTCAGTGTTGCTAGTTAGGGAGCCAAATTAGAAATTGTACATAGTGGCAAGCTTAATGTACAAGAACAAACCTGTGTCGTTTATACTTATTAAGCCTCAAAATCAAGATCTAAAATAGGATCTGCACGGGCTGTGCAGGGTTAGAATAATCAATACAAGTGGCTTCTGCATTAGCTTTGTGTAGAGCACAACCTGAATTGTAAGGCTGTTTGGTTACTCTTCATCACTCCTGTTGAGAAGAGCTAGCTTAGCAAAGGGCTGCTCACTCCTGCTCTGTACCTTTGGCAAAGGCATCAGGCCACCCCTGCAGCACTGATCCACCAAGAATGTCTCCGGGTTTCACTGTTGAGACTTCACTATACAGAATAGCATTTGTGCTCAATATCATTCTGCATCAATGTCCACATTAAGGTACTGTCTGCAAGCAGTCGTCTGCTGCATTTGCATGTGGCTTCCAGCCCCACGAGGCAGCAGCAGGAAGCCCCAGTGATCTCTTCCCTGAGACCTTCCTGGTCTTCCATTGACCATTAAGACTGAGCTGTTTAAAACTCAGGGTTTGGCAAAAGGTTTGCTGAAAAGGGTCTACTGCAGCTGGAAGGAGAGGTTTCTCCCGCAAACTCTGGGTTTCTGAGAAGAGAAAACAGAGTTTCTGCTCCAGGCTGCAAAGCAGAGAGTCACTGCAAGTCGGGTGGGGCCTAGGGAAAAGCACCTGGTTTGGAGCTCACATCATTGCTACAATTACTCCCAGCAGAAGTAGAACTCATAATTCCCTCCTTTCTCTGCTAAAACTCTTGAGAAAATGTCTCCTAGCTCTTTAAAAAAATAATCAGCTGGATTTCTGCTGGCTTGGAAACATAACAAAACTCCAGCACCCAATCTAGCCTCAATGTATATGTCACTTATCATTCATCTGATATGAATTCAACCTTCTTTTCCACCCAGGATTATACACTCATTGTGGAAGAAAGTCCACTCTGTGGCCAGTTTGGCTTTTCCTGTGATGATTTGTATAAGGTACTCAACAAATTGAAAGATCCGTCAGCACAAGACTACTCGATTTTTGTTCTTCCCAATCAGAATGGACCTCAGTGCTGAAGTACAGCTCATGGTCAGCCCAAACCATTACCTGAAGTTTTCCCTTGCCGTGTTGCCTGTGATACCAAAGGACTCTGCTGGTTGGATCAAGTCCTCTTTCCTGGAGGTACCCTCTTATTCTGCAATAAGAGCTTGTGCTGTATGCAGAGTCCTACTCACCTTTGCTCTTGATTGTTAGAAACTCTCAGTCATGGAACATGTCTTGGTGGCAGTGCAGGTGGTATGTTGTGGAAGCATTGCCGACTTGGAATTATTTCTTATCATAGGGGAAGGACATAGTCTGTTATTTTCATCCTTATAAACCCATCTGGACATCTTCGGCTCACCAGATTTTTTTTTTCTGATTAAGACAGCCAGACCCTAACAAACGCCTGCTGCCTTATGTCTTTCACTGTGATGCAAAGCATCTTCATTCCAAGTGATCAGGGTAAGGCAGCAGCATTTCCCTGCCCCTTTGCATTCCTACAGCAATGAGCCTGGACTGGTTGCTCTGCATGCAGAAAGTCACAGAAAGCCAGAGGGAATTCTGTACTTGAAAGTGTTGCAGCCACAAAATGCAGCAGGCTTCAGCAGCAGCTCTCTGTGAGCTTTAGAGGAATAATGGTTGCATAGCATATCTGATGAACAAATTATACAGTACATATGTACTTGGAGTATTCTACATCTTGGTAGGTATTTTAGCAGTATCTGTTTTTACCTAGGTGGTAATGCTATAGGTTTTGTACAAATGGGTGTGTATACATATGAAACAGAGAACTGTTCAAAACAAAACCTATTCAGTTTTTTGACCAAGCTGGTGGAAGTCTCACGCTGGGTGAAAAATTTTGTGATCTCTTTAGTTTTTCAGTGTAATCACTGCAAGTTCTTAGGCAAGTTGCTGAACCAAAGCTGGTATTCAGATATAAGGCTTTAGATTACAAAAGTGTACTGAAGCACTGTTTGATTTGCTTGCACTTTAGTTGCAAAAAATTCACTCCTAAATTTCAAACTCAGTCATTGGAGCAATATGGAAAGCATAAGCAAGGTACCATACAAGGCTTGCTCATGGTGCTTATTCCAGAGCCTTTGTTATAGAAACACAAGTCAGAATGCTCCTGAAATAAGAAGTAGCTGCACTGGGTACAAACACAAAGTCATAACAAGAAATCTAAAAAAAGCTCTAAATTGTAAAGAAGACTGGAAGAATGGACAGGAAATAATAGCTCAGACAAGATATGGGATTTTTAATGAGCTGCAACTTTTCCATAGCCTCCAACTACTGCCTGCATGTATCCTGCCTGGGAATATACAATAAATTATACTTTTGGCTATAGATACACAGAGTCTTCAGGGGCAGTTATGCATATAACTATGTCATTTATCGAACAGCAAGAGTACGATAGTGTCTAATTAAAATGGGAAATTAATTGTTGAAATAAAGTTAAAAATAAAAGTGGATGTAAAAAGGGAGCCACCAAAGTGACCGATGTCCACCTGGTCTTTTAAACAGTCATAGAATCATAGAATCACAGAATCATAGAATCATAGAATGATTAAAGCTGGAAGAGACCTTAAAGATCATCAGGTTACAACCTCCTTGCTATGAGCAGGGACACCTCCCACCAGACCAGGCTGCACAAAGCCTCCTCCAACCTGGCCTTGGACACCTCCAGGGACTGGGCTTCCACAACTTCCCTAGGCACCCTATTCCAGCACCTTACTACCCTCATAGTGAAGAATTTCTTCCTGATGTGTAACCTAAATCTCCCCTCTTTCAGTTTAAAACCATTACCCCTTGTCCTATCAGTGTCCTCTCTGGTGAAAAGCCCCTCCCCAGCTTTCCTGTAGGCCCCTTTCAAGTACTGGAAGGTACTCTCTTCTCCAGGCTGAATAGCCCCAAGTCTCTCAGCCTGCCTTCAGAGCAGAGGTGCTCCAGCCCTTTGGTCATCTTTGTGGCCCTTCTCTAGACCCTCTCCAACAGCTCCACGTCTTTCCTGTGCTGAGGGCTGCAGAGCTGTACGCAGCATTCCAGCTGGGGTCTCACCAGAGCAGAGCAGAGAAGCAGAATCACCTCCCTGGCCCTGCTGGCCACACTTCATTTGATGCATCCCAGGATGTGGTTGGCCCTCTAGGCTGTAAGCACACACTGGCAGCTCATGTCAAGCTTCTCATCTACTACCATCCTTGTTGAACTTCGTGAGGTTAGCATTGGCCCATGTCTCCAGCCTGTCAGGGTCCTTCTGGATGGTGTCCCTTCCCTCTAGAGTGTCAACTACTCCACACAATTTGGTATCATCAGCAAGTTGCTGAGGATACACTCGATCCCACTGTCTATGTCTCCAATAAAGATGTTGAACAGCACTGGTCCCAATACTGACCTCTGAGTAACATCACTCGACACCTGCCTCCACTGGGACACTGAGCAATTGACCACAACTCTCCGCGTGCAGCCATCCAGCTAATTACTTATGCACTGAGTGGCCCATCTGTCAAGTCCTGTCTTGTCAGTTTGGAGATCAGTATGTCATGTGGGACAGTGTCAAATATCTTGCACAAATCCAGGTAGATGACATCAGTTGCTCTGCCATTATCCACCATCTCTGTAGCCTTGTTGTAGAAGGCTACCAAATTGGTCAGGCATGATTTGCCCTCAGTGAAGCCACGTTGGCATTTACCAATCACCTCCTCATTTTCCATTTGCCTTAGCAGATTTTCCAGGATTTTCTGTTCCATGATCTTTCTGGGCATAGAGATGAGACTGACCAGTCTGTAGTCACTTAAAGTCAGCTTACAACTTAGCAAGTCCATAGTTTACTGATGGCCAGATTCTCATTTCAGCAAAGATGGTTCTTCTACTTGCCCAAATCTGCAGACTTTTCTTAAGCTATTGGTCACTCCCAGAAACAGACTGCTGGGATAACCCTTGGCCAGGTCCATACGGGTGCTCTTAGGCTCTTGCCATTAGAGCTGAGCAGGAAAGCAGTCAGACCCTGTTTCTCACAATCCAAATGTGAAAGAACAAAGTTCTTAATCTTTGGTGCCTTCCAAGGTCTCTGCACAGTGGGTACAGCACAGCCTTTGGACATCCTCTGCTCCTGTCTCACACTCCTAGGCTGTGCCCACCTGTTGCCCATGCAGGTACATGGGCAAGGTGTTCATTTCCATTTAAAGGCTATTTTTCCACCTGATATCTACATATAGCAGGGAAATCTAACAAACTCCTGCTGCTTTGTGTCTTCATTGTGATACCAAGTATCCTAATTCCAGGCAGAAGCATTTTGCTGAGGAGTCAGAGGACGCGTTATACCTCTTTTATCAGTACACAACCCCAGTCATATGTATGCTCACAGGAAGAAACATTTCCCGTGCAGAGAATGAGTCAGACTAGGTCAAAGCAGAGATATAAGGAGAGTGGAGAAAAGTGAACAGTAACTGCAGTTTATAAAAGATGGCATTTATCTTACCAGAGTGACAGCTGCTCACTGCAAAGTTACAAGTATTGTGATTCTCGTGACTCTGAAGCCCACCCTTTAGGAACCATTGATCTGAAATATGAAAAGACTGCACATGCAAAAAAAGTCATCTTTAATAAGACAGGGTCACATGGTGATGAAACTCACTCACATTTGGTGGCATTTTCCTCCTGCTTGTAACCCCATCAACATTAGTACCATCATCATTGTTAAAAGAAGGCTGAGTAAAATCTAACTGCAGTTGCACTCCTGTCGGGTGCTGATCATTGGTAATTAATAGATTTCAACATTTTTATTTTCTCTGAGTGCCTGGCTCTACTGGACAGTAGCAACAGTGTGGGGTTCCCCTGGTAAGGCACTTCTAATGACCAGGTTATCTAATTGATTTTACATCCCCATTCCATGGTACCTCCAGCTGTGTTAGGACTTGGGAGTGTGAGCTGCAACAGCTATTAGGTATGAAGTTGACTCTCTGTTTATAGGATTAAACAATGACTAAGCTTACCAAAAAACATAAACAGTGTAATAAGGCTGTCATTGCAGTATAACTAGAATGAAATGAAACTGTTATAAAACATAACTGCATTTTATTGTAGCAAAGTCAAACGCATTCAGAAAACTGCTTCCTTTCAGTATAAATGTTCCACCTGTCTGCATACAGCGTGCTACACAAAGTTTCCAACTTAATCACCTCTTAGCTGTGTCATGACTGTTTCCTGATGCAAAACACAGTAATGCACCCAACCAGCTAGGGAAACCAGAAATCATTAAACGGCTATAATCTGAAAGAGTCCAGCCAGTCTTCCTCAGTTTTTGTGTATTTATTGGCCCAGGGGGAAAATAGATAAAATCTATAGAAGCTGTACAAGAGTAGATTAATGATTCAATTTGTATCAGAGAAGGATTGCACCTTGTAATACCTATCTGTCAAATGGGGATGAGGAGAGATGCTGCCAGAGTGGAGAGGGATAGGTGAGGCTCTAACTCATGTCACACAAGATGAGCATTTCAGGCCTGATGCAGAGGACATGGGCTTGTAACTTGGTCACAGCCTACTTCTGGGGAAAGGACATTGGTCTTCCCTCATTCTGGCCATGAGTTTGCCTTCAGAGGTACCTCTCAGAGGAGGAACGAGATGGATTTCACACAAGCCATGGTGCCTCATGACTTGCATGATTCCCTTGGTCTGGGAGGAAAGTCATGGTTACACAGAAAGTCCTGGGAGAAAAGAGAGCTGAAGAGAAGGACTGTGTGCAGTTTTATAACAGGTGGGTTGCAACAGAGGTTGAGCTTGGTGTGTTGGGCTGGCATCACTCAGCTTTGCTTGGTTTGTTTCTTTGCAACCAGAGAACCTTTGCTCGGGTATCACTTGAATAGACCTCATGTTTCACTCTTATGCTTTTTAATCTTAGGTCTCCTGAAACAGAGATGTCAAAAGGTAATATTTGCATGAGGTGACCTGTTTTTAAAAACTCGCATCAACTCATTAATTTAAACTCTCTGATTTACCATGCAAGACCAGGGAATCAAGGATATTTAAAAAAAAAATCAGTCAAAAAAGAAACAAACTGTGAAGAAAGTTTCTTCTTTTTTTTTTAAGCACTGAGAATGTTTGAGAAAAGCAAAGATGTAAAAGGAAAAGCTCGGAGTCAAAAAATCCAAATTTCCCCTTGATTCTAAACTTAGCGCAGCCACTGGACCACCGTGCAGATGACTCACTGCACTTCCTTGAACCTAAATCATTCCTCTTACAAAACTTGTTAAAGAAAGACGTCAGTGTAAATTAGATGTTGTGCCTAAGTTTAGCTATGGCCAATACATAAATATTGGAACTTTAATGTGCTATCACTTTTGTCTGATTTAGAAATATGTGTCTATACATACACATATGCATAGCTATACATAGCAAGGGAGAGAAAGATTTCTTTGCTCTATTTTTACAATTTAATTTACATATATTGTTATTTTGCTGGTGACATAAGAGCTCACAACTGATTAAAAGTTTCACTGTTTTCAGAGAAGCCTGATTCCCACACCACCCAAGCACTTTTCATTCTCTCAAACTGTCAGGGAAGTTTCAATCCCATCCAAGCGGTGGGAGCTGAGAGGGTACATGTTCAGCATATAACATACATGATGGCTGATTTTTTGTGACACTAATCTTCACTCCTGAGGGAAAGGCAGTCATTTATTCATCACCCTATCACTCAAAAGTAACCATTCTTCTCACCATGGAGATAAATGTCAAAACAGAGATCAGCCATAGGCTGAGTCTAATCTAATCTGTCCAGAATGAATATATATTTAGATCTGTTGTCAAATATTGAATGGTAAACCTTTTAGCCTGGGCAACTATTCTCTCAGTCTAACCTCTCCACCTATAAATATGCACACTGCATTAAGTATGCACTACCAGAGGACCATATTAACTCCACATAAATGGGCAGGATATGAGGCTGCCCAGCCTTTCTGATATGAGCAAAGATTCTGAGGACAAAGCCCAAGACTTTCAGATGTGTGTAACAGAGATGAAAATCCCTATCAAGGGCCATTTAACTATTTCTTGCAGAAGATGCATTAGGTTTTACACTTATTCTTCCTTAGCAGCTCAAACACACTAATGCTAATACCTCATGCACTACTTCTCTGTGGATTCCAGATAAGTAACTGAGCCATGGTCAGTTTTAGAAAAATGGCTTCCAGACATCCCATGCAGGTTTCAAGTGAATGGGACCTTATCTACATCAGGATAGGATTGCTTCTAGGAACCCAAGTGCAAAAGAAAGACATTTGGTCAGCAGCCTCTGACGAGTGACTCCGAGTTGCTCTGTCCCAGGATTTGCACTGAGACAGGGCCAAATCCTTCTCTGGCATAATTACACAGATCTGCACCAGAGCTGGTTTGGACCGATGTATCACAATGCACAAATACATAAATGACATTGCTGGAATGGGTCTGCTCTTTCTCAAGTATTAGGAATGGGTGCCAGGTGACAGTTGAGATCACAAAACATGGCAGTTGTGCAGAAAAAAGAAATTCATCTCACCCAGGGTGAGCTCAATAAGGTAAACTCTGGAAAAGTGCTTTAACACAAATTGACACAAAGTAGTACAAAATAGGAACCAAGAATGATGGTGTCACTTCCAGGCCAGGGCTTTTGTGCCTGATAAGCAATCACAGAGAAAAGAAGCTAGGTGTAGGAAAGAATTATGAACAGATCACAATCTACCCAGATGATGAAATTACCAAGAGAGGTAATGTGACCCTTGTTAGCAATGAGCAGCACCTGAGGAAGATGAGGAAAGTTACTGGGTTTTGCTACATCCTCAACATGGTCGTTGCTGGATACTGTAGCCATTTCTAGTCTCAACGCTTTAGCAAGGATGATAATAAACACACATTATTCAGAAACCGTGCAACCTGTGGAAAACCACCCTCGTGGTGAGCCCTCACAGATCAACCTTGCTACCTCAAAGATAGGGCATAGAGGACAGTAAATCTCTGCCTAAGACTACATGGCAAGAAAAATCTACAGGAATTAGAGATTCTTCAGCAGGCTACAAACCTCTTGGTCTCAAAAATGAGACAAACTGAAACAAGGAACACAGTGTTAAGCTGCCACATTTGGAACTACCTATCCAGCAAATTTGCCATTCCAACAAGTCTTCCAATCAATACTGCTGTCATACAGAATAGCTCACTCAGAAATTGAATGCTAAATTAAGGACTCCATGAAATCCTATGCCCTGTATTATCTAAGATAGAGTAGATGATTGTAAGAGTCCCCTCAGGTCTTAAAAATCTATGAGTGTAGTTGAGAGTACATGTACTTCTAAAGAGTAAGCATGAGGTCCTCAAAATCATCAGGGATGTGTTTTCCCTGAAGGTTTTTCCTGAAGAAAGACTAAATTATTTAGCCTGGGACTGGAAAGGGCTGCAAAAGTATCAAGCCCTCCTGATTTTCTATTTTCCTTAACTAGAGGTGAAAATGTACACAGTCAACAGATGAACTTTGTTTTTTGAAGAAGACTGAAAGGCTCCAGAGGAATGTGGAGAGGAGGTCAGCACCCTCACAAGCAGATCTGGTGAAAGGCAGATGCTGGCCACAGCTGGGTTTACACCAGGCCTCTACAGAATTTGGTTCTTTCAGGCTCTTCTGGTCTTGATGACCAGTGTAGCTCTGTGACAGATGTTGTGTTGCACCACATTTCTGAGGGCTGAAATCTGGATCAGTCTGTCCAGCTCTGCTCAGCCTCCTTTACTAACTGGAGTTTATCACTTCAGTTGAACGTCAGGAGATTTTTTCAATGTGAGGCTCCAAAATCTTATCTTGTATAATCATTCTTTTCCTCAGCTGGCTCTTTCCTTTCCTGCTTCTCATTGTATAGCAGCATATAGGACATCAGCAATTCCCACAGAAGTAATGTTTTAAGGCTCAGTATAGCATATTTTCTGAGTGTATTGTTTCAGGTGACAGACTAAATCACTGAGAGTAGAGCTGAGCTTCTTCATGAAATCATATTTGATTTCATAAAGGGAAATTTCAGTAGAGTGAAGCTAAGACCAGCTTGACATCATTTACAGCAGAATTTCCCTCTTCTGCACATCCTCAACAAGTGCCAGGACTTGATGAAGAAGACCTTATCTTTCAGGTGGAGCAATCTGAAGTTTCATCCTCCAGCTACCAATATCAAGAAGGTCTTCAGCTTGGATCTCGTAAGCACATTTTCAGTTTTGGTGGGCAGGAAATGTAGTGTGAGTATATGCATGAGCAGTACATAATTACTGAATAAACCTGGCAGCAGGTTTTTTTGTGTATGCTGCCTTTAGGAAACAATGACGTGATATTCTCATGCTGTCAGACAGGGAAATGATTGTCCTCTTCCCTCCCCATAGGTATCGTTTTGCATTCTTCTCTGACCCAATCTGCATTTCACCAGAAATTTTCTCTTACTTTACACTAATTCCAAAAACATACCACTGACAACACCAGCTTCCTAAGTTCTCTCAGTGTTTTCCAGTTAGCCACTAAAATGCTGTTGTTTAAACTAGCCTGGAAGGTGAATTCATGGCAGAGAGGATATGACCAGTCTGCTTCAAATCCTGCACTTACAGTTTTGAAAAATAAATTGCTAGGAAATTGTCATTTAATTCCTGTGCTTTGTTTTTTAATTGCATGATCCTAGAAGGAAATAGAGTTTAGTTTAAAGTGAATTGCTGTTACTTTTCAACATACTTGAGTAAAGTCCCTGAGCTACAATAAAAATAATAAACATAAGCAGCTACTGCTGAACTAAAGTGAAGATTAAAGCTCAGATATCCTGATCTCTTCTTTGTGCCGACAAACTACTCTGCCTGTGTTTTTTCGTTGTAGCCGCCCTATAAAACCTGAGTAACCCTTCGCTATGTTGCAGCATCAGTATTTAGGACAGCCCAGTACGTTTGTAATCCAAAGAAAGATGCTGCCTTTGCCCAAGCCGGGTGACTCTGGAAGGCACATTGACACATACAGAATGTTCATTAAAAACGGATTAGGCGAAGATCTCATCAAACATACCGATTCCGCTTAAAATAAACGGCTTCTAAGTACAGGGATTGGTAGAGGAATGGACGATTAGAACCGACTGGCTGGGTTTGCATATTTTAGAGAGCATTATGGAGCCGGTGTGTGTGGAACTAGGCTCTTTATTTTAGCGGTTCTGTTTAGTTTACTCGAACAGAAGAGTAATCATTGGTAAAAATGTCAGAGGTTATTCGATGATAAAACGTGGAGACTATAAAAAGATATGCCCGGCATGAAAAGTTAGGACAACGCTGCTTAAAAATGAACTGATTAAAAAAAAAATTAAATGTAGTGCAGCTTCCGCTGTTAGGTTCTAGATTTCTTTCCCCCAAACATTAGACGAAATTGCATTGTTTACAAAAATTTATTAATACAAACTTTACACACTTTATATAACAGTTATCAAAGTCCTAGTTATAGATATCATGTGTGTAATAATACTTTGTTTAAGTTCTTTTTATATTCATTTGCACACAAAATAATTTCTCCAAGACTAACATCTACCTAAACTATGACTGTATTTCAAATCTGCTCAGATTTTGGTAAGGCTGTTGGCGTTTGTAAAATAAATTGGGAAAAAAAAAAAAATCATACAAAGGATAATAACCTAGGTGATCACTTCATAATGCTTGCGACTAGCCACTGAACTTCTAACGGATAAGGTCATAAATAAAACGTCAAAGAGAGCCCTATGTCATTATACCACAGCCGACACAAACACAGCAAACTCCAACCCATTGCCACAGAACAGAAGTACGACTAAAACGCAAGCCGATGTGTTGCAGCATCGTAGGGCCACTAAAGAGCCATCCGTGAACTCGTGGCGATTAACAAGGTGAAGAGAAAGGCACGAAAGCTGCAAACTGCGCTCCGTCTCCCTCCGCCCCGGGAACCCACACCGGTGGCCGGGTGGGCGGCGGCGGCAGGACGGGAGGAGCTGCCCGGGGGCATTGCGGGCAGCTGGGGCAGGGGCTGCCGGCAGTGTGGGCAGCTCGGCAACGGAAGCAGGCAGCGCCGGCAGAGCCGCCGGCCGTCGGGGAATTCGGGAGAATGGGCTCTGCCCGCTCCTCTCCTCTCTTCCCCGACGGCCGGCGGCGGGGGAAAGGAGTCTTTTCCCCGCGACCATATTTTTTTTTTGGGGGGTGGTAGTGGTGTGGGGATGCTTTCCGACGTCTTGAATGTTCTTTTTGTATCTTTGGAAAGACTCCTCTAAGGTTTGTGTGGTGAGCTGGAAGGAAGAAGGTACCTACTTGTCCTCCTTCGGCACCTGCCCGGGCGGAGGAACAGGGCCAGCCCCCGGGCCGGGTTCGCTGCCGCTTTACTGTCCCCCAGGCGGAAGGTAAGATAGGAGTCCGTACATAGAGAGATGAGGTGGAAATGGTTTATCTCGTTAGAAACCACAGGTGAACACTACACATTCTTTTATGACAAAAGTTTGTTTTATGAAATAAATTTTACTAAGCAATAAGCCAGAATGTAGAAAAATACATTTTACCTCCAAACTCAATAAACAAGGAACAAAAACTTTCGTAGTAGTGCATAATTCTTTAGTGGTAGCTACAACAGGGGTTCCTAAACTTGTACAATAAGAGCTTGCATAAAACAGAACAAAGGAGTGAGAGAGCGTTCACAATCTTTTTTTTTTTTTTACTTTTTTTATCTTTTTTTTTTTTCCCCAAAAGAACATAACCGAAAAAGGTGACTCGGATGGGTTAAACAGAATTCGGAAAAGTGCAAAGAGACGATGAGAGGCAGGAGAGGGTTTACAAGAGAAAAAAAAAAAAAAAATCAATCAAAGAAAAAAGCAACTCCGACCGAAAAAAAAAAAACAATGCAAAGGCGAGAACCCTGCTCGTTACACGTGATGAGAAGCATGGACAGCACTGGAGAGTAACACACTGTACTTTGCATCCAGGTCCAGTACCGAGCTGCCCGGGGCAGTTGGGTAGCGGATCGGAGGTGGGATCGCCTCGTTTTCCTTCGACCCTGCGGCACCGGCTCCGGCTCCAGCCCCGGGGCGCGCCGGGGGCCGCCCCCCCTCGCTTTCCCTCTCTTTCCAAATGGGTCCTGTCTCCGCTTTAGCTTTGCTTTGCAACTCTGCCCAGCCAGCCAGTGCACGGGGCTTAGTACTTACTATCCTTGCTGCTGGTTCGGAATCTAGGGGGGGGGGGGGTTGACTTTTTTTTTGTTTTGGTTTGGTTTTGGTTTAGTTTGGTTGTTTTGGAAACATTTTTCTAACTATTTCTCCCTCCAATAGGCAACAGAGATGCACAATTTGGATCGAGCTGTTGTTTTCGCAAGAGAATTATCCTCTAAACTTATTGTTTGAGGAGGCACTAATATAGCTACATCTGGAATCAAAGAAAGCAGGAGGGGGGGTAAAAATCGAAATCTAGAGGAAAGAGGACGCTGCCCCCTCAGAGAGGCTAGTGGCAAAGGAGCCTGCCTTGAGACTAACCGGGGGAAGAATCTGCTTCACCAATTCTCCCAAATAATTTTCCTCATAATCCCCTGGGAGCAGGGCATCCTTCTCTATGTACAGTAGCAAATGGTGAAAATTAATGTCTTCGACCCTGTCGTGGATAAAAATACTATCCTTTTAATTTTCGTTACAAAAATAGGAGTAATATTCAAAGCAATGATTGTCCTTTTTTTCTATTTATTTTATATAAAAACATAAACAGCTCAGGCGAATTCTTATTCTTGTGCAGGCTTTATATGAAGAATTTTTCTTTAGTATTCGTAGCAGTATATATATATATATATTTATATATTATATATAACTTAATGATTGGTCCACAAAGTAGATCTGTGCGTTTCTCTAGTGCTTTTGTACAAAAGAAAAACAATATTATTATCAAAATATTCATTTAATGGCTTTACTTCATACATAAATACATGTTTAGATAACACAGGAGCGGTGATTGTTCAGTCAGTTTAGAAATGACTTTTTGTTTTTGTTTAGATTTTTTTTGTTGTTGGGTTTCTCTCTCTCTCTCTCTCTCTCTCTCTCTTTCTCTCTCTCTTTCTCTCTCTCTCTCTTAGGACTTTGTATACACAGGAGTGGCTGGTTACTCATCGCTACAAATACGCTACTCGGCGTCCTTTGTTTTTAACTCTTTGTTTATACCTTTTCCCCAGGACGGCTGCTAAGTATTTCTTGACAGCCATTTGTTTCCGGTAGCGGCTGTAGCTGTCAGTGAAGATGCCGTCTATGTGCCGCTTGGTCAGCGGTTCCGCCTCGTCCCCCAGGCCGCCGCTGGCACCACTGCAAGCACCGAGAAGCACAGCTGCATCAGCCGGGGCTGCTCCGCCCCCTTCCGCGCCCCTCCGCACCGCCCTACCCACCCCCCTTCCCACACCCCTTCCCGGCCCTGCGCACCTTCCGCGGCGGCTGCTGCCCACGGCGCAACACGTTGCGCGGAAGATGCGCAGGGAGAGACAAAGGCCGCGCCGAAGCCCGCTCCTGACGCGGTGCGCGCAAGTGGCTGCAGCGGGAGAGACAATATCTCCTCGCCATGAATTATTCATTGCGGCAGGGAAAGCTGCTCTCCCCGGGGCGTTATTAACGTGTTACCGTCTGCCGAAGGGCGGCGGGTGGCAGCGGGTCGCCTGGGGGTGCGCGGGGCTGCAGCCGAGACCCCCCGTTTCAGCCCAGCCCCTCGGTCATCCCTTCCGAAGGACTGAGACTGCTCCCCCCCCCGTCAGCAGACCTGGGAGGCTGCCCAACTTCTTCATATTAAATCAGCCGGTTGCAAAAAATTACAGACATATATGTATACGTGTGTGTGTGTAAATATATATACCCGTATACATATCACATACATGTATATGTATGTATGTGTGTATATATATATATATATATACTCTCGAGCGTATTAAACAAAAAACACCTGAGCTGACAGCCGGGCTCACGCTGCGCCGGGAGTGGGCTGGGAGCCGCGGCTTGGGTCGGCTGAGATGTGAGGAGCCGGACCCACCCCAGCCCCACTGTCCTCTCAACGAATTCCCATTCCCTGCCAGGGCAGCTTTGTTCCTTCCAGCCGCGGCCTTTTAAGCGGCTCCGCTCCAGCAGCACCAACGCCCACCGCGGAAAAAGAACAAGCAGCAACCCTTACCCAACCCGCTTCGCCATAAGGGAGTGCAGATATTTTCTGGCGGATAACTGGCCCAGGAGTTTCCTGTAGGCTTTGTTGAAGATCCCATCGGCATGCCTGGGCGGAGGGAAGAGCCCGTGGGTGAGCGGCGAGGCCCGGGAGCCGGTTGCGACAGGGTAGGGGAGCCCGGGCGGTGGCGGTGACCGTCCCTCCCCGCCGGCGAGCGGAGGGCGGCATCTCCCCGCGTCCCGCGGGGCCCTTTCTTCCCCACCCCGACCCCTCCCCGCCGCACTAGCTCGGCTCCGCGCTGGCTGGGAATTTCTGCTCCGTTTGTGGGAGCATCAACTAGCCCCCACCGGCGCGGGCGGCTTCCCCACTCCCTTCCGCGCGCTGCTGGAGGTAAGGCATATATATATGAGTTCCTTCTAGGCTTTAAGCTGGGCAACGGGACCCAGGCAGCGTGGTCGCTTGTTTGGGTTCGGGATTCATATATATATATGAATATATATATATGAATATATATATATGAATATATACATATATATATGGTTGTTCTTGGATTGTTGGGTATTATTATTGTTATTGTTATTTTATTATATTTTTTCCCCAATGGGCTCGGCGAAAACCTGTTTTGCTCCCGGCTCAAAATTCATGCCTGACACCCCGCGAGTTGCAGTCACCTCTTTTCCGGTGGGTAATACAAGGTGTACATCTCGCCTATCATGGAGGACGGATTCGCTATCCCGAGGGGTTCGTGGTCATAGGCGAAGTCCTGCAGGGTGTTCCCATCCTCGTCATAGACTTCATCCTCCAGCCTGGCAACGAGAGCAGCAATGGGAAGAAGTCAGCCGAGCTCGGCGGGGTCCCCCGCTCCCCGCCTCCGGCTCCCGGCCGCCTTGGTGCACCCCCTCGCCGGCGAAGCCGCCCCGGGAGTCCCGTCCGTCTGCCCCCATCCACTCCCTACGCCCGCTCGCTCCCCATCCCCGCCCTCTTCCTCCTCTGCGAGGCAGGACCACGGGGGAGGGAACACACCCGCCGTCAGACGTGCTCTGAGGAAAGCCCCAAAATTACACCCACCCTCGTCCCCCCGCGTCCCCCGCCCGGGCCCGAGAGAGTCCCTCTCTGCCGCAAAGGCGGCTGGTGCTTTCCGAGCGGAGCTCCCGCACGCACAATCGTGCAGGCTGCCGCACGCACACGCGTTTGTGTGCTGGGGGTTGGGCAGGAGCCAAGCAGCCTCCCCGGCGGAGACGGAGAGGCGAGCGGCAGCCCCCGCGCCGGGGCCGCGCCCCGCTCCTCCCCGCAGCGCCCTCCGAGCCGGGGCGCGGGGAGAGGGAGGGGCGGGGGCGGGGGGTGGGCTCCTCTCGTTGTTTTTCGTTGAACAGTGCCTCTGCCCTTCGAGATCTCGGCAGTTTTGTGCCCCCACTCCCCAACCCCCCCTCCCCGCTCTCTGCCTCCCTCTCTGCGGTACGATGTAGGTCATTGTATGTTACAGGCTGCTATTTTTGTCTGTGAGCTTTAGTGGAGGTATTAATAATAGATGCAGCTGAAGTGTTTCACTCCTGCTAATTCAGGCGCTTGAATGAAGAGATGCGAGTTGCTGCCGGCTAATGGTCCCTGAGGCCACCGAGTCCGCTGCCCTGCAGCCCGGGGAGTGGAGTAGGTTGCTCTGAGCCAGCCCCGACGGGCTCCCGGTTCGTGCTAGGACACCTTGGAGCCCCAAAAGGGACACCCTCCTGGGACAGCCTTGCGCGCCAGGCATTGCCCCCTGCTCACAACTGAGCCGGCATGGCTGTGTCCCCCGTAGGGCACCCCAGAATGAAGCAAAGCTCCGGTGGGCAGGACAACAGCACCGAGCCTAAAACTACGCCCGAAGCCAAGCAACACCGGCCGCCCATGCACGAACACCCTGCTACAAGCAGGGTGGGACCAGGCTGTCAAGGGCCGTCCCGGACCTGCGCTCATAGCCACGGCCCAGCGTGGGAAACCTGTTTGTGCCGACACCTCTGGGGGTCCCCCACTCCTGCCCCAAGCACAGCAGAGTCCGCACGCCCCCGGCTCCCACGTAGAAAGGGAGAGCAGAGGCATCAGCCTGCGCTGAAGCCCAGCAAGACAACTCTGAACAGACACAGACAACAAACCACCTTGTGCCAGCCGCTTTCCCCCTTGAGAACGGAGGTCGTATACAGGCAGGTAAACGGGAAGAGGCTGAATCCCCGTCAACTGCACTGCTGCTACACAAGCCATGACAGCTCTCGCATGCTTACAACCACCGCGATCCCTTCCTGCCCCTCTCCCCCATCCCGGTCCGAGCAGGCTATGTCGGCCCTTCGCCCTGGGAGCAACCGAAAGAGGCCGGGACAACGCCCGGGGCTCGTACCAGGCAGGGGGCAGGCGGGGAGAAGGCCGATGGGCCCCGTCGAAATCAATTCGGGACCTCGGCCCGCTCCCGCCAAGACGCAGTAGAATAGGTCACCCCGTTCCCGGCTATGAGAGGCTGCAGGTTAACCGCGCCGGGATCCCGGGAAGAGGCCCTGTGGAAAGCCAGTGCTGCAGTGGGGTGGGGGGGGATGTCCCCTTCCCTGTCTGACCCTCACGGTGGCTCCTCTCCCGGGGAGGAGGGGGTGGGCACACAGCTGAAGGGAAGGGGGTTTCGTTTGGTAACTCCCCCCCCCCACGCAAGTCCCCTTCTACTTTCCTCGCCGGTAAGCTTCCCCTTCCCTTAGCAAAGCCGGGGCAGAGGGGGTGTGAAGGGGTCCCGCTGGAGCACCCCGAGGGGTGAACGGACCTACCTGAGCGCCGGGTACGGAAGTCCGGCCGCAGGTGAGCAATAGACGCTGCAATGCATTATTATGCCATAGACCAGGAGTGCTAGGATCGCTTTGCTACACATTGCCACTCTGTGCGGGAGGGAAAGGAAAACCGCTGTGAAAAAAAATAAATAAATAACAACAACAACAAAAAAAAACCCCGCCACACCTCAAAAAAAAAAAAAAATCAAAAAACACGACACAGCAAGCCCCTCTCTCGAGCTTGCAGGGAAGGGAGGGAGCTTGGTCCCCGGGGGCAAGCGCCCTTGGCAGCCCGGTGCCGGCGCGGAGAGGCTCGGAGCGGTGCCCGGCGCTGCCGCCGCCGCCCGCCCGCCCGCCCGCCCCGTCGGTGTCCGCCCGCCCCAGGAGCGCTGCGGGAAGGCCCGGCGAGCCGACTCGTGTCCTTACCATCAAACTCTAAACACCCGGCACTAAGAGCGTTTGGCTACGAAAAGAAAAAGGCAGGTCTTTAAGGGGAAAAAAAAAAAAAAAAAAAAAAAAAGGAAAAAAAAGAAAAACGACCCAAAATGGAGCGGGGGAGAAATAGAGCTGTCTCCCAAGTTGCGGCCAAAAGGACTTAAAACCCTCGTGGCATCGCCTCTCCGGTGGGCGAAGAACTCGCGGGATGAAGAAGACGCAAAAGCAGCAGTTAGTTGTTTGCTGGTTTTAAGGGATTCCACTCCAAAAAGAAAAAGAGAGGAAGAAAAAAAAAATAAAGGAAAAAAGTTTGCAGGTAGCAGCACAGATCTGGAGTGGAGTCTGCAAGGGAAGGGAGAGAGAGGGATAGAGCGAGATGTCTCCGGAGAAGGGAGCACAGGGGAAGGGGGAAGAGAGCGAGCGAGCCCGGGAGGGAGCGGAGGCGGGGAGCCGCGGGCTGGCTGCGTGCGATGTTGTCTTCCCCAGATCTCTCCCCTCACTGAGCGCCTTCAGCCTCCTCTTCTTCTCTTCCTGCTCGGTGGCTCCAAACTTGACCAGCCTTCCGCAGCCTTCCGTCTGATACGCAATTAGCAACAAAATCTTTGCAAACACCCCACTTCGGCAAGAGCCCGCTTAGTAAACATTTGCCTGCTTGTTACCTTAGAGGACGGGCAATATTGTTTGTTGCCCCCGTGGTGGTGTCCGGATTTTTATTCATGAATCAAATGCCTTTTTTTTTTTTTTTTTTTTTTTTTTTTTCCCCAGTCACGTAATAATCGGGTATCAGAAAAGACGTCACCACCCCAATTCCTCAAGGAACACAGTTCTGTGTTGTCCTCAAAGATGAGCTTATCAGGAGTCATAAAGCTTTTCATAAACACCAACTCACACCTCCCCCCCAACCCCCAAATAATTAGAAAAAAAAAATAATAGATATCCCGAAACCAACAACCACACAGCGACACACAGAAACCCCCCACAACCTATCCCACAAACCTAAAATGATGCTCGCCACCGTCAAGTTATACCCGCCGTGGGAAGGGACCAGGAGGCGGAGGAGGGCGTTTTGGGGTGGGGTGCAGGTCCCTGGACTTGGCGGGCTCCCCGGCGGCTTTGCTCCGCTTCTCGCCGCGGGGCCAGCTCACCCCCGCTGGAACCCGCGGAGCTGCCGGCGCTGAGCGCGCAGGCGGAGCAGCCCCGGCGCGGAAACCCCACTTCCACGGAGATTTGGGGATAGGAGTGCCGAGGGGGGGAGGGGGTGTTTTGTTTTGATTATTTCCTGAGCCCCCTCTTTTTTTCCTTTTATTTTCTTCCCTTTTTTATTTTTTTTTCTTATTCCCTGTTTTCTGGAGAGTTGTTGATACCTCTCTCATTACGCAAGGCTCTCCCCCCGGGGGAAACGAGCAGCGCCGTAACCGCCCAAGCATGTGCCGCAACCGGGGGTGCGGGGGAAGAACCCCATGGCCGACCCCCGGGGAGGGTCCCACATGCGACCGCAGCCACCCGCGGAGAGCGAGGGCGACTTCCCCCCGCTCCTCCTTCATCCCGACCCTTTCCCCTCCCCGTCTTGTGCAGGGACAGACTCGCAGCGCTTGGCAAGACCGGGAGAGGAGAGGATCGCCATGAGGGAAAAAAAAAAAAAAAAAAAAAAAGTTGATGTGCCAGAGGGTCTGGGAGGGAAATCCCTTCTCTGGGGAGTTCCTCGCTGCCGGAATTATTTTCCCCCAAGTGATGCGGTGGGAGGCGAGCGCCGGGCGCGGACCATCGGCGGGCTCTCGGCCCCTGCGATTGCGCTCGTCTCCGCGCTTTCCTCCCACAGCGGCCGAAAGTCAGACCTTCATTTCCGAGAATTACCCAAAGAAATACAGGCTGCAAGGAGCCATTACTGCACATTTTAATTATTAGGATCATAAGCAGAGAGTTCAGGAAGCGGCAATAATTTAGTTCTCCTGTTTCCTACTTGAATGGGTTTGGTGTAACATGCTTAGATGAGTTATTTGAGCCCAAATCGATTTCTCAAAAACAACGACAACAAAAAACACACCATACAATTACATTCCTATTATGGTCATTTAAGGTTCCAATATTTTCCGGGGATAAAGGAAATTTAACGTGAATGAATTATTCCCCTAGAAATGGCCAACGACGGGGCGGGGGATGGACACACACGGGACATGGGACAGCGCAGGACGCTATTCCAGTTGTCATTCTCTGTAGGACCGGGAAAGGCCTCCGGCAGAAGAAAGGAGTGGGCATCCCGCCGCGATGGGCTTCCCCGCCGGCAGCCGCTGGCGCAGGGCTCCGCGGAGCGCGGGGAGCGGCGGCTCCTGCGCCAGCGCGGACCGTCCGTGAGCGGAGGGCGCCACCGCGTGGGCCACCGACCCGCGGGACTCGGTTGCCCTGTTCCTCAGCTGGGGCGAGTTCGGGAGAGCCCCCCGCAGTCCCCGACGGGCCACCTGCCCCGGCTGTAAAGGCGGCTGGGGGGAAAGGGCTGCCCTCTGCCCTCGGGCTGTGGGCGCTGCTGGGCTTTGGGGTGAGGTTTTTTCTTGTTATTTTTTTTTTCCTTTTAAATGACTCTGCGACCGCGGGTGTAAATATGGGCTTTTCTAGAAACAAGTGTGGCCAGGGATCAGGCGGGTAACTTCAGTTTGCAGGCTTGAACCACACTAAGCCTAAAATGCAAGGAAAGAAATACTCTCTCTTTCCAAAGAGACCAGAATCACCCGCAATACATTTTAAAGCCGTGGCTGTTTTCACTTTAGAAAAGCTACTTTCCGCTACTTTTTATTTACACGGCTTCACTTCCTCTCCTCCCTCTCCACTCCCCTAGATCCTTACAGAAAGTACCAGGATGCCTGAAATACTGGGCATCAGCAGCACAGAGATAGAGATTCCCCCAAAGCAAACCCGAAGCTCCAGACCCCCAACCCGGTGTCTCACTTGTGTTACCGCACACTCAGGAGAGCTGTCAGGATGGTTTTCAAAAAAATTATAGCTCTTGGGCTCTCTCATTTAGGGTGAGTGAGTAACTCACACATGATTCATGCCAAGAAAAGTCTCACAGCCCCTCAGTCTACTTCACGGGTGTGTGTGTGCAACGTGGATGTGCATCTGACATCATTGCAGTTTAGGCTGAATAAGTAAAGATGTAAGTCGGATCTCTGCGTAGAAGTGTATTTCTAGGTAACTCAGGCGTTTCAAGGCTGAGAGGGATTTAAAGTTTCTAATACTTGCCTCTAAGGCAAACTCGTAAGCTATCTGAAGAAAAGTAGGTCTTTTTCACTGGCAGAATTCCCTTCATCTTTCTTCTACCAGCTTAAACTAGACCTTTTGGTTTACCTCACTATGCTACTTTAAATATCTGGTTTTTTAACTAGAGCATTATAATCCTATAGATATTCCTGGGGGAGCTTACATTCTCTGAGCCTTGTTTAGCCTGACTGGGACTTGCTGTTCTAAAACCCACTGCTATAGGTTTATTTCAAAGACATACTTGATTGTGCACCATGATGGGTATCTTTTCCACTCTTCAGAAAACCACTTTTTTTTTTTTCTTCATATTTATGCACATTTCCATTTAAAATAAATAAATAAATAAAAGAGTAATCTATCAAACTGTCAAGAACTTTATTGGTCCATAAAGCCAGATGACGTCTCATGTGCACTTGTCAGATGTCGAGCCACTAAACTAATATTTTTTCAGTACATCCCACCTTAGGAATGTATTTTTAAGTGAATCCAGAAGATTGACTGACCAGGAACACATAATTTTATCATGGAAGGGCACATTACTCCACAAATACAGAAAAGGATTAATTCCTCTTTCTCAAAAGCAACCAATCCTACCAACCCAGCTGTCACACACACACACACATCTTGTTGTTATCTCTCCCTAGGCCTCCTTTCTTGTTGGGATGGCTCAGGGAACCCACTGCAGACCAGTCTGCTGTTGAGTACACATCTACATCAGCTTTAAGAACACAACACCAGCTTTCATCTTTTCTCTGCCTTCCAGCATGCTCCACCCCTAGAGCTAGCTCCTAGGAAGGACAGACTCGTCAGAGGGGAGATTAACTTGTCCATGAAGCCACTCACGTGTGTCTGTGGTCATCTGATAGTGGCTTCTTGAGGGATTACCTAGCTGAAGAATGGAAATTATTAAACCTCAAGCAGGGGAAGCCAGGTCTTGGTGGATATTTCAGCACTTCCAGTTGAGACATGTCATCTGTGGTGGAGGTGGGAAAGCCCTGCTCTCCATGTTGAGGCTAGATCACAGTTAACCTGCGGACACAGAGCACTGAAGCTTCTCATTTGCAAAGTTGTTTTCCTTTTACTAAAAGGTCCCCTCTTGTGCTTACCTCTCTAAGTGAAAGCAGCAGTGTGTTTAGACACACCATGGAAAGTGTATACATCTGTGTGCTGCCTCACATCTGCTGCAGACTGAAGGAGCAAAGCTGTAATCCAGACAGCTTGCTCACCTAGCAACATTGCAGTCAGGAGGCAGAAGCTATGGAAAAAATAAAGAGGAACCACCAGGAGCAGTCCTGGGACTGCAGCTCTCTGCAGACATGAGAGAGACAAGCCTTGCCTGGTGGCTGGGAGCCTTGCCAGTCTCTTTGCAGGTGGCCACCAAGCATTAACAAAGTCTTTGTGGAGATCTTCCAGATAATTCTTTTCTGCCTCCTGTCACCTCACTTTTATTTCCAAGCAAACAGTTACAAAATGTTCTTAAGTGTATGCACTCTGAGGAAAAGGGCTGGGATTTTTTTTTTTTTTTTTTTTTCTGAAGTGATATGTGTCCCAGGGCAGCCTCGTAGGAGCACCAGGAGTGCAGTCATCCTGCTCCTGCTGCTGCTTGGAGCTCATGGTGAGAGACACAGCCAGGAGGTTTCCAGTGTCTTGTGAGTTGGCCCTTAAAGAAGTACAGTGCTCAGTCTTACGTGGTAGGAGTCCTTCTACCCTTCTCAGTAATGAAGCTGGGTGCCTACAACAGCACAGAGGCAAAGGCATTGTCATTCCCATCCAAGCAAAGGCAAGAAAAGCACTTTGTAGTCTAATGAAAGACCAAATGGTGGACTTGATTCCACAAGCAGGTCCCACCACACTGTGCATGTGACAGATAATTTCCTTGGAAAATCAACAGATGTATTTGTAACCTCCCAATTTTCACCAAAGTAAATTCATATTCTACAAGAGAAGCAAAAAAAAAAAGTACTTGATGCTTTCTGACAATATTTGAAAAGAAGATAAATACATTATAAAAGGCAAATAACAACAATAAAATCACCTTTTGAAGATTTAGTATTACAAAGGCCAACTCTGCACTAAAGTCAGCAACCTACAAAATGCCACTGAAGATTTTGCTAGTCCACAGGGCAGAATAAAAGTCTTCAGCACTGGCAGCAGGTCTAGGTCTATTCCTACTCTCATTTCCATTTGGTCCAGTGTTCAGGGAAGGGTAAATCTTTAAGCAGACTGAAAAGGCAAAGTTTCACAGAATGCTGCCAAGATACAATAATTTATACCAGACAAATAATGGCCAAAATATCTTTGTGTTCCAGGTCGTTTTAGATGCAGCTGTAACCCAGTGTGAACAACAAGTAATGGTTTTGTACCCAAATGTGACAGAATTTTGGGTACACCTTTAGAAACAGTGGGACTGCCACGTGCCTCTGTCCAGAAAGTAAAACCCATCTGAAGTTCTGAGGTATTGCTAATGGCATAGCTAAATTTATTCATAGTTTAGATTTACCAGAAATAGTTGGAACAAATTAATAATGAATTAGAACATTTCTTATCATCGCAGGAGCAAGAGGGAATAAATAGAATCATCCATATTTTCTTATTACAAAACAGTGTGCAGCCTATTACCAAACACTAATTTGGTGTTGCTTGTGCTGGAAAACTGTGGAAGGGTCCCTGGCTCCTGACAGTGCAGCTTAATTCAGTCTGCTGGCAGCAAAGCTGCTCAGAGGCAAGCCAGGGTGGGCAGGTGAGGACCATCCCTACAGGGGTGAATCCCAGCCTGTCAGAGGGGGCACCGCTCAATACTTCCAATTAACCACGCTAAAGACCACAGAGACAGGTCACACAGAGCCCAGCAAATATAAATCAGAACTGCATATTGTGATAGGAGAATAACAAAGTCTGTCTCATTATGGAAAAAAGACATTTAGTTGGGCATAGAAGCCTGTTCTTGGTGGCTGGTGCACCCTGTGGGGCAGTGCCTGCCTTATGGGGTTGCAGTCCATGCTGGCCACAGCCAAAATTGCCTTGAGTGTGGAAGTTCTTTGTGGGGTTTAGCTCCCCACTTGGTGCACAGTGAGCAAAGGGGAGAGCTCCTGCATTCTGTTGTAACACAGGAGGGCCCCTGCTTAGGCAGATGCATAGCTCCTGAACACAAAAGGTGTGGGATGAGACTGGGAAGCTGGGTTTCCTTGCCTCTCTGCCAAAGCTGATGGGTCAGCAGCCGCCAGGGTCATGAACCAGGCATCAAGACCAGAAGTCAGCATGTTTTTTTGGCTGCTGTCATAACTGGGCTTGCAGGAAAAACTGGGACGTTCTCAACTGTCCCAAATGAGACTGTGGACTGGATTTCTCCCTCAACAGCCCACATTTCCTGTATGTGGTCTTAAGGCCTGATCCATCTCTATCCTCTAATAAAATATGTTTCTGTAACAGCTGAGGCAATTAATCACTTAAACAGAATTGGATTACAATCTCCATTACTTGAAAATCTTTAAAGTCAGGCTTGCTGTATTTCTAAAAGATCGCAAGCTATTGAGACAGATTCTTTGCCCTGCTTTATGCAAAGGTCAGACTGGATGTTCCTAATGGCTTCTTGTAATGTCAAAAATCAGTCTCTCACCCTTGTAATGCCAGAGGAAAGGCTCTCACTGATTTCAGACAGAACTTCACTAGATTTATTGACTTTTCTCATTAGGCATGAAGATAGTCTGCAGAAGATTCAATGTGATTCTGTAACTCCAGGTGCGTGCCTACTGAGCTCATTATGTAAATACTGCTGCCTTTGGTGGTTTTGAAATTCATAGCAGCTTACAGAGCTCAACACATCCAGAAGTTACTAGGACATTGTAAGACTGGACCTTTGTTTTTGACTCCCAAATCTGTGTTGAATCTCCAGAGGTAACTGGGTTTGTCAACAGTAACAACAAAATAATAAACTACGATACTGTGTAGATATGTTTAAAATCCTGAAACTATTATGTGATATTTTTCACTGTAGTGAAATTCCCTTTCCTGGAGCTTTCTTGCTACCAACTGCAATATACTATTGACTTTCCATACTGGTTTTCAGAAAAAAACAGAAGTAGTTAATTGCATATAATTTGGGGCGATTCTCTGACATACTTCACAGCAAATAAAGCTTTTTCCAAGTCTCAGCAACACTTGAGATTGTTTTCAAATTTATTCATTTGGTTAGTTTTAACTATCTGAAATTATTGTTTTACCATTGGGTAAAGACCTTTAGTTAGCTCCTCTGATTTAAAATGTAGGGGTGAGAATAATTTTTTCTGAACACAATAGATAAGAAGTATGAGCAAGGAATTACAGAAATTACATTATCTTATTAGACAATGCTAACAATAAAGGGTGTTTTGGTTTTTGGATTTTGATTTTGTTTTGTTTATTTGGGGTTTTTTTTAATAAGGACTCCACCTTTATATGTTCCACTTATCTCTCCCCAGAAATAAAAAAATAAAAAAAATTTAGTCATATTCACAAGAAAGTCATTGTGAAGAGCATAATCTATTCAAACCTCACTTCTGTAGGAATTAAGTAACTCTGTTTTGAATATTTCTCCTTACCTTATCTCCTCAGATCAGTTCTACCAGTTCTGCTCTGAACCAGGGGTTGCTTTCGATGTACTGTTCATTTCCACATAACCTTCACTGCTTTCCTCCCTTTCTTAATGTAGAATATTTTATGTAATTATCCCAGAGCCTGAACTACAAGGTAAATACTGGAATGTGCATATAGAATTCTGTTTATGAAAGGGTCAAATATATGTTTGGTACTGAGAAAATTATGCTAAAAAACCCTGTATCATAGATTTACAAAAAAATAAAAAAACAAACTTACCTTTTTTTCTACACGAAATATGAGTTGCATGTGGTCTGATGACAATATGCCCATGTTTATTGTGGGTTCTTCATATTTATAAAATATGCTACAATCACTTTCATCTGAATACATTACTACTAATCTCACAATGCTCTTATAAGGCATGTATTTATTAATATATTACAATCCTTTTACCCCGTACAGTGTGGAATTCAGTTAAATCCTTGGGAGCACGTAGCTAAAAACCAGAATAGCTCTAAAATAAATGCCTGACCTCACTGATGTCAAAGGCAAATATTGTAATTACTTTAGCAGGGTCAGACTATTGCTTTTGGTAATCTGACTCCGTTTTTTTTGTCCAGTGATGGAGATATAGTGCTCAGGAGTAACATTTCCCTTGCCCCCAAACACTCAATGCCATTAATCTATAAAGTGAATACCTGCTGGTGAGTTCTGTCATGGATTAAAGAAAATTTAGTGTTGGGTCTCTATAAAGAGTGATTTTAATTGAAGAAATTCCTGTCCCACCCCCAAAAGTAGTAGCCACTGGGTGATGGTCTCCACCAATATGTGTAGAAATCAGCATCACTTAAATGGCAAAGGAAAATATGCACCCAAAAATTGAAAAGTTCAGTGAATGACATGAAACACTAGTCAATTCCTGTAGTGTTAGTTTGAAGATGATTAATAACCTTGAACTAAACTAAAAATAATTAAAACTACATTACTCATCCTGAGGGAACAAGGTAATCAAAAGAGATTTTGCAACAGAGCAAACCCTGTCTTTCAAAACAAATCTTTCCCCATCTTTCAGTGTTGATTAGGGAACAATACTGTTAGTCATTGCACTCAGAATAGTTGGTGTCCTTCCTTGATTTTCCTGGGGGAAGAAGAGGCAGCAGGGGGAGTTGAATCACTAGTTTTCCTCTTATTTTTTCTTAATGAACAACAGTGTGCACTGCTGTTCTGGAACACAGTACCAGGTTAGAATAGTGCAGTCACTGGAGTGTATTAGAAACATGACAAAAGTTCCCAAACATTGATCCACAAACTGAAAGTACAAACCTGCTATTAGGATGTGAAGTGTGATGTACAGTGATTTCTCCTGTTTCCAAAGCCTACGTTTGGTTTAAGAAGTTAAACCTACTGTAAATACTTTCTCACGATCATTCCTCCCTGTTTCTGTAGATACGTAAGCATGGGAGACAAACCACCTTTGAATGCATGATTCATAGTTCTAAAATTTAGGAATGGTTAACAGGGAACAGCGCTGCAAAACGTCAAATCCTTGTGGTATTCTGTGCTGTGCTACATTAGTCCTAAGCTGAAAAGAGCCTGCAATGAAAGGGAAACTCATCTTGAAGAAGAAAATAGCTTCTCTGCTCCAGTTAAGAGATACAAAACTGAAAGATCACAGAGATAATAAACTCTTTTTTTTTTTTTTAACTAGTAAGAAATGGATAAAATCTGAGGGGTTTCTGTACTTCTTTTTTCAGATGTTTTTGTGAAAAGAGCAAAGTGAAGTTGAGTATGGCTCTTAAATTCCATGGAGATCTGTGAGCAAAGCCCTTACAAAGCTTTAACTCACAGCTACTGCCTTACTCTTGCTGAGCACTGCATACCTGCAATTCCCAGGGAACTATTACATGTCAGTAATATCCTTACATGGCCTGGAGTCCTGGTTAGAAATGCAGCAAGTTTTAAATACATAAATACAATTAATCGGAGTGTTGAATTCTTAACTTCCTTGGGCCTGGGCTACTAATGGCACCTCCATAATACTGGGCATAGAACTGTTTATTTCACATTATCTTACACTCTCAGATTGCCTTCTAAGTGAAATGTTGAGGCAGGGGCATAGGGAAAATTTTCTAGGGCAAAGAGTTTTGCACTACTCTCCTGAGGGGAAGAGCAGAAGCGGTACCTCTAATGGAAATTTCTAAACGTCATTTGTACAAAGTACTTGAAAGTATGTTACAAGGAAAACCCTGGCTGTGCGGGAAGCAGTATTGAACAGGGAACAGTAAAGTTCATATAAAGGTACCATCCTGTCACGTCCACCTCCAGCCAGCCATAACCTGCTAAATGACACAGATGCATCAAATACAAGATTTATCCTGAATATACCAAAGACAGGTGTATTTGCAAGAGAAAAACCCATCTGTACTCCCACCATAGCATCACTGAGGTGTCAGTGAGGAAGACAGTTGCAGCCTCCTGGGTCAGTGACTTTCTCATTTTGGTAGCTGTTAGACCTGTTACAGATCAGGCTGAGAACAATGATATTAGAAGAGTTGAATTGGGAATATCTACTGCTTGTTTGGGTTCTCACGCACGTGCTGTGCAAGACCTGTTCCAGGCACATAAGCACTGGGAGGACAGGGTACACTCGCACCGGCAGACTCTGGCTACCTTAGCCAAGGGCTTGGCATTTTATTGTGCTTGTGAGGTCTCTTCAGATGCCACTGACCCTGCAAGACAGAAAATGTTGGCCCTCCTGTAGGGCATCTGCATGCCAACAAGAACAGAAGATTTGTGCAGGAGTACGCATTCAACCAGGCTGGTCTTTATTTAAGCAGGCTGAGAAATAGCAACTCCAAGGACACAGCAACCCTGGCTTTTGCGTACAACAGTCCCTACTGTCCCCACAAGCAGCTTTGCAGGCTGGGGGAGATGAGCACACAAGTGGGAGTAGGTGGCCAGATGCTACTTCATGGCAGACATTTCGCAGAGGAAGCGCAAAGCCGTCGTGCCACCTTGTGGCTGCTACATGACAGCTGGCACCGGGGGAAGCCACCCCTCCTGCTCCGCAGGCACCCTCTTACAACAAAAGCGCTTTGCCTCCTGCAAGCCATGGGGGACGGCAACCTCTCACTTGCGGGCTGCTGTGAGCCCTCACTCCGAACATCTCCTTCAGGCACATTAAGGGGCCTGAGTTATCCCGAGAAGGACTTGGAAGAAGCAAACGGGTCTCCAAGGTGAGCGGGGGCAGGCACGAGTGCTGATCCCACTGGATCCGCCCTCGAGCCGCGTGGAAATTCTCCTCCCGGCTTGGGTACGAGATGTTCTAAGGGAGCTCCGTAGCTGGGCATGGTGAGAAAAACATTTTCTTGTTCTCTCCCAGTGCATTATGAAAACCCACTAAAAGGAGCTTTTCGCACCACAAAACCTTTTAAGAGGATTCTGTCAACACAAAAGCAACACTGACAGCAGTTGCCTTTAAAAGTACTCGAGCCCTCAAACTCCGAAAGACACTCCTCGATTTTTTTAATTTTCCAGCCTTGCTCTACTCTCCAGCTGCAGATAAATGTTTTCTCTAATTGCATGAGTGAGGAAATGTATCATGAGATTAATTCCCATAAGAATTTTAAAAACAATTTGCAAACATATTCTTCACCAAACGGGTATTCAAATGCATGGATCTTTGCCTCAGTAATAATAAAAAAAAAAAGTGCTGCAGGGAAAATTTACCAGAGGTATTGAGAGGGGCACTAGTCCCATTAGCAGGTGGTGTCCATGGCCCAGGTCACCCAAGGGGTCAATACTCTGCTGCATTTTCTTCCTCTTCTCCTATACCGCTCACCCACATATCACCATCCTGGCACTGGATGATAGAGGATGCACAAACCTGACTTTTCTAACACAGATTTTCCTACACTTTTGATGATATTAAGAGGCAAGTTGACACATAGAGAGCAACATGCCCATCTCGTGTACTTCAAGTACAGTGCTACCACAGCTGCCTCTGGGAAAACATATGGAAGGGCCACCACTTTCACCTCTTTCATCTTTCAGCAATTAGAAAAGTAATTTTTTCTTAAAAAGTGGCTGGCAGTAAGAGTTCTGTCTCCTGAAACTTCTCCCTTGGCTCTCTTTCTGATCATCTCATTATCATAAAACTTGTATAAATGCCTCCCATAGAACAATTTCAGCATAGGAATTTGCAAGTCAAAACAGCCAATTAGTTTATAAATTAACAGTCTTCCATATTTTGGAGATTACTTACAGCTCTGGCCACTGCAGCATGCAGTCAAGAAAGAAAATCTAAATCTTAGTGCTGGTACTGCTGAAAAGGAATCGTTTGCTAAAGGCCATTTTTGTACTGAGAGAAACTGCTATTACAGTAGGAAGAGCCCACTGTTTTGGAATAGTACCAACCAGCAGCTTATTTTGTATTTAAAAAGGTTTTTATTTGTTCATTCAATAGGAAGCATCAAAGATGTTATTAGCTAAAAATTAATCACCACGCACCAAAATATCCTGCTTCCAGAAATAATCACACAAGTGATAAAACCATTGGTCAGCTGTTGCTTTGCAAAGATTTTTAAAGCTTTAACAAGAGAGCAATCCACTGCTCACATCAATACCTTGGCAAGCAGAGAGCAGCCAGCCTGGCTGGACAGCTAGTAAATATGAAATTTCAGATGTTCTGAACCAATGCAGCCTGTAAAGACTTTGAAACTCAGGTTGACAGCCAACCCTGATACCTGTCAGTAACAGTTACTTTCCAATGTTATGTAGTACCAGATCCAGATCCCAAAAGGGCTTTAATGTTTTGACCTTATATCCTTAACTCAGAGGCAATGACCAAAGAACATAATTTCATAGGACATAGTTATAAAAAAGGCAAAATGCATAACACAAAGTTCAACTTCAGTGGGTTTTTAGTGGGTTGTTGGTTGGGTTTTTTTAGGATTAAAACAATATGTTCAAAGAATAAGCAAATCCACCTCACCTCAGTGATACTGAATACTGAAGAACTATACAAGGGCTGCAACATACTAACCTTTGAAGACTATAAAGGATCTATATGGAACGTTCTGCATCTGAGGAACATTAACTCTGGATCATGTGGTAAAATCTAAAATAAGGACATGACTAAGCTGGCCTCTTTAATGACTAGAAAAAGAAACAAAATGGAAAATATCCACCTTCCAGGCCTCACCCTGTGCAGTGACCTGGAAAACAAACCTTATTGGCACCAGCAATAAAGCTTTCCCGTATTATCTTCCAGGGGGGTTGATTACACTGCCTTAAATGTGGGTGACTGCTTGAGGTCCAAAATTCTTTACACTGTAGTTATGCCTCAGAAATCCAAACATAATTAGAAAACCAGAAATATACAGTGGTGACCAGCATATAGTATGGCATACAGTAACAGCAGTTTGGAATTGCCAGTCAGGAGGGGTAATAAAACAAGGCTACCAGCATGCCAGCTGTGCAGTTTATGATTTTCAAGGCACCTTTTACAAAACGAGCAGGAAAGTAGTTCAGAAATCAGAAGACCACTGCAGTATCACATCTGTTTCTTTCAAATAAGTAATTTTCATAGTTATTTCCAACAATAATAAAAAAGAGGTGTCTTCTCAAAGTACCATTTACCAGAACTCATTCTCTTCTATTTTTAAGAAAAAGTTCCAGTTTTATCTTGCACATGTGATTTGATCAAAGGCTGCTTGAAAAGTAAACTTCTGAAACCAGCAAAAGCCTTAAGTGTTCTAAATATGCAATATGTTTGTTTCATTCACATTTCTAACTTCAAACCAAAAGAAGAACAGAAAATGTTCTTCCAGTATTAGCTTATTACACTGACAGAGAGTTTCTCAGTGTTCCTCACATTTTTGTTCAGATTCTGATCAAGTCACAATGTACCAGCTAGTACAGGCAGTGCATTGTGCCAGGCACTGAACGCACCTGTTTGAAACGGCTCTTGTCCAAAGGCATCACAATCTGAACAGAGAGGACAGGCATGGATGAGAAGCTGTGGGCAAAGGAGAGATTGCTTCCCTCGTGATTTTATACAGGGAAATTGGTCTCAAAGTGGGAGATAAACTCCACATCTTCTAGTCTCCTGTTATGTTTCTTTCAGCACACTACTTTGCAGTATACAACTAGTTTTTTCTCTTCTATTTTTTATGGTTTGGGGTTTGATAAGGCCTAGTCTCACTGGCAAATTCCAGCTGGAGATCATAGAGAATTTTTTCTCTTAAATGCAAGTCCAGTATCTCTGGCCGAATTTGTACCTGCAAGCTAACCCACAATATTACTCTGGTGTTAACTACTTTGCTTGCAGTACTCACGCCTGAAAGAGAGGTCAGATTGTATGGACATTTTTTCCCCTTCAACTTTGATAAACAAGCATTCCTGCTGCTTGCACTCCTGTGGGGAATTTGCATTCAGCACTATCATTTCCAGTTCCTCAGCCTATCAAGTGCTGTTGATGCCTTATCTCATAGCAGACAGAAGGGCATGAAGTGATTTTTTATTTTTTTTTTAATCCTGTGAGCTAGTAGATCCTCTTGGAGACCTTAAGTAGGAAACAAAATCAATGGAAGAAAAGAACAGTAAAATTCACATGAAAATTGATTCTATCCTTGTTTTTATAAATGCAGTAGAGGTCAGCTGTTATTAAAGATGACATGTACTTACCCATATTTCACTTTATATGCTAATTGCACACACTTTCATATTAGAAGGTCTGAAAAAAAATACCTTTCTGTAACGATAGGTTGAACCTTCATCTTAATCAAATAACTTTAGTTGGATACTGTTCTCAGGAAAGATTGGTTAATATTTATAAAGTGCTTTAAAGATGAAAGAACTGCATGCTTACACATTTTATTGCATTAATGGCATTATTACAAGCTTAAACCTGAACTGAATTTTTCTTCTGTTGAACTGGAATCCAAACTGAGAAACTTTAGTAGTAGATGTTTTACTTCATTTCTGAAAGCTTCAGCCCTAAGGTAATGAAATCACCCTGAATGCCACATGGAGAGAATGCCATGCAGTAAGCAGTGATTTGCTACTTGGAAAGACCAAGAAAGTAATATCTAGCCTTTTACATCTTTAATGCAGGACAGAGTTTAGTCATTTTGGACAGAGATAGATTAGATGTGTCTGGGTGAGTAACCTGAGGGCAATTCATTAATTAGGGAGAACATGCAGCTGCATATGGGTAAAATTAGAAAGGAAGCACATTTGCAGATGCATGAACGACAGAATCAACAAGCCCTTCTCAATACTCACATTTATGCTGTCATAAAAACTTGACATTATTCTGTAAATCGATAATTTATTTTTTGAGATACTAGAGGTGCCTGTGTAAGTACAGGTGGATGAACTCCACACAACAGAAATCCTATTCCAAACTGTTTTTATCCAGCTCCTCGTGGTTCATTTTAGATCCACAATGTATGGTGTTTTGGCCAAGACAAAAACTGTGGTTAACTGACATATGAAACTAGGTTTGGGAGCTAGGTGGCCTTTCTCATGGGTAGATGTACACAGGGCACGAGTGGTAGGTGATAAGCAAAAGAAAAGATTAGACTAAGCAGCAAGAGGGATCAGGAAATGAAATCAGTTCTATGAAGCTATAAATATCTGGTGCTGTCTCTCTATTTGCAAATTTGTGATGAAGAATAATACTTACAGAAACCAATACCATCACAATAACGTATGCTATTATACCAGTCAACATTTCCCAATTCTCCTGAGGAAGTGATTGTTTAGAGACACAGATTGAGGCAGTTTGAAATCAGTTGTCCTTAAATGTGATGAAAGAGGAGAAAGGATTGACAGTGCAGTACATTCTCGTTCAAAAGAAGATATTTCTCTGTACAGTGTGCTTCAAAGATCAGACATACCATTTCCATTTGCACTTAATTTAATTACGGAGAGAAGATACTGCGAGAGGGGAAAAGAAAACAGCTAAGCAAGCAGAATTGCAAAATTTAACATGAGAACTGAGCATATCAATATTTTCTTCCACATGCTTCCACATGCTTCCACATTTAGACCACCTGGAATCTGTTTTGGGGTTCTAAAATATTAAGAAGAAAAAAAATTAATATGCTGATTTTTCCACTCATATTTCATGCCTTAAAAGTTTAGCCAAGGTGTATGAATTAAAAAGAATGCAGAAAAGTCCTTAGAAGTCTGATGCAGTGAGTGAAGTGGTTTTCTTTGTAGGGAAAGAAAGGAATGTAGCTTGGTGCTTTTGGACTGCTCTTCCTTAAAGTGACCAATATTATCTCTGGTTGAGATAATTCTTCAATTCCCCCCCAGCTCAGCTTTCAGTTCCCACTTCCCCCATCCAAAAACACTTGCAATGAAGAAGGTGATGAAAGTTAGAAAGGCAAATAGTGATATTTATGGTAATACTGAGAAAGAGCGACAACTGAAAGGGTAGGTGCTTTAAAGGTCAGGTTCAGGTGTGTCACCAGAATTGGAGCTTACACAATAGAGTCATTTGCCATGTCTAATGAAAGGTTAATGTTATTAATTTCTCTATCAGAAATCAGTCAGATGTAATAAAGGCTTAGATTGTCAGAGCTTCAGGTGATTCCTGTCTAGGGGAACAGATCTTTCAATGGAATCCAGGACTTATTTTGACTGTGTTGCAAATCAATGTAAGTCATCTTTCAGGACTATACACTGTATTTTAGGAGTCTGATGTCAAAGAAAGCACATATGAATAGACTCTCAGAAATACCCATTTCCCACTTGTGCACTGGAAGTCATACCCTGATTTTCATGCACTTGGAATGGGGCTATGGGTTTATTTGACAATCTTGACTAAAGGTGAGTTTTTAAGATCTTGAAAATCATTATGTTCTTCCAGGTGTGTGCTGAATCCTTTTGATAATCTGTCTCTTAGTAAGTAGTTGAAAAACCAATGCATCCAATGACATACAGAAGAAACAGATACATCGTAACATGTTAGTAGAGAAATAATTCAATATGGGCATGTGCTGAAAGCATCTGAACTCTGAGAAGTTAGCATTCCTTTTTTTTTTTACTGTTTTATCTTAATTGCACAATAAAAGCCCATAAAATATCACAGCAATGTCAGCTAATATTAAAATGGAAGCTACACATTAAAAAAAAAAAAAAGTAAAGAACCATAAAACAGAAATGCCTAAAAGGAAATCAGACACTATTAACGAATTAATTCTGTACATGTCTAACTAGAAAGGGCACAAGAGAATTACTTATATAAGTCGTGCACATACTTTTGGGAAACAGATGCTTACAAACTTCAAGGTAGAAAAAGAAGTATAAAATCCTTCAGCTACCATAGTTACTTTGGTACAGTTTGGATGGACCTCAGGTTAGTAACTATGAACATGTCCGAGTGATAAATAAAATCTTTGGCAGAATGTAAAACTGTGATAGCTTAAAAGAGAAATTCCTTGAGGAAATCTAAGAGGCAGAACAGATGTTTCGGTTTCCACATAAAATGTGTTCAGTAAATTCATGTATCCACTGTTGTTTAATTGAAGAACTGTCCATCCTTTATTTTCATAAGGTGAAGGAGGCACTTGTTTACTGATGGAAGGAAGTTAACAGTTACTCCTTTTTTAATAAATATTTCATTCTATAACAACAAAGAGCAACAAATGAAACCTCTAAGCACAAGCTAATAGGTCCAAAGCTTAATGGTTCTTTACAAAACTAAGGACACATCACAGTTCTTTCCCACATTTGCCTAAAATGATTAAGCATCACCATTCCGGGAAAAAAAAAAAATACAATCTTGTTCTGGTAAATTACTTTTGTGACATCAGGAAGAAAATAGACTTCTTTGCAGACATAAAATAGTCTCTAAAGGGAAGATTTCTTATTTTCAAGTAAATGTAAACAAGCTTGGAGTTTAGACAATTCTCTGTTCACTTCAAATAACAATGCCAGAAACAAGAGAAAAAAATACTGATTGCCAGCTGACAGAATACTGAGTCTCACCTTGATTTGCAACTTCAGAAATTTAAGAACCAAGTTTTGAGAGAGGGTCTGCTTTCACCCAGGTGACTGTGTCCCTGTAGTCATGAGTGGTGTTCTTCAGCCTCCGCTTTAAAAGGCAGTGAAGGACTGTGATTCATACCCACATCAGTGGGCAGGAGGAACTGCAGCTCTACTCCTGGAAGTTCTGATCCATGTTCTCTAACTTCTTCTGTTTCAAGGCAGAAGGGAGAATTCAGCTGTTTAGTTTCACTTCTTCATTCTCATCTAGCCAAATACTGAAGCAAAGAAGTTATGAGGTGATCAAACTTCACTTTGTTTGGTGAAAGAAACAGGTACACTCCTGGCTTAGGTGTGGAGACATTCAGGAACATTAAACTGGTAACTTTATCATGGCTTGTCCCAAAGATCCTGGCAAAATCTTGATAGAACTCTGACACAACCTAAAAATTATCCAGGCAATAGAGAGAAATGAGACGGGATTCATTCCTTACTACCTGAAGAACTCCTCATCTGACATTAGTTTCTGCAGTTTTTCATGCAAAGTCATGGGGAAGAGACAATATCTGAGTAGTATATAGGCAATTTTGAGATGAAGGCAAGTGTCATGCCTTCAAGTGTGCTCAGGACATATGCTGCCAAGCCGCTGGCAGCTGCTGCTCCAGCATCTTGCACACTACTGAAATGTGATCCAACACAGACAAAACATGTCTATAAGCATATTTGACCACCATGGCATTTATCAGCTCTCTATATCTTGTGAGACATAGAAAGAGCTTTTGAACAAGTGTCCTTCATGTTTTTCAAAGTTGGATTGACTCATTGACAGCTCTGCACTGAAAGGGATTGCATTTCCTGTCCATGGAAAATGAGTCCTCTGTCTTACAAAAGATATGTAAAAATAGTGCACTAGATGTGGCATTCATGCTGAAAGATGATATCAAACTGATTAATATCAAGAGCCTTAGGGTCAGCCCCCCATATCCACCAGATTTCCATGCTAGAATTGTTACTAGTTGGGAAGGATGGAGAGGTAGGAAAGTTTGAAAATTCAAGCAGTGCCACGGCCCTGGGGTACTGCCAGCCCTGCCTGCCCCTGCCCACTGCCCCAGACTCTCCCCACCCTGCCCGAAGCCCAGGACACCACCTCACCCCCCAGGGCCCTCAGCCCCTGCCCCCATGATGCCACAGCAGGGCCAGTCTCCAGCCTATCCTCAGCCCTGCCTTGCCTGGCCATGGGCCCTGCTAAGCCAAACCCACCTGCAGGCCCATGTCCTGGCCCAGTCTTGGCCTGTCCCCATCCTCAGGGAGGAGCCTGATGCCTGGGGCTGGGGCTGCTCCGCCATCCCAGCCAGGAGTAGGACAGCTGGGGAATGGTGTCTATACCTGCCCTGATGGATCCTGCAAGGAGCTCCCATGGTCCCCAGGGAGCCCTTGACCCATGCAGCACGCTGACAGGGAGATAAATTGTACAGCTCCAGGAAAATGAGCTGAGATTTCCAACATGCACAAATTCCATTGGATTTTCCAACAGTTTTCCCTGAGGATAGCTGCAATACAACCCCAAGATGAGTGCTTTTGAGGGGTCCCTATGCCACCTCTTCAGCAGGGTGTGCCATGCAGCAGTGCAACATCTGACACAGCCAGAGACCCTCCAAGCCCAGTCCTGCTTCTCCCACCCTTCCAGTTCCTCCTGACCAACGGAATTCTGAGATTTTTCTGGTATCTGCAAGACTTCTTGAACAATCTGTTTAATTAAAACAAAGACACAGGGACTCTGAGGCTACAGAGGGAGTAAGAAGCAGACACAAAGGTCAGGGAGCTTCTCTGGTCCCCATGGGTGCTTCTGCAAGGGATGAAGCCTGCTCTGGTTGACCAGCCCTTCACAATTCTAGTGGCATTGGGGCAGCATCAGTGTGTCAAGGCAAGGTGACTGCAGAGATTTGTTTCTGGACCTACTGTCTTTTCTCAAGAAGGAAGATTGCACTTGCAGGTGGAGTATGGGGCTGTTTGGTGGAACATAAGTGCCATTGACCAGTTGAAAGAAGGTCAACAAGACATAATTTTGATTTTCAGCAAAGATTAGCTATGTTAGGCATGTGAGGGACTTTCTAGGTGGAAAGACAATGAGTCTCAGGGCCATGGGGCAGAGAAATGCTGAGGGACTTTATTCAAGGCATTTACAAGTAATTTGACAAACATCTTTGCCAGTGGCCTAGATATACTTGGTGCCTTTCACCACCTAATTAGATTAGATGATTTACTGAGGTCCTTACCATATTAGATTTCTGATTTCTATTTCTACTACTGCTAAGAGCAAAGTATTTTGCATTATAGAGCTATGAACAGTATCTTATCCATATTTCTTACACAGTATCTAACCACATGTGTATTCTGCAGCATGAGCCTGCAGTGGTAGTCTGGAAAAAGAAACAAAAAACAAAAACCAAAAAAACTGCCTTTTGCTTCTCCCACTCCTAAAAGAAAGATTGTCTTTGTTACCCTTGCATTAAAACAAAACTGTGAAATCAGAACATTTTGCTAGTGCTTACCTGCAGAAAAAGAAAACCAAAATACAGTCCAGAGTGAGAGTTTGACTTATTCTTCTATTTAAAAGAAAAATAAAAGGAAGAAAAAAATAGTATCTTCTGAAAGTGTTAATCCCAGTGGCATTGTAATAGCTGAAAAATATCTTCTTCAAGTTCTCTGTGCAAATAATCTTCATGCACTTTTAGATAATGACATTTGGGTAGAGAAGAATAGATTTCCCATGGGAATGCTTTTATGTCACATGTGGTATTCAGTTCCTGAAAACAGCAATTGATCTGTGGGGGTCAAATCTACTTAAACCACGTTTAATACTAAAAGAAATTAGTCCCTCAGTAGTCTCTTTCTCAGGCAAAATACAAATAATCAGCTGGCTTATTTTCTGTGCACACAGAATACATACAATACTACTGTTACTTTGTAGATTGAATTCAGCATTTTTCCCATTCTAGGATTCACAGGGGTTTTTTGTGCCAGCAGACATATACCTATAAAGTGTATTTTCACCAAGGATTAGTACAATCCTTGTGGTATCAGGCCTTCGGTTTTAGCAATATTTACAATACCTTAGCAATTGGTCTCTTGCGAGAAAATTCCTGTGCAGAAATTTCACTGTTCTCATGTGATAGCTGTTGACTCTGGGTTTGAAAGGAATTATCAGGTGGGTTTGCAATTAAAGTGTTTAAGGAATCATCAACACAAAATGGCAGCTGTCAAAATCTAGGCTCTCCCCTACTCTATGACAAAGTTTTGATGAGGGGGATTTATTGCAGAAAATTGCAGAGACTAATAGCAGTCTGCTGAGATGTACGTTTGATGCCCAGCTCTGATTTTTGGATGGGGCCCTGAGCAACCTGCTCTAGTGGGAGGTGCCCCTGCCCATACAGTGAGGTTGGAACTAGATGATCTTTAAGGTCCCTTCCAACTCAAACCATTCTATGATTCTATGATTTTCTAGGAGGACTCTGGTATTTGCTTTAACAGATACCGGAGGAGTTGCACCAGACACAGATGCTGTTACGTTCTGTGTTTTCTTATGAGAACTGTTCTGCATAGAATTCTTGCGCAAAAATTCACACAGCCCCACATTTGAAGAGCCTGCCTCTGACATAGGATACAGATTGAAGTCCCTGGGACTGCAGGACATAAGAGCTGGGGATGTGAGAGCATAAGAATTGCTGTATTCTCTCAGACCAGGGGTCCATCAAACCTGCTTGCCTACATCCAACAGCAGCTACTAGCAGATGCTTAGAAAGGAATACAAGAACAGTGCATGCCTACATTGATATGTGTAGGCAAGTAAGGATGAGGCCTGAAAAAGTCCTTCAGATGTATTAGGCCATCCATTTCAATGTTAGAGCTGGCTAGAAAGAAGACCATGGCCAAGAATCTTAGACAATCAAGCTAAAGAAAATGCCTCAGGCCACAGCCCAGCCTCTGCTGGAGCCCCGAGCACAAACAGCATTTCAGAAGACACAGATTTTGGTTTGTACAAGTCTTTATCTTATGTCAGCCATTCCCATCTGTTTAATCAACCAAGAAAGGCAAATGCAGCAGAAATTTAAAATAGCCAAACACCCACTATAGGTTTGGATCAGCCTTGCTGGGGAGCAGCCTTGCTGAAAGGGACCTGGGAGTTCTGGTGGACAACAAGCTGCACAAGAGTCAGAAGTGTGCTGCTGCAGCAAAAAAGGCAAATCAGATCCTGGGCTGCAAACCCAGGGGCATTGCTAGCATTGTTAGAGCCATGATCATCCTTCTCAGCACAGATCAGGCTGCTTCTGGAGTACTGTGTCCAATTCTGGTCCCCAAAATTCAATAAAGAAATGGACAGACTGGAGAAGGTGCAAAGGAGGGCCACAGAGGTGATCAAATGGCTGAAGAACCTGCCCCATGAGAGAAGAGAGACAGGGTGAGGTCTTTTCTTCCTGTAGAATATAAGGCTCAGGGGCACTTCATCAGAGTATTCTAGTATTTAAAGGGCAGGGACTGAGAGTACGGAGGCTCCCTCTTTGTGAGGAGCCATGGAGAAGGCAAGTAACAATGGGTACAAGTTGCAACGGAAGAGGTTTTATCTCAATATAACGAAGACATTATTTACAATGATAACAATCAATCATTGGAACAACCTCCCCAGCGATGTGTTAGAGTCCCCATTGTTGGAAGTTTTCAAGGTACAATTGGACAGGGTATTAGATAATCTCATTGAGGTTTCCTTTCCCATGAAAGGTTGGACTATGTGAACTTTCTAGGTCCCTTGCAACCTGGGCTGTTCTATGGTCTGTGATTCTATGATCTAAATCAGGGCAGGCTTACCCTGCACATGGGGCCAGAGCAAGCTCCAAGGAGATTAGAAAGACCAGCCCACATTTGTGCCATTTCCCTAGTCTGGCTTCAAGAACAGATCTTGCCAGAGGTGCACTGGCTCCCACATGTATAGTTTGCATTCAGTTACACAAGAGTTGTTCTCTTTTGAGGCAGTATGTGCAGAGCTGTTACAGCTGCATGGTACTGGGCTAAGTATTAATTGTTTCTGTTTCCTAGGAAAGGGTCAAAATTTATCTCTGAAAGACAAGTGAGAACTGGTTTATAGAGCTTAATGGGAACAGAGTGTTGGGATAGGAATTCATTTTCATTATCTGACACATTTGCAAAACAGCGTAACTTTCTCTGTAATTTCATTCAACAACGGGGAATGAAAAGGGAAAAAAGTTGTGAAAATTTTGCAAAATGCAGTTTTGTCACTTGAGGAAATATTTTGAGGTTTGTTGTTTTTCCTTTTTTTTTTTTGTCTGTTGTGTTGTTTTTTTTAAAGGACTCTTCACTTAATTCTACATTCTACTGTAAAATCTAAAATGTCCACATCTAAAAGTGAAATATCTAGGTCAACCTGACACTAATCCTTTATGAAACACCCTTCTGCATAGAATTTGTGAATCTATTGCTTCACAAATAGCCATAGCTAATAAGGACAAGTGGCCAGTCCTTTGCCAAATGGGATTTCCATCTTCTACAAGGCTCTATTAATAAACTGTGACTTCATGGAGTCTGGAAGGTTATTAATTTTTTCACTGCACACTTGTGAGAATCAGATTTGCTCACCATGGATAATAACCCATGAACAAATAATTACTATACGGTCTCATTACCAGGCTGCCTGACCTGAGACAACTTCTACTGAATGATTTCTTTTGTTACCCATCTTCTAGGACTTACCTTTTGCTGCTACTATTGTTCCCAACTCACCTAGCATGAACAGTCATTATTTCTCTGCTCTCTCATGAGGTTTTTTAATAGCACAGCATGATATGGTGAAAAATTTAGAATTTCACCCATCCTTTTATTACTGCTACTAAGTCTTCCATTGCCCCATCACAATCCATATATGTTCCTCATTCATCTGCTCTATCTCATCTCATAGTTGATAATCTCTTTGAGGAAAGTACTGTCATTTTCTATGTGTATCTGAATGGCACCTGCCACAGCAAAAGGCCAGGCCACCTGAGAAGTGATCATCGTGTGATATCTGTAACTGCCATCAGAGACAAATGCCTATTACTAATCACAAAAATGTCTAAAGAAGCCTTGTCTTTCTTGCCTGTGGTGTTCTTATTTTCCTTCTTCTTGCTTCTCTTCATGCTTTTTTTGATCCGCTTTTTTCCCTAAACAGGTATTTTTACATAACAGGCTCCCTAAGTGGAGCTCTTCCCTCTGTATTTATCTGGTACGAGTGCTGGGGAGCATCCTGATTCCACAAGTATTTGTAAATGAGATTTAAGTGACTGGCTGAATGATGTCCAACTTCAAGGTGTCACAGGAAAAATACTGTGCTGATATACGAATGCACTGTCCTTTGTTGTGCTTCACCTTTTTTCCCATGCTTTGCAGCATCCTGCTTCAGGGTCCCATGCTGGAGAGAGGCAGCTGCAAGCAGGCCAAACACACAGTTAGCAAGGCCACCACCTCCTCTAAGAAACATCTGACTTCAAGCAAGCTGCAGCAGATTTCATAGGTCCTTCCTAGACAGAAGACTGACCACATCCCATATGCTGTCTCCAGGGCCTCAAAGCTCCTTTCTGCCCCAGATCAGCTGGTCTGCCCTAGTTCAAAAAGCCCTTTCAGTCAGATAGATAAATAATTTCTACTTCTCTTATTCCCTGGTAGAGAAAAGAAAACTAAATGCCTGGGAGACAGTGGGAGTCTGATTCCTCTTCTCAGAAGTCTATGCTCTACAACGCTCTGTGATTCCGCTTTTTGACCACACGATGTCTCCTGCAAACCATGGAAACAGCAACGGGCTATCAGACAGATGGGGGAGGTGGACAACTGCACCGTTTGTCTTATACGTGCTTAGTAGGAAAATCGACTCACATTCATCTCGCTCGATCCAGTAATTTCATCAACAAGAGGTCTGGAGCACTGAAAGGATTATTTAAATTTTATTACACCCTCGTATTATTTTCCTATAAAAGTTTACAGAAGTTGCAAAGATTTTATTACTCTCAGAGCACCGGTAAAAAAAGAGTTTATCACACCAAGCAGCTGTTAGGAGACCACCTGAGAGGAGTTTCCCAATGAATGTTCCATCTCCCACCCAAGAGAACAGCCTTCCAGCAAGCAATGGCCAGCTTTGAAAAAAAGAAGGAAAACCTGCTTACAGGCCTCCTTGGAGGCACAGACTGACTGACACAATCTGTAAGCATTCACAGGGACAGTTTAAAAATAGTGCAGTAAGAGACCAAAAGGCTGAGAGACACAAGGTGCTGAGAATCTCCTGTGAAAAACAATGACGTGCAGAGAAACAAGAACTTTCCTGAACTGCAACATTTCCAGGATAGAGAGAAGCTTCAAGAACAGGCACGAACTGGTTTGTGCAAACATAGTGAGTGTGAGGCTTTTCTTTTAGCAGAGTTATTTTTAAGGTTGTCCAATATTGGTTATTGTCTTTGCCCACTGTGTGTGTAGCCTGCATTCATGGCTTCCTTTCATGTCCAGTGAGGCCCTCAGCATGCAGCCAATGTTTTAGTTAATGCATTTCTTCATGTGTGCTCTAATGCTGTGTTAAAGGGCAGACTTGCCCTTGGACTGCTCTGTTTCAAGTGTAGGTTCTCCTTTAAGGAGTATAATTGGCTGTAACTTGTAATGTAACTGAATTGTCCACTTTGAAGTCAAAGCAAGTCAGATTGAGAATATTTGTTGCTAAAACTTTTCATTAAGAAAAAAACAAACAAACCCTGTATTTAGAAATCCAAGACATTTATTTGAGAAAAAAAACAAATATTTTATTTATTTTAAGCTTGAAGTTTGGGGGATTTTTGAAAGAAACTTCTAACAAAACATATTTTTGTCCTCATTGATTAACTTTTGCTGGCAGACACTCCTACTGAAATGAATTCTTAAAACTGAAAGTGTTGGCTATATTAAATTAAACACTCTTTTAAGTGTGTCATTCAATTGATATTTATAATTTATAATTGCAGCCTGTAAGGCTGAGGAATAAAAAAAGTAATATTAGTTGCATTGTTCAAATTGACCAGAGAACTCCAGTGACTTAAGCAAATCACAGAAAGGGAGGCAGGGAGGAAACCTTGCTCTCAGGATTAAAGATTGTGTACTAGATTAACAGGCCTGCACAGATTTCTGAATCTGACTTCCCACCTGAAATCAGCACCAGGGCAGTTGTTACAGTAGCTCCTCAGGCAGCAATCGCTGAGGGGAAGGAGCCTTAAGGAATACTCAGCTGTTGGGAATGCTGACCTAAATCATAACTCCCAAAGACTGTGCTTAAAACTAGAGCCAACATAAGCACAGAGGAGGTTAGATTGTTCCCCCTCCTTAACAAGCCCTGTATTCTACTACTAGAGCACCTAGCCCAGCAATAGGCTGCTTCTTACTCCAGATTTAAAGATGTCTGAGGTCTCCACTCTCTTTCATGCATTTGTCTGCTATTTAGCTCTTCAGGACAAGCACATGTGATATATGCAATGGTGTATTTGAAGGCAGAAGTGCCTGGGCAGTGAGGAGAAGGGTGTGACTTCACTTTGGTACTTTCCAAGTCACACTCCTTTTTATTAAAGGGTATGTTCTCCTCAACAGTATTTTCCCTCATGAGCACCACTGAGGTTGGTGAGACAGCTTTATGGGTTGTAGGATCCAACTCTTGTTGAATATAAGTAGTTACCAAAAAAAAGGCAAGAGAAAAAGCCTACTAGCTTTTGAGTAAAGGTTTTCTAAGAAATCTAAATTATACCAGGGTCTGTTAGTGGTCTGCCTGTGAAATTTTATCACTCCAAAGTCTACCATGAAATATTATAATATGAAATAATTACTCTAAGCACTTTTCTAAGTTGCTGTTCATGAATTCTTGATTCAACAATTTTGAAGGGCCACTAGTATTTTCCATAAATACCAAACCAAGCTAGCCACAAAATTTATTGTATAAGTGCATAGGTTACTGCATTCCTCTATGCAATGTGCATTATGCAATTTATTATTTATATAGGATACTTCTTACCTATTGTGAATAATTGGTAAATGGAGATGTAACTCAGAATATTAAGAAAGATGATTAAATGTGTTTTAATTTCAAATTAACTATGGAAATTATATAAATAAAATGGTAATTACTACTGCCTGAGTTCTGTGATAGTAACTACAGGACTTAATGAGAATTTAATTGAGTGGTAGCCACTGTCTTCACTAAAATTGGTAGCTAGGCCTTGAGCTGAAATATTCTGATATTCTGAAATCTTCCCATAGTGATGCCTGTGTTCCTCAGTTTTCTTAGAGTCTATACAGCTAATCATATATGTGTCTATACATGTGTGCCCATTTCTTTATATGAATGTATATACATGTGTGTGTATGGGATGTTGAGAATGCTGGTTAATGCTTGATTTGCACACACACTTTCATGCAAGTTTAAGTGTGTTTGTCTTTCCTATTGGTCTTTGCCAGCACACCTGGAATCTGACTAAAACCTTAGAAAACTTCAGTATTTTCTGATGGAGTCACAGAATATATTCACTCAGAACCATTTCTAGCTTTAAATTCATCAAAACGGGCTTTGCCCAGTTTAATCTCTCCTTCTCCTAAAAATACTATAGCTAGCAGAAAGTAGAAAGAAATTAAGCCCTGCTGTAATTAAACTTAAATGTAACTAACTGTAGAACTAAGCATAAATCATTCCTTTGCTTGAAATCATCTGCTGCACTTCACCTGAAGTAAACTGAGTGCTTTGGCCCTGTGTGCTAATTCTTACACTTAACCATCAGCCAGAAACTCCTAATTGACTCTGAATGAGCCATAAATTATTTGCTAGCACAGATCATGGTTTTTTCCTGTACACCTGGCAGAATTCAGCAGTAAAATGAAACCTACAATTCCATTTTCCTGAACCCAAACGTAATTTCAAATCCCTGACATGAGACTAATTGTATTCTGTCCCAGAATAGATCAAGCTATCCACCTTGCTTCATTCCTCATCAAAGTCCTGCAAGCCTTGAAAGAACTGTAATTTTCCTGAATTCTTCAGGTCCCCATGAACCAAACTGTAGCGTTAACCCTAACCCAACCATAGGGTTCACATATAACCCACCAACCCCCTCCAACACCAGCCCAAACAGTGAGCTATTTTCCCCTACCGGAGTCAGTCTGCAGCTTAACCACGTGTACCTCTTGGATCCAACAAGCATCTGACTCCTCAGCCCTGTTAAGTCCTGAGTTAAGGCCAAACTCTAACCCTAGCTTTAATTAAAGCTCAGAGTTCAATATGCACTTGTGGCTAGCATCTCCCTCCCCTCCTGCCTTTCTGGAACAGCCCTTTCCCTCTGAACCTCTCACTGCAGCTCCAGCCCTCACCCACATCCTATCCTGTCCTGTTACCTCAAAATGTCCCCTACCAGTAGTAGTTCCCATTTTAGATTCTTGTAGGAATTGCCAAGAAACACAAATGTTCATGCTTTCTTTTTCAGAACCCAAATCTTTTCCCTAATTGTACCACTAGGCTCAGAACTGACCCTTCTCTGTTCACACCCACCACCCCCAGCCATTGTCGCACTTCTCTGACAGCAAGAAATGAAGAAATTCATCAAGATCCTGCAGCATCCATGAGGAGGAGAGCTGGGGTTACTGTGAGAAAAGGCAATGTTCAGATGTAAGGACCTCGTGATTGGGGACCCATTATGCAGCCAGGATTACAATTAGAGCTAAAATTCACCGACAATGCTGAGACCAATGGGTCACATTTATTCCTAGTCCCTGGGAGGTGCATGGTGCTAGGTAAGAGCTTCTTCTGGGAGGGACGAGTGACACATGCAAAATTTGGAAGGACTGCATCTAGCAGAGAAAGGTTAATTTTCAGTTACCTTAACTGGAGCACAAGCAGAGATCCATGGTTAATTTTTAAGCTGGAAGGAGGGATAGGGTATGTGGTAGGATTGAAGCTGCTTCTCAATGAAGATCCAGGGGTTTTTGTGAATTTGCCAAGGCCAGAAGACTTGTGAAAGAGTGGGGTGGGCACAGTGGGTGTGTCTAAGATGCATTGAGAGAACTGGAGATCACTGCTTTGTACCCATTCTAGGATTGGGTTAATGGATTCTGGGTGGAAAGGACCAAAAATTTTTCCTTCCTGAATTTCTTAAGCCAAGTCCATGCTAAAGCCAACTTTTTATAAAAGCCAGGGTTGGAAATGGCATACATTTGGAGTACAGGATGAGAAGGGTTTTATCCTATAGTGATGCTCAGGGTTACAAACCGGGGGACCAATACTAGGAGTAAAAAAATGGCTTTCATTATGGAACAGTTTTGCATAGTTGAATCTGCTCGTAGATCTTTGGCTTTCAGCAACGGGGCTTTTTTAAATGTGACTGGAAGTGCTCCTTTCCCCAAGGGAAACTCACAATCAGCTGAAATCATGCAGAGACATGAGGCATGGCTACAGCGACGAATTCTGGGTACGAGAGCTTAAAAGAAGCTGAAGATCACAGAGGACTAGGTAACATGCCAGGATTTCAACAGGGAGGTAACCTCCGTGGCAGGCGCCCAGGGAAACAAGCAGGCTGGTTCAGGCGTGAGGCACTGCAGTGTGGGATCAGGGCTGAAGTGCTCGGAGTGATATAATTAACTTGAAAGAGGGATGCAGCTGCACAAACTTCACATCCATACTGACTTTAGAGAAGGAGCAAGCTCTCATGATTGAAGCATGATAAAAGGTGCCCTTCAGCGTTTGGCAGCATGAAGAGATGCAAGCTGAGGTCCAAGAAGAGGCTTTCCCATATATGAGGGTGCTTGTAACTATTTTTGCCCGTCCACCTGGGTGTACTTGCATGCCCTGGTGAAAAACATAAGAAAACTACAATGTCAACAGTCACAAGAGTACTTGACCTACTTCTTTCCCTTTGTGACGGCCCACAGCACAAAGCTGGCCCGGCCGTGGGAGCTGCCCCCGCCGGAGACCTGCAACCATAGCTGCTCCTCCTGGGTCAGCTGGCACCATGCCAGGCTTCCCGCTGTTGTGCCAGAAATACACAAAGTACAGCACATAGGACAAGTGCAAATATCCAATGGAGGTACTAAAATGAGGCTCATATCCTCATGTGGGGCAAAGTGCCATCTTACTGACTGCAGGAATACGTACCGCCTGAGAACTGCGAAGGGCTACTTAAAGCACAGAGCAAAAACACAACAAAGAATCAAGTATAAATACAAATTTTAAACACTGTGATGATGGCCGTGGAATTTCAGAAAGCACAGAAGCCCTGTCACAGGTAAAGCAATGTTGGTATCTGACCAGAGCTCCTTAAACATGACCAGCATCTTGAATTCTGTTACCCCACCCAGAAGTGTCGATGGGTTGTGTTTCACAGCTCAGTGAGACATGCTAGCAGTGCAAGAACATGTTCGGGCATAAAAATGCAAATCAACTCACCTCATTAAATGTTACATAGAGTAGTGGATCAAATGCTGTATAACAGTTACTTTTTACTTTTTTTGAAATTTAATTTGCAGACAAAATCTTCCAGGTTTCTAATTGACATCAGAGCATGCTCTGGAATAATCCTTTGCTCTGAGAAAGGATAGCAGGGCTGTGGCCCATACAAACCAGCTGCAGCTTACATGGGAGTTTAATCCATCTGAATACTTTTCGTAATAAAATTATACTCATTTTCAGTCTCATTTCTTTAAAATTTATTTGTGAAAAGTGTTATCTTCACAAATACCTTGTTACTTCTGGGGTATTTCTATCCTTTTATTGGTCTCCATTTATGGACAACATGATTAACTACTATTTCTGAAAAATCTGTATTTCCCTTATTTTCTCTCAGGCTGAAACTCCTTATTTTTGCATTAATAAAAAAAAATATTAAAAATAAAAAGTGTGAGGGTTTTATGCAGCAAAACTAATTTTCTGTATATCTTTTTTTTTTTTTTTTTTTTTATAGTAAGAGAAATATTGTATGAGCCTCCCCCTGTGAGCCCTTATACTGCATAGTGGGGGTTGGACATGCTAATATACTTGCTTCACCAGTTGAAGGAGTTCTTGCTTCCCCTTCTATCACTCCTCAGAGACCAGAGTACAAATGTGTTAGTGAACTTAAATGCACTTATTTAAATAAAGTGTCCACAGGAGTTTCAGGAAAAAGCCTAACATGTCGAGATCTACAAGTGTTCCAAGTTAAACCTTTAATGCATGGCCTAACCTATTCCCTTCACAAGCTTAATTGCCTTCAAGAACATGCACTATTTCCATTAGTGCATACAGGCAAACAGGTATGTCTGCTTGTGAATTTGCACCTAAGTGAACACAAACTGTATCTCAAGTCCATGCTGGATCCTAATATTGAATTATTGTCCTTAGACTTAGTTGTAAATGTACCATTTCTACAGACATAGCCATACCAACTCTGTTTCTCTTGAAGAACATATTATGATAGGGATCCCCACAAAAACAGATGGCAGGATTGTTTTCCATGGCACCTTTGAAAGCGTTCCCCACAGAAGTTTGTCTTTAAAGGCTGTCCGAGTCCAGACATTCTTAAGTTGCAGGAAGTTCTCCAGGAAGCGTTGTTGCTTGTGGACTCAGGACACTTCTGCTGTTTGTTTTTATTTGATTTGTTCAGAAAAAACGAACCAGGCCGTACCAGGAGACCAAAATAATCTCCTTTTTAGCTTCCACCAGAGGGTGCAGTTGCATTTTGTTCAATCCGGAGCCAACCACAAGTAGTAAACGGCTTGTAGCAACAGCTGCCTAGCTGCCTACATAAATGACTAACAAAACAATTACAGAAAAAAAGCCAACCCTCATCAAGAGCAGTGAAAGACGAGAAAAAGTATGTTGAAACACACTGAATGTGTTCATAAACAGCACTGCTTGTCAGGTGATGCTGACTGAAAAACCAAATACACTTAAAATACCTTTCAAACCTCAGCAGGATCCATTTGTAATTTGTTTTCTTTGGGCTAGTGAAGAGCCACAAGTGCTCCAAAGGGAAGCTCTCAGCTACGAAATCCACTCTTCCATTTTAATTTGGCTCCCCAAATATTCCCAGAAACATAATGCAGCAAGTAGAGAATTTTCCAATTTTACCAGCATGAATATGAAGTGACCCTTGGCCCTTGAATAGCTCACCTTGCATTCTCTGGGGTGTAATGAAGTTCAGAGCTGTTAGTAGCCATTTTGCGTGTTGGTTTAGCAACATTATCGTATTACTGTAGTTTTTATTATGAAAACACCTAACAGACTGACCATGGGGACTAGCATTTTCAAATACCCATATAGCTCCTGAATTGGTTTCTTGCTCTGCTTTTCTTGCTCATGGGTCCCTTCAGCCCATGCCACCCAAAGCTGTGCACTCCTCATGTCTCAGTGCGTTCTGATCAATGATCTGATCAATCACCCTTGGATCTGGCACAATGGACTGGGCTCAAATGTGACTAAAATTGGAGAGGTGGTAATAGAAATTGAGAACACTTGACAGTGGCTGGTCTCCTGGTCACTTCTGCTCGGTGAATTACCCATTTATTATACTCAGAAGAGCGTGCAACAAACTTGGGTATTGGGAAATAATAGGTTCAGTCTTTAACCACTATTATCAAGATGAAGCTTGCCCTGATATAGAATAAACCAGGTCAGAGTTTGTCACATGTAAAGCAGAACTTATCCTGAAAAATAGACATTGACATGGCCATTTGGTCTAGAAAGTCAGGGACTCATGACCACTTTTATAATGCCAAGGTTATAAAATGGCCTAGTATTTTATTCTAGCTACCTGTATCCTAAAAATTCAGGAAAAGTACCATGCCCCATATCTTTGCCCAAAATAGGAAACCACGAAGATGGTGAGAGGACTGGAACACCTCTGCTATGGACACAGGCTGAGACAGTTTGGGCTGTTCAGCCTTGAGAAGAGAAAGCTCCGGGGAAAACTTTTAGCAGCCTTCCAGTGCCTGAAGGGGCCTACAGAGAAGCTGGGAAGGCACTTTTCACAAGAGTGTGTAGTGATAGGATGAGGAGTAACAGTTTTAAACTGGAAGAGGATAGATTTAGATGAAAAGTTAGGAAGAAACTCTTCACTGTGAGGGTGGTGAGACCCTGGAAGAGGTTGCCTAGGGATGTTGTGGCTGCCCCCTCCCTGGAAGTGTTCAAGGCCAGGTTGGATGGGGCTTTGAGCAACCTGATCTAGTGGGAGGTGTCCCTGCCCATGTAGGAGGGGTGGAACTAGATGGTCTTTAAGGTCCATTCCAACCCAGACCATTCTGTGAGTCCATGATTCTACTGTTGTTAAAAAGAGGTTTGTGCCTATCTTTTAGAATCAAATTAAGTTGTGTGTTTCTAGATATTAAATAACAATTAATTTCCTGTATGTTTCTAAAGTTAAAAGTATATTTCTAAATGTACAAGCTCTTCCTTGGGAGACTGAGATTTTTTTAGAAAAGAAAAAAATTAAAAAGAAAAAAAAACAAGGAAAAAAAAAAAGCAGACTTCGGTTTTTAAAAAATGCTCAGAACTAGCAAAACAATTGTGAAACCTCAGATGCGATTTTTCACCTCAAAGGTCCAAGCCTTCCACCAGAGCTCTTTCACATTTTTTAAACAGATTTTTCCAAGGCCTCTGTGAAACATCATATTTCAAATGTGTTGAAGCATAGTAAGTTGTGCCACGTTAAATTCATCATGTTATGTTTGGTGTCTATGAAATATACTTACCTTCATGTAAAATTCTTATTGCTAGGTTGGAGAGGTCCTAAGATCCTCTAGGGAGGACATTCTCAGATGCACTTGGTTTTGGCTTGACTGCTTCCCTGTAGTGCTGCTCCAGAATTTTCTGTTCATGATTTTTAATAGAAAAGAGTTTCTGTAATATTTACTTTTTTCCACAGGAAAAAGTTGGTTATGCCAAAACAATGTAACATCCCTTAGGGAAAATAAAAAAGAATCCAGAATGTTTTGAACTGCCCAAGCAAATCTAAATGTTTTCCTTCAGGATGGTTTGTCATTACTCATCATGAGTTGGTCATGGTTTAGGTCCCTCATTTCCCCCGATCATCTGGGATGCCTGAATGGACCACATTTTCCACCAAGAACAATAGAGTCCCTTCTAGCTGTGTTATGATGATGCATCAAAGACATCCCAAGCCCACATTTCAAAACCAAAATATTTTTGAACTTTCCATGTTTTATTTTTCTTCCCAATTAGAAAACAAAAGCAAAAATATGGGACTACGTAGAACAGACAATCTGATTTTCAACATGCTCTATTTGGAAGGAACGAGAAGTAGGACAAGCAAATTCTTGTGCTTTGGAAAATCCCACTTTAGTCAAAAGTGAAAGGAAAAACAAGCAGAGAGAAGTAGCATGGGAGCCACACTAATGTAATCTTTAATGCCATATATTTTTCTTTAGCTAGTATTTTTCTTCTCTTCTTTAGCTACATTCATCTGCATATTAACTAACATTGCCTCATTATTATTAGGAGAATGATAAAGGATTTTTTTTTATCCCATGATTTACTATTTAATCCATGAGCAATGAAATACCAGCTAGGCAATCTTATCTGGCTTTCACAAACTGTTCAATGAAATGTAGAAAACATGAGAAAATAGAGAAATACAATGTCCTTTTTTAAAAAAAAAATCAAATATTTTTATGTATTCTCTCCAAAGTTTTACAGTTCTCTGAAACAACAGGATCAATTCTGGAATATTCAAAGAATATTGAACTGCCAGCCAGCTCTTCCTTAGAATAACTCAAAATCTGAAGAAATATATGTTGGCAAAAGTTCTCCATTCTAAAAAAAAATAAATTAAAAAAAATTAAAAATTGTCCTTTTTAAAGCTTCCCATTCTGAATTCATGGTGTGTACTTAGTTCTCCTAAGCCTTTATAGCAGCCCAGCCATGTTATATCATCACCAGCTTCAGCACTCATGGAAGGAGGCTCAGGTTGGGTTCTGCTCCTTTTCCCCTTGAGAGCCAGACACTCAAGAAGTACAGTGAGAAAACAGAAGGACAAATCAGAAGCCTGCAGAACAAAAAGAGAGCAATTCGGAAGCAGGTTCTTCCTTATTTATTCATTCCTGTTTTGTGTTTTTTTTCTGTAAACAAGGGGTGAAGGAGGGAAGGGCTGCTACAAGTTTCCCACAATAGTTGTTGCATGGTGGGAGGTCCATTCCAGCTCAGCGTTCCTACCTAATTGCAAAGAAATGCTGGCTTAGCCTTTGAAGCCTTGAAGGGAGCATCTTCAGCCTCCTCAGCAAGTAAGACTTGTGGGAGAATATGCAGATAGAATTTTTGGAGAACTCACCTTAAATCTACTAAGCCCCTAGGTGTGAAGCAAGGCTGTGCAGAGGCTTACTTACCGCCAGGTCAAACATGGATATATTATGAACAGATACTGCAAAAGGCACATCCCTGCCACCAGCACAGGAGACTTGCTATATTTCAAACAACTGTGCCCATTTTGAAAGTCAAGGTGCTTCTCTACAAATTAGCTGGCAAAGTTCCTTCTTCTAACATGAGAATGCAGCAGATTTTCAAATTGCAAGTGCCAGAGCAGTGAGGCAGGCAACTGCCAAGAACAGTCTTTGCCTAAGAAGTTGAAGCTGGGTGGTTATAGGCAACTGAAAACTCTTACAAACAGAAGCAGCAATCATTAATCACAGGAAAGGCTACCAGCTCTGCTTTAAATAAACCCAGGCTTCTTCCATCTCTTAATGTGTTTTTCAGATTTTAAGAATTGGGTTTTCCACAGATGCCTCTTCTTGAGTAGTTGTTACCTTGGCTGCCTTGTTCATGACTCTCTCATTCTTCCTGGCATAGATTCTCATGGAAGAATAGAACAGTCTGTGGCTGCTTCAGGGGACCCAAAGCAGAAAGCTGTAAGGAAGCAAACAGATATATCTGAAGCAGGTGGGAACTGAAAAAAAATGCACACAGAGCCAGGTAACAGTTAAACATCAGGAAAACAGAGCCATCTCGTCTTCCCTACTCACCACCACCATTATTCACTCATTGTCTATCAATGCAGTCACACTGAGGTTTCTTAAATTATAAAAATTTAGAAAATTCAGAAAATTCGGAGTGCTCTGGTTGCAGCTGAGGTGGGATAAGAAATCACTGGTCTCATCCCCATGTTGTCATCTCTTTCCTCATATCAGTAAGCACAACTGCGCATCTGTCACTCCCTAGCGAAGCTGCATCAACATAACCTCATTTTTTAGAAAACTATCGGGAGACTTAAGCTGATTTAAGATCATGTTGACAGAACTGCAAAACTATAGGAAAAAAAACTATAGTTGTAGTTATGCCAGCAGACTTGAGAGGACTGTTACCTCCAGTTGAAAAAATGTTGAGGAGAAAATGGAAGAGGGGGTGAAAACAGCAGACAGGTGGAAACAGGGCATCCTGAGGGGAAAAAAAACAACCAACAATTGCACACACTTCTGACATTGTCAAGAGATCTGAGATCTCTAAATGGAGCAGGACAGTTATGTCCACCTCTAACAGTGAACACCATGACAGTGAACGACCCCATCCTGATTGAAGCTCCACTGTAAGGACTTGTCTGGCATCCCAGACTGAGGGGATGATTTTCTTTCTGGAACTATCCCCAGAATAATAAACTTCACCACATTCATCTCTAAATTAAGAAGGAAGGCTTCCTGGTGCCCAGGGTTGTGACAATTATCCTCAAAATATTAGGGCAAGAATAACAATCTGGCACAGAAAATTCAAATCTGTTAAGCCTTAATGCATAATAAAGGGCACTGACACAGGCATGAGGAATTTGTCCATCTTTAGTCAGGGTGGGAGCTCAGAGGAAAGGACCATAAAGACGCTCGAGCAAAACTGATTGTAGGAACTAACTACCAATGATGAGGGGGAGGAGAAGACAGGGAATACAGTAGGGATGAGAATTATGCGGTGGACAGAGGAGAAACTGATTAGGAAAGGTTGGTCCCACTGGGCCACATTAAGACTCCGTATATAGTTTTGAGGGTTTTGTAAGAAGAAAGTTGTTGAATTCTGCTTCACCGGGCTTAGCTTTATGAAGTCATGCATAAAAGTGCTGCAACAGCATGTGTATTCAAAGGCTAAACTGCAGGGTGCCCTGGGAAATAAGATCATTTGATGCAGAATCCCCTAGCGGAGCTCCCTAAATGCTGTATTAACTTGTGTTCTGTAGCTAGTAAAATCATTAAGCATTTCTTCCACAGTAATATCAGTCACCACAATGTACAAGAACAGCATAATAAGTATAATCAACACAAACCTGTGCAAGTCTCCCAAAGTCAGCAGAAACTGCTCCTTTATATTGGCTAGCGAATGAGGTCAAAAGTCTCTTAAAGGCTATGAATGACTCTAGCAATGATGTCAAAACCAAAGTTAGTTCAGGTCAGCTCTACCAGATCTTCTTTTTCTCCTACTGTTTGTCCCTTTTGTTTCTGAATAACAGTAAACGACCCACTCTGTAGAAGAGCATATGTTTCAAATCTCTCAGAAGAGCATGGTGGCCCAGGTACCTGCATTAAATGTTATGAGACATGTAAGATTACATAGGCTTCAGATTTTTCAAAAATTAAATTTAGATGAAAAAAAAATATTAAAATTAACATACTGTGCAACTTCCAAGTGAAATCATGCAAGAACCAAAGATAAAAGATGGGTAGCTGCTGCCAAAGCTGGGTTGAGTGTTAAGTGTTTGTCTTATATAGCACTGCCCTTGAAACAAAAGCAGTAGTTATTTTAAGTAACCATAAGCAATACTCATGTGCAATTCAAAGGAGATCGGATATAAAGAGATAAAGATTAGAGAACAGCAATACGGCTTTCATTATACAATGTAATCCAGCGTGTCTGATATAACTGGATGTGACACAAATGTAAATAGCAACAGGTTGGGAAGTACAGGGTTTTCCAAGATAAAGTCTAGCATGCTTTTAAAAGTAACTTTGAATAATTTCAAAAACAATTTTTGAATGAATGTTTTTCAAAAAGAACCCCCCCACACACACTTGCTAAAAGTATAATCTGTGTACGTAAATTGTCATGTTACACAAGATCAAAGAGAAATGTTACTAGAGGGAGAACGGAGTATTTAATCTTGCAAATAGATGTATGCACCAAATACAAAGATCCTGGACATTTGGAGATGCAGAATCATTTTAAGGAAAAACGGGACATTTGTGATGAAGGTTTTGAAGTTTAACATAAAGCTTGAATAGAATACTTGCTTCAGAACAGGAAACAATGACAGATCCATCATGCAGTGACACAGCACTCCATTTCCTTACTGATCTACTATATTCATATGTAATTTGCATAATGCCCAAAGAAGACATTTCACTTTTAAAAATAAATTATTTTATTAATAGCTTCATTTGAAGAAACGAACATGACAAAGCAAAAACTACCCACTTATTCAACTTACACCTAGGATATTCAGATTCAAAAGAAGCATCTATGCTTTGCTAAACTCACTATCCTTAAAAACATGTATGCAAGTGCTTAAAAGTAAGCATGTGACTAATACTAATTAATTCCAAGAGGTGCTTTTGGTAATATGATCACACAGTACAATGAACAATAGGAACTTTGCCCATTAATTTTGGGAGATGCTGCTATAAAATGCCACTACTTTACACACTTCTAAAGAGTAAGTGATAGCTAGGATGAGGCTTTGGCTACCATAGTTACTTCTCAAAATCAATAAATTTGGTCCAGCAAAATATTTTATTTCTTGAAAAAGAAAAAACTGTTCGCAGGAGACCACAATATTTTTCTGTTTATTCTGATGTATTGGAGAACAATCCCACCAAGTGTCTTCAAGAATGTCTCAATGTTTCCAAGTTATTATAATGTATACCATAGATTAATCTTTGGCATGTACTGATAAAGCTCTTCAGAAAAATCAATCTGCCCATCTCCTTCATCATCTCAGGACACACCTGTTTTCATCAATCACAAATCAGTGATCCCACATAGATGCCTGAAATATCTTAGTTTGCCTTCCTCCATCTCTATTCTGTTCCTTCTTTCCTTCTGCTCTTATGCCCCCTTATATCCCTAAATTATATCCCTTCATTTGGTGTAATATCTACTTCATCCTACTAATCATTTAGTAGTTGAAACAAAAAACCCCAAAACATTAAAGATTGTAAAAATGATTACCGTCTGTAGAAATTAATTCAAGTATATGATAATTTTAAAAGATAGGCTATCCTTAAGAAGGCATTCTGCTCACACTATTTGCATAAATCTTTAAAATGAGGTATAGGATAACTGAAAACTCAACACAGTTGGGAAGTTAGTGAATGCTGGGCCTGTTTGAAGGGATAGTTGGGAATCTATATCCAGCAAATGGCAGCAATGAACCCCTACAGCAGTAGCATCTCACACCACATTCCAGCCATGCTAAAGCATACAAAGGCAGCTCCTCCCTCACCTTCCTGTACAAAGTAAAACATATTAATTTAAACCATTAGAGTAAAAGGGATGTGAAATTCCTAAAAGCAGGCACTGGCCTGAGCTGACTCTCGGCTGAGACAGGTGCCAGCTACAGCTGATGCCTCCTGAATGAATACCAAGTGGTGTCGTTCCAGCTGCATGGCTCATGGCACTCCCAGATGCAACAGATTTGAGCCCACTCAGCAACAGCAGAGCAGCAGTCTAAGGGAATTTTACTTAGGTAAAACCTGGCTGCAGGTTGCAGGCTGGCTCCTAGGAAGAAGGTGGCAATGACACCCCAAGTCCACTCCAGTGCAGGATTAAATGGGCTGAACTAACAGCAGATTGTTGGTTTAAAGTCACCTGTTCAGTGTTTCCCTATAAAAATGAAGAACACTGAGACTGCCAGTAACAAGTGCAAGACAATTTAAGAAGCAGCCAGTTTTTCCACTGCAATGAAAGCATGTCTGGCCTCCACGACTCCAGACTCAAACCCTAATCTGTTACTTCACACCCATATGGTGTGGGTCTAAGCTTGTTCTCAGTTATGAGCCTGGTCATTTTGTCTTCTTCCCAACTGCTCTGCTATTTTAATCACACTGTGCTTGAAATTAAGCATGCCAGTCTCTCCACAGTTGCCCAAAGTTGAGCACTGGGGCAGCCCCAGTGCTGCCTATGGCCACAGATAGCACACACAGACACTGAGCAGCAGGCAGAGGCCAAGGCTAAAGGCTCAGTCCTTCAGAAACCCACCAATTCATTCTTTACACTGGTGCAAAGGGAAGAAGGCAACAGGAGAGCGAGGCGTGATGGCCTTTCAGTGCCACACAGGCACAGCCAGGTGCGGGGAGGAAGGACAGCTGTGTAACCCATCCAGCCCAGACCTGAAACCTAGAAGTCAAATTACAGTGACAGCTGGCAAGAGCCAATATCCCTCTAACTACACAGCTTAAGCCCTAAGCTGGAAATTTCTCAAGAAAAATGAGTAACTTTGCAAGATAATGAAAATTACAACACACTTAGGGCTCATTCTGTTTGTCAGATATGCAAGTTTTACCATTGGGCTGTAAAAGTAACCACACAGCAACGCCTGCCTAAGTACAGGAAAAAAAAAGACTGCTGCTGGAGGTGAAACTTTGCTGTCACCCAAGGCCACCAGTAGCCCAGTCCGTGCTGTTAAGCCCTGGCAGACCCAGAGCTCCAACCAGGCTGCAAACACTCCTCAGCTAAGTAATTCATTGCCTAGGTCAATTTGTAAAACTTGCTGTTGATTTCTAAATTAAAAATCAATTCTCTGTAATGTGATTTAGGCTCCTGGCAGAACAGGAACACGATAAACTCAGCCACTCTAACAGGATTACATTGCTATGATTTATGGTAAGGAGTCTCCAAATCTAAAACATTTTTGTGGGTTTATATATACATATATATTTTGTTAAGTGGTTAGTGTATTTATGGTCCTGTAAAACCAAATATGTTTATTTGCTTTATCTTAAATTTAAAAATGCAAATGGCTGTAGTCCGCAGCATTCCGTAGAAGGCACATGGAACATCATGTTTCAAATATTTTTTAAAGATTAAAAAAATATTATTTAACATTAGTGATCAATACAACTTTGGTTCGCAGCCCTGGCACCAAAGAAAGAGGCAAGAGATACAAAGGCTATTCTTGTGCCAAATCGGGCTACCAGAGCTGAAAAGAATAAAAGATAACGCTGAAAGCAAACTGCCCATTTGTCCATGTAAACTTCAATAACTTCGGTTCTTGAGGGCTGTTTGTCTCTTCTTTCCTCCTTCCTGCAGTCCGCGATTCGGAAGGCTGGATGCGTCTGAATGACCCTTCCGCATGAAGCCCACCCTGACACAAAACCAGTTACTTATTTCTTAAATGCCAAACGCCGACTTCTGAAGCGGCGAGGAGTGGGAAACCCGTAACGCAGAAATACCAGGGGGTCAGTGGTGCGTTATTTACAGGCTGGCTCTCCGCCTGCCCGGCGTTCAGGCGGCAGGTTTACTCCGCCGTGCGGGGCTGCCCCGTCCCGAGAGCAGGATCCGCAGCCGCAGGGCGGACCAGCCGCTCGCCCGCAGCACCCACACTTCGCCAGGACCGCTCCTGCGTCTCTTTTCAGGCCAAGAAATGAAAACGTGCCCAGCCTAACGCCGCGGCCCACCTGGAAATCCCTGGCTGAGGAGTTTTTAAGTTATTTTTCCCTCGCCTTTCCCACACCGCGCCGAAGGACCGAAACCTTTCGGGTTCAGCTTGCTGCCGACAGCTTGTGCCGCGGCCAGCGGCCGGGCGCGGCAGGGCGCGGGGGGAGCAGCTCCGCGGCGCGGGCGGCACCGCGGCCCGAACCCCCCGGAGCCGCCCAGAGCAGGGTCCCGCGACCCGAGCCCGCATCCACCCCAGGGAGACAGGGAGGGGAGTAGGCGGCTGGCGCCGGCCCACGCCTCGCCCCCGCGGCCGCGGGGCAGCCGGAGCCCCGGCTCTCCGCTCGCCACCCCCGCACGCCCCCGCCGTGTCGGCTCGGAGCGCGGCTCCGCGGAGCAGGCGGCCGCCGCTGAACCGCCCGGCTCCGCGGGGCCCGCCCGGCTCCTCCCCGCCGCCTCCGCCTCGGGCGCGGGGCCACGGCCCCGGCCGCAGCTGGCGGGGCGGCCGCGGGGGCGGGGAGGAGCTCGCCGCGGAGGAGGGGCGGCCGTGCCCGCCGGAGAGCCCGGCCGTAGGGGCGGAGAGTCTCCTCCTCCTCCCGCAGCGAGGCTCCGGCTCCCCGCACGCACCGGAGCGCCTGGCTCCCTCCTCCTGCTCCTCGTCCCTCCTCCCTTCCCCTCCTCCTCCTCCTCCTCCCCCCCCTTCCCTCCCCGGGTCGCCGCGGCTCCGGGAGGAGCGGGGGGGGCCCCGCTTCCTTCCCTCCCTCCCTCCCCCCCTCCCTCCTTCTCCCGCCCGCCACGCCGAGGAGAGGCAGGTGAGGACCCGGCCGCGTCCCTGCTCCCCCGCCCCGCGGGAGAGGCGGCCGCGATGGCGGCGGCGCCCGCCGAGGCGCTAGGCCCCGGCCGCCCGCCCGCTCACGGCCTCTCCCCGCCGGGCGGCCCCGCCGCCGCCGCCGCGCCCCGGGGCGAGGGGGGGACGCGTCCCTCGCCCCCGGCCCCTTCCTCGGCAGAAAGTTTCTCAGCAACTTTCTCCCGGGCCCGAGCCCCCCGCCCGCGGGGCCGAGGGGTCGGGCGGGCGGGCGGGAGCCGCGGCGTTGCGCGCCGCCCGGGGCTGGGCTGGGCTGGCTGCGGGGGGCGGGGGTAGGAAGTTTGTGAGGGAAGGTGGGTCGTCCCCCTCCCCAGCCGCCGCCGGGCTCCGTCCGCGGCCCCTTCCCGCCTGCCGTGCCGCCGCGGCGGGGCGGCTGCTCGTTCCCCGCTGCCGGTGGTCGCTGTGAGCCGGGTCCCCGCTCGGCTCCCGGTGCAGGCAGAGCTGGCCGGGCCGGAGGATGTGAAAGGGCGAGATTCAGGAAATTGCTTTGCGAGTCGCCTGTACCTTGGCCTGCCTGCAATTATTTTATTTTATTTTTAATTTTATTTTTTTTTTCAATTTATTTTTTTTTCCCCTGGATGTTCCGGTTTGTATCCCTGCATCGAGTAAGGAACACGACAGCTTTACATTTCTGAGTCACTAAATGTTCAATCATAACACTTCGTCAAGCCTCCTCGTCTTCCTTACGGTTAAAAAAATAAAAAAATAAAATAATAAAAACCGTGTTGGACCCAGGCAGGCCCCCGTCCCTGCGGAGGCTGCGCCCAACTTTCTGCGCTGGCTGTGGGTGAAGTCCTGCCCTCGCCCCTCCGGCCAAGGGCTCGCATGGCTTCTCCTCCATGATCCAGTGTTCCAAATACACGGGTTTATCGCATTCAGTTCAGAATGGTCCGTTCCAGATGTCTGGATACGGGCCACTTTGCTTTTGGAAAACTAGGTTTTAAATACCTCTGGATGTTATGGTTGTTGAGAAGGTGTGTTTTCAGGCATACCTGCTGGATTTAACCCTAAGAAGAGGCTGGTGAATATTTGAAAAATAGATGCTTGGATTTGATTAAACTGGCAGAATTATCCAAAACCGGTAGACGACTTGAAGCATGTTTTCAAATTAGTTGTGTTGGCTTTCTCTTAATAATTCGTAGACAACTGAATGAAATTTCAGGCAAATTTTGCAAGCAAAATTGACCTTTAGTCACGGAAGCAAGACATGAAAGGTTAACTCACAGTCTTTCTCTTTCATTTTTTGAAATTAAGGCCTTGTCAGTTACACTTGTGGTATCTCTTGTCAGTGGATAGTACAGTTCTGTCGTAACTTCCTTTCAGCAGGTTTCATAGGTGTAAGAACTGTGCTTTTCCAAGCAACAAAACCTTGCACTTCCACACGTGTTTTTGATGCATGTCTGTACCTTTAGCTATAGGAAGTTTCTCCTGAACATGGGCATGGAGTGGAGACTATGGGTGTGTTTTGCACAGCCAGGATTTTGGGATTAAGTTCGTGGTGAGGTAGCATTTGTGGCTGGCTGGTGCTGTGCTGAGTTTCAAAGGAAAAGATCTAGCTATACCAGGTGTGTGAAATGGTGACAACAGCTGGGAGCAGTGATTGTCATTAATTTTTCCATGTGTTTTGTTAGTTTTATTTCCTCAGGAGGTGAGGTTGCATTTCCTCAAATGCGACTGTGGTACCTGTGTGCCATCGTTTCTTTTAAGTAACTCTTCTGGCTGTTAGCCAATTTCAAATAAATTTGGCAGCAGGGGTCTCCCAGGTGAGCAATTTCTACAAAATTAGTGAAAGTAAGGAAGTCAGGTAGAAAAGAGCTCTTAATCTGCACTCCAGAGAGTGCAGTCATCTCAAGCTGGAAACTGATGCAGGAAATGGGGCCTCCCTGGTTTTGCTGCTTGCAGAGCTACTGGTCCAGTTTTCAGTAACTTTTTAATATGTGGACCCCAGTACCACTCTTGGAAATCTAAAGAACTTCATTTGGATTAAGGCCCAAGGTAGGCTTAATCTGTATGTCATATAATGAAGAGAGATTTTCAGAGGAATATTTATTGCCTCACAACAGTTCTTTGGCTGTGAAACAATTAATGAAATTGAAAGTATATTTAAATTGCTATGTTATTTGAAATCACTAGAAAAATAGACTTAATAAATCTTTGGTGTGCTGCATGCCATATACCAGAATTATCAAAAACCTGCAGTCCACTTTTTGAGTTTTTTAGCAGTATTCATATAGTGGGGCACAGACCTACACTTCTGCACTAGAGGAATATTATTGATTTTGAGCTTTCCGCGCTTCTTGCAGTTCCCAAAGATTGAAATGGGCACTCTGTTTGCTCTGTTAGATGATGGCTGTCATGTGACAGCAATGTGAAAGTCTGCGGTGTGGCACATGTCAATTTATGTGGTCAAAGTTTACTTTATGAACAAAGTAACTGCATGGTTTTACTTTTCTGTATGTGCTATCTCCGGATAAAAGCTGTATATTTTCACTAGGTAATTCCTTGTGTTCACACCATTAGTTAAAAGTAATATGTTCATTAATCTGTGTTCCACACTTGGATCCAACTGTTTCACCTCATACTTTGATCACAGTTTGAGTAAACTGCCTTGATGTTAATTTAAAAATTGGTGTCAGTATTAAAACAAAGACTACTTTAGGAATACATCCTTATTCTGTTGCATCGCATCAAGCAGTCTTTTTCAGATTGGACATCTGTGTATACATACACAGTCTGTGACTTCTGTGAAGCCCTTGTGAAAGATTTCAGGCTTCTAGTACTGGGAGTCCTCTACTACTTGATGGAACAGGTTGATAAGTGAAGGAGAAATGTAGTTTCTCAAACTACTCTAACAGAATGGTTTAGTTTTTACCCTGGAGGAACCACTTCCAAATACAAGTAGGTAGCTCGTTCTCGGTGTTTATCTCATTTTTGTTCTCCTTGAGAATGCCAGCAGGATGCTGTTTTACAGTAATGGATTTTATGATGTGGCAGCCACTAATTTATTATTATTAACGCAAACAGCTTTACCGTTGCCATATGGTAACTTCTTTCAGTTGCTATAGTCCTCAGCTGCATTCAAACCAGTGATTTAGAGCTGTAGGGTTCCAGATTGTATTATAATTTGCCAGGTTGTGAAGGCGAACCTGGACTAATTCCTCTATGTGTATGCTGAATTTGGTAGGGAAAAAAGTCATACTGAAAAGATGTTATCAACTGACTGCATGACAAGTTCAATTGTAGGTTTTAATAGGCCATTTTTACTGCCTTTTCCACCTATGGAGGTTTATCTTTAATAGTGCCAATGGATCAAAGCAGAAGCTGGCACCAAAGCAAGTTATTGAAACAGGTGGGACTGCAGCCTTAGGTAAAGTTAAATGCGTAGCTAATTGCAGGATCAGAGATCAAGATGGTAATAATGCTAGAAGTTAAATAAGTAAATGTTATTACTTATGCATGAGTTTGGTTCCCATTAGATTTAAATGCCTATTCTTTAAAAATCTAAAGCATAACTGGAAACAGGCCAGAAAATACTCTTTCTGTTATCACTTAGGGTAGGCCCCTGTGTAGAGCACCGGGTTTCGCGCCATATTCTAAAAGTCAGTGGTTCAAAGTTGTGCTTGGCTCAAGTGAGCTCATGAGCTGAGGGTCCCCTGTGAGGACTGCTAGCCCTGGCTTGTATCCGAGCCCCGCAGCCCAGCAGGATGCTGCCGTAGGGATCATCAGTAAGCAGATCCAAGGCTGCATTGACTGTTGTGGCTGAGACTGGGGTTTTGTTTCGATTTTTCTTGACTGCAGTGTTAGGTAATGTTACAGGGTATGGTTGGAGAGTACTGAGGAAGCAATGACCATTAAAACCTCAGACTGGCATCGTCTGTATTTCAGCTTTTTGGGTACTCTAAGAGGTTGCATAGGAAATTAGGTAACATGTTTGCTAAGGTGGCTATGTTCTGTCTTTGTATTTTTGGAAGGCAAATGCTATTATGATAGTGTTATATGAGACTCTAGGAAGTATCTATGTTGACTACATCTGTATCTTAAAGGTTTTATGTAATTTTGAATTCTAATGGTGCTACTGAACTTCAAATTATTTGTCTTTCAGATTGGTACTTCAGGGTGATGACAAGCTTTTGTGGGTTAAGATATGTGTTTCTGTGGCTTTCTTAACACCAGAAACCTAGAGGAGTCTGGGAAATATAAATGTTTATTTAGAAGTGTTGAGCCATTCCTTAGGTTCAGATTTTAGGATTATTTAGACCAGGCTTATGAAAGTGAGTAACTTAATTTACTTCCATTGACAGTGGAGTTGAGTAAGCACATCCACATAAGTAAATCTTTGTAAATCAGGGCCTTCAGCTCTGTTTTGGGGAAACTTCCAGGAGCATTTTGTGGCTTTAATCAGCCATTGAAAGTCAGTATTCGTATTGGAAGTTCTTGGTTCAGAGGGGTTAATTTTCTTTGTTTGCACATGCCCAAAGCACCGGGTAATCTTGCAAAAGTGAGATGGTAATAGTGTTTCATTCATGGTGTGAATAAATACAGTCAGGTGTCAGGTATGCTTATGAGGACTGATGTCCCTGTAGCAAAAGAAGGTTGGAATGGAGGATGATGTTTGTGTTCAGTCCTCATTCCAATTGTTTACCTGTACTTCACACAAACTTTTTGATTGTGTGCATAACGTTCAGTTTCAGGAAGAAAAATACAGTATCAGGCTAAAGGTTTTGAAATTTTCAGCCATGCTTAATGCCCTCATGATTGTAAGAAAAGGCAGTGCTTGTGTGAGGTATTCCAAGAGTAATTAGAGGGTACTAAGAAATACCTGGCAGTCAGCCAGGAAAAAGAAGACTTAAAACAAATTAATAGTGAACAATTAATTTTTAATAAGTTACTTCAAGTATGGTTAGGTAACAACATTTATATTTATGCTTCAAATGTTACAAAGGAAAACCAGGTCTGAGCTATGTGTATATTTTAGCTTTACAAGAACATTTTATTGGAATCTAAAATCGTGGCTGGCACTTGTAAGCACAGAAGAATTAAAAAATCCCTTTCCAAAGTCCTTCTGTACACCTTGCTCTTCCTTTCCACACTCTTCCTGGTTCTGTTTGGTTTTTACCAGCTTAGCTCATTCAACATAAATACTCTATTTTGCCAGCAAAAGTTCAGAAACTAAAAGACTGTGCTAAGGATGGCCACAGGTGTTCCTGGTTCCTAGGCTCCTTTCCTGAGTGTCCAAGATCGCCCAGTGTCTGAGACAGTGCAGACCAGTGGTAAACTTCTAGTTTTGCTCAGACCTATTTGGGCTAGATGGACTTTTGGTTTTATTCATAGCAGCTGGCCTTTTAATAGGCTTGACTTTATGAACACGTGCCTCAAAGATGAATATTGTTAAGGCTTTGGTCAAAGCATGCTCCACCGTAAGATGAAATCAGAATTAACGTTTAGAAAATACTCTCATTTTCAAACTATACATTTATGTGAAACTAGCATTAATTTGCCAAACGGTGGGGAAAAGAAAACATTAGCAAAGAGATGATATTGAGGAATGAAGTTTGAACAAAAACACAAAAGTTCGGTATTTCATTGTAAAGTGTTTAAAATAAATCAGTTAGTAGTACAAATTCCAAGTTCTTTTTTTCAGTTATCTTTTATCTCCTTTCTTTGCCTCGATTCTAATGCTGTTTTTCTGAATGTTTGCAGTTTGAGATTAAAACCTTACTTTACTGATTTCCAAACCAAGGTCTTCAGAAGCATGTTAGCAGGCAAAATTTGTAGTGTTGCAGTTAAAAGTTTAGCAAGGTTATTCTGTGAGAAAAGTAAGTGTGACACGTGGGTCTGAAATTTGTATAAAACAGTGGTCTTCAGATGCCTTAAACTTTTCAACAAACCTAAAAGCAAACTTCCCATTTTGAAAATCTGTAAAGACATACTCATGTGAGGACTAAGCTAGGGTGAGATGAAATGGGAGGAAAGCTTATGGTGATAAAAGTGGGCATTTTGTGTCCCCTTTGCTGTAACTTCTTGAGCTGAAAACAGAATGTACCAGCAGAGTATTTTACTACTTCTGGTATTTCTGTTGATACATAGTATTTGAGACTAACTCTGATTCCACTACTTCAGTTGAAGTTCTCCACATTTCTGGAGAGAGGTGAACTTACATTGGTGCTTTGATGAAGCTGCAAACATAAGTAATAATGTATCTTAGGCGCTTGTAGGTAATTTTTCTCAGTAGAAAATCTTGCAATAATTCAGTGACAATGGAACCTGAAAATATAGATTTGTTTTTTTGTCTTCTTCCTAATGCAAACATAAGCAAGGCTTAGATAAGATCCATAGGGCAAAGACCATTCTCTACTTCGTGTGATGACTTGCCTGGGTGAGTTGTGTATCTTCCTTGTGAGAAGGCTGTCCTGTACTTGTGGTTTTTTTGTTTGGGTGGATTTTAGCCTAAATCTTAACAGTGCCTCTCTTCTTTGATGCATATGTTCATAAGTAAAGCCTACTGGAAGAACAGTTACCATGAATCAAACCAGAAGCCCATCTAGGCAAACATATCTCTTTTTTATTCCTTCCCCCTCGCCCCCCTTCCCCTCAATTCAGGTTAAATTCTTAATGTCTCAAGTAAAAGTTTTTGGAAGTTTAGTTAAATGGAAAATTTCAGAATTAGTTCATTCAGCAACTGAGGGCAGTTCTGATTCAGCCTCTTTTAAATAAAAAGTATTCAGGTTTTCCTCCAGCAGTAATGTCTTAAAATTTAAGTGTGCTCTGTGGTTTCTAAGGCATATGATATTTGGGATTTTTGCCAAAGTATGTTCTTTGGGGGTTTTTTGGGGGGTTCTCTGCTGCTGTAAGTTCTAGGTAGAAGATGCATTAATAAAATGACAAAGTCGTGAAAGCAAAGAGAAGGAGTGGTTTGTTTAACTGATACCAATGTTAAATATTTGTTTAAAGGATTATTGAAAGGTATAATAGAAATGGCCAGATCAACCTATCCATCCCTAGCTAAAAAACATGCATTAGAGAGAGAAGAGTATACTGGTCTCACTATGGCCACTCATGTTTAATTCTGTTTTCATAGTAAAGTTAAATACTCTATTCAGGAACACTTACAGCATAGAGCAAAATACTATGCCTTTTGAAAACAATTACCCATGAAGAAAACAGAAAAAACAGGGTAATTCCTGAGCTGTTACTACTAGTCAGCTGGGGAAATTTTCCTGAGTAAAGTTCTTTTTCTCAGCAGCCACACTTTTTCAAGCCTGAAAAGTAACTAACATATTAATATTCTGTAGGGGATGAAAAAAAAGGGTTACGGTTTTTGGTGTTTGTTTGTTGTTTTCTCTTTTTAAGTTCTGTGGTTTTCAAATGAGTGAAGAAAATGCAAGATCAAAATTCTGAACTTCAGAAGTCATAAAAATTTTTGACCTCTATATGGCTTTAGAAGCTAAGATGCAATAGTATTATGGATACTTTTTTTTTTTTTAACTTGCAAGTGCAGTTCTATACTGTATTTTAAGTACAGTTATACACTTAAAACACAATTCATAAATCATAGTGGTTGAGGTTATTTAAATGTATAAGCTTTCAAAATAGCTTGCTGAATAATGATATATATTACGTAATTTGCTAAAGTTATCAATCTTTCATTTTAGGAAATATTTCTTAGCTCGTATGCTGTAGAAACCTGTAGAACTGATTGATTCAGGCTATCATGATGTGCGTAAAATGAGACAAGTGATAGTTCATAGATGAAAAATGATTTCCCTGGAAACGTTTTACTTGTTCATACAAAGTAGGTGTATTTAAATATTCTAGAATTAATTTGCATTGGTTATTAAATCTAGGGCTCTTAGATTTCCCCCTCCCTCTTTACCTTTGGTCTGACATACCTTTGGAATGCTACTTAAATTTGGTACATACTTGATGATACCACAGCCATAGTAATATAGTGACTTGTATTGACAAACACGACAGCTTGATTTTATATGGTTATTTTAAATTATTACTTTAACCTAGTTTTATTCTTGTGCTGCTTATTTCTTTTTCCCAAAGCAAGTGTCTTACTGGTCAGTAAAATACATTGACCCTGGCTATGTATTAGGGAAATGCTAATCTTGTTAGCTTTTTGCTAAGGGCATGGATTTTCTGCATGTATATTTAACCTAATAATATAAAGTGTCTTAATAATCCTTTAAATATATATATATATATATATATATATATATAAAATTACTTAAGCAATAAAAGATATAAATTTATATGAAAGACATTTTGTTTTAATTCCTAATTTGGGTTCAGCAGCATTTGAATGGAAGTTCTGATTGAAATTCATATAAATAGCCAGTATTACATTTTTAAGGTACAAGTTAATATTTCACCCTTTAGATAAGGATATAGAAGGCAGTAATTCTAAAGGCAAAACACATTTTGTTTTAAGTCTGATGGGTTTATTTACAAAAAGAAATGTTAGCTTTTGTTTGTTTTTGTTGCCAAAACCTCTAAGGTGTTAGAATTAATGGATTTCATACTTGCAAGTTCTTGCAGTCTTTGAAAATACGAACAAAAATCTCTCCTCTGTCTTTTAACCTTATCTTCCCTAAATGTTACTCAGATTCTGGTGAACCAATATCTAAATAATATCACTTCGGGGAGTGGAGGAATCCGCTACACTTGTAACGGTTTATGTTACTTTAGGCATTTAAATGTTCAAATTCTGTTTACAGGTGGTTATGAATGAGATCTGCTGGTTTGGTGATTTGAATTTAAGATTTTGGTGGCTAACAACATAGTTTGAATAATTTTTAAATTTAATATAGGTTATCCTACCAGTAAATTTGGATCTTAATATAAATTGAGTTACAATTTTAAAAGAGGTATCTTTCTCCGCTTTAAATATTTTTTAAAATGCTATCAGAAGGGTAACTTTCCATTAGAACACAGTGTGTGGTCAGTCAGCATATGACTTAGTTTAGCTATGCAGGTTTGTCGTATTTTATTTTTGCTGTTGTACAAGTACTTAGAAGTAAACATTGTTTACAGCATTATATGTAGTATAATACAGCCAAGTAACCATGTAATTTAGGTGACGGAATTAAATCGTATTCAGACTGGTGTCTTTGAGGAATCCCTAACAGCACTGATGGAGAATTGAAAAGTTTGTAAGTGTTATTTCTGCATGATTTCTACAGCTTGGAATCCATGCCATTAAACTGTTTCTGGAAGTATTTGCTAGACTTGAAGACAAGGAAGATGCATCAGATAGTACAGAATATTTGAATGGGATTATATTCTCTTTTTAAAAGCATTGCCATGTAAAATAACTTTTCACATGCTTTAATCTGAAATAGAAATTAGGCTTTTTTCTATTATTTTTTTTAATTGTCCATTTCATTGAATCAATTGTATGTTTAGAATTTTTTCTTAGCTAATTAGGAAGTGGAAAATCTGAACCTATTTTTTATTCACCAGTATTTTAGCTTTACTCTTCTAAGACTTGATCCCTTTTCACACTGAAGTCAAGCACAGAATTCCTCTCGACTTCAGAGAGAGCTGGATTAGTTTTACACAAAAGGACCAAATTGTCCTCTGGGATAAGTAGAAGCACCTCTATTGACTTAGACTTCATTAGAGTATAAAATGAAGACAAAGAAGTGTTGCCTGCCTTTACAGGCAATGAAATTGGATCTGTTAGCTTAAACAGATAAGTTAATTTAGCAATTGATCTCAAGGCTTTTTCATTTTTCCAATTAAATAGTACAGTTACACTATTTCGCTGCCTTGAGCAGTAAATAGGATTTAACTTATTTTTAACAAAAAAATATTTTACAGAAGCTAGAATCTTTATGAACCGTTTTGTCTGTGTGGCGTAAGACATGAGACCATGAGAAAACTCAAACAATTTTAATAAACTGTTAGGAAATTTTCCAGAAGTTTATTCTTAAGTAGTTAAAAGGGATCCACATGCTTTTAAAATTGAATAGGCTTTATATGGCAAGTTTGGAGGGGGTTTGAGGGCTTTGTTTGCATTTTCAGCATCAAGCTGACATCTTGAGTGCTTTCTGTAGTCTTGCTGAGGTGGAAAGAGGGTAATTCATTTACACCTACAGTTGGACTGGATGTTATCCCCTGTGTTTGTCAGTGATAACTGGAGTAATCCTACTGACTCTCACAGTAGACAGCAGTGTCTTTTGCATCTGTTTTTTATGCTCTATGCAACTATATCTGTATTGTGTAAGTAAACAATGAAGAAATAATATTTGAAAAAATGAGCTCAAATATAATGATTACTTATGTAATACTCTGCTATGCATCTTGTGAAATGAATAGTTTGTCATTCTTGTGTATCAAGTTTTTCTTTCAATGCTTCTGGTATCTGTTGGGATCATTAATTAATTCAACAGCCTGTGTGATTATTTTGACCTCGGCTCTGTATGGCTTCCTTGTACTTTCCCTTTGAAATTTCACAAAGGGAAGGGAGGCTGGGACATTTTAATCTCCTTAGAATAATTTGAGAATGAGTTCTTAAACACTGCTCCACGTTTCTTTATTAACATTTCACATGTGAAATAAAATCCTCTCCCCGGGAAGAATACAGATCCACAGAGCTCTTAGCCATGTAGCATGAAAAAACAAACAAACAAACAAAAACCCACAAAAAACTGCTATTGCAATATTTAGCTGGTTTTAAGGGGTTAAGTAGTAAACTTAAATTCTCTAAAACACTTGAGATGCTAAATTTACTAAACAAGACATAAGAACTGTTTTAAGATTAGTCATAGTGGAGAAGCTTATTGAACCACCAGCATCTTCCTGGAAACATCCTGTACTTTGTGTCTTCGGCTAGCTTCATCTATTCAGAGTCTTAACTACTTTTTGGTTTTTAGAGACTCTTGCTACAACTTCTTTGTGACTAAGGCGCATTGTCAATCAGTCCCGTCCTCCCCATGCCAGCCAACTGTCCCCTTAATGCAGCAATTCACTTGGATGAATAGTGCTCATACTTTAAGTAGACAATTGCCTACCAGAGAGGGTGCCAAGTTGATTTAACTTTGCACAAGAGTGAAAGAGTTCTTAAATGGATGCTGTCAACTAGTGTTGGCCCAGGGCTTCAGCTGCCTTAAAATTGTTATAATCTGATTGGGAGGATGTCCAAATTTCTTTAAAGTATTTTAGTCAACTACTTGGCTGCAGAGAGCATTAGTACCCCAGAAACTGTTGTCAGATGATCGTCCTTGGTCTGTCAGAACTACAGTGGACGTGTCCTGGCTAAGTGTACAACACGGCTTTTAAAATTGACTCTTTTTTGGCAGTACATCGCTAAATTGGTGCAAGAATATGGGATTCATGTTGTAGTCTGCTCTTCCAATTCAGTTTTATGCCACAGCGTGTGTTTGAAACACTTTGTGGGGTGTATGATAGATGCAGTGTAAAACCACAACTGTAGCCTGCCATTACTTTTGAGTCTTACAGAGCTGAGCTACTGTTTAACCAAACCCAGCTACTGGCTTATCCACTACCTGGAAATACTTAGAAGTGGACAGAATTTAGGAAAACTGCATTGCTTCTTTGCCAGCCAAAGTTACTTGATGCATTTTTAATTTTGGTGGAGGTTGAAAGGATGCTTACCTTCTACATACGTACACTGTCACTTGAATGCAGAGGGTTTGGTGATCTGTGTGCTTTCTTCTACAGTAAGTATCAGCACAGGCTTTTTCTTACTGTAGTTTGAGGTCTGATATGCCTTTGCTGCAGTTCCAAAGGGAGGAGAGGTGAAAAAATTAAGGAAAAAACATGTGGAAAAGTTGCTCCCTGAAATTCCTGATGTTTCTGTTTCAAGGAAGCCAGCAAATCTGAGAAAAGAAGCTACTTCTGACAAGAGCCTGACAAAATGTATTGAAACTATATGAGATGTGTAGAAAGGATGCTATTAACAAAATGCTCATTTTAAAGGAGAGAAAAATTCTTACAGTCATGATGGTTGCACAGTGTGCCTGGTAAACTTGTGTTTTCCCAACAGACGACTGTATCTGGGGGTGGGGAGGAGTGTGTTTTCCATGCTTCTCTGAGATCATTAGGCCTTTACAGCTGCAACAACATTGCTACTAGTTTAGATACATTTGTGGAGGAAAAAAAGAAGCATTGTTATTTCAGTGCCTGGCTGGAATAAGGGGGTTTGTTATGCAGTGCAGTGAGATTGTTAGTTGTTTTAAGGACATCCCAGTTAGTAGACACTCACCTATTAATGAGTAAGTGCATCAGAAAAAAAGAAAATAAAAGAAAGAAAAAAAAAAAACAACCACAAAACCCCAAAACAAACAAACAAAAAAAAACAACCCACCACTTAAATTGGAAAAGGTGAAGAGCAGGAGCTAAAACAATTTCCAAATATGAAAGACCAGAAGTTGATTTGGACCTGTCAACATAGCATGGATTTGGCTGACACCTCATGGAGCTCAGTAGAGGGAAATGCCAAGTTCTGCTGCTGGGGACCAGCAGCAACTACAGGTTCCAGTGTATGGTGGGGTGCAACCAACTGGAAGACAGCATTGCAGAACAGACCTGAGGATCTTGGTGGAAAAGATGTACATGAGCCAGCAACGTGCTATTGCGCCAAAGAAGGCCAGAGGTGTCCTGGATGCATTAGGAGGAGAGTTACCAGCAGGTTGAAGAGCTGATCCTTCCTCCTACTAAGCACTTGTGAGACCAGACCTGGAGTACTGGATCTGCTCCTGGGCTCTCCAGTACTAGAGTCATGGACATACCAGAGCAAGTTCAAAAAAGGGCCACTAAGGTGACTAATAGACTGGAGCATCTCTTCTGTGAGAAAAGCCTGAGAGAGCTGGGACAGCTTAGCCTGGAGAAGAGAAGGCTCAGGGGGTTCTTATATGTGTAAATACCTGATGGGGTGGAATAAAAGGGACAGATCCAGAGTGGTGTGCACTGACAGGACGAGAGGCAATGGGCACAGATTGTAATACAGGAAATTCCATTTTAAAATAAATAAACCTGCAGTATTTTTTACTGTAAGGATGACGGAACGCGGGAGCAGGTGGTCCAAAAACACTGTGGAATCTCTGTCCTTGGTGATAACTGAAAACCCAACTGTTCAAGTCTCTGAACAACTCGATGTCGCTGACATGGCTTTCAGCAGGGGAGCTGGGAGTAGATGACCTCCAGAAATGCCTTCCAACTTCATCTGTTGTGATTTTTGTTAAAGGATTTAAGAGGGCCACAACAGTAAGTGTGGTAGCTGAAATGAAACAGGACACAGGTGTTGAAAGGCTGAACACTTGTGTTTATTTATGTTGACAACCAATTTTTTGTTTGTTTGTTTCTCCCAACTTTCTTATGACAGCTTGGGAAGAAGGGAGAAAACTCTTTGCAAATGCATTGTTTTCTTGGGTTTCTTAGCTTTCTGCTATTAGTATCAAGTCTGTGTATGGCTTTATTGTCTGCTGTGTCCTCTCCCCACTCCCATGGCAGCAGTGGTGAGGATACTGTCTCTGCTGCCTGGAAGACTGAGCAGCACCAGAGGCTTTTAAGTCAAGGAAATCTTTTTAACTCATATTTGGAAAGGTGTTTTTTCAACATCTGTGACAGGGTCACTTTTAAATTATTTCCTTTTTATGCTGTAAAAACTTAGGATGTGAACTCTACACTTCCTCCAGTGGACTCTTTACCAGTGGTGATAAAGTGAAGTGTTACTCTTCCTACATTTGACTAAACACACTGAATTGATGAATCCATGCTGTTGTTCTGTTGGTGTTAAAACTGCAGACTGCTGTTAGACTAATACAAAATATAGAGGTGAAAAAGGAGCTGAAAGAGTTTCGTATGGATTTAAACACATCACTATTTTTAACAGCTTCCGAGTAGAAATATGGACAGAATGAAATCTAGTGTTTGAGCCTGCCTCACAGAAGGACACCTGATCAGTTTAGTAAGGTGGCACTCATGTTCAGCTCTTTGAATTTGTGAGTAAAACATAAGATGAAAGTGCTATGCTGAAGAAAAACTGGGTGAACTTGGACTTGAAATTTAGAGGGCACTTAGAAACCTTGTGAAACAAGACTGCAATTTCACACAATTGGAGGTGAAGATAAAAACATTTTTGTGTATTGAAAATTGGCTTAGTTTAGTTCTTGTCTTAAGTGGCCTGCTTGTTGGTTTTTATTTCCATAGAAGTTCTGAATTTCAGTCCTATAGCAAGATGTTGTAAGTTATACTTCCCTTTGATCATGATCTCATTTGCAAATTAATAACTGTTTTCTGAAGTTCATTTTGTGTTTTGTGGTAATTAGGACATCTATTAAATAGTTTAGTGGCTACTACTGCACAGGAGGGTATATTTATGGAACTATCATTTAAAGGCTGGAAAGATAAGAGAGTTCTTTTGCTACAACTAAATGTTTGTAGTGATACTGCTGTGGTAAATCTTTATCATGTACTGATGTTTCCAAAGATACTGCTTAAACCTTCTAAGGAAAAAAAAAAATACTTGCATCTCTTTAGAGAGGCTTGCTTTTGCACTTGGAAGTACAGCTTTCCGAACGGCAAGCAAGCAGGGCTCATAGACAATACCATAGACAGTAAGCAATAAATATAACATCTAACTAAGGTATATATTCATTTATCTTTGATCTATAATGTCTTACTCTGTATGCAACACTGGTTTTATTTTTTTCATTTAAAAAAAAAAGGGCTTCAGGGGAACTACAGATCAGTAAGGCTGACATCTGTACTGAGTAAATCAGTCAAAATAATGATGAAGACAACATGGATAAATATGATGTATTGAGGAAGAGTTAAAGAGCCTGCTGTGAAGGGATGTGATATTTTGCAAACTCACTGGAGGCTTTTTTGAAGGCAAGGACATGAATAAGTAATATCTGACAGAAATAGTTTACTTGGGTGTCCAACAGGCATTTGACAGAGGCTGCCACTGAAGAATTTTGAAGCAGCCATAGGAGAAAAGGACTGCATGCAGTTAAATTAATGGCTAAAATATAAGAAAGGTAGAGTCAGAATAGAGTAGAGAGGGGTCCCAGGTAACAATTCTCCAGGGTTATGTTAATGGAGTATATTCAAGTTTATAAAAGACATAGAAGAAAAGTGAGCTCACAAACTTCACTAATGGGCAGCAGATGGAAAGGCAGACCCTAGCATTGCACAAGGACCTGACACTGCTCAGCAACTGGACATTAACATGGCAGATGAAATTTCCCATAAGTTGCTTCATGTGTATTTGGAGGTGGGGAGGAGCAAGCCTGCCTTTTCATCTAAAAAGATGATCTCAAGGCTGACTTGCCACTGGAAGTGGTTAGGAAAAAGAGAATAATTGCTATACTGTTTAAAAAAAAAAATATAAAAATATATATATGAAATTGAATTATCTTACGTAATTCTGCCCTGCCCTTCAAGTAATTGAAGTTTTAAGGAAGAGCAACTCTGCAGTATGAGTTTCTATAAGAGGAGCAGCATAAACTCGTTACAGTAGAAAAGGTAACTGAAAAGTGGTGTGACAGAATCCTGTAAAGTGTTCAGCAGCCAATGGGACATAAATAGGGAGTGTTTAATCACTGTCTTTTTTTAGTGCACACACACTAAGAGGTATCTAATGAAACTAGCAGCTGATGAATTGAAAACAGACAAAAGAAGGTTGTTCTCCACAGAACGTGTAATTAAGCTATAGGATTTCTTGCCTCAGGAATTTAAGGAGGCTAAACATTACATCAGTGCAAAGGGAAACTGTCGTTTAGTGGAAGAAGAATCAAATGCAAATACCTATTCTTGCTCAGGAAATCCTGCTTCTGCAAAGTATTGGGGGCTCGGGGGGTGTTATGGGGAAGTATTACTATATATTTATTGTGTTCTTACATGCTTCGCTTGGTATCTATTATTAGCTGCTGTTAGAATGGACATTTTGACTGGACACGAACGAGGGTCTTGCTCAGTACAGCCGTTCCTTTCTTATAAAGCCCTCTTCCTTTTTAAAATCTTAATTCTCTTACTCATTTTCCAGAATCCTTTCTAGCAGTAGCACTTAAACTTTGGCCCAAAATAGGGTGCTAACCTATTTAGCATGTGTTTTAGGGCCAGTGGTTACATATTCTTCTCTTTGTGTGACCTTGTGTGTGCCACCAAAATACAGGATCTCCATGAAGCCAGGATTGTGTTCAGACAGGATTGCAGATACGTGCCAGTCAATGGCTTAATTTCATACAGCTTTGTCCTCTTACTGTGGCATAGTACTTTTTGGTCATGTAATAGACACTTCCGATCACATCTCTTTTGTGTGCTTCTTGCATAATAGAGGCCCTTTAGGGAAAGAGAAGTTTTAAGGAAGTGGCATTTTTGAGTGGGTATTGATTGAACAAAGGCATTGTCTGGGCTGTCTGTAGGCTGGTTATTTGTGCTCTCCCTTCAGACTCCTTTGTAGTGATTTTGTATTGTCATTCCCTCCCCCACACATGGTAAGCCCCTGTCTCTCTCTGTTGTATGTGACCAGCTTATTGAGAAAAATGTACTTTGTGTCTGTAGTAACTATTGAAATAATCAAGGGACCTCTCAACTTATAAATTAAGAAGTAATAGAAAGAGAACATTGTGCTGGACAGAAATACTGCATTTGGGAAGATTCACATTATTTGAAAAAAGAGGCTGCTGTTTAATTTAGGTGTCCTGTTGCTTTTGTTAAGGTGGTACCTACTCAGTTCACAGATTTTTACTGTTTGGTTTAGTCTTAATAGAGTATTTTGACTTAGTACTATACTTTACAGTGTTCCTGATTTTTTTTAATTCTAAGTCCTCATTTTCTGTAGAAGTATTCTTAAAGTTTAGGCAATTAGTAGAACTAGTAACATATTTTCATGCAGTTATGCATCATTTTATGAAGATACAGGCCTCTGGGTAGCTTTTTGTATGTGGTTAAATTATTGTAAAATAGTTCTTTCATATTCAACGGGTGTTAAGATTTGTACAAAGATGTCAGATTGGAGGGGGGATATTTTAAAGGTGTGCTTATATTTCCATAAACAGACCTCTAACTTTTGTGCAAGGGGAGGATAGTGACTGCTAATGTTTACATGCAACTTAAGCAAATTCTAGATGCTAATTTAGGGCAGTGTTGTTTTCTCACCTTGTTGAAAGAAACTTTTCTAGCCTAATTTTTTTGATTTGGTGATAGAAGATGACCATGAGGCACCCTGTGCAAAGGAAACTTGACCATTAGCTATCAGGAGACAGGTTGGTGAATTCCAGCGTTGGCTGCCTTATGCGTAAGCTAGTTCTGTAGGCTCCCTTTATAGTCAGTGGAGAGAAATAAGCACTTTCACTGCATGATTCATCTCACCCCCAGATGGATGCCTAAATTTGGAAGATGAATTCCACCTGAAGTCCATTACTGAATATAAATGTCATTAGTTTAAACTAGGGAATTATTTAAAAGGTCACTAGCTTGACTGGCACGACAATTGGTGGAAGCCTTTTGTTTTCTTCCCTGAGTTAGGTTTCAGAGATTTAAAGTCACTCTGTAGCCTGTTTCATATTTTGTGTTGTTTGAAGCTGTTCTGCTTTTATGGCAGATTTGAAACTTAAATGAGTAGGGTATATTCACATTGCCTAATTTCTAACCATCTAGCTCTGCGAGGCTATCTGACTAGTCTTGTTGCCAACTGTTTTGATTTTGGGGGTAAGAGATGCTGACAGGGATTAGCAGAATTACAAGAGCAGAGCATATAACTCAATGTTCTTTCTGTTTTAAACTTACTGTGAAATGTTAGGGATGGAAAAAAGTAAAAAATGTAGGTGTCCTTAAAATCATTGCTCCTCTAGAGGAGCCTGTCTCTCTCCACTGACTGTACAGGAAGACTGTGCAAGGTGATGCAGACTTCAGATTTTCAGGACTAAAAGGTAGGTGTAGTGTAGATACTTAATTTTTGTTTGTCTGGAGAAGACACTTGGAATGGCTGGTATCCTTTTTAAGTACTTCTTGTACTGTGTCATGCTTGCACACTCTGCCATACTTGAAAACTCTTCATCTCCCCACCCCCAGCTTTCTTTTTTCTTGTGTAGAGGTCTTGATTCCTGTCAGTGGCAATCTCCTGTGATTTTCTCCTTTTTTTCCATTTGGTATCTCTGCTTTTTATGCCATTATTTGTGGCAACTTTGTCTTCTTGGTCACACTGATCAAGTCCTGCCATCAGACTTCATCATACCTGAATCAAAACCAAGACATTATTACAATAACAATGGGATTCTAATCTCTTCTGTTTTCTATCCTATTAATTATACTTATATTCAGCTATATGACAAAGGCTGATGGAGCTCTGAAAGTTTGTTGTTGGTTTGTTTGTTTGTTGTTTGTGTGTTTTTGTTGTTTGCTTTGTTTGGTTGTCGGCTTTTTTTTACACTTAAATGAGTATTTTTTTATTTCTTACATCAGCCTGAACATTCTAGAAAAGTAGTTTAGGATTAGAAAATAACACAACATTTCAGGTTATGTATATTGTAAAAACCTGTATCCATTTTCCTCCACCAGATAAAAAGGTGAAGGGCAGAGCTGTTGCTCATTAGGAACTTAGGGGCAATCACTGGTTGGAAACTGAAGGGTTAATGGCATTTCTAACTGAGAGAAATGGATACTGTACAGATTCTGTGTGGACTCCTTCCTTGTACCGACAGGCATGTAAAACAGTTCCCAGCTCTCTTAACAAAACCAGGAGAAATCAGAAGTCACAGCTAGACATGCTGCGGGAAGATGTGAGGACAGATGAAGCACATCACCAGCCCTTAACACTATCAGAGCATTTGTCAAATAGACGTTGCCAGGCACTGCTAGAAAAAAATACCTTCCCTGCAAGAGGGGACATAAAAAGCTAGTAGTCTCTACGAGTTGGAAATGGCTGGGTAATTCTCCCCATCCTTAGTCTGGCAGTTTAATCCTGGGTGTTGTGTGAGCAGGAAATGCAAACCTGATAAGGGACAATTGCTGAGCTCTCCATTTGATATCAAGTAGGACTTTGCTTGGGGACAATATCCTGTCTTCATGTTGAGTTACAACCAGTATTTAGCAGAAATACTGTGTCCAGTTTTGGGCACCTCAGTACAAGAAAGATGTTGAAGTGCTGGAGCATGTCTAAAGGGGAACAAAGCTGGTGAAGGGTCTTGAGAACAAGTCTTATGAGGAGAGGCTGAGGTAACCAGGGCTGTTTAGGCTGAAGAAAAGGAGACTGAGGGGAGACCTCATTGCCCTCTGCAACTACTTGAAAGGAGGTTGTAGGAAGATGAGTGTTGGCCCCTTCTTCCAAGCCACTTCTCTGGTGACTGAAGGTGCTTCTGCTAATACTTCTGAGCCTCAGGGTTATCACTCTTAGTATTATTCTTTGTGAATAGCAGTGGATTTCTGTAATGACCAGTCCACAAATTGCTCCAAACAGCAGAACCTGTTTTTCAGCAGGTTCATTTTGTATTTAGTCTAGAAGATGGTGTTTAAAAATATGCAAAATTGATTCTTAAAACTAATCTGCAGGGTGATAGTATTTTGTTGCTTCCTGCTTGAAAGATGATGTTGAGAAGCATTAAGTTTGATAAAACTGGTGAGGACTTAAGGAATTTTTGAAGTTTAAAAGATCTGAGGCTTAGTAAAGAAAGCCCATTTCTGCTGTATAAGGAGCACATTTAACTGTCTCTCAGCTACAATTTCCTATTTTAGCTTATGAGAAGTGAGAAATATGAGTTTTTATGTTTTTGTAAACCATTACTTTAGATCAGTATAAGAAGAACCAGAACACAGAAATTAATAAGGTAATTACATAAAAGAACCTAAAATACTTCTCCTCTACCCACTAGGTGAGACATGGAACAAGGCTTTCTTCCTGTTTTATTTTATAGGTACATGATAAAATAGAATTATTTAAAATATTTGCTTTTTTTTTTTTCAATAAATACTTGGTTTCACCTACATTTTCAGTTGAAGCTAGTCATCTGCAGCAACGTACATATTTCAGCTCTTCTAAGCATGCTGTGTATTTTTGAAGATGAGAAGTTCTGTCATTACAATGCTTCTATCTTAGGCAGCATTATTTATTTTAAAATCTTGTTAATGTTTTGTTTCCTTTGTTATTACTCATAACTTAAATCCTTCTGACCTATGACCAACATTTAAATAACTCATCAAAGTTACTGAGGATTAAGTTGTTTAACATGCATGCCTCTGCTGAATCCCTAACCATCAGTGTTTCTACCTTTGATATTTAATTGAAATGGAACTGGTCCTTCCTTCTGGCAATACTTTTGGAGTCAAAAGAGTATTGCTAAAAGCTCTGGTTACTGGTTAGGAACAAGAAAATTTGCTACTAAACAGTAGTTATTTAGCTTGAAGAGAATCTTCAAAGTATACATTGTGTACTCCTGAAAACCAGGTACAAGAGTGATTGAGAATACAAAATTACCAAGGCATTTTACCTGCGTATTTATTTAGTGTCATCTGTACCCATTAATATAAGCTGAAGGATGTCTTTGTGCTATGGTGTACCAGATTGTAGGTTGACAGTATTTACCTACATGCAATACCTCAAAATTAAGTTTCTGTTGCTCTGCTTGTTACTCTTTGATTACTAATACTCTGTTTCTTTTTTTAAAAAGAAGTTGGAGCACTCCAGTTGTTGCTCTGGGGTCTCTTCCCTGTCCTCTTCTCACACCCTTTTATTTAGTGTCCTATACAACAACTTACTTATCAAAGGTATAATTTGTGTTCACTTTGCACATCTTCAGAGAGTGGTGGCTGATAATGTGTTTTACATGCTGCTGGCTAGTTCACGCTTGGTTTGTGTTGCTTGCATGTTAGGGAGTAATCTGAGCTGGAAAATGCTAAATTAGAGGGAAGGCCCATTGCATAATATAGAAAACCTTCTAAAAAGATCGACAGAAAACTGATGTCATCTTAAATATATCTTTAGATGATGTCTGGGGACTTCAAGATTCTTTTGAGCTGTATTTTGATAAACCTCCCCATCACAGAAATGTTAACATAGTTCTTCTTTGTTTCACTCCATCAAATAAGAACACCCTCAGGAAATGTTTGTCTTTGACATAATTTTCAGAAATTCTTAGATGACCTTTGTTTAAAGCCCTTTCAACAGTTTTAAGTGGTAGAGGAAAATGCAGTTTTCAATTATATGCCATCACTGCAAGCTTGATATGCTCCGCACATGTCACTTTGGAGCAGGAAATAGTTGATTATTTTGATTCCTTAGGCAAATGAAACATCATGACTGTGAGGGAAAATCACACCTTGTTTTTGCAAGGAGATAATTACGAAGTTTGGTTTTTGATAGTGGGCTCACAAAATCACTAGCTAAATGCCCACATTTGGAACAAAACTTCTGTTGAAGACAGAAGGTGCATCTGTTTTGTGGAAGCCACCCCTGGCTTAGGACAAATGGCAGTGACCTACAAATAAGCCAATTCTGCCTCCCGAGACGAGAGTAAAGTTGGTGTTTTCCTTCTACAGTGTGCTTGCTGAGGTGCAGCAGCAGTATCTTGGTCCTGCAGAAGCAGATAAGCTTGGAAGGTAGAGTTGCTGTGTGGCTGAGTTCCATACACAGTGCAGAGCATGTTGCCGGGTGCTTGTAGGATAGATGATGAGCAGGGCAACAACAAAGGAGCAGCCCCGTGGCCATTCACTCAACTCCCGCCACACACACATTCTGGGATAACGAGGACAAAGCTCCTGAGTTGAGACAAAGGACAAGGAGGGTTCTTCACCAATTAAGGTCCCAGGCAAAACAGACTCAACCTGGGGAAAATATAATAATTTAATTTCACACTAATCAAACAAACACAGGACACAGACAACACAAAGAGCAGGGCTTGCATATGTTACCCCCAGCCCTCCCTTCTTCCCAGGCCCAAATCCCTTTGTTCCCGATTTCTCTCCCTCCTTCCCCCCAGCGGCACAGGGGGACAGGGGATGGGGTTTAGAGTCAGTTCACAGGCTGGTGGTTCCTGCAGCTCCTTCCTCCTCAGGAAGGGTTCCTTACAGTCCTTTGCTGCTTCCCCGTGGGGTCTGTCCCCACGGGGTCCGAAGCTGCTCCAGCCTGGGCTTCCCACAGAGTCACGGGCTGCTTCGGGAACAAACTCCCCTGGCGCTGGGGTCTTCCAAAGCTGTGCAATCAGAGTCCACTGGCAGCAAATCCGCTGGCCATAAAATCCAAGTCCAGTGGCCAAGTTCACCTCTCCTGGCACCTCCAGGGAATGTTCCACCACGTTCCTCCCTGAGTGCAGGGAGACAGCTGCCCTCTCACCATGGGTTGCAGGGAAACTTCTGCTCAGGCACCTTCTTCCCCTTCTTCCTCACCAACCACCAGCACCGCTCTCCTGCTCCAGCACCACTTCCCTTCCCCAACACCGCTGCTCTCCTCCAACTGCACAGCTCTTCTCCCTCTAAGTGCTTCTCTGCTCAGGTGTTATATCAGCTCTTTCATATGTTAATCGCTGAGGCGCATCTGTTGTCTCTCTAATGGCTCCTTGGCTGGGTTTTGGGGCTGAGGGAGCTTCTCAGCTTCTTACCCTAGGCCCTTCTCCCATTACCAAAAAACCCACCAAAACAAACCAGAACAGAAGCCCTGAGTAGGATAATGGTGAGACTTTTACTATGTCCTGTTGAAACCATTTTCAGATGACTGGTATATTTTTAATATTTTTTTTTCCAATTTTTTTTTTGCAGCTCTATGATTGGAGTAATCTGGCTTAGTTGAGAGTCTTGCCTGATTAATACAGCAAAAGATATTATCATACTTGTAGCAAGAAGGATGTGGGCCATGCTTTCAGAATGTGAAAATGCCTGTTCTAAAGCAGTATTGAAAAAGACCTAAGAATCATAAGGGACAGTGGCTGCTGCCAAAATAAATACTGGAGTCTCAAATGGGCCTGTGTGAACATAATGAAGTTCAACAAGGTCAAGTGCAAGGTCCTGCACCTCAGTCGAGGCAATTGCAAGTATCAATACAGACTTACAGACTTGGGCATGAATGGATTGAGAGCAGCCCAGCAGAGGTACTGGTGGATGAAGAATTGGACATGAGCTGGCCATGTGTGCTCACAGCCTAGAAAGCCAACCACATCCTGGGCTGCATAAAAAGAAGTGTGGCTGGCAGGTTCAGGGAGGTAATTCTCTGCTCTACTCTCAAGAGAACCCACCCGGAGTACTGCATCCAGCTTTGGGATCCCCAGTAGAAGACAAACATGGACATGTTAGAGCAGGTCCAGAGAAGGGGCACAAAGATTATCAGATGATTATCAGAAACACCTCTCCTATGAAGAAAGATTGACAGAGTTGCAGTTCTTCAGCCCAGAGAAAAAAGGGCTCTGGGGGGACTAATTGTGGCCTTGCAATATATAAAGGGAGTTTGTCAGAAAGATGTAGAGAAGTTTTTTACCAGGGCCTGTAGTGATAGGACAAGGGGTAACTGAAAGAGGGTAGATTTACCTTAGATAAAAGGAAATAAACATTTACAGTGAGGGTGATGAGATCCTGAACAGGTTGCCTAGAGAAGTTGTAGATGCCACGTCATTGGAAGTGTTCAAGGTCAGGCTGGGTGGGAGTTTGAGGAACCTGATCAGTGAAAGATGTTCCTGCTTATGGCCATGGCAGCTGGAATGAGTTGATCTTTGAAGGTCCTTTCCAACTGTTCTGTGATTCTTGAAATATCCCTCACCTGGAATACCACCTTTATTCTTGGTGATCCCTGTTAAAGACAGACACTGAAAAAACTAGGGTACCTGGGAGGAAAAGATGTGGTTGAAGTGACTGGAAAGCCAGTTGCTAGACTGGAGTTTAGTGGGACTGCATCAATCTCCCCCATTGTCAAGGGCAGTGTTAGAGAGCTCTGATCTACTTACTTCAAAAGGGAACAGAAGCTGGGTGGTGGTAGGGCTCCAAGGCAGAAGTGTAACAAGATTGCTGGCTGGACATTGGCCTCAAATTCAAATGCAACAACAGGCATGTTACATTTAGGGGTTACTATGTGTAAAATTTAGGACTTGTCCTGTGTGAGTGAACTTTCTGTAACAGGTCACTTTGAATGAATTTGAGCATGTGCCTACATTCAAAACCATTAAAAAAAAAGAGAAGATAAATTCTTTTAGGGCAGTACTGTGGCCTCTATTGTGCAAGATGCCTGACAAGCTAATTAAGGTAATTTCTCCTGGTCTTCTTGCCTAAGAACAGTATTTTATCTGTCAGTATAGAAGCACTATAACAGCAGTAATGATAGCTATTAGGATAATACTTCTTGTTTAGTTAAAACGTCATCCAGCATTTTCCTTTTAATAAGGGTATTATTTAGCAGATGTCATCTTACATTTTTTTGTTAATTTTGAATTTCTTTGTAATTTAATTGTATTTTTCAGTTGCTTTTTACATTGAAGGGAAAACAGAAGCTATTGAATTATGAAGCACAGTGTTCATGTGTAGTTGTCATTGTTTATACATACTTAAACTTTTTTTTTTTTTTCAAAAGGTTGATGTTTTCCAGCCAGCTTCTTGAAATTCCTGTTCAGCAAAGAACTGCTGAAGGAGATCAGGGTATATGGCCCTCGAATAAATGAGCAGCAGTATTTTGTCAGTAATTAGATTTAAATACTTTAATTACTGATTTTTGTTAACATGCTAATCATGTCAGTTATATTCAGATAACATAGCTTAAGAATAAAGGGGTATTTACTTTCAACTTTGAGTGACATTTGGCAAACAATGGCTGGGAAAATTCATCTCTACAAAGCAAGTGTGTGCAAGTGTAATGTAACATTTTGTCAAAACACACACCATAAGAATTAAGTCTAAGTTCCATGAGATTACCTAATGGTGTTCCTTTGCTATGATTTGAGTTAATATAAGTCATTTATTATAGTATTTTTTTCAAATTCATCTTTTAAATTTCTGTGACTGTTCCTTTCTTTATAAGTTGAACAGGGACCAAATGAAATCACAACTGGATTCTTGCTGACATTGAATTCCTCTATCCTCTTAACATGGTATTGCTACTTCAGCCATATGCCTGGTTGAGAAGATGAAGATTACTATAGATTCATATGAATTTCACTATCTCTATATTTCCCAGAGCTTGCAAGTTTTGTAGTCCTTTTTTTTTTCAGGTGTACTTCAACTTTGAAAGAAATTGCTTACTAAATTTTCATATAATTTTCAGAACAAAGTACTGCAAATTATTCTTCTACCATGTAAATTTTACTTCACTCTCTGTTAACATAGATGTCTCTTGGGAAAATATTTGCATACTTCCTACTAGGAGATCCAGAAAACAGAACTTTGGTTATTTTCATTTACGTTAGTAAGCACTATTGAAGAGTTGTTTTTTAAATAAATTTTGGAGTCATTTTTTTCAGAAATAATATACTTAAATAGAAAACTTAATGTTTGAAAAGGCTAGGTGATACCAGGCATATTTTTTGTTGTTTTCCAGATAGAATTCAATGAAAATAAAATCTTTCTATGAATGAATCAGTTTCTAAATCCTATTTGAAACAAGCTAGATAGCTTTGACAAGGTATTTTAATCTTAACTGTCAATATTTTAATCTGAAATAATCTTCTGGCCAGATTTCTTGAGTATATGAGGCTTTTCATTTTTAAAATAATTGTAATTTTTTTCAAATTAAAAAAATACCTATTCCACAAAATAAATAAATTTTTAAAAAGTAATTTTCTGCTTCCATTTGTTTATTGACTGTGTACTTAAATGTTCAAGACAATGGAGCAGTAGTAATACTGTCTAGACAATATATTGGTTGTTTTGTCTGTGGCATCTCTGTTGTCAGAGAAAATGTCTTTGTGTGGTACAGGCTTGAAATTGTATGACTGTGCATTGGAACTTTAGATTTTAAAAATGGTCTTGTGTATATGTATAATGTATTTCAGCACATAAAATTGCTTTTTGCAATTCTGATATGTTAGTTAATCTCTCCCTTGTGATCTTGACTGTTGGAGTAAATAAAATTAATCCATCCATGCTGTGTCCTCGTTTTGCATCATCTGTCTTAGGTTTGTTGGCAGGTTTTATGTTGGTTGTACAAAAAAAGTACAAATTATTTTTCACTTTTTCCGGATATGAACAATAGAATCATAGAATCATCCTGGTTGGAAGGGACCCAGATGATCATCAAGTCCAACCATAACCTAAATCCCCCTTCCATAACCTAATTTACCCGTTCAGTGCTTAAATCATATCACTAAGCATTATATCTATATCTCTTTTAAACACTTCCAGGGATGGTGACACCACCACCTCCCTGGGCAGCCTGTTCCACTGTCCAACCACTCTTTCAGTAAAGAAATTATTTCTAATATCTAGTCTAAACCTCCTCTGCTGCAGCTTCAGGCCATTTCCTCTCATCCTGTCATTGTTCACTTGGGAGAAGAGGCCAACTCCTACCTCCCTACAACCTCCTTTCAGGTAGTTGTAAGAGCTATGAGGTCTCCCCTCAGCCTCCTTCAAACTAAACAATCCCAGTTCCCTCAGCCTCTCCTCTTAGGATTTATTCTCCAGACCTGTCACCAGCTTGGTAGCTCTCCTCTGGACACGCTCCCACAACTCTACATCCTTCTTGTAGTGAGGGGCCCAGAGCTGGACACAGTACTTGAAGTGTGGCCTCACCAATACCAAGTGCAGGGACACAATCACCTCTCTATTCTGGCTGGCCACGCTATTCCTGATGCAGGCCAGGATGCTGTTGGCCTTCTTGGCCACCTGGGCACACTGCTAGCTCATGTAAGTCAGCTGTCAGCCAGCACCCCCAGGTCCTTTTCCAGCATGGAGCTTTCCAATGACTCATCCCCAAGCCTGTAGCTTTGCATGGGGTTGTTGTGACCACAGTGCAGGACCCAGCACTTGGCCTTGTTAAACCTCATACAACTGGCCTCGGCCCATTGATCCAGTCTGTCCAGGTCTCTGCAGAGCCTTCCTACCCTCAAGCAGATCAACACTTCCTCCCAGCTTAGTGTCATCTGCAAATTTACTTAGGAAGCACACAGCCCCCTCATCTAGGTCATTAATAAAGATACTGAACAAGACTGGACCCAAAACAGCCCTGGGGGACATCGCTGGTTACTGGCTTGAGAATTTGCTGAAAGTTTAGAATAGGTCCTGAAAGCAACCTCGCTTAAAATAGAAGTTCTATTCAGTAGTTGGTAAATTTTAAAAATTACCTTTAGACATTTACATTTGACAAGTATTTTCTGTGTTGTGGAAATTAGAAGCAGCTCTCTCCAGCTGTCAGTTGGGTACCCTCAGCCAGGCTCTGTGCCTAATGCAGGTGGGTTTAGGGCACTGAGTATTTTTTGTTTTATTTTTTCCGCCTAGCATCTTCTTTCTTTGATGATTTCTGTTGCCTTGTGCACAAGGTAGGCAGCTTCCAGCTGAATCGAGATTGCTTATGTGAGCAAGTGGAAGACAAGGAGGTTGATGGTGGAAGTGTACTCTTCAGATGCTTGAACAGCTTTGACAAGGAAGCCTTGCTTAGGAGCATCAGACTAAAAGTCAGACTGCTACCGTCGCACTTGAAAGATCTCATTCTTGGTCTTGGCTGTGATGCTCACCTCCTGTGGGTTTTCAGAAGCCTTGTCTAGAACAGAAAGTTATAATGTTTAAATCTATATCATTATAGTAATAACTATTTTTACTTTCTTGGATATGATTATTTAGACTTAAACCAGGCAGCGTAAAACAAGTAATGAAATACTGGAATTAATGCAAATCCTGTGCAGATGTTGCAGCGACCTAACTACATTAGTTTAAATTCATAAGCTGGGTCATATCTGTAGGACTTTACTTGTGTACTTGAGTCCTTAGCTGTTGAACTGTGCATCTTCTGAGCTACAGGTTGGTGAAGATTGGAGAAGTCTCAGTCTGTGCTCATCCTGCTCCTCTCTTCCAAGGCATCTGCTGCTGGTTACTCTTCCTACAAAGAAAAAACCTTATGCATTGTTAGAGTCCATGCCCAGGCCTATGGTGAAGGCGGAGCTTCTGAGTAGAAGCAAAAGCCACTATTGATGTCAGGATACTGAACTAGATCTTTGATTAGAAGTGACTTTAAAGTTGCGTTCTTCCACCTCTGGTTTGTCTTTCCTGAACACTTACTGGTGTGATTGGAAAAGCCACCTTCTCTTGCTGTGCTTGCATACCACATCTGGTCAAAGGAAATCCACACTATCTCAGGTAGTGTAGGCAAAACTGTGATTATAAATAAACACAATTTTATGAGTGTATCTTGCAGAGCCAGCCATGCATCATCCATGACATGATCATTGTCCCCAATATACTTCTGTGGCTTTTGCCTGTCTTTAAAATGAAAGACTGTCTTTACAGTTTCAGCTGTCCAAACACACAATGGGTGGGAGAAGATCCTATGTGTTTGGTCCAGATAAAAGGAGGATGTGACTGAGAGGTAAAGCTGAGAATGCTCACATCTCTCCTGACTTTGACTCACTGATAATCCTTAATTCCACTTCATTTGTTACAACTTGTTGTTGCAGTAGTTAGTTTTTCCTTCAACTTTGTAATCTAGCATCTGATGGGACCTTGCAGTCAGATGGTAGGGCCTGGTGTGAGTTGGGACAAGGGTTGTAATGCCTGCATACAACCTGTTAGTTCCAAGGAGGAGAATAGGTGTTTTTTTCAAAAAATAGGCCTTTGTCTGGAACAATTCAAATTTAGAGGACTGGAAATCCTCAGTCTCTTTCATAGATGCAGTGTCCAAGGTCGATACATCTGATCAAGTATTCCATATGTAAGCTGTTCAAACCTGAAAGGAAGCACACTTCCATCAAATTTCTGGTGTTCCAATACAAAAAAAACCAAGCAAACAAACAACAACAACAACAACAAACCCAAAAAAACCCACAAAATAACCCACACAAGAAATCATGGAAGGACATGAAGGATTGAATTACCTTATTCTTTTTTATGCAATTCCTGATTATCCTAATTTTTCAGCTAGTGTTTTTTTCAGAGCACAGTTTTGTAGCAATCTTGCCAGCCAGGTAACTGGCTCCTCCAGTAGAAGGATCGGTCTCAGTCATTAATGCAAATTTAAAATCCTGATTCCAACATGAGATAGAACAGAAATATGTAGTGTTTCCAACAGCTTTTAACTCTGAAATACAAAATGTCCAACTAGAAAATTAATTTTATACTAATTGTTTTTTTTCTCTTTGTACAGAATCCTCTGTTTGCTATGTTGGATTTGGTAGCTGTAGCTTTATTAGCAGTCTGGGGATTATTCTGATCAAAAAACATTACCACAGCAGCCCCTGATTTTGTCCTTGAATATGTTTGTATAGTCACAATAAAAGCAGGATTTGGTCTGTAGAAACATTAGGATCAAAAATATCTGACTGCATTAGCCACTGTTAAAGAGGATGTTACTTTTAAATGTGTTTTTATTTATAGGGGCAACCTAAGTTCTAACAGTGCTGTTTTATAGTATTTTTCTGGGTAGAACTGCTGGAAGATGTGTGGTAAATGTTGTAATTCTAGTAACTTAAATCCTTGCTTCAGTGTCTTCTTAATGCTTCTTCCTGTGTCTTCACTTTCTGCTTGCTAGATCATTAATTACAAGGCCATGTCAGTTGCACTTTAAATGCGTAATGATACAGACTTTCTAAGGTCTCGTTACACTAATATTATTGCTAATTATAAAGCTGAATCCAGTAGAACATCCTTCTTCAAAATGCCATGGGTTGTTCATGGTAAAATAAGCAAACTTTGTGATTTATGACAGCTCATAAAGCGTAAATTATATTGCATGGTAAAAGCTGCATCACGTTTTAAAAATGCATGTACTCTGCAAAGAATACAGGGCAATTCTTTAGTGTATGTTCCTTTGCAAACATGGCAAGTTGCTTTGTAGACAAGAAAGACCACCCATATTTTCATACCAAAGCAGTGACCTGTTACAAATGGAGTGAATGAGTTGAATGTTAAAGTATTGGCCAAAGGGGTTGTTGGCCTCTTTTCTGGTTGTCTTCATTTCTTTCAGTCTGTGTCACTTCTAATAAGTGAGTTTTTGATACCACCAGCTGAAACCACCTATTTAGTGGCTGCTCTGCATTGTTTGCCCAGTATAGGAGAAGCCGGGATAGGCTGCGTGTCTCCGGTGACATAGGGAGTTAGTTAGCTCTGCACTTGTTTGAGCAAATAGTCAGCTGTCAGCTAATGGATCCATTAGCAGACTTTCCACAAAATATCCTGTCTTCATCGTCGCATGAAATTTTAATAACTTTAAATCATGACTTTAGTTGAAATTTGACGACCTTTTTGTAAAATGGTTGTTTGACATTTGAGAAATGATGGCACTTCTTTTCTTGACGTAAAAAAAAAAAAAAAAAAAAAAAAAAAAGCCTTTATTTTTGTTAACACTGAGGAGTGAAGGTAGAGTAGCAGTGGAAATCTTCAGTGGTTTTTTTTGTCTTTTTATTAGCAATTTGTGAACCTCAAATTAAATTTCTTTTTATGTTATGTAACATGGCTGTTTGGTGGTTTTTGTTGGGTTTTTTAGGCAAGATAGTTGCAGTCTTGCTTTGTTCTTCTGGAAAGAGATTTGACTTGCTTTTTCTTCAAACTTGACTCTTCATGGTGAAAAATTACTTACGTTTTGTTCTTGGCTCTGTGAACAACTTCAGTAATCGAAAGGAATAGCAAAAAGAAATGTTGCCACCCATCCTTCCCCTTAGTTATTTTTGTTTTGCCCTACCTCTTACATTTAGTTCTTGTACAGTTTTAGTACCTGATTTAGTCTAGAGCCTGAAAAGAGAGCAAGCCCCTAGAGCATCTTTCCCTTTTTTGGCACATCAGAACAGCTCTGTGTGGCTGTCATTCATGGCCTTACATCATGGTGAAGTCTCCAGAAGGCATGTGGGGAAGTGATGAATCGTAGCAGAAGTGGGAGATCGGAAGAGTACTTCCAGATGGCCCCAGGAGGAAACTCCTCATTTTCCTTGTTTTTTTTCAAGCTATTGGGTTTTGTTATCAAATCAATGACAGCAAGTGAAACAAATGTTTCCCAGATTTTGCTTTCTGAGGTTTCAGAGTCTAACATCTAGCCCTCAAAATCTTGATTCCAAGGGGTAGAGTATGAGGGGAAGATGGAGTTTAGAGGCATTTGCAGACTGCTTCGCTCTGGGGCAACTAGCTATAACAGATTTCCAGTTTATCTCCCTGTTAAAATAATCTTTCAAAGAAAGCTTTAGCATCTTCCTTCGTGCTAGTAGAAAACCTGCCTTGAAGCACTCCTGGGAACATTGTGTCCCAAGGAAGCAATGGGTAGGTAACTGTTGTAACTGTCAACTGGAAACAAGATACAAGATACATCCGCCAGTGAAGTGGTTCCCTTGTGACACCCACCTCTGCAGGCTGGCTGAAAAAGGCTGCACCCAACTCAAGGGAACAGTTTCTCAGTATCTTAGGATATGATGGCTCTTGAGGAAAATCTCGTGTTTCTTGGGCTCGTAGGTGATCCTTCTCAAAGGAAAGCAGAAAAAGCCCATGAAGACTTCACTGGCCACACTTTTTGATTGTTGGTGAACAAAGCTTTCCTCATGATCTGGCACTCTGCTATAAAATGGAGTTTGGAAGAGGGCAGCATGGACTTTCTTGGAGCTCTCTTTTTTAGCAGAGGGGTTGTTAAGGGTCTGCTGTCATTGTCTGAGAGTTGTTTGTAGAATATTGAACCACAATGACTTCTCAAAAAAGCCCAAGTCGAATTAGATGTCACCAAAATCTCATTTGATGACTGCTTCCTGGAGTACTCTCAATCTTCTATTGATTTTTATGGGCAGCCTGCTAACCTTCAGCTGTCCTTCTAATAATCATTTTAGCTTCTGTTTCTTCTTGAAAATATCCTAACACAGGACTGTTTTCGTATGGAAAGCAGAACTAGATGCCTTTCTGAATATAGTCACCTGATAGACCTCCAGCAATTTGACTCCTGACCTGCCCACCAAGCACATGAAAGAACAAGTTGCTGAAGTTACTCAAGTAGTTTGCTGCAGACACCAGTCTGGTCTAAATTAATGATTTAACTGACGGGAATGGATCAGGGGGCTTGTAAATAACATACTTTGGGCCAGCATTTCTTTGAATAGATGGACTTCTACAGAGCAAACAGGAACTTTTAATCTGTATCTATTTCTAAAAAAAGTTCCATGCTTCAGAAAGAAATTTGTTAGTTTTATGACAGAAATATATGCCTTGATTGTGCTGGTCAGACAAAGGGTGATAAAAATAGTTGTAAGTTATTTCAGTTACATACATTTTTAATAACAAATAGAGTACTGGAATAATCAAATCCAACATTACATACGATCTGCTTAGGAATTATTTTTTTTTACTTCTAGTATTTTATTACAAGACTAACAGTAGTAAGTCATTGGCTTTTTCCCCTATATTGTGGCCAATCATTTTTCCCTTCCCTGCTGCTCACTCTTGGTTTATGTCATCTTCTTTCTCCTCATTCCTCTAATATCTCCTCACAAATCCATACACAGTATTTTATAGTAAGTTCCACCTATGTCTTTGACTTTTGAAAGCTCGGGGGTTTGCTTCCTTGTCTTTTTTTGGTGGGTGTGCAGTTATAAAGTAGAGCATTTAAATTTTTGTCTGTTTTTTTCTGGATGTCTTTCTCAGAAGTGCTGATTGAATCGCTGTTATTAATCACTTTAACTCCTGAAAGAAGATTACCTTAACAGTGAAGTGGCTGGGGAGGGATCAAGGGAGAGGCTGATTCTGTTTATCTAGGATGAATTCAGACCTTCAATAAGGGCTTTTCTTTGTGGCACTCAAGTACAGCAATGGTAACTTTTTGCTGCTAAACACAATTTACACAGGTGAGCAAGTGTGGCTGATACCAATTACAACTGCAGTACAGAGTAGTCTTGTCACCAGCCATTTGGTCAATTCAGCAATACTGTGCGTAAAATCTGACAGTTTTATCAGAATTGGTAAATTGTTGGGGTTTTGTTTGTTTGCTTGTTTGTTTTTTGCAAATCTTGAAATGTTACCAGCCTCTTGCAAGTTAATCAAATGCCAGAAGTAAAAGAGAAATAATATTTGTGGTGAACACTTAATCGTACAGATGTTCATACATTTCCCTTTTAGTCTACTTTATTAACATAAGTAGTGCATTGGACTTTTCAGTCATGTGGGATGCTTAACTTTGAACCAAATCAATACTCTCAGCAAATACATTTTTGCAAAGGTAAATTCAATGGTAGCAGAAAACTGCAGTTTTTTTAAAGAGAATCAAAGGAATAGGGCTCAGAGTAAAGCAGGAATTCACACTAGGCAGCCACATGGCCAGAAAAAATGGTTACAATTACAGCATCTATTTGCAGTGGTAGAGAAATTAAAATAATGTGATTAGATGTTTGATTGACTTGTATTGAGACTTAATAACTGGCTTTTGTACTGTAAGTTCTAAGGCTTTTTTTGTAAAGTATTTAGACACATTATGTTCTTCATGCATGTACTTGAGTCTTGCTCTATTAAAATTTCTGCAGGATTACTAAGTTGGCAATAAGAGTATCAAAAGTAAAAAAAAAAAATTGATGTGCTTTATGATGTTTCATTATTCTGTGTAAAACTCTCAGATAAGTTTTGTAAAAATGCAGGTATTTGACTTTGTTGCTGCTTGTTTCTGCACCAGTAATTGTATTACATTATAGCATCGGGGCTGAATTGACAGGGTGAATTTTCTTAGTATTATGAACAGTCAGTTTCATATGGTGTTTCACTGGCTACAGGCCTTCTTTCCAGGAGCTCTGATTCATTGTTCTTGCAGAAATTACAGTATTTTTAATATTGTAATGGTTAGTTATACTGAGGGAATTAGTTTCTCTCAGTGTGACTACATTAATGTGTATTTAGTTAATAAGATATACTTTGTCCCTTATTTCTGTGTCTAATAGTTAACAAGATAAGAGAAAACTGAAAAGGAAAAAAATACATAGATACACAATGGGAAACTTTCCGTAGTTGTTAGTTAAGAGTCTATGAAACTGTTGATGTAGTTATCAAAAGTTATATTTTAATGCTTCCAGACTGCTGCTGTTTGTTTTTTTAACTGTTTCATTAAAGAGTATTGAGCAGTTGATTTCCTGTTTTTATGGAGGTTTCTCCTTATGCAGTTAAAGTAGATTTTTAACTTCTTTTTTTTTTCCCAAGGATATAAGAATTTCCATGCCAGATGAGTGTTGCATCTAATAGATGCTCCCGTTTTCTTCCTGATTTGTTTCCCAGCTGGGATGAGCCAGAAAACGCCTGCTATCATTTGTCACCATCTGATAAATGGCAGCTGGTGACTTCTTCAGATGAAGTCATTTTAAGTGTTGGTGCCACATCTCCTCTCTTGATTAGCTCCATCAGCAGGCAGTGAGTGTCCCCCTAGTACACAGCTCTCACATAGTAGTGGGAGCTGGTGGCAGCCTTGGAGGGCTACAAATTGCCACTGGTCCAGACACAATTCAATCTCCGAACCACTACAGATGTTGTTATTATTCTTCCATTTTTAATTTTTTTTTTTTTTTAATTCTAGTTTGGCTCTAGAGCTTAACCCTATCCTGTAGTAATGGATATTCCAGGTTTCTTTATGAGTTGTATCTGGGGGTATAGCAATGGATGAAAACTTATCTATGTCTTTAAAGATGTTAGTTGTAATACCATCAGCAACTCAGAACTTTATTGCATAGTTGCTTAAAAAATAAAGTAGAAATGCCACTTTCATTTTGTTCATATCATTGCTTTGGATTTGCTTTATGTAATTGACCTCTGTTTTGCCTTCCACCCTGCTGTAGAAGTCTTTGATATCTTTTCCTCATCTTGCCTACTTCCCTCTTTTTTTTTTTTTTCTTTTTTACCATTTACAGTCCATCAAGAGACTGGAATGAAGAATATTCCAAGTGTGCTGTTAGTATGTGGTATTGTTAGGGCAAATAATTAGATCTTCTCTAGTGCAGGAATGGCTTAGATTTTCTTCCAGAACACTTCCTCATTGGAGTTAATAGTCTGCATGTGGTAGCAATCATTGCAGGTTGGTTTGGGTTTTTTAAACAGTAATAAATCAGCATTTTTGGTAACTTCTTGGGAATCCTGTCTGTTAATTTTGAAAAAACACAGCATGGAGATTAACCTTTTTTTTTTTTTTTTTTCATTCCCACAGAAGCAACCATGGGGTGCATTAAAAGCAAAGAAGATAAAGGTCCAGCCATGAAATACAGAACTGATAATACTCCAGAACCTGCTATTTCTCACGTGAGCCATTATGGATCAGATTCCAGCCAAGCAACACAGTCACCGTCAATAAAGGGATCAGCAGTTAATTTTAATAGTCATTCCATGACTCCTTTTGGAGGGCCTTCAGGAATGACACCCTTTGGAGGAGCATCATCTTCGTTTTCAGCTGTGCCAAGTCCATATCCTAGTACTTTAACAGGTGAGCGTTACATAAAATGGTGCTATTTATATTATTATCGCTGTTATTGTTGTTAATATAGCTTGACAGTCATTAAAAAAAATACTATGACCCCTTGCCATACAGAAGTAAATTGCAAATTTAAAATAAATTGCCTTTTAAGGATTTCTGATTTTCAATATCTTTATTGCTCAGATAATAATTCAGCCCATACTTACTAGTGACCAGAGCTCAGGGGGTTAGTGTTTTGGTTTTTGGTTTTAAAGTGGGTTTTTTAGGATCACTGAACAGACAAATGTAAGTCTTATTAAAGGCAGTAATGGGAACAGTTGATAAAATTGTGTTGTAAGTTTTAAGCTGTTGAAGGGATGTACATGGAGTAATGGCTTTGAACTTTTGGAGAGAGGTGCAAAATGAAAAACACTTCAAATTCAGGAAAATTACATTTTAAACTGATTTTCAGACTTATTTGATTAGCTATAAGTTACTTATGCAACATTGGATCTGTTAACTTGCAAAGCTAAACAGGGTATCACAGAATCACAGAATGGTAGGGGTTGGAAGGGACCTCTGGAGATCATCAAGTCCAACCCCCCTGCCAGAGCAGGACCACCACAGAATTTAGGGCAGGTCACACAGAAACACATCCAGACGGGTCTTGAAAGTCTCCAGAGAAGGAGACTCCACAACCTCTCTAGGCAGCGTGTCCAGTGCTCCATAGCCTTTAGAGGAAAGAAGTTCTTCCTCATGTTGAGGTGGAACTTCCTGTGTTCTAGTTTGCATCCACTGCCCCTTGTCCTATCACAGGGCATGACTGGAAAGAGATTGGCCCCTCCTTCTTGACACCCACCCTTCAGATATTTATATACATTAATAAGATCCCCTCTTGGTCTTCTCTTCTCTAGACTAAACAGTCCTAGGTCTCTTAGCCTTTCCTCGTAAGACAGGTTTTCCACTCATTTAATCATCCTTGTAGCCTGCCATTGGACTCTGTCAAGTAAATCCCTGTCCCTCTTGAAGTGGGGAGCCCAGAACTGGACAAAGTACTCCAGGTGGGGTCTCACTAGGGCAGAGTAGTGGGGGGGGAGGAGAACCTCCTTCGAACTACTGGCCACGCTTTTCTGAATGCACCCCAAGATACCCTTGGCCTTCTTAGCCACAAGGGCACATTGCTGTCCCATAGATAACTTGTTGTCTACCAGGACTCCAAGGTACTTCTCCATGGAGCTGTTTTCTTTCTGAGCTTGCTCACAAGGGTGTTGTGGGACACAGTGTCAAAAGCCTTGCTAAGGTCAAGGTAGACTACATTCACTGGTCTTCCTGCATCTATCCATTCAGTCACAACATCATAGAAGGCTATCAGATTAGTCAGACATGATTTCCCCTTGGTAAATCCATGCTGGTTACTCCTGATAACCTTCTTCTCTTCCATGTGGTTAGAGATGGCCTCCAGAACAAGCTGCTCCATCATTTTTCCAGGGATGAAGGTGAGGCTGACTGGTCTGTAGTTTCCTGGATCATCCTTCTTTCCTTTTTGAAGACTGGAGTGACACTGGCTCTCCTGCAGTTCTCAGGCATCTCTCCTGTTTGCCATGAACTTTTGAATATTATGAAGAGTGGTAGAGCAACAACATCAACCAACTCAGAGCACTCATGGATATGCAGTATACTCTGTATACTTTACTATATGAACATGTGTGAAACAAAAGAGCAGAATTCTCGTTGTTGGTGGTCATATTAAAACCAAAGTTGAAAATGTAAAAATAAAATTTAAGAGGCATAGAGACCTTCTTGGCTGAGATAGAAAATCTGTGAAGATGCAGCATTTTATAGCAATATGCACATTTGATGTTATAAACCCACCTTTATATCAAAATATTAAGACTTCATTACATAAACATTGATTTTGTGCACATGGCTAAGCTCAGTGGTTTGCTTAGTTTTGCTGGATATTTTTGAGAGGAAGCTGTCATTTATTTTTCTAAGAGAGAGAGAGAGGAAAGAGTAATTTATTCTAGAAGCTTTGCACAGACACTTCAGAAAGCATGGTAATAATTCCTAATTAGTCTTACTTGTAGTTTTCCCACAAACCTCTAATGTTAGAACAATTAGAGTGCTTAAATGTTTGCTGTGTTACAGTGGCATTTAAAATCCTTTAAACACAAGAAATTGAAGAGCCATGAAAACCCACTGTGGGCTTGACATTAAGCAATTCAGGAAACCAAATATGAATTGTCAGGTAATGATCACCTTGTTTTCCCTTTTTGGGAATTAATTAAAAATCGAATAATTGAAACAAGCATCAACCCTGTCTCAAAAGTTTTTGAGCCAGCTCTGAATCCCCGTTTTGGATGAACGTATGCAGAAATTAAATAAGGGCAGCATTTATTTTTATTCATTAGCTCCGCTAAGGAAATTTTAGTCATGCGTAAAGAAATCTTCATCTCCTCTGAGAACCTCTCTGTATTTCTTCGTACTAGATCTGGTTCTCTTTTCACATGGGAATCTCCAGCAATGTGTGCAGACAGTCCTGTGCATTACCAGGCATTAGGGATGTAGCCTGTTCCTGCTGGTAGTTTTCTCATGAAAAGGTTGTCTACAAATTGTCAGTACAAATTTTGTTGTCAGCAGGCACACTAATTTGCCCAAATGCTCCCATCATTTTGTGATCAAGTAAAACGATACTGCATATATAATTATTCCTCCTCGTTTTGTAAAACCAGCCCATCCACAAACAAGCACACATTAACAATAAGTAAATAAAATTGCTCCAGCAATTGTTTGGTATATTCAGTACTGATTTTCAGATCAATCAAAATTGGGTGTTTTTTGTGAATATATAAGTTTGAAGGAGGCTGAGGGAAGACCTCATTGCTCTCTGCAATTACATGAAAGGGGGTTGCATGGAGGTGGGAGTTGGCCTCTCAAGTGAACAATGACAGGATGAGAGGAAATGGCCTGAAGCTGCACCAGGGGAGGTTTAGATTAGATGTTAGAAAGAATTTCTTTACCGAAAGAGTGGTTGGACAGTGGAACAGGCTGCCCAGGGAGGTGGTGGCGTCACCATCCCTGGAAGTGTTTAAAAGAGATATAATGCTTAGTGACATGATTTAAGCACTGAATGGGTAAATTAGGTTATGGAAGGGGGATTTAGGTTATGGTTGGACTTGATGATCATCTGGGTCCCTTCCAACCAGGATGATTCTATGATTCTCAGATAATGAACTTCATTTGGCTGTAAGCTTTTTGTATTTGGGACAAATAAAACACAGGATTGCATTCTATGGCCCTTTGTTTCACAAAAGGAGAAAATAGATGGGCTTGTGAAACAGGACATAAGTGTCAGTATTACTTTCCCAGTCCATCCATGATGTCTGACAAGAGGATGATATGGTTGTCATCGTAGCCTATAGTGTGGCTGATAGAGTTGAGCCATCTTTTATTCCCTAGAGCAGGAAAGGAGAAGAAATGTGAATTAGTCACACTGCCCCTGTATCACACATTCTCAGTCATCAAATACTTTGAATTCATAAAATACTACTGAAAATCAAACCAGAAAAGTGGACTGCTGTTCTTGCATTCCATTAAGCTGTTTAAGCACTGGTGCTCTGGAGTCCTCATGCTGAATAAGAATGTAAAGTCTTCTCGCCAAAACCAGTTCTCGATTAGAAGATGGGAATACTGACCTAATGAAAGGATAATCTTTAAGGGAAATGTTATAATCGCAAATAGCTTGAACAGCTAAACTAGATCACCTTGCAGTGATTCACAAAGAAAACCTCTTCAAAAAAAGGTCAAAAATTGAGCAGTATGTTTGTTTAAAACATTCTGTGCTGATGCTGTGTCCTGAAGTGTTTTGTTTTCTTTGCTATGGAATAAATAACAGTTGTGAGTGAGAATGAAACTGAAGTGTTTGAAATCAAACCTTTGCAAGGGTTATGTTATCTTTTCCAAATCTTTCTTTAAAAATACTGAAGACTACACAAATATTGACCATTACTAATTATTTTTTATTGCATGGCTTACATTTGTATCCATTACTTTTTCTTGTGCTATACTGTCTAAAGGAATTAATCTTTCTCTTGTTCCCACATTAGTATCTTCCTAGATGTTGTACAGTTTGTTTCAAAGTTCCTGGAGTCTTTAATTTTCTTTAAATGCAGTTAAAAACCTTGTGATTCTGTGAACTGAGAGTATTGATTTTCTTCATGTGCTGAAGAACTGCCTGGTTTATTTCCATAACATTTGGCTTTTCTTTGTGCAGACGTGGTATGTATTGCCACAGTTTTCTTGCTCCCTGTAACGGTTTGCATCATCAAAATAATGTAGTAATGCCAGCAGGATTTGGTAGAAATACGTCAATTTTTAACTTAGATTAGGCACTGTTGACTTCTAGGGAATATTCTAATTCATTTTCCGTTCATAAATCACACTTGAAAAAAACCCTCAATTAGTCTAACCTCCTGTGGGGATTTTTTGTTCTGTTTTTCCTAGAGGAACTGTAAATTCATTTCCAGCTGAGGCCTGCTGAGAGACTTTAATCACAGGAAGACTCTAAATCAAATGAAAATATTTAAGTGATTAGGAGCTTGTATCAGAAAGTGTACTTTGCAAGAGAATATTAGATGTAGACAATACACATTCTTCCTTTCTGATCACTAGCATGTTAATTGTAAGATCTAAAATTAGATGCAACATGTTTGTGTTAGTCATCTTTCATGTGTATCCTGATGCACAGATGTGCATGGTATAGATGTAATATTATAAATTCAATAATAAGGTATTGCTTGGACTATCTTTAGGTTTCCTAAATGTCTGTGGACGGTGAAATAGCATTTCTAGAGCTTAGAAAGTCTTCCTGAATTGCCCATATGCGGGTTTTTTTACTTGCACTTTCTCCTACTTATGATACATAGTTCTTTAATTTTGCTTATCATTTGTATATCTCATACAGTCTGTTCCCATTGCTCTCACCCTCTTTTAGCCCAGCTTTATAGATTAGTTCTTTTAAGTACAGATAAAGTTTTCCTACCGTAAATACAGGAGCCTCCCTACCATTCATCTCTCACATATGTCCTGTTTGCGGGACATGTTCAGACATGTTCAGCAATATGCCCTGTACCAGAAGTATGATGGGGAAGCAAATTCCTTAGGTTTGGTGGAGTGCAGCTGTTCATCCTGTGATTTATCTTGGTCCATGTTCTCTAGAATAATGCACCGATGGATCATCCTCAGCAAGAGTCTGCTTCACTGCTGGGGAGACTTGATGGAATTAAAAAGTAATTAGTCCTAAAACAGAGAAATTTCTTTGTCCCAGCAGAATACTTTTATTTCTGGTTCAATTCCTTGAGTAGATCTTGATGTGTAACCCCATAAAGTTGGGAGCACATCAGTTATTTATAGCTAAGTTCCACAGGAAACTACTTTTGTAAAAAATGGTGGCTGGTGGATCACTGTAGTAGTGTTGTAGGGTCTTCTAGAATTGCATTTCTTAACAAGAAGCTTGCTTAATAAAGAAGCCAGCTTTTTGTACTGCTGATTTGTTGTGCGGGTGTCTGTATAGAAGTGCTATAATTACTAGTATGTCAAGCTGGGTTTTTTTGGAGTGTGGAGGCATGTTTTTAGAGTGTCTGTTTATAGGCTATCATCTGTCTTCAGAAATGAGCTGATTATTGATCCAGCTTCCAGAATGAGATGGAACCCCAAGTGCTTAGTTGTGTCCAACTCAAAATTGATGAGTTGTTTCATGGACAAGTCCCTCAGTCAAGTGTTGCAACATCACTCCTTTAACATGTGTGGGTTTTTTCTTTTTCCTAAGGTGGCGTTACTGTATTTGTGGCCTTATATGATTACGAAGCTAGAACTACAGATGACCTTTCATTTAAAAAAGGTGAACGGTTCCAGATAATAAATAACACGTAAGTGTTCTTGTTCACAAACTTCACCTACTTGTTCTTGGGAATCCTCAGCTCTTCTTGAAATGTTCGTATCCTATTTCAGTGAAGAGTAGATTAAATTTTTTTTTTATTTTTTTTTTTTCTTGAATGCATTCAATGTTCAACAAGCATGGGGTTAAAGTATTAATACTGGTAGGACAGTAACCTTCAGGCTGAGGTCAGGGTTTGGGTGCAGATGTAGAACTCTAGTGCCTGGGGCAGCCCCAAGCCTTCTCTCTCTTGATTGGGTGGTTGGTTGGGTAGCATACTTCCACTCCTGCTCCAGCAAGGTACAGCAACCACCTTCGGGGCAGCAGAGGTAGAGGCACAGGCTGTCCCACCCCATCCAGGCTCTGCACCTTGCAGGTTCTCTTTGACAGGTGTTTGTATCTCACGAGGAGGTGTGTGCAGCCTGCAGTGCTGCGCTGCAAGTGCTGGAGGCGAGTGCACTGCCTGTGGGCAGGGACATCTCTCCATAGAAGTGCGTCTAGCTGGTCTCCACAGTCAATCCACGCTCAGGTAGTTTAGGGTGATTTGATGTTCTAGTTCAATTATGGCAGCTTTACAGTATTACAGCCTGATTTCTCAAAGTCTAGTGAAAAGGAAATAATTTGTTCACCTTGGAGATTTCTTTACACACAACTTTTGTCTGTGGCAGTATTTCTAAGTCATACATGTAGCAGTTTTCATTAATCCAGTTCTCCAAATTTATTAGTTGAATTCGTGTTTCTTTTATTGCTCACTGTCAGCATACAAGCAGAATGATCTGGGAGAGGCAGTTAAAGAGCAGAGAACTGGGAAGTTTATTTACATCTATCTGCCATAAAACGTTTTGGTTTAGGTTTATATTTTGCATATATCAATAAATTGCTTTTACATTTTAAACAAACCCAAACCTCACATCTTTAAAATGCAAAATTGCACTAAGTGGCACACATGTTGCTTAAAATGAAAAGAAAAATATATTTAGGTGCAGAACAAACTATTTTAGATGCCTTTGTAGTTAAAATAACATATTACCTAAATTTAACCTGCCTTTAATATGTGAAGATATTACGGGTGCCAGGGAGTGATGTATTTTTTATACATGGAAGAGATAACTGGTCTTGCATTTCAGGGAAGGAGACTGGTGGGAAGCAAGATCCATTGCTACAGGAAAAACAGGCTACATCCCAAGCAATTATGTAGCTCCTGCAGACTCCATTCAAGCAGAAGAGTAAGACATATCCTGTCAATCTGTTCTTATTATCCATTCTACACTTTGTGCCCTGTGGTGATACTATTCCTTTCAGTACATGGAACATTTAAGAGTAAAGTAGGACAATGCTACTAATTAAAGGATAGTAGTGCTACTTGGATGATGTCAAAGGTGTAATTATTAGTAAGTGTGAGATGGACACTCATGCAAATGTTTTATACCTGCCTGCTATATGTAGGGCTAAAGAAAAAAAGGATGGAAGAATGCAATAATGAAGACCTGGGGGATGTGCGCTGTGTTTCGTGTAAAGCAAAAATGGATGTTTTTAAGTCAAAGAGTACACACACCATCAACCCTAGGGTTTTATCCATATTTTTGCTTGCCAAAACTGTATTCTAGATCAGCTATACCCATGGTAGCACCTAATCTTAAATTCTAAAACAACATTTGTGTGGAGCATTATTGCTAATCTGTTAATCTATAACAATTTTTTGGTGACTGAATTGTTAGGCGCGCTAAGGACTACTATGAATTAGGAAAATTGAATTGCCTTGGGTGCCAGTACTTCCTACATTTATTTACAAACAAAGATCCCAGAGTGCTTACAGAATCACGTAAAGTTACTGTGGGAACTGTGAGTTGGGGTACAGTTGCAGGTTATACTTTATCCAAGGGATTAATTATATTTGTTGTACTAGAAACTTAATGCTCTACAGCTCCTGCTGCATTATACAGGCATGGTACTGCCAGTAAGCAATTCCCTTATACTTGATATGCACACTTCTGTGTTTGCTACTGCATTGCTGGGAAAGCTGCCCAATTTCCAAGATGTTTCCTGAATCTCAAGCTGAGACTTTAGCATGGGCTGCTGCTGTCACCTGGCTCTTTGCTATTAAAAAGTGATTGCATCAAATAATAATAACATACTGTTATTTTATGCCCTTGACTTCCAGCTGCTTTTAAAATTATTGACTTCTGATTTGGGGGGGAAAAAAGTTGAGAGTTTTGTTGGTTTGGGGATTTTTTTTAACTATGCAATAAAAGCATATTGTCATTGCAGCTGCAGTGGTGGTAGAATGGAAATGATAGCCCTTTGCAAATTAAGAATGCAGTGCTTCTCGTAAAGACTGGCAAAACAGGGTGGTGGGATTTGTCATAGGTTTATATCATTACTGGAAGTGAGAGTCAGGAATGATGAGTGAGGAAGTTTTTTTTTAACCGACTCTTTTAAAGAAATAGTGCTAATTTTATTAAGTAGCACCACTACACTTGTTTTAGAGTTCATTTGTTAGCCTGGGCTTTGATAGTGTTTATAAGGTTTGTGTTGTGATTGCAGTTGGAGGTAAAAGTGCAAAAGCAATACACAGCCAGAAGTTGCTGACATTTTCTTTAGGTGGTCTTTTCTAAACCTGAAGGCATTTGTATCACAAACTGCTTGTGATGGGGTCCATATCATCCATGTGCCTTTTGAATTATGCTGTAATATACATATTTAATGTTCATAACAAGAACAAGTAAACCCTATTATTATTTTATAGGTGGTGAAATAAAATAGCATTCTACAGTCTAGTCTGTAAATTGTTGTAGTAGTCTGGGGAAGAGGTATTTTCATGTAAAGTAATTAACTAGGGTTCAAGTTTGCTTCAGTAAGATTATAGGTTGCATCCAAATTGTCTCAAGTGTATGTACTCTCGCATCCAATTATAACTTTGCACATCTTCTTAAACAGTCAAACTGCAAAGGCAATAGAAAGTAAGAATAAGTTGCAAATTCCTGAGTGACCGCACAAGCCATTCCATTCACAGGCCAAAACAATGATCCTTCCTTACCTAGTTTTCCCCCACAAGTTTCACTCACAAAATCATTGTTTTGCAGCAGTTTCCAATACTGTTATTCTTCTCCCAACACTTGTGAAGCCAGGTTTGCTTGAGGATAGGACAGTGCCAAATGAAAATGTTTGAAATTGACACTTTGTGGCACTTTGTGAGAAGTAAATGATGCCACCACAGGGTTGTTTCTAAATAATCAGGACAAGAAAGTGCTCCCTCTACCGAGGAAGAGAAAGACAGGAGGCAATGCAAGTTGAAAAGGGAGAGATTTCACTGAATTAAGAAGAAACGTTTTTATCCTGAGGACAGCCAGGCAGGGGCAGAGATTGCCCAGGTTGGCTGAGCAGGGTCTGTCCTTGAAGCTTTTCAAGGCTGGAGTAGACAACACCCTGAGCAGCGAGGTCTCATCTGCTTGCAGTGGGAGGCTGGACCAGAGACCTCCCAAGGACCCCTTGCAACCTGAATGATTGATGATCTGATGATATTTATGCACATCCCCTTGGCATTAAATGCTGTTTTCTGACCTACAGCCAAAACTACTTAGAGAAGGTAATTTCAGCTGCTGCAGTTTTTGAGTGTGCTCGCAAAGTGTGTCATCTGATGCAGCTTGACCTGTGAACTTCTTAACCAGAAGGAGGGTGTTTCTTTCAATGTTAAGTATTGTTAATGCCCATTGTTAAGCTATCAGAAAAAACTTGGATAGATGCCTCTCCACATGTGTTTTGCAAACAGTAGAGATGAAAGTCATATACAAATAGGTCATCTTTATCATACATGGGTGTCATTACCTTTGTTAATCTGTAACTGCTTTAGGATATTAGTAGTCCAGTCAATGCCTGAGATTTCTAAACCTTGTATTTATATGACTACCAAAGCATAGAAAGATTTTACATGCACATATTTCCTTTAACATTTTTTAGGTGGTATTTTGGTAAGATGGGCAGGAAGGATGCAGAAAGGCTACTTCTAAATCCTGGGAACCAGCGTGGTATTTTCTTAGTAAGAGAGAGTGAAACCACTAAAGGTATGTATGTTTATGTATATTTCTTCTCTCTCCCGTTCCTCCCCCTGCCTCAGTCAGGGTGGATATAATGAGCATTTTCATGTCTGTCGCATTTTGCATATGCCAGTGCACACATGTATCATGACAGCGGGGAAGATAGGGTTAATATGGTGTTAAATTTTTGGTGAAGAACCAAGTGTAACTTGTTTCTTAGGTGCTTACTCCCTTTCCATACGTGACTGGGATGAGGTCAGAGGTGATAATGTGAAACACTACAAAATCAGAAAACTTGACAATGGTGGATACTATATCACAACCAGAGCACAATTTGAATCTCTACAGAAGTTGGTGAAACACTACAGAGGTAAGCCCAAGTTCTAGTGTCCCAATACTACCTTGTGCCTGTTGTGAGGAAGAAGAAATGCTTATTTTTAAAATCCACAGCTATAAAATTCTGGGTTTTATTTTGACAAACAAAAATGGACTAGTTCTTTTTATCAACATGTTGCTTTTATATTTTTTCGGTTTCCCAGAACATGCCGATGGACTGTGTCATAAGCTAACAACTGTGTGTCCCACTGTGAAACCACAAACACAGGGACTGGCAAAAGATGCCTGGGAAATTCCTAGAGAATCTCTGAGGCTGGAAGTTAAGTTGGGCCAAGGATGTTTTGGTGAAGTTTGGATGGGTAAGAGCTTAATGTGGCACTTCTCGGTAGCTCATGTGAATGTTTTAATTGTATTTTAAGTAAATTGATCTTCAGATCTGAAAAGATAATCTCATACAGAATTGAAGGGAAAAAATACCAATTCTGATCAGTCATTTAAAGGTAAAATTAATAGTCAGTATAGTCCTAGTTTGTAATTAATTGTTTTGATAGCTAAGAAAACAGAAGCAAAAAGCAAACAGTTTCAGCCAAGTATCTGTTCAGTGTTATAGTGGAGAATAAAATCTGATTTGTTTCTCTAGGAACGTGGAATGGAACCACAAAAGTAGCAATCAAGACACTAAAACCTGGTACAATGATGCCAGAAGCTTTCTTGCAGGAGGCTCAGATCATGAAGAAATTACGCCACGACAAGCTTGTTCCGCTGTATGCGGTTGTTTCTGAGGAGCCCATCTACATCGTCACTGAATTCATGACAAAAGGTGTGTGACAGAATCGTTTGGAGATACTACATTTAAAAGGTTATTTAAGATCCCAGCAACAAATTAAATGTTTAATTAATGTTAGGTTTAAGCTTACTGGAAATATAAGTGGTAATTTTGATTAAATTAAAATGAGCAACGCTTGACCTACTTGAAGCAGTTCTGACTTAGATTGTGGGTGGAGGAATGATTTTTTTGCACTCTGTGTCACCCTCAGTAATCTTCCAAGTACCAGATTGGATTTTTTTCACCTTATTTTTTAGTGTGTACTGCGTCTTACATGTAAATTGAAAGTTATAGCTGGGAATATTATTACGCGAATACACCTGCCTGTAGACAGATTGTGCTTACTGTGACAGAATCAGTTGGGTTTGGTTTCTTTTTAAATTTTTTGTTTTTCTTTTCCAGCAGTGCTTGTCTTGAATAATGCTAGACAGTCTCTCTCTCAGATCTTAAAGCTGTTGTGCAAAATCAGTTTTTATTGTTCAAAAATCAAGGCAAGGCAATCTGGAAAAAAATGCTTTATAGCTTTATGTCAGAACTGGGATGTAACCTTGTAAAAGCAGAGGTTCTGAACACAATTGCATTATATAAATGGAGAAGATAATATATTGTAAAGAATGGAAGATACTTTTATTTTCCCCAGTAAGGAAAATACAGGAACTAAATAAAGCAACAATTTCAGAATCATTTCTCTAGTATATAATTGGAGCTAGCAGAAAAAAATCAAGTAATGGCTAGGAGGTTTTTTGTTCTTTAATTTTAAATATCACTGTGCAAAAAAGTCCAACTAGAAAGGACATTGATAGCAGGTATATTGGGAATAATCCTTATGCATTGTCATATAACCATCCAGTAGTGTTCAGTTACTTGAATTATTGAAATGGATTCCAAAATACTTGAATAAAACTTGTACTAAATAGTTGTCAGGCCAGAGTTAACTACAGGCATACTCATTGTGTCAAGTGTTCTGTTACATGGCAAGTTTCCAAAAGTAGATTTGGGGAGATGAGTGTGTAAGTCAGTGTCTAGGAAAAAAAAAAATCCCATTCATTTTTTCAGGTCAAATTAATGTTTTGGGCTTTTTTCCTTTTTTTCTTCCAAAAAATATGTCATCTTTTACAGGCAGCTTGCTAGATTTCCTTAAAGAAGGAGAAGGGAAGTACCTAAAACTCCCACAGCTGGTGGACATGGCTGCTCAGGTACATTGTATAAACCAAGAAAACTGTATTTTGTACTTAGAGAAGAGATTTAAAACTATCGGATATCAACTACATGTAAATATTGAATGCTCCAGATATTTGATGCTGTTCTGTCTTAACATCTTCTGTTGTAGGTTTGTAATTTGACAAAAAGCAACAGCCTAGTTCCCAATTGGCCAGACATGCTCTAATCAGTGCTGCCGCAAGCTCTTGCTATGCTCTATACCTGTGCTATGCTTCCCAAACTTACACAATGAGAATGGAGCAAAAATAAAGGGGTATAGTTTAATGCTCGGGAGAAATGTATATAGTCATGAAAAATAATCTTTAATAAAACTTTATTTTTAAAGATTGCTGATGGCATGGCTTACATTGAAAGAATGAACTACATCCACAGGGATCTCCGGGCAGCTAACATTCTTGTAGGAGACAATCTTGTGTGCAAAATAGCAGACTTTGGTTTAGCAAGGTTAATAGAGGACAATGAGTACACTGCAAGACAAGGTAAGACCAATTTATTTCCTGAATAAATAAAACCAGTTAACTTCAAATTACTTAGAACTGCTACATTTATCAGAATGTGTCTGTGTAGTCTGTCTGCATGAATAAAGATTAGGCATATAAATGTGCTCTCACAGCTATGTTTAGGTGTCCCCTTGCCTCAGTGCCATTTTAGTGAACTTCTTAATGTTCAAAATTATCTGGCAACTCAGTTGTGTTTTGAAAAAAATTTGGGTTACTTGGGGGGGAGTAGGTAAGTAAAATCTGCTGCAGTTAGAGGAGAGCTGAGATTCTAGAGAGGTTGCTCATCAGATTCTGAAGGTCATCCCACTTTTTTAAGCATACTTAAGAATCCTTGATATCTTAGCAGCTTCCAAAAATTGTAACTGGTAGTTACCGTCTACTTCGAAACCAGTTTCCAGTTTGAAATCTTCAAATACTAAACTACCTCAAATTTTGTCAACAAAGCAAAATGTAAACATTTTGTCATGCAGTAGTCTTTTAAAAATATTTCTAAGTGTACCCAAATTATGCACAAGCAAGGGAAAATGATCTGTCCTTCCAATGTTTGTAGGGGCTAAGTTTCCAATTAAATGGACTGCTCCAGAAGCAGCGTTGTATGGTCGGTTTACAATCAAGTCAGATGTGTGGTCATTTGGAATTTTACTGACAGAGCTGGTAACAAAGGGGAGAGTGCCATATCCAGGTAAGGGAAAAATGTAATCAATTTTTCTTTTCTTTGTTGTATTCTGTGCTTTTGAAGTTACCTTTTGTACTTTTTGCCTTCATCCTGAGCCTACAGTTGACGAGCAGAGGCAAAAACTTAGTCACACTTCACTGGTTGCTTTGTTCACAAAGCTACTTTGTTTCATTTACAGACTAACTATTATATATATACATTTAAGTGTTCTAAGCTAACAGCATTTGTAAATGTGACTGATAATTCATTTCAGATTAGTGGTTATCCTTAGGTTCTTCTATCTGTCCCTGAGAGTTACACTTTTGACATTTTCCAAGGCTACAGTGTGTATCAGTAGAGTGAACATGCTAGACCAGTTTTTGAAACTAAAGATGTGTAACATTTTTTGTCAGATATTTTCTGTGACTGGAATTTGTGAGGCAGTTCTGTAAGGTAGAAAATGTCTTTTCTTGGCCTTGTTTCAAATTAAGTGGTCCTTGAATGGAACCTAAGGCAAGCAGAAGGTACTTGTGCTTGAGTGTCCATTTGAAAAGCCAGGCCCAAGGCAGTGGGAAAGTATACAAATGAGAAAGTGTATAAATGGAAGAAGGATCAGGTACTGAGGAATTACCAGTATAATGAAATAATTTTCAGGAAGCATATTTAATGCAAAATGTAAAAAAATCATTAATTATAAAGTGTGTTCATTAAAGGTTCTGTCATGGTAGATTGATGTGCATTGCGGCTGGAGATACTTGAAAAAGTTTGGAGAAACTGCTCTTTGCATAATATCATTCAGAGCTAACATGCTTTCCTTTTAGGGATGGTGAATCGGGAAGTTCTGGAGCAAGTGGAGCGTGGATATAGGATGCCTTGCCCACAAGGCTGTCCAGAGTCTCTCCATGAGTTAATGAAACTGTGTTGGAAGAAGGACCCTGACGAGAGACCAACATTTGAATATATACAGTCTTTCTTGGAGGACTACTTTACAGCTACAGAACCACAGTACCAGCCTGGAGACAATTTATAAGCCAACAGTCTATATAACATGCACAAATCTGCCAAATGTAAAAGACTTGCAAAGAATTCCTGATGTCCATAAGGAATCAAAGGAAAGAAAATCTTCGCTACTTTGCATGCTCTTAATGGCAAACTGGAATTTCCTAATGCAATTGCACAAAACCACTTTTAAAGTGTTATAATCTAATTACCAATGACATGTTTGGTTGTTTTTTTTTATCTCTTTCCCAACTTATTTTCAGGGTCCAAAGGAAGCTTACTGAAAATACGGGGTGGAAAATGAGCATTGGTGTGAACAATAGCCGAAAAAACATGTTTCAAATCCTTTCTTTTTCCAACATTTGATAATCATTCTACTAAAGAGGAGGTTGTCTGGAATTAATGACCTTGGGCTAACACATTTTTAAAGCAGAAGAATTTTGTGGGACCAAGCAATTCTATTCCAGTTCTGTAAAACCTCTGTGTTATATATTACATATGTGTGCCCCCCCACACCTCCAAAAAACCAGATGGTACAACTGTATTTGATTTATAGTCTCGATTTTTAAGCTTCCTCTTGCATGGACTTAATTAGGGTAGGCAGGTTAAAAGAGAAAATTGGAACAGTGAACGACAAATGATGTAAATGATAGACCTCAATAGTGAAATTAGAGAGCATAATGCACTGTGTTAATCTTTGTATTAATATAACTGGAAAGTAGCATGAGAGATTTTTCTTTTTTTCTTTCTGCATAGCTAATTAAGAATAATGAAAGTAACTAGAAAATGAGGTAATATTTTACAAAATTGTGTTGATAAAGTATGATGATATTTGAACTTGAAGCTATGTAATACAATCAGGGGGGAAAGCCCTTAATCTTTTAAGCTCCAATCCCACTGTGAGGTTTTGTATGGGAAGACTACCTGAACAAAGCTCACCAGGAAAGCAAGGCTGAAGCTGGTAAATGGCCACTTCTTAGTCCTTTTTCAGAGACAGGTTTGGTACTGTTGTATGTGGCTTATAGGTGTTAACAAGGATAGGTGCCACAAATGCTAGTTGTCACCACTAGTTCAGGGATTTGATTGCACTTTTGCTTTTCTTGACTATTAAGACACACTTACACACAGTTGCTCTTCCCACTTCTGCCCTACCTACAGAATTATTTAACTAAACATAAAAGAAAATGTGAAAGTTTAAAAACTAAAGGGATAAAATATATTTAATATTGTCCAAATATAGTGACATTGAAATTTGCTGGTACTCAGCCCAGCTGACACTACATCCAGATTTCTTTTCTTTGGCTACTGACATATCAAGCAATAACATCCATGTCTTTTACTCAACAATTTGCATGAGGTTCTTGAATTTCTGATCAAGCTTATGTACTTTAATTTTGAAACACTAAATTCTTAACTTAGCTACCAGGTTGGAATTCATGTTATCATTGTAAAGCTATCCAACAATTGAATTTCAGAAAAGCTGGTCATACAATTCTGGTACTAAACTTAACATTCTTCATGGGTTTACACTACATCGAATCCAACTACCAAACAGATCTTTGTGAAAACAGTGCCATCATTTCTCATTTTCCTTCATCATTGCTCATCACCTGTACATCTGCGGTTATCAAATTTTAAAAGGGCTTTATGTAAGAAAAATAAAAGCAGAACAAAAAAACACACAAAAAATAATCAAAAAACCCAAAAAATACAATGGCATTTTAATTTTTCTAAATATTTTAAAATTAATAACACAATCATACGAGTTTATGTATTAATACAGTTATAACAAAAAATGCCAAAAATGAAACTGGCATTGTTTGGATTTTTAATTACTGAATGGAACAGTTCATTGTAATAACACTTGTATAGTAAAGGAATAAAACACTAACTTAATGAGCGTGTTCATTGTAAATGGTTGTGTATTATAAGACTTCTCCAAAAGAGTTTGTATGTTTATGAAAATTTATTTGTTTCACCTGAAGACCTTGATGTGGTTCTTACCCTAACAGAGTTTAAAATTCACATTCACACTTTTTATATAAATAGTAATAAGTTTAATTATGTAACTAAGTATTTTTATAAAGTATGGCATTGTTGAACTGTTTTGCAGAACTGGTTCAAAATAAATTTCTCCTTGATTGCATCTTCTTATTTGAGGGGGTGAGGGGGAGGCGGGAAGGGGACAAGAGCAAAGTAGCCTTCACATTGAGGGGAAAAGGTGGGGAATAAAACCTTCATGAATGTTGGGTGTATTTTTATCCTCTGTAAACTATTTGGATGTACGTTCACACAAGATTCTGAGCTCCTGGTGCATTATTGCTGTGAAAAGGGAGACATTTTCCAGAGCAGTTCAGAAGTCTTTGCCAGGAATGGGCTGGAACAGTTCTGTCTGGACTTAAAACTAACCCCCATGACAGACAGACAGGCTGGGGATTCTTGTGAGAGTAAGTACAACGTAGGCGCTCCGCTGGTGGACACTGCCACGCTCTAGGGCAAACACATTTCCTCTCTTGCATTATCTGGTATTAGGAGCCACTCTTGACTTCTCTGCAATTTTTCAGGGAATTTTATACATTTGTTCTTCTGATAGCTGATGTTTTATCTCAACTTTATTGAATGTTACCTGTCTCAATGACCAGTACAACTCAAACGGTGAATCTTGACATGCATATACAGTGCCACTGTAGATTAAGGAGCTACTACTGTTTGAGTTTCAGTAATAACTAATACAGCACTAAACCCATTCTTCTCACAGAATCTACAGACTGCAAAGGTTACTGTACTTTTAGTATTTCCTGTAATGTAATTGTTTTACTATTTTTAATTACAACAATCATGTAATTTCTGATAATCTGTACTTTCCCTGTTGTCCATCAGAACCTTGTGATACCCCTTGTGCATGATAGGCCTGCAGATTGTTTCTCTCATGTGTTGTTTCAAGCTGTAGTGTTTTAAAAGTACTTGCATACTATTTTTGAGTAAACTTCCAAACATGAAAATGTGTGCGATCCTACTATTTAGACAAAATACATCCCTATTTTAGCATAAAGCAGGATAAAAAGGACCTTATATGTTCTTATCCTTGCAATGATTGAATTGTCATTTCACTAGGCCTGTGAGTAGCTCTTACCACTGATAAGTAGCCTTGGAAATGTCTTACTTTTGGTTTTTTTTCTTTCTTTTCCTAAACAAAAAGCGACAACAACAAACTAATCAAAGGAAAGTCTCCTAGGGTTTGCTGGCAGGTAGAAACCAGGCAGAATGCTGTATGACCCATAGTCATCTTCAATACCATTCACTCTAAAACACCTTATCCGCGTTTGGAAAGAGTATAAATTAATATAAACAACTAAACTTAAGGAGCCTTCACTGTTGTTATTGATTTTGAACTATTCAGTTCAATAAAGATTTTGTGAATAAACTCAGTTTTTAAGTTTTCTGTGAAGGTGCTGTAGATGTTTGTGCCAGCTTTCCGCCAATACACAAGACTTCACTGAGGTTGGGTCTAAAGCCCAGGAACACTCACTTAAGCAGTACATTGCAAACAGAAAATTTGAATTCTCATACCTTACTGAAGAATTTAGGACTAAATCCATAATCCAGAATTGTGTTTGTCTTGTGGAGTAGGTGCTTTGACTCTGTGTGTGCTCATGCTGAGAAGTAGAGGTTCCTTCCAGTTCAGGAGCAAGACTGCCATTGATCCTCCAGGCACTGCAGGCAGTGCAGAGCTGGGAACCCCTGTGATGCACATCTCTGGCAGACACTTTGAAGACAGGTGGGAAGAGACACTAGATAGGAATGTGATGGTTGTGTCTATTTTTTATATGATGGCCTTAAGTGGAAAACCTGGGCTCTGATGAAAGATCCTGGATTCCTGCTGGATGTTATACAGGTGGTTGTTAGGTGCGAGAGGTTGTTGAGAGGTTGCGAGTTGGGAGCAGAACCCACTGCAGGACTTGACCTACAGCCACAGACTTAAGCATTTGCTCAAGGACTGGGTTCCTTTTTTTTTTTCTGCATTCTTCCCTACTGACACAGGGAGTGTTAGCTGGAGAAACATCAACAGCTTTCCTGCTTCTCCCTTAGCATAGCGGAGGGAAAGGAAGAAAGAGACAAAAGGATGGAGGTGCATAGCTGAGTTTCTCACTCCTGAATTCTGCACTCCTTCACAGGACAGAGGGAAGCAGGTTGAGGGATGTGACATAGCAGGTGTCATCTGTTCTCTCCATCCTATTCTCTCCATCCTACTTTGAAAGGGAGGTAGAAACGGGAACTGAGGAGCATCTGTTCCCTTGTGCCCAGTGGAAATGAAACAAAGCTAACATTAAGTATTGTTTCTGTTCTCTGAGCTGGTTCTGGTCAGATCAGCCTGATTGCTTTCCAGCAGAGCCCCTTCATATTAGTTGGGGAGTCCCAGTACACAAAAAGAGCATTGTTCTACTGCTATTTTTAAGAGTGAACCTTTATCAGCAATTAATATTTATCCAGTCCCTGGATCCCAAATTAACAGGGATGCTTGCTGCTGGAGCTCAGCCCTGGAGTGATGGCATTTCAGACACTGACAAGTAGCATTTCTCTCCTAGCCAATATATGTAGACATAAGATTTTGTGTTAGGTTTCCCTCCTCTCGATATGAGTATAGCATGCCCAGGAACTTAGTACAAGTATTACCTATGGGACCCATGTTCTTTACTCATCCTACTCTTAGAGATTATCTTCCTGTCAGTTCAGCACACAAACGTGCTTATTGTAGGTAGCAAGCACATTGGTTGTTTATTTTTAACTTTCTCATTCAATTTAAAGGCATCTTTTTTGACAAATTGTAATAACCACTGCTGTTGGGGGATCAAAGTGTTTACAGCACTGTGTACTTTTACAACACATTGTTGGCCATCCTGTTGCTTTTGATTTGTTCTTAAAGGAGAGAGGATAGTTACCTAGTTAAACTCTGCAGGGTCTGAGGAACAGACTGAAACTTTAAAAGGGAAACCTGAATACAAGCACTTGATGAAGCAGTCATGTACCAACACTACAGCTGACTGCTGTGAAAGCATTCCTTTTTTTTGTTTGTTTTATCAATGCTACTCCCAGTAGGATCACTTCACCCCTCTCCTTTGTGCTGTGCTGCCAGGTTACTGAGTCTCTAGCTGAGGCTACTGGTAAATACATACTGAAAAGCTGATAGATCTGTGCATCTTACACATGACCCTGAAAAATCCATCCCATGCCTGCTTGCAGCTGCTTTTTTCATGGACCACAAAAGCTTTCACCATTCATTCAATACTCCCACATTTATTCTCATTTGGAGCAGCCTTACAGGGGCTCCATGGCTGATGATCCTTCTCTTGGCTTCAGTGTTTGGAAGCCCTGGAGTTGTAGTTGCTGGGTAAGGAAGCATTTCTGCTCTTTGAAAACCAAAAAAGGATAAATCTCAGTTCAGCGTGACTCCTATGATAAAAGCACCACAAATAAGGAGAAACATCTCATCACTTTGCTGCTGCTGCATTAAAACAGTGAGGATGGATGGCTCCCTGCTCCTCCAGTGGGAGGCTGGAGATGCTTAAGCTGTGTTGTCAAACAGTGAGCAGCCATGCTAGACTGCAGCCCCTGTTCAGTCCTAGCAAGGAGGTGAAGTCTGTGGTTCTGTCCTTCTGAAGCATTCCCAAGAAAAGGCAAGTGTTGGATCACATTTCTAAGAGTGGAAGCTGGTTACTAGATGACCTGCATCCCTCACAACACTTCACCCACCTTCCTCTTCTCTCAGTTGGATCCTAGCTGCTCACTCGTCACTGCTACTGACCACAACATTTCTCCATCATGAGGCTGTCCAGTAATAGCATGATCACAGATGGGAATTCACAGAATTAAATATTAGAAGCCTTTAGTAACCTTATGTTTTGTTTTGTTTTTCTTCTTAAATGGACGGTGCCTGTAAAATTGAGCAGCCTTATTAAAGCAAGATCAGATCTGGATCACTTTCACTAGAGTTCTCATTTAATTCTATATTACCCTCTTAACTTCTGGAATGCCTCTGTCATTCAAATTGGCTTATGACTAGTGTAAATGGATATTATTCTCTTTGTGCTAAAAAACAGCAAGTACAATAGAAATAGTTTCTGTATTTACATTTTAATCTAGTGTTATTTGTTAAGGTGGCTGCATCAAAATCAGTGCATTTAATCTTCTTGCCACCTTTATCAAAGGAATACCATTGGCAAGGGGGGATATTTTTTCCCATATGAACCTGAAGTTCAATCAATAGCTTCAGTGGGTTTAAAGTTATAATAAGTAGATTACTAATCAGCTAAATATAATCCCTGGTGACACTGATTAGAGCAGCCCCAGCCTTTTCAGACTGTGACTAAGTGATTTGAAAAGCAAGTGTGTGTATCCCTAGCAATAGATATGCCCTCTGAGTTCAACTGATCATTAAGGTAAGAGGAATGCCCCTCTCTGCATCTTGCAGAAGAAGATAGTGGGATACACATCCACTTGGGCAGGCCAGACAGCCTTATGCAAATGCTCTTAAAACCATTACCCCTTGTCCTATCACTACACACCCTGGTAAAAAGTCCCTCCCCAGCTTTCCTGTAGCCCCTTCAGGTACTGGAAGGCCCCTATGAGGTCTCCTCAGCCTTCTCTTCTCCAGGCTAAAGTAGCATCTGCCTTGCCAGCTCACTGGGCTGCCACATCTCAGACACCATGGTATGCATAGCCAGGTGGGCAGGAGGATTTTGCTAGGCACAGTGTTTGGTTATGACAGGACACAGCTGCAATGGTGTTCTACAAGCAGTGCCCATTGAGCACAGGTGCAAGTTTCTCTGTGGTTCTTGTTGCTCCCTTCTTGTACCAGATGTAACTTCCATTCGTAATTGGTTTGTAGCAGTGCTTTAGAAGGGTTTCCTAGTGCCCTTTCAGCCAGTCAGTGCCCTAGACCATAGAATGAGCAATTCCTTCTTTGCCACTCAAGTCTGGTGTTTCACCAACGCTGCTGAATGTGTCAAAAACCTCTAAGCAACCAGCTGAACACCCACAAAACCTATGACTTGATGATATCATGCCTCTGCCTCCTTCAGTCTACCTTTGCATTTGTTTCTCACAGAAAGGTCTACTTTAAAAAAAAATAAAAAATCACTTAACAATCTGGCTAGTATGTACTCAGCTATTTTAAGCTTATCTAAGGATAAACCATTATCTTTAGTCAGCCTAAGATTAGAGTCAGTGTATCAGCTGGTCTGTTACAATATAAGATACATAAATTGCTTCAGTAACTGTAGTACATGACTCATCACATCCAAGGAAAGTGGGGTGGGATGTTCTTCTCATGGTTCAGGTAGGAACAGCAGAGGAACTGAGACACAGGGAAGTGTCTTAGCCACAATTACACAGAAAGGTTCTTACAAAATTGATGTTCAGACACTGGTTTCTCATCTCTCAAGCAAACACCCTGTGCGGGGGCACCTCACAGAACTGGAATCATGGTCTTATATTTCTTGAGACTGTCTTTAGTCCACACCGATAAAGAAAATGATAGTTGGCACGAGAGTTCATATTGTGTCATTTCTCTGACACTCTGCAGCTTGCCAGACATAATTTGCGTGTGGTTTACCCTCACAAAACCCGTGTTGGGAATGTATGTTGATGTTGAGTAGTGGTATGTGGGACTGGAAAAAAACAGAATTCAGCCTCAGCCCTGAGTCTTTGGGACTTGAAACCGTTAGACCACAACTTCCTTTATCTCACTGCCAGAAACAGAATGCCTTATGAATTCAGAATTTGAATGTGACTGCAAGTATCAAAACAACTCTGGGAGATGCAGCAGTTTCGTGAAAGGGATGACATGTAAAGGTTCTGTAATTTATAGAAACACTGTTTTCCTCCAAGGAGATGTGATCTCCTTGGTCAGATGAGCATCTGAAGAACCTGAAGATATACAAGTCCATGGGACCTGACGAGATACATCCCAGAGTCCTGAAGGAATTGGCAGATATAGTTGCCAAACCACTGTCCATGATATTTGAAAAGTCATGGCAGTCAGGTGAAGTCCCTGGTGATTGGAAGAAAGGACATGTTATGCCTATATTTTAAAAGAGTAGAAAGGAGGACCCTGGGAACTGCCGACTTATCAGCCTCACCTCTGTGCCTCGGAAGATCATGGAACAGATCCTCCTAGAAGACATGCTAAAGCATGTGGAGGACAAGGAGGTGATCCAGGACAGCCAGCATGGCTTGACCAGGGGCAAATCCTGCCTTACCAACCTAGTGGCTTTCACTAGAGAGATATGGGTTTGATGGGTGGACTTCTCAGTGGATAAGGAACTGGCTGGATGGTCACGTCCAGAGGGTAGTGGTCAATGGCTCAATGTCCAGATGGAAAACAGTGACAAGTGTATTTGATGCAAGTCACACATTTCAGCATTTTCTTTTCATTTTTAACAAATACAGATTCCTCTTTTTTTCCAAGTACCTGTGACTTTTCCCCTTGCTGTGTTATCAGCAGTGCTGTCTTTTCATCTCTGCTAAACAAAATATAATTTAACAGAAACTGATACATAAGTGCATATCAAACCACTGTGGATGACACTTGGTGGATATGCATTTTTTTGCTCGACAGATTGGCCCAGAGAAGGGTGCTGCACAGTGGCCATAGCTGCTGTCCTGAATGCTCAGTGGGCCAAGTGGAAGGGAAAGGTAATGCTCATGGGATCTCAAGATTAGAACGCTCATTAATTCAGAGGGATCCCTTGCTCCTGGTTGCCCTCATTTGCACATCTGGTTTAGCTTTACAATATCAAATAAAGTACAGGCATCGACAAGTTCTTGGAGACTCTGCACATGCTTAATTTTTGTGGGATAGAAAACTGTAGCAACTCCACAGCACGTAGTGGTGGAACTAGTCAGAACATTTCATAGACATTTTGTTGGAATTCTGGCATTTCTGAAAGAAGATTTTTGCCTAGCCCTGCTTATCAGATGTTTCTCTGTATGCCCCTCTTTTGTTTTCATCTTCCTTACTTGGAGAATTTAGCCTGAGATTTAACCTTTTAGCTACTTTTCTACTGAATTTGCTGTTGACCTGGGAGCTAAATCTTGTATATTTAGCATGTTACTGATTATTAAAAATAACCTATTTAGGTAGTGATGTCAGCAGCCATAAAGGCAGTCTGGTTAGGAGGGGAAATTACTGAACAAAAGATGTCTGCACAAAAATACTGACAGAAAGGGCTGCTGGCCTGGAACTGCAAACCTGGGAACTAGGCATGTGACCCATAATAAAAACATCCTTGAAAAGTGCAGCTGCTCTTTTTGAAGTGCAGATGGAGTTCCTAGAAACTAGAGACACCAACAGACAGCCCTGATAAGCAGAAAACAAGGGACTGTAATGGCAGCTTATCATCTGAGAAAGTGGAAAACACTCTGAAAAAAAATTGCTCTGAAGGAACAGAAAATATCATCATCTGTTGGCTGCTACAGGTGAAAAACAGAAAAACTTAACAGCATCTACTGGCTGCTCAATGTCCTACTACCTCTTATATCTCTATGATAAAAAAAGGACATAATTTAGTTTTTTAAATCCAAAATATACGTTCTCTCTCTCTGAGAACTTCCATGGTGAATCCCACATGAACTTTCAAAGAGCTTTTGGGCTCTCCTCAGGGACACCTGGCTGAAACCAGAGTCTGTGATGTGGATCATTTTGGAAGTAGGACTCCACCTGCTGTCTTACTGGCTCAGTCTATCCTCCCCTCGTTTGTGGATAGTTGGTCTCCCTCTGGGATCTCTTTGTTGGCCCCTTTTGGGATGGTTTGACTCCTTCTGAAAACTGTCTAACTCAGGGGATATTGATATTATAGATAGTCATATAAGTAATCTATCATAAATACAGCTGCTGTTCTACTGTTGACAAGTTTGTTTCATTAATGATAAGCTATATTAATTTGTAATAGTATGTAGCTGTTTGGCTGCTGCTGTTATTGGTTGTACTACAATACTGACTGATGTTATTATTGATTGATACCATGCTGTTGATTGATACTGTATTATTGATTGCTGATAGTAACTTTTAATAGCTTTATATAGATTCATTCATATTACTTTTATTAATCATAGGTATATTTGTTAGTGGCAATTTCTGTGGCAATTTCATACTTGTTTGTGGTGATTTTTCTGCTATCTGTAATCAAGTCAAGAAATGTAGAAGGTAAAGGTTCCATGTCCTTGCATATAACAGAATCCTACAAACCCATGGTTGTGATCTCTCCACATCTACAGGCCAGGGCTTGTGAGCTTAAAACCCTTGGTGTAGCAGAGTACTAGTCCAGAATTAGCTCTTCAGACTCCTTCAGGAAGAGAAATAATTCCTGGTAAAAGGTTGCTGTGGCCATTTTGTGACCAGCACAGTTGGACATGCTTGCTATTTGCAGACCTTCTTATTTATGAGGACAGAAACAGCAAAAAACTGTAGCTAGCACTTACTGGGGTCATCGCTGTGCGCACTCACACGCAATGTGGGACATGCCAGCACACTACCCTGACTGCAGAGCCCGCAGGGGCTAGTGAGCTTGATTCCCACCAGCTCAGGCCTGCCAGCATCCACTCTTCACTTCTGTTCTGCTGGATCAAGTCTTCACGTATCACTGCTTCTGAAAGCAATCAGCAACCTTCAGCTTGCCAAAGTCCAGGAGCACAATACAGCTCGAAAAAGCAGCTCAGGACATTCACAAAGAGTTCTTATATGTTGAAAGGGTAGCTTGTAAGATGACAATTTCCAGCAAGGGAGGGGCCAGAGGGAAGGTCACCATTTCAGATAGCTGGTATGAGGTGCTTTTTTTTTGCTTTTTTTTTTTTAATAATCAGCCCCCCAATACTGCTTCTATAGTGAATCCAGGCTAAGAAGGATGATCAATCCTTACTGATTTTCAAGGGAAAGTGTTAGATGTTCTTGCTTGGTGCTGAGAACCACATGGCTTTGGTGTCAGTAATTAATTTTGTGTGCCAAATGTAAACATACATGTATTTCGTGACACTGCCTCACAAAATAAAAAACATCTGCATGTTACCTCTATTACAGCATCCATGTGGTTCTAGTTGTTTAATTTGTTTTCTTTTCTAGTTGCTGTGAAATTTAACAGCCAATGTGGTAAGGAAAGGAAGGCTTGTTGTATTTCCAGTCTAAAGGCAACTGGGTACTATTGTTTTTAACTATATTGGAAGAATATGTGTTAGAGTTGGTGTCCAAACTAAAACAGTCTTACTACTCACTTCAGACAGGAGTTGTTTCCCTGGGAGTGGGTGCTACTTTCTGTGCAGACATGTTCTTCCCTCTCAACATACCCTTCATATGCCTACCCTCATGCAAAGATGCAAACTAGTCCCTCTTCTGGGGAAGCTGTACAGCTTGTCTTTCAGGCTCTAGCATCATAGCCTGCAGTGGGAACTGATGACTACTGTTAAAAGGAAGTTGTGTACTTAAAGACTGTGCTTTAATGTGTAGGTCTTTGCTTATGATATGTCCAAGGGGCTGCTTTTTGTTAAGTCTGGATACTTGGAGGTTTGCTTTAATTTTTTGTTCATTGCTGGGGGCATTTTCCCAAAAATAACTCCTTACTGAAAACTAAAAACTCAGTAATTTAAGTGTATATTCTGACATTGTCTGCTAGTAAATGCTTGGGCCTCATATGTTGATCTGTTTGCTGAAGTGATCAGTTATTTTGGAGGAACTCTGTTCAGTATTAAGATCTAAAAGAGCCTGTTCTAAAGTAATCTGTTTTTCCCTTTCCTGAGAGCAGGAGGTGTGACAACAGGGCTGCTTCTCTGTCTTAATTTGACAGCTGAAATGTGTGACTTGGCTTTCTTGATTAAGAAGATTAAGATTATTTTTGCTCCTGCTTGGATAGAGTTTAAAAGAAAACTGAAAGGGCCTTATTATCAACTACTCACAGAAATGAAATGAGGCACACACATTTGGCAGTGCAACATGGGCTGATGAGGTGGTTGGGTTGGGAAGGTTTAGAGTAACTGCTGTCTCAACTCCCTGCTTTCTTCAGAGAAATGGGGAAAAAATTAACAGGCATTCCTCAAGTTATTAACATTATTTAATTTTTTTTTTTAATCATACTGTTTTATTATTCTATGTCTTTATATTTTATGTCATCCATTAATCAGGATGCCAAAAAACTCCTATTCTGCATGGATTTCAGATATATTATTCATGTGCTAACAGAGAAAGAATCTTATGGTAAGTCATGCTTCCTTCAAAGCTGGACTTTAGTACCCTTCATCTTCCTAATCCTTGAGCTGTCTCATCAGTTTTCATGGGAATAGCTTAGTCAGGAACACAGCACCAGCCTGTAAGGCTAAGATAGGTTGGAGGGACAACCACAGTGAAGAAATCTGGAGGGTTAGGAGAACTTATTCAGTGTAATTTGATATTCATGCTTGCTCTCCATCAGAAATACTCCAAAATGGCCTGCTAGGAGAAAAAGAATGAGCTTTAAGAGATCGGTACCTGATGAAAACCTGATCTGCATCTCTTAGAGAATAGGAAGGGGACTGTGTGAGATGAAGGTTGTTGCTTGTTAGCATCTTCTTACATTTTCCAGGCACACAAAATCAGATATTCAGTTTGTGCTACGTTGGTGACTTTTTGCCATGTAACTCTTTGTGTTAGGTTAGCAAGGAGATTGTGCTGCTCTCTGCTTCTTCCAGGGATGTACCTGGTTTGCAGTTCTCTTGCAATGAAATAGCTAGGGAGAAGAGGGGAGGGAAGGGCTTATTCAGTAAAATGAATCTATGTGATTAAAATTATGGCTTTCAAGGAAAAAAAGAAATCAAAACACCTTCAATCCTTCGGTTTCCTCAAAGAACTATTTAGCACTATTTAACAGAATAATCCTGTTGACTAAAACACAGCCTGACTTGGAGCCACCCTCATCTGCTTCAGAACAGCAACTGATGAAGTCCTGTGCCTGGCTGGGCTACTCAGACCAGCAGTTAGAACAGGTTTGAATGTCTCATAACAGGAAGATTTTAAACAGTAAGTAAAATGGGGATAAACTAACAGATGATGATCCAGTCTCACTGCTTTCTCATAAACACTTAGAGGTTTTGCGGGACTGAGTGAAAATTTAACTGCAGATCTATTTGGGAGGTAAGAAGCAGGCCCAAGGCCATATAAGTAATTTTCCCAGTAAGGCAGAGTGTTACAGTCCAGTCCATGATTAAGGAATATGAAGGCATTCCCAAGGAATATGAACATTGAGAACAAGTTACTAAGGCAGAAATGGAAGCCTCTTTATGTTGCTATATTGTCTACAACAGTGAGTTTGCATGGGTGCAGCTGTGTTGGCTTAAGTAAGGAGCTTGTGCACCTTGGGATACTCAGTAGAGTTACATGAACTAACAAAAAGTGTGATCATTAAGAGAGTTAATGAAAACACTTAAAATCTGTGCTTGGATAGCTTTGTTCAGAACACAGTGCCCTTAACCTGCAGTAACTTTATAGATTGAGAAACAGGGATGTCTCCTTCACAGGCAGCATGGTGCTCAAAAGTTTGATGATCGCTGTTTTTTTTCTAGAACTTCTGGTTGCCTTTGAGGGATACTCTGAAACTGTCAGGAGCAGAGGACCCTCAGTTTCCTTCATAAAACAACATCCTTACTGCCAGAGAGAGCTACACATGCTTTGCTTTCTGTGAAATATTCTGAAAGATTTGGACAATTTATTATTGTTAGATTTAGTTAATACAGCTGGGATTTATCTTCTGGGAAATATATCACTTGGTATATCTAGAAATAGTGTTGCCGAGTCATGGGATGTTCATACCTGGATTAAAAAAATTATCATATATTGCAGTTAGCTGGGTTCAGGAGTTTGGTTCAGCTGTATGTTATTCATATATCTAATCTAATTTTCTGATGGTTTTCTGCCACCTTCTAGGAAGAAAATAAAAGCTTATTCTTATTCTGAAAATCTGTAAATTAATATTATTCTACGTGCAGCATGGTAGTTATTTGGAAATGTATAATGAATGTAATTTTGCTTGCAGTTACACACATAGGCCTTGAGAGAAGGCTGGACAATATACCATAAACACTTGCATGGAGTGTTATTTTTTCGTGGTTTATGCTTTGAACAGATGGACTAGACTTAGTCTGACTCTTCCATGTCTTTGATATGGGCAGTGATGACTTTGCTCCTATATCTCTCTCAGACACTTCCCCCTTCTACTACTGCATAATGCTGCATTGCAGGAAAAGAGTCATAGTATGGCAAAGCTGAGGGCTGATCACAAAGATAAACCTGTTTCCACTGATTTATGAAAAAAAAATATCGCTGTTTTATTTTCAGAGTAGGATGAACCTTAACCACAAGAGAAAAGCAGCAATAAGAAAGTTCTTTCTCTAAGGCAGTGATGCTGAAACTGTAAATTCTAGTTTATGGATTCCAGTTTACTGCTGCATTAATCATTCAGAAGCAATCTCTACCTTGTTCCAAATACGCATCTAGGTTCAAAGTAAAGGTGGGTGCAGATCTGCAGGGTCATTTTTTGCACATGCAGATTTATATAAGAAAAAATTAGCCCAGACAAATAATGGAGAATAATCGCTTTTTGCTACTGCACTGTGTTATTTGCTATTTAAAACTATTAGATGAACTATCTCATTATATACCTTTCTTGATAAATATTTTTCCTTCTTCAAATCCTGAAAAAATATGGCAACAGATGTTGATACATATCAACAAAGAGAAGTATTGGACAAGACTAAAGTAGATATAAGAATTCTATCCGGTAGTTCTGTGCCAGAACTTCCATTTGAGTCTGTGGGGGAACCCCACTTCAGGATTCTCTTCTAGAAGATTTAAAGTGCCTTTTATATTCAGGGAGGCTTCCAGAGGCAAGCTTGTTAACCTTTTTTTGCTGATGTTTGGCCAAAAAAAAACTGAAAAAAAAGTTTTTCAAGACAAAATATTTAAATGAAAAGAAATAATTAGATGGAAGTCACACATTTCGATTGCGAAATGTTACCCTGTTGACTGCTACAGGCTGGATTCTTTGTCCCATGTGTTCCCTGACACACCACAGCTGCTGACCTACTCTGGGTGCTGCGGTGCAGCACCGAGCTCTCAAGGGATGCCAGATATAATGAAATTATACACCAGAATGGTTCAATGAATACAGGATGGCGAGGACCTGAAGAGCCTGCTGAGGAACTGTGGTGTCATTTTGAGATGTTTCGCTTTTTGCAGGGAGAAAAATTCTCCTTTATGTGGGAAAGCAGTGCTGCTTGAGAAACTCATCTTATTTAAACTACTGTAATTTTTTTGTCAAGAAGCTTTTCTGATTAAAATTTCAAGCAGCTATGTCCATGTTTTAAGCTGCTTTACTCAGATATATGCTGCCAAAATATCCTCATTCCCACAGAAGAGACTGCTCTACTTCCTACAGCTCCTGATCTGTTTGGTGCAAACCTAGTCTGAGTATAGCTATAGTCATTGCAACTCAGCATAAGGCTGGCCAAAAGTACAAGACAGACAGAATGGCAATTCCAGCTTTTCATTTCCTTTCTGTTTCCTGGACTTCTACCAGTTCAGTTTTGCAACTCTTTTTATGACAGTTTGCCAGGGGGGCGGGAAAAAAAAGAAAAAAAAAAAAGTCAATAGAATCGTTCAGTGTATTTGATTCTAATTTTCCTTATCTCCAGATGCTGGATGCAAACTAACAATAAGAAATAAAGCAATAGAGTGGATCACTAAACCAGCTGAGGTTAAACCCTCATGGATTAAGGAGCCAGCTTTCCAGATGAGAATATGCATGTCCAGATGGAACATGCAACTACATCAAAGGTTAAAGAGTTTTGGGGTTTTTTTTGTTATTTCAATAACAATACAGTGACTCAAATCAGTACTGTAGTGTAATGTTGATACTGTTCCTTCACATAATCAGAGTTCAGGTTGAACCAGTTATTCAGAGTACCATTAAATTTATTTGCTACAGGACCTGGACACACATTCTGCACCTGTATTCCCTTAAGTTTAAAGAAACAGTTTGTTTCTAAAAAAAATCCATAAAATTCCTGTAATGCCTGCATGAGGAAGGCAGCCAATATTTAGTATGAAACGTGAATGGACTTTTAAAAAAAATGTGTGTTTTCCAGTGAACTTGGAAGTTTGGTTCAGAATTTGTGCTCCCAACACGCTATACTTAACAGCATTATTAAAACCCCAGATGTACAGTCTGTGCATTCCTTTACTGTTCTGCACACTCTGCCATATAATTATTTACATCAGTTGTGGAGCAGAGAAAGCAGGAAAAAAAAATCAATAAAAAGTTTTATAACATTTCCTATTTACAATTTCTATAAAATGAGTAGAAAACAGTATGCTGAATAAACAGTTATTCCATCCTTTATGCTACTGAGTAACTCTGTTGGGAATTAAAAAACAGAAGCAAATCTTGAATGTTTGTAATTTCCTTGCAGGCCTTAGCACTGCTAGGAATCGATGTGGTAATGAGAGAACATGTAAATATATGTGTAAGTGCTTTGGGCTTTTTTCTAATTAATACTTGTTTAGTACAACTACTGCATAATCTTTGGAGCTGGTGCCAAAACTGCTTTGCATTTCTCACTAAAGTTAAGTAGTACAGCTGAAAATGACTTGGTATCTATTTCAGGTATTCCTTTACAAGGTTGTCTCTCTTCACCTTATCTTCCTGGTTCATTCTTCCCACATGTAATTCTGTGCACAACATGGAAACAGCTGATATTCTTGTTATTATTTTAAGAGTAAATGCTAAAAGTTCGTATTATCAACATCAGTGAGAATTGTGAAAGACTGTGCCCATGATTGTGATTGCCCAATTGGAAGGGAGAGAAGCAAGGTACAAAGAGAAGTCAATGCTGCTCCATGGGGCACACTGCAGCTCCATGAGACAACTTGGATAATACCTGTGCAGAAAAATGTAGGCTGGACAATGTAGTCTGTAGGGAATTACAGGGCTGCTAAAGTCAGTATCCCTTGTAGCCCAAGGATAATTATCACAGCTCCTGTTTTGCTCTCTGGGTTTGGTGCTTGACCAAACCTTGGACAGAGGCCAAGCAAGGCCAGCAGTGTGTGAATGGGCTTTAGGATCAGACCTGCTGGGGGAACTAAGGTCCAACACAGCCCAGGGAATATCTGGGCAGGGCCATGGCTGAGCAGGATCGCGGTCACAAGGGCAGGCTGGGGTGTTGGTCTGTGGTCAGACACATCCACAGCTGTACCACAGCTGGAAGCAGGTACACCCGGAACACAGCCCTGACAAAAACTAAGGGCCATGGGCAGAGCACATGAGCCCCAGGTGAGCCTGGTGTGGGTGAGGACTGTCAGTGCACTCTGTGCCCTGTCTAGCCTTAGAAGCAATCTGGCCAGTATATATGCAGCCATTTTACATCAATGAAAATTTTCCTTCTCCCCAAGGAAACCCACTGCTAGCACTGGCCCGCCTGCACAGGGCAGACGTGGCAGAGCTCACAGCAGCGTGACAGGGTGCCCTTGACCTCCTTTGCCAGTGAGCATGGGCCAGCAGCTGAGAGGCAGGGAGTGCCGGGTGCTGCAAACCGCGGGTCCCTGGCCCTCAAGATGGATTGGCAGGCTCCTGTGGTGGCCTTAGGGGCTCCCGCCAGCCTTCTCCATGGCCAGGGCAGCATCCCCCAGGAAGGCTCTGCTGAATCTCCCAGCATGGGGGAGCCCCTGACTTCAAGCAGAGATCATTCAGCCCATCCATCCAAAGCAGCAGCAGCAGATGTATCCTTCTCACACCTGCATGAAGGCCAACGCTGGGGCCAGGGTGTGAGATTTTGGGGGTTGAGGCACAAGAGGCCATGCCTGGTGGGCAGGCACTGCCCACACTGCCAGGAGATGGTGGTGGTGCCAACTGGGCCGTTCCAGACCACAATCCCAGCAGCAGGGTCAGAGACCCCCGGTCCTGGAGGTGGGTGTGAACTTCCCCAGGGGAAACAGAGCAGACTACAAAGCCCATGAGGTCTGAAGCACACAGCCATAGCACTGGGCAGCTGGCCAAGGCTAGCCCACCAGGAGGGAGATCTGGGGAAGGTGCTGCCAACTCCTGGAGAGCAGACAACTGTCTGGGCCCAGCTCCAAATGCTACCCCTGGAGAAAGTGTGGGAGGAGGAGGAAGCCAACAAATGAGCATGAAATCTTCCAGCAGAGAGATTACCAGCCAATTTTATTGTGTTAGTGGAGGGGTATCAGGATCAGCACTCAAGAAGGGTGCAGAGCTGGTCCCACAGTGGCATCCAACCTGGCTCTAAGGATTTTGGGCCCAATGTTGCAAGGGAAAGCAGACTCGTATCCACTTGGGACCAAGAGGGCTAGAGAAGCTGCTGCTCTCAAGCACTGGGGAGCCATGGGACAGCTCTGATGCTGCATTGCCAGGAATGCTGTTATCTGGTGCCAGGGAGCTGTGTGACAGCCCTGATGCTGCATGGCCACCATTCTGGGGCTGCTGGTCTCCACTGGCAGAAAGCCACAGGAGGACCTCAATGCCACCCTCCTCCCAGTCCTGGGACTGCTGGCTTCTGGTACCAGTGAGCTGTGGGATGGCCCCAGCATCACCTGGCTAGGGCTGCTGCTCTCAGCACTTGGTGCTGGTGCACAGCTCGTTATGTCTACTTGGACCTGCTGTAGGGATTTTGAACCCAGCTTTTCAACCAGGAGTGGTTCTGGATGCAGGGGTAAGGGGAGCTCAAGCAGAGTCTGCCCTAAAGCAGCAGGGAGCAACAGGAGGACCCTGATATGCCAGTGCTGGTGGTGCTGGTCATCAGTGCCAGAGTGCTGAGAGACTGCACTGATGCCACCATGCTGCTGGTGCTGGGGTACCAGATCTGAGACTGCTCTGATCCTGACCAGCTTGCAGTGCTGGGGCCACAAAGCTCTGAGCTGGCACTAGAGGCTGTATAGGGAAAAAGGGAGAGACAAGGGCAGGCCTGGGGCAGGATAAGCCAGAGTGGTGCCCCCAGCCCTTTTGGAGCAAAGATGCTCTGCCAAGTCAACCCTGGACACACACTGCCAGGCCTTGTCTGGTCCCTGGCCTACCCAGCAGCACCCAGATGCTCTGCCTCTTACCAGTGCCCAGGCCAGCATGGCTGTTGCACTCCCAGCTGGTCATGCCCTTCCACAAAACACTGCAGCTTCCACAGGTGCCCTCAGTGGTTACAGGAGCAGGACAGGAGCAGTTGCAAGCACCTGGGGAAGCAAACAGGTTCACAGCTGTGAAGACAAAGTCCTGCTTCAAGCCCTTGGTGAGACGTGAGATCCTAGGCAGAGCCTCGGGCTGCAGCTTTGGTAACTTAACCCTCCTCCTCTGCCTGCTGACTCCTGGAAAAAGGCACTCACTAGCAAGGCAGCGGCTGCTCTCTCGTTTAGTACTGCATACACATGGCCATCCCACTACAGCAGTCTGATGGAGAAAGGAAAATTTATGAGCCCTTGCTTCCCTGGCATAAGGCAGATACAGGGAGTCCCTGCTCTTCCCCTGGTGCAGTTTCCAACTCCTCTGTGAAGCTCAAGCCCACACTGACATGGGATAGCAGAAGGCCAGGACTGCTGCGGCAGCCCCTTGCACATCACAATCTTTGCACCCTCCCGCCTTGTGAGCTAGGCAGGATGACACCAACACGAAAGGGATTTGAATACCCATGGAAAACACTTCCAAGGGAAATACATTGCTGCTTCTACAGAGCAGGTACTGGAAACAAATGCCACACAGCTTATTCCTGTAGGAGGAAAGGGAGTATGAGTGAGGCCTTGGTGCTGCTGAGTGCCTGCCATGCCTGGGGGGTGAGGGAATGGCTCCTACCTGGATGAAGCCCCTGTGGAACCAAGTGAGTTTGCAGGCTGGGCACATGATGGTGCCGTAGGACTTTGTCCCTGGTAAGGTTCTGAGAGATGAGACAGATGGTGTTCTCCTGTGGCACCATGTCCGCTCCCTCCTCCAAGTGGTGCTCCCAGCAGGACAGGGGGGACAAGGAAAGGAATGGGAGAGGTGAGAAGTGATCAGTCCTTTCCAGGTGGCAGCAAGGAGGGCAGAGCTGAGGAAAGAACTGGCTGATGCATTCACCATCCACAGCACAAGGAAGATGGAAGCCGCAGTTTCAGTCAGCCTCTGGCAGGTGATGGTGTTCCTGCTCTCACTGCAGATGAAAAAGTGCTGGAAAGAGAAGCCCACAGCAGCCCACATCAGCAGCAGCCTCAGGACCTCCACTACCAGTCCCACACCTCCCAGGCAGGGAGCAGAATGTGTGCTGCTGGGTCACACCCAGCTGATCTGCCTGGCAGAGGAGGCTCCTGTGTTGGAGCCTCTGTGGAGCTGCTGGGAGCTTCTGTTTGTTGCTGCCACTGCTCTCAGCCTCATGCTGACCACCACAATAACCCCTATGCCAGGCTGCAGAAGCAATACTTTCCTCTCTGCTCCTGGAGTCAAGGACATTCTCCATTGTGTACAGGGCACATGCCAATGGTGAGCGTTCAGAGTCCCCATCCCAGAAGCGTCTCTTCCAAATGTCCCTGTACTGACTCTGAGGGAGAAGAGAGATGTGGGTGAGCTTGCAGCACAGGCCCAGAGCCCAAAGGAGTGGGGTCCCCCTCCTCCCTCAGCAGCCCCATGCAAACCCCATCCCTCCCCTGAGCTCTCCTCACCTCACCAGGTCACACCGATAGATGGTGAGCGCTCAACAGTCCTTTTTGTGGGCTTGGCAATGCTGACCTGCATGCACCCCAAATATGGGCAGGGACACACTTGGCCACCTGTCACCCACTCTGAGATGACCACAGGGATGGGTGTGAAGTACCAAGGTGGGTGCCCGAGCTCTCAGCACCCACGCAACTGGGCTGGCTGCTCCTGCACCAAGGTACTTCAGGGAAGCCACTGACGGTGACACTGCTGATCATTAAATTCAAATCATGTGGCTGCAGGGCTCCCAGCCCTGGCCAAGGATAATCTCTGTTTCTGCCCCTGGCACAGGGAGTGCTGCAGGCAGGCTGGGAAACGTGATCCTTCCTCTCTGCACCACACTGGGAAGGCTGCATAAGCAGGACTGCCTCTGGTTCTGGGCTCCCTGGTACGGGGGACAGAAGCAACTTATGAACCCAGTCTGGGCTCACACATCCCATCCACTCAGATGTGATGGGTGGCCAGGGCACAGCACAGAACCTCAGGACGGCACCTACATGTCACAGGCCCCAGCACCACAAGCTGGGGCATCATGGAGGAAACAGCCTTTTTCTGTGACAATTAATTGCCTTCCAGAGTCAGTGGAAGTCTTTCCTTGGCAAGGTACAAAGCCGCAAGGTGGCTGCAGGACAGCTTCAGAGGTGGTGGGTAGCAAGTCTCTAGTGAGGGATCTGGGCAGTCTGATTGATGGACCGAGGGTTGCCAAACAGGCTGCCCAGGGAAGTGGTTGACTCACCATCTGTCATGTCCCAACCACTGAGCTTGGGGAAGGTGATCTTCTAGGCTGTCTTTTGCAGTACCCAAGAGTCACAGCAATGACTCAGGAGGGACAGAAAAATTCTAACACCCTTTTTCGCCCGGCGACCTCCGGGGCGCGAGTCATGACAATGTCTCCTAAAAGGTAAATCGATGTTCAGCTTAAAACACAAGCCTGGCTAATTTGGAGTAGCGGATATCCCGGATAAAAAACCTTAAGAGAGAGCTAAAGTAACAACACTTAACATCAAACAAAAAGGCAAAATAACAACGCTTAACACCTAACAAAGAGGTAAGAGGAGGAGAAGAAACTGAAGAGAGAAAGTAGAGATGGAGAGAGAGAAATGTAGCAAGTCTCACCACCCTTGGATCCAGTGAAGAGTCTGAAGAGTCTTGATATTAATTGCCTGGAATCCTCCGGAGCCGCGAGCACCCCTGGGGATGGTCTTCCCTCTTTTATAACTGCGTTAGAACCCACCCCACCCCCTCCCGCACAAACACTCTGGGGCTTTCTGGAAAGTGCCTTGAGAGAAAAGGGATGGGTGGGGAGGGGCTGGTGTTGCCCTGCTATCCCATCATATGTCCGACTGGAAGCCCCCTGTGCTGAGCGTGCCCCGCCAGCCGCGGTTCCATAACCGCAGGGGTGGGATGGCGCCGCACACCTGCCAGGGAAGGGCGCGGGGCAGTTTGGTACCCGCCACCTCTGCAGGGCACGTCGTGCTTTGGCTGCTTGGTTGGTTGAGACCAAGTGGCCAAAAAGGTTTTTACCCATCTCTCACACCATCCCTGGAGGGACTTAAAAGACACGAAGCTGTGGCACTTAGGGACATGGTTCAGTGGTGGAGTTGGCAGTGTTAAGTGTTGGACTTGATCATCTGACGGGAATTCTCCAGCATAAAAGATTCTGTTATTAGTAATAAATCAGTGCCATCAGCTATATTTAAATACTTTTCACATTAAATATTTTTAATGAGTCCAAAGACCAGAACTAACTCCCAGATGTATAAACAGCAAGGTGTCAATAGACAGGCTGGTACCTTTTAGATTACCAGCCTCCAACCTGAAGTAAATTGGTTTTTTATTTCACTTTTCTTTTTGCCAAGTCTTGACATCAAATCTGCAGAGCCCGACAATGTGAATTAACAAATCCTTCATTCTCTTCAGCAATTGGAGACAACAGCAATTGCATTAGCATAGCTCCTGTGCTGCCACTTTCTCATGCCAAGCCCTGCTGTCAATATATTTCACTGTGCTTCTCGCTCTCCCCTGTTGTCCACCAGTAGATAGGACACTTAATTTGGGGAGGGTTTTTTTTTATAATCAACATGTATTTGGATGGATTTGAATTAGCCAGTAGTATATCCTTTTTCCACAAAGTAAAGACCAGTCCTGAGCAGTGGCTTTACTTCTGTAAAAAAAGTACTGACTTTACTTTTTACTTTTCTTTTCACCATAACATCTGAGAACCACATAAGCATTTAATGTATTTATCCACAGAATTCCCCGGTAAATAAGGGAAGTATTGTTATCTGTACTACAAACATGGGAAATTAATGTCAGGCCTGAACTGACTGAACAGGGTAGCGAAGCTCCAGACAGGAAATCTGTAGCACAGCTAGAAACTGAATCCTGACTCTTTTCCAAGCTTATCTTGTCTACAAGGTCATCTCTCATCTGGCTGAACTGGTCTCCAGAAGAGAAAATATTCCTTACAGCAGAATCCCTGTTACATTCACTTTAGCTGTTTCAAAATGGGAATAGCTGCTCGTGCACATCAGCAAGCACATCCCAAAGCTGCATTGTCCTGAGCGTGGTGCATTGGAACTAAGACAGTCCAGTCCTCAGTGTACTCCAAGTCCTTGGCTGGGAACCACAGCTGGGTGACCAGAGGGATGAGTTGGCTCCTAAAGGGGCCTAAATCCTAAAAAGATTTTGAGGCAGTCTGTGAGGCAATTACCTGGCAGAGCTGCCAGATCAGTTCATGTGAGCATTACATAATGGTTTCACTACAAACTCAGCCACCATTACGTAGATTAAGCCCCTGTCCTTGTCCTGAAAAAGCAGAGCCATGTTCACTTGGCAATTCCACTTTACTTTCACTTATATGGTTCAACATCCAGTTAAGGGGCAGTCATTTCCAAACTTATTGCAGTACAATTACACCCTTTGGCACACAAGTGCTTTTTTTTTTAGTGGCAGGTGTAGTGTTCTTAATATCATAAGTATAGGCTGATTATTTTTAATATTGGCAACATCCTTGTACTTCATCCAAATTCTCATGTCACCTCTCATTTAAATTGAGTCATTAAAGCAATTTGGATTTATTGAGACGCACAGGAGGTACACTGAACAAATGTTTTTATATGAGTTGCCAGCAGCTCTTGTAATAGGTTAATGTGGGAGACTTCAGATCTTAACTTTTTTTCCCCCTTACACTGCCACAACAGAGTGATATTTAAATAACTTCTACAAGCTAAAGCCTTGAGTTATCTCCAAATTGACAGCTGCAGGCAAGGAAGTGTAAGTGAAAATTTGTGCTGCTGCTGGCCTAAGAGTTCCAGAGTAAGGCTCTGCAACATGGAGCAGCAGAGAAAAACTTTCCCTGCCCCCCAAGTTAGTCTGATCAGTTTCTTCAGCTGTCAGGCTTGTGATTTCTGAGCATAAACTTGCATGCACTGCTATGATTTTCTTAGTTTCCTGTTATGCTGTAGGTCTGCACCAAAGGGCTTTCAGTGTCTTGGTATGGGGCACTGTCTTTCTCTAGTTTGGATTGGAGGTCTCTCTGAATTAGTCCAGCACTTGATAATATCTGATTATATCCCAGTATCTGAACACCTTGAAAGCAGGTTAGTTATACAGAATAATCCAGTAATAATTGACTATGGTGATCATTCTTTTTTTTTCTTAAAAATATATTGCTACATGGTGGTCACAGCATTCGTCTTGTTACTCTATAAGCCCACCTACCTGTGGGCTACAAAGGGAAGTTAGAAGTGTGGATTCAACTTCAAGCAGGTGAAAGTGAACAGTTTGTGGTTCTGTTAAAGGTACTTGAAACCTGGGCTGGATTACACATTCAGCTACTTGACAGTTGTCACTTCGATGGCAAAATCACCTAATTAACTCACTCAGACTAATTAACAAACTAGCAGTTTTGATGGCTGATCAGGTAGGTGTTTGCCTCAAAATTCAGAAATTCTTTCCTGACTTCTCATCTGTCATGACCAGATAACTAGTATTCTTTCTGGTATTGCAGTAAGGTCGATTTTGCAACAGAGCATAACACATCAGCAATAACGTGGGTTACAAAATCTTGTCAAAGAAGGTAGAACATAGAGTGTTGATACTTGAGCAAAGTTGTGAGACATTTTTTTGGTATCTCCAAGTTGATTGAACTGCCCTTGGAAAGTGGGGAAACTATAAAAGGATGCATTCAGAGGAGCAATGAGAGAAAATTCTTCAAGGCCAAATGGCGGGCAAAATTGAGTGTAGCAGTCAGCAGGGCAAACAGCAAGGACTCAGAAATGCTATGGATATGCAGAGCTGCTGAGGAACTGAATTCTAATGCTACCTGTACAGCTCTTCAAGTGATCAGCTGGGGCAGTGCAAGGGACAGGGAGTTGCTGGGACAGCTTATTCATCAGGAAGCTAAGTCCAAGAACACCCCCTTCTCTCAGTAGGCTATGAGTTCATCACTTCCCAGAAGGACCTAACAAAGTATCATATCTTGTCTAAAATACTGCTCTGAATAGTCATACTAGTCCTTGCAGCAGTGAACAGTCTTCATATTCTGCAAATCAAAATTCCTTGAGGACCTCCTGTTTAGGTTAATATATTAAAATTCTTTGAATATTCGTGGTTTTGCTTGAAATCATAGAATTCTCATACTTATTAATTTAAATGTGTCTTTTCACTTTTATTCACAATAAAGCCTGCTGTATAAAGACTGTTTTTTGTATCTTCCCAATCTTTTGAGGAGAATAAACCTTCTTGGACTTCAAGATACAAGGTTCATTTCAACTACTGCTATTGGCAGTGAATTGTGCTGATAAAGGGGAATAGTGAAGTTGTAGTTAATTCCTATACTGAAAAGCAGTAGCTCTTCAGAGCTATATATATTGGTTTGTCTAAGCATGCTATGTATGTATATATACCTATGTAAGAACAGATCAATTTGTCATATTTCATAAAGATAATACTTAAAATTATTTTTAAAAAATGTTCCTTCTGATCAGAGTAACTCCTCTTTATTTTATGAAAGGAAGTAAATTATTCTCATTCTAAATTCTTCTATTGTCTGGGTATTTCTGTCCTGATTAACTTCACTGAGATGCTAAGTCCCACTAGTCAAGCCCTGAGGCCAACATTTTGTTTCACATCCTCTCTGGCTACACTAGCTAAAATGCCCTGCAGATTCCATCCTATCTGATGTGTTACATAAAGTGGTTTCCAGTAAAAGGCACTTAACTTGCTAAGTGTAGGCAGAACTGTGAAGTGTATTTGCAATCTAAATTGTTTTCTTGTACTTTAAAGGACTGTAAATAACTTACAAAAGTATGCATGTGGTGAGAAGTAGCTGACAACTTGCAACTGGGAGGTACAATTAATGCAGATTACACCTGTAATATCTAAATTAGGTGACTTTAAAATGTAAGACTGGTAAGAGTTAAGATGAAATTTATTAGAATCCTAGAATCATAGAATGGTAGGTAGGGGTTGAAAGCAACCTCTGGAGATCGACTCCAACCCCCCTGCCAGAGCAGGACCACCACAGAATTTAGGGCGGGTCACACAGAAATGCATCCAGATAGGTCTTGAAATCTCCAGAGGAGACTCCACAACCTCTCTAGGCAGCCTGTTCCAGTGCTCAGTCACCCTTACAGTAAAGTTGTTTTTCATCATGTTGAGGTGGAACTTCCTGTGTTCTAGTTTGCATTCATTGCCCCTCATCCTATCACAGGGCATGACTGAAAAGAGATTGACCTCTCCTTCTTGACACCCTCAAATATTTATATACATTAATAAGATCCCTTCTGTCTTCTCTTCTCTTCTCTAGACTAAACAGCCCCAGGTCTCTCAGCCTTTCCTCATAAGACAGGTGTTCCAGTCCCTTAATCACCCTTGTAACCCACTCTTGTACTCTTTCCAGCATATTCCTGTCCCTCTTGAACTGGGGAGCCCAGAACTGGACAGCATACTCCAGGTGGGGTCTCACTAATGCAGAGTAGAAGGGAAGGAGAATCTCCCTCAACCGGCTGGATGCAGTATCCTTACTGTACCCCAGGATGTGACATGACTTTCAGATCTAGTAACAAGAATACTGCTACCATTTTTAAGTGCAGTAATTGAAAAGGTAAGACTGAACTATGTTTAACTACAGGTTGGCTGCTGAGAGTCCATTTAATGCAGCCTCAGAAAAAAGATAGCTTTGCTTCTTGCACTTACCAAGTTTTTCATATGATCTTGCTGAAATAGCCCATAGTTTGATCTTCTCTGTTCAAGAGAGATGGATTACAGTAGATACTGAGAACCTTTCTAATAAGGAGTAGCCTCTTTGTATTTGATGTATTTTCAAGAGGTAATTAAATCCTTTTTCTGCGGTTTTGTTGTGTTGGGCTAAATGTCAGGAAAAAAGAACATATTTTTGAGCACATGACATGGCATTACAAAAAATTTACCCAGAAGATTAGTGATCAGTATAATAAAGATCAGTATAATGATATTTACAAATAACTGTGATGCAAAATACACTTTTGAAAGTTAGGATAAGTTTGGCTTAAGAAAGATGCAACAGTCCTCTTATGCGGGCCCCTGAATCGATGGAATCAAAGCACACCACTTATTAACTTCTCAGAATTACCTCAAGTTGTACAATTTTACAATATCTACCAGTTTACTGACTTTAAAAATTAATTTTAAAATCACTATCAATTTATCCATGTGTGCAAATATGTATTGAATATGATAGGCCTGAATATTAACCACAGTTCTATTCAAAATTGAATTCCTGAAGAGGAATGTTTTAAGGACTGAATTTACTGAAGTTGCAAGGATAAGGAGACATGAAAGCTGAATTCTGCTAAGATATAGTAAATAAGCTCCAATCCTACAAATACTACTTACTCCTCCAGGCCATAAAACTAGTCCATATGTTTGTGGGATCTGGTTTTAAATTATGGCAGACGGATTATTAGTAACACTATTCAACTACAGCTCTGCTTGAACATCATGCATGTAGGGTTGGGGAATAATAACAAAAAAAGCCTACACAGAGATGTAATGCAGAGACTGCATTTCAGACAGGACTCCATTAAGATCTTTTGTCTTCCTGCTGGTTCATCTGTGAAGACCATGGGAAGTTCGAGTTTGTTTTTCCTTGCTAGATCTCAAGATCCTAAATCCTCCAAGATCTTACAGTGAAACAGAATTTACCTTTGTTTTCAAAGTCTTACTACGATCAATAAACATACCAAAAAATAATTATGCATCATCCCTTCCAAAATATTTTTAAAAGCTTTATTAACCATAAACTCTTTAGAACATAAAGACTTCTACAACCTTGAAGGAATCCTCTATCATAGGTGAAGTTATTTTCAGTACTATATAGAGCAAGTGCTGCACACACAGAGTAACTAACTGGCAACACAAGTGGCCACTGGTAACTGAAACAACGTGTAGAAAACTATCTCACTAACAACTTAAAACTGGGTTTGCATCTGCATAGTACAGCAGGAATAAACAATCATCTGTTCTGTAGGACTACAATTTAGTACTGAAGACACTGCTGGTCTACTAGTATCTACTAGTATCTATTAGTATCTGTTTCTTTTTCAATAATAAAGTATGTAACTTGAAGTATATAAAAACCCAAAAACTTTAGCGAAAGCTAAGTAGGTCAAGTACATTTCCACATTAATAGAAGCTGGTTTATAGCATTAAACAGCCATCTCCATTTTAATAGGTGGGTGAGGATTATAATCTTCAATTTGAAAGTCTTCTGCCTTAAAGTCAGTGATGTCTTCAACCTTACGAAGAATTGTGAGCTTGGGGAAAGGTCTTGGCTCCCTCTGCAGCTGAAATAAAAACAAGCTTATAGTATAAAGCTAATATCAGAAGGCAGAGATTTTGTGTTATAAATTAGATCTCATAAATCTCAATTCAGATTACACTATGTAGATTTTCCCTCCTACCCAAGACTCACAAAAAAAAAAAAAAAATACAATAAGGTGGATCCTACTTTAGTATTTTGATAGGGAGCAGTAACTTAATTTTAAAGTGGATTTCTTATCATTCAAATGCACTGCAAGTATACAGAGTCCTGGTGGCTACAAACTTGATTCGTTCCAGAGGAAACTAAATTGGAAATTCTGACCCAGAGGTGCATGAAATGTCAAAAGTTTCTCACAGGAACATTTAGGTCCAAACAATAGCTAGTTCTCCAGATGGTTTTGAACCATATGAATGGTAAGAACATTCAGCCTAAGCGAAGTCTAATCAAATAAAGTTCTGATTTGCTTGTACTGCACAAGTTACTTCCTGAAGAAAATATAACCTTATTCAGTCAAACAGTAATACTGTTTAACTCTGTGAATTGCTAAGTTATCCTTTTCTGATATACTACAAAGAAATTTTATTTTGTGTTTATCTGTATTAGGCAGAATAGTTTTCTAACACTTTGGAATGATGAAGTTGAAAGTGAGGGTACAGATTCTGGATCTCTAACTTGGTTCTAGACACTGATGTGCATTTTAATCATGTTTGTATTGTATTTCTGTTTGTGACCCAAGTTGCACAGAGGTTAAAGTACTACAATTATTTGGGTAGAAATGAGAAGAGAAGCAACACAAATTAGTATTTGCAAAAGGATATTCATGACACCAAGATAACTTTGTTTTAGATAGGCACTGTGGAAGATAAAAGGATACAAGATTACAGAGTAAGTACTTACTTGAACTTTCAGTGGTTCCACATGATTCAGATATATGTGAGCATCTCCTAATGTATGTATGAACTCTGCAGGCTGAAAAGAAAGGAGAAGACGTGGTTTTCAAATAGTCAGGTTTCCAGAAAGCAAAACATTACAATGCTTGCAGTATTGATTCTTAGTGTCTTATATCTAGTGTGGAATTGTAGCTTCTGTATTGGATTGCATTATCAAGGCATCCTTGCAAGCTTTGAAGCACACTATCTTCCCAGACCAATATATAATTAAAGAGAAATATAATTAATTTTCCACTAGCTTATTAAAAAAAAAAAAAAAAAAAAAAAAAGAGTTGTCTTTGGAATCCTCTGCTAGGATAATAGCTTCAGTAAATGAATGGAGCACTATGCTCACCAAGATGGAAACAGATGGGGCAGTGACATCCAGCTTTTCCACTCCACTTCTAGTTAAGTAGGACTTGCCAAAGATGCTTTCAAGTTAGTTGCCTTAGCCACTGCTAAACAATGTAGTTTGTGACAGTGGACGTGTCAGTCACAGGCTAAAAAAGCCCTTATGAAGCATCCAGATGGGTTTTGCAAGCTTCCAAGTTCTGTGACTCAGCAGCCCCTGAACTTAAGTCTTTTATTGGCTACTTTACTGGCCTCTGACCTATGCAGATCAGCCCTCAGATACATTGTGCTAAAAAGCACCAAAGCCTGAGAGAAAGTGGCTGAGGAGCAACAGCTGTTTGATGGACATAAACTTCACTTTTTCTAATACCTTGGCCTTGTTTGTTAAGTAGGTCTGCAATTGCTGTTAAGTCCAATTCATCCCTACTTCCCTATTTTAAGTTCCCCTTCATGTTGCTTGCAGCAGGAGGATCAGACCCAAATGGCCTTGCTAGTATAATTTTTTACATGCTTTAAAGAAAAGGATGTTTTATTTGTACAAGCTTGTGGTGCATTTAAATTACTCTGCCAAATTACTAAATACAGCTCTGGAGTCAGTAGCTATCTGAGCGCATACTACAGCTCTACATAATCATCTACACTAGGAAATGAAAAAAAAATATCCAGCTGAAATTATAGCTGGACATGAGGCAGGCAGAATATCCAAACTGGAACCTTGAGAGCAACCACTGAGCTACTGTTCCTTCCAGTAAAAAACACATGCTACAAAATTTAATCAGTTGTGTGTTATTATCCCTTAAGGACAAGTGCTCAGTTCAGATTTCTAAGAAGCACACTAGTCAATTTTGACTAGTCAATTTTTGACACACAGGTCAATTTTGATACGTTCAGTTAAAATGACCTGGACAATCTTCTGTCTCTTTGACATAAACATAAGAATTCTTACACTGCTTACCCTAACTGCCATACAGACCAGGCCAATTCACATTAAATTAATTGAGCCTTTTCTTACACATATTTCAGCAAGATTTTGAACGGTATGTTCACTCCAGGTTTTTTTTGGGGCACAGCATGAAGAGTCTTATCTTTTAATCCTTCACTTCTCAGACAAGATCAAGTAAAATGATTAAATAGCCTACCTTTAGCCCTGTGACATGGGCAATCATGTATGTGAGCAGCGAATAGCTGGCAATATTGAATGGCACTCCTAGTCCCATATCTCCAGACCTCTGATAGAGTTGGCAAGACAATTCACCATTTAGAACATAGAACTGGCAAAGGGCATGGCATGGTGGCAAAGCCATCAGAGAAATATCTAGGAATTGCAGGACAAGAGGGAGAGGGAAAAAATCATAAGAAGAATTAGTGTGTTATAAACGTAGAAGATGCAAAACCTGAACAAGTAATTAACGAGATACAGTAGAGAGCAAAATTCCAACTGTACTATCTTCTGTTGCTTTTTCTCTGGTTTAAAAGCACCTGCTGCCTAAGCAATTAAGTCTTGGTCTTGACAAGCTGTCTCCTGGGCTGTATGACCAGAAAAGTCATTAACAGATATTCCACAGAACAGATTTATGCCATAATGCTGCACAGCAGTTTAGGTTTACTCACCTGAGTGAGATAGTTGATTTCCCTAAAGGAAGACATTAAGAGTAAAATTCAGCATGCACCCTAAAGCAACTTCAAACTGCTTCATCTTCCTCTCTTCCCATTGCAACATGCTGTTACCATTTGTTGAGGTATAAAAATAATGATAAATAAAAAAATAATAATCAGAAAACAAAAGATCTTTTAAGTATTTATCTACACTTAGAAGTGCAGGTAGCACAATTACAGCTTGGTAGGGAGAACTAAGTGGAAAATGTTGGGTGATTTTTTTTTGGTGCAAAGATCTATTGCAGCTGAAGTTAAACATTCTCTGGCACTAGCTGATGATTACTACATAACATTTTTGTTCTTTAGTTTTAAGGGCTTTTTAAGTTTACAATTTATTAAGTGGCTAAAAACAGACATACTGCTTGGGTATACTTTTTTTTGGTTTTGTCTTCTGAACCATTTTAAAATAGGAACTGCTGTCTTTGAACAGAGACTGTATGTCAAATACACTGGTAGCCAGGTATACTCCTTACTTTAACCTGGAGAAAAACTTGGATGCAATGGTTCAAAATTGTTGAGGTCTGAACATGAGAATTAAGTAGAAAGCTAATCAAGCTTATAACCCCTGGCCATTTTTACAGCATTCCTGTTCATTTGATAAAGAATAAGCATGGACACCAAATGGTACTGACTGTTGACACAGGATTAGAACATAGTTTAGCATACAGCAAAATAATGTGCAACTGCATTCACTTCAAGTCTGCTGTTCAATACCTTTGGGATTCCAAGCACACATAATGATTCTCCTGTCATCTGGATTGGTTTTGATGGTTTCAATCACTTTTTGCAACTGATCAATTCCTTGGTTGGAGTAATCTGAAAAAAAAATTGTATCAGATTCGAGCCAGACAGATTCAAGTAATGATATTTTTTTAAAGCCCAGCCCACATCCCACTTAAAGGTGATAACCATATGACAACCTCTTAAGATTTTTTTTTAACTTTGAAAGTGATTACATTTATCAGTTGGCACCTTCCAAGTGTAGGCTATTCCCCAGCTTCTTTAGGGTGCTCTGTGCGTTGTGAAATTCTCATTATGGTATTTTTCTATGTCCCCTCATCTCTTCTGTGTGCTTTGGGCACCTTTAGGAGCCACTGAAATAGGAACACTCCTATTTGGAACATTTTGTTCTGAGCCTCAGCAGCTAGACGTTTTTTAAGACCAAATAAGAAGTCTGCATGAACACTATGTTCCAGGAAACAAAAGCTGCAATACAAAAAAATTAGCTGAACAAAGCATGTTACTTTATCATAAATGACTTAATGCCTTACTAGGACAAAAGCTGTACTGGAATGGGCAAGATATTGTCACATAGTTGTTTTGATAATAAAGGGAAGATTGTTGAGGAATACCAGAAGCTGACAATGGCCTATATAACAGCCTTGAAGAATTACAGGAATAATTAGAACTGAGATAAGAAGACTCTAGCTTGCATACCTTAATAACCATTAATCCCCTGGAGATAACAAAAGAAACATTGTGCCACAAGGCATGAGGCCAGCAGAACTCATAAAAAGGACAGGGGGAGATCAAGACCCCCAGTTCAAGAAACACCCCCTTCCAATTTAAGACCACTCTTCACTGATCATGTGCCTTAATTTAAAAAGACACTGTGCCTTTAAACAGCAGCAAGGAGTAAAATTAACCAATATGACTGGTAGTGATAAGTCACTAACCAATAAATGTAAATAAAGGCAGATCCTGATGCTTGCAAAATTGGATAAATATGCCATAACTTTTTGTATGGGGTGTTCTAGCTTTAGTAAATTTACCACCTAGTACCCCTTTCAGTGCAGAACTGGAATAAAGAAATACCTCAACTCTGTGTGGGGACTGGATTATTGCATGCCGGGTAAACAGACCCAGTTTTGGGGACAAGAGTTCATGGAATTTAAACTGACTTGCTCATTGCATTTCTGGATTAAGATGTCTTTCTAGATGTTACACTTGCATGCTACAGTGCTCCTTCTTAAAAAATAATAATAACAAAAAAAATTTTAAATGATGCCCAGATCAGTAACATGGGGTGCTGGCATTCTTTGCATGCTCAAAAAGAGCAAGTTTTTGGCAGATTAATAAGTGCATCCACCTACCACTCAAAAGGTCATGTATGAAATCTAAATTTCCATAGGATTTATTTCCAGAAAGGAACTCGAATCACCTAAAGTGCAGGATATCACATTTCACCCAATGACGCTCGCAGGCCGGTTTTTAGGCTCAATACCAGTTACATAAGAAATTCACTTGAATTAATTGAACATTAGGATGACTCCTAGAATAAAGGAGTCATTAGTTGTTACTCATTGTTCTGACTCATGCCAATGAATCAACATGGCTGGTAACTAATTTTTTGTAATATCTCTTACTGCAAAGCAACACCAAATTATGGTTACAGGGAGACCCAAACTGGCAAACAAGGTATTAATATATAATTAGCATCTCAGGGAATTCTTCTGCCAGCAATACTGTGCCAGAAGCTTTTTCAAATGGTTATGTTAGGTCCTGAAGCTAATTACCTGTCCATTAGTAATGCATTTTAAGGAAATCTATTAGTACTGAAACCTATGGGAATTTATCTTGCTCTTTTTTTTTCCGAGCTATGTTATGCCACAGGTCTTTTAAGTTCAGGAATGCTGAAACATTTTATTAAATTTCTAGACATTTCAGTTCACAAATTCATAGACTCACAGAATCATAGGCGTTGGAAAGGACCTCTGAAGATCAGTCAACTCCCTGCCAGAGCAAGGCCACCATAGAATCTAGGGCAGGTCACAGAGAAACACATCCAGAGAAGTCTTGAAATCTCCAGAGAATGAGACTCCACAACCTCTCTGGGCAGGCTGTTCCAGTGCTCCACCACCCTCACAGTAAAGAAGTTTTTCATCATGTTGAGGTGGAACTTCCTGTGCTGCATCTTGGTGCCATTTCCCCTCGTCCTATCACAGGGCACCACTGAAAAGACACTGGCCCATTTGTGACATCCACCCTTGTTCTGGTTTGGTTTGGTGGGTTTTTGGGTAGTGTGGAAGGGCCCCAGGAGTGGCTCCGGTAAGAACCTGAGAAGCTCCCTGTGCCTCTAAAACCCAGCCAAAGAACCATTAGACAGACATGATTAACATACGAAAGAACTGAGATAACACCTGAGCAGAGGAGGGGGAGAAGAGCTGAGCTGGAGGAGAACAGTGCTGGTGGTTGGTGAGGAAGAAGGGGAAGAAGGTGCCCAAGCAGAAGTTTCCCTGCAACCCATGGCGAGATGGCAGCTGTCCCCCTGCACTTGTGGAGAAACGTGGTGAAACATTCCCTGAAGGCTCCAGGAGGGGTAAACTTGGCCACTGGACTTGGATTTTGTGGCCAGTGGATTTGCTGCCTGTGGACTCTGATTGTACAGCTTTGGAAGACCCCAGTGACAGGGGAGGTGGCTGTTCCCAAAGCAGTCTGTGACTCTGTGGGAAGCCCAGGCTGAAGCAGCTCTGGACCTCGTGGGAAGGACTCATGAAGGAGAGGTTCGTGGAGGACTCTCTCCCATGGGAGGGACCCCTTGGGGAAGCAGGGAAGGACTGTAAGGAATCCTTCTTCCTGAGGAGGATGGCACAGAAAGAACCAGCAGCCCGTGAACTGACTCTAAACCCCATCCCCTGTCCCCCTGGGCCGCTGCGGGGAAGGAGGGAGAGAAACTGGGAACAAAGTGATTTGGGCCTGGGAAGAAGGGAGGGGTAACACATGTAGGCACTGCTGGTTTTGTTGTCTGTGTCCTGTGCGTGTTTGGTTAGTGTGAAATTAAATTATTATATTTTCCCCAAGTTGAGTCTGTTTTGCCCGAGACCTTAATCGGTGAAGAACCCTCCTTGTCCTTTGTCTGAACCCATGAGCTTTATCCTCATCCCAGAGTGTGTGTGTGGGGAGCCGAGTGAGCGACCATGGGGCTGCTCCTTTGTTGTCATGTTGGGCCCAAAACCGTGACAACCCTTCAGATACTTATAGACATTAATAAGGTCTCCTCTTGGTCTTCTCAAGACTAAACAGCCTCAGGTCTCTTAGCCTTTCCTCATATGACAGGTGTTCCAGTCCCTTAATCATCCTTGTAGACCTTCACTTGACTCTTTCCAGCGTATCTCTATCCCTCTTGAACTGGGGAGCCCAGAACTGGACACAGTACTCCAGGTGGGGTCTCACTAGGGTAGAAGGGGAGGAGAACCTCCCTTGACCTGCTGGACACACCCTTCTTAATACATTCCAAGATACTATTGGCTTTCTTGGCCACAATTTGCAACCTTTGTGTTAGCGTGAAATTGTATTCTGCCAGTGGTCAACAAGCCAATACTAAGTCTACTGTCTGTAACTAATGTGAAATTTAATTTAGGACTGTATTGGCAAGAAAACTGAGTTAAAAATCATACCAACCAGAGAGGGACAATATTTTCTGACTCTTTTTTAATGGCATTCCTCTAAATGTTTGGTACATCCCCTTCTTCGGTGACTTAGAAGAGAGCCATCGAGACACTTCGGAGTAAATTTAATGAACCAGTTCCACTGAAAATAATATCAAGAGGTACTGCACACATCATAAGTTATTGCAGCTATCCTGCCCACAGCATCATTGGCTATGGATACATCCTACCTTGCTCCAGCTGCAAAACAGAAAAATCTTTCTCTTCCACAGTCTCCAATGAATGTAGTACACTAACATCAGTTCTCACCAGCACAATTGTGTAATAGAAATCAGGACCCTGCATTGATATTCTGTAAGTTAGGTGCCAGAGTAATCTCACTAAGCAACGAGGATCGTATTTGTATGTGTCTACCTGTATGCATATCTTTGTATTCTGCTCCAAAGTGCCTCCACTGGAATCCATAAACTGGTCCCAAGTCCCCCTCCTCTCTGGTGCTAAAACCCTGCTTATCCAGGAATTCACGTGATCCATTAGCATCCCAAATCTTCACACCCTTAGCAGAGAGTTCTTTGGCATTTGTAGAACCCTACAAAACACAGACAATAGGAAGTCTACATCCCAATCCCAACACAGAGGACATGATTTAAAACAGCTGAATTAAGCTTTGCTATTCTCCAGTATTTCTCCACTTACACAGGATGAACAGTCTGACTAATGTACTGGACAAAGATCTTGCATGTGGACAGAATAAAACTTATGAACAACATACTAGGATGAAATTTGAAGTGCCGTGCTTCTGCTGTTTAGCTCAGAATTCTTCTAACTTTGTGAATGCACAAACAGTACAGTCTCAAGGTCAAATGTGGCATATCACTCCATACACACAGTTGCAGAGAACAAGATTTTACTTTACAGATAGATATGGGTAGACAAAAAATTTACAGCCTAGGGATTGTCTTTGCCAAGCCACCTATAATGAGCTTAGGCTCTTAAAAATCCTTTTGTTAAAATGACAAAAATTACAATTATGACAGAATGACCCAGAGAAATATCACTGAGTCTGCAACATCCAAATCAGCACACTCAAAAATCCAAGACAGAAAGTGTTCTGTCCTGGAGAGTGTCTAGTCTTTCATATTTGACAAAAAGACATTTAAAAAATGCATGTGTATTTGAGTCCTGCAATCTGGCAAATGGGTAGGACATTTTCCCATATCTTCACAATATTACAACATATAAAGGAATACTTACATTATCATTTATTATCTACAGTTGAATTTTAATGCTCTAACTACAGCTATTAGCTCTCTTACAGCTCAGGCTTTTGCTACTAAAAAGCCTAGCGTTTACATCAGTCTAACTTCACCTGTGGTTCTGCACTGCTTGTTTCTGTTCAAATCAATAAAAGCTATCTCAGTATTTCAAGGCAGATCATTAAATTACCTATACTCTAGTTCATATTACTATTTCCTGTTCAAACACTAATAAAAGTCTGTACTAGCCATTATAAATGTGGGAGATTGGCAAATCATTGAAAGCCCTCACTGTTTCAGACTATATCACTTATAAAGAAACAGAAGAACTTTTCTGATTGGTAACAATGCAATAGCCTCCACTAAAATGCTCAGAATGTCTTGAAGATAATGGCCTTCCAGGTGTAGAAAAAATATTCAGTGGTTGCACTTCTGTTCTGTGATATGAACATAAGCATCTGCAGTTACCCCAAACTCTTCAATCCACCCCACACTCGTTCCTTCTGTTGATACCACCCTCAGGCACACCACCCTCAGAGACAGCCAAACACCAGACCTTGACGAACCACAGCAGCTCCTCCAGTACTCCTTTCCAGAAAACCCTCTTTGTTGTTAGCAGGGGAAACTGATCTGAAAAAAAGAGTTTCAGAGTGTCAGAGGTGACCAGAAGCTTGTCCGGGTGACCACACTTGGGCTTTTCTTCACACCGAGTGTAATGCCACCATCTGATATTCCAAGGTTTGGGTATGAAGTATTAAATTGGTAAAACCATAGAATCGTTTTTGCTGGAAAAGGCCTTTAACATCAGCAAGTCTAAGTGCTAACACTGCCAAGCTGTGACACTCAGGATGTATGGTGCTTGCCTCGAACAATCCAGGAGATAAACAATGTAAACAGTGTATTCAGACACTCTATGGTGTTTGTCTTGAGACACGTAAGAATTAAGCCAGAACAAAGAGAGAGGGTTCAGCAACTCACCGAACCGGTTTTACTCAACTGATAACGGCAAGCTCCTGAAACAACGGCAACGAAGCAGGGAACTTGACGTGGGATGTGCTGAGACTGTGAACCACGAGGCACACAACTGGTGCCACAGCGAGCCCTGAGCTAGGACAAAGGGGACACCGCGGCAGCTCTGGGTGCTGACTTGCCTTTAACTCTTTATTTCCTTCCTGACCTTTCTATTTCGTAGTTTAGGGCGAGTTATGGCATCTATTAAAAGCTTACGACAAATACATAGTTACAACTCTTACTAGCTGGTGTGTCCCTAAATAAAAGCCTCCTTGTGCACCCGACATTGCTTGATCTTTGCTTTGCCCTGGCGGGACCGCAAGGAATCTCCACGTCTCCGGATCGTGATACAAGCCCACCAGTAAACCACGTCCCTCAGCACCGCATCTGACATTCCCAGACCCAGGAAGACAAAAGCCCGGCTTGTCTTTCCCTGGACGGCGAAGGAAGATGAATTACCCGCGGGGGCTTTGCGGGAACTCTGCCGCGAGGGCGCCGATGGGCGTGCAGACACTCGCAATGGAAAGCAGAGGCTTATGGTGCAGCTGTCGGCAAATGTATGTCACCAACCATCCCCTGCTCTGCTTGCACGGCTGGAAGGGCCAGAGCAGGCTCTTTCAAGATCCCACCCATGTATTCACCGCGGGACAGCTACGGGGCCAAGCCAGGCCTGGCTGTTGGGCCGAGGTTGAGGAGGGGCCCGAGCTGCCGCCCGCGCAGGGAGCGGGAGAAGCCGAACGCACCGACCTGATGGCCTCCCCGGGCCCCGCCGCAGCGCTGAGCCCCGGCCGTGTGCGGGGGGCACCGAGCCTCGGCCGTGTGCGGGGGCGCCGAGCCCCGGCCGTGTGCGGGGGGCGCCGAGCCCCGGCCGTGTGCGGGGACGCAGAGCCCCGGCCGCCTGCGGGGGCGGCCGCGCTCCCCGCGCCGGGGAGGCGGATGGCGCCGCTCCCCCCATCCCGGGCACAGAGCGACGAGCGCCGGAGCCGCGGCGGGCAGGGGTGGGGGCCGCGGGTCCCGGCGGTGCCGACCTCTCAGGCTGTAGCGCGCCTGCATGCCGAAGACGGAGATGGTGCCGGTGCCGGTGCGATCCTCCTTTCGGTGGCCGTGCTGCAGGATGTGCCGGACCTGCCGCAGGTACTGCGGCTCGCCGGACTCCAGGCCGGCGGCTGTGGCCCTCGGCATCTCCCCCTCGGCAGGCATGGCGGGAGGAGAGCCGCCTGCGCGGGCTCCCTGCTGCAGCCCTCTTCCCGCCGGCCGCCGCTCTTCCGAGCCCGCCAAAACACGTCGCTTCCCGCCTGACCGCGCCGACTGGCGGCGGGGGAGACACCGCCTCCTCCCCCGCCTTCTCCTTCCCTCCCCGCCCGGGCCCTGCCCGCCTTTCCCCCCGGGCCGCCCGGGGCCGCCGCCTGGCTCCGCTGCCGGGCGGGCAGCCGCGCTGGGCCGGGCCGGGCCGGGCTGCGCTCCTTGGCGCAGGGCCGGGGGATGCCTGGTGGGGTCGGGCTCCGGAGCTAGGGCAGCCCCGTCGGGTGGGTGCGCCGGGCCCGTCCCTTCGCTGCTCTGGTGGCCTCCCCTTCCCGGCTGGAAATCCTCGGGGCTGTTGCCAGCACCCGACCCAAGTGTGTGCTTGCAAACCACAGGGGTTTCTCCTCACCCTACTCCCAGTGTTGTGTCCTCTGGGCATTGTCTAGGTAGGCTGTCTCTGTTGGTCATAACAGGCTGACTAACAGCTGCTTCAGCCTGAAGAAGGGAGAGGCTCCGGGGAGACCTTGCAGCCAGTACCTGGTGGGGCCTACAGGGAAGCTGGAGAAGAAGGACTTTTTACAAGGAGTGAAAGGACAAAGGAGGATGGTTTTAAACAGGCAGAGGGTCAATTTAGGATAGAAATTTTTCACTGTGAGGGTGGTGAGACACTGGCACAGATTGTCCAGGGGAGTGGCGGACGCGTTCAAGGACAGGGTGGATGGAGCTTCTCAGCAGCCTGGTCTAGTGGGACTTGTTCCTGCCCGGGCAAGGAGGGTGGAACTAGGTGCTCTTTAAGGTCCGTTCCAACCTATGATTCCATGATTCCGTAACTCTTCTCAGAATATTTCATTGTTAGTATATTGTGTAAGCCAAGTGTTTTGGAAGAGTCACTTGTCTCTCAGATAAAGCCCACTCTGACAACTGGCGTGATGACAGGAGTTATGACTGCTCATCTCTCATGACTATGTGCCTGTAAGACAGGCATATATAATGGAGGTTGAATGGCACAGAAGACTGTGGGCTTGAAAATGCTAGTTTTTCTTACAACAGGCAGGAAAGAATATATTTCCTACTGATTAAAACAATGAAATGGCCTTGTATAAATGTGTATACTAACTCGTATGTGTAGAAGTAAAGGAAAAGGGATGGTATAATTAGAATATGGGTATTTTTCTATACTCATGACTAATATAGATGGCTTTGTGCACTTTGAAAAGTATACAAATTCTTTAGCAGAGATACAGCTGGAAATGGTGAATAGAAGAGTATGCAAAAAAAGCCTAGAAAAGCCACGCACAGCGAATGAAACCAAACCACCTAGAGCTCTGCTTCTGAGTGATGTATCCATTCTTAACCTTTATTATAATTTGCAAATACCATTGCGGGCTAATGTGTATAAATTAGGAAAAAACAAACATCTTTTCTTATAAAGGATTCCCTGCTAATTATGACTCCAGAGGCGAACGACAAGCAAGAAGGAAATGCCAAAGGCAGAAGACTTTCAGAAGACTTTCCCATTACTGCATATTCAGAAAAGTCATTTAATGTACATGGCAAACATCAAAAGCAACTAGAAGAAAAAATGGAACATTTTCATTGGAAAATAATATCCTGCATGCAAATGGAAATCTGGTTGATTCAAACTTAGCTGAATGTGCAGCATCTGTAGGGACCAATCTTGAAAAGACTTTAGGATGTGCTTGAATTTAAGTATGCAAATAATAATAATTTGTATGCTTACAGCTGATTATTTCCCTAAATCTTTGCATAACCAGGGCCATGGCTGGTTATCAAATGTTACCTAATTTACAATGTAAACAACATTTTATTTAAGTAAATGACTATTGGAATGGGTTTGAATTTGGTTTTGAATTAAAATATTTCTACAGTCTTTGGTTGCTGGGTCATATGTCACAGTATTCAGTATGCAAAATTTTATATGCAGCTATTTAAACCGTAATCATTTAACAATTAGCTGTACATTGAGCTTAGGGGTATTTCACCTCATTAGTATATACTGGATTTCAGGAAGAAGGATTTCACACATCTTCTTTCCTAGGAGAAAAAAAAAATATTTGATTAAACATTTTGGTTTTGAACTGAGAAAAAGATGTTAGAAAAATAAGTGTATGGGGAAATGTGTCAGTGCCCTGCTGTAGAAATGTACACAACATAAAAACCAGACTGTAACAGATGATTTTTTTCTTGTTTTCCATTCCTGTAGAGTTTTAACTCTTTGCTTTTGTCATGCTTTCGTGTACCTTAAATCTGTTGTGCAAACTGAGCATAAAGTAGTATTGTGATTTTTTAATTAATGCCACTTACTTTTCTCAGGTATAAAAGGGCAACATAAAGTATCTTGCACAGAAGAATCAGAGTAAGATTGACGCTAACAATCATTATCAGGCTAAGGAAATTAATATTTTCGCTAAAGGCCTCCTGAGACTTCTGTGTTCATTCAGGTTGTATTTTGTATGCTGAGATGAGATTATCAGACACTCATGATCTCAAGAATCAGTGTCCAAATCCTTAGAAGGCTGGGGGAACACTGCAGTGATTTGCCTGTAAGTTTCACACCTCTTGAGGCTCTGACCCCTGGGAGGGCCACCTGAGCTGGGCACTGCTGACCCCCCTGGGTGGCCCCACAGGAGAATGAGGCCACCCTGTCTTTCCTGGCTATTGCCTGTGGGGTTAGAGAATGCTTTGCTTGCCTCTGCCTGGTGCTTCCCTCCCTATCTGGAAGTGTCTTTAGCATGTAGTGAGTCCTCAGTGAGCCCCTTCTACAGAAACGGTTAAAAGTCCATGAGAAGAACCATTCTGTGCATGTTCTATAACTACAGACAGTAGTAATCTGAGCAGAGCACTGCTGATGGGAAAATGTTTTGGTAAGACAGCTCTTTCAAGTCCAGGTGCTGATTCTAACTTTGCATTCCTTTGTGACAAAAAATAATAGGGCATATGCTCTTAAACATCACCTGAAATAAAAACCACAAGGAATAGCAATAATAGTGATTCATTAGTGATTAATGAACACAAAGACATGGTTTTCGATGCCTAGGCTCTTGACTGTGGTTGTGAGGCAAATCTTTTCTGAAGGAGCATTTATGATCTCATTACCTCATCCCAGATGTTACTTAAAGATTGAGGGGCTTACTGTTAAATTAGTCTTCTAATATCATCATGTCTGTTTCACAGGCTAGAACATTGCACATTTGTTTTTGTTTTTCCATCATGCTTGTTTTTGTCTTTCAGTCAATGTTGTCAGTTCTTTTGAGATGGTCTTGAATTTACCATGACTGAATCCTGTTCCAACTAAAGTTTGTTGCCATGTAAACACCTCTTGTAAAGAATTGTATCTTCTGTGAAAGGAGAAGGAATTCACTTACTGCTTAAAAATTCCGCTTATATAGTTGCAGTGCTTCCCCAGCTATGTATTCAATGAATTCAGCACTCTTTGTGTCTAAGTTGGGAGGAACTTTAATGGTAAAAGTAGGTGAAGTCAGAACATTCACATCTACCACTGTTTCGCTTTTACCAGAGGGATCACCAGGTGCCACCTAGAAGAGAGCAAATCAGTACTTCAGACACTATAAGCTACTGCATATTTTGAGGTTTGTTTACACCTGCTGTGCCTACTGTCTTTGATAGGGAAAATTAGAGGAATATTTTAGACTTGTCTACTTTCTTTAAATTACTTCCTTTAAATTACTTTCTTCTGAAAAGACAGTGGGTGTCTGAATTGATGCCAAAGCTTATTGTAGGTGGTGGGAAGAGCTAACATGGCACTGCAAGACCATATTCAAGAAGTGCATGTTAGTATTTATACAATTAACTACAATCTAAAGAATTTCTGATCCCCTAATGAAAGCTGTTCTGAGTCGTCCCACTAATTTAAAGACAAAGGTTGTGTGGTTGAAGTTATTAATTCCTGTATGTTTTTCTAAGCCAGACTTATTTCCGAAGCTTTATTTTTCTAGAGCAGACGGCTCAGACTCAGTTGGGAAAGTGTGCTTAAATGTTTCCTGTCCCCATGTTCTTTATTTTGTGATATTTGGAGGACTGCACAATCATCTTGGGTAAAGTTCTGTAGTAATAGTACTACGTTGGATTTCTGAATTGGAAGGGAGAATAGGATCTGTCCCTTGCCCAGGAAAATTGATTGAATTTACCTTAGGTACGTCCTTGTGTGCAAGATACAGTTAATCATTATATGTTTTTTGGAATATTGACAGATGGCTGTTAAAGATATGCAGCTTCCACTACAATAATCTGCATAACATTTGCCTTCTTTGAGCTTTGGGATATATATATACAGACGTAAATATATAGCTAGATGTTCAGTGATCCTATAAGGATGTTTTACTGACTGTTACCATGAAATTTCTCTGGAAGGGTAATCTGAGGCCAGTCAAAGCTGCTACTGTTAATTTGCTCTTATCAGACAGTGATTCAGGTTAGCCTGTCAGCCATCCACCAGACTAAAAGGATTTATAGGAAAATAGTTTCTAATCTCTGGAGTTTCAGCTCATTGAGGGATTATCAAACATGCATAAGTTCAAGATGAGCAGGAACTTCGTGTTCTAAAAACAAGCATTGCACATGCACAAACTTCCACAATCCCCAAGATCCTAAGCATGAGCAAAGCATACATCAAAGACAACACTGCAGTAGTTCCCTTCAGAAGGTAACCCTTACCTTAACTATATTGAAAATGTTTTCTGGTCCGATGGTCATATTGGATAATTCAGACACCCACCCAAATCTTTCTTTCATTTTGTTCAACAAGTAGGAGGTGTCTTCTGTGTGACGCTGAACTACCTGGAGAATCTGCTCATACTGCTCCCCTGAGAGGTTAACCAGCTTAACAGCTTCATCCATCTTGATGTGCAGTTCAGGAACATTTGGACAATCTGTTAGAAAAGACAACAAGCATGAAGCTTATAGGCAAGTATTGTGTTTTGTGTGTCATCTGTTCTACCTGAAGTATAGAAAACTGTAAAAAAGTCTGGCAAGAGGGCATGTTTTGGGTTAGTGTTTAAATAATGCTAAAAAAATAGATTTAGGCTGATAGATTTAGGCTTATAATGACTAAATGGATTAATTATCTCATTTGCCCTATTACAGTGACTTACCAAGTACTTTAAGGTTTATATATATTTAGTTGCAACAAATTTTTCTTATGCTAAATAAGAACTGGTAGATTTTACGTGTGGCAACTTCATTATCTCCTTATACACGATCTATTGTTTTAATTGCATTATCAACCCTTCCAAATATATAGATTATTACAAGAAAGCCTGTAACATATGCTAGAATTTCTATTGAATGGTAAAGTCTTATATTTATCTAACAATAGCTAGACATTAGTATACAACTAGTATCATATGCCATGAATTCAGAACTGAATATTGTTTTTTTTTCTTTACTAACATACAGATTTTAAACAGTGACATTATATTAAACCTATACAAAAAGTACTATGGAAAAATTTAATTTATTCTCTGTCAAACAGGACTGTCAAGGACACCTTCAGGTTAATAGTACAGTAACCGCAGAGACAAGTTTGTATCTGTGATACACAACTGTAGACGAAAACATACTTTTAGTGAGATGGAAATGGTCTAATAATCTTTTAAAAATGTGTAATATTTACCCCCCTGGAGATACTCTGAAGACATTTGGGTTTAAATATATTCTGTGGCCTAGAAGACCCAAATAATTCTGGAAACACAGATGTGTTGTGTTGCAGCAGGAGTCCTTCAGTTCTAGGTGACAGTCTGAATTTTTTCCCCGTGCCCATGGAGAGTGCACACCAGAGCTCTACTATCTCCTTTCCTACTGACATGCAGTCCTATTTTCATCCTTCATGTCAGTTTGCTGACACAATTCGACAAACAGTAGTTGCAGGCTCTTCAGAGCTTCCTTTCCAAGTGAGCAGCTGAATGCTACCTGAATTTATGTCTGATTGTCTGCTGGAGAAGCGAGTGTCAGGAGTTTGAGCTTCTCATTTTCTGCTTAACACTTCTGCACCCAGGCAGGATTGATTACTGCCTGACCTCTTGCTTCTCTGCAGGATGGCATCTCTTACAAAATATATAGGTATTTTGTTATGAAGTGCAGAACTTTTTGGACCTCCAACGATATGCTAACAACTGAGTTATACTGACACTCTGTGGAAACAGTGGGGAAAGGTAATTGAAGTAATTTGGAATGAGGAATAGTGTGTATCTGTAGTTACAAAAAAAGCTTAATGACTGAATGTTAATTCCAAAAATATGCAAACAGCACAGTAGAAAATGACAGCCTCAAACTGTACAAACCAGTTATCACTGCGTTACAGAAAAAAAAATAGGAAAATATCCATTTACCATGCAGAAGGTTGTCTTGACATTTCTGACATCTCTCATGAAACTGTGGGCATCCAGAGGAGTTCTCCCGAAGCTCCCCGCACAGAGGCCTCTGGCGCCCTGACACAATTTTTGTGAACATGCCACTTCTGTCAGCATCTAGAATGAAGTCACAGTATTTTTAGAATGCCATTAAGCTTAGGGTCTTGATAAATATAATGCGTTTGTTACCTGCTCTATGTGCTAGAATATATTACCCTGCCTTTGATCCCAAATATCTGGCATAAATCCCTCCCCCCTCAAAAAAAAGAAAAAAGTACTAAACCACTAAAAAGTAAAAGTCAGGAGAAGATGCAAATCATGTTTTCTTTCAAGGAATTCATGCCATTATAATATATTCCCTTATCAAGTAGTGTATTCCCCACTAATAGCCAAACAATTGTTAATATTCTTACACATTGTTTCTAAAACATGTGAGTTCTGGTAAGATCTTCTTGATGCTTAGAAGTCAAGATGTTTCATAATCGCATACAGATAGATGAGAGCACAGTACCAAAGCTTATTTCTGTGGTGGCATGGGTCATGATACAGGAAAAATTAAAAAATGCTGTTATAAAATCACTTAACTTTGTATTTCCTAGTGGCCATATAGTGGCTCTGTCGCCTACCACTGAGTTACGGTGTGATCTCCTTATAGATAAGCACCAACACCTTTGAATTATGCTTGTTTTTCTGTTTGTATTAGTAAGATATGAAGGATGAGGCTTGTTTGTATTAAAAATGTTGACCAAGCTTTTTTCCTCTGTTGAGAGCTATCACCTGAAATGAATGTTATGCCCAGAATTGTCCAGATTCCTGGAAATTTCCAGGTTTCTGATAGCTGGTCTGTGTTTGATTGTCACACCGGATTGCTACGGAAGCCTAGAAAAGGGCTTAGATCTGTCTGGCCGAGCTAATGTCTTTTGATAAGGGCAGAGATATCCCTTGACATGTCACAGAATTGCTCTTATTTTTTAGAATTGTTGACATGTCAATATGATACAATACATATGAGATCCTGACTAATGCTGAGATCAGACCTGCCAGTCAGACTTACGAAAACCTGCATCCATCGTGAATTCAAGTGCTTTTGAGGAACTTCTGCAAATGCTTTGAGATTTACCATGAATATCAGGCTGTGTAGGACCCACAAATCCCTGTGACATTTCTTTTAGGTTTGTACGTAATTTGTACCTTTTAATTTAACCAGTAAGTTTATCCTTGACCCATGCCTGTATAGCCAAGAAAGCCTCCAAAACTTCCATACTGTAACTCACACTGACATACCTCAAACTGAATAATTAACCATAGTTTAGCAATGCCATAGGGTTTGATGTCATTGACAGTGCAGCTGAATTTCATTTTCTGACACTTGCCTTTGGCTTCTCCTGGCACATCTCTCCTCTTAGCTCTGTATTCATCCAATGCATCAGTAATCACCTCGCTGACACCTTCAAACACTGTCTTACTGAAATCAAAAACTATCTGTATGAAGCCAGGTATACCCCAGCCTTTCTGTAAGCCATTGTTTCCGGTGGTGTCCTCAGGTAAAGATGGCATGCTCGTGGACTCACTCAAGTCCAGATCAGACATGAAATATGTCTGAAAAGACTGGTCAAATTCTTCTTGCATCTGCTTGAAAAAAATGAAGCTTCTCTCAAATATTGAGCCCATATCTGTTAGTAGTTGGCTAAATAAGTCTTCCATTTTTACTAGCTGGGTATCCACTTTCTCAGGCTTTGCATTAAACTGTATGTCCTTTCCTTGATCCTCATGAAAGGTAAAAATGAGTGGAGGTATTTTCCTCAAAAAATCTTCAACCTGTGTATAAGAAAGAGATAGATCAGCTTGCCTGGTGAGTTATCAATTTTTAATCTCTCAGGGAAGTGGCTTTAGTTTTCCAGGTACCCACAGAAACAATGCCCTCTTAATAACTGCAAACACAGCCTTTTCTACAAAGTGATTTAGGACACTAGACCCTAAAGACTGAAAGTACATTCAGTCTAAATCATTACCTCCAAATCAGATCTGGAGTAACAGAGTTGTCAGTTGGCTTTTAATCTCTGGAGGCTTAAATTTAGTATCAGCATTTGGGTTTCTTCCAACAAACAATTTGGACTTTATCTTGGAAACATTTCTGTGGTACTTATATGCAGTGTAGGGAACAGAAGGCAGTTGTTCTCACTGTGATCTGTAAATGCCCTACCCTCTCTCACCAATGGCCAAGTCCTCTCATGCTTGTGCAAACTGGAACCCTTTAGAATCAAGGAAGCAGTGGCCCCGAGTCCATGGTTTGGTGATGGAGAAACTGAGTGTCGAGATTCTGGAGTTCCCAGATCTAGAGTCTCGGCCACTGGTTCCCTGCTCCGTGCTTTAATGCACTACCTTCACAAGAGCAGATTCAGTGTTTTGTGGAGCTGCACTTCATGGCATTGGAAAACTAGTATAGGTTAAGAAACCCTTAAAAAAGGATTGTGAAGGGTCTGGAAGGGATGATTTATGAAGAGTGGCTGAGGTCACTTGGATTATTCAGCTTGGAGAAGAGGAACCTGAGGAGTGACCTCGTTGCAGTCTATGGCTTCCTCACGAATGGAAGAGATGGGGCAGGTACTGACCTCTGCACTCCTGTGACCAACCACAGGACTCGGGGAAATGGCAGGAAGCTGAATCAGAAGAGGTTTAGGTTGCGTATCAGGAAAAGGTTTTTCACCCAGAGGGTGGTTGAGCACTGGAACAAGCTCCCCAGGAAAATGGTCACAGCACCCAGCCTGCCTGAGCTCAAGAAGTGTTTGGATGATGCTCACAGGCACATGCTGTGATTCTTGGGGTGCCCTACACAGGGACAGGAGCTGGACTTAATCATCTTGATGGGTCCCTTCCAAGTCAGCATATTCTATGATTCTAAACAACCTGCTGAACACATACATATACATATATGTATACATATACCTTTCTTTCAAATCAGATCAGCTGCTTGATCTGACCACTAGTTAAGTCTTGTTAAGTTTTGTAATAATAATGAGCCAGCCAGGAAGGCATATTTTCCTTCTGGTAAAATTAGGGGAATCTCCTTTACTGACAGTTTCCTTTATTAGAAAACAGTTAATAATTTTAAAGCTATTTTGTTACTTAAAGAGTAGATTTTAAATAACATAAATATAAGAAAGAATCATGTTGTCTAAGTATGTTATTTTTTTTCCCATGGAATTTTGCTAAGTGTATCTACAGTTTCAACTGCTGATTCTGAGATGGACCATAAAGAATCTATATGGTGTTTTTCTCGAGCAGTTATTGAGCATCTTAATGCTAGTCCTACTGTGAGAGACAACACCATGTATCTGGAGTGACTGTTGGAGTCAGGGGAATAGTCAGTGTCCATGGAATCATGCGAGGGTGCAAGCAGACTCATTTTGGCTCAATGTTCAATGAATATAATTGCGTGTAAACTCTGCCATATAACTTAACATTTCCAGACCTTCCAAATCAAATTAATTTTAGTAACCTGCAGATCTGGGTATTGAGAAAATACAATGTGCTTTCTCTAAAACTGCTAAATGAATTCAAGAGTATTTCTCAAATACAAAATTTCTTCTTACCTTTCCTCTAAATCTTGACAAACCATGTTTGCAAGTTGTGTAATATCTCATACAGGTACTTTCTAAACAAGATTCACATTCATCCCATGAATTTTTCAAGGATGCTTGACATTGTTTTTCTTCTTCTTCTAATCTTTCCTTTACTTCATCCATAAGTCGCAGGGCTTGCTAATTAAGAAAAAAGATTCAGTTGAGGGCAATTTTCAGGTTAGTGTTCTAAATACTTATCCCATTGTTGATCACTCATTTTGAGTATTTATTATTCTTTTTTTTGCTAATACCTAACCACTTGAGTAGGTTTTCCTCTCAGCTGTAGTCACATATGGAGGGAATTGAAAACTGAAAAACTTTTTCTCGTGGGGTTCTTCTCGTATCATTGTCTCAGAGGACACAGCCTACAAAACCAAACGGGTCACTACAGTCTACCTAATCTTTGAGGTTATGAAAGAAAGTGCATGTCCTTCTGTCCAAGAAACATTCAGCCTTTCACAACGTCATGCAATCAACTAGTATAATTTATTTTCTCCAGAATATCTGCAGTATTCTTCTGTTCCACAAACAGGCCTTTTTGGTTTCATTGCTCTGTTCTTTAAGGGACTGGTATTTCATGAGGATGGGTCCTTGCCGTACATTAATTAGTAATCTAATGCAGAGATACGTTAAAGTATTGCATTTCCTCTGTTTGGGTTTATACTAATCAAAAGACAGTAGTGAGAGGGTTTCTTCCTGCTCCTGTGGAAGTGTGAAGCACTCCTGGCATACTAAAGGGAAACAAGATGCATTTTACAATGCTGTTTCTATTTACTGGATTGTTCTTCATCAGGTAGAGCACAGAGCTGACCAGTTCAGAAACAGCATTTTAGAATAAACTCAGCAATGGAAAGACAGAAGTGTTCTTCCTATTGAAGTAGATTGCAAATCATAAATTTCTCTCTGCAAGTCCCAGATATTTTAATAGTTTAGGTTTCCAAAGAATGTTCCAAGTTGTTCCTCAGTATGACAGAAACCTTTTAATTTGTCAGTCTTATATTAACTTTCTGGCAGCATTTTCAGTAGCAAAGAGGCTCACAGATAATAAAACTTCTGTCAGAATGTGCTTGGTGGAGACAGTAACTGTGGTCTTCATAGTCTATGTTTAATTATTTGCTGATCTTTCTAATACATTTATTCAGTGTTTTAGAATCTCTCACTGGAGATGTAAGTTCTGTGTAAATGAAATCAACCAGTAAGAGCTAACAACACTGTAGATGATAGAAGTGTACTGGTGTTACTAGATATGTCAAAAAGCTATCATGTACTTCTTGGCTTGCTAATACAAATAGTTTAACCTAACTACCAGATGTTGGGCTGAGAGAATTTTCCTGCAACTTCATTGAAAGCAATAGTCAGGATCTTTGTATTTTTTTAAAAATAAAGTAATCTCTAATTCTCAGGATCATCGAGCACATGGCTCCGAGCCTAGGTGTTGTACTAGGACGTTGGAAATTCCTCTGATCCCCTGTACTTTCTCTAGAGTACATTATAATTTGTGGTTTTGGTATTTTTCTGGAGGTCTCAAGTTTGCAAAGCAAGCTGGGAAACATCTTATGACCCAGGGTGTATAAAGACATGCAGAGCAGAGCTGCTGGACCTTCTGCACAGAACACCTTTATACAGTAACTTGCAGTTGCCTTGGTGTGAATTCAGTGAAGCAGCAGATTTCTAGAAATTCCTAGCATTAAGGGCAATACTTTTTTCAACACATTGCTGTTGCAGCACCTCTGTCTTTTGGATGTTACAAAACTCAGGTTCTCTTTCCAGGGAAATGTTTGAGTCCACATTACAGCATTTAATGTCTCCTTTTACTTAAGAACTTCTGTATCTCCAGATGGTGGTCACCATCAGCTTGACTATGCCTAAGCTGCTGCTGCTTTCCTCCCCACTGCAGAATAAAATGAGAGCACTCAGATCTCAGGGAAGGTTGAGTCAGATGGATAGCATGATTTACCTGGCAACCAGGATGGGCTGAGAGACGGGAACTTGCTAACTAGTGGTAACTCAGCGGTATTTTGTAGTGTTCACTCTTTCAGTTTCATTTTAGAAATAGCTTAGACATTCAGCCACAGGGAAAGTTAAGTGTGCCGTTCAGTTAGAAAGCTGTATTTCTGAGGAAAGACAGAAATTGTTCACCTCTTGCTTTCCAAAGAACAGTGCAATCTGGTAGAGGCATCAGTGACACAGGTGGTGCTCTTGTTCAGTGCTTTATTCCAGGACAGTCTGAAAGGTTCCCTCAGGTTTGAAGCCTCAGTTTGCCGGAGTCCTGCCAGCAGGCAAACCCTTTCTTAAGAAATTGGCAAATCTAATTAATGTTTAACTTTTTCTGAAATGTGGACATCCAGGTTCCTGATAGGCTACAAAAGGTTGTCTATCGGACCAACTCCTGCTTTCAAGAGACCTCTGCAGAGGTGCCAGGAGAGTTTTCTTCCACTAGTGAGCAAATGGAACAAAATCAGATTTCCTATCAATCCTGTGGCCACAAAAGAGATTTATGCTGCTCAGTGTGTACATACAATGTGGTTTATGTTCTTCCCAGGAAAGGGGAGTCATCAAGGGATCCTTTGAGGATTGCTTATTGGCTTAAGCACAATGGCAATAATTCCAGGAGGTAGGCCAAGTCCATGTACAACCTGCCTCATCTTTGACTAAAAATAGCCATAACTTAACAAAAATATAAACACATAACCCCCCCCCGATGCACCTCAGTTACCTGTTTTTCTTCACTGCTCTTCTTTAAGGTTTTCATCAGATCAACATGCTTATCTTCATTTCTTTCCATCATAATTTTCATCTGCTTAATACCAATCAAAGCTTTCTTTACTTCTTCATCTACATACTTCTCTCCAACTTCAGATAATACTAAAAAAAGCCAAATTATATAGTGTCCTAATCAGATATTAACATCATTACAAATTACCATGCACTGATGATGAAGGAGAATTAAACAGCTCTGTTTCCCTACACTTGCAGAGCCAAATTTTGAGATAGTGAATGCTGAATAACACAAAGCCATGACAAATTCCATCAGATAAGAATATGGCCCAGAGCCTTTGCCTGTGACCAGCTGTGTGTAACTCAAGCTCCATGCCCACTGCTAATCACTGAATCCCAGAATAGTTGAGACTAGAAGGCCTCTCTGGAGATCATCGCATCCAACACCCCTGCTCAAAGCCAGGTCAACAAGATCAGGTTGCTCAGGACCTCATTCTGGGTTTTGGGTGTCTCCAAGAATTAGTTGTCGCTTTTCTAAGTACATAACTTACATATTTATCTTTGATCTGAAAGCAGCCTATGACATCTTCCCTTTACATTTTGAAAATGTAGATTAGCAGTGCCTTCAACATGCTTTCTTAAAAATACAATCTCTAGATGTCCTGTGAAGTAATAACCATAGAGTTTTGGTGAAAGCCTGGGTTGGCCCACATGTTGCACCATGAAGCTCTGCATGATTATCTATGCTTCATCAGTATTTGTTGCTTTTGCAGAAGTACCTTAGTATCACTGGAGCTATACAAAACAAGTAAAGAACACATCATCCTGAGACTGCTAAAATAATGTGTCAGTCATTTCTTCCTTCATATCTTTCTTCCCCTCCCCTAGCTTTTTGCTTGTTACAGAAATATTACTTATGTAGGCTGAAGCAAAGGAGTATTTGATGGCTGACCTTCTTGGGATTCCTGTCCACAAGATAAAGACATGCTTAAAAGTGAGTATATGCAGAATAGTGCTTTTTTTTTTTTCCTAAATTAAGTAATTTTATTTCAATTATTTGTAACCACCGTCTTTTCCAGCAAAGTATATAATTGTAGAATAAACATTTTCAAAGAATTTTTTAAACAAAATTATTCAAAATCTGTTGTATTGAAATTTGGATTCAGTTTATGTTCTAGTGATCTATGAGGGACTAAATAATCAATAAAAATGCTGTAAATACTTTTCTGTAAGGCAATGCTTATCTGTTAATCCCTTTACTTTCTCATCCCAGTTTTTCTTATCTCCCCGTTGTGTGTGCTTGGATGCCTGTTGTCAGCTATATGATGGTTTCTAATCTCCATACATGGAAGTAAATCCTCTTGATGCCATTGACTCTGGAAACCAAAATGCATCAGGAGACTGGAGACCTGGGCCCAGAGACTTCCAGTACACCCTTGGTAAGAAAAACATACATACGCTTCAGGTTTTCCCGGGGACTCATTTCCTCCTGCTTGGTTGGTGCACACTGATGACCATTCAGCCATAGCATGTATATCATAAAAAACCAAGAGGACTTCATGATCTTTCTGTTAAAGAAGCAGGTCAGTGCAGTTAAATGTAAGCATCTTCATAATGCTCAATTGCCTAGGTATAATGTTTACTAAGTATTATACAAGTTCCCATTAATTTTGACTTCAACGATGCTTTCTGAGATCTATAACATGCACCTAAGTGCTACTGTTAGTGGGAATACATCAGTAAGAAGCTTGACCTCATTTGTAATTATCTATTCAGGCTAACTAGATGAACTCAGTTTGCACAGGGCTGTAACAGAATCAGGACACATATATTTATATGTATAAAACCGAAAGCTTATGCAGCTCAGTCTGTCCCTTTTCTACCTTCTGAAATACACTAATTACTGATCTCATGCTATCTTCTTAGTTTATATTGTAAATGAATCCATGCTAAACGTTATTGTCAGATTCAGAAAGGGAAATTTCAAGAATGATGTTCCGTTCCTTGTCTCCAAAAGTGCAATGCCTTTCATTGTCCTTCTGAATAATACTTAATATAACAGACACAATAATACGTGTGCCCAGAAATTGGCAATTAGATCATTTTTGTAAACAAACACATCAGCAATTGAAAGAAATTCCTACAAAATGAGAGAAAGAAATGACATTTGGTTTATTTCCTTCCCAAGAGCAGTTAAAGGAGAAAGGTTCATTTTTTTAGAAACCCTGCAACTACACCTTGTAGTTCTCATCTGAGTAAGTGAAGACAATATTTAAGTGCCTTCTAGTTCTCCAGTACAGCCTTCTTGGAGGTGCAGTTATCAGCTGCAAGTGCGTAAGTAAATTAAGAGCCTGTATTTATTTATAGCCTGGGTTTACTTCTATAGCTACTTGCATATTGTCCCTTTACATTTCTAGCAGAAGACCAATTAACTTTGCAAAGAAATACAAACCCATTGATAAAGAAAAGAAACCCCAACATATTTACCATTAATACAGAAGCACCTCCTCTGCAATTTGCTCCCCGCGTCAGGAAGGGGTCGGGTGGTGTTCTGATCTAACTGCTGGGAGTGTCAGGGATTTTGCCATGTTCTACTTATCTGATGAGAAGGTACTTAATCCTATTAACGGGACGTTTTGTCATTAGGCTGGAGGATTGTGCGTGTATAGGACTTCATGTTCAACTCTGTGGGCAAAGCCACTAGGGGGAGCGTTGGGCAGAATTGAAAAATTTAACGTAATTTGGATCTGCTATTTTTCTGTAGTCGGTAGCTTTTTGTCTTACTAGCTCTTCCATCATCTTGCTTTTTACATTAGGATGCATCTGCAGCTTATGTCTTCAGTGAAATTGTTACAATTCGTTTGGCTAAAAATAGCTTCTGACATTTAATCTCTTCAGTGTAGTTTAAAAAAACCACGAGATTACATAATGGCTTTCTTTGTATACCTTCTGGCCATACAGAAATTGAAAAAAAAATCAGGAATCCAGGCTGTCATATGAGCAGAATCTGAAATGACATAAGGAAATTTTGGCATTTTGTACATCATTATCCTTGCTAATATTTTGAGGGCTTGCCCTCTTAATGATTTTCTTCTTTTAATCCATGTGTGCAAAATATGTCTGGGATCTGACCTGCATGAAGTTTTGGATACTTTGAAAAGAGATATTTAAATACTAACAGATGCTTGATATAAAATATGGACAAGTATTGTTAGCAAATCATATCCCACCTGGTGATGTTCAGCAATAATACTCCCTTGTAGTCAAAGAGGAGCAGGGGAAAGTAGATGTCTGTAGCTCATGGTCTGTAACAGCAGTTTTAGAACATCCCATTCTTTTTTGTTTACCTCATAGTTCATAAAAGCCAACTGATGATTGATGGCTAAGATCTGACATGATTAATGCTACTTAGGCAAGAGATTTGAAGGGTTTATTTTTAAACACATTATTAGGAAGAGAAGAGTGGAGAACCTGTTAGCTCTAATAGGAACTGCAAGTCCTCAATTTGCATTAAAAATTAAGATAGCTCCACTCTGAAAATGATCTGTGGGCGGGGAATATGTATTTTGTTTTAATACACATGAACTGCTGGTTCCCTGAAATGCTGTTAGCTCCTTGACCAGGACTCATCACTACACAAAACCTTTCAAATTCTCTGTTGTGGCAATACCAAGCAAGCACCCTTGCAGACGTAACAATCCCCTGGCCAGGCTGTTTGCTAAGCAACCCTGGGGCTAAGGCTGAAGTAAAAGGGGCAGTCTCTCTTTCTGGGCCTCATGCTTGGCTCAGGATAGAGAGTAAATGGAAAATACATTTGCACAAAGGAAGGCAATTATTACAGACACTTACGAAATGCATGTTATTAGCCTACATGTGTAATGAATCCTAACAAAGGCTTTAATCTTTCCCGCCAAGGGTTTGTCCCTGCATTTTTGGCATTTATCTTTGGTAATACTCATTTAGTAGCAAAAGTTACTGCTGGCCTTTCTGGACCTGGCTCAATATAGGGAAAGCTTTGCTCGATTCAGAGCAAAAAGGGCAGTTTCAACATACCACCCATAGTTCAGAAGAATTTGCAAGAAAGGAGGCAGCTTCAGGCATACAAGGAGGGAGAGCAGCAGTCCTGCCCCAGAATGGAGAGGCTGGAGGCTGCCTCTGGCACAGACCCCACCACTTATTTTCAAAATTGCCTGACTCCTAAAGTTCCCTGTGGGGGTCTCTAGTCAAACACACTGTTGCACCTTGCAAAAAGCGGTACCTGTACCTAAGCTAATGCTGAGACACGAAGTCCTGGTTGGTGTCGGGTGCTGTTTCTCAATTCAGTTGATTTTGAACATTGCATTGTGAGTTGCATTGTCTTAGATGTTGTTCCTCACACTTTTTAATAACTACTATGTAACCACATGGAAATAGGCATTACACCAAATTCTAGTTCTTTGTTCTCGTGTCGATTCATACGTATCTAATAACTGACAGAGAAGGTCTAAGGAACCTGAGGACAAAATTCCTAGAGCTAGTATGCCTGTTAAATCTTAGGCTTAAACATAACCTTTGAAGTGTACTAAAGTGTACTAAACACTGTTCCTGAAAGACAGTTATTAATCATGCTCACTCTGGAAATCTTCTCCCCGCTTGTTTCTCCTGTGAATTTAATTAAACAAAAATCTCATAATTTATATCTTCAGGTTTTCTATCCAGTATCCGCTCTCTTTTCTTTTAGCATTCTAAATCTGATTTGCAGTGCCCTTTTGTGGAGATCTCCAATTTCTATCTCAGCTGCCATGTTCAACAATTTCCTATAAATATTTACTTTTCCTCCGAATTTGAGTGCTTCGATCAACTATAGTATGCCATGTCATGAAATTGTGCTGACATGCTTGTTTTTTTTTCACAGGCTAGTATGTGTAGATGATTCAGTTCTCACTGATGCTGTTGCAGATTATAAGGTGCTGTTCTAATACTGCATAGTACTGGACACAGTCTGAAGAAGCCCTTTGAACAAATTGTAGAAAGTGCGTTTTTCTCCACCACAACTGTTATCCCAGTACTGCTGTGTTTTAATTTAAATTAGTATGTGTATATCGGGGGGGGAAGGATATAGCTTGAAAAGGGATTTCAGTAAAAATAGACCTTTGCAAGATACTGATAAATTGAAACATAAATAATTGTAATGATACAGATAGACATTGAGCTTGAACCTAGCTGAACTTGAGCAATGAGAGCTGTAGCTGTTTTGCAGCATTTCCTTCTGTCCTGTTGGATGACCTCCGCAAATGTATAACATTTTTTCACAATGTACTGTGACTTCTCCCTTTTTGTTGATCCATTCCACCTGGCAGGATTAAGCATCAAGAAATATGTTGAAATGGAATTTCCTGTATTATACATCAGCTGTAGGACTTTGTTCCAGTTATGTATTTACACAATTATTTACTGTTTGAAAGAGTTGTTTCCTACTATGTATTTTCACATTTCTTTCTGAGCTGAGGCAGTCATAGAATGATCAGGCTGGAAATACCTGTACATATTATAGACCCTGTGAGTAATGTAAACTGCTACATACTGACTTTAAATCTCTTGATTCTTTTACGAAATAGTCCCCAGTTCTACCAAATCTTAATTAGCTTTATTTATAAGCACACCATTAGTTTCACTGCTTTCAATTGAAATTAAATCCTACTGGGGGTTTATGGTGTAATTACATGGCTAATCTAAAGCATGCACAAAGCTTTGCTAACAGTTATTATGGGTTTTAAGGCTATAGAATTGAAATTTTGTAGTGTGAAGCTTTGTTTTGTTTTGTTTTTAATCCTTCATAGTACTTTTAGTACTTCCTAGGCACTCAGGAGCCCCTGAATGGTTTCTGCTTTCTCTGGTAATTCAAAGGCTCTTGGAGCCTTCCTTCAGTTTCTATTCAGTCTGTCTTTGAGCTCTACCTCACTAACTAAATTTAGTAACCAAGACTCCTTCTTTAGTCCAGAGAGAGAGGCAAGTTCCTGTGATGCTTTCAGTCACACTGGAAGGCCTCAGACAAAGGAGCTGAGGTTACCCTAAGTTGGATAGCTCGGATCAGTCTAAGCTACACATGTTGCAAAAATACCAGCCCAGGCCCGGAAAGTAGCACAGCTGTGTTAGCATGACAGGATCTCGAAGCTTATGAGTCTTGCAGCTCAGAGTCAGCCCAACACAATTACACTGTCTGGAGGAGGGTCAGGCAATGCCAGGTCAGGACTCTGTACTGGGGTCAGGGCTCTGCATTGGGCTCAGCACAAACATGAAACCAGCTGAAGGCATGAAATCAGCCTGTGCACCTTAAAGCATCATGCTAAGATGTAACATGGCTTTATTTGGAACTATGAAGCTGCAGCTTTTGAGATTGGCAGTTAGTGTGCTATAAAATGTATGAGCCTTTTCTGATTTCCTTTTGTGTGTCCATCCGTGAATGCTCAGGGTCCCTATTAGGTGTGGAAAAAATCTTCTATTTCACTGCTGAATTTTTTCCCCCAAACCCTCCAGGACTTTGACACAAAACTCTAAATACCAGTCCCAGCAGTAACGTGACAACTGTTGTTCACAGGGGCATGCAAAGCTTCTTTATGCCTTATCCAGAGACGTAGCAGAAGGTACCTACTGTGATACTGAACACTGTATTTTGGAAGACAAATGTAAAACGTAAAGGAATTTAATTAATTTTAGAGAACAGAGGATTAAAACCTTAGAGTTGAATGTAAGACAATATGAAGCTGAAAACTAAAAATTATGAGGTTGTCTTCAGAATTTGTGCTTGGGATATCAGCTAACTATTGAACTTTGGAGTAGCACTGTTACTGATGTTATGCTATCAGCAGGAGATACCAAAGTCAATGCAAGGATAACAAAATGAATTAGAAACAATTTATTATAAAGCCATGAAGCAAACCTGCACGGTACTGTTACACAAACAGATTTCAGGAAGCATTTAATATTAAAATGCTGAAGTTTTGAACCAGATGTTTTGCAAGGATTTAGTTTCAAGCTTCCCTAGGAACATTAAAACAAAAAAGTTTTATTGCATGCAGACGTGTAATATATCAGTTTTCAGCCTGCAACTGAAAGGGACAGGGTTCCTTGTGTGTATTCATCTGGTTTGTTTAAGCATATCTTAGTCGTTCAGCTCTGTATCAGCTAGTTGAAAGAGTGGCTGCTTATTGGAAACAACTCTGGAATTTAATGAAATTAAGATGACTGAATTATCAGTTTTTGAGGTGCTGAACAACTCTTTCAGATGCTGAAAAGTGCCCTAATCTGCTGCTTTCTTGAAAAGTAATTGAAGGCATTCAGGATAGGGCCTTGATAATATTTGATGAAGAAACTAGGAATTGCTTTGGTGGGGAATAATCCTCTGGCTGGCAATTTAGCCTCTTGCTTCTGCTGCATTTGAAGTGGAACCTGCTCCGGTGCCTATAGAACAGAAAGCTCAAAGAGGGTTATCTGGAGATAATGCTTCCTCAATACAGCTGTTCATAGGACACACAACGTCTCCTTGCTTGCAGTAGCACAGAAGTGGAGGAAGTAAAGCTGGAATGCTGCCTGAAGCTTTTTCTCCATTTCAAATATTAGGGACAATTTCCAAGAAGACCCTTACTACAATTAGAATTAATGACTTCATGCTTGTAAGAGTTCTTGCTTTAATTGCCATTGCACATGTTTTTACAGCTGTCCTTTTATGTAACTGCTCCACTGCCCCATGCGTCTGCCCCGGTACTCAAAGCTTTGAAAGCGCTGTGAAATAACAACATTAGTTACAGAGACCTGACAAGGGGGAGGAGAATCAAAAATAGAAAAACTGAGTTCAGAGTAAATAAGAATTAGAAATGAGACAAAAAAGTCAGAAAGGAAAATTAAGGTGAGATAGGAGACACCAGAAAGTACCAAAATGTCAAGGGACACACTGGTAAGAACAGACTCTCCAATTGGAAGTATATTAATTAAAATACACATCATATCCTCTACTAATATTCATATCCTCAGCTAATTATTTATTGCAAACAACAATAATGTAGGTAGCCCATGAAGATGCAAATGTATCAGAAGAGGACAACTATATAACCTTTTAAATCCTTTCTTGTTCCTCTTGTTTTCCCTCTGCTTTGGTACAAAACCATTCTGGAAAAGACGGGGATTTTCCCACACTTCAAGTAGCTTACTGCATTTGTAGGTACTGTGAAATACTAAGCGCTAAGAAAAAAATGTGTGATTTACCACTCTGGATTTGAGTGTGCACAGGGTGTGCACCTCAGCCACCGAGTGACCTAGGTTTTCTTTGTAGCCAAAGAAGACCTCAAGGCTAAGCTGCAATTTAACTGACCTACTGTGGACCTTGACCTCAGAGTTAGACCAGTTGCACCTGTTTTTCTCTCCTGCCTAGAAAGTGAACACAGCAGGCAAACTAAATGTAGATTCCTAAAACTGGGACAAATTAATCTCATTGATGTGACATGCAGTTTTCAGTAAGACCTGCTTTGTTTGTGTTTGCCAGCAGCATCTTGAGCCACATTAAGAAGAAGATTGCCATCAGGTCAAGTGAGGTGATACTTCCTTTCTACCCAGCACTGGTGAGGTCCACAGCTGGAGTGCTGGGTCCTGTTCTAGGCTCCCCAGTAAAAGAGACATGAACACAATGGAGCAAATCCAGCACAGAACTATAAAGATGATTATGGGACTGGAGCATCTTTCATATGAGGAAAGGACAAAAGAGCTGGGACTTCTAAGTCTGGAGAAGAGAAGGTTCAGGAGAATCTTACCAAGGTGTATATATACTTGGGAGAGAATGAAGATGAGAAGCCAGGCTCTTTTCAATGGTGCCCAGTGACAGGACAAGAGGCAATGGGCACAAAGCACATGAGATTCCATTTGAACACAAGAAAACACTGTACTTGAGGATGACCAAACATTGGAACAGGTTACCCAGAGACACTGTGAAGCCTCCATCTGTGGAGGTATTCAAAATCTGACTGGACTTGGTCCTGGGCAACCCGCTCTAGGTGGCCCTGCTTGAGCAGGGAAGTTTGACTAGATGATTTCAAGAGCTCCCTGCCAACAACAGTACTGTGATTTCCATGTTTATTCAGCTTGGGGGACCCCAATACTAAAAAGACATGCACCTGTTAAAGAAGGTCCAGAGGAGAGCCACAAAAAGGGTCAGAGGGCTGAAACACACCTCCTGTGAGGAAAGGCTGAGAGAGCTGGAGTTGATCAGCCTGGTGAAGGGTCTGGGGAGTATGGCCTTTCAGTACTTAAAGGGGTCTTTCAGGAAGATGGAAAGAGAGACTTTTTACCAGGGTCTGTACTGACAGGACAAGGGGCATTTTAAACTGAAAGAGGCTAGATTTTGATTGGATGTAAGAAGGAATTTCTTTTACTATGAGGCTTGTGAGACACTGGAAAAGATTGTCCAGAGAAGTTGTGGCTGCCCCCTCCCTGGAAGTGTTCAAGACCAGGTTGGATGGGGCTTTGAGCAACTTAATCTAATGGAAGATGTCCCTGACTGGCAGGACTGTTGGACTAGATGGTCTTATGGTCCCTTCAAAGGTCCCAAATCACTCTGTGATTCTGTTATTTTATGATGTGTGTGCTACAAGCCAAAATGGGATACACAGCTCTCCTGCTAAATATGGATATGTGCAATATCACTTATACATGGAAGCTTACAGGTTCTGAGCATTCCCAGTTAAAGCACAACCAAGTTAGAAATTACTTCCAGCTGTACAAAATCCTGTCTACCATTTCCTAGCACAATCTGCAGTCAGAAGAGATGGCAGCTACCACATCAAAATCATCATCTTTCTGAATACTTGAATCAAAGTGTTAAACTCGTAAAAGATGAAGGCAAACTCCTACGGAGCACAGTAATTTATTTAGCATTAGACTCTTAACACTTCAAAGTCACGCTAGATTTTCACTTAGATTTTGGGTTAGCTACACTGTAATTAGTGCTCAGCACAGTATCACACATCCTACTTTCTGGAGAGTGGCTTGTAGGGATTTCTGGTGCTGATGTTTTAATTTGGTTCCTACCAATAAAGGATGTAAAAAAAATATGTTGGAAGATAGGCTTATTATGTTTATTTAGGACAATGGAGAAAATGCTGTCTCTACATCAAGAAGTCCGTGAACTTCTACTTGTTGGAAAGATATTTGGGGTAAGCTCTTATTTATGCATTTACCTGGAAGGTGTTCTTCTCATAAAAAAGCTAAAGCAAGGTATTTCACTGTTTTTCAGTGGTATAGGTTTTTTAATGACTTTGCTTGTCTGACTCAGCAATTGCATCAAATCTCTTTTCTCTTAGAAGGTTTCGTTACACTAGAGCCCTGCCTTTCCTGACCTATGCAAAACTAAGCTGCATCTTATGCAAATCAAGGTTACTTTTCATCTCTATATTGAGATTTTTATAAAATATGAAGATGTGAAAATATTTACCTCAACTCCATCTGGATATTAGGCAGAAAAACGTAGCCATTTGCTCATTCAAATTTAATTTTATTTAGTTCTTTGGGAATTGGTTCTCTGTTATGTCCAATATAGTGTGTATATGCAAATTGCTAATAGACAGTTTAATGAAAAAAGTCTTTACTCTGAAATACTGACAACAATCTGAAGTGTTGGGGTAATGCTGTGTGTTAAGGAGTAGTCTCACCGTAGCACCTTACAGAAGGGGTTTGGCTCCGCATCTGGTCAACAGACAGATATAGAAGCCTTCAGAAAATAATTGAAGCCACGAGTTAAGCAATAGTTAACTTCCTAGCTTGGCTGATCTGAAATGGACACTTTACATTGTTTTCAGAAGGAGCCAGAGCCCCAGGTCACATGTAAGTAGGACACAGGAATGGTCAGTGACTTATACTGAAAGTTCTGAAATAAGGCAGATTCACTTGAAGCACCTTAAGTGCTAGAAAGCTTTTGAAGGCCCATAGTACAGATGTAATTATGTTGCAAACATGATTCAATAGTACTTTGCCATTGGCACTGGGAGACAGTACGACATTATGGATTTTCTTACCTGACCTCAGAAAGAAAAAAATTTTCATTTCAGTCTTTTGCCCTTGCGTCTCTAGTATTTTATCTCGTAACCCCAGAGCACATTATTGAAGACCTATTCCTCTGCACAGGTCTTATGTGTTTAACTGCACATAGACACATTTATATATTAACACAGTAGACAATAGGTCAGATCCTTAGCTGATGTAAATAAGCATAGCTCCTTCATGTCTGTGAACAGCTCTGATTCATACCAGCTGAAGACCAGAACATTTTTCCTGGGTCTGGATTCAGTAAACCACACACACAGAGAGTGCAAAGCAGCCTATTGTTTGAAGGAAACCTTTCTTGTTTAGGGCACTGCTGAACAAATAAACTAGGCAGCAGAGGGAATTAGCAGGAATGAAGAGCATTAGTTCCTCAGAGAAAATAACATCAAAAAAGCCCTTGGTATCCATCAGTCAGAATTCCTTCAGTGCTAGACAAAAGCTGCAATGGAAATTGCTGTGTTGTAACCTACGTGATCCCATGCTGAACTATTTACTTGAAATGCTGCGTGTCCAACACATTGTACAGATCAAGTATCGTGAGCAAGGAAGGAAAGTAAATGAGAAATTAAAAAGAACTTAAATACTATTCAAGGAAAGCACTTAACCACGCATTTAACTTTTAACCTGAGAATAGTCCCACTGAAGTCAATGGGATTACTTACATACTTAAAGTAAATCATGCGATTAAATGGTCCTCTGGATCAGGATGTTAAAAATCTGAGTGGCTATTACTTAAAAATGGATGCAATACAACATGGGGAAGGGAAGAGAAAAATCTGGTTTCCATCCTCTGCTTCAAGTGTGCTGACAAAGGTGTGATAAGATCTAGCACTAGGAATTTAGAGTTGGAAAAATTCAGCCTTGAAATAAGACATTTCCTCATAGCTGTGAGGAAAATATTGAGACAGTTTATGAGAAGGAAATGGATTTACCCTCACATAGAGTTCATATACTGATATTAAATATATTAAAAGAAAAAGGAGATTAATCCAGATCCTAGGAGTAAACTCAACGGCTCAAAAAAAGTAAATTAGGCCGTTTCTGGAGGAGAAATCCCTCTACCAGTTTATTGCGTCATACTGGTCCAGTCCCAACCTCCAGTTCAGGAGATTCCTTAATCACTGATTAGGTGACAAATGGTTTTATATTGCCCTGCTTTTTGTTTTTCTTGTAAGCATCTGCTACTTTTGGAAGTAGTACAGGGGTAGGCATATTTTTTATTTAAATTTGTACAACCATATTTCTTTTTTATGTTATATTATATGTACACACACATCATGATAAGATTAGGCTGACTGGTATTTGCAGTCCGTTGTGGTCCTGAATTCTGTCAGCCTAACTTCTTCTGCTTACCACTTTTTTTCATGAGCTCAATGGGAAATGGCATTGACTAAATTTTCTTCCACAGTCTGACGATCCTCAGCTTCCTTCAAGATTTGGGAAGGAAGTGGGTTCCATGCTGTGCCGTCAGCTGAGTCACGGAGCCTGGCAACGGAGCTGGAATCACCCAGGAACATCTTGCCTGAGCAGGTCCCAGCAGCCAGGTGTCACACCAGGAGGAAGGGACTTGTGCTTCTCCTGTCATGGCACACACTTTCTAATTTCCTGAGAAAAACAAAGTGCTATTGCAATAAAGTAAAACTTGCATATCCTGTGATTAACTAGAGATTGAACCGGATGAGCTCATTCATATTTTTTTTCTGGCTCCAAATGCTATAAACTCTTGTCCTGGACTAGGGCCCATCAAAGCTCTGAGTCCCCAGAAATGCTCCTATTGACTTCACTCTGCAAGAACCAGACTTCAACTCTGTCTACAGCCTCTATCCAAGTCAAGAGTCCAAAAAGAATGCTACTCAGCTTGCAGTCAATACAAATACCTAAATGACCACAAGCAGAGCTATTCAGGAAGGACTAATAGTAGCATCTTCACAGAACTACATGAACGCTCACTTAGCTGAAGATATCTTCAGGAGACATTCTTCTCAGCTTTCTAATGGAAGGTCTATTGAAGTTAAAAGCTTTTCCATTTACTTATAGAAGAGAAGTTTAGCATGGGCTACAGGGCTCTGAAGGATTCAGTCACTGGAGAAAAACTGTTTCTCCACAGTTTGTCCGTTTCCCAAAACAAAATAGAAATCAATCCACATAATTTACATGAGTATTGGCTGGGTTTTAAATGAGAAAAGACTCATGCTCTAGGCCAGAAACACAGCTGGTATAACCCTCAGGATCTAGTTCATAGCAATATTTTTCTGCAGTTTTAAGCCAGAGCTCCTGCAAGTTTCAGTATGACAGCTCTTAGTTTTAGACCCAAGGCATAACAACTTGCTGGGAGCAATTAACTGTGCACTTTTCCACAGAACATCGCAGTAAAAGATTCCTATGTCTTTCACAGCAGAGAGATGATCCCATTTTAAGTGTTAGGCTTTTTGCTAAATACTAAGCTGTGATTTTTCTGTTACTGTTTATGCAATGATATAGAATGAGTGATAAATAGATACATATTTGAATATGAACTAAGTCATAGATGTTGTGAGAGAAGTGTTTAAATAATATTTATGTGTCTGCCATTTAAATAATACAGTATTTAGGAATGTTAGTTGAGGAATGAGGAATGTTTTATTTTTTGCAAGTTGCAATAACAGAAACATCTCAATAACTTTGCAACATTATTGTCTTTATGCATAGTCAGAAGAAGGGAGATGTGCATATGATGGTTTTGTGTCTTTGTGGATGTATTTGTCTTCTGCACTTTCCATCCTTGGAATATTAAATCTCAGGACTTCATGAAGCAAAGATTCGAGATATAACTTTGCCCTACTTGGGAGTTCAAAATTCCCATAGATGAGATGGAAAATTTTAAAACGTGTAAGGATTAGGGTCAGTTTTCTCAATGCAGGTATATTAGGGAGGTAGCTGCTTAGCCAGGCATGATAACAAAGGCCTTGATTTTCAAATGTGCTAACCACCTTGAATTTATTTTCCATTATCTAAGTCTCCTTGGCTACATCTATTCTGCCACATCAGAATTTGAAGTTTAATTTGCTGAACTGTGCCTCAAAGTCCTGGTTTTCTTCACTGTCTGAAGAAAAGAGCCCGTTCCACCCTTTTTACTGGACTTTCCTAGTTGTCAGTCTACTAGTTTGCTTGGGACATCAGCCAGAGAATGAAGATTCATGTAGGCAGTGTGGATGATCCAATATTCAGGCTCAAGCACAAGTTTGACCCAGAGTTGACCAGTACTGATGTACCCAGCATCGTCTTCTGGAGCTGCCTGCCCTGGCATCCAGCATGTGGCAAAAGTTGAAGGTGCATCACCTCAGATCACCTGAAGGGTTGAGGGCCCATGAGAGCACAAGGTCTGGTTCAACCTCATGCACTGGTGAGCAGAGGAGACCTCATTCATGGTCATCAGGTGAGCTTGAGGGAGCAATCAGGAGAAAACAAAGCACTACATCAGTACATGTGAGTGTAAAATGCAGGGCTGTGTGTGTTTGAGAGATGGTGGACCTGGAAAATTTACTTGTGCTAAGGTGATAACCTGTGCCTGTAAGCCAGGGATTTCTCCCTCCACACCCCACACTGCTTGTTTGTGAGTTGAGCTTCGTTTGCCTTTGTTTTCAGTTATATTATTTGTAATTGTTGCATTTTCCTGAAAAATTATAACTCATACAGTTGAAAACCAGTTTTCGTCTATGTCAGAGGCATGCAGTCAGGACAAATAGAAGTTTAGTGTTTGCTTTTTAATAAGAAATTCACTGCCATGGGAAATTATCTTAGTAAAATATCCAGCAAAGGCTGCCTTTGCTATATGACATGTTAGAAATGTCTTGGCATTCTCCAAACCGCAAAAACTATGCCTGTCATTTCAAAACTCTGGGCAGCTGAGTCCCATTTTCAATTGTGAAATGATAGGCACAGTTTCATGTGTTTGGGGGAATTTAAACTATTTCTATTGTTATTTCTTCCCTTTCTTCTAATCAGTATCTTCTACATCTCTCCTTTCCCCCTCCACTACTCAGCAAAATTTGGGTTGGGAAACCCATTTATCAGGAATACCTATAAAAAGGTTTCAGACAGAGTCTCTTCCAAAAATGTATCTTGATTAGTGGCCAGGAGAATAGGCTTTTTCAAGACAAAGATTAATAGGAGAATTTGAATATTTTATACAGGAGTGTGGAAATAAATGCTGGACCAGTGTGGGTCCAGCTAGCAGCTGAGGAGGGAGCAGAACAGTGTGAAGTAGCACAAAGAGATCAAAGTAGCAAAAAATCAGCCTAAATATATCAGGGAAAATACTCTATCACTGTTGGACTTGAATAGAGTCCAAAGAGACTGGACAAAGGACTGGAAGTGCTTCCTGGACAAGAACTCTACACTGACAGGGAGATGGATGTGTGTCTCTCAGCTCAAATGCTATGAGCAGAGACAGGATTAGTCATGAGCTACTAACTTCCACACGGCAATCCCAGGAGGCTGCAGCACTGACTCTGCCCATTATAAATCTCCTGCGAAGAAGTGAGGTACTCAAGAAGGATTTTTGGTACACTGACAGAGAGATGGGAGACCCAGCTTCTGTGTATCTCAATACCACATCCTTCCTGATTGTCTTATTTGCTCAGATTCTGTTTCCTCTGGAGACACTTAATTCCAGGGATGCATCTCAATTATGCAGATCAGCAAATCACAGCTGTTTCTCAAACCAGATGTTAGAAGCTGCCTCTGGCAAACTTCTCCTGGGAGCTGAGTTTCCTGTGGTCAGTTGAACTCCTCCTCTGCCCTCCTCCCCATCCAACCAGACCTCAAAGACCGTCCCCTGGGCTCCTCAGTGCCACCCCACCAACAAGTCAAGACAGATAAGCTTCAGTCTGACAATTCAGAGCTGTGGTTGAAAGAGAACGATATCATTATGGAGCTACATGTCTTTTCAGATAGATAAGTAAGTAATGTTTTCAGTGCAGATTAAGATGCTCAGTCAATATGTAAGCCATTTGAGCTGTCTTAACTTCCAGTTGCTGGGACCAGGCTGTGCTCTGTTTCCAGACCAACATTAGATGCCAGTGTGTATCAGCCAACTGTCTCCCCCACTCACCCAACCCTGATGTGCCTGCACAACCTACACCACCTGCACAACCAGGGGACTGGCACCTGGGTTATATTTGTAGGTGCAAGCTAAAACACAGCTGGGAAATAACAGCATAATATATCACATTGTGATACTCACCACAAAAACTTCCACTAATTGGGTGACGAGTCTAAGGGAGACAAGAAACAACTGTAGAAGCTGCAAAGGAACTCATCTACAGTTTGAGTTTAAGAGCCATAGCTCCAGGGGATACTATCCTTGTGCTGGCCACTGTTCTGCATTACCAAATAAAAGGACTCTTCTCCTCTCCTGACTCAGTGACATTCCTCCATTAAGGGCTTAATGGTCTCATTAGCTGCCACTGTCCTAAGGAGGAAGGTATTTTGAAGGAAGGGTCTTAGGAAAACTGGTGGAAAAGTACCTGGCTGGTACATTTAATTCAATAGATAAAAGGTGTTTGAATTCCTAAACGCGTCGTGTGCGTCTGACCTGGACTCATATTCAGGGTTTAGACTTCCTTTCTTCAAGATCAAACAACACTTAATTAAGTTTTACCATACAGAGCTGCAACTTATAGTTTCCTGATAGTAATGCAGATCCTTCCATTAAATGACAAAGAGTGAGTTACCTAATAAATGTGTAAAATAATATTTCTTGCTCATTCCTTGTACAATTGAATTTGACACAGGATCACCTCCTGTTATTACATGGGTTGGGCATTTTCACTGCTTCTGAGGAAATTAATCAGGCAAGGGTCACTTTTTCTGCAAAGAATACTTTAAAATGTTTGTCTGGCACCTTTGAACTATTTATTTAATTTCACTGCCATTACAGAGAAAAAATATGGTTTCATACGTAATAAACATCAGTGAGAAGCTTTCTATTCTTGTTTAAACAGGAATAAACTTGAAGACCTTGTCAAAACAAGTAGGTTAAGCTTGACTAATCAGCCTGAACTCATTCTATTAATAGTGAAGGTGGCATCATTATTCCATTAAGCTTTGTCTGGAATATTATATCTATACAGAAGAGGTTAAACCGGATTAACCCTTCCAAAATGAAAAGAGAATAATTGTAATTGATTCTATGTTTCTTCAGTCTGGCTGAATAAAACAGGACGTATTAAATTGAGACTTTTTTAGAAAACTTTGTTACTCTGCTTTCTGCAAGAGGACAGTTGATTTGCTATGGCTTGGTTAGGTGGAATCTGAAGTGGTGTTGTCGTTCTCATGAAATATGTTAATATCTGTAGCCAAATTATGTGCATTGCTCATCCTATGTAAAGTACTTACCAGACAAATTATGTCTCTGCTGGGACATTAAATCTGATGAAATGAAGATAATCAGGAAACAAAGATGCACTTTTGATTTCTGTCTGTCTCATGGTAGAAGGATATAGGACTGGAAGAGAGGAAAAATCAGGGTTTATGTTTTCAGATTAAGTAAACGTGAATTTGTCAGCTACATCTAAACTATGTTTGATTACCTGGGAACTCACATTCTGTTGCTATTCACTATTTCCTTCATCCACAACAGGAGTCACTACATCCAACACCGCCTCATGTAAACAACCTAAGGCAGCTCTAAGGCATCCACTGACAGCATTTGGGTTTAGTTTTCTTTTTTGTAACAGATTCCTCTCCAGCTCTAACTAATAGGTTTTGTCTATGGTTCCAAGAGGGAGTTAAACTTCAGATATTTCTGTGCATAGCTTCTCCAAGTGATCATCCACAGTATTGAAAATCCTGAGCAATTACTCATTAAAACTCTTTCCCAGAAGCAGGTTCTCCCTCCCACCTCTCCCAGGAAAAAGTTTCAAATTCTGAATTTTTAACACAACAAACAAAAATGCAACAAAATCTTTACCTAAGAGAGAAGGCTTGAGACTGATGTTTGTGCACTGCTTTTAGCCACTGGCTGGGATAACAAATGCAACTGAGAGCTGCTATCTATATACTGCTGAAACCATAAAGACAAGCAACTAGGACAAGCATCCCAAGGTCCCAAGTACCTGGAGTTTCAACAAGAGCTACATAAGCCACCTAGAGTGCAGGGGCAAAAGAGAAAAACCTGTATTTTGGCCTGCCTGCCTCCAAAAGATTAATGTTGTCACTGAAATATTTTCAATTATTAGGAACACAGAAGCATCAAATGGACAAAAGATCCCCATGTCCCCAACAACTGTCATAATGTTGTGGAACTATAGGGCACTTGGATCTCAGTGTTTCAATGAAATTATTTGCTAATCTTTGGAACAGTCCTTTGTTGCCTTATCATGGCATCTATACTTTCCCTTTAGTACTATAATAATTTCTTGCAATGGTTTCTTTAAGGTGTAGATTTCTATTAATTGAGACCTTGAGAAGATCAGATCCATCACATAATTTATGGGAACGTTAATGAGAAAAATAAATAGACTACAATTCCCCATCTGCATGAAATGTTTATGTTAAAAGAGCTGCGTGTGTAAGGGCACATTGGATTAATGAGAGATGCTGTCACTTAAGTAGTAGGGGCTCCCTGCTTTTATTACAGGTCATTGTGTTAACCAAGAACTTACCACTGTAGAAACCACAGCTAGCCTTAATTCCCACTACACAAGACAACTTTTGTAGTGTCTAAGTCAGGCTTCAATTCTCACATATGCACCGTTAGAAAACAGTGGTTATTTTAATTGCCAGATTGTGTCCAAAACCAATTTCCAGTTTTCTTGAAGAACAGAAGTGGGTTTAGAAATGAAAGTCGCATACTTCTTTTTGCAATGTGTTCAGAGGTATGAACATATTCAGGTAAAGTACTCTCTTAGATGTTTTCAGTGTTCAGGGATAAAAATAAAATATTTCAGTTTTTAAAGTTTCATACTTTTATACCCACAATTGTGGGTAGCTACTGTCTTTATTTGCTTCTTCCTTTACATTTTATATGGAGAAGTTCTCTTCCCATTCCCTTCAGCTAAAGGAAGAGCTTACTTCCTGTTCTAGCTAATAGATGATCCTTCTTTTTTTCAGAGTAATTAGTTTAGATACATTTTGACAGAAACTTCTTCAACAAAATGTTTTAACTTGTACCCAAGGGCCCTGAGCAAACAATATGAGTTTATCTTCAATGCCAGGCGAATATTCCCATGTATAATCCCATCAGAAGGACGCCCTTCTGGCAATCCAGCAAACATTAGTTAGAATTGGGATGGTTATATAAAGTGCTCACTTATCCTTCATACATTTTGACTTATAAATGTTGCCAGAGCAGGGAGCAGTTTAGAGACTTAAACCTTATAATCTACTTATTTCAGCACTGGCCAATATTAAAGAGATGTATATCAACCGTTTTCCAAGTGGAAGCAGACAAGGGGTTGCATTCATTCTGTTATGCGCACTTAAAGCAGTGTCTCTTTGCACAAAAACCTCAAAACATACAAACAAAAATACCCAACGTAAACTGTATTCAACTTATATTTGTAATGTTTGCTTACTATTTAATAACGTTTGCTAAGCCTAAGCCTTGGTGTTTGCAAAAATAGAAAAGGAAATTTTTGTGGAGAAAACAGAAACAAATTTTATCAACAACTCACAACATTTATCCATAGAATGTGAGAAGTTCATTTAAGTATGGGCATTTGCCAGAAGTACAAAGTCTGTATCCTTAGCACCTAATTCTTCTATTTCTTAATTTTCAGCTGGGTCCTCTAAGGTCTTGATCTTCCATTTCTTATTCATTCTGTTCCAAGTAGCCAAGAAACTGATGGTAAAATGAAAGACATCTAATGACAGACAGCTCCCATTTTGTGATTGTACAAAAACCTTATATTCATATGCAACTGGAGGCAATTATATTAGGAATCCAGTTTTATGGCTGTGTTAGCCACTGCAGATTTTGCAAGATATTCTCATAGCCTCACCAATCAAAAGTTTTCCTCAATTGTTCTCTATAAATCATCTTGCAGTTTCATTGGCAGGATGATTCACACCAAGAGCTGCAGCTAATTTTTGAGCCAAAGGAAGCTGTGCTGATCATGTCTGTATGGCAAAGACAGGACTGCCTGAGGAGAGGGACTTCCCTGAGGACATCCTGGGTCAGAGAGAAGTGCTTGTAAGGTACACTACCTTCTATAGCCCTTATAAAATACTTTGAGTCAAGGTGGCAGTATGGTTTTGCATGGCATTGGGCTGCAGTTGCAGTATTACCCACTGCTTGAGGGCTCATGCTATGCTCCTGCCCGGGAAGGCAGGACTGACTTCACAAGGAACAAGAAGTTTTGACCAAATGCCGTTATACAGGTAAATATATCCTCCTTGCCTAGCTCTTCCAGTTTCTTTTGTTGAACAAAGTGTTTTCTTCGCTGTCCTGCCTCTAAATGCTTTCATGTTGGTGATCACACACTGCAATGGCTGCATACGGCTGATATGATCACAATAAGGCAGATGTCTATTCTGCTAAATCACAGTCTGTTTTGTTGCATTTTATTTTTGTTTAATCCTACACAAAACAGCAAGCAGAACAACTCTGAGTAAGGAGTAGAGGAATTTAGCCCACCAGTAAGTGCCTATTAAAAGTAAATGCCTCTTCCTATCTTATGATGTATGAAGTCTAAGCTGGAGAAGAACAGAGGCATTCACTGTATTGCCTGGTTTCTTGTTAGCTTTTCTTCAGGTAACCCAGAGTGTTTGCAGAGCCCTTGGCCTGCTCTGCTTTCCCTGCAGTACTAGCTGTAATATAGCAATAACTGCTTAGTATACCCAGCTTGTACTTAATTTTAGCTTCTTCCAGGTTAGTCAGAACAGGAAAGATAGCACTGCCTAACATGCCAGAAATAAAGGTATTTCTACTTACTGTCACATTTTCAACAGCTCCAAGTTTAAGGACACCTGTTTCATTTTTTTCTAAATGTGCTTTCTTTCAATCTGTTTGGCTCATGGGGATAATATATTTTGGCTGAAAAATTTTGAGCTGCTTTTCCAAAAAGCAAAATCTGCTTTTCTGTTTTTCCATGTATATCTCTTTTAACTAGAGCAACCTCGCAGGGAAGTCATAAGGGAGTTTAATCCTAATGCCTCTGTAACCAGTTGTACAAAAAGAAGTATTTAGAGACAGAAAGTACCTATTCTCCAAGCTCAGGCTTGGGTTTTGAGATCTTGAGCAAAGAACATTATCAGCCCACTGTCTGGGGAATCTCGTGCTGGAGATTTCTGTGGAAATAATCTGAAACCATAAGGTTTGCGCAAAAGTAGCCCTGCTATAAAAGGGCTGGTGTTCGTAGAGGGGTGGCTTGCTTGCTGACTGAGAACCTGCTTCCTTAGAGGAAATAGCTCTCCTGCCTTCTAAAGGATCCCTGAAAAATCAGAGACTTTAAGTTCAGTCCTTGGACGGGTTAGGTAGTATTTCCACCAAGGAAAGCAAAGGCAGTCCCACAGACAAGCCCTGGCGAGAAAACTAACTTACACAGTACATCCCATAGAAGCACCTAATCCCAAGCACTGGCTTCCCAAAGAAACCTGAGATGCTGGTCTTCAGTTTGGTCACAAACTAAATGGTGTTCTTTCTGGATAACTTTGCTTCGTTTTTTTTTAGAAGTCTCTTTCTGAGAATTTTATGGGATTTTGTGAACGCCTTGTTATCCACTGACCATATATCAAAACTGCTTGGTGTCTAAAAGCTTTTTGTTCTGTACTTGCAGATGGAAGTGAGCAAGATTGCTTTGCTGCTGTCCCAAGCAGTCCTTGCAAAAAAGCAATGATGTCAAAAGAAATATTAAATCTCTGGCACAACAAAAGAGAATCAAAGAGGCTTACAAAAAAATGTTAGAGTGGTGTTATTTTCCCAACTCACACACACTCAACAGTGTTGTAGAAAATTCCTTAAGCAACACAAATGGAAAGAGAAACAAAGTTTAACATTTCAGTGTCTTACTCAGCAAAGTTTTCTGAGGAAAACAGATCAGCTGAAATAGTACACTTTGTTAGTTTTTCCATATTCTTGATTCAAATAAAGATATGTGAGCAACATATGTTCCCGTTTAATTTCAAGATTTTATTCTAGATGTCTTTGATGTACATTAACTTGATATTTTTATTTGTTATTGAAAAGAGTGACACACAGGGGTAGTGTTGAATGTGCTGTAAGTCAGAGGAGTATTTAGTTTGTAGAGATTTAATCAGAAAAGATTTGGAGAAGGAGGAAATATCTTTTATTAGCCTAGCTGCCATAGTTGAAAAAAAAATAGATACAAATCTAAACGCTTTGCCCATTTTTCCAATTAAGTCATCCAATCAATACAAAAAAATAAAATAGTATGTTTCTTGTACCCTTAAACTGCAAAAGATACAGCAACAACAGTATGATGATACCAAAGATTAATCATTTGTGCAGACGTGGCCACGAAGATATGTAACCTCATTGCATCTTCCCCTCTGCCCAGGAGATAAAATATGGTTATTGCACTCACAGATAATGATTTCATTAGAAAAGGAGAGGCTGTAGTTGATGCATTTCATGAGGGAAATGAGCTTAGGTAGGTAAGACTAGCCTGTCTCAGCCTTGTCTGGCAGGCAGGAGGATGGTGCATGTGGGACAGCTGCAGCATAGCACAGCACATATGACCAGGAGCAAACTCTCCATTCCAAACCCTGAGCACTGAGAACAAAACAAAAGTAAAGCCCTTCTCTGTGATCCTTTGTCAAGTATTGCTGAGGCTTATGAAGAGATGCAGGATTGAGTTTGAGTGACAAGTTTAGCCTCCTCTTAGGGCAAAGGTTTGAAATTCCTTTACCTAATGAGTAATTGTATCATACCACCCCTGCTGAGCTGCTAATAGCAAATGAGAGACATTTGGGGAAAGAAGGAAACTAGTAGTCCTTTCTAATTAAGTGTGCCTCTCTCTGAGTCTCTAGATAAATTCCACAATACTTTTTAACCCATACTTGCATACCACATCTTTTTCTCCCTTCGCTGTTTTTCCTGCATGCTCTGTCCACTGCTCTGCAGGCAGAGAATTCCACTTGAATTCCTTTTGTGTCTGGTCATTCCATAGATTAAATCAGAGTGCCTTGGTTTATTATAAGGAATGCAATAATCTTTGCTATTGACATGTCTCAGGACCCTTCCTATTTCTATTTCCACCTTTAAGGTTCCTTTGAGTCTTTTCTTTTAGAAAGTCAAAAGCCCTGTTTCTTGAATCTTCTTAAACTACAATCTGTGAATTTATGCATCATCTGATTTGTCTCCAGCACTTTGTCTATGCCAAGAGATCCACAGAATGTCAGGAAGTGGGCTCAGTTCTGCTCCCAGTGTATTGCCACTTCTCTCAGACTTGAGCTAGATGTGTGCAAGGTCACACTGGGCCCAGGAGCCCTGCAATGGCTGAGGTGCTCTGTAAAGGCTGGAAATGGCTTACCACAGACCTGCACCTCATGCTGGTTCTGCCCCATGCCTTCAGTTCCTCTCATGTCCCCCATGAGAAGCTCACCATTGCAATACAGATAACCCCCTCCAGTGTCCTTCAGTGCCCTTAAATCTCCTGGGCAGCACAAGCTGTGGCTGGCTGGGACATGCCTGCCTGCCAGCCAGCCAGCTAATGTGGACATGGGGATGGGTTGGGTGGCCACTTTCAGAAGGAACAAAGGCTGAGCTCTGTCTGCATTCCCTTGAGGAACTCTGGCTCTTCTTTCTCCCTGTGGACAAATGGTTCAATCAAATGTTTGGGAACTGAACAACTCTGAGCCCTGTGACCTTCTGCCAAATCTGATTGAAACTGATGAATTGCATTGCAAAGTTCTTAAGAAAAGAGTGATAAAGGATGTATCATCACATGAACTGCAAAAATCACGTAGGAATCATTTTCTTAAAAAATAAGGCTAAAAATCTAACAGCCTGGGTGGAGAATGACATCAGGGAAGCTGGATTTGGCTTCCTGATTCTGACAGTCAGCCTGTGCATTGCCATAAATAATGTTGCTGACAGGCTGTTTTAAATTGCACAACAAATGGACCAGGGCAGGGCTACTCGATGGAGCAGAGCAAAACATGTCCCTTCTTCTTTCCTGCTTCTTGCTGCCAGATGCCTCCTCCTCCCCCTTCCCTTACACAAGCAAGTGTAAAGAGGAGTATCTGCACTGGCAGCCTTCTTTTGTCTCAAAGGGAAAATAAGTCCTGATGATTATTGTACCGCTAGGTCCCCTCATGCAAAATACAGCCAACTTGTATGAGTAGATCATAGGCAGGTTGCAGAATGCTGACCCCTCCTCTTCTAAAGCCAGCCCTGGTGCTGGTCTGGGTTTGGTTCTTGTGTGTGGTTTAGTTCTGGTGTACATAAAACTTCATGTGCTCAAGGTATTGTAAACTCCTGTGGCAGACAGTGGCTACTTGGAGACTTTTAAAGGTCAGATACTAAAGTACTGAATGCTGAAACGGAATAAATGGGTAAGACTAGCAAAAAATTATGCTTGTGAAACAAGTTTCACAGTATATGAGCCCTTTGCAACAATTTTAATATAAACCAGCAATTTTCTAGGTTCTTTGTTATGTTCCGTCTTCCTGGCACCTCCTCCACGATGTGAAATGGACCTCTTTTGGCACTGAAATTTTGTCACTCTTCAGATATTCTAATTATCTGCCCTGACAGGAGTCTGGTTTCCTAGTTCACTGTTTCTTTTTCCTCCCTCGAGACTATTTCTGGCATCTGTTTCCACATCATTATGTGAACACTGAGTGCAAAAATATCTTTAATGTTTTAGCAAGACTCTACCTAGCTTATCAAGTAAATGTGAATCTATAAGAAAAGCTAGTGTTTTTCACTGTCCCTTTTTCCCTCTAGGATGAGCTTGAAAAATGCCCTGTAGCATGTATGAAAAGCTGCTGATTTCCTCTTTCTTTTTACCCTCTTACCTGACACACCTGATGTGAAGCATCACTGGCTGATATTTCATTTATCTGCTGTCGTCCAGTTAGAGCCCAGGCCTCATCGATTTTAGTAAGTGCAGAGGGGGAAGGAGTGTGGCACCTCACAGAATTCATCTCTAAGATATAAACCGGAAGTACTAAAGAGATTTTGAAGTTAGACTTTAAGTTGCAGGCAAATTTTGAAACAAGCAAGTTAAACTTATTGGGATATTGTAAACAGACTTCAGGGATTTCAAGGACTATTTTTAATTAAGCAGAAAAATTGTGCCAACTCCCAGAATACTGCTCCGGTTGCAGAGTCTCATGCAACTGATGCCAACTTCTTATTCTGCAGAGAAAAATAAAGAATGGGTAGATAGACAACATACTAATTAAGTAATGTAAAATATTTCCTTTGATGACCTTCTCCTTCAGATTTTGCATCCCTGTAAGATAATCGCAGAATCACAGAATCAGAGAATCACCAAGGCTGGAAAAGACCTTTAAGACCATCAAGTCCAGCCTATGACATAACACCACCACATTGGCTGGACCATGGCACAAAGTGCCACATCCAGCCTTTCCTTGAACACATCCAGGGATCGTGCCTTCACCACTTCCCTGGGAAGTCCATTCCAACGTCTTATCACTCTCTTAATGAGAAAGTACTTCCTAATATCCAACCTAAACCTCCCCTGGAGCAGTTTCAGGCCATGCCCTCTTGTCTTGTTGATAGTTGCCTGGAAAAAAAGCCCAGCCCCCACCTGGCTGCCACCTCCCTTCAGGTAGCTGAAGAAAGTGATAATCATCCCAGAGATCTGCAGAGCGCCCCACCCCAACATTTCATAACTGCACCTTTAGCTGTTTACTGCAAATATATGGCAGAGGCACTGAGGACTTCAGAAGGCTGCCATGAAAAAAAGAGGCCATGGCTGGTCCCACAGAAGAGGCAGGAGGAGAAGGGCTGGTGGGGGGGAAAGCAAAGCAGCTGCTCCTGTGCAACCTAAGGTGGTCAGGGACAGGTATCTGACCAGGGCTCTCTGGGAGGGCTGCCCCTGCCAAACCTGCCGCCTGGGAGGCTGTAGCAGGAGCAGCAGTGAGTCAGCTTGTCCAGTCATTTTGCCTGTGGTGTCCAGGTCACCATCATTTTGCCATGCAGTTTTTCTGCCCCAGCAGCTCTCCACTTTGAAGCCTGCTGCTTTCCCTGGCACAGGCAAAGAGCGTCCCCACATCTGCTTTGCCCTCACTCTGTTGGGTTATGCTAAAACAAAACCCAGCCCTTCCATGTGTGCATAAAAGATGTCTAAAAACCCTTTTTGGAACTCCCAAGTGGGCTTTGTAGTTTGTTTTCAGTCCCTGCCCCACTTTAAAGGGGTGTGCTAAGCTATGGTCTGTCCACAAAGAGAAACATGCCAACTTAGTGAAGAAGATAATTAAGATTTTATTGAAAGCATACATCAGGAAAAAAGTCTACTTAAAAACTGCCTTCCCACACATAAGTACAGGCTTTACCTTTTGCTTTCAGCTCAGGGAAGAGTGAAACATGCAGCAAGGATTTACTAGGAATGCTTGTTAACTACCAGAATTTTCAAAGAAGAGTCCAAAATGCAGCATGCAGAAAGACTAATGGTGTCATGAAGCAGATCAGAGTTGCAAACAGACCAACTGCCTTTTCATGTTCAGAAATTTCACTCTTGGCAGCTGCTCTTAGCTGATTCCCCATTCTACCCTGCCCAAAAGGTGTGTATGTGATATATACACATGTGGCAAAGTAAAAGGAAAAAAAAAAGAAAGAACGGAAAGTACTTTCATCTTAATGGGAAAATGTCTGTGTCACAGAGTTTAAAATGGAGAAATCACTATTTGCTTTTTCCTCAAAAAATATAAACCCTTGAAAATGTAGATATGTGTAAAATAGGCACCCAAAAACCCTTTGAGAAACAAATTAGTTAGTTCTGTGGCATCTCACCAGGCTGTGGAATTTATGAAAACTACATTCCTTGGATTCTAAGACAGTGGCCATCCTGCTGCTCTTTCAAATAATGTTGATTTTGCTGACTAGCCTCTCTGAGAGCCAGCACAGTTGTCTAATTGTAAGTAAATAATCTCAGAACAAACCCATGTTTGACATACTGTCACACTAACATTTACTGTTTTGCAAAAGGGATTTACTTCAAGGATATTGAAAAATTCCATCGGTGTTTAAAAGGAGTAGCAACTGTGACCTTCTATAAATTAAAATGCTTGACCCTGCTATATGATATAGATGATCTGAAGTATTTCACATGTTCAGATCAGGAAAGGCAGAAAACAAACCCTCCTTATGAAGGTGCGGTGTTATGTTCACACAAACCTCCACAAGGGCTGTGAAGGTTTACAGGGGTTAGTTGTTTAAAGCAAAGACTCTTCAGCTCGTGTGTAGCCCAAATAGCTTTTTTGGGAATGTATAAGGTTGATTATAAAGGTCTACCCTTGCAGATCAGATTGCCAGGAAAGGACATGTGGGGCACGTTCAGAGCCACTAATATAGTGCTCAAGGAGGACATTGGTGCCACTGTAATGTCAAAGGTCAAGCAAAGGTGGACCACCTACAGCTTGTGGCTGTTCACTAGCATCTTGTATGTTCAATCCTAGCACCCTGTATATTCAAGGAAGGAAGGAGTTATGAAACCTAAGCTAAAAGCCTGGAGTGGACAGTGTGAGCATGTCCCACCACTGCTCTTCTAAGAACAGGGCAGGCTGAGATCATACAGGGACTCAATTCCAGTAGCCGCACAGCTCTTGAATGTAATGCCGTAGTAGTGGTGGCACCAAAGACGAGTGTCTGTAGCAAAGGATTTTCTTAGCTGAGAGGTCACAACTCTGTCTCTGTCAATATAAACCAGGACCTTGCAGTCTGGCATACCAGCAAGCTCTGAAGACCTCATCATGCTCTTGAATGAGAACACCAGGGGAGCAACACAGGCACAGCAGTCTGCATGGCCTGTGGTGCCTGGGAGCCCTAACCCTGACAACCTCTGGGCCTTGCAGAGGATCTACTACAGTCTAGGGTGAGGCAGATAACATGGTGTATCTGAAGGGCAGGCTCATCTCCAGGGATTACAAACCCATACGCACACATTGACCATTGTGGCCAGTAATAGGAAGGGTGCTGGACTGCAGAATGAAGGTGCCTGAATTCCCACCTCTTACACTTTGAACGAATGTAAGAAGCTGCTTTCTATGTTATTTTTTCCCCTCGCCAGCATGAAGACACAGATCCATACCTTCCTTTGGGAAACTGATGTTTACAATGTCATCATCACAGCTGCTGTTTTCATTTTCATCAGTGCAGCTTACTATAGCTCTTGCTTGACATAGCCATGGAAAGAATGCATCCTGCACAGCCAACACCATGTCAGGCTCGGTGCACAACCTGCTTGAAAAGGGGTGCAGAGCTCATACAAGTTTCAGTGACCCAAAATGCAAACCCGTGAGCAGAGTTACACCATCAAGATGCTCCATTAAACCAGTCCACCTTGTTCAGGCATAGACCAAATTCTGAGCACGATGCAAAATTCCGAAAGATGATCCCTTTGGCATGTTAGATATAGGCTGATGTTTGGGGTTTTTTTAAGAAGAAAATTTGCCAGGTTCTCTCAGCCTTAGTCCAAGTGCTGAATTCGGTGTGCCTTGTACCATTAACTGTAAGAAGGCAAAAAGGTGACAGAGCTTTGCTACTGACTCCAGACCAGAAACAATTTAGGATTAAAGTTTTCATATAATATTTTTACATGGCTGAATACTTGTTTTCTTTTTACTGTCTGTACATAGAAGGGAGAGCTTTTGCCTGTTGCGTTATTTTGGTTCTAACCCACTCAATATTCCCATTAAAAAGAAGTGGCAAAAAACTTCTTATTGTGAACATATTTAATAGAAACATTCATAAGAAACTACAAAAATGACTAAAGAAAGCACTTAAGTTAGCTATCCAGATGTGTAATCAGTCCTGCTGATAACAAGTTTGCTTTTGTCTGAAAAACTCAAACTATTGAACTACAGTCAGTGTGATGGCAGTGTATGAAGTTTTGTTTAAATTCATGGCTCCTATAGGGAAAAAGCTGTCTCTGGATTTGTGTACACCTGAAACTAAAATCCAAAGAAGCAGGAGCTGGAACAGGTTTTGGTGTTGATTCAAGCGACGCATGAAAATCGGGTCAGTTCTCACTGGATCAGTACCAATTTTGCTATTTCCAGTTAAAAAAAAAAATAATATATATATATATATATACATATATATATTATGGTGTTTGTTATTAGAATGTTCTTAAATGGGACTCCATTAAAAATGCCAGCATGTCAAACCAGTTTTTTGGGACTTGTGTGCTACCCATGGAGAGATCACTCATAAACGCTGCTAACAAATTTGCCCTTCGCGACCTCACGCTGTGAAGTTACCGCAATAATTAAAAGAGTTCCTATATCAAATAACAAAGCCTCTTTTTTGACAGTGGAATGTGTAATGTTTGTAGATTTTCCTCTCCAGTATGCTGTCAACATTTTCAAAGGAAAACAGGAAGATGTCTAGTGGGGAGATCACAAGGTAGGGAGTCAGGAGGTCTAGGTTTATTCCCGGCCCTCTCATCATCTCGCTACATGATGCACAGCTCCTCTCTGCTTCATTTCCATCATCCGCCACCCAACAGTGCTGTTCCTTACGGATCTTGTGTGGGTTGTGCTCTGGGTGCTGGGGGCTATTGGGAAAGAGCTGGTAACAGGAGATGTTTACAGTCGTCTGGAGCTCCTGAGCACCTCCAGCAATGTGAACTTTCAGAAAACATCAACTGCCTCTGAAAAAAACAGTACCGTTTTTTGCCTCTCTGAAAAGTTCAGCTGCTTTGCAGGGAATATTAACTGCTTTCCCATGAATGCATGTACTGGCCACAAAGGTGCCATTATAATAGTTGTCATTTAATCCAATGTTTGTCTTAAGCAATAAATTTTCAGCAACAATCCAATAATATTTCCGTGGGCTCTCAAATGGCTGAATTAGCAGTTACGTAATATAAATGATTTTTTGTTAGGCACAGTGGAAAAAGAACACCATATAACAATTCAAAATGAAGCCATCTGGCTTTGTGTCCATCTAACAATGTTAACAAACATCCCACATCTAAAAGAAATATGAAGCACTATTTCTGTGCTGTGTTCATCTACTTTACTTTGAAGGATATAGCACATACATACATAGTTTGAATGGAGTGCACATTTCTTCATTCTTTCCATGGCATTTCATTGCGTCTTTGCCTGTTTTTCAATGATCTTGCCCTCCATTGTGGTGAGCCTTTAAAAATCAGAAAGATGAACAAATTCTCTGTGACTGCAGGTAAACTACTTTACATGAAGGGAAAATGGTAGGGAGCTGCAGTTACCACCAGGACACAGCTATGCTGTAAGTTTGTGCCCTTAATTTACTTCAAAGTAACTTCTTGGCTTGTCCCATGCCCTGATAGGTTTATGCTCAAAACATGCAAGTACATTGGATGATGCAAGATAAATATGCTCCCATATGAAAAATGTCTTTCTGTTGGCATTTTGATATTCCTCGTGGGAAGAAAAAGAAAAGAGAAGAAGGGATTTCAAGCTTAAATTCATGCTACTAGAAAAGTCTTACAATTAGTCTACACCCAATGTTCCTTATTGTGTGGTCCCCAAGACATCAGAAGGGAGACTGTGAAACAATTGAAAAAAAATTAAAAAAACACACATGCACACACATTCCCACAGATGCAACCAAGCAAGCAAGCTAAAGGGGAGAAAATAAAAGTAATCAATGTGTTTTTGAAGCCTAGCCTTAGTGTTTGGTTGTAGAGAAAACGTCTGAGCCTAGACTGTGCAAGGTGATCCTTGGACTTTTTTTTCCCCCCAACCTATTAGGTGGTACTTCAGTAAAGAGTGATAAACACTGGCAATCACCGTCACAAGTTTCACCAATAAAGGAAAATTTGTGCTCACACAGTAAAAAGACTTCACAGAACAACATCACAATGACACACAGAGTTTGTGGGGATAAATCTGTCAGTTTGGAAATCTTTATTTTTATGTCCCTTTCTGCTAAGACATAAGCCAACAGAACTTCACAGAGTGACTCTGCCTTTCTACCATGAGGAGGTAAGCCACCTTTGAAGAAATAGCTCTGCTAGGAAATGAAGATGGGCAGCTCTGTAGCTGCAACTGTATTTTGGTTTGGAGGGAATTGGATCCCTTTTGCATTCTCCTCCAGGAGATGCTTCTTGGTAAATTTATGCAGTGAAATGCCCCTCATGTGAGCATAGAAGAGACAGGCAATGTCCAAGGACACCGCTCCCTCTATCCGTTCCTCCTGTCCCACCTCTGAAGTAAATGACAGGTGCCAGCTAGTTAAAAATACAAAAGAGTTTCTGCAGGACAGCTGTCTTGTTCTCTGTATCTCTTCAGGTCCAAGACTGACACAGTCGAGCAAGTAGAGGTCTGTAGGAGAGCCAAGCTAAGTCAAATAAATGAATTAATGAAGTGTTTATATATCCAATTCCTAACTTATATATAGCAGCCACGTACAGAAACACTTCCGAAAATTATCATTTGAGCCACTCAGAAAATGAGAACGGTTTGACATGTACATTAGCAATCACCATTTGTTGTCCCTGTTTATAAAAAAGAAGGAAGAGTCCAAGGAGCTTCTTGTCTTCAAAGGTGGGGGCCAGGGCAGCCACCAGCAGCAGTGGGACTCCTGCAGATGAGAACAGGCTCTGTACCAGGCTATGGACTCTTGTTCTGGGGGTCCTGATGTTTGCATGTACACACACATGTGCTTAGCTGATGCAACTCAGCTGTTACTATCAACAGCTTTGCTTCTTCTTTTTCATGACCATCTGTGATTTTGACTCATTTATTCCAAAACTGTGCAGCCAACTCTGCCCAGCTTGCTAAAATTAAAGATCTTAGTTGATCTTAGCTGGCTTTTCCTTTTTTTTTTTTTTTTTTTTCCCTTACTGTGGTTTCATTAAATTCTATCCTTCCTTCTCCTCTTGTGACTGACAGGAGCTCAGACAGATGTCCTAAGACAAGGGAGAAGAGTCCAGAAATCCTATGTGCTGTGACCTCCATGTAGGCTAACAAGAGAACATCGAAATCTTTGCCTCTGCCTGAGACTTTCCCTTTTCCTCAACTGTGGTGACACAAGTGCTTTCTTTGCCATTAGCTCACCATGTGGGAATTGGTGGCTTAACATGCACAACAGTGCCGAAAAAGTTTAGAATGCACTACAAAGCCTAATGACAAAAATATGTGTAGAATCAAATACATACAAATTTTACTTTTGAACTGTTTGGTTTTTAGGGTGTTTTGTTTTTTTGTTGTTGTGGGCAGAAGGTTGATCCTGTATTTAATTTTAAAGCCTTCATTCATTCCTGCAATAGAAAGCTATCTGGTTTGTTTCTATTTTTGTCAACTTCGCCCAGTTCTTCGCATGCAACAGTCTATAAAAGGCAAAAACCACAATAACCATTAGACAATAGATTTAAGATACATAATTACTATTTTTTCCCTTTATCTGAGATCTTTTTCAAAGTATGTAATGTTTACTTCGACAAAAAGTAATGTCTTTTACTCATCTTAGAGGGCTTAGCACCAGGAGGTCCCATCAAATGGGTGTCTCTTAATCACACAGCCAAGCAGTTAAGCTGAAAAATATGATTCTTTTTAACATAAACCCACCAAAAAAAATAATCTTGTCTAGGCCTCCCAATATGATGTAATACAAAAAATATATCTAAACATAGGAATTATTCACTGAAGTTTTGCAATCTTGACAAACCCTCCATCATAAGATGGATCTTTTTACTGAAAGGGAAAGTTAATCTTGGGATCAGAACAGAGCCACTTTCCAAGTAAAATAAGTGAAAAGGGGGCTGTATTTGTTCACAAGAAGCTCACAGTTGTACAGACCTTGAAAAAGTTGCAAACGAAAAAGTCTGTTGAATTTTGCATCAGCATGCAGAGAACTGCAGTAGAAACATTAGGACTGGTATGAATGGAGGAGGAGTGGGAAGGTTGGAATGGGCAAGCACCTGAAGAAGCAGCAGGAGAAAGTTTATAAGAGCAGCAGCTGCTGACAGTGCTTGGATTAGCAGCCCGTGAAGACCCCAGTTGCTCTGTGTGTGGCTTCCCAGGACACCCAGACTGCAAGACACAGAATAGGGACAGGCTGGATTAACTAAGTACTCTCTACTCATATATGGTACAAAGGAGGCACATATAAAATCAGACCATAGTCACCAACATAAGAAGAAAACAGGAGGAGATGTGGAGATGATTTCATAGGTGGCATCCCTTGTCCTGCCTGCCTGGGAGTCCTGACCAGAGCACCTGGGTGCCCACATCTGGGTGCCTGAATGCATCAGTTTGGGTATATACCTCTCCTGGTGCTTGTCATCATCAGTATAAGGGCACAAGAGAATGAGTACGAATTAAATTTGTTCAGTTTTTCAAATAAAACCACCTTCTCCTCTCTATAGCTTTGCTTTTCTCTTTGCTATATTGTCCCTAGTGTTGCAACATTACTTTCTGCAGATGTAAGGAAAAAATCTGGCTTTCAAACAACTGTGCATATCGTTACAAAATTAGCCACCACTGTGCCCCTGCTTGCAATGAGCACAGGCAGGTTTCAGAACAATTTGCCTCCAATACAGATACAAAGAGGAGTGACACATCCAAAGCCATCTTATGTTTGTTTAACTGTATTGGATTTGCACAGCTTTCCTTTCTGCCAATAAAATACAAAAACAGGTAATCCTCTCAACATGCAGTGAAATCCTGGCTCAGCCAAAGCTAGTGGCAGATATCCCATTGTCTTCAGAAGGGCCAAGATTTCAGTGACGGCTTCTGGTCTTCCACACTGTTGAATGTGAAATTTTAAAGCCAAGGATTTCTGTAAAAATGCTGCCTGACCAGGCTTTCTAGAGCTAGCACCATCAGAAAGAGACAAAGTAGCAAAACTGCTCTAAAAAGAGCTTCTTCAAAGAGCAGTTCAAGTTCAAGCAGATAATAAATAGCCTTTAAAGAACTAAACAATACCCATTCCTATAAGAGATTAAAAATAAACAGGATCTTTTACTTTGGTCTTAATGGCAGCTCAGTCCACCTCTCAGGAAACAAGCAGCAATATGTCTGCATATGTCGTTGAAATGTGTTCATTTCCTTCATACACAGATTTTAATAAACTGCCACTCTGTCTTAGAACAGTACCTAAAATACTGGCTGACTTTTCCATCAAAATATTTTCCGATGCAATAGTGCTCTTTTCATCAAAATTGAAACTTTTAGAAAGATGTTGATACAAATGAACTCCATCCCCAAAGGCTTTTGGCACAAATGTTGGCTATTTCAAGAAAATAAAAATCATCATAAGTTACGAAACTTCATTTTGGCATACTGCAATTATGTTCCTATTATTCTTGTATTCATTTTAAAATCATTTCTACAACTTATGGCACCTTATACACTACTGCAGTTGGCACGGGACAACATAGCATAAGGTACTACAGACTAACATCATAGCTGAGCTATTTTATTCCCTTACTAGGTAGTACTGTCTTTTAAAATCATTACCGTGTGCTGCTATCTAAGACTGAATGAAACCTCTTTCTCTGGTCTCAGTGTCTCCTGTTTTTCACAAAGAGCTGGTATGTTACTCCCGTCCAAGTATTTCCTGTTTGTATTGGAACTGAACAGTCTGATAAACTGTTTCAACCCAGCAGAAACAGGGGACAGTTACATCAGGAAGATAAAGTGCTTTAATGAGTAGTAAACAGAAGATGAATTTCATGATTTTTAAAAACAATATAGTAAAATATAGTCCCACTGAAGTAATACACTGATTTCAAAATACTAAAAACTATATAAAGCATTATCAATATAAAAATGTAAGAACACAAAATGAGAAATATAACAAGCATTTTAAAATTTTAACCCAAAATTCCAAACTCTATAACAAACTTTACAATTTTCTTTTTTAAAAAAAATTTCTTTCTATACCATGGAGTGTAGGAAAACACATTTTCAAATGTCATTTCTCTTTTGATTCTGAATAAAAACAATTTTTAATGGCAAAATTTCCTGAACAAGTAAGTTCCATTTTTTTTTTTGATCAGGCCTGGTATTTACACAAACAAGATTTATCTTTCCAAAATGCACCACATGGCTATAAAACAGCATGGGTCTTAGCAAGAATATAATGAAAACTGTTTAAATTCAGAGTGGTATTAAAAAACCATGAAGGAATTCAGTCATTGTTCCAATATCAATTAATACATCAGCACCACGTACAGTGTAAGATTATATATAGATTTCTTAATAGCCAAAAATGCTGCCCATCAGCATAATCAGGAAGCACAAGTCAAAGTAAAGCTGTGTAATTATATACAAACCATTTCAGTTCACTCTTGCCAAGAAAAACCTTAACAGAAGTATTGGCTGCATGACCAATTAATTCCTGCAAAAGGGTTAGTGCATCGGACCATGAACAAGGCTCTTCACCTGTGATCCCTGAGCTCCCCGGCCCCAGGCTGGCTGCACATCTGTCCAGGCTTCCCTGTAAAGGGGATCAGACATTGTTTGCTGACAGTTTATGGGACAGTTAAAGATGTTCAATAACCAGAAAACCCACAATCAGAGACTATCAGCAACAGCAGGAGGAGGGAGTAGCTCTGAAGTTATTCAGCTGATTCAGTAATGCCAGGGTCTGCAACTGAGTGAACACACCTGAATGTATCAGTCGTAAGGGTGTTTTGTATGACCAGCACAAAGTTGCCATAAAACTAGGAAGAACAGAGACTTTAATATATAAGTTAAAATTTCACAAAATGGGGGTTCTCCTGGACACATACAGGTTATGAACTTTGAGCTTTCCGTTTCATTCTTCAGAGCTACTGGTTGCAGTCTTGTTTTCACAAGGCTCTTCAGATTCAGAGTCAGCTTCTGGTAAGAGCAACCTATTACAAGAACTGCCACCACCTCAAAGAAATTGCTTCTAGTGGTACAAAATGTTGCAGCCTGCTTGGTTAGCAGAGCATATCATAACCCAGTGCTGTATTCATCACATTTCAACCCCACTATATAAGAAATTCATGTCAAGATTTCTGGTCTGGTGATCAGACACCCATATAACTATGTCAGCAGAGGAATTAATCTTCTCCATTACCACCTCCAACAGCAGTTTTTTCTGGAGCAACTAGTCAGCAAAGAAGTTCTAAGATGCAGAAGATGAAGGGCTCACAGAAACAAGTCTGCTTCTAGTTCAATAGGAGAAGCTGGATCAAGGCCACCCAACGTAAGACAGGACTGTGTAACATACCTAGTATCAGTGCAGAGGGGACTTTCATATTCCATGGACTTAAAGTTGAATTGGGACTGGAATACATTCTGAGAAGATGTAAAAAGAATTACAGACTCCATTTTTTCCCAAATAGCTTATTCAAAACCCATGTTTGTGAATTACCTTAGCTCCAACATCTTCTCACAGGCAAGTAGTATGCAGAGCAAAAGCCTTGCAGTTAGTGGAAACTGGGCTGTCACTGACTTCAGTGGGACCAAGATGGTATGACTGCTCTGCCATCTTTCTAAATGCATAACTCTCCTCACCCAAGTGAATACCTCAAACACTGTAACAAAATCATTTATTTTGAATAAACAGAAAAGTGGAGCTTTAATGTAATTATTTCAATTTTTTAAAGCTTGGAGCTATGATGTTAAGGAAGTGGGTACACGGCAAGCCCAGATAAACACCCAACTGTACAGCTAAAAACACTGGTATTAGGGTCCCACTGTTGCTTGGGACATTTGTCAAGTACTACTCTCTGAATGCTTTTACATGTTTAAAGCCTGGCTGACTGTAAATTCATAGCAGTTGCCGCTTCTGGAAGATGTTGAACACTTTTTCTGAAATTGGAGGTTGCACTTCCATGTCTCTTTCATAGAATCATGGAATTGTTTAGGTTGGAAAAGACCTTTAGGGTCATTGAATCCAGCTGTTAGCCTAGCACACTGCCAAGTCTCCCACTAAACCATGTCCCTCAGCACCAAATCTGCACGTCTTCTAAATACCTCCAGGGATGGTGACTCTACCACTTCCCTGGGCAGCCTGTTCCAGGGCCTAACTACCCTTTGGTGAAGAATTTTTTCCTAATATCCAATCTAATCCTTCCCTGGAACAACATGAAGCCTTTTCCTCTGGTTCTATTGCTTGTTGCTAGGGAGAAGAGACTAACCCCCACCTCCTTTCAGGTAGTTGTAGAGAGCAATAAGATCTCCCCTCAGCCTCCTTTTCTTCAGACTACACAACCCCAGTAGTCTCCTTGGAAGACTTGTTCTCCAGACCCTTCACCAGCTTCATTGCCCATCTCTGGATGTGCTCCAGCACCTCAATGTCTCTCTTCTACTGAGGGGCCCAGAACTGCACACAGTACTCGAGGTGCAGCCTCGCCAGTGCCGAGTACAGGGGATAATCACTTCCCTAGTCCTGCTGGTCACATTATTTCTGATACAAGCCAAGACGCTGTTGGCCTTCTTGGCCACCTGGGCACACTGCTGGCTCATGTTTAGCCAGCTGTCAATCACCACCCCCAGGTTCTTTTCCTCTGGGCAGCTTTCCAGCCGCTCTTCCCCAGCCCTGCAGCATCGCATGGGGTTGTTGAGACCCAAGTTCAGGATCCAGCACTAGGCCTTATTGAACCTCTTAGAACTGGCATTGGTCCGTTGATCCAGCCTGCCCAGGTCCCTCTGTAGAGCCTTCCTACCCTCAAGCAGATCAGCACCCCCTTCACCCCAAGGCTTCAAAAAGGTCTGAGGCATCATGAAATATAACCAGAAAGTACTCTTAGTCAGAAGGAACTCACTCCCTGCAGGAGGAGGAAATGAGAGGTGGCTGCAGTTAGGGCCAAGGCTCCATTAGATGACTATTTGCTGGCAGCTGCTCAGTTCCTCTCAGGCAAGGTAATGTTTGTCCCTGCAAATACAGCCAGTTCTCACCCTCATCTCAGGAGGCACCAAGCTGCTGCTGGATCAGGGTTACACAAAGACAAATGAGCCCAACGGGAAGGGGCAGAGAAGAGCAGACAGCTCACACTCATAAAGTTTGAAAGATAGAATTAGAAGTATTACAGAAATGATAAAATCCGTTTGCACTTTGGAAGGTCCTTCTACCAGCAGGGCCTGGGAAATCCTTCCCCCTCAGTAATTCCTCTTCTACACCATCCAAACCTCAAATTCCTCCCTGGAAATGAATGTGGATGGGGCTATATTTCCCTGTGGTTATTGCTGAATGACTCAGAACTTTTCCCTCCCTTTTCCTGTGGGAGCAAGGGGCTACATTCAACACCAGCAAAGTTTTTCATTCTGTGTTTCAGTTCTGTGAAAGAAGTAGCATCTGGGACCAAAAAATAATGAAAAAGGCTACAAGTTTCAGCTTTCTTTAGCTGCAAACACAAATACCATCAATATGTAAAATAAGATACAATAATATGAAGTTAAGTTCACCACCTGGGTTGAGGGAGGCTTGTAAGGGCAAACAAAAAGTGTGTGGCTCTGTAGCAGATTCACTCAGATGTCCTGCTTTTACTACTAATGTACTATTGCTTCCATGAGATGGCCAAAGCAAACTGCCTTGAAGCATCCTTGCTGTATTGCCACAAACCCCTCACCCCTAATGTACATTAACCTGGGGATGTCCTCAGCAGGTTCTTCTTAGGACCTGTCTGGCAAGGTCAAGGGAGAGAAGACCACTATTGGTCGGCCTTTGTAGTCTCCAAGCTGGACCCACTGCTGAATGTCAGCAGATGCAGGGCTGAGCAATGATTTCTTTGCCTTGGTTTTCACCAACAAGGTCTTTCAGGCCTTTGTGCTTAGCAGCAGTGGTCAGGGAAAAGAGAAACTCAAATAAAGGTCAAAGAATTGAGTCAGTGTTTTATCGGGAAACTTGGTTATATACAAGTCCATGGAACTAGATAGGGTTTGTCCGAGGGTGGTCCCAAAAGATCTAGTTTATGTAATTGTAATATCTCAGTGCAGATCATCTTTATGATTTCTGAAAGGTAATGGACTTAGGGTGAGTTTGCCAATGGCTGGAGAGAGACAACTGTTGCACCAGTCTTCAAAAAGGGAAAGAAGGACAGTTTGGAAAACTGTAGGCGAGTAAGCCTCATTTCAGTCCCCAGGAAAATTCTTGAGCAAGTGTTAGTGACTTCTGGGCAGATGAAGGAGAATGTGTTGACTAAGAATCAACGGCAAATCATGACTGACCAACCTCAGTGCCTTGTGATGAAATGACTGGACCTGAGGATGTGGGAGCAGTGGTGGATGTCACTTACCTCAATTTTAAGGATGTTTTTGATGGAGACTCCCATGGTATATTTGTATTCAAGATGGTCAAGACAGGTGGAGTACTAGATAGAAGAATCATAGAATCATTGAATGCCAGATTGGAAGGGACCTCAAGGATTATCTGGTCCAACCTTTCTAGGTACTACCATAGTTTATATGAGATGGCTCAGCATCCTGGAAGAAGAACTGGCTGGATCATCAGGCAGAAAGGGTAGTAGTTAATGGTTCCTACCCCACTCTGCCTTGTCTGCAGGCTGGTTACAAGTGTGATCTATCTTATTTTATACCTTTATTACTGACCTGAAGGAGGTGATGGGGTGCACTTTCACTATGTCTGCAAATGAAACCAAACTGGGGAGTGTAGTCACTGTGTTTAGGAGCAGTGCTGGGAGAATGGACCAACAGAAATGTTTGAAACTCAAGAACAAGTACAATTTTCCACCCTTGGGATAGACTAGCCAGCTGCAAAGGGACAGTCTGGGGACTGGATGCCTGGGAAACAGCTCTGCAGGAAAGGCCACAGCAGCTGTGGAGGACAGTGAGAGGGACAGGGCCAGCAGTGCACCCCGGCAGATTCACAGAATCATAGAACGGCTAGAGTTGGAAGGGACCTTTAAAGATCATCCAGATCCAACCCTCTTGCATTGGCAGGGACACCTCCCACTAGATCAGGTTGCTCAGAGCCCCATCCAACCTGGCCTTGAATACTTCCAGGGATGGAGCTTCAAATTGGCAGGTGACAGCAGATTCCCCTGGGGAGGCTAGGAGAAGATGAAGGTGGGTTCTTCACAGTGGTCCATGGTAGGAGGATGAGAGCATGAGTTGAAACAAGAGAGGTTCAGACAGGATATAAGGAGAAACTTTTTCAGCCTGAGTACATCCCAGCAGGGGCACAGGTTGTCGATGGAGGCCCTGCAGTCTCTGTCATTGGAAGTTTTCAAGACGAGACTGGGCAAAGCACTGAGCAACATGGTCTGATCTCACAGCTGATCCTACTTGGAACTGGAGGCTGGAACAGATACCTCCTGAGGTCCTTTCCAATATATATGACTGTGTTATAATTTTGCAGTCCAAGTTTTTTTTGTTCTCAGATACTTCATTAAAAGATGTCTGCATACATTTGGATATTTGTGCAAGTACTTTGACAACATCCATTTAGTAAACAGAAAAATGGAACTTTACTACACAGGCAAGTATCTCAAGGGGAAAACAAGAACATTACGAGTGGACCAGTGGCCTGTTACCAATTTTAAAGTATGCTTTTTAAAGTCTAATGTAATGCAAAACTAGTAAACCTCCAAATCTCAGAAAATTATAGTGTAACAAAAGAACCAAACCCCTCCATACTTAAACCTATAAATAGCCCTTATGAATAGTGGTTAGGTGGTGCCTCTGGTGCATTGTCTTGTTTTCCTTCTCCTGTGAAAAGTTTCTTGATTGCATTGCATATAACACACAGGCTGAGCACTGTGTCTACTGCTGCTCTGCACTTCACACTCCTTCCTGTTCTTGTGGCTCTCCATTGCCCAAGAAACCCCAGAGATCCAGTTCATAGGGAAGAGTTTCAGTGAGAGTTTGAATGAACAGGTGTTCATATACTTCTGAAGTTCCTGTTGATTTTGGCAGGTTTTGAGCAAAAATTGCTGTCACCAAGCATACCTGGTCTCTTTCTGCAAAGAAAACAGTACTACAAATGACAGCACGGAAGCTCTACTCTTCAAAGTTTTATTTTATAAATACATAGCAGAATCCTTCCCTCTCCATCCCAACTGTCCCTGCAGTAACAACAGAGCCAGGGAGTCTCACGGAGCTTTTCTCTTGGTCTCTGTGCTTTTGCTTCTCTGGGAGGTAGAGAGCTGGCGGCCTCGCTGCTCTCTGTTAGCAGCAGCAGATGTGTTGTGGCCAGATCACGAGGGAGTTTTTTCAATCCCACTACTCCACTGTAGCACCTGCATGGAAATGGGCTATTAACAGCACTTGTTTGCTGAACTTTAAACTGAAATGCATTGAATATCCTTTACACAAGACTCTGCAAGCCAGCTGCACACTGTGCAGTCGTCTGCCAAGTATGGAAAAGGATGGTCTATGTTCTGCCTAGGGAGGTCTGAGTGGCTAATGTTAAGCTTGGAAGAACCAGCAGAAGGCTCTATCTCATTGCTCAGATAGGCTTGTAGGAAATTTTATGTGGTTCTCAGAGAGATATGGGTACACATATCTCATTTCTCAAGTTGAGAAAACTGACTTTTCTGTCAGGGCAAAAAGCTTGGTAGGGTTCTTGGAAGACCTAACAGCTTGGAATGACAAAAGGAAGGTCCAAATCAGCATGCTCCCTTGTGCTCCTTCTTTAGGTACCTCCAGACACATGTCCAGTTATATCTTCCCTTTGCAGGGTTGCATGATACATGGAAGATTAAAATCACTGGCCACCATGGTCATTCTTTCTTCATCCCTCAACCAGTTTTGGCCTTTCACTGAAGTTACCCAATACTTTCCATTATAAGGACCATATAACTTTGCCAAAGTTCAGTCATTCTAACTGTAATTTTTCCTGCTGGCTGGATGCCTCTGGCTGATTTTGTTTGGACTTCTTTCGATAATTTTTTTGGAAAATTTTCAGTCATTTCCAAGAAAGAACCTAGGGGAAAATGTATATATTGTTGTCTATCTCAAAATCTTCTAGACAGCTTCTTTTAAAAACTCTCATTTCCCAGGCTTTGGAGCATAGTCCTGAAATTTAGTGGATAGATGATCTCTGTGCCTGGAATAGCCTTTTCTCTTTCCCAGTGGAAATCTGCAGAGCCTAAAAGCAAGATGTCAACCACAGATTTGTACAGTAAAGAAAACTTTTAAGTCTTTCAGAATTCTGCCTCACTTATTGTAAAGGTCAGAGAAGAGACAGGGAAAAACAGAAATACTTGTTTTCAAAGCTGGTGGCTTCAGTGCTAGAGAATGAGACTGACTCTTCCAGGCAGTGCCTATGCAATGTGAGCAGCTGTGCTGGGTCTGGTTGAGGTGGAGTTCGTCCTCTTCACAGCAGCCTGTACGGTGCTGTATTTTAGAACTGTGACCAAAACAGTGTTGATAACACACCAATGCTTTTGCTGTTGCTGAGCAGTGCTTGCTGAGCATGAAGGCCTTCTCTGCTTCTCACTACACTGCTCCAGTGAGTAGGCTGGGAGCAGACAAGAGCTTGGGAGGGGACAGCTGACCCAAGCCAACCAGAGAGATATTTCACACCATATAACATCATACTCAGCAATAAAACAGAGGTTATTTTTTTCCAGAGTAGCTGCTGCTTGGAGACTGTCTGGGCATTGGTCTGCTGGTGGGTGGCAATGAGTGATTGCCTTTGCAACAGTTGGGGTTTTTTGTTTGTTGTGGATTTTTTTTTCCCTTCGTTTATTAAATTGCCTTCATCTCAAGCCATGAGTTCTTCTCACTTTTGCCCTAGAAACTCTCTCCCCCATCTGTCTGGAGCAGACTGGGCAAGCAACTGACTGGGGGCTGAGCTGCTGCTGGCTGGGCTCAACCCACCCCAACAACTCACCAACACCCAGCTCATCCTAGTTTATCACTACCCATGGTTTTTCTCAACAGTCCTGACAGGAACCCTATGGTATCATTTGTACTCACTCCCGCTATGGAAGTCAATGGGATCTGGCCTTCAAGCATATGAAATACTGTGCATGACTGTAGTTGATTGGCAGGGTTTGTGCTTTCAGCAGCACATCTCCTGTCCTGACCTCTCAGCCATCCACATACAGCATTTGGCTCAGAGTATGCCAGGGTTGCTCTTTGCAGGTTTCATACACATGGAGAGCAGGGAGAGGAAGGGCAGAGGTGCCATCGTGGGTAGCTGAGTCTTGTGGGGCTGTGGCTATGACTTTCAGCCAGGCTTGAAAAGTGGAAAGTGGAAGATACCCTTGGGTGGACATTGCAGACATGGACTGTAACACTGGCTGCCCCAAAAAATCACAGCATTTTGAGTGATTCACTTTAGGACAACTTTTAAATTTAATCTTACTGTGGATCAGTCCTACAAAATGGAGGCAATAATACTCCTTATTGCTTGCACAGTTTAATTAACATTTATTAAATACATAAATGCTACCCTGAGGACAGACACAGAGGAAATCAATAATTTTATCTTCAGAGTAGAGTGTGAATGTTGCAGTGAATGGCACCTAGAGGAACAATGAATAGAAGATAAAACATTGAATGGGTGCTCATTAAATTAGTTCAGTCTATCTCTGAACTGAATAAATGGAGCTACTGGAGAAAAAAAAAATACACTATTATAAACTAACATCAATATCAATACTTTTTTATCAGTAGGAATAAATATGCCTTGTAAATAAATGCAAACATATCCTGGTAAATTAAGATCCCATGGGAAATGTTTCTCCTGCCATTTCCTAGCTTAGGAGTGCTCAATTTCACCACCTCAGTAATGTTCTTCAACAACAATTATTCCTGTGTGGTATTTATGAAGTCTGACAAAATGAAGATGACATGGTCTCTCTCCAAATCTTTCATTACTATTTTCAGTGAATATCTAATGCCCTGTAATCTACCTGAAAGGAGACTGAAATGCTGCATCAAAAACAACTAATACAATCTCAGAAGCAATATACAAGGTACTATTTATTAGTACCTATCTTTTGATTCATTTGTTCCTTTTGAAGTTTGTTTACTCTAAAAATCAAACCAGTGTAAACCTGGTAAATACGACTAAAAAGATTTATTAGAGTGGCTATCTTTTATTGTCATTATGCTCCAATAAGTAAAACTTCAAAGGTTCAACATTCTCCATAAACAGTAATTAACATAAATTACAGATGTGTTCTGCATAGGGAGCAAAATACTTTACAATTGTAATAATTATGTTCCTTGATTTTCAAAGTGGGGTTTTTTTCTGTTCTTCTTGGGCCAAATTCCTAGCTGAAGAGTTGCAGTTTAATATCCCCCTGGACCTACTTACACCCACTTGTTGAAGCATCAGGGAGTCCTCATGGGTGTAACTCTCAGGCTGAAGAGCCAAAATACACTGCAATAATGTTAACTTAATGCAGGGAGGATTCGCTGCCTTTTTATTTGCTTTTCTTGCTGTGCGCCTCTCCTGTGGCCAAGCAGCATATAAGCCATATTCACTTTGTCTCTGACTCTTAGGTCTGCACTGCAAGGCAAAAAGTCAGGAAGACCATATATGATGCATCTGGACTTGCCATGTGGATCTATATTGCCATAACCAGCAAATCTGGGGAGTAGACACACCTGAACCAAGACCTGTCCTTGTCTTTAAGTAGATTACACCAGCTTCCACTCCCTCTGGTGCCAGGTGGCCTTATGGAGACACCTCTGTGCATCACCTCACATCTGGGAGAAGTCACACGGACAGACAGGAGCATGCAGAACATGCCCAGCTGTCCCTGAACTGGAGATGAAATGTGTGGCATGTAACGACAGTTGCAGGATGTTCCTCTGGGCTGATTGAGCCCAGTTCTGGGTTCCTGCTTGCTGGCTTCCACTGAACATAACTGGAAGCTGAACATCATTGGCATTTGGAGAGTCTCAAAACATGGCAAGATCTTCACTTCCTTCCATCAACATGAACCAAACCCCATCCAGTATCACTTCGATATGCTCCAGCTGAAGAGCTGACACAGTCAGACCTCAGGCAACAGGAAACAATTTCTGAGGAAATCAGTATTGTTTTACTGTGTGTGTTGAAAGCAACACACACTGAACAAACAAAATGTTATCACTAATGTATAAAAATCTGCTTCTGCAAACATCCTAATAGAATTTGGCTCTAATTATTTGCTCTTGGTTTTGCTGTCTTCAACATTTAAGCACTCTAGCAGTAACGGAATTACTTTTCATCATGTGAAATTTTGGAGCACCAAAGTAAAATACTTCATTGGTTTAAATATTCAGCAGACATAACAGCTACAATTGTTTTAGGCGATTTTGACAAAATACTGTGCAAGGAAATTGGCCTATAAATTGCCAGAATAAAACTTCCCTAACTTTCTGAACAGGAAATAACCACTCTTTATTCAAAGTATGAACAAACCCCATAATTATGTGTTTCATAAACTATCAAAAATATGAGATGGTGGTCCCTAAATATCATCTGCAGGTAATTATAATAGCTGTACTTTTAATTGCATTCCAGCATCTTGCTTTTCTTTAAATGTAGGGCCATGTGACTGTCCAGCATATTCTAGAGCTTTCTTGTGTTTTCCTTCCAAGAAATGCAGTTGCTAGAAGAAAAAGGTCACAGCAATTGAATGAAGAATGGATGCATAGACCTTTGCATGATCAACATCCAAACCATATCTAGAACACATCTGTATCTCTGAGTAACTCTGGCATCCTGAAAAAATAGCCAGGTGGTATTTTTGCTTTCAGGATCTCCTTCAGTTTCCTAGTTAATCAAAAACTAGGAAAGGAAAAACAAACATCAGCTTCACTTGTCAGAGACAAGTCTAGATAACAAAATACTTTCAAATTATGATACTAATTACTGAGATTAAGAAAAGGCTCATCTATGGATTTAACAAAATTATTAGTAAATAACTTCACCATTTGTTCAGGATCATTTACAAACTCATTACCCAGATCCAAGGATAACGTCTTCACTCCAGGCACAGGTCCAAAATGGTCATTAACAACAATATGAAATTGTTATGGAGAAAAAGATTTATCATTAAAATATGTTATAATACTCAACTCCTACTTTTCAAATACACATTTTGTATTGAACCCAAATGGTACTTACTTCAGACAAATGATCTTCAACATATGGTTCCCGTGTCACATGCAGTTCTCCTAAATGATGCATCCAGTACTTTTTTTCACATTTTTAAAATTTAATTATTGCCCTTCTCATTTTGTCTGGGCTCAGGCAATAAAGCAATCAAAAGAGAACGGCATACACACATACCTGCTCCCTTGGGCATGGACCAAGGCTTCCTCCAGCATCATTCTAAGACTCACCAAGTAGCCAAATTTGTGGTTGAGAAGAGAGAAATGATGCTCACCAAAATTTGTAGTTCAAGCTGTGGGAAAGAGCCAGGTGAGGGTAATGGTCCACGGTGAAGTGTAAAGTGAACAGGAACTGTGCACGTTACCTCTGGTTTTAGATCACTTCAGCAAAGTCTGCACATTTATTCTGAAGTGCACACAGGGAGATTAATTTTACTCTTTTTCCTTTGGATGACTGTCAAGTTTTAACACATTTTGCAGAGCAAAAGTGAGAGTAAACCATTATAAATGAACTTCCTTGATATTCAAGTGAAAAATGTTGCAAGGAAAAAAAAAAAATCAACTACACACACATAGTTGGTAAGAGCTTAAAAGCACACTATGGCACAGCAACTGCAAAGCATTCACTTGAGTTCCTCTTTCAGCATTTGATGATCAAATTGTAATAGTTCCATATAAACAAGCAAACAAGCCATCTTATGCCAATATGCAAACACTTCTAAACAAGGATGATTTGTTTAGGTCCTCTAGACCTTCTCAGAGCCTGAATTTGGCTGCAACTTGGGATCACCTGTGACAGGCAGACCATTGTGGTAGTAAGCTGTTGTTATATTATTATTATTATATGAAAATCAGGCCTCATAATTTATATTCTGGAGTAACAAAAAAATCTCCCAAAATGAAGTATTTCTGTGAAATTAGATTTCCCTTGAACATAGTCTAAAGTTTCCTAAAAATAAATTAGTAGGAAAATATGCTTGAAACTTTTTCTGAGAAAAATCAGTGGTTTTAACCAGAGAAGCAGTGTAATTGTGTTTGGCAAATTTCACCATAGCTTGAAAGGAAACTTGAAAAATATAAGAGAGTGTATAAAAAGTTCATGCTTGTGAAGGTCCAGGACTGGACCATGCTAGTTACTTACTCACAAGGCATTGACAGAGAAAGGGAGAGATGCTCAAACCACAAGATGATCCCACCATCTAGCTCTCAGCAGCCCAGGTAAAGTGATCTGGTTTAACCCAGAACAATAAATTGTTCAAACCTTGGGGCCTGTGTTGCCAATACCAAAAAAATATTGCCAGCAGGTTAGCTGGAAGTTCTCTGTCAGTATTGCCCACTGCACTTCCATCCCCCTATACCTTCACCGTAGCCTGCTTGAGGGACACCACCAGCCCTAAAAAAGGCTGTGCCCCACAACCCACCTCCTGCAGGTAGGATGGGTTGTTGGAACCCAGGCTAGATGTAAGGCAGTCTCCTCTGGACATACTGGCTCAGACCATCATTTTCAGAATGCTCCTCGAACAAGAACTGAAAATCTGGGGAGCTGCTTGTCATAACCCAATTACTTTGAGGGGCTATGCATTGGTAAGGTTCAGGCTCTCGGGGCTGGGCTATCTTCTGATGAAATGATGATAACATCATTTCAATATCCAGACTTGGCCACCACAACCAGTTTTGTTCAGGCTGCCAAGCCGGGATTATTCTCTGATGCTCCTGTGCAGTACCCCGATTTGAATGACCTGCTTCCACCCAACTATTTAACCTAGGTATATGTACAATACCAGACTAATGTCCACAAAACAACATTTGAAAGTAGGAGAGAAAAGAAAAGCACCCCCTGGGCTCCTGTAGGAAGTGAACTAAACCAGTCAAACATTGAGGTTACCCATGGATGTACAATGAATTTCTTAAGCATGTAAATATTCGCTAATAGTTGTTATGTTAGGTCTAACTTCTCTAACTCTATTTGGATATTCTTAGATAAAAGTATACAAAAGCTTAATAGTAACAAAGATTATATAGATAACTCGATTGCAATTAAGGCAACTAGCAGTGCCCTAAGTCAAGCACCCTGGACTGGAGGATGTCACTGCACTAGTGAGATCCTTGACTGGCCCTCCTCTAAGGGCAGCTTTTATAGAGAGACGTTGCTTTACCTACGTGGAGTTACTTGCAGTTGTGATCAAAATCAAACCACAAACCACAGACTGACTGAGAGCTCTAGATTTCCATTTAAACACCCTCTGCGGTAAGTACCGTTGCGGTTTTTCATGTTAGCCATGTTCACTTGCATGTTCTTATGGTCTCCAGGCCAGAAGGCATCCCTCATCCTGTTTATGCACACTCTCTGGTCCAGGGAGGGCTGCTAAGAGGGGGAAAGGAGGTTGGTCACCACGCTGCTCATACAGGCAACAGAAGCAGAGGCAGTGGAGGGGAGACTGGAGAGCTGGATGCATTTACAGATGGAAAGTGACATGCTTTCACTGATTTTTAAAGCCAGTATTTCTAAGCTACTCCACTCAGTGGTTGGGGTGGGGGATTTTGGGATCTAGAATGCTCTGTTTAATCAAACTGGTTTTGATGAATATAGTATATGCTCCATAATATCAATAATCTGCTGATATTCAGCTCATTAAGTATGCTTGCTCAACTACCCCATCTCCATGAACCATCAATCATCTGCCTTCCCCTTTGTTAATGCCAAGGCTGACAGGTGGTGATGACAGTGTCTAATGGCTATACATTCCACTGGTGGATGGAGACGGGTCAGTGGGAAGAAAAAAAGAACAATTACTTTAGAAACCAAAACATAAAATGCTTGGGTTTAGAGGAAATACCTGACACATGAAACAGCTTGTGAGTTTCCTGAATTTCTTTACTAAGGCTAGATTTTTAAAGTAGTATTAGTAGAAGCTCTTTAGCAATTTAAACACACAATGTATTTGTAAGAAATCCAATACGGAATACAACTTACAGAACTAAAAGAGAATATAGAAGCTTACTTGAGAGATATGAAGTGTCCCACTACATCCACACATTAATAAATATTTTAAAGTCACAAGAAGGGAGGTAGATCTCAGGCATAATGAATCAATCATAAACTCTGTAAGAATTCAAAATATTCATTAATTCTTTCAGTTAGTAAGGAACATGTTTTCCTCAGACACAGCAGTTCACTCATCAGTCTCTGCAATTTTTGGTTGCTGTCCTTCAGTTCACTAAGGTTACTGTCTGAAGAATTAGAAAAGTGTTATCAGTCACTGCTTTTGAGGAATTTTCTGAATTCCTACACAGTCCTGCTCTGTGCATACTCCCTGACGACATAGGTTTAAAGTTGTGTACTTCTTTAATTTTTAATTTTTTTAAAAAAACCATTCCTACTGAGCTATGCTTTCAACGAGAAGTACTTTTTCTTTGGAGAAATGGAGCTTCACTATTGGTTTCAACCAGTCTATAAGAATTAATGGATAGGTTTCTTCTTGGAAACATACTCATGGACTTTGGATCAGAGTCTAGATAATTTTTAGCTTGATAAACTGATTCTTCCAAACAATAATTGTGGGTTTACTTGGGATCCAAAATAAATCATACAACTGAGCAAGCACTAATCGATCTTATAAACACTGAAAGAGCTGTTGCCCTAACCCAACACAATACTGGAGGGCATCCATAATTACCTGATGACTGTTCTAAAATTTCAGGTTTTTGTACCAAAAATAGATCTAGTCAACTACCAGAGTGTAAAATAAAAGCTGAGTCAAGTTACTTTGATATCTGAGCCCTGCTTCAAAGCAGCAAGAGGCTACTGCAGTTGGTATTCAAGTATTTTCAGCAATCCCAACCTAAAGGTACTGTCTCTGAGTCAGTGAAATGCACTCAAGTAGGTGTCTGCTCAAGGAATCAGAGCAACAGAAGCAATTCAGACTTCTAAATCTGTTAAACGTTGCTCTACAATGGTTACTTTTTGTGGATTTAATCCTCCATTCATTGCTCAGGTAAGATCACATCTGATAGGTTTCCAGTGTTTTTTGAGCTGGTCTTAAACTAATGCTGTGATGCTGCTGCACCATGACCTTTCTGATCTGCTATGGTCCTTATTGGAGCTGTAGGCCAGCTGAGAAGACCATGAAGCATAATAATTTGGGGGGGGGGGCATCCTCACATTCAACAGACTGTGACACAAATAATTGTGATAGAAAAATCATGTGCATTTCCTCTCTGTGATGGTAAAGACCCTCTGATGTCCCCACTACTTGGCCCCCAGGACAACACGGTGCATGTTGCACTAGCTCTGCTTCATCAGCACTGATGGTAACAGTTAATCAAAGTTGGATCAAAAACCATCTTGAAGTTATCGACATCTTCAGTGGTCGAAAAATAGGTAAGTTCACAGAAAATCACAGTGAAAAGAATTTTTTCATGAAAATGGGAGCCTGGAAATGATTCATTACTCCTGCCAACATCCAGAACTAGAGCAATAAAAGATGACTGACCTGTATATCCCCAATCCCACAAACATTTGCACACATCCTTCAGCACGTGCAGTGGGCGCAGTCCCACGGAATCCACCAGGACTATTCGCGGCACCTCCTCCAGCGCCAGAGAGAACTCCGCGCATCCTGCAGCCTCTTCCCAGCCGAGGGATGTGCTCCCACAGCTCCGGCATCTCCTGTCCGGCGTGCCGCGGCGCGGGGCGGGCTGGCGTGGCCAGCCTGGCCGGTGTGACACTCACCAAGACAGCTTTAGCTTTAGCTTTAGCTTTAGGCAACCCCCGGGTGCCCGCCACGTGCGGGGGGGAGGGCAGGAGAGGACCGCTCTCCCTCCCCGCAACACCACATCCCAGCCAAGCTTCCCCGTGGGTGCCCTGGCAGTCCCGTCCCGGGCTTCTCCCCAGGGGAAAACCCTGCTGCCCACGGCCCCGCAACCCCGGGAAACCCCACGGCCCTGCGGGGTGCAACACCGCCCACCCCCGCCGCCGGCGGGGCCCCGAGCCCGCCCCCACCGCCCAGCCCCGGCCGCGGCCCCTTCCCCGGGGCGGAGGGAGGGAGGCGGGGCCGGGCCGCGGCTCCGCGGGGCCGGGCCGGGCCGCGGCGGGGCTGGCGGCGAGAGCGCGGTGCCGCCGGCGGCCGAGGAACGACGGCGAGTTGAGGCTGCAGCAGCAGGGGCCGGGGCAGCGGCAGCGGCCGGGGCTGCGCAGCAGGGTCGGCGTCGGGGCTGCGCTCGACCCCCGGCATGGCCCGGCAGTAGGCAGGGAGCGCTGCCCGCCCTCCTGCCGCCGCTCCCGGGGCAGTCCCCGCTGCGCCCTGTCCGTCCTATGAGACCCGCCCCGGCGACAAGATGAAAGGTAGGGACAGCAGCGGGGCCACCGCGCCGCCGCCCGCACACGTGCGCCGCCGGCACCGCGCACCGGGCACCGCGCACCGGGCACCGGGCACCGGGCACCGGGCACCGGGCACCGCGCACCGGCAGGGCTTGGGACGGGCAGAGCTGGGTGCTAGAGGGGCCGGCAGGATGGGCAAAGGGCGGGCAGGCACCGTGCGGACAGGGTGCGGGATGCGTGTGCGGGAAGGGAGCAGGCAGGCTCGGTCGGGTGCGGGAAGGGGGCAGGCAGGGCACCACACGGACAGGCTGGGACGCTGGGGTATTTTGGAGAGGGTGCGGGAAGGGCAGCGTGCGGGTCGTGTGCAAGCAGGGCAAGCCGGCTGCGGGCAGGGTGCTGGCAGGGCGCCGTGCAGGCAGGTTGCAAGCAGGGCAAGCCGGCTGCGGGCAGAGCACGGGCAGGGCAGGGGCAGGCGGTGCCGGGAGAGGCAGAGCGCGGGTCTCGCCGCGCCCCCGGGCTGCGCACGGGGCAGCCGCGGCTGCGGGAGAGCCCGCGGGTCTGCGCCCCCGCTGCGGCGTGGGTCGTGCTGCTCAGCCCTGGGCCGGGGAGCGGGGTGTCCCTGTATCCACCCCCCGTCCTGAGGGCTCTCCCCAGCACGTTTCTTCTCGGCACCACCTTTTATCTGCCCCCTCCCCGGCGTCCCGAGAAGGCGGCTTTTATTTCTCCCTACTTTATTTGTTTATTTTTTTTGCCAGCTTTTTGCGATCTTCTTGGTGTTGCTTCTAAACATCTGGCAGTGATTAGGTGCCAGCAGAGGCTTAACTGGCTTGTGAAATGTATTTGGCATATTTCTTCTCAACATCCACCGACTGGAAAATATTTGGTCTTTGCTTTGCATCTGTTAAAACTGAAACTTAGTTTCTTTTCCTTTCTCTCTCTTCCCGCCCCCCCCCCCCCCCCCCCGCTCCCTCTCTTTTGTTTTAAGTGGGCGAAACGTGCCACTTCTCCTGGTTGACCCTGTCTTACAGAGTTGTAGCTGAGAGGTGTTAGGTAATACACTTTTAAAATCGGATAAAGCAGCAGATTGCCACATTGCTACACTGTAACCTAGTGAAGATGTATTTGGGGGGTTGCAAGGAAGCCTTCTGTTTGTGAAAGCTGATAGCCTTACAGCGAAAGGCAGAGACTTTACACGCTGAGGAATACTTACAGTGAAAACATCAAAGGACATTATGGAAAGTTTAGGAAGTAGTTGGAAGTTTCTGAGAGTTGAATCTAGTTTTTCTTCGGAGGCAAAAATCGACTTGAAGGGTGGAAGGAAAAAAACATATATATAAGAAAATTACTTTTGGGCACCAGTGTGCCTGTGGTTGGATTGCAGAGCTTGATTCCAGATGCCAGGAGACCAGTAAACATCACGGTAGTTACACTTAGTTTCCAGAGTCCCGGACACCAAATGATGTGATTATTTATTCACTTGCCAGAGTAGCTGCCTAAAGGGAGGAGAAGCATTTTGGGGGGTTTATTTTTGCAAGCCCACACACACTATTTAAGTTACGTCTGGCACGGTGGCATGGTGTCTCCGTCTTTAAAGTATTTACAAAATTATTTATTTATAGAGTAGTTGTGCCAAAAGTTTTGTCATCAGCTTGTTATTATCAGCAGAAGTGTAATGGCAGGAACAAACCAAAACAATAGGGATCCAGTAATATAAACCCATGCCTGTTATCACTGAAAGCCTTACGCTCTATTTTGGTTGGGGCTGAGGCTGGGCCATTTTTGAGGGGAGGCAAAATGCAGAGGACTGAGGGTGGCAATGACATATTAGGCCACTCGTGTCTCCTTCCATTCTGCCTCCACCGCTCTTTGCAAAGTGGAGAAGTGGCATTTGGAGGGAAGATTTTACTTCTGCTGGGAGCACATCTTGGTGCACCACACTCTAGCAAGAGGGACATGCTTCACTCTGGTTGCTGGTCCTTGCCATTCAGTTTCCCTAAGGTGATCACAGCCATCTTATTTCTTTTCCCCGCAGAGTTGCAGAAATCCGTAATTAAACATGCAAAGGAGAACACTTAAAAGACTGTGCTAATAGCAAGAGAAATGAGAAACTTCAAACAAGTCATCACATTGAGTTCCATTGCCAGTGTTGAGGAAGTCAGTGAGCCAAACCAAATTTCGACTCCGTGATTTCCTTTTCTGGGTGCAGTCTTCTTTTTAGTGTTTTCTCTTTAAACTTGAAGGTGGTGATAATTGTAGGACTTCAGAACTCAGTGTAGTTACACATTTTTCTCAATAACAGCAGAACGATCTGTTGATTGCAGCTGTCTCTGTATCTGCCCTCTCTGGAGAACGGAGGAATATCTAAATAGTTACATCACTAAATATCTGTAAGGAATAAATTATATTTTCCATTGCTGGTATTCGTAATGGGTTATGTTTTAAATCAGTAAAACAAATTGAAGTTTATGTTTAATATGCTGGCAGTTTTATTTCTAGCAAATTACACTGAGCTCACAAACTTTGTGATACTTTTTGGTAATAATTCATATGATTTATAAAGGGACTTGACTGCTTTAGGGTCAGATGTATCTTTATCAAATTATACTACTAAATTGTAGCTATTTATTGGGGTATGAAGGAGTACTTGTTGCCTAGGAAACAAATGAAAACAGCTTCCTCATAGTCAAACACCACCACATGTTCAAAAACATTGGCCCTAGTTTAAGACAAGGACAAGCACTGTTAAAACTGAGAACTTCATTCTATATATCTGTGATGTATTTTGTAATTATGACTTTAAACTCTCTCTGTAATCATTACTGTCGTGGTGGTTCTGGTTAAAAGTATTTTTGCCCGTAATGAGGATATTGTTTGGATAACGACTGAAAGCTAATGCCCAAATTGGGCTATGGCAAAGTCAAGCTTTGAGACTGTTGCTTCAGGTTGACAGAGGAGCTCTGCATCACCAAACCCAAGGCAGCTCAGCTGCTTCTTTCCCCTGCTCCTCCTCCTCCTCCTTCCTTTCTGCCTTTGCAGGGACCTTGCTATGTACCTGTTGTACCGCTTGTACCACGAAGGTGCTGGAGGGCAAAACGTCTAGAGTCTTCTGCTTCAGAACTGGAATGTGATTAAATGCTCTGTCCTGTGAGCTTCCTCTCATTTTTTAAGAAAAGGTTGCATGGAGTGAAATGACAGGACCGGTTCATCCTTGGTTATGCTCCACTGAAATCAGTGAAGCCAGCAGTGCCTCGGGAATGGTCTAGTCTGCACGTCCAGCTTTTGTAGCCTCGATCATTTTGCCTCCAAGGCAGCTCCATATATTTTGTGCACAGAGTTGTCAGTATATAGAGTACATTGAGCTTTCACAGGATATGCCAGTTCAACTTGCGTCCAGTTTTCTTTATACAGTGCACACTTTAGAATAAAATTAATGATCTATCAGCCTGTATTGCTAAAATCATCTCTTCTGTGTTTTAACTTGGATTCTGGATGTAATCTGCTGGCAACACCTCCATTTACAAGAGCTGTGTGCTTTTTCTTGGCTGCCTTGAAAAGTCTTAAATAAATAATCTAATTATGTGATGTCTACCTTCTTGACAGAGTTTTTCTTTCTCTCTAACTGTTTTGATGCCACCACTATTTTTAAAGAATAAAGGAGTAAACATCCTAATTTTCTAACACTGGAGAAAACTTATCTTTCTCTCCAATCTTTGTGTGCTTAAAATCTAAGTAATAGTTATCTGCAAATAGATCTTTCCTGGAGAGAAACTTTAAGCTGCAAATTTTTTTAGAAATCCAGTCCGGACTGTTCTGCAGAAGCCAGAACTCATTTCAAAACCCTGGATTAGAAGTGGAGAGATCCAGTAACCTTTACTCAGTCTGGTAATAACAGAGCTTGTATGAATATGCTGACATAAACATGAAACATATGCAGGAGCTCTGAGTGGTGTGTGTTGGACATGTCACAGGACCCTACCACAGAAGTTCAAAGGCATAAGCAGTTATACTAAATATGTGATACAAGGCAGAACAAATCCCAAGCGATGCTACTATACAGTCAGTGTGTATCCTGAACTGGTTGGTAACACACAGGATTTTAAACATATGGATGAGAAAGGTGGTCATGCAAGCATGTGTCAAAGGATATTCTTATTAACAACATAAAGGAAAGAAGAGTGTTAGAAGCTGTGAAATTACAGGAGAAATCTCTCATTGCACAGCTAGAAATATTACTGTACAACTGCAATGGATATTGAGCAGAATTAGTATACAAGCTATTTATGACAGAAGTATTTTTAATAAGAATTTGTAATTGTTCATCTTAGCTTTCAATATTCTACTTTTCCCAGCCATGTAGGACTAAGAATAGCTTTGGTGAGCCTATCCCTGTGAAGAAGAGAGTTGTTTAAAATCTGTGGCTCTTTCTTCTACTGCTTTGAATAATATCAGTTTATTCTAGACTGATTTGCCACAGCTGAACAGAGCCCTTTTTTGTCACAACCACTGAATGGTTTGTTTAGATCCACATTCAAAGACTATTGTGCCTAAAGTTCGAACACCTTTGCTTGCTAAGAGAAGAAGTGAAAGGTAATCTTGCAGAGAGGTGGACCTGATGAGGCCTTGCAGAGCAAAACCAAAGGAAAATAAATAAAAAGAGCTGGAAGAAATGTCAAGGATGAAAGCAGTTCAGTGCTGTGAAGGATGTGTGCCCAGTTATCTTCAGCTTCACAAAACGTTCCTTATCCTGAGGTTCTGTGTGTCAGAACAGAGATTCCCCCCTTCCAGCCCTCCCCCTTGGAAAGCAAACTAAAGACTCCTTTTACCAGGCACTGAAATTGAACCCGATCCTCCTAATAATCTGAGTGTGGTCTGTACAAGTAAGATGAATTGTCTTCAGAGCTTGACTGCTTCCACCTAAAACTGCAGTCCCTTTCGGTGCATAAATTTGAGGTGAAGACTGGGATGTCACTGGGGAACAAAGTGGATGAGTTATGGGAGGTAATAGAGATGTGTGTTGTTCAGGAATGTGTATGCCGTTTTAATGCTGTTGTTAATTGCCTCCTCTAACATACAGACAGGGAGGCACAATTTTTCAGTGCACTAATGAGAACAGCTCTGTTTGCTCTTAAATCATTACACTGAAATACGATATGATTTAAACTTTTAACATCTCAGGTTGACCCTCTGCACCATGCAGCTGGTCCTAACCCCAGTACTGTAGCAGTGCTCTGCGGTGCTTACAGGCTAACAAGTTTACTTCAAGAAACATCCCTATTTACTGTCTTCATTTTGTGCCTAAAAAGCAAAACTGACTTGTTAATGTGGGCTCTTATATTTTTCAGGCATAGCAGTGAGGGAGTACAACAAAACCGGAATATTAAAATGCACCCATTTGTCAATTTTGTTTTGTTTTGTTTGTGTTAGGTGATGAGAGACACAATCTGAGCCCTAGGTTCTAAGTGTGAGGAGAGGATCTTTGGTCTGGGACCTTTCCTCTTGCTTTCTTGTGATACTGAAATCAGATAAATTCCCAGATCAGCAGCCTGAAGGACAGAGGTGGGGAAAAACCTGAATCTTATTGCCAGAATCCAGGCTCAAGCAATATCCCAGAAGATTCTTTGAGATGCAGGGATGTGGTCTCTGAACCTTAGGACTGAGCCTCTGCCACAGCTGCCCTAAAGACCTGGTGTTATGCAAACACAGAATCCATGTAATTCCCATCTGAAGGAGCTTACTGTGTGACAACTTGGACAAAGTACCAGGTGGGAAAGATGGGCATGACATAGTGTGACATAGTGTGCATGATGTGTCAGTTTGGGACCTTGTAAATAGGGGAAGATTTTAAATGTGGGGTAGGTGCTTATGAGGGAGGGCTTGTCAAAATAGAGAAAGACTTGAGTATGAAAAAGGGCTGTAAGGAAAAACAAGTGGAGAAGGGCAGAAGAAGAGGACAAGTGAAATGAAGCATCTGTGAAGAGAGAGGGTTATGTGCAGCCTGTTGGCTCAAGCAGGAGACTGTCCAGAATAAAAGTTCTGAAACCCAGTGGAAACTAGGTTTCCATTAAACTGATGAAGTCATCAACATCTGAAGGCTACAGCTGCTTGCTGTGCTTCTGCTGGCTCAGTTTCACCTCTAGGTCAGCACTTTGCATGTAGACCCAGTTAATAGTGACCAGAAACGCATATAAATCTGATGGCAGCTGAAAACGCTTTTGAAATGTGATACGAGAAAGAAATCAGTGTTCACTGTTCTCATCTGTCTGAACAGTTGTTAATATTACAGAAACTTCACAAGTGGACATGTTTTGCCTTTCCAGGAGAGGGCTGAAATGGAGAGAGCAGGCAGAAGTAGCTTTTTGCCACTGCAAGTAGTCCCTCTTGGTGGAGATGCACTTGTTACATGGTTCTGAGCAGAGTTCTGCATCCATGCTGGTTTATAGGTTGAAGAGAGGAATATCATAATTTTCAACTAATAGGCAGAGCACCTTTCCACGTGATACAAAAGCAATCTGTTATTCATAATATTAAGGTGAATTTTACAGAGTTGCACTTGGCTATAACTGTGTAGTTCCCATCAAATCACTGGCAAAGGCAGGGTCCTAACTATTAAGGCTCTTTGGGAGAGAGATTTCGTTTAAAGGCAATTCTTACACCGGATGTCATTGTTACTACACATTAGTCTTAAAGTCCTGAGTTTCCAGTGTGGTACTTAGGGGTAAGTTCTCATGTACTGTGAGAGTACAGAGCACTGGAACAGGCTGCCCAGAGAGGTTGTGGAGTCTCCTTCTCTGGAGACATTCAAAACCCGCCTGGACGCCTTCCTGTGTGACGTACTCTGGGTGACCCTGCTCTGGCAGGGGGGTTGGACTGGATGATCTTTCAAGGTCCCTTCCAACCCCTAGGATTCTGTGATTCTATGATTCTATGATACTGTAAATACAGTTTGCAGGGGGATTATAAAATAGCTTCTGAAATCTGAGTTGAAACTCAGCATGACAGTTTTCAGCCCAGATGCCTCATTCTTTGCTGAAGTAGATTTAACCAGATTTTGAAATACAGTATCGAATATTGGTGTCTTTTCTTAATTCAAGTATTTAAACAATGTCTTTAAACGAAGACTTTAAACCATGTTTACTGCACACAAAAGTTTGAGAAATGATCGGATACCTTGTCTCTGCAGCGACCATGTGACCCAAAAGCTCTAATAGTTCTGAGGTCTAGTTTGCTTCATTAGTTAATTATGTTTAAATGGCTGATCAGGACGTACTGTTAAAAGGTGACAGCTGGACATGTACATTAGCAGCTTTGTGTAACACCTTCCATATGCCAGCAAAATGACACCCAGAAGAGGAAAGGGATAACATGGGAGCAATTTCCCTAAAATCACCTTGCACCAAAGGCTCCTCAGAGCTGGTGCTGTTCCAGCAGCAAAGGGACCAAGCAATGCAGTGGTTATAGGCCCTATATAGTCCCGGGGCAGAACTGGCATCCTCTTTGGCTCCAGGCCAGCTCTTTCTTACTTGACCTCAGAGTGACTCGTAAGTGGTCCGTGATTAATTTATTTAAGATTTAAGAACAAGAACTAGAAATTACACAGTTCTACTCCGCAGATTTTTACTTTGCCTCTAGCAAATTAATCAAATAAGAGTCTAATTTGTTTTAGATTAAATGAATTCCCTCTGTTCGCTGTGTTAATCCCCAGCTGAACTGCCTTTTTATGATTTCCACTCCCTTGAAGCATTGTACTGTAACTTATTTAACTCTAAAACTATATTTATTAGAGGTGTTGCAGTAATAATTTATAACTGGAGGGCAGGCAGAATTTTGAATTGGTATTCAGTGAGCTGAGGATATTGCCAAAATATCTCAAAGCTTTTTTTTTTTTTTTTTTTTTTTTTCTAACCAGAGTTCTTGCTTTGTACTGACTCCCTAAAATATTTGATGTACTGCTTCTAACCTCCAGTGAGCCACACTTCTTTCAGGGCTTGTTGTAAGCTTCACATGACAATCTGTTATAGCCTCCAAGGAGACTCTTGTAAATCTGATGAAACAGGAGCTCTCTGGTGGTCCTTCCCTTACACGGTTAAATGCAATTGGTAGCTCACATGCATTTCCGTTCTGTCCAAAGTTCACCTCTTTTTATGGACCTTCCTTCTGCCAGAGCTTGGTATAAGCCAATGGAATAAGAAATCACGTTTTAACCAGCTTTTCTTGTTTCTTATTCTGGATTCCCAGTTGTTCAGTTCAGAGCTGAGAGCTTGCTTGTTCAGTTTATAACTAAATTATAACTGGTCTTTCAAGGACTAAAGAGTTAATTATTCCAGCTGGGACATAATAACAGATTCTGCTTTATTATCTGCTTCAAGGAGAAGGCTGCCCTTCATATTTTTCACCCAGGAAAATAAGCCTTGCCTACCTATAAATGTATATGCATGTAATGGAAATATTGCATTTATTCCAGTCCTCTTTGTAAAACAAGAAGGGTTGGATTTAAACTAAAGTAAAATATTTCTAACTTATGGCTTTCACAATGTCAAACAAGATGCTCTTGCACCAGTTGCAGCCCCACTCAAGTGTATGGACACCACTCATGCAAAAATGCAAGATCTCCTTTTGTAATATCAGCTGCCAGTGCTCAAAACTCCTCAATTTATTCCACTCTGGTCTCTTGATTCTGCCTTTAAAAGTGTAAGGCACAAAAACATTCTGCGGGTTTTCTTACTATTTGCTTTCCTGCTTGGTGTGTATTTTCTTAACTTCTATAATTCATCACAGATCACATTTTCATAGTTTTTTCTAGAAAAGCTGTTCCCTTTTAAATGAAAACTGAAGTTCTCTCCTCTTTCCCTGATTCAAATGTATCATCACAAAGCTTTGAGATTTTTGTGAAACTTGTGACAAAACATTAATATTTTCAGCACTAGAACAAGAAGCTGAGGGCCAAGTTTCTGGTACCTCCAGTTAACTCAACACTGTCTGAAAGGCACCAGGGGAGCAGGCTGGGGCACGGGGCTTTGCCTTACTGCTTAAATTTATAGGCTTGTTTGTCAACTTAATTTTTAATATTACAAATCCAGATTTCTTTCTAAGTAGGACTTTCAACTCACTCTAGTCTCTTTTTCCAAAGAATGCGGTGCTGTTGATTTCTGAACATCTAATCTAACCTTGTTTTATTCATTTCTTCTTCCCATCTTTATTCTCCTTAAACTTGTTACACTACAGTTAATATTGTAAAAATATTATATTTGCACACAATTTCAGCAAAGTGCATTTCCCCTAAAATACATTGCTGCCTGTTGCTAGATCAACTCACAGGGATTAAAAAAGGTTTTATCTGATATTTTAGTGAGCAGGAAGCCAGGTCATCTGTTGACAAAACTGTGCTTGCACATCTCTACTTTGTTTCAGATGCCACAGCGTTCTTCAAAATTAGGAGAATAATGAATAATTATAAGGTATTAAGAGCTAAAAAAAGATTATTCAACCCTAGCAAACACACCATGCAGTGTTGCAAGTATTAAAAAGTATATATATATATTTTAAAAGTACATACATGTGTAGATAAATATATATATATTATATACAATATATGTACATAAAACACATATATATATTGCCAATATAAGAAAGTCCAGAAACACAAAAATATTATTATAAATGTGTGGCCAGAGGGCAATGCCATTGGGCTAGATATGAAAGACCAAACAACTAGGGAAGAGGCCGGCAGTCCAGCAGGAAGATGTTGGAGATATGTTGTAGGATGAAGCCACTGGATTTAAACACATCAGATAAGCCAGATTAGGCTTCTGAGAAACAAAGGGGGCGATGGTGTTATGTCCCTGATAGCAGGGGAGGGCAGGAAGCTAAGGGTTCTGGAGCTGATATACTTTTTTGTGCAGCATTTTATCTTCTGAGCAAGAGGGGAAGATTTTTTTCCTCAGTAGTTCACTGCTGGGATGAGAAACTTGGTTGTCACCTCTTTATGGTTTATTACTATGTGTCATGTTTTGTCAGGTGACCTTATCTTCAGATGATGTTTCGTGCAATTGTGAGGGCTTGTGGAGTTTGTTTTTCTAAAGGCTTTTTTTCTGCCTTCAAAACCAGGATGTGTTGGGGTTTTTTTGCCTAAGGAGTGTCTGCTGGTTCCTCTGTTTCTTAAATGCACCTCTGAATTGGGGGTCTAGCTTAAGATGTGGACAGGGGTGCCTCTGGCAGTGAGCAAAATATGTGTTACCTGATTAATAATACGAGTTTTGAGCTGTTTTATCAAAAACTCTACCTGAGTAAATGATGACGCTCCACGAAATCGTGCATTTCACAGACTCCTTTGCTGCTTCAGGCAATATCTCCCTCAGACTTAAGCACATGGCACCTTGCAGGTTGGAAGGAGGCACAGGTCATGTACACTCACATGATTTGGGCTCTGTTGAGCCCAGATCAGGACTATATCTTTCCTTCACCTTTGAATTTGTCCCCCCGAAGCTCTGTTGTGGCCTGAGTTAGCTGCAGCACCAGCTATCCCAGTTGCATGATTCACAGCAGCCTGTTCCTGTGCAGTAAGTCTGTGGACACCAAAGGTCTAGCCAAGCACAGACCTCTCATCAGGTCTGCGTATCTTCTTTGAGCCTGCTTCTCCATCACTGCTCATTAAATGTTCCCCTTCTGGTGAGGCCCTTGACCAGCCTTTGAGCTTCTGTTTCCTTCTTCCCCCATGCCAGGGAAAGGTCTGGATGGAGAGGTTGCAAGTGAGTGAGCTTCCTCAGCATTCCAGACTGGAAAGCTGGCTCAAGTGGCAAGCAGCCACCCTGAGAAGCTCTCTGGGGTGCTGAGTCTGCCTCCCTGCTGCTGTGAGGCAAAGGAAAGCCCAGGAGTACCCAGGTTTTGAAGAGCAGGGGTTTGCTGTCAGTCCCCAACAATTTTTTTTTGCAGCATGGAGGCATATTTGCTCAGAAACCCAGTAAAGATGACATGGTTCCTCAGCACTGTGCTGGGCTGCAAACCACTGGCTGCTTCTTGGGAAGCCATGTCCTCAGCCCTCTTTAAAGAGAGGCCTGTGGAGGCTTCCCCACCACATGAAATGGTGCTTGTGGAAGGGGAAATGGGATTACACTGCTCCTCCTGGGAAACAGGAAAGTAGGAGATGAGCAGCCTGGGCCATGCTGCCCTCCCTCCCTGGCAGTGGGTCAGCTGGTGCTGCTGATAAGGCAGGGCTCTCGCCTTCCTGACTCAACAGAAAAAGGGGTTGTGTTGGTAGAAGGAGGCTGAACACAGGAATGCAAACATATCAGTTTTTTTTAAGAACTTGTGGGTGTATTTCTTCTGCTGATGCTAGCCCTTTCCTTTGCTGCTGGAAGGAAGTGAAGAGAAATTAAGCTTTTGACAAAATAATTTTTTTTTTAAGTGATAGTTATTGTTTTAGCACTTGCTAGAAGTTAAGAATGAAAGGGCATAAATGTTTTTTGTTTTTCTCATCTGTTTGAGTTTGTCAGTTCTGTTTTCCATTTTTTATCAGATCTTACTTCTGCAGGCCAAGCTAGTGCCCATGGGAGGTGGTGGATGGATGGATGGACAGCTGTCCCCTCTGACTTCTCTTTGATTGCTCAGCATAGCTACATGTTGCACTTTGTGCAAACAGCCCAGCTGGTGCATATGTGTAAACCTGAGCCCCACAGCAGGCAGAGGCTGAAGCAAGTGCCACGGTCAGGGTGTCATTCTGGTGACAATTGTGGCCATCACCATGATGAGGGGCATGTCTGCTCTGCCCTATTCTTAGGTGGCTGAGCAGGCTTCAGGCTAGCTGCCAGGTGATAAACCATTTGTAGCCTGTGTTCCTGCTGATGATACTGGTTTGGAGGAAAGGCTCCAAACTGCCTTTTCTGCCCAGGGACAGAGGTGGGATATGGACAACAGAAGGGGATGATCAGTAACAGGCTTTGCAAACCCATTAAACCTCCAAGTACATTAGTTTATAAACGTGCACCTGTAAAAACTTCTTCCCATCTTTTCCCAGGGGTAGTAGTAATAAATTGTTGCTGTGTCTTTCTTTCTCCAGACGATTTTGCGGAGGAGGAGGAGGTGCAGTCCTTTGGCTACAAGAGGTTTGGTAAGTGCCAGCAGGTCTTTCAGCTCACTGTTGCATACTGCTTAGGGCAAGTCAAACACTTGCTATGAAAACCTCCCTTGCTGGCAGCGTAAAGCTTGTAGGTACAGTCCTGTTATCCACTTCACTCTAATATCTGCCCAGAGGAAGGTGTGATTTTTAGACAGTGTATTTTCTTAGCAAACGTAACGCTTTGGTTTCAATGTTTGATCATTAGCATTATGAAAATGTGCTGCCAGCTAAACCAGCACATATGCTGTGCACTCCTCCCCAAAAAAAGTATATGATATGAATGTATTCTGATGTAAAAGAATATTAAAATGCTTGGTAACTTCTATTCCTTTTTTCCACTTCCTTTCCATTTTTCCGTGTTTGTTTACTGAAATGGCCTTCTTGCATGGGGAAGGTGGTGCCATGCATCTCTGCCCAAGGGGCAACAGCCTTCAAGTCCTCTTTTCAAGGCTTCTATGCTCTCTTTCCCTCAAGGAAACATTTCAGCCTCTGCAGCCAACAGCTTCATCCAGGGTAGGCAGACTCCTCTGGACATGCGGAGGGGACATGGTGTGCTTTGAGCTCCCACAGCACCAGTTGGTGGTGGATCAGCCAGAGGGGCTCATTATCCAAGCTGCTGCCTTTTGAACTGTAAGCCATTGGGATAAAAGTTCACCTTAATTTTTCTCTCCTGGGAAAGTGACTGCAACAAGAGTCACTTTCAACAACCCCACGTGGCAAATGGATAGGAGAGGCAGGCTGAAAATAAAAAACAAGTCAACAATTCCCTCCATCCCAAAAGGAGCAGGGGGAGGCAGCATAAGGAGATGTGGTATTTGAGAGGTGGGGATCACATTCACATGACCTCTTCCACCCCCTCTGCTACTACTCCACTGCTCCCTGCTGTTGAGCTTTATTTTGGATAGGTCAGCCAACCACAGAGCCAGCATCTGTGGCTTGCAAAGTTCTGCTTTAAGGCTGCACACAGGATTTTTCTTTTTCTTTTCCTTTTCCTTTTCTCTTTCTTTCTTTCTTTCTTTCTTCCTTCCTTCCTTCCTTCCTTCCTTCCTTCCTTCCTTCCTTCCTTCCTTCCTTCCTTCCTTCCTTCCTTCCTTCCTTCCTTCCTTCCTTCCTTCCTTCCTTCCTTCCTTCCTTCCTTCCTTCCTTCCTTCCTTCCTTCCTTCCTTCCTTCCTTCCTTCCTTCCTTCCTTCCTCTCTTCCTCTCTTCCTCTCTTCCTCTCTTCCTCTCTTCCTCTCTTCCTCTCTTCCTCTCTTCCTCTCTTCCTTCCTTCCTCTCTTCCTTCCTCTCTTCCTTCCTCTCTTCCTCTCTTCCTCTCTTCCTCTCTCTCTTTTTCTCTCTCTGTCTCTCTTTTCTTTCAAAATGGGAAGAACTGTTAAGAAATTAGTATTCAAGAACACATAAAAATAGCATTCCTCTGTGCTGCCCACTCCCTGGCTATCCCGGGTGAGCATACTGTTGCAGTCAACTGCAAAAGGTTTTAGCAGCGCACCCTGCTATCATTACTATCCCAGGAGTAAGTGCATTGTTGGACAAGATTGGATTTTTGTGTGTTAACTTTCTTTAGTTTATTTATTTCTTCTGGGTAATGTGGTGCTATTTCTCCCCCTAGAAATGCAAGGTTTATCTGAGCATTTCCAGAAATGCTTGTGCTGTTCCACTTGGTGGAGCAGCAGGGAGGGAGGAGAGTGCCATCAGTCTGGCGGTGGCAAGAGGAGGAGATTTCACCACAAGAGGAGGAGACAGCACAGTTCCACTCTTAGGAAACAACCATAACCCTCTTCTTCATGAAAACAACATTGCTGTGGTCGGGGGGGGAGGTTGTCCCAGATGTCTGCAGTACAAAAGAAGAGCCTTGACTAAAGGAGAAATGGGGTCAGTAAGGCATAGCATTGGCACTGGTGAGAGTTCTTTAATTCAGCAGTGTCCTGATCCAAGAAGCCTTCTTTGTCTGCACTATTTTGAGCCCAAACTTCCTCCCATACCCCCTTTCTCATCTTTCCCATAATTGTGGGGCAGCACAGGGAGGAGCTGTGCTGACCTGGTTTCCGTATGTCCCTGAACCAGCATTCATGCTGTCTGCCTGCAAATGCTCATGCTTTTATGAACCCTAAAGGGGTTATTTCCTCTCCTTCAGAAAGGAGAGGAACACCTGACTTGGTGTTTTCCCATTTCTGCAGTCTCTCTTGCATTTCCAGGCAGCTTCTGAGCAACCTCTGGAGGGAGTGGGGGCCACATGTCTTCAGCAGCACTGGCTGCTTCCCCTAGCACCAGGCTTCTCTGTTCAGGGGGGTGACATGCACCTCTTTTAAAAACTCCAAATCCACTGGCCAGCTGGTTTGACATTTCCAGTGCAGTATCAGAAGTTGGTCTTGGGGCCAAAATCCAACTGAGTAGTTCAAGCTCCTGTCTGACCAGTAGAAAATGCTCTGCCTACTGTCCCAACTGGTGTTCTTTCTCAGTCCTGTGTCCTCACTGGTAAGAGAACACAACATGGAAGAGAATTAGGGCTGTTCAGCCTAGAGAAGAGAAGGCTCTGAGGAGACCTTAGAGCGGCCTTCCAGTACTTGAAAGGATCTACAGGAAAGCTGGGGAGGGGCTTTTCATCAGGGTGTGTAGTGGTAGGACAAGGGGTAATGGTTTTAAACTGAGAGATATTAGGAAGAGATTCGTCACTATAAGGGTGGTGAGGAACTGGAATGAGTTGCCCAGGGAGGTTGTTGATGCCCCATCCCTGGAGGCTTTTAAGACCAGGTTGGATGAGGTTTTGTGCAACCTGGTCTAGTGGTAAGGTTCCCTGCTCGTGGCAGGGGGATTGGAACTTGATGATCTTTAAGGTCCCTTCCAACGTTTATGATTCTATGATTTTCTAAGCCCAAGGCAAGGACCAAGTGTTTTTTTTTATAAACCCTTGATAAAAGGTAATTTTGAAAGGTGTTCCATCCTGTCTGCTGGCTGGTACTGTGGAAATCCCAGGGCTGTTTGTCTAGAGCCTGCTGGAGTGGCTTTATGGTTTCAGGAGCCATGGTATAAGAGCAGTTATGTTAATATATTGTGACCACAATAGTCTCTGTATGACCTATCGACATGAGACATCGTAAGAGGACCATTACTCAAGTGCCTTTGACTCCATCATTTGGAAGTGGAAGGCCTTGTTTGGAACAAAACAGGCTCCAAGGGGGAGATGGCTAAAGCACCACTGGTTTGTAAAAAAACATGGCTTGTGGTGAGTCACTGCTGGCAGCTGGGAACATGTGTTGGTCAGCACTTGGCAGGCAAAGCCTTAGCCAAACTGCTTTCCTAGAGTTCAGCTAAAGAGTTTATTATTAGCTGCCTTGTTGCTGGAGCCTGTAGTTTGGTTCAAGGAAGGAAGAGATCTGTGGAGGGAGGGAGTCATCCTCAAACAGTTCTCATTTTGGGGAAGAAGCTTTTGAAAAGAGGACTGAATGCATGCTGTCCTGCACCACTTCCCCTTTTTCTGAATCTTTCTGTCCCTCCTCCTCAGATAAGTTAATTTCAGATAATTTAACATGCTACTTTATTTTTCAGTCAGCAGAACATTAGCCAAACATACTAAGTGTAACACATTAACATATTAAATAACAATGAATACAGATGCTAGGAAAATACCAGCATTTTTTGTCTTTTGAGCTTGGGATAAATTTGCTACAGGGAGTCAGGGAGGCTGAGGAAAGCACTCATTCCAGCTGACTGGTGCTGTTTACTTCTTCTCAATGGTTGCTACAGATGTGCAGGGACACTGCCAGAAGCGTGATGCTCAGCTGCAGTGCTTCCAGATTGCTGCAGTGAGAAAGCACGTGAGGAAGTATGTTTCTTATCAGCCTTACTTCATCATCAGTCACTGCTCAGGCTACTTTGAAGTTATCTGCTCCAGATAACAAGCTATGCCTCTCCACTGGTTTTTCTCCATCAGATTGCCACCAACGTTAACTCTTTCGTCAATCAGTGTCATTGCTTTGCACACACCCCCCCACACACACACCACCCTGCTTTGGGAAAGAATGACTGAGAAAACTTACTTTTCAATATTAAACCCTCTTGGGATGCTAAATCTCAGGCTTGAGATAATAGACTAGTCTCTCGGTGTTTGTCTTTACAGCAAGATTTTGACTCTTTTCACTGAGATTTGGGCTCCAGGCATAGTCATAGGCAAAGGAATTGAAAGGAATTAATGAACTTTGAGGTAGCAGATCTCAACTTCCTAACTCATGGCATTCCAAGGTAATAGATACAGAGATCATTGTGAATTTTGTTTCTTTATTTTAATGTTTAACTTAAACCCTGCACTTTCCTGAATAGAGTACTTAATGTAGAAATTTCACTGTGAAGTTATTCATTGCATAGTTTGAAGCTAAAGCACAATATGAAACAGCTGAAAGCAAACTGGATGGTCTTTGAATTGTCAGAGGGGATGGTCTTTGAACTGTTGTGAAGCACATTTTTAATGGTTTAGAAAACAGGCTTCGAAGAACTGCGCTGAAAGTGCTCCCAAGGAAGCAAAAGATAGGGCCAGTACACTATAGATAAGTAGAAGACTAAACAGCTTGTGTAAGATAATTACCCTTTGCCCTTAGCAAACACAGCCAGAATTGGAGGCTGCAAGCCTCCATAGTAGGACCCATCTTGGTCATCCCCAATGTTCTAGATCACTAATCAGAATCCTCCTCACCTTCACCTGCCACAGCAGAGGACAGGCCTTCATGTGCTGGGGTATCTCCAGTGCACCCTAAAGCTGCAGTCCTCCCACCTTCCTCAAACTCTGTAGGTCAGCAGCTGACAGGAAAGCAGGGATAAAAATTAGTTTACCTCCAGTGAAGTAGGTAGTTCTTTAGGTACCTTGTACCTTCCATGGGGTATGCAAGAGATGACTGAGTTGGGATGTCCCCCTGTGAGCTTTATGACAATCTAGCTCCTGAGCACCATTCCAGGTATAAGAGTTAAATCTGGGAGTTTCTGGACCACAAACGGATGAGTGATACTGCCACACAGTAATGAATTCTGCTGTAATAAAAGAAGTGAGGGAAAAAAATTAACCTGGTTTAAAAACGTATTTGGAACGTATTTTTTCCCTGATGAGTGGCTTGGGAGCAGCTAAACTAGATCTATTTAATAACCGTTTTCTCACTATATAGTGTTTATAGTTTTTTATACAGTGAGAAACTATATTTTATTTCTCCACCTTTGATAGGATACAACGGGAGAGTTTTAGGAGTGTAACAATTGATAAAAGCCTTACGAATGTTTTACAGTGAAAAATGAAAACTTTGATATAGAAAATATTTCAGAAATTAAAATACACAGTTTTTATCTTCCTATAAATAACAGTTCAAATGTGATTTGTTTGATGATGAGTAGAACCCATGGCTTGGAATTCTGTTCTAGTTCAGGAACAGCATTTATTCGTTAACACTGCACAGACAGAATAATTTTAGTCTTTATCTCTGGTTAAATTCAGGCCATTGTTTGCATCTATAATAACATGCACACAAATAATGTCTGGCATCAGTCTGGGCGTGTGCTATATCCACACAAACCTTAAGCCCCTAACAAAAAAAATAAAGAAATTCTAACCTTTAGGAATTTGTCAACTTTTCTTTATGGTTTGTAAATGACCAGTGAGGGATTTCAGGTGCCACAAGCCACATCCCTCCCTAGGCATTCTTTCACATGTATGCCTGCAGCGTGTAATCATACGGCTTAATAAAAAGTCATGGGGTCACCCATACTCACAAAGCCAAAGAAAAGTCAGGCATGTTGCTTCCAGTTCACTGGTCTGGCTGTATTTATCAAATGAGGATTTTGTCTGCCTGCATCCTGGGGTAATTAAATCCTCACTGAATGGCGGCGCCCATGCGGCTGTTCATTTTAGGCCAAGAAATTTCATTTGGAGTGACCCTTTTAATGACCAGTAAAGTGGAGGGGGGCTGAGACTGCCCTCTCCTGGGGTGAGCCCTGGGTGGTGGAAAGCCCAGCACCTCCAGGGGTCCTGGGTTTACATTGGGGTTCAGTCGTGTGCATCAAGGGCTGCATGCGGAGGGACTCCCTGTGTAAGGGGCTCATTGTCTTCTCTTTTCCATTATATATTCAGAGTACTGTGGCAGTTGGCAGGGAATTCAAGTCTCAATAAATAAATAAACACTGAGTGTGTTCCATATTGCCATTGCAGAGGAATGTCAAGGTACTCGTGAACTGTCAAGGTGCCTGCATGCCTCTGGCTGTGTCCCTCCTCTGTCAGTAGCTTCTGCCTCTGGCAATGTAAAAGACATAAGTGATAAATAAGATTATTGCTGATATATCCAAATCATTAATTTAAAACTGCTTGTCTTCCTAAAGATGGAAAATAGGTAATGCACCCTCATAAATCCATCAGTGTCAGGCAGTAGTAGCGAGATCCAAAAAGTTATTGGATGTGTGTGTCCCGTGCTAACTTACTTAGGAGCTGTAAGAGCCGTCCAGGTCTATGGGTTTGGAGCTGCCCCTCTCCAACCTGTTGTGCTATATCTGGCTCAAAGCAGTTCTCATTCTAATCCAAACCCATAAAGAGGCCTCTTAGCCATGCTGTAGTGACTGAAGTCATTCCAGCTGCATTCTCTCATGTAGGCAATCTATTTTCTCTTAGTTACGGGTTTTTTCTATCTAGTACAATTAAAATTCTTGACATGTTTCTTCATCTATTGCATTTGCATGCTTGGATTGATACCTGTTTGACCAATACTCTGTCTTTTACAGAGGTGCATTGAAAGGTGGCATCGTCAGCATTATATGTGAATTTTGCTCTCTGTTTTTCATTAGAGCTGTAAAATAAGTGTGTGGGCTAAACAGAGTGTTTACAAATGGGAGGAAAAATATTTGCCATAGTATAAGCAACACCTGGGGATTTTGTATTTATTTCCCTATAAACTAACTGGACAAATAACGATGTTTGGTAACATCAAGTTGCTGCCAAAACACCTAGGCTGCATTATGGGCTGTTCAGAACAAAATCACCTGTGATATTAATGCCTTGGAAGGAAACGAAAAATTATATTTTCAGCACTTGGTACCATTATATCTACATGCAAAGAAGTAACACAGAAAAACTGTGGGAGAGATTAACATTTCAGCTAAGAAACCATCAGAAGAAGGAAGGGGAAGATAAAATAGTTGGAAATACCTGCTGGTGGACCTCCCAGCACTGCTGTGGGATTGTAGCATGAACCAGTATTACTCCTGTGCTCCTCTTATGCTTTATTCAAAATACAAGCCAGCATCTGTAGCCAGCTGCTCTTACACTCTGCCCTTTACTGCATGCTATTAACTATAAGGTTGCAAGTACCCAAATGTGTCTAATCTATCTCTGGATTTTCTGTACCTACTTCAGAGTCACTTCCCATCAGAAAGTTGCCATGCTGTGTTAAGTGCTGGTGAAGGAGACACATTGGTGTCTCGTGAGAAAGGAAGTGCTGTCTTCCCTTGAGAGAATGTTGTTAGATGTATCTAAAAGCACATTTAAAAAGCCACGTACCTGTCAGGTGCTGCTTATATTGAAATCCTAGATTCCTTTTATTTCTTTGGGATTTCCTCAAAACATTCTGGAGCTCTAACACCAATGTTAAGTGACATGGTAGAGGTGACATTCCCACACCTGATTCTGCGGGGCACTGAGCCCTTTGCAAACCCTGCTCCCATTGAGCCAAACCCCTGAACATGCAGTCAGTATGAAGCCATGCTGCTGCCATTGCTTTGTCAATGATTTCTAAACAACAAGTATGCTACCAGCAAAGAGCTGTGCATTTTAATTAGCAGCAACCAAGGCAAATAGTTGGTACAAGTTAGCTTGACAGAGCTGTTGATAAACAAACGCACTGCCTCGTACAATAAGCCTCCAGCTGTCAGATTTTGAAGTCTCTCCTCCTTTGGCCACTTATGCCCAAAAGCCCCTGTAGCCATTCCTGCTTGCTACAGTTAAGGGAGCAGTCATGTCTGCTGCAGCATCCCAGGGAAGAGGAAATATCAGATGAAATTGTTAGTACAATATGTTGTCAACTGGACTCTCACAAGCATTAGAACAAAAGTGCCACAATGTTTTGACATACGATGTCATTTAATATTACAATCAGGCTTCCTGGCCTCTACATGGCTGGTGCCTGGTTTCCCACACTCACAGGGCACCTGCTGCAAGGGAAGTGTGAAATGCCTGGATCCAAACCCACACCTAGACCCGGACCCAGTGGTCTCTGCTGTCCCCCACCATCACACCCAGCAGCCCCAAGCCTTGCCAGTGGCCTGGGACAGGTGACACCATGAATGTGGTACATCATGTACTCAGCAAATTTCTTGGTGATTTTCGCTGAGAAAATTTTACATCTGAAGATTGACTTCCATGTGAAATCTAGATATAGGGCTCAGCGTGGGAGTCATTTAACCTACTTTTAAGGGAGTCTAGACATTTACCTCTTTTAAAGACACCCATCCTTAAAAATAGCAGGAGCAAGGAGAGACTAATGCTGTGTGAAGTCACTTCCATGCTGAGTGAGGGCTTTCCTCAAGGTCATTTTAAGGTACTACATAGAGATCTACTCCAGATCTGTGTATTATGTCCTATATAAATGCTGGGGAAAGCATATAAGTAATTTAAAAAGCCTGTGAGAGACAACAGTAACAGAGATAGCACAGATAAAGAATCTATAAGTATTTTACACTGGTTTTGCCTGTTTCAGACACTAACAAGGAGAATTAGGTTGTTTTGCTAAGTCAAAGCCAATTCAAACTCCACTGCAGTATCACCAATTAATCAAAGAAAAGCTGGAATAAAATGTTATCCACTCTCGATTAACCTACTCATGTGGGTAAACCTAAGCAAAGCAGCTCGAGAGCCGAGAAGTTTCTGTTTGTCCTGTTTCAGCCTGGGTTAAGGGAGTGGGTTGAGATTCTGGAAAGCAGAGCAGGGCTGAGGGGGAGGCAGCAGCAGGAAAGAGCCTTGCTCGGTGCCTGGAGCCGGCACGGACAAGTGTTGCGCAACGGGTGCATGGAGAGGTTTGTGTCCTGCAGATACTCTTCAGTTCAGTCAGGAATGCATCTGGAAAATCAACTCAGCCAGAGAGTGAGACTGATGCCTTGAATAAATAAAACATGAATGTGCTTTTTTGTGTTTTAGCTTGTGACTCTTAGTGGAGACAGTTGGAGGTTTTGTAGGAGACAACAGTGCAAGACACAGGGATCTGCTTCTCTTTGACCTGGCTAAGGCTCATAAGGATATTTTTGTGTTAGAATCTTGTGCAAACACTCAGGCCTAGCCTAACAGGACTTTTCTGACACGTATTTCATAATGTTACAAAGTTGTGAGGCAGATAGAATGATAGAATCATAGAATGGTTTGAGCTGGAAGGGACCTTTATAAGTCATCTAGTCCAACCGTCCTGCAGTCAGCAGGGATGTCTTCAACCAGATCAGGTTGCTTAGAGATCTGTGCAACCTGACCTTGAATGTTTCCGTGGTTGGGGTTTCTACCACCTCTCTGGGTGACCTGTGCCAGTGTTTCACCACCCCCACACTAAATAATTCCTTCCTAATGTCTAACCTAAATCTATCCTCCTATAGTTTAAAACCATTATCCCATGTCCTATTCCTACATGCCCTGGTGAAAAGCCCCTCCCTAGCTTTCCTGTAGGGCCCCCTTCAGGTACTGGATGGACTCTATAGGGTCTCCTTGAAGCCTTCTTTTCTTCAGGCTGAACAACCCCAACTCTCTCAGCATCTCTTCATAGGAGAGGTACTCCAGCCCTCCCATCATCTTCATGGCCCTCCTCTGGACTTGTTCCAATAGCTCCATGTCTTTCTGTGTGCTCCAGAACTGGATACAGTACTCCAGGTGGAGCCTCAGGAGAGTGGAGTAGAGGGGGGAGAATCACTTGCCTTAACCTGGTGGCCATGCAACTTTTGATGCAGCCCAGGCTATGCTAGGTTCTCTTTTAAGGGTATCAGGGCACTAGGATCTGCTTAACAGGGTTTCACTGCAGATCTTTCAAAACCTGAAATTTTAAACGTTTGGAAGATACTTATTGATTTGCTTCAAGTGGCACATTTCTGTTTGCTTGCTTCCAAGGTCTTGACAAGGAACATGGAAAATTCTACCAGAAATGGGCATGAATGCTTTTGCTTGCCAGGCTTGTTAGGGTCACCATACCCTACATTTGGTCGTACCATTGAGCACAACCTCTTGTATTTTTCTTAGAGGTTAAGGTGTGATTCTGGACTATCTTCTATGTAGCAACAACTGGTTACTGAAAGATTCCTTCCATACATTTATGCTTTATCATATAAAGGAGGGAAAACTGGTTACAAAAAAAAAAAAAAAAAGAGCAGTACCCAGAGCCAAGGGATATTTTCTTTCTTCCACCCTTCTCCCTAGAAGTTAATTGCTTCAGGTGGAAATACTGCATATAATGCCTAATATAACTGATTATTTCATTTTAAATCTGACCTGTAAGACTGAAGTTTGGAGTGGGAGAGCTCTTGTCCCTAATTAACATTTCCAACACTCAGAAGCCAGAATAATCCAGACACACACTGTTAACATTTCAACATAGTATCTGAGCACAGCTAAATTCACTAGACCCCAGAAGTTACTGCATGTCACTGCTTGTGTGCACAGATGTTTATATTTAAACCTGTGTGCTCGGTTTCATACAAATACATCCAAATTGGATTTGAGTCATTGTGTTGGAATACCTAATGGCACGACTTCAAATATACAAAAAACAGACCCCTGGACATTTAGATTGCATGTAGGTTCCATCTAGAAATTTGTGTTTCTAATGTGTTCCTGGGCATATTACTCCCCAGGCCTGGAAAACCAAAATTTTGAGATGTGGGGTTTTTTTGTCCTCACTTTGCTTCAAGTCCCCAGTCACAAGTCCTCTCGGTACCCTAAACAGTGACACTTTCCTAAAACAGGCCAACCAATCATTGTTCCATGACTTATTTGTCCCCTTAGGAAAACAGGTCTCTGCTTGATTAATGACTGTAACCTCTTCTACAAATTTGTAAAAATGACTGTATGCATTTTTCAGTGTCAGGCAAAATTTCTTTCCTAAGTGCCTTGCAGAAAGCAGCAGACATGGGGAGTGGAGAATACATAGCGTGACTCAGTTCTAAGGGGAAGCAAACAAACCAACATCTGGTTCTTCTGCTCATTGCAGAGGAGCTGAAAAAGCTTTCCCAGGTTTTGAAAACTTTAAAACTGGTGCCTTTTCTAATAGTTACTCAAGGTTAGCTAAAAGTAGAAGAAAACTTTAAGGTGTCAAAGTAATGAGTTTGGGGTGTGTGAGGAGCTGAACCAATTGAAGTACTGCTGGAGGAGGAGGAGGATTACATGTCTTCGTTGTCTTTCTCTTGAGTCATCAGACAGAACCAAAGTAAAGACTGGCAGAGATCTGTAATTCAGCCCTCTGTGCTCTGTCCCTGCTGGTCACAGATCAGACACGTCCTTTCTTCAGGGTCCAAAACAGTGCATGAAGCGACAACTATGAAAGATTGCTCTGCTTTCTGTAGCATTCACAGTCCAAGTTTTAGTCCATCAAGGTGCAGAAAACAACATGCAGTGTAGAGATGGCAGTCTGTGGTGCCATAAAGGAACCCTATGTTCTTCTTTTTCTTTTTGAGTAGGAGGAGGAGCACAGTAGATGTGGCTCCTGTTCTTTTTCTGGTTAGATAGAAGTTTGTCCCTTATTCCCCCAGTTCTCTCTGCCCGTACAGGTTAGGCTGGGCATAGTCCAGTAGAAAGTAAAAAGCATACCTCAGCCTCAGGCTCAGTACTGAGCCCAACAAGAGGACACAGCAGGGAAATTTGGTAGCTGCAGGAAATGCCTGCCATTGTCAGAGGGCAATCGACAGCCTAGAAACCTCATAGACTTCATAGCTCGCCTCTTGCTTCAGCAAACCTTGACTCTGAGCCAGAAGCAGATCAAGAGAGAGCATGAATTTTAACCCCTTTGCCCAGTGTGTTCTCACTGTGACACACGGGATGAGAGGGTGTTAGCTGGAGGCCACCTTCGCAGGAATAGCCACATCTGCTCCTCTGCTGCAGCTCTGCGTCCCGACCCCTGAGAAACTCGTGTTCTTGGCAATCTGCTTTGTGAAATATGGCATAGTGGGGCTGTTTTTATTCTCAGTCTTCTATGCAAGAGGTTACTGTGAGTAGTTTTGGGCTTTAATACAGAGAAATGGAGCTGTATTCTCCACAACAAGCCCCTTTTTATTACGCTTCTTTTGAATAGCAGTGGAACCTCCAGTCATGTCTCTAATGGAAAGAAGACGACTTGTGAAAGTCTTTCATTTACTACAGAGAATGAAATTTCACATGCATGAAACCAGGTTACAAAAAAACCCCACACAAAATAACCAAAAGAGCTGCCAATAATATGTGTATGTCCAATGGGTGTTCAGGGTGACCTAAAAGAGGTTAAGTGGAAGTGTCTTTGTAAAAGGAAGCAGAAGAGCTGACTGTGAAATTAAAGGGCATTTTACGTCAAAGGTGTACTTATGTCACTGTAGTCTTCTTCATTTTGATCTTGCTGATTGTGCTTATATGGCAGTGTAGCAATTTTAAAGCAGCGTTTTAGAAAGAAAAATAATCAATCTCTAATGTCTTTTCAGTTGTTCTTCTGGGAAGACTTGTGGTGAGTTAAAAGAAAATACTCAGTGAAGCTGTGAATGGGAGACATTTCCAGGGTGGGTTTGTTTAGAGGTTTGTTTGGGTTTTCTAATATGTTACTCCTATGTTTTTGTTTTGGTTTGGTTTGTTTTTAATAGTTTTCATGTGCTTTTAATACAGTAGCTGCTGAATTAAGAAACTCCAAATTCCACCAGTTATGGGAGCTTTGCAGGGTGATGTGTTATAGGACTATCACCACCTTTGCAGATGTGCCCTTAGGACAGTTCTGCAAGGAAGCCATGATCCCTCTCTAGTCTTGCAAGCTTCACTTGGGCAAGTTCAGAGCAAGGACTTTTTGGCAGGAATTTGTCTTCCCTTTTTGCTGCCAGATTTGTATATGAAATGGATTCATAACCTCTAAGTGACACCTTTTGAGACTGCTTTTTCCAGAATGTCAGGGCTCCCAGCAACAACCAAGGATAGTGCTGTGCTCTTTACAGTCTAATGCGGAATTCCTCTTTTCCCAAACACCTTCAGTTTTGAGATTGCATAGCTTGCTTCCCTTCTCCCCCACACTGAGCAACACCATGTCACAGGTGGGATTTGGTCCTAAAGCATCCTGCTGCAAAGTGAAAAACCAACACCTAGAGGCAAATCAGTGCTTGGGGGAACTGGTAATGTGTTTGCATGACTTCCCTAGAGCTATGTTTAACAGTGTACTCCCAGTCCTGCAGAGCTGGTCTGTTTTATGAAAGACTACCTGTTCACTGTCGGGTGGATACATAGCATTAACTCAGCTGCCAAAACTAAGCAGTTGAGGGCACAACTGGTTTTTGGCACTGGAGTCAATAAAGCGGATGAGATTGGCCAGGGGTTTCCTTCTGCCATGTGCCGGAAGCACAGTGCTGAAAGCAGCAAAAAATGGAGGCCCAGCCTGCAAGGTGACAGAGATGCTCTGCAGATGCGAGGAGGCTTGGACCCCAGCGGTAGCCTGGCAAAACCACACAGAGCTGGCAGGGAATGATGGGGAGAGGGTCATCCCAAAGCTCAGCCCAGGGACTCCATCACAAGAGTTTGGCTACTATTAGTTGGACACTGTTCAGCAGGGTTCATATTTCCAAGCCCATTCATAGAAAGCGATGTAAAACCCTTCTGACCAGCGTCTGTTGGGGCCATTCCTGTGCTGCCTTGAATTACTTTTATTTTATGGCCCCGACTCAACTTGGTCAGAGCAGAGCATGCGACGCAGGCGCATTTCAGGACAGGGTTAAACCATCTGCAGTCTGGAAACCAGCAGGGTCCCCAGAGAGGGTGTTAAACCCAGGGAGTGCTGATCTGTTTCCTGCCTTTGTTATGATTTCTGCCCTGTAACCCAACCTCGCTGCCAGCAGCCGGCCTGAGCCTGCCCCAGCTGTGTCAGCAGGGCACCGACCGCTGGGCACAGCCTGGCGTCCGGAACCCCGCCAAGAAGCGCGGTCGCTTGCGGGTTATGCTGCGCCAGCTCTGCCCTGAAACCGGGGAGCGCTCGCTGCCTTCTCCTGCCTGCTTGGACGGTGTGAGGGGACTGCTGCAGTTGTGTGCCTATCTAGGAGGGATATACGGGGCTATAAACTTAACTCGTTGCTTTTTATATGCGTCCCCACATGGCCCCTTAGGAAAATCCCATAGAAAATGAGTGTGGTGTTTTAAGGCTCTGGGTGGGGCCTCTTTTTTCCACATTCACCTCCAAGGGTTTTTAAAAGGCTTCAAGTTCCTAAAAGAAAAAAGAGCATTCCCCTCATGCTTTCACACATTTTTAGCACAGCACAGGCTGTGCAGACGAGCACAGATGAAAGAATAAAATGGCATGTGGTGCAGCAAGGGTGGGCAGGGAGAGCCGTGCCATGGCCAGCCACTGCTGTCACTTGGCACAGCTCCGTGGGGCTCCCCATCCTGGGAGCCCGCCAGGCCCTGTGTGCACATGAGTTACCTGCTTCCAGAAAGGGTCACTGTCACCCTGAACCCTGTCACTGATCGATAGTCGAGGTAAGCCAGCACCCAGGCTTGCCTCCCTTCCCCAGGAGCAGCAGCCCAGCGAGGAGGAGCAGTGTGAGGAAAAGCCTGGCTGCTGCCAGAATAAAGGCGGATGAATTGATTTGGGAAGAGGGACAGGGCAAAGAGGGACAGAGTGATTCTCCTCAATCTCTGGATCCAAGCCCTGTGGCAGAGACACTGCATTGTGCCTGGGAGCTCCTGTGTGCAGATGGGCAGTGCGGGGTGATGCACAGCAAGAAAAACTCATCTACTCGTTTTGTTTTCTCCTCCTGTGAAACCGCTGTGAGCTGGCCCTGCCATCGGATCCACTTTTGATCTTTTTCTAGCACGGCCTGTGTGTGTTTTAAAGCATTTCCCTGCCAGAGCTGACCACTACTAAGGGAGAGAAAAAACAGCAAACTTCCCCGTTTAAAAATGCGCTGGTTTAAAGCTTTGCAGATTACACTGCTTGTTTTTCAACCAACTCATAAGGACATTGCCAGCAAATTTCCAGTAAACTAGACATTTAAGTCAAAGCGACTTCTTTGAAATATTTCAACGGTGGCGTGGGGAAGGTTTCGATGAACAATGAAGCAGAGGGGAGGACAATCTGTAATTTATCTGCAGTTCTGCCTGGTGCAGATGAGATACCCACAGCAGACCATCATTCTCTTTAGATTACGGTTTGTTAAAAGGATTTGGGATTTTTTGTAACGATTTCCCAGGACGTAAATTACTGATCAACTCATTTCAGCTGTAGTACATTAGGCAAATAAATTTATTTTTTTTCTGGGATTTCTTCCTTCAGGCTTTTTTTGAAATTTATGGAAGCTGTCTATAACGTAATTTCCTCGTAATAATTTTAAATGGCTTTTAGAAATATGAGAACAGTGAAGAATTTTCTGTCTATTTCTCAGAAATTACATTCCTAGGTCACAGACAAATCTGCTGTAAATAGGTACAACACCACTGATTAAAGTGGCCTTGCTCCTGCCAGTGTTGAAGTCTGAAATGACTTGACTAGATTTGTGTCATCCCACTGTTGGAAGGCAGGTTAAATGACACTTGTGCAACCAGCTGAAAGGTCTAAATAGGTACATTGCTTTAAATCGCAGTAAAATTAATCATGTATTTTCATTGCATTTAGTGAGTTAGAGCCCAGCTGTCAGTGAACAGGTTTCTTCTGTGATTGCACACACCATGCTGTCCATTAACATAGCATGTTAGTTTGCATTGTCATGATATTATATCTAATGTAATGTCACATAGGGTGCTCTCTCCCCACTCTCTAGTTCAAGAACTTGATATAAATGTATAAGCAAGATTTTGTTAAAACCTGAATAGCTTTGAAGTATTATTGCATTGTGAATGTTTTAAAGTTTTGTAATAATAAAGTTAATCCTATCGTGGAGTTTTGCATAGGGTTAGTATGGGATTAATAAAAAGAAGTAATGTTTTTGTTCAGTACTGGATCTTCTCAATGAACAATAGCATTGAGAATCTGTTCCCCTTTATTTACCTAGTCAGCTGGTATTTACTGCAGGCTGACTTGAGATTTCTACATTCTCATTGTTATGTTATTTGTTTTTAATGAAAAAAGAGATGTTGAATGTGGTCTTGGCTGACGGGGTGATAAAAGGGCTAATAGTTAAACTTGGTCATATAATATTTTATGTTTCAAAACTATATCCATCTCCATCTATATTTGATAATATATACTATCCTACTCTGTATGTTTCTGACATTTTCCTGTCTTGTATTGGGGAAAAGGTTGTAAGAAACCAGCCAGGTAACTCAGAGTTGGCCACCTTCCAGCTCTGCTCTCCAGCTATCTTTATTTCTTGCTGTGTATTGAGGAACTATGATAGTTACTTCTTGTTGTGCCCCAACTGACTTGGAAATACATACCAAAGGAGAAACAGCAAGGACCAAGCTTAACTTGCTTCCTCTGTTTTGCTCAAAAAATCATCAATACTCACTCAGCTCCCTTGACGCAATCCTCTGCCCTCATCATGATGTTAGAAAAATGCTTGTTGCTGCTTTAAGTAACCAGCCTGCTGGGCCATCCAGGTGCCCCTGCTCGGTAGATGAGCTGCTGCAGCCGTGTTCCTGCTCCCGTTGGAGCAGTAGCACCCCTCTTGCTCTGCAAGGCAGGGGGCTTCCAGTGGACTGGGCTTGCTCTCCTAAGATTACTTGGAGCACTGCCCAAAATACGGAGGCAAAAATTCTGGAGAGTTGAGCAAAACAGAAAGGCTAAGCCTTGCCTTTAGCACGAAATGTGGTCATGAGTATCATCCGCTTCTGTGAATCGTGAGCTCATCCCCATTCCCTAGATGGCATTTCCATTGCTGTGAAGAGACTGGAGCACCTGCTTTGTCCCCTGTGCTGCTTGTTGCAGGATCACCGTGGTGCGGGCTAATCAGAACCGACAGCAATTAAGAGTAATTGAGCTAGTCTTTCTAGCTCAGTGATTTCCCTGTAGCTTTTAATAAAGAGAAATCAGAAGGAAAAACAAATGCTGTTGTTCACTAAGCTCTCATGAGCTGTTTCTGATTGTCTTGGGATTCAACAACTCATTAGATGGAGAGTTCGCAGCGTTTGGTTTCAGTAACACCAGTTTTCTGCCTGTCTGTGTGATGACATTTTTGTCTACATTCTTTAAACATGTGGAATGTTAATTTTTCAGGGTTTTTTTGTTGTGGGTTGTTTTTTTGTGTGTGTTGGTATGAGGTTCTTGGGTTATTTTGAGCCCAAGCTTGTTTTCCTCTATTATGTAAGAAGTCAAGATAATAGGAAGGGTGATGTACTTTCTTCTCAGGGTAGAGCAATTAAAGGAACTGCAAAGGCAGGACTGACCAAACAGGATCCCTGTCACAAAATTCTGGTCCCAATGAATCACTGGCTTTGGAAAACATATTCATAATATCGGGGGGCTGTTTGTTTTATAATGTATCTGGCATAATGAGGACAAATAAAGATGAAAAAGGTTGCTAAGGTGAAACATGTTTGTGGTGGTGGCAGCCCTGGCTGAGCAGCTGCCTCACCTGCAGCCTGTGTGCTGGGCAGCCTCCCCTGGGACCATGTCTGACATACCAAACCTGTGAGCAGTGTCCAGTGTCTGCCAATGAAAAGGAAAAAATGTCCAGAGAAATATTTGCCTCTTATCCCCATGTCCCAAAACGTAAATTTTTTTTTTGTCCCAATTTATTTTGGCCTAAATTCAAGACCCCAAAGCAAGGTTTGTAAACGGTGGATGAGAGAGAGCAAAGAGGATTCATGTCAACTGCTTGTCCTGCTGCCTATGCAGCATGGAGCTCATGCCCGCTGGTCACACCGTATCTGTGGGAAGATCTTCATATTCGTGCATACCTACAAATTGGGGTCATCAACAGCCTCTCTTCATAAAGTAGAACTGAAATAGTGAATCCTGTACCAAGTTCTCCTCTTTTTTAAAAATAGAGCCATTCTAGCATAACTTAGGATCACTGATGAGCTGTGGTAGAAAGTACTGTAATAAAGAGGAAAATTGTGGGGAAGATTTTTGGGAAAATTGTACTAGTCAATGCATAACCTTTTCAGATAAAAGGAGGAGGCAGCTGCTGACAAATTCTTCTAGTTTACCACAGTTTTACCTAGAAGATTTGCATTTTTCACTTTCTTGATATCAAGGCTTCAAAAATAAAACCTTATAGGCTGATAACTTCATCAGACACTCATCAGGCAACTCATATTGATTTGGAGGGTCCATATACACTTGGTCTATCTGTAAACAAAATACATATATATTTATCTCATCTCCTGAAGAAAGCAAATAGAATATTATTAGCTACTACTTTGAAAATACTTTCTCAAAATGCATTTCTCATGTTTAAATAATAAACTGTCATGTTCTTCCTTCTCTTGTACCACCTGCCTCACCCAGATGTTGATGTGCATTATTCCTATCATCCATGCAGTAACCTTCATCTTTGTGCACATTCATTAAATTTTCTGAGTTTGATTTTTCAAAGTCTTATTAAACCAGCCCTGTGGTTCCCTGTAGAATGGGAAAAATCAGAGATTCTCCTTGGGGAGCATACGAAATGCATGAGGAAAGCTTTAACTGAACAGTAATTGATGGTTTAAAGCAATTCTGTGCCCAAAAGCTAAACCTGTAACCATGATGCCACAGAACATTGCAGTAATGGGAACCCTACTGGATCCCACTGTCCTGGTGGTTGGGTACCTTTATGAAGAAACACAAAATCACAAAATTGTTTAGGTCAGAATGGACCCTCAGAGATCATCTAGTCCAACCCCTCTGCCATGAGCTGGGGCATCTTTCAGTAGATCAGGTTACTCAAAGTCCCATCCAACCTGAACACTTCCAGGGAGGGAGCATCCATAACTTCTCAGGGCAACCTGTTCCAATTTCTCAGCAGCCTCATCATAAAAAATTTCATCCTTACATCCAATCAAAATCTACCCTCTTTCAGTTTAAAACTGTTGCCCCTTGTACTGTCACTACAGACCCTGGTAAAAAGTCTCTCCCCATCTTTCTCATAAGCCCTCTTTTAATTACTGAAAGGCTGCAATAAGGTCTCCCCACAGCCTTCTCCTCTCTGGGCTGAACAACCCCAACCCTCTCAGCCTTTTCTCATAGAAGAGGCATTCCAGACTCCTGACCATTTTCATGGCTCTCCTCTGGACCTACCCTAACATGTCCATGTCTTTTTTGTACTGTAAAGACTGAATGGACATCCAGAATTAGATGTAGTATTCCAGGTGGACTCTCACAAGAGCACAGTGGACAGAGAGAATCGCTTCCCTTGACATACTGGCCATGCTTGTTTGTACGCAGCTTCAGATATGGTTGGATTTCTGGGCTGCAATTGGACACTGCTGACTCATGTCCAATTTTTCATCCTGAAAAAGTGTCCTCAAGTCCTTATCCACAGGCCTGCTCTCAATCCATTCATCCCCCAGCATGTACTGATACCGGGAATTGCCCTGACCCAGTTGGATGGTTGGACTTGATGATCTTGAAGGTCTTTTCCAACCTTAATGGTTCTATGATTCTCTGACCCAGGTGCAGGACTTGGCCTTGCTGAACTTCAGATAGTTCACATAGGCCCACTTCTTAAGCCTATGAAGGTCCTTCTGGATGGCCTCCCTTCCCTCAAATATATCAACTGCACCACACAGCTTGATGTCATCTGCAAATTTGCTGAGGGTGCACCCAATCCCACTATGTCATTGATTAAGATGTTAAATAGAATTGGTCCCAGTACAGACCTTTAAAGGACACCACTCATTGCTGGTTTACACTTGAACATTAAGCAGTTGACTGTAATTCTTTGAACATGGCCACCCAGTCAGTTCCTATCTATCTAACAGTTCATCCATTAAACCCTTCTCTCTCCAGTTTAGCACCAAGAGTGTTATGGGGGACTGTATCAAAGGCCTTAGAGAAGTCCAGGCAGATGACATCAGTACCTCTTCCCTTGCCCACTGGTCCAGTGACTCCATCATAGAATGCCACTAATTTAGTCAGGCATGATATTCCCTTGGTCAAGACATGTTTGTTGTCTCTAATCACCTCCCTGTCTTCCATATGTTTCAACATAACTTCCAGGAAAGTTCCATGATCTTACCAGGCATGGGGGTGATGATGACTGGTTTGTAGTTCCCAGAGTCCTCCTTATCACCCTTTTTAAAAATGGGTGCAATATTAATGAGGAAAAAAATTTTACAGTGAGGGTGACAGAGCACTGGAACAGGCTGCCCAGAGAGGTTGTGGAGTCCTCTTCTCTGGAGACATTAAAGACCTGCCGGGATGCATTCCTGAGTGATGTGCTCTAGGGGATCCTGCTTTAGCAGGAGGGTGGAGGTGGGGAGGGAAGGAAGGTGGACTTGATGATCTCTAGAGGTCCCTTCCAACACTTATGATTCTGATTCCCTTTTTCCAGTCACAGGGGGCTTCACCTGACTGCCTGACTTTTCAAATATGCCTTAGGGGACTATGCCAGACAATTCCCTCAGAACCTTGGGATGTATCTCCTCAGGTCCCATGGACTTGTGTATGTTCAGGTTCCTCAGGTGTTCTCAGACTTGATCTTCTTTTACAATGGGACAGACTTCATTCCCCCAGTCCCTTCCTTGATGTTCAAGGACTTGAGAGTTGTGGGAATAATAATTACCATAGAAAGCTGAGGCAAAATAATTTCTCCATGTATGTTGTCACTAGTTCTTCTGTCTTATTTACCTGGGGAAGACACATTTTCTTCTACACTTCTTTCATGTCAGTGCACAAAGTGCTGACACATGGGCTTCACTCTGTGGGTCCTGTTCCCCTTGTCTAGCTCAGTGCAAAAGCTGCCAAAGCAGACACAAGCCTTCCCATCTAGGACAACATCCTTTCAATGAATGACCGGGTGCTATAAGATGTGAGATGCTTTGCATTGGCAAAACATGAAATAACTTGTCTCTTCTCTGGTCTGCTGTGACTTAGATATTGGCCTCAAAGCAAAAGGAGGAAGAACCAGAGTTTTACCTTGGTTGTTACAAGTAGGTACTTCACCTGTAGACTATTAACAATGAATTTTTGGAACTTGGTGCAAGACTGGGTGGAAAAAGGTATTTTTCAATTTTCACCATGATTTGAGATATGGAAGTTTTAAGGACCAGATAATTATATCATTTAGATCTCATCTTGGAGATTACATACTGCAAATATGGCTGCATTGCACAGGGCCAAATTTCATCTTAAATTCCAAGTATGTTATTTTGTTTTTATATGGAAATACCTCTGTTCAAAGAGAATGCAATGCTGACATATTGCTCTAATATTAGATTTTAAAAACTTTTGACTGTTTTTTCCCAGAGAAAACTCTGGTATTTAAACTTTCTGTTTTGTTGCCCTGGATAAAGACTGCATATGATTTGCCTCCCGCTTTCCCCAACAACAAGAGGCAGCTGTAGAAAGGATCATCTTGGAAAAAGCTAGACTGCTTTATTTTCAGGTCTTCAGTTGATGTGCAGTTTCAGAATTCCTGAGCAACTGAGTTATTCCACTTTATTCTGATTTTATTTTAAATTTTGTCTCATGGGAAAAACATTAGATAAATTGTCTCAGTTTTCACCTAAGGGCTGGGCTCCCTACCTGGAAGTGCATGGGGTATCACAGTGATTGATTTAGAAATACTGTCCAGTTGTTTCCTCTTTTGTTACCTCAAAATAAACATATAGCAATTGCATAATGTAATTTTGCAGTTTTACAGAATGTTTTGGTGCTTGTTCGTTGTAAATACTTTGTTCAGAATCTAAACAGTATCCACAGCTTAGTTTAACCTTCCTTAAAGAAAAATCTGCAAATGCCTGTAAAATTAAATCTTTCAAATGGAACTGCCTTATTCCATAGACAAAATATTCTAGTGAAAACATGTATTGGGTTTGATTTTCCCCAGAAAAAGTGTCACATTCTTCACTATGGTTTAATCAGCAGTGCCTTTCTCCAAAAAAATATTACAGTTTGTCCCTCCATTTATAGAAACTATACATTTCATACGTGCAGAAAAATCTGAAAAGTGAGTAAATGGTTTCATTCTTGCAGTGAACAGCTGTTCCCTTTCCAGCAGCTGGATGACGAGCTGCTAACCAAAATTCATGCTAAGAATCCGGCAGGTACGAAAGAGCTTGTGGTTTCAGGAGCTGAGATAAGCAAAAAGTGGGTAATGACCAGCAGGCCAAAGGAATGTGGTAGCAGCAATCAGCACATCCAGTCTGCTGGCTTCTAAGCTGGAGATGTGAACAGAGTAGAAATAAAGGGCAGCAGAGTTCAGCGGGTGTTGAGACAGCATTTTGGGAGCATCCAGAATGCCAGGAGAGCCTCCCCACTGAATGGCTGAGTCCTTGAGCCTTTATGAGCAATAAAGAAATCAGTCCTTCTGCTAGCTCTCATATATATAAAAACATATTTTTATCTATATTGCTTTCCACAAAAAAAATTATTGTGAGCGAGTGATTGCTTCTAGACCTGTTTCTAAACAGCTTGTAAACAGGAGGTTGAAGTATTATCCAAGCAAATTCATAAAAGCGTCTTTTACCTGTGTGGGTTGTTCCATCTAGGCCTGTTGGTATGGGCCAAAGAAGGTCTTTATGTGTGGATCACCTTCATCTCATTTAAACTTCATCATCTGGAACCATCACAGGGGCATTTTACTAAGAGTTTTCCAGTTACTTTTTTTTTCCAGTTTGAGTATCAGAATACAGTGTGAGTTTATCATATGCAGTCCAAAAAAAAATCACCAAGAGAATATGCAGTAGAGATCAAATTATGGTTTCTAGACACATCTAAAATATGCCTTGGAGAATAAAAAAAATCTCTGAAACTTGAGGAGCAAGGCACAGAGATGGAGGATGGGAAGGGACGTAGCATTCCCATTTCTTCTAATCAGTCCTGCAAAATTTTAACATCAAGTGATGTGGTTGTGGCTACAAAGCTGTTCAGCATCCCACACAGCTCAGGGCTGTATTTGCCCCAAGCGTTCTGTGCTGCAGGAGAACTTGTTGACAGACTCCTTGCTGCAGCAGCATCATGGAAGGTATTACAGCTAGTTCAGAGTGTCTCTGGCAGGGGTTAGGCAAGTTTGAGGCTTCTGTGGTATCACTGTGCTTCCACATCAGCATTTGTGGGAGCTAACTCTGCTCTTTTTGAGCAAACAAAAACAAACCAGTTCAGGTTGTATAAATTCCAGGGGTGGTACCAGTGCTCACAGCTGTGGCAAAGCACGAGTGTGACCTGTCCAGATCAGAAGGACAGTGTTTTTCCTGTAAGGCTCTAAAAACAGAGAAGATAGAACCTGCTGAAAACACATTTTTACTCTGATGAAAAAACAACTGTTAAATTTCTGCATTTCTGATATTTAACTTATTCTGTTCATCATCTGAAATGATGGCATGGGCCACTTTTTATTACTGTATATGTGTTCACGTCTAAAAAGTAAGTTTCATGTGGGTAGTCCATTTTCTGCAGAAATAAACAAACTGAATTTTATGATGAATGAAGAGAGCAACAAGTGAGATCTGACCCTCAGGCAGTTCTTCCTAACAGAAATTCGTGATATTCAATTAGATCTTTGTTCTATCACTGTGGAGGCAGGCAAGGTGCCCACTGAACCTGATGAAAGTCTTCCCTTGGATTATTTAGGCAGCTGAGTTCATCAGCTCTGCTTTTTCGTCTAAATTGGGTTTAACGCGTTATAGCCAGGGTATAGTAAAGCAAGTAGGACAGATCATGCCTCTGTATGATGCCTAGTTTATTGTACTGATACTCAACAGTTTTTCTGAGCCTTGCAGCCCATCTTGCTAAATGTTTGCAGGTGGATGCTGACTGCATTGGATTTCTTGGAGAGGCTACTGTGAGAGTTTCAGTAGAGGGGTGTCAACATCAAGGGCTCCCAAGGTGTGTTATGGACTGATCCAGGGACTGGCTACAAATCTTTGGTGAGCTGCAGCGTTATGGCTAAGGTGTTGTGTGCCCCAACTCCCAAAATGGCTAATGTGAATAGAATGAGCTTTTTGCTTTTTCTGGAAGTCTGGCTCCCCTGTTATGTTCCTCTCCAAAAGCTTTTGGACAACTTAGAGGAGCTAGGGAATGGCCAGGGGGATCAGGGATTAAATTGTGAGGAAGACTTTTAGAGTCAGTTAAGGATGTGCTCACTGCTAAGGCCTAATGAAGTGCAGCTTATAGCTTCAAGTCCTTGGCTAAGCATGTGGTAGTAAAGGAGGGGCTGCTTCACCCTTGGATAACTCGGGGATGGCTCTTCAGAGAACAAGAGCTTCTATGGGGGGACCAGGCTGCTCGAGCCTTTTCACCCTGCTTTCTGCTAATAAACATGCTCTGGGCTTGTGCCAGCACCTAAGTAACCTCTGTACCCAGCGTGACCCCTCACAGCTCACTCTGGCCTCGAGGCTTGCTCCTCTCACTCCCTTCCAGCTCCTCCCTAAGCCGCAAAGAACTTTTTCATGGAAGCTCAGTTTCTGGCCTCTGTGGCTGGCAGAGGGCCCTTCAGGTAACCCTGTTCCTGTGATGGCTGCCTCTTTTTTTGGAGGGATAATACCAAGTTATTAAGCCAATGGGCCAATTCCATGTAAATTAAACCCTTGTTGCCTCCCCATGGGGTGGGGTAACGGTTTGGCATGCACCATTTCTTTTGCTATACAGAGCACTCTTGGGGTGGTCATAGCAGTTCTGCACCCCAGGCAGCGTTCAGTGCATGGACCTCTTCTTCAGTCTGCTGTCCCCAGCTCCAGACAATGTGCAGACAGGGTGGGTGGCAGATTAGCCACCTTCAGCTCATCCCCTCCACACGCCAGCGGTCGGCAGCAGGGGTCCTGGAGCTGCACTTGTGGATCTGCCCCTGCCTTTGACCCCTAACCCTGTCAAACTGGGGAATTTTTACTTCATCCTTCTCACCAAACTAATTTGTCCGGTGTCAGGGTCTTATGTCTATTTATGAATTTTGTCGTGGCCAACTGAACTAAGGAGGTGTTGATAAGAGAGAATTTGGTCTCCTGGATCCTCCATTAACTGTTATTTAAGGATGACTGTGAGCTGCAGGCTTTTTCCACTTTTCCCCAGTTTTCACAAGGATGTCTCCATGATAAGATTAAATAACCTTCCTCAGGATGTGGGAAACGGAGTGGAGGAAATAACAATTTGGAAGAAGGATAAAGCAGCTTGGAAAGATATGTTAACCTGGGCACTGAAAGAAACTTTGGATTCTTGAAAATACTTTGCAGGGGCCATCCCAAAGCCCATGTAGCTTCAGTAATCCATGATCTCTTCCAGCTGTTAGCATGAGCACCACAGCATAATAATCACCTCAGTGTGCATTACTCATTCTCCATTTTATGGTATGTCTCTTTACTTATTAGATCATTGACAGAGGGAACAAACCATTTGTTGAAGGAGACCTGGGTGTAATTATGCATAGTTCAACTGGATCCTATTAGTGCTAAACAACAAAAGATGTTACATGTAATCTGAGTTAGTAAGCTAACACAGAGGAGAATGGCAGTCAGGAAGACAAGGACTGGTGCTTGGCAGAGACTGCTGCTTGGGGAGGTACAGTCCTGATGACATACTGGCCACGATGCGTGTCAGCCATGGGTCATTAGTTTTGGCTTAGCATTCTCTCCAGGTATGAGAAAGGAACACTGTGATTACACAGGAGGTGTTGACTAATGACAACCAAAACCTGGCCTAGCAAAGTAGAGCAGACTTACACAGTCTGTTCTAAGCACATGCCCAAAATATGAGAAGACAGAAAATATTTCAGGCAGGTGCCTTTCCTTTGCCTCAGGAGTGGAGGTGAAGGTCCTGGGGAATCCTCTGGCCCTGTGTCAGAAACAGTAAGATCCAGCCAGCCTGCTATCAGCAGAGCCCAAGAGGGGCTGTGCACCATGTGGGTGACTTGCACTACACTGAAAAGTCTGCTTATGTAACTGCAGTGCAATGCAGGGACATGCAAACACAGGTTAATTAGTGCCAGCAGTGTTTGGGCTAGTGCTGCTCTGTTCCTGCAGTAGTGTCCAAGGCAGGCTGCTTAACCCCAAACTCTACCAAGCACCGAGGCTGTTTTCTGACTGACTTGCATCCAATGTGCAGTTTGCACCCAGGTTCAGATTGCTAATTCATTCAGACCACTAGGGTGCTCTTATAAGGGATTAGTTTTAAGTTCTGGCTAGATGTGAGTATTGCCAGTGTAACTGGGCTCAAATGCTTCATGTTGGGACAGATTTCCTCTGAACACTTGGAGACCTATAAATGTTGAAGTTGAAAGGTTAGAGGAGAAAATCCCTCAAAAGCAAAGTACTTCATGTTCTTGATATCCGTGCAATGCTGTTGGCCAAAAAGTAGCTGTTTTATTCCACCATAAAAATTATTAAAAGGATACAATTTTCCATCACTTGTGCAAGCTTTCCTTGTAGTTATGGTTGTTAAAAGAAGCTTCCTGTTTTTTTTAATAAGCAAGAAACAAAATAGCTGTGGAGTTTAGTTTATACCTTGTGTGTTCCAACACAGTGAAACAACGTAGGAGTTAGGGCCAAGAGTCCCAAGTGCTGCACACAGTGATGATGAAAATAATACTGGTAGAATTAAGGAAATATCATTATTATTATTATTGTTATTGTTATTATTGTTTCATCAGAGGCCATTATTCTACAATTTTTCTTTCAGAACCAGATTTCAAAATTGATTAAGGGATTTTCTTTACTCAGTCTTATTCCAGAAAATGCCATTCTTACAGCATGTACTTTGGGAGGAAAATGCTCAGTTACATCTTGCACATCCATTTTACCTATTAAAGACATCTGAAGCCAAAGTAGATTTTTTGATAGCCACTCATCTTTTTATTATAAAGAAGAGAAATCACTCCATCTCCAGGACAAATCTTTCAGTTTCTCATGTGTCATGTCATTGATAAACTGCATATTCATCAACAAGGTGAGGAGAGATGAAGAGTTTTTATTATTTTTTTTTCCTCAACTGCAGCAAGAATTCACTGGTCGTTTTGTAGTGGTCATTGATCTTTTCAACAAAGGAAGTATGTGTCATCATCTTTTTGGTACAGGAGGAGAAATTGAAGCAGAGGCAAGGAATTTGTTTGCAGTCACAGCAGGTCAGTGTTCCTGAGCAACCCATAGAGCAATTAGAAATTACATTGAGCTCTGATATGGGGCAGGAAGAGAGTTGGGACATCCTGGTAGTCTTCTAGCTCTGGTGGGAATGCCTGTGTCATGTTGGGAAATTAATTTAATGTCCCTCTTAAAAGGTAAGTAGGAGAAAACACACTTCACAGCATTTGTGTGGTTCTCCAGCTCTGAGAACTGAAGACCCCAGAGCTCAGGAGAAAATGAGAAACCTGGAGAAAAAGCAAGGCTGGTGGAGGGCAATTCAATGTGGGTGATAATATTTTGTTGCATTCAAATAAGAACTAAAAATGTCTGTGACAAAATCAGCTGACAGGGTTTTGTTGCTGTTTTCAGAAAATCTGTAATGCTGTTTTCAGATAAGAAGTTGGCTGTAGGAAATAAACCTCCCAAGTCCTATGTTTGAAAAATATCATCCAGACTATAGGCCAATCGGTTAGAAGTCTATCAGGTAGACCAAATTAGACCAAATTTGCTCTACTGTCTAGACCTTACCATGTAGGTCCACAGACTTTGTCCTGTACCTGTGTGTTACTTCGCTTGTTGGTGGACACAACTGGTGGTCCATGAAAAGCTCCTGTTTTGTTTCCAAGCCATGAAGTAGTGGGCAAGTGTTGTGCAGACTGAGTTAGGAACAGCTTTCAGCTAGTGCTGGTATCTGCTGACAGGCAGAAAATTACATTCACAAATATTTTATCAACAATATTGTAAGCAGAACTTTTTGTAGTGATGACAGTAATGTATCTTCTTTTCTGTGAGAGTGACAGAGCCCTGGAACAGGCTGCCCAGAGAGGCTGTTGAGTCTCCTTCTCTGGAGACATTCAAAACCCACCTGGACAAGTTCCTGTGTGATGTTCTCTGGGTGATCCTGCTCTGGCAGGGGGGTTGGACTAGGTGATCTTTCAAGGTCCCTTCCAACCCCTAAAATTCTGTGATTCTGTGATTCTGATCTACTTGTTCACTGCAATGCTGAGTTTTTGTGACATCATTCCCTCTCCTAGCCATTGCTCGATACCAGGATTTGGGGAGGCTGATGTCTTCACTGTTGTCAGGAAGGCTTTGAAACGTGCACCTACTGTAGCTATTGGTGAGGCAGAAATAGTATCTGGTAACCCACCTTTCAGATCATTGGTTTGTGCTCTTCCCCACCCCTTCCTGAGATCACTGAAGCTGCCGTATCTGTAGGATGGGAGTATTCTAATGAGTGTCTCCAGATCAGTGGAACAAGCCCCTGACCAGTTTATATGCAGGTCCTAGGATAGAAAAGCATTGAGGCAGCAAGGGAAGTGCAACTCCTCTGCTGCTGGTGGCTGAGAGAACAAAGACTGAAATGTGTCTTTAGACTGGCAAGGATGAGACAAAGGTGGTCCCCATGTTCGTGACTCTCCTTAACCTTGGAAAAGCAAAGAGAAACTGTGGGAGGGGTTCTTCATCCAATGAAATACTTGCTTGCTGAGCTGGCTGAGCAACATTTCTTGCTTGTTGAGCTCAAGCTCTTAGCACTTCATGAGCTGTTGAAAAAAATCCCTTACTGACACTCAGCCAAGGTGGCCATGGGAAAGCAGCATGGCTTGAAGGGCTGTCGTAATTCCTACAATTGTCTTAAACACCCTGTGCTACTGTGGGAGAAGTAACTTTTGAAACAATGCAAGTCCTTTGTGGTCGTGTAACCTGGGGAGTTTGTGCTGCAAGATGCTTTGGAGGCTGCACTTCTGCTGGAGAGGACCCTATGGTCTGCCAAGGCTTGGTGCTGCTGTTAGCTGAAGGGGAATATCGCTGCCTGTGGTGCCGACAGCCAGCCGAAGGGCTCTGCTTTCCTCTTTGAACAGAGGACCCCAGAGCAGAATTTCTTGGTTACACAATAAAATAATAAGAATGCGAGTTTAAATTTCGAATTAGTAAAGGACTATTTTTGGCTTTCTCAGAGACAGCATCTGTAAATAATCAGGCAGAAGCCTTTCCATAAAACAACACAGAAAAACCTCAAAGAGTGTTTAGATTCTGCAACATTTAAACAAGATTTTTAACTCATGGGGAAGCCAAAATCAACACAATGCTTCCTGCGCATAAAAGCATGGAATTTCTTAGCAGTGTGGGGGCAATAAATGACTATCACATTTCCCTCCTTTCTAAAAACTAAATATTTTTCAATGGAAATAGTAATATTGGTGGAAAAAGAAAAGGTTATGTAAGTTCTGAACCCCCATACACTGCAGACTGGAGCTTAAGCTGTTCAGTTTTGTTCTAATTGTCCTCCAAGCTCAAGAGATCAAACAGACTAGCTGAGATCCTTCTTGTAGTCATACACATTCATGACCCAGGTTTCAAGTTCATTCCCGCTGCTCTCAGCCAGGTCCATCCATAATGCAAACAAAAGAGGTGAATTATATACTCATAATTAAGTCCTCTACAAAGACAGGAGAAGATGATGACTAGCAGCTATACACATAGCAACTTTTGACCACAGTGTTTGCCCAAAGTGTGTGTGTGAAATCAGAAATTCAGCCATAACCAAGTATGTATGGATGGGCTATTTACTAAGAAAAAATGTAAACGTTGTCCAGGATAAAAAAAAAAATAATACTTTATTCAAGATGCTGTTCCCTTGGTTTCTTGGCTCTTGCAGGAGGAGTACTGTTGGCTTAAGGGGCTGACAAATCAGGCTTTTCTGCATTTGAGTGGAAAATTGTTTATGAACAACTGGCTACACTTCTAGTCATTAGGTTGACCTGCCTGAAACCTGTAGATCTCTAAGCTGTGGTGAAACAGTAAATACCAAATCTGAGGGAGGATGATCAGTGCAGGGAAACAGAACTGAGAAATGTTATGATTTAATATGGCTCTGTGAGTAAGCGATGTGGTTTCATGAACCACCCCTGGTTTGAGAACCACTGCTAGAGAAGGGCTGAATTAAGCATTTATTTAATCTGTGTGAAACTCTGGATAAAGAAACAAAAATCACAGTCTTGCAATTCCTGTTTACCAGTCTGGTTAGTTTTTTGCTTTAGTTTGTAAGTTGTTATTTAGAGTGACTAATTATTTAGCTTCCCCCAAATGACTAATTTGTGTCTCTTCCCAGATGAGACACAGTTAGGAAAGGTTCTATCATAAAGGAGTCAAGATAATGGCATGCCAAACTGTGCCTGAATCTCTTTTTCTCTGCAAAATTATTTACCCATTTTGATATTCTGAGAGATGCCAAAGCAATTTCCCAAAAAAAACTTAGTGTTTGCTTCATTGGCAGCTTTCAGAGAAAACAAAATGTTGTGGAAAAGATTACAGGAAAAGATTGACACAGAGTAGCCAAAGTGCATCCATTGTAATGAACTACTCAGTAGCAGGTCAGCCAGGGTTGGTGGGACCTGGGAGCCTGGCACAGCTACAGCTCATGAATGAACCATGTCTCCTGGCCACCTCCTGGTTTCTGGCTCCCCCACACTGGAGTGGAAGTGCATAGAGCTGTTCTACTTCCCAGTTCATGTGTGGTCTCTCTGGAGCTCAGCACTGACATTTCCAAAGGGTCAAAGGATATCTAAACTGGTTTGCACCTTAGAAAATCCTGCTTGGGTGTACCACCACACAAAAATGCTTTGCTGAAAGTAAAACATGAATGAAGAGAGATTCCATCTTCGGGGGCTGGAAAATATTTACTTTGTCCCACAGTAAGGATCTATTTCCTTCCTTCCTTCCTTCCTTCCTTCCTTCCTTCCTTCCTTCCTTCCTTCCTTCCTTCCTTCCTTCCTTCCTTCCTTCCTTCCTTCCTTCCTTCCTTCCTTCCTTCCTTCCTTCCTTCCTTCCTTCCTTCCTTCCTTCCTTCCTTCCTTCCTTCCTTCCTTCCTTCCTTCCTTCCTTCCTTCCTTCCTTCCCTTCCTCCCTCCTTCCCTCCCTCCCTCCCCTTCCCCTTCCCCTTCCCCAATTTTCCTTAACTTTCCTTAACTTCCCTTTCTTTAGCTTTCCTTTCTTTAACTTTGTCAAGCCTGGGAGCACTACAGATTGGCACACTGTGATCGTGGCACCATGTGGAAACCAAAAGTTTGTGCTATAATTACCTTCTCAGTGTAGCTTTCTTTTCAACCACTCCAAGCTGCCATCAGAAGAACAAAAAGCTAGCATGGAGTTTGTTATCAGGAGACTGATAGACCTGCAGTGATGAAAGTGTGTGTCATCCCCCTGTGTGTTGTCTGCACATCAGTTTATTTACTTGTTAATAGATTTGTGGTTTTTACCATTTCTCTTTGATTATAGCTCTTCTGATTTAAGAAAACACACTGAGAGAGTATCCTGAGAAAGAGACCTTTAAGAAAGACTCCCGTGTAAGCAGGAAGGATGCTGAGCAGGGGAACTCCCACAGGAGATAACTGCCCAAGAAAGGCAACCCTGCAACTCCTCAAAGTAGAGTAAGGAAGTGTCACATAGCTAAAATGTGGTTAATGGAAAGGTTTATTAACTTTGTTAACACATGTGTCTTCAATAAACAAGTTTTCAGGTAGTGTAAGCTGGGACAACAAATTTTTAGCGCTTAAATTGAAGACATAAAAAGCAGGCATATTTCCTTATGTTACCTGACCACACCTGTCTTATGCTGCTGCATTTTCATACACGAGCTCCAACTTCTCACATTAACTGCAGTGCCCATTCAAGTCACAGCTTCTTATGGTACTTTTCATGAGTACAGAAAATCAAGATATGAACAGAGTTGGTATAGTCTTGCAGATCAAATAACAGTTAATGAGGTAGTTGTTCAGGTATTATGAAATATTTCACATCATCTTAATTCAACAGGTAATAAGTGCAGCATGATCAACATAAAAGTAACAGTAAACAATATGGTTTTGCATTTTATGTTCATATCTTACCCATATTCAGTCTCTTCATACCATGTGAGTAGCAAACAGATGTATTACATTATACTACATTAAGTCCTGTGGAGGCAATAGTCTTAAGTGCTGTGTCAAATATTTATAATGTGGAATTATTTTAGGACAGGAGCCAAGTGCAATATGGCATCCTTCATAGTGTCTCTCTTGTTTTTGTAAGAAGCGGAAGCTCAGCTACTGCCTACAATTATGCTTCTTCTCTAACCTTCTACATCCCTTTCCATTTGTCACCATCTGAATATGTTTTAGTTATTATCCTATCTGTTACGTTCTGTATTACCTTATTGAAGCTGGGAAGGACCAGGTTTTCAAGAGCCCCTTTCTAACTCTGCTGCTCCTCTGGATGGGCAAGTCCTCACTCTTACATCCTGCTCTGGCACATCCTGCCAGCTGTTACACACTTTGTGCAGTGCAGGGAGGTTACTCTTTTCCAGACTGTGTTCTCTTTTGTGCACAAGTCACTAGTAATTTCAACAGTAAGAGGAATTTCCCTTCTGAATTCTTCTCTATCTGGGTAATGCTGTGTTTTTAGACAATGTCTTGCTTTTCTTTTACTTTGAAAATATGAAGACCCTAACCATAGCAGCCTGTCTGGAAAATATTCAGAATATCTGCAGCTATTTTCTCTTTGGAAAATCAGAATGTTAAAGTATTTTTTGTCCATCTACGGCCACATGTCTTCTATTTATGAGTCTATTTAAATGCCAAACTTTTGTATGCTTCTTTCACTTACTTTGACTTCCAACCTTGTCCAAATAACTTTTTAAATGGAATTAATTTGCAGGTCAAGTTAGAAATTCTTTACTTAGAAATATTGGCAATATTTTTACTCTTTATTCAGAAACATTTGTCTGCAAAGACATTTGTTACTCAACCAGCTGTATGACTGATCCCAGCTTCACAGTTTGACATTGAAAAGAAGAAGAATGTTCTTTTGTTTGCAGATTATTTTATGAAGACTTAGGATGTTGGTTTTTTCATGTAGGTGAAAGTTTTGGAGCATCATCCTTGCCTACAGTAATTCATTGGGTTTGAGCTTGGTTGAAGATGGAACATGTTGCAGTTTGTGGAGCCAGCTGGATGCTGGCCAACACACTCCAACACACTCTTCATTTAGAGCCTACAAGCAAACCACAGACTGCCCATGTCAGGGCCAGTGCAGCCTGCCTTATTCATACCCATTTGTCTTTGCTGTAAAGATGCAACCTTGTGTAACCTAAGTGTGGTTTGTCTTCCTCTTACCTCCTCTTTGTGGTTATGTGTTTGAATATTTAACATGTTGGCGGGTGTATGAATGTTCATGGGTCAGAGCTTCCAGAACAAGAACATTGCTCTTCATAGCATGGTGCCCTGAGCCCAAAGGAGAGATTGATCTTTGCCTGTGTGCATGGCTGATGTAGCATGGAGGATGCCCAGACATTTCCACAGGGTTGTAGTGAACCACCACCTCAGTATCTCATGGGGATATATAAACAGGGCTGTTTGCTGTCACTTGAAGTAAGGCTTCACACTGATCAGCACTGGTATGGCTGCAGCTGAAATGAAAGATGAGACGAGATGATGAGATGGAGAGAATGCAGAGCTGAGTGATGAGATGTGGCTTTGTTTGGTACAACAGATGTGTCCTCTGCCAGCCATTTTCTGAGCAGTGCTCATTCCTACCTCTGCAGAAGAGGGCATGCATTCATTTCAGTGATATCACTGTCTTGGAATATTTTCCACATTTAGGAACTTGGAGAATGTGTTCATCTATATATGGGTATTTTATCAATAATTGCTTGCCTTAATGCTGATTTCCAAACAAAAATCAACAACTTCTCTACTCTAATTATTACTGTAGTATTAAGGGGGAGCAGCTAGGAGCACTGTGTGGCAGGGAAAATGAGGACAGCCTCCAAGTTTCTCTGTAAGGGCCCTCTTTCAATACTTTCAATCCCAAAACCTTATGTGAAAGTACTGTAATATTTATCACAGTAACTTGACAACCTCAATCCTTTCTGCTGGCATAGGCTGTAACTCACTCTTCAGACCCTTTCTCCTGTTTGAAAATGGCTTCAAGGAAAATGGAAACTACTATCTGCTTTTACTTTAAAAAGGCAATTGAAGCATAAATACCTTGGCATAGAAGTCCAACTCAATCTATGTTTTAGTTTCTCAAATTCAGCCTAGCATTTTCTCATTCCATAAGAAAGGAACACTGTCTGAGGTTTCCAGCTCCTCTGGGTGGGCTCATGAGCCAGTGAAACAGAGGGATGGTTTCCACCAGACTTGGCTTGGGTCTTGTGTAGCAGCTCATAAACACTGTGATTTGCATAACCTCACCAGCATCTGAGGGAAAGAGAATGTCAGTCAGCTCTTCTGGTATGTCAGGGTCATTCTTAACACATTTGATCTGAAAGGGTATCAATAGGGTGAACTTCATCTTCCAGTGATAATGATCCACATACCAGCCGAGAGGGGGAATGATGTTTTCAATCAAATCAAAATGAAGGCAACTACAAGTTGAGACCATTCGGTCTCTGAGCCTTTTATTGATCAGCCCTCATATGTGATATTCTTGAAGCAACCTAATTTTGCAGGTCTCATTGAGACATAAAATACCCAGACTGTCAGTCTGGTTTTCATTTGCACTCCATCCAGCTCTGCTGTAATTGAGAGCAGGCCTCATACAGTCTATCTGTAGCTTCCATATACTCCTCTTAGTCCTGTTTGCTTCCTGGTTTCCTACCAGGGTCCATCAGAACAGCAATAAGACACGCATTTGGGGGGAAAAAAAAAACAACACAAAACAAAACAAACCCAAACTGTACAGAATGTATTTTGCATTGACAGACTATTTGAGTAAATAATCCTGAATAAATTTTGCATTTTTAATTCATGCTCAGTTGCAGTCTTGCAAGGTGATGATTTTGCTTGTCTTTTAATACTTCTCCAATTTCAGCAGGATTTAGTTGTTAAGGCACTTCACAGAAGGTTTGCATCTGCATTTTTAGGTGATACAATGCTTTTTCAAGGCTGTGCCTGAGTGACTTGCTCTGAGCCCCAGCAGAAGCCTGTGGAAGGACACTGTCCATTCCAAGTGAACATCCTGATTCCCTGGCTGGCTGTCCTTGTCTATATCAAGGAAAATATGTGAGGTACAAGAGGACAATGGAGAAAATTATACTATTTTTAAAATAATAATAAATTAATGCTTCTGGAAAAATTGTCACATCTGGGTCTCAATCCTCCCTTAAGCCACCTGGCATTTCTTAGGGCACTTAAGAGGCATTGCAATCCCTGACTAACTGGACCTCCTGCTTTCATGCTGAACATCGTGTTAAGTGCTATCTCTCTCCTCCTCCCAGCAGGCTTGGAAGAGGGAATTCTTATAGTCAAGCCTTTTGAGGGTTTTATCCAGCAGTTTATGCACTGCTGTATTCAATGCCTGTTATGGTAAACAAATCAGCTTCATTCTTTACATATTCCTCACCATTTGCCTCTTGTTGTTCATTAGAGTTTTTTTCTGGTTCACTTTAGACACAAAGATCTGTTGGCTGCTCTGGTATATCTTACGTTCTATGATAGGGTATATGTTATCCCTGAAGTCCATTTAGTGCCTAGTATTTTTCTGAAGTGTTTCTTTTCAAAAGCATTAAGACTCTCTCTATCTTTTTGATAGATTTTCATCTTTCACATCCACAAATGATGTCAAAATATCTGAGTTGAAGGTTTGTACTTTGGTCTTTTAGCAGTAAATCTTTGCTGACCATATATTGTTTAAAGTGGCAAATGCAGCTATTGTCTTGCCAATTTGTGGCCTCATCTCCTTTTCTCTTTCTCTAGGAGGACAGTATGTTGTCCCCAAGGTATGAAAATTATTAAATTTCTGCTATTCATTCTTATTTCCAAGTAATATTTGTACTGAGATGGCAAGGTTCTCATTAGATTTTTTTTTAATAAAAACTATTAATATTTTGATTTTGTGATGCTGAATGCAACTTAGATATTTGCATGTTGGCTGGGATGTCACTTAGAAGAGCAGGATTATCAGCAAAACCAAGCTTACTGCTGATAAACTTTATGATAACTCTATTCTAGACCTCCACATTTATTTTTCCCCAAGCACAAAGTTCAAGTCAACTGATAGAAGTGGATATGGGGATATTGCTCTGGATAGTCCCGTGGTGCTGGGCTTGGGAAGGCTAGAGAGAGTTGCAGCCTCGCAGGAGTGACCTGCACAAGTTTGTCATGGCTTTATTGAGGAAACTCTGTTACCCCAAAACATTTAGTACAATTAATAACCAACTTTGGATGGGATGTGAGGAGAAGAATGTGCTTATAAAATTAAAGCCAGATCCAACTCTGGATCAGTCTGTGACAATGCCTGCCTTCTGCAGACCTGATTGTATTAATCAATTTAAAAAGAGACTGAAATGTCATGATGATGAACACCACTTGGGCAGAAACAGTTAAAGCAATAGGGAGTTCAAATGCACATCCTTCCTCTTCTTCATTTTAAAGAACTTATTTTGAATAAAATCCAAATGACAAAATCAGATTAGTTTTCTGGTGCTTTTTGTCAATTGATTTTACCTCTTTTTGACAGCTGCATCCCTCTGCAAATGTAAAATCTGAGCTCCCCACTGAGCCCTGAGTTTGGAATAATTCAAACCTCATCTGAAACTCTTTTTCCAAGCTTCAGTACTGCCATTCTTTGTATATATATGAAGTGCAAGCCTTTTTGTTACATTAAAATGATTGAAAGAAAGTTTTTCTTAACTGAAGACTGGTTGAGTCATGTTTAATGTATTTAATTCCAAACAATCAGTTCCATGTGTGATTAGAAAATGCTCTGCCTTGCAAAGAAGTGGGCATCTCCTCATTACTTTATAATGCCAATACATCTTTCTCTCTCATAAGTCTTGAAGACTAAATGCGGCTAGTAAGAGTACTAAAAAAGTTGATGAATATGATGTCTGTGTGTTTGTACATACACGTAAAACATACATGCGTGTTACACATACCTATGATAAGTAGCATCCTACAGAGTTCTAGGTCCATCGTTTCCCACAGCTATGTTGTTTAAGGTGATGGTAGGTTTCCAGTCATATTCTGCCTATGTCCCACTGAGAAACAATGAGAGATTTCCAAAATAGTTTAGATGCCATATAATTATTTTAGCAGATGTGGTTTCAGTTACCTTTAATTAGTTCCCCCTGCAGGTCTAAATAAAGAAAGTCTTCTGTTAGATGCAGTTATTTTCTTTTGCAGATGGCATGGTAAAGCATGCCTACTCATAAAAGGAGACCACTGAACATTATATGGCAAACTTGGGGGGTAAAGAAACATGACTGTGAATTAAGGACAGTTTCTACATGGATTATTCATGATTCCCAGTCATCATGGTTTTATATCAGAATGGTCAGTCCTAGATTTTATGCCAGGTGGCATTTCTAAAACAGTTAGCTTAGATGCTTATGAGCTGGTGAGATAACCCTCCACTATGGAAGCAAATGGTGCCCTGTCTTTTTTCTAAATAATTTACTGAGTATTTGAGTAACCATGACTCTCTTGGATAGCAGGGCTCAGTCTCTCTGAACACGTGTTAAGCAGATGAAGAACTCTCCTAAAGAGTATTTCTTTTTCTTCCAAAAAAGGACAAATTCTCAGACCCCATTCAGGCTAATATTATTTTAAAGCATTTCAGATGGAAAACATAGGGCTGCATTCTGTCTTGATGGGACTCAATGGTATGTGCCTACCTGCACCCACAGAAGCAAACATAAGCACTACTTCTTTCCAATAAAGGTTTCATGACATCATTTCTTATAGATTCATTCAGGTATTTCAAGTCTGTCAACTTTGTGACTCTTCAGTTATATAAACAAAAGCCACAGGAAGAAAAATAAGGGTTAATAATACAACTTGAATTTTGAGGGCTAATTTAAAAATAAAAATAAATTAAAGGTAAAAATAAATATGCATAAATAAATGTCTGACTTGTATTTCTCCTGACTGACAAGGAGGGAAGGTATCAGAGTCATGCCTTTATTCCCTGAGAGTAAGCTTCAGCCTGGAAGGCACTGTAAGATGGAGTGGATTTAGTCCAGTAGGTCTCAGTGGGCAGGCAAGCTCTGCTGGCTTCATTCTGCAATTTCTGCATTGTTGAATTAATTAAAGAATTGTTTCTGTTGCAACCACAAATGTTCCAGTCTGCACTGTTACCCAAGGTCAGAGCTCGCCTGACCTCCCTGGCAGAGGAAGAGAAGAGTAAGGAAATAGGAAAAAAAGAGAGTAAGCAAATCATTTCAAGGAAGCCTTGTTTCCCTTACCCCAAAACGAAGCAGAGCAGAAAAGGCTGAATTGAAAGGGAAAAGAGCTAAGACTGAGATTGATTAAGAGAGGTCCAGCCTGAAGAAAAGACAAAGAATGAAACAAGTAAGACAGAGAAAAATAAACTACATTAAGAGTGAGCTCAGATGAGAGTCGGCTGCTGGCCAGGAGAGAGCAGCTGCAGCAGGAAGGTCCGGATCCCATTGAAACAGAAAAGGGGCCATCTCTCTGCTGGAATGAAAGGGAAACAAAAAAATTATTCACCTTTAAAAGCATAGAAATGGGATTCGAGGCCAGGGGAAGGGCAGAGAGGAATGGGAATTTGTGAATGAGATGAGTTATTTTTCTGAAAGTAATTCAATGGCTGTTAAAATCCTCCCAGAGAGCTGCATGATGGAACAGATAAATCAGACTGGCCGGAGTGGGTAAGCTGCTCCAAACAGCTTCATGTTGTGTTAGGATTCTTGAATGAATGCTGAGCATCAAGCAAATTTCCTCATTTTTACCAGGGGAGATGAGGCAGATGACATACCATACTGATGACATCATGCTGAGCTCCAGATGTGAACAAAAGGAAAGAAAGTGTAAGATGGATATTTCACCACAAGCCAAAGTAATCCAAAATACTGAGGGGGAACATGAGGTTGCAAATCTCAACACACTGAGGTTCAACAAAATAAAGGACAAGAGAAAGCAAAGCAAAAGCTTGGGCGGTTCTGAGCAAAAATTTCAGGTTCAAGCAACAGAGAACAGACATCTTGAATTAAATATCCATGCCTTCTAGAAAATACACCATGCACAATAAATGAATGTTGTCAGTGTCACAATAGGAACTTATACTGCACTGTGCAATCTGATAATTTAGGCCTAGGCTGGAGGAGAAGCAAAGGGTGTAGAGAGAGCATTTCACCTGAAAGTGTTCACAAGGTTAGTTAGAAAGGTCCTGTGGTTTTGGATGTGCCAGAGCACTTAACTGTTGTTAAAAGAAAGAAGACTGTTTATGTCTCACTTAAATTACTTGTTCAGTCTTGTGGTACCAGAACTGTGGGGTTTAGGGCCCTGCATTAGAAGGCAAAGAACAATTTCATGTGTATGTATCCAATTAATGTAGAAGTGAAATATGCTATTTAAAAGTCTGCTGGACTATAGCTCCTAACTATCACAGAGCTCTTCAACCCTCCTTCCTGAACTGACCCTTAATTCTTGCTAAATAAGATGCCAGACCTTTGCTATTTCAGGTGAACCATGCTGTCTCCAACCAGATTATGATAAGATTGAGACTCTTTAGCTTTTTTTATTGGTAAGATTGACAAATCCTGGAAAAACGGACAATTTTTTTAATAGATATACTAAAGCATGGGAAATGTAGCATACAAACTCAGCTCAGGACGTCTTCAGAAAACCCATTTGAGTCTGGGAAAAAAGGAAACAAGTCATTCTGCTGTAAATCCTTTAGTGATGCAAGTACTATGTGGGGACATAACTGGAGGGCAGTGCCACCTCCTTTTTTTTTTTTTCTCAATCTGAGAACTTCTTATACAGTTTGTTGTTTGTTTTCTTTCATGATGGTAGAACTTAATTAATAGTTTACTTGTTTGAATCTCTTGGTGTTGTTTCCATCATCCTTGGATATCTTGTGTGCCTGATACTGCAAGAACTCTCAGCTGTACCAGGAGTAGCTGTATCTCAGTGCTGCATAAATTGTCCCCAGATTTATACTGACAAACTATGCAAAGGCATTCTGGAGTTTTGCAATATTGCAATGCATGTTAATGCCCTCCTATAAACTGTAAACATTAGGTCAAAGAATGGCTGCCATGCTTGCTATTTGAATCTTTTGCAACATTTTCCCAAACTCCCAAGTACTGTTGTAAACAAACAAACAAAGCCACAGGAATGACAACAATAAAGCAGAGTATAAACAGGCTGCCTCCGGAACAAAACAAGGGCTAGCAAAATTCAGTTATGGTTGCATTCTTATGCAAAAGAGGTTGGTGCAGCCTGAAAGACCCTATTCCTGCTTAGTCATGCCAGGCTTTTCATGATGGTGTTTACTGTTAGAAGTTGCAGTCGGATAATCTAGAGGTTAGAGTACAGCGCAGAGAAGCTGTGCCTCAAGTTTGCTCTCTGATGTCTGGCACGTACTGAGAGACATGGTTTAGTGGTGGACTTAGTAGTTCTACGTTAATGGTTGGACTTGATGATCTGACAGGTCTTTTCCGACCAAAACAATTCTATGATTCTGTGACACCTCCCAGATAACCACCGACTGGTACAGACCTTCCACCTTTTAAGGTGGTAACTTCATACAGTCAACTCTGCATCCCTGCTCAGCCAAGTGTCTCCCCCAAGGTGTAACCTGATTTCCCAAGGTGAGCAACATCCACACAAGGCACAGCAGCAAGCAGAGCACAGCACCAGTAGCCAGCTCTGCAGGGACATTAGCTTGCATTTCATCCTTGTGTGGCAGGGCCCCAGCGAGGAGGGATGGTGGGAAGGCAGAGGGGCACCAGAGGAGCCTTACGATGAGGTCTGTGCAGAAGGAGGCATCAGGATGATCCTGCAATAAAGCAGCAGCACAGGAGAGGGCAGAAGCAGTGAGGTCCACCTCTAAAAGGCTTGGGAAATCATTGTACCTAAAGTGAGATGCTGCCTAAGCTTCATGGGGTAATATCAAGCCCTTGGTTTTCCAAACTCAGCAAGCTGGCACAAGGATGCCAGCTTCTCTGTGTCTCAGCTAGTCTAGAGCAATGCAACTTTGAACATGAGAGACGTGAATCTGTACAGTGTGTTGAAAGTTGTTGTGACATGTCGCCTGTGGTGAGCAATTCCTAGCAAGTGGGAAGCCACAGTGTGTGGCAGCTGTGGCCTCTGAGTGATCTTCAGGGATAGCTCCAAACTTGAGTGCATTGCAGTGATTACATCTTGAAGAAACTATTAAACGGAAGTAGAAAGCTTCAGTTAACTATGACAGAGTCTGAAGCAAAGGTTGTTAAATTAATCAAAGCCTTCAGTGAAGCAAAAACTGTGTGGGGACCTAACCTGGAGGGTGATGCCACCTCTAAGTCATGAGCTTCCTGTGTGAAAAAGTGAATGGCCAGTCTTTAAACAGCAGTTAAAAGAACCCCTTCCAATCCATCTTTCCCTTCTGTATGTCAGTGATGTACAATGCCAGTGTTCTATTGCAGGGCAGGCTTCAGCAAGAAGAATCAGTCCAATCCAAGTGAGCCAGAAACTGGAGAAGTAAAGGAAACTGTACTGCACTGCTTTAATGAAGGCAGATTTAAATACACATTTTGCCTCTGAGTGATGTGGCAGCCCCATAGCACTTACTGAACTGCACCAGTGGCACCAGGGTGTGCAAAATAAATTGCATGCACATTTTTAATTTTTAATTTGATGTATTCAAAGTCTGTTCTGTCAAACCACTGTGAAGTGTTAACTAAACTTTTAATAGCTGTTTACATGCAGAACAGATATTTTGTATATACTTATTGCCTCTAGACATTTATTCCAGTGTCATATTGCAATGCAGTTGAAGCATTTTTTAATTCAACCCCAAATTTCCATAGTTTTCTCAAGATAAAGCCAGAAATGTTAACTGTAGTTAAATTTCATACTAGTTTGGTAATAGGAACATGAGAATTGAGGCAGAGTTAAGTTAGCTTTAGTTTTGACCTATCTGTACCCAAGGGCTTTCTCTTTAAGCTTTGCCAGTTCTCTATATGATGTTATTAAAGAACATAATGCTTGTGAGTGGCTATATAAACATCCCCCCCACAGTGTGAAACGAGGCAGCGTGCAGAACGTGTGGTTGAAGCTGTCAGCTACAGATACTTCACCACATGAAGAAATGGAAATCTCAGTGACATTCAGCTGTTTTCAATCTGCTGAAGTATTCTGGTTTGTTGGAGTTGGGTTTTTTTTAATTCTTTTGGGGTTATGGGTAAATTAAAAAGATGACAGACACCTTATAACTTCTCTATGGAATTTATAGTAGATATTTCTGTCTGTAATTGGTACATCACACAGATATGCTACAGTAAGCAGCTTCAGATGAGTTTTCACATGCACGCTGTAAGACTTGTAGTCTGGCATTGTAGGTCCCTTCTCTGAATGTCCCCTCACAGAGACATTCTCTGAATGCAGTGGGAGCTGCAACACCCCTATGGGATGCTGGTACCTTTTCAAAATATTCTTTAGTAAAATGAGGCAAAGAAGCAGTCTTTGGATTCTCGATGTTTCTTGAAGTCTCGCAGAAACTTAGCTTTTTAACTTGTTGAAACACTGTTAGGTAAAAAGAAAAAAAAAACAACAAACTAGAGATGGATCACTGGTGAAAGTATTCACTGGAAAGAATAAAACGTAGGGCTCTGTTTTGTCTCAAAATAATGAAAAATTACATGTAGGGCTAGCCCTGCACAGATTTTCAAGAGGGTTAAGAATAATATTAAGAGATTACTTTCTTCGCATAAGGAGAAACCAATAGCCTTAGCCTTTTGCTCCAGAATTGCAAGAGTCTCAATTTGATGCTGGGAATTTTCTCTTTGGTATAATAAGGAGCAGTTGGAAGCTGGATACTGGCTGTATCCAGCCTGAACACTTTCCTGAACATTGAAATTACTGAGCATAGCTGCTGTCTCAGCATGGTTATCACATGGCTTGAGATGGATTTTAGGCTCTGAACATCAGTGGAAGCTTTTATAATCACATATTGGTGCAATTTACTGTTTTCAAGAGTTTAAAGTGCTTAAAAAATGCATAGGTTCATAGCTTTACAACTAGAGGGGACCATTATGATCATGCAACCTGACCTTTTGCATAATACAAGACAGAGTAATTGCCAAATTATGCCAATAATATTTTATTTTCTGGATCTAAGGCATATCTTTTACAATGACATCCAGTCATAATTTTAAAACTTCATGTAACAGAGAGAATCCATTAAATGTTTTTTTGTTTCACTGTTTTCAACTGCTAATGATCTTCTCTGATAAAAATCATCAGCCCATGTCTTACTGAGCATAGCTGCTGTCTCAGCATGGTTATCACATGGCCTGAGCTGGATCCGAGGCTCTGAACATCAGTGGAAGTTTAATCCTGAACCAAACTTCATGCTCCACAAAAAGCAGACATACTCTGAGCATCCTGTAGTGATGGAGTTATTTATCCATGTACTAAGAGCAATACAAGGCTCCTCTGGTCATCTAAGCAGAAAGGCCCTAGAGGACTTTGTGTTCAGTGTTTTCATAGAAATAGGCTTTGGTCTCAGGAGGACATATCATCTGTCCACATTACTAATCATTCAGCATTTTATGTTTTTAGCTGTGAAGACATTTGCCCAAGACAACTGGCATCTCTTACTGGCCCCTCATTCCTTTTCAAGACACATTGCAATTGTAAAATGGTGCAGCTTTGAAGCTGTCTACACAGGAAAGTGAAAGCCTCTTTATTCCCCTCAATAAGAGTAACCACATGAGGACTTAAGTTGCTTTAATTCACATGCAACGTGCTCATATGTCTAATTGATTTATCTTAGCTTTCCCACATGTCCTCACACAGGCATGCCTTAGTGCAGCTTGAAAGGAGGGAGTGCAGCCTTATGGCTGGAAAGCTGGTGGTAAGTAATTAAACCTAGCAGCAGCAAGAACCCCTGAGACAAAATCTTTGGCAGTTTTCTACACCATGTAGTGAGCTTGGGTCACCAAGGGCCTGTAAATAGCATCATAATGACTGGTTCCTCAGCAGGGATAAACATGTGCTTTGAGTTTTCTAAATGATTCAGAGGCGTGCTGTGAGATAACTACTGATAACAAGCAGATGTGAAGTTTGCTCTTCAAGACAGGGAGGCTGAGGGGCGGGGGGGGCGGAAGTCAAGTAGATTTTGGCTTATGGTCCTCTCAGAAAGCCTGATACTTGAAAATCATTAAAACTTTGGCTTTTTTGCAGGGGAGAAACTAAGTTGCATCCGATGAAGGTAATGCTGTTTTAAACCAGTTTTTGTGAGGGCTGGGGAGATACCGTAGGCAAAGCTTCCTGTGAATTTGAACCTGAAGACAGAAGTAGAACATTTTTTTGCAAGGTTAGGGATATTGTATCATCTCAAAATCCGGTTTGCGTTATGCCAGTATCTTTCCAAAAGGTTTCTCAAAGCCTGCATGTGGGTGAGACCTTTTTTATTTCAATGATGTCCAAGTGTTGAAGGATGTTTCATTACACCAGACAGCAGGGTGCAAAACAAAGGTGCTGAGCTCATGTGTCCGTACTGCTGTAGCAGTTCTGCTCAGTAGTACAGCTGCAGCAACGCTGAGGTGTTGTGAGCTCAAGAATGGGGTCAGTGTCAGCTCAGGGCTCTCAGCACTGTGTTTCGTGTTAGCAGGACAGCTAGAAAAGCAGTCCTGTAGGATAATGCATTTTTGAGGTTTCAAAGGAAATCTGTTAGTCTCCTGAGTCAAAGATTCTTACCAACAGGCCACCCATTCTCAGGGAGGTTTGGAGTTTTGCTAATGCTATACAAGTGGAATAAAATAAACTATTTTAAATGCTTAAGAATATGTCTGTATTTTTCTCAATTACAAGAGTTCCCAACTAACTGAAAGGTGAGCTGAAGGGTATTCAAGAAGAGAGTGGACCATTTAGTGAGAAATGTGACTGCACACATCACTTACCCAGAGTGACTCTTCTGAAACATGCTGGAATAGTTGTGGGGATGTTTTTTTAAAAAAAAAGAATCTACAATTTTTCTACATATTGTTTAGGAGTTTCCTTTTAAATGGGTTACTCTTGATGCCTCATAATACTTCAAAAAATCCTTCTCCTAAACCAGCAAAGGAAGAGGAAAAGTTTTTCTCTGCCCTTTATTGAGAGGCCAGAGAGGGAGAGAAATTAAAAGACCTCACCAAACCATATTGGGGCTCATCAGTTGCCGTATGTTTCTAGTGCCCCTTCAGTTTCTGCTCCATCCCAGATTTTCCACCAGAAATGCACTGATTCCTCCTGAGCAATGCTTGCCAGTCTGTACCAGTGATGGTAGCTCCCTATTTGAAATCTGAACCTCTAAGCACCCTGGTGAAAGACCCTGCCAATGCGGGAGGTCCCCCCTGGTGTGAGGGTGGAAGGAGTCAGCTAGGTCTCCAGGCTGGAAGGCTCCAGCACAGCAGGGCTCTGGCAACACTTGAGACCTGTGTGCCCAGCCAGTTTGAATGTGACCAGCCTGACCCACCTGGCTTTGCAAATATGAGTCCCAACTCCAGGGCAGCTACTAAATGTGAGGGAGAGGTAGCCAGGATGACTGCTGGAGCAACAGGAAAAAATCATTCAGATTGAAATCTCCTCAGATGCACAAAGGGAACAAGCATAACATATTATTAATATTTTCCTTTCTGATATCCTTCAACCCAAAGAAGAACCCAAAGTGGCTCAAGCAGCCTCTGTGCCCTCAGGGAGTCCTTTGCACAGACATCCATGTGGTATCTATATGTTTGCTTTTGCAGTTTAGTCTGTGTGCTATAAGCATAGCAGCTGGTTACTAGCTGTTGCGAGATACCTCTTTAGCCTCTTCTTCTAGACAGTGACTCATTTTTATAATATAGTTTGGTGCAATTTACTGTTTAAAGAGCTTAAAGTACTTAAAAATGCATAGGCTCATAGCTTTACAGCTAGAGGAGACCATTATGATCATGCAACCTGACCTTTTGCATAATACAGGACAGAGTAATCACCAAATTATGCCAATAATTTTTTATTTTCTGGATCTAAAGCATATCTTTTACAAAGACATCCAGTCTTAATTTTAAAACTTCATGTGACAGAGAGAACCCATTAAATGTTGTGGTTTTTTCACTGCTTCCCATTGTTAATCATCTTCTCTGATAAAAATCATCAGCTCATGTCTTCTAGAAATATGTTTAACTTCAGTCTTAACTCCATTGGCTCTTATCATTACTTTGTTCACTAGAAAGCCCTGTATTATCAGAAGAGTTCATTTATGAACAAAATATGAAGAAGTCAGCTTAGCTTTGTCATGGATAAACTCAGTAAAATTAGGTTCTTTAGCCCCTCATTTTAACACAGGTTTTTATCAACTTTTTGTTTGTCCTTGCTGCATTTCAGTTTTTCAATGAGTGGGTGCAAAAATGACAAACATTATTCCAGCAGTGTCAGCAGGCACAATTATACCCCATCTCTAATCCTGCTTACACACCCAGCCATTGCATTCACTCTCACAGGGTTTCCTACTGTCAGGCTCTGGTGGTTACCCACGCTACCTTCACCCTCTTGCTGAAACCCAGTCACCTATCCGAGCTACGTGGGCTCTTGGTTTCTATATTTAGTTGGCAATATTTGAAACAAAATAATACTGCTGGTCAAGTGAAGTCAATGGCCCCACAGTCCAGTTGCTTTGTAGATCTGACTGATCAGCATTTCCAAAGTTTGCATCCTCTAGTGAGGTTTTCAGCCATGACCCACGGACTGTGGGGAACCCTGCGAAGTATCCACCACAGCTGATGTTTGATGCTGTACAGACATATTCTCCATATCCTCACACATCTTGCTGGGGATTATGTTGCCATTTAAAGGGCTGTGGTGCCACATACAGGTTTCACATCAGGCTGCTTCTGACTCGGCGCCTCTTTGATGTGTCCTCTTTCAACAGCCAGGTGGGCTTGGGGACAGTAGAAAGCCCTTCTGACCAGCGCAGCCTTCAGATAACGGGTTTATCAGCACAGTGACAACTGTCTCTGGATAGACCATCAACATCCGTTTCTGTCGCAGCCTCTTTAGATGACATGATGTGATTGGGGGAAAGGAGATATTCTTCTGAGCCTTTGTTGAAGTGGTATTGCCATGGAAGTGGGAAGTCTTTGTCTTCTGCTCTTTTGGGGCCTGGGGGTGTGGGGGGTGGTGTTAAGGGATTTGGGAGTTATTTTTAACAAATTGTGTTCTGTAGTGTTTCAAAAGCCTTTCTTGTCAAAACTCCTGGAGGAGTAGCTATAATACTATATTCACCAAGGCATTTATAATAAATTTTAGGTTGCACTGTTCAAACTGTAACATATTCAGTTATTCCCTGTCCAGAATAGGTTCCAATTTAAGGTTAAGGACAGGAAGGTACACTACATTCGCAAATCCAGAAGGCAGCCAGGCAGCAGAGGCCTGTGCAATGCAACCACTGGATCTCGAGCGCATCAAGGACATATGCAGAGGAGTGGGGAGGACAGAGAAGGAGATGTAGCAGGGCTGGGGCTCTGTGCACAAGGACTAGATGACACTCTACTCACAAGGAGATGATGGGGTGACCCAACTTCCTGCTGTTTGTTGGAAGTTTTACAAGTGAAAGGGGGGGAGGGAAAGTCCAGGGTGTGAGAATAGAGACGTTAAGAGTGGGAGGAAGGTGAAGAACAGACCTCTGGACCAGCAGGCCCATGTGTGTGTTGCGGGGATGGAGAAGTAGGATGTAGCAGAGGGATGCAGGAAATACGATGAATAAGGGAAAGGAACGTAGCAGCCACCTCAGAGCTTTTCTGTAGGAGGTCAGAAAGAAATGCAAGGACTCTGGTTACAAGGGGATTTTAATCATTGAGTTGAGAAGTGGTCAACCTAGGGTCCAGAATTCTAGCAGAAAGAATGTGGGGAAAGCTCATTGTAGAAATTTCTAAAGAAAGAACCTGTAAGATTTAATGGCAGCTTCAGCCTGAGTTAAAAATCTGAGATTTATAAACCAGCAAGGAGTGAACCACTGACATGCTCTCTTTTCAGACAACATAGGAGATTAACATGTTGTTGTAAAAACCTATAGGAAAGATTTCTGGTGGGTTTATTCACATGTTGCACAAAGCTTTAGCTATCACAGGGAGAGCTGGAATTGCTGTGCAGGTGAGAAACTTCTTGCACAGGCAAGCAGGGATACCAGCAGAAGTGGTGTGTAATACCTAGTTGTGTAGATGTTCATACAGGGGCAATCAGCTGTGTGATAGGTACTGTCAGACCTGCAGAGGTCTCAGGATGTTTATGAGGAGAGAGATAGGAAAGTGTGAAGAAGACTGAAGATAACTGAATAGTGTGTTATTGTGACACATGTAAGTCTGTCAGATTTACCTCACCTGGTAACTCAGAGTCTGGTTTCTGAGGGCTGATGTATTCCAGCATGTCTCTGGTATCTACCAAATTGTCTAGCTAAAACAGAAGAGAGGCCTGGGGCTGGAGTAGCAGGGAAGCTGGGTCAGGATGGAGGCATGTAAGCTGGGATTACATTTTTCTTCAACCTCTCACTTTCATAAGTACTCACTTGGCTAAATGATGTACTGTTAATGACAAGGCATTCTGAGTGCAGATCAGTTGCTGAGGCTGCTAAGTGAGCCTTTAGATTTTTCTCACATACAAGGTGCATAAAGGACGAAGACAGTTTAGCTACAGGAGGCATTACAGCTGTGCATGGTGATCTTGCAGGGAGACTCTACTTTGCATTAATTTATCTTAACAACATTATTCCCTACAGCCCAGACTTTATATTTCATGTTTTCAGAGTCCCCAAGAGTGTTCCTAGAAGCACTACCTGGACAGGGAACCAGAGAGGACTACATAAAGATTTGGTCCTGGGCAGATAAAAGTCGATTTTGAGCATAATTTTTGTTCTGAATTGATGACCCCTCTTTTGAAGTCCTTTTAGATATCCCACAGCAAAGCCAGAGCTCTTGGGCATGGTTTGTAGAGTTTATTTCAACAAGTGATATCTTAAATGCTTCAGGTGCTGTTTTCACTTATACCAATTTAGATTGACCCTGGAGTTGTCCTGTTTTTACATTGATGTAAGAGTTGAAAATTTGGTTCAGAAGAAAAAAATTTCCCAGGAAGGTGGCAAATTCCATGGAAAACCTACAATTACAACTTCGCTCAGTGCATCTCATCAGTAGAGGGACCAGCTATTACTACTGCCTGCTGGGACTCATTTTTTGTTCCTGTGCTATTTAAGTTGGACAGCATGACTGGCAGTCTGTATTTAAAGGACAAATGTGTAAATACAGAAAAGAATAGTCAACATTTCTCAAAAAATGTAACAGAATACTGTAGATCCAGTGCATGTGGCATATTTTAGGGTTGAAAATTGGGTTATGCCAAAAATCAAAATTTGAGGCAAAATATTTTGTGACTAAAATAAAGCATTTTCTGTTGGAAAAATGTCAACATTATAGAAAAAAAAAATTCTTCTGTTTTCTGTTCTGTGGTTACTGAATCACTTTTTTTTTTTTTCTCATTAATTCATTGTGTGTCCCCAAAGTAGGTTTCTTTTCCTAGAGCTTTTGCCTCCTCCACCAAAATCAGGAACTCCAGTCACTTTTTGATTGACAAAAATAAGTAAGGAAGTGGGATTAGTCTGGAGTCTTCAAAACAGAGGCTTTGGCTACGAAGGCATTTGCTAAATATTAATAACAGACAAAATTTCACAAGAGCTGAACCACCAGCAACTTCAGTTAACCTCCTACTCATGTATTCAATGTTAAACTGTTTCTTTGATGAATGGTCCCAATATCAATAGGAGTTGCCAGGTAATGTTGAAATGTAGTCTGTTTATTTAGTAACTCCCCTGGACCTGGAAGTGCTTTACATTCTTGTGGGGCAAGAGCATCTCTTCATCATATTCCATGTGGAGTCAAACATTGTGTCAATACTGAATAAATGCTTGCTCTTCTGACCAGGGTGTCAGAAGAAGATATTTTTTAAAACTGCAGTGAGGGCAGATGTTACAAAACATCTTTAAATAATCTGTTCACTTGAAAGTCACAATACATTAATTGTGTCATCAAACAATTGCAGATTTAGGGACAAGGTCTGCTGATTTCCAAGTGACTACAGCTGCAAGTGAGTTGGTGCATCTGCACGGCCGTGTGAATACCCAACTTGATTTATGAGGTGATTTACACCACAGAAAATAATCTTAAATCAAGGTAATAATCTTTTAGAGCTGAGTTTCAGTCTGCAGTAGCTGATAGGCAAATTCAATCTGTTTAAATAAACATACTTTCACCAAAGACAGTCTTAATCAGGCAAAATAAAAAATACAGCTTTTAGAAGCTTTGCCTTCGGTAGTTGTCCTACAGAAATGAAGGATGGGCTGTCCTCATGTATTTGAAAAAGAGCTGAAAAACAGAGAGTGGGCAGCAATCAGCACACCGAATTTTGGTCCAAAGTTTTTCTGTGTGATGACATTAACTCTGCGACGCTCCACTGGAGCAGGTACAAAGATAGTTTAGCCTTGCTACTGTAAGAAAGTAAAATAGATTCATCTGTGACTTATCTTGAAGATGGAATGAGCCAATGGGAACTGGCACTGAATCCAAACTGAGCCTTGCTGAAAATTCAAGGCAACGTTTTCCACTTTGTAAGATTGCCAGGTATTATTCAGATGAGTTAAGAAGACACAGGCCCTCAGTCTTTCTTTTTGCAACACATTAAGCATCCTCATTGAAATGCAACACTGTTAATGTAAGAGGTACCCTCAGTACTACAGTGGCATTTTATTGTTAATCGGTGTCAGACTGGTTAATATAATATGTCTGAGCACTCAGCCTTCCACAGCTTGCTGTCTTTTAGATGAAAAAAAATGGGGAAAAAACAGTAATGGACCTACAGGCTGCAGAAAACCCCATCATGAATGTGAACATCCCTCGAGCATGTCATTCTGAGGCAGAGGTGGCCACACGCTCTCTGCAGTGACTCTTCCCCTTGGATGATGGAGTCTCTGCCATGCTGCAGATTCCCAGAAGTGCCTTTACTCCTTCTCCTGGTGCAGCAGAGTCATGGCTGGAAGCAAAGCACAGCCGCCCCCAGCTGTGACTAACGTGGGGAATGATTCAAGTTGCAGCTCCCAGGGGAGCATGTTTCTTGGCTGTAAAAGACTGATGTGTTGTACCCGTTATGCTGAGAAAAGCTGGGGAAAAAAAAAAAAAAAAATTGTCTCTCTTCTCTTGCAAGTTGCAGGAGCCAGCTCAACAGATGCAGAGAAAGGAAAGCTTGCAAGAAAACAAGCTGTAATGCCTTCATACACTGTTGTCCAGTACTTCTAGCAAACCTCCAATATTGGATTTGTTATATAGAATCATAGAATGGCAGAATGGTTTAGGTAGGAAAGGACCTTAATGATCATCTAGACTCAACCTCCCTGCCATGGTCAGGGACACCTCCCTCTAGACCAGGTTGCTCGAAGTCCCATCTAATCTGGCCTTGAACTCTTCCAGGGAGGGGACATCCACAGCTTCCCTGGGCAACCTGTGCCAGTGTCTCACCACCCTCACACTAAAGTCTTTCTTCCTAATGTATAACCTGAATCTCCTCTTTTTCAGCTTGAAGCCATTCCCCATTACCCCACAACTACATACCCTTGTAAAAAAACCCTCCCCAGCTTTCCTGTAGGCCTCTTAGGTACTGGTAGGCCACTATAAGGTCTCCCCAGAACCTCCTCCATGCTGAAAAACCCCAACTCTCAGCCTGTCTCCATAACAGAGGTGCTTTAGCCCTCTGATAGTATTTGTGGCCCTTCTCTGGACTTGCCCCAGAAGCTCCATGTCTTTCTTATGTTGGGGGCTCCAGAACTGGATGCAGTACTCCAGATGGGATCTCACAAGAATGATGTAGAGTGGGAGAATCACCTCCTTTGACCTGCTGGCCATGCTTCTTTTGATGCAGCCCAGGACACGGTTGACTTTCTGGGCTACAAATGAATATGGCTGGCTCATTATGAGCTTTTCATCAACCAACACCCCCAAATCCTTCTCCTCAGGGCTGGTTTTGATTCATTCTCTGCCCAACCTGTAATGGGGCTTGGGATTGCCCCAGTTCATGTGCAAGACCTTGCACTTGGCCTTGTTGAACTTTGTGCAGTCTGCATATCATTCATTCATTACGCTTTATTGGTTATAACCAAATAATCCTGAAATGCAAGATTTCATTTTATTGTCATAAGTAAGGGTTGCAAATACAACAGAAAATATGCTCTGAATAGGAACTGTAGGGACTGGTTGGATCTCAGTAGTTTTCTGTGAAGATCAAGTGAGCTGCATCTTAAAAGGGACTTTGGTAAATAGCTTCCTACAAGCCTGTCAAAGCTAGCACTTTCCAGTGTCCTAGAGAATGCTCCTGTTTCATAACCTAGTCCTAAATCTATTTTTGATACTGTGCTTTATAGTAGTCACTAGTGTGGTTCATTGATTTGTGTAGTTGTGATATGTGAGGTTTAGTACTATTGTCACTTCCTAATCTGATTTCATTGACTGAAATGTTGTTCTTCCCTCATACTTTTCCATACGCTTTGTCTATGCTTCAAGGAAAAAGTTGCATTTTGACAAAAAGAGCTTAGCTGCAGAATTTGCTGAGCAGCTCTGAAGAAAGTCCTGCAGACCTTCTTTGGACTTTGATTCAGTACTTTTATTTAAGGAAAATAAAGAAGGACCAAGATAAGAAATGTGTCCTTTCATTCTTAGGTAAGAGACACATACTTGCCTTGGTTGTTGTCTCTCCAGGTGGATACCCAAATGACAGGAGACTCTGGTTGAGGACAGCCAAGTTACACACTGGAGGTGGTGCCCATTCTCAGGGAAAGCAACCGAGTGATTTCCCAGTGGAAGTGTTTAACAAACAGGACTGGAGATAAGTCACCAAAGCTCTTAGCATTTTTCTGGCAGTATTACAGGGCCATGATTCAACATAATGGACTTGTCCCTGAGCAGTTTCTCCCATTGTAGTAATAGAAACAAGCTTTTAATTACCCTCCAGCCTTTATTCCTTTTGATTCACTCAGTTTTGTTTCTTGAACAAACAGGCTTACCACATGCTTTATAAGGAAAAAAAATAATAAAAAAATCTCTGGTGTTCCAGCATGAAGAGCTCTGCTGATCCTTTTCATCTGCTGTCTCCATCCAGTGCCATGAAACATCTGGGAGGATTATCTGCTCCCCCCCTGTTTTAATTCTGAGCTCAGCTAGGTCCAAAAGGCATGTCCCCCTCAGGGCAGTAAGATGTCTTGTCATCACTGTTAATTTCCCCTAAAGACCTATATTTTCTGTGCAGCAGACCAGAGCAGAGACACACCTATTTCCATTTGTAGGGATTAGAGCCAAAACGCTTCACTACTCTGACCTCTTTTGTATGATAGGCCATACAATTCTATCCAGTTACTCCTGTCCAAAGTCCAACGACTTTGTTTTTGGCTAAAGCATATCTTTTAAATGAGGAGTCAGGCTTGATTTAAAGACATTAAAACACAGGGAATCCCCTGTGATGGTAATTTGTTCCAGTTGTAATTACCCCCACTGCTCAGATTTTTGCTTCATTTCCAAGAGGCATCTTTCTACCTCCAACTCGTAGCCAGGGGCATATGTTACTTCTTCTGCCTCTTAATAAAAGTGCCCTTTAGTGCCAGTGCTCCATTAAAGCACCTGGGGGCTGCAGCCAAGTCTTCTGGATTTCTTTTTTTTCTTCTTCTCCTTTTTTTTTTTTTTTTTTTTTCTGTCTTTTTAATGTTTTCTTCTGAGGAAGAAAAGTGTTTAGTACACATTAAGCCTCTCACTGTAAACTCAGTGGGGTCAACACCTGGATAAGACTTGCAGCCTCCCCTGTCTGGACATCAGGAGCTCAATAGCAGCTCCCTTCCAAATGTGCTACCTTGCAGCCAGTGGTCCTCAAAGCTTCTGACACTGCTCCCCGCCCAACAGGAGCTGCCCTTGGTCACCAGTCCCAGAAGACTTTTTCTCTAGGCCTTTGCATGACCAGTCTGGCCCTGAGCCACTGAGCTTGTCCAGGTTTTAGGTGCAGTCTCCAGCATGAGAAGGCTGGAGAGCCACAGCGGTGGGGTCCCTGTGTCAAGCTGGGTGGGTGTCCATCAACACTGCGATGCTGAAGACCTGTCCAACTGACAGCTCATTGCAACAAGATGAGAAGCTGGAGCTGCCCTTTTTGCCCTAACATCTACTCTTTGATAGCTTTCTTGTCTCTCACCCCTGTTAGCCTTTTTGGAGCTGCTGCTCTCCAAGCACAGCACACACGGTTTAAATTTTTTGTTCCCACCATATTCTTAGCTACATTGACATTCACTTACTGTAAGTGGTCCCAGCTTAACCTGTGATTCAGCTTGCTTGAATAGCTGCCCTGTACTCATCATTAGTTATGCATTAAGTTTTGTGTTCCTTTGGAATCCTTACAAAATTTGTGTCCATGGCTGAGAGAGGCCAAGGAAGGTTCTCCCACAAAGCTGGATGCCATTTTCAGACAGTACAAAATATTATGGAGCAGCTATGCAGTTTAGTAACTAATGAAATAATGATTAAAAATGAAGTGGTCTTCTGTCCTCTGGCTTCTGTCCATGTACAGCAAAATTTTGACCTGAATTTGCTCATGCACCTTGGCAGAACACTTACAGGAAATTTTCATAACTGCTTTTAACTTTTCTTTAGCAAAGCTTTCACTAAAACAAGGAGTGGAAGAGAAAAGAACCTGCAAAACAAATTATACTGCCCTTACACTCTACAGGAGTGTGACACTTTTCACTGGGCACATGCTCTCTCATCTTTTGCTATTGAGCTACTGGGACACTTCAGAAGCAGTTTAACCTATTTTAGGGTTGCATTGGTATCATATGCACAGCTGCGCAACAGCATCTTCTAAAATTGTACAGACATTGATCTTGCCAATAAAAAATAGTATTCATGTAGTAGGATATGAGGGAGCTGAATCCATTCATTCACCTTAAAAACATTTTTGAAAGCTTTTGTTTTCACAGCATTTAAGAAATTCTTACCTAAGCTATTTAGGGTAATGCATCATTCAGACAAGCAAACAGGACGTCACTTTTCTTGTGGATCAGGTCAGAGGTGCAGAACAAAAGGAGCATGCAAAGTAGTGAAAACCATTATTCTCTTATGTGAAAAAGCTACACTTTATGTGTCAGACATTTCTTCTTAGTGGATGCTTAAGATTCAGTCATATGGTGACGCATGAAGTATGCTTAGCAAACAAAATATGTCTTTCATTAAAGATGTTCTGCTCCCTCTAAAAGCTCTGCTTTTCATGGTCCTCTTTGTGAGGTGTGCCTTTAGCTGTAGTTTACGGTTTTCAGCATTTCCAACTCTGCTTTCCAGGAGTATATAGTTCAACTATGGAAAAATTCATACTGGGCTGAAATTTGCCATACAAGGAAACAGCCAAGAAATAAATGTTCTAAGTAAAATAATACTGCTGAGAAACAGACATCTTTAGAAAGTATTTTTACTCTTAATACATAAAAATAATTTGTCAGCCTATTATACTTAAAGTAATACCAGGACTCAGTGCTTGTGGACTCTGAAGACACAAAGAAGAGTAATTTTGAAGTTTATTGGATTTTTATTAAGTAAGTTGTAGTGCTCTGTGTTAATTTATTTTTTTTAACCCAGAGTCTCCTCTGAGCTGCCAGTTTGGCTGCCTCACCAGCTCTTCTATTCTATGCTTTTAGCTTGACGTGGAGGAAAAGACATTTTCCAGCTCCCTTGCTGAAGGATACACCTGCACTGCTATAAATTGCATGTAACTCTGTGGAAGCCAGAGAGGTTACACTTGTGTAACTGAAACTGTGATAAGAAGCAAGAGTGTTTAGTGCAGTTTAGTGCTAAAAACATTTGACACTTGCATTGAGCAAATAAATTACAGTGTCTCCCCACTTAGGTTGAAAGACTGTGGGTCAGGGGTGTGATGTATTTCTCTGTTGGAGTTCAAAAGAGCAGCTGCGGAGTGTGCCGTAAATAACAGCCGATATTGACTTCTTTGGGAGTGAAAAAGCAAGATGTATTGACCCTGAAGTTAAATATTGACCCAAGATTTGCTTCAGACATTTTTTTGCTTCAAGGGCCAGTCTTGGTATTTCGCAAAAAAACAAGAGCTGAAAAACAAAACCGGGCTTGACACAAATGTGTGCAATTCTATTACCTTTCTAACGGTTTGCCACTTTTTACCATAAGCACCATTTTTCCTTGTATTTTCAGTGATATATCAAAATATCATATCAAAGCCTTATTGTTACAGCCATTATTTGTGGACTTCAATATTCTTCGAGTAGTTAAAGAGATGATAAAGTTGCAAGTCTAGAAGAACATAGGAAACCAATGAAAATATTATAAGGCAGCTACTTAGGTTTGCAAAATGAAAGGCTTTGGCATTAGCTTCAGGAAGAATTGTTTTTCAAAAATTAAAAAAAAAAAATCTACACATCTTGCCTGTCTGTGCTCATTCTGTTTCCTTCTTCCTTTTTTCCTGAACTGTTGCCCTCCAAAGAAGTAAACATAATTTTCAGTTGCCTTTCACTGAAATACAAGCTAAAGATTTGTTTTGGAGGGGCTTTATTGCATTTTTTATTATATAGGATTAAACCTTTTTCAAGAACTTTTAATAATATATTTACTCATCGATTAAGGAAAAAAAAACAAACCAGAGGTCTGTCTTATAACTTCTAATATAATTTTTTTTTTTTTTCAAATTCCCACTTGTAGCTGCAGATTCATGTTACGCCTTTTGCCCCTTTTATAAAATGTCCTTTGGTACCTGGGATTTTCTCTCCATTAAAGCACATAAAGCTTATAGTGAAGACTTCCAATTTTAATTTAGTCTTCTGGGTTAAAAAAAAAAAAAAAAAAAAAAAAAATTAGTTCCCCTGGTAAGACTTGTAGCAATGAGCCCAAAAAGCCTGGTAAGTCTGGAGTCCTCTGTCTGCAGATGTGAAATCTGCCTCATGGCAGCCCCCTCCCCCACCTGCTGGTCTGCAGTCAGATACCCAAAAACTTCCTCACTCCATGAAAAAATATTTTGCAAATATTTATTTTCCCATGATTGCATAAGCTATCAAGCAAAGAGTTATAGATACTCTTTTTAGTGAAATCAGCAAGGGGTATATGTTTCAGGAAGATTATTTTTATTATTTGAGGTATTTTTTTTACTGTTATTGTTACTGTAGCAATATGTTTATTGCTTTGTTAGGAGGTGGTCTAATAAATATCCTCAGATACAAAAAGCATGGCCAATAGTTACAATGCATATGTACACCTTATGGATTTAGTAGGTTAAAGCTTTTAATGGATTTGTCAACTTCTGTATTTCCATGATTGCAGAAGAGTTTTCACCTACTTAACACTGTGATTGCACTGACATTACGAAGGCAGTGGGTAGGTGCTATGTAGGTAGGTAACATGTTTGTTGTACCTCTGTCTAGTAGCTTATCTTGTCTGTGTCTACAGTGCTCTGGAGTTGCCTTCTGCAGCAGCTTTTCCTCACTTGTAACTCAGCAGTTTCCAGTGTTTGTCAAGAGGGTGTAAATTTGCATACTGCTTCATTAGGAGGAAGAACATGAATTGTGCTCATCAGTCACACTTCCACCCTGTACAGAAAACTTTCTGTAGTCATTTACGGGATAAAATTTTTCTCTATATATACAGGTGAATATTAAGTAGGGAAATATCACAGAAATTTGGATGGTATTAAATGGGAAAAATCCGTTTAACAGTGCTGTTTGCTCCTTACATTGTATTGCCACTGCACGTTGGCACAACTGTGTGAAAATTGTTCAGATTGCCTGAAGAATTCATTCTAAATGTGCTTTTTCTCCAGGAAATGGGATGCTAGTGAGGTGTGTATGAGCCAGGATGTAGGGAGAGCTCTGGAGACAAATACTGCAGAACACCAAGAAGACAGGACAGAGGGAAAAGGGGAGAATAAAATGAGAAAACCAAAATATGGTAGCTGTGTTTGTGTCACAGTCCTTCCTGTCAGCCTAGATATCCAGCTTCACAGAGGAAAACATCTATTTTGAGAAGATAAGAGTCAGGAAAAGGAGGCAGAGACAGAGGTGGGTTGGGGGAGGTTGGCTGGGTTGGAGGATAGAAACAGGATTTACTGTCTCTGCCATCAGGCCTGCAATATTTCTGAAGAAAAAGCCTTACCTTTATAAAGTGGTTTTAGAAGGGCAGTGAGGTGAAAAATAAATCCTAGCCCTGCCAGCCCCTCTCCTTTGGAGGTGATTTAATGCTGTGTCTCAGTTTGACCGAGGGGAATAAGGCAGCACTCTGGAAGAGGAACAGTGTTTATACCTGGACTTAATTTCTCTCCTGTAGTTGAATATGGAGCCTCAGGAGATTCTAAGTGAATTTACAGCCAGTGGATTTGTGACCATGAGCTACATTTGGTGCAGTGCCTGCAAGGGAGCCTTTCTTCTCTGTTCAGTGATGGTATCTGAGCTGCACAGTCTTAAAATCATCATGAAAAACACTAGTCAGAAATGACAATTTGCACTCACAGCTGTAATTGAATAAATGAGCAGGCTTCTGTAGACTTACGGTGTTTTCTGCATTCACTTTCTTCTGTGGGGTCCTACTGTCTTCTTCCTCATGGCCCTTTTCATTTTGGGGGTGTAAGTCTAGCCCTATGGTCATGTTCCAAATAAGGTGCCTGGGCTTAAGTATCCAGCACTAATAGAAACAGCTTCTTCTTTTCTGTGCACATAAATCTTTTAAATTCCAAATAATTTCCTCTGATAGGCTTTTCAGTAGAAAAATCGGCATTTTTTTATTAGAATGCTTCTTAATAAAGGCAACGGAAGCCTTACCACTAAGTCTAACAAAGGGTGGATAAAGGTCTGTATATTAATTTTAGGCATCAAATCTTGATTGACTTTTTTCAGTTCAGTTAATATCAGCTTTTCATTGCAGCATTCCAGCTGGAACATGTAACAGAGCTTGTAGATACAGATATATCTGCATTTTAATGCTAACCAATAACAGTCTTTGTAACTCTTTCAAACTTCTGCTTTTCTGCATTTTGTTGGGTGTACTTGTTCACAGGCTGCAGGCAATTATTTTTGTCTGCTGAAAGCCTCATTAAAAGCATCTTTGTATTTTTCCCTGATGGGAGAGGAGAAATAGAAGTTTTATGCAATCAAACATGGTTGAAACTTGATTTTGTGCTACTGCAGCAGGTAGGAGAGGAAAGAAAAAAAAAATTAAAATAAATAAAATAAAATAAAATAAATAAAATAAAATAAAATAAAATAAAATAAAATAAAATAAAATAAAATAAAATAAAATAAAATAAAATAAAATAAGAAAGCCATCCAGTGTGTTTCTGACTACCGAGTAAAAATTGGTTTAGATTCATATGGTTACAAGAGTTTAAAAGCACACTGTGCAGAGACACATGGGACTTGATAATCCCCTTAAATGAACAACCTTCCTCAACCATGATAGAGGTGCACGTGTGCACGCATGTAACTGCACAGAAATGTCCATGGAACAGATGGTCTCTGAGTATTCCTGTTGGACTTATGCAGGCACCTAAAAAAGTTTGATTTCTGTGGATAGCTGGAATAGGATTTGTGGCAGCATGGATGAATACAGAAATGTTGCTTTGTTGGGTGTGGCCATAGTCTTCATTCGGCAAGAGCAGCTTTTCTTTGGTCTGTCAAACAGTGGCCCAATGTTTTTAGCACTGTCCTTGGCATAATGTTAAAAGCTGCAGAAGAAGTCAGTAGAACTGAGGGTGAAAACTTCCCATGAAGAGAATGGCTTTTCCACCTATGCCCTGGATGACTGGTGTCACTGCTGTCACTGCCAGTGGTACTGGCACCTTACCACACTCACAGCCCCAGACAAGATCATGTTGCCCTCTTAAAGACATATATCTTGAAATCCACAAAGCACAGAATTGCTATTTTTTCTACCTACTAGTTAATGTAATGCCATTATTAGGGTCACTAACACATAAATGTGTGTTGTGAAAGTAAAGAATGCTAGGGGAAATGTACACCTTTAATGTGTTAACTTTTTTCCCTCCTTTCAGTCAAATATAGTTTAAACTAAGACTAAAAATCATGTACATTGTTAATCAAGTTATACCATCTTAATTAGGAGCTATGTTTCATTAGGAAGCTTGTTTGTGGAAGAACAGAGGACCCAGACAGAAATGGCATTACTCTGCCATCTGGCTAAATGCCATAACTGAAGGATGGATCCTTTCTGTGATATTGCTAATGCTTTGTTCACTCCAGTTTTAATTAGCTTATTGGATGGAATATCCTCAGGTTGTCTTAGGAGGCTGTTGCACAAACCAAAGATCTGGCTTTGATCTCCCTATAGAGCTGGCTAAGTATCTTCTTGCCAGTCAGTCTCAGTTCTTCTCTGTTGGGATACAGTTTGAGAGAGGCTCTTTCCTGTCATGTGTCATGGCTGTCTTGCCTGTCGTTGAACAGGTCTCTTAACTCATACACGATATTTATCTTCTTTTAACTGTTCTAGTTTTTCTCTAATCTTCTGAACAGCCTAATTAGATCTTTGAATTTAGTTCCAGAGACGTACAGTGAGTGATCCTTTGCTTGATTTTCAGTAACTGAGGAGAGACACATCTCTCTTCTTCCAGACAGTTGCTTAAAAGCACCAGCACTGACTGTTTTTTGTTCTGCATCGAATTAAACTCTAAATGTGTCTTTAAATCTACTAGTCTATGGGTTGTTGGACCCTCTGGTGATTTGATGTTTTTACCACACCACTATGGCTGGACCTTAAACTATTGTAAATCCACGATTTTTCTTAAAATTTACCATGCTAGTCCTTAAGTTCTGCTCATAATATATGTCTAACATACAGTTCAGATACTTAGCAGTCTTTGCGTTGCCTGTGCTGTGGTTGGGCTTTTTGTATCCTTTCAATTAAGATATTTAGTGTTTAATCACAGTAGGACATTGTTTGGTAATACTATATAATTAAATGGTGATGGTTGGTGAAGTGTATAATTAGGATTTCTGACAATTCATTGTGCATCTCTGGTCTACTGTGAAGAACAAAGTCAGAGAGAAAATGCTGGCTGGGTTATATAAATAAGTGAGAGATGATGGTCAGGCTGAAAATGAGGGTGCTCCCTTCCTTTAATGAAAGGGTTTGTGTACATTACGTAGAATAAAGTATTTCTTATCCTGAAAGCTTTCCAGAGATAATAGTGTTGGCTCTCTGAGGCTCTTTATTATGTCAGATGTGGGATTTGGATTTATGGGAAGCAGCCGCTGCCTCCAACAGACTCAGTCTCGTGGAAGGAGATTTGCCTGGTCCCTCCCATGTGCAGAGCTTCAGGCTGCAACCTGCAGATCATCAAGGTGGGGTTTTTTCAAGGTGTCCCAGAGAAGGAAACCACCAAGTTCCACTGAAATATCCTAGGCTCTTAGGACAAAGTGCCCACCTCACATCTGCCTCCAGCTTCAGGGCATGAGGGACACGATGAGCCCTGCTGTCCCCAACCCCAGCACTGCCCATCAGGGCAGTGAGGGTGGTTCTCTAGGGGGAGGATTATGAAAAATGCTGTAAATGGTGAATTGGTCTATCATCTTCTGACCTTCAGCCTCAAGGAACATCTCCTTCCGACTACTCTTTTTTGTTTTTTTAACAGTCTAAGAATATGCTGTTCCTCTGTAATGCAACTTGAAAGTCTCTCATAATGATATAGATGCTGGAAAGGAGAAGCAGGTTGCAAAAGAAATCCCATGAGGTGAAGCTCAGGATAAAATCACAGGCATTGGCACCACTGGCCCCAGCAGGAGTTGTGCAGCTCTTTTGAGACATAAATTCTCAGAACAGGCTTTTGAGGTGTTTTTTCCTCTCCAGAGATTATTCATACAGGATGATAGGGTTAGGCAGGACACTGTAGAAACCTGTGAGGAGGGAGGGTTTGGGGGTTGGTCCATTTATTTATTAATTTATGAAGAAAGAGGCACTGTGTCTTGCAGCATTTACTTGAAATACAGAGTGGCTGTTACTGCCACTGTCTTGCTGCCATGTTTCATGATTTTCCACCTGGCATAGGAAAACTGGCACAACTTAGGTGAGTACAAAACCACTGCTTAGTTTTCAAGTTCTGCTGCTTTAACTGCTTCCTCGTAAATAACCAGAAACCTTTTCAAAATAAGCGCAGCTTGAGTTTATCCCTATTTCATTGCAAAACAGAAGCAAAACTAGTAAATTCTGAAAAATCTGATAGTGGTTTTGTACTAATTTATTAATTTTTTTTATTACTATTTTTTTTTTGGCTGGCATTGTAAAAATCTGACAAAGAAGTTAAGCAGACTGTTGCAATCCGTCTGCCCACAAGCCAACACTGCGCCACCTGGCAGGCAGGAATGTTGCCCTTGTGGAGACAGGGCTTGTGAAGACTGTGGATGTGAGGGGAAGGCTGGCATCCACGTGCCCCCCAGGGCTGAGCAGAAGGAAAACATGGCAGGAGACAGAGGAGTGAAGAAGGACGTGGCAGTGGACACAATTCGGTAGCATCATGCCTGCTTTATAATGTAAAATAAAGAGTCTTGCTTTGCCTGGTCAAGAGCTCTTCCCCACAAATCCCTGAGGATGAATGTGGACGCATGAGGGAGCTGAGGCATGAGAAGTGGTTCAGTATGAGTGAAGGCAGCAGCATGGCTCTCCCAAACCAGACACTTCACAGCTGCAACCTCAGGGCTCAGCATTCCCCTGCACACCAGTTGGGCAATAACCACAGTGTTTGCTCTTTTGGCCACACTTAGCCTAGAGGGGTTGTCCAGCAGGATTTAGGTTGCAGAGCCAGAGAGAGGGACCAGGGCACTACGCAGCAGGTAGAGGGGCAGCTGCTCAGAGAAGCCCCAGTATATGCTACACTTCCTATGGCAGCAGCCTTATGATAAATGCCCATCCAGTATCTAGGGGGTGAGCAAGGACCCTTATGTATTAGCTAGGAAAAATGTAGGGTGTCTGTTTACACCTAGCTGAAGTTATAGACTTTGTAGTGTGTAAATACACTCTAAACTGAAGGAAGGAGATTGACCTCAAAATAATAATTAAAAAATCATTAACTACTCTCAGGTTTTGCCATTGATAGCCTTTATAAACAATGATTACTTTCTAAGGTAGTTTCCTCATATGGAGCCATAGAATCATCAGTTTTGCTGACTACAACAAACCCACCCATGGAGATTCACATGAATTGTTTTTGTGAAGGGTAGGTTAGTAATCTGTAGCACCACTCAGAAGAGAAGACAAAAATCTCACTTTGAATTTTATGGCTGAATAAATTCAGTAATCTCAAATCTATACGATTTTTTTGTTGTTGCCAAAGGTGCATCTGCTTTCGATTTGAGCATGCTAATGTAATGTGCTGGTTTTGTGTCAGCACAAGAGCTTCTCTGTAAAAAACATATACACACATCTGGTTTTCTATATATTTGAACATAAATACGTGTCTGTATGTATGTATATATGCACACACTTACATGCCTGAATTTTAAAATCTTCTCTGTCCTAAGAGACTTGTTTTCCTAAAGGCTAGTCATGCATATCAGTAAAAAACTACCATTTCATATTTGGGTGCCTGAATTTAGTCACTTACAGCCAGGTTTTTCAAGGCATTTAGTTTTTTAAACCTGAAGATGGATTCCTCATGGGATTGTCCACTTTTGCTAGTGAGATAGGCACCCACTAGGAATTTGCTGCAACTCTGTATGATTAAGAAGCTCTCAGCATTTGATTCCTACCTACATGTTGAATCATAGAATCACAGAATGGTTTGTGTTGGAAGGGACCTTAACAATCAACTAGTTCAAACCCCTCTGTCATGGGCAGGAACACCTTCCCATGACAGGGGGTTTGGAACTATATGTACATATTTTGCTCAGACCCCTTTTAATAGAACTGTTTCATCTACTGAGTTTTGAAAACATTAATTTTGAGAAATGTATCATTCAAAGGCTGCAAATTAGGCTTGCAGTCTTCCTTCCGAAATTAAAGGGATGTTATCACTTTTCAATAAATCACCCTGAGGAAAACCCCTGCTAACTAATGTATGTATTTTCATTTCCTGTGCTATATTTCTTCAGTTATCTTATCGGTACATTTTTTTTGGTCAGGGTTACAAAAGGAATCTTGCATCTTTGTCCAAACTGATCCGCTACCAGAAATATCATGAGGCCACCTAAGATCCCGCAGCAGTAGCCAAGAAAAGGAAACAGGCAAATACTTCTGAAAGAATTAGTTAGAAAAAAAGTATGTGTGCATATCATATTTGAGTGTTCAAAGATGTGCTTCTGAAGCCTTATACAGTTGAGGCACGAGGCATTTTGCAAGGTGGTTACTCCATGTCAAAGAGCAAAGATATTTAGTCTCCCATTAAAAGACTTGAAACAACAACAACAAAAAAACTACCAAAAAACCCCAGCTCCTCCCCCATCAAAACCTCTGCTTATCTGGAGCCCAAAAGGAATCTGCAGATGTATACCCCCTGCATGAGAACAAAGTCTTCAGTCACTGGAATGCAATGCTATAAAAACAAATACTACAAAGCCCGGTAACAGGGGGATGTCTCACTTGCATATTTTTTTGTGACCATCTTGGTTTGCAGAGAAGGGGGTCCCCAAAGCATGTGAGCCAGCAGGATCCCTTTGTACTAGGTCCTTGTCTGTTTGGCCAGATGTCTTCCCAACAGTGAGACAGAAAAAGCAGAGCTCTTATTAAAATAAGTCAGGGAAAAGAATGGAAGAAAGCATGTGTCCAGCAAAACGAGGCACATTGTGTCCCATCTGATATTTATTAAGCGTTGATCAAATGAGCAGTGAGAAATGCACATCATGCGGAAGTGACCCTGGCTCCCTGGGTTTGGAAGTTAGTGACGGATGACTGGGAGCAGACCAGCACTGAAACAGGTGTACAGGTACAGGACACAGAGAGGAGTGTGCTGTACTAGGAGCAACAATAACAAATGGCGAAGAGCTGATTTCAGCCAAGAACCCTTTTTGCAGGTTTGACGTATGTTCTATTGACAGAATGTGTGTATATTCTTTCGCCGTGCATTTACTCTATAGCTTCTAGAGAGGTTACATATCTTCTGGAAGAACACTGCATTTTATGTAACCCACAAAAGCAAGCAGATGAGTGGGTAAAAGTAGGAAAGTTTGTCAAATTAAAGCCTAAGCATGGGTTCCTTCAAGCCTTGACTCTTACCTTTTGTGACAAAAGTGTGTAATTTTATGCCAGCCTGCAGGGGGTTGTGCAATCACAATGAGCATTTAAAATCATTGCCCATCTGTTGTTGCTTAATGTTTTGGCTATCACATCTCTTCAGAGCAATCTTTCAATAAAAATAATTGTCTTCACGGCATGGACTAAATGCCTCTCCTGTATCATCAGAAGAAGCTTATTTGGGCATGGTCCTTAAACAGGGCACTGGGGAAGAGCAATAAGACAAGCTGAAACCTGGCTCTGTGCTTGGGGAGGTTGTGAAGCCCTGATTACACTGTAACCCTATAGAGAGAGGGTTGCATTCCTGGCTTTTACCTTTGGTTATAGCCTGGATTATTTAACTGCACAGAAAGACATCAGATTGAGTCTTCCAAAAGTTTTCTTCAAGGTACCTCTATCTTTAGTAAATTTTTTCTACGTTTAGTAAACTAGGTCAGCTGTTACTAGCAGCAGAGTTAAGAGCTAGGTATTTGCACTAAAGAATAAATGTAATAGCTCTGAAAGACTGGCCTGTGTCCAGATCTAGGCAGAGAAAAATTAAGGAGCCTGTTAAAGTTCCTTGGCTCTTTACTCCGGCTCTGGACCTGGGGCACATGAGATGAAAACATCAGGGGTCTGGTGGCAGTCACATGTGGCTTTAAGCTGACAGGCAGAAAGCTCCAGCAGGCAATGCAATGCACAGTTCCAACCCACCTTAGTTAATGGAGTCTCTCCTGCCTGTAGGATCACTTTAGTACTCTGTGTTTATGTTACTGATGCCGACAGCGCTGGACTGTTAAAGGATGGGAAGGTCTGGCTTTTGTTGGGGTGCTGTTCTGATGTCAGTTTGAAAAATGCTGAAAGTTCCAAAAAGCCAAAGTGCTGTTTTATTGAACCAGGGATAGAGAGGACTGAAACAAGTGAAACAAGATCCTTATGAAGCTCTGGAACATACATGATGCTAGATGCTGAACTGCAATAGACCCGGGGACATCAGGGAAGTTTCAGCTCATTACACTACGCAGGAAGCTGGAGTGTGGTGACAGAGAGCAGGTCGTGTCATAAAATGAGTAATCTTAATGTGAGACTGTAATCAAGTGTAACTTTTCTATGTGCAGTTGCTGTCAAAGGTTTTGCTTTTATTTCTGCCTCTCTCTGTGCTCTGTACCTCTGCAGTCTATCAGTCTTCCCAGTTATGGATGTGGTCCTGCTTCCATTAACATTAAAACAGGGAGGATCAAGTTTTTTGTTCTCTTTGTATTTAGGAGGTGAATGTGATGTGCTTTGTGCCCCACACTTCTTGTGGTTTTTGATATGTGACATGTTTACAGACTTGGAGGATTGGAATCTGAATTTTAAGCCCTTTGGAGGAGGAACCTTGCATTCAGTGCACCGGAGCTCAATTAGCCCATTCACACCAGCTAATGACAGCAAAATGGTGCTCCAGACACCACAAGTTCCCGCTGTGAAATAGTTTCTGTCTCTGAATACCAATTGCAGACCCTTAGAAAAGAGCATTCTCCCTCTCCAAATTGTGCTAACCTGTGAAAGATGCATTTCTGCCTTAGCCACGTGTAATATATGTGCAGAAGGAATTGAAAAAAATGCACATAAACATTGTATAAATCCTCTTCCTGTGTTGCTCCAATATGGTAATCCCTCCTTCAAGTACCCTGGGCTTAAGGAAGTATCTGGAAAATGATGTTCTTTGTGGGGCAAGTACAGTTGACTTAACTTGATATGTCAGTCACCCATCCTCCATGAACCCAGGGGAAGTGGCCTGTGCTTTTCTCTTAAAAAATGAAAAATAAAAAAACACTCTGCAGAAGGTCATGAGTTGGGAAAAGTAAAATCAGCTGTGGGTTAGGCCTCAGGAGAAATATAAGTTACTCATAAAAAGCTGCGGAGCAAGCTTTGATTAGTTGAGTAATCTGGTACATAGAATTTATTAGAGCTTAAAGCTTTCCTGTGGGACTCCCCTAATAGTGCACAAATAGTGTAAAATATCAAAGAAGTACATTTTCTGACAGACACAGAAAGCTACATTAATCCTGACCTGCTTAATGTCCATCAGAAGGAGGGATAAATCCAGCCCATTGGTTTCAGCAGTGTTCAGGTTTTCATGATTTTACATGTTTGTGTTTGTGATTAATTTCTTGGTAACATAATCAACACTTCCAACTCTCTTGAATTGTTCCTGAGGAGCATGTAAAGAAGAGAGGAACACTGCTTCCCTAATAGACTGAAAGATATCAAACCATGCAGAAAGCTCAAATATAAAATAGTAAAGGCCTTTCTTCTCTCATCAACTTGAGGCCCTTTTTCTTAAACTTGTCCACAAGGGAAAATTCATCAGCATTTTTCTGTTGCTGTAGATGTACCACTACCTTTAGCCATATATCTCCCCTTCTTCTCTGTGGAAATAGAACTCTCCAAACCCCCCAAAAATAAGAAAAAGTCTCTCTCCTTGTTGAAAGGAAGTGTTCAGACAGTAACCATTTGTGGTAATGGTTACAAGGCAGGACCAACACTCTTACCAGGTTTTCACAGTGTTATTTTATGTCTGTATTTTTCTTCTGCTGGAGCATTTTCTGTCTTCTGTTGCCCCTGTAGGGTGACGGAATGCCAAGAGCTGCTGCTATGTGATGCCCAACATTAACAAATAAACATTTGATTTCCAAAGCTCACCATAGTCTTGTTAGCACCGTTGGAAAATAGTCCTGTCTCTCAGGGAAGTCACAGGTTTTCCAGAGAATCAGAATCTACTTCTCTTCCACACACTAAAATCCCAAAGTGGTTGTATCATGAAGCTGATGCTTTAACCACCGTGAAGGTTAGAAGAATAGGCAGATAGGCACCCATGTATCATCTGCTAACATAAATTATTTGTTCCTTAGAAATAGAGGAGAGGAAATGAGGAGATAAAACCAGCAATGTGTTCTTTGCCATTGTTTTAAAATTCTTAAAATCTTCTTTTGCAGGTATTCAAGAGGGGACACAATGTACCAAATGTAAAAATAACTGGGCACTGAAGTTTTCCATCATCTTATTATATATTTTATGTGCCCTGTTAACAATTACAGTAGCCATTCTGGGATACAAAGGTATGTATGAATCAAGCACAACATTTCACTTTCAGCCAAGCACCCAAGTGTATTTTCACTTTTTAGATAGCTGGGCAATTTATCACATTTTCACCTTAAATATCAATATCTTGTTGCTTGTTGTGCACACATGGTCATTCTTCCACTACAAAGGAGTACTAACTGGAAGACTCAAAGCTCTGTAACATGTGCTATACATTGATTTCACTGAGCTCTTTTATGTACATTGCACCTTTCCAGAATAAATGGCCTTAATGGGAGAGCCGGGAATAGTCTTATCTATTCCTTCATCACAGTAACAAAGTGTAGGATCAACATTACTGGAAGAAAGATTGAACCAGGAGGTGCCAATCTATTCAGTTACCTACAATTATTTTTATTAATAAAGACACTTAGATGTTTTGATAGTAATTTCAAAGATTCTAGTTGTTGAACAACCCAGAAAAGGAGGAAGTTTCATTTGTGCAAGTCATTGGTAGAGCACACTGGGAAGCACAGCTTAAAATTCCCATACATCCTTGGCACTGATTGCCTGTAGCCACTTACAAATGGATTGACGTAACTGGCTGCTTGTTGTGCAGTCACAGCTATAATAAGTTAAATAAATAAGATATGAGGTTCTGGTAAGAAAATGGAAGTGAGTAACATCATTGTGAGTATTATAACAAAACATTGCAGCATGTTGTGAAGAAAACCAAGCTAGCTGCTTGAGTATGGCTCTAAGAGTAGCTTCAAAACCACTCCAAGAGGCTGGGTAAATATTCCTGTGATTAGCATGCAGTGCGTCCTGTGCCACCAACAGCTGTGCTTGTAGCAGAGCTGACATCACCTCTGGTCCTTTGCCAGTGAAAGAAAAGGAAACTGTAGAAATAGAAAAGGATAAATACTTATTTAAGAGGATTTGGTACAGTTTTGAGTGGGAAGAAAATTAAAACTGCTTCGTTTAGATGGAAGATTTAGGCAGGGTGATGAAGGGATATGAAAGACATACAGACTCGCATGGGTATTACTTTTTCATGATAAAGCAGACAGTGTGTCAAATTGAAATCAAATGTAAAGAAATGCTGTACATATATAATTGGTCAGACATTCTCCTGAAGAATGTATCACTGATCTCTGAAAGTCAGATTCTGAGGGGAAAAAAACAACTTTGCAGGATTCAAAACCTTGTTATTGATATATAAAGATAAGATCATTTGGTTATATGGACTAGGGGAGGACAAACTTAGGCCTTTTGCAGCCATAAATATGCAGAGCTCTGTTTACAGCAGATGAGGATGGAATCTTTCTGGGCTATAACCCAGCCACTATATGCCTGGAATTTAGCAGAATTTTCCTCAAGAGAGTTTTATACAAGGCCATCAGTTCTGGAGCTCACCAGAAGACTCAGACCTCACTTGGAATCAGAAACAACATGTCAAGTTGGAGGGACCAGTGCTCTGTATCTTTGGCAAACATTTGTTCATGTATGTGAAGGAAGCAATAGCAATAAGGAAATGCTCCAAAAGATCTCTTTGGGAGAGGGAGTTTCTCTTCTTCATTTCCATCCACAGTTTTCAAGCTTCTTTCTCCATGGGGACCTTTAGTATTGTCTTCCCTGGGCTTTGCTCTCATCTTGAGGCCCCATCTTTGCTACATTAATTTCTAAACCTCCTTCTTGTAATGTGTAGGGTCCGTGACTGGGGTCTAGACTTTCTGTTATAGCAGTACCAAGGCACATCTTCATCACAGACCTTCAGACATTTTAGTGACCACTGCCTTACTGCTCACTGACATGGTGACTGCTCCATCAGAATGCCAAGGGAAAAAAGGCGTACACTGGAGAAAAGTCCTGTTTAGTCCAAGTTATCCCTTCTGTAACACCAAGCAACAAATGGTCACACATCAGGCATTAATTTTGCCCTTTGTACCTGCAGCATAAGAGCTTCGTCTCCGCAGTGCCTAAGGGCTAATCTGCAGGGAAAACTTGAGTTAGACAAAACCTCAGCTGACGGTGCATAATCAAAGGAATTACTGCAGTATTTTTGACCACTGGGAAAGAATTAGGGCTTAAAGGAAGAACAAAACTCAAAATAAAATTTTATAGAGCTCTTGAACTCTCCTCCCTGCATCAGAGTTTGGCTTGTCTTTTTTATTGGAATATTACACTGAAAGAAGGAATTCTGCTGGCATCAGGGATTCTTTCAGTCCCTTAGCTAAATTTCCATTAAATTTGCCTCCCACACTTCTGTTTATAAAACCCAAAACTACTTTTAAAACTTTCATTTCCTACGCAGTATTTAAATATCCTTTGTGATTTCAAACGTTAAAACTACTAATCAGTGGATTAAATATGGCAGGCAGAAAAATAACTCAATGGGAGGCAAAGTCAACATAAAACAAACCTCCAAACTGGTGGTAAAAATTACATAATAGGTTGAAGAAACCTGAAACCAAAACATGAATTAAACATCAAGGTCATGAAGGAATAACAAGCTCAGTTTACTATTAGTTTGCTTTGAGAAGACATATTAAATTATTGTTTAAAACATTAATAAAGTAATCATGTAATTTTTAATGTATACTTTCTTAAATTAAATGCAAAATACAAAGTTATAATTCTTCTGGCCCCAGCCAGTGTCCTATTAGCCTACTGAAGGTGAATGATCTTCCTGTGACTCACTTCACTGAGGAAAGCTAGCGTGCTCCTAGCTGGTATTTCTGGTAGTTCTCATTCTTTGGTCAGTCCTTGTGTTTAAGTTTCTTGACTAGTTGCCACTGTGATGTTCATCTACTTCTTTTATCTGTCTCCCAGACAGAGTTTGCCTGCCTTTACCTAGGGCAAACACCCTGGTGAGATGGCACGTTTTGTCCCTGCTTTTGAAATAGTGGCTCAGATGCAGACAATCCTCACTGTTCTGGTCAGAAACTACTTGAAATTTTGGCTTCTTTTGGAGGGTCTTTGCCAAATTTCCCCAGTGACATTATGAGAAAGTGAGATGACAATGTAGAGAGATCTGACCAAGTGGAGAAGGTGAAGCTATCCAAAAGCAAGATGAAGGCATAGACAGACTTTGCATTTTTAAGAGCAGCAGACTGTTGGGAGCAGCAGATTGGCCTTCATAATGGATATTATGGCTGGTCTGCCTGTTTTGCCTTAGCTTTTTTCTGAAGAAGATGAGAAGTGCTTGATCAAGTCTGGGGCACTCCCCCAGAGTTTGACTTCCACTCCTGAGAGAGCTCCACATAGAATCATAGAATCATAGAATCATAGAATCCTAGGGGTTGGAAGGGACCTCGAAAGATCATCTAGTCCAACCCCCCTGCCAGAGCAGGGTCACCTAGAGTACATCACACAGGAAGGCATCCAGGCGGGTTTTGAATGTCTCCAGCGAAGAAGACTCCACAACCTCTCTGGGCAGCCTGTTCCAGTGCTCTGTCACTCTTACAGTAAAAAAATTTTTCCTGATATTCATCTTAAACCTCCTATGCTCCAACTTGTATCCATTACCCCTTGTCCTATCACTGGTCTTCACTGAAAAAAGCTTAACTCCATCGTCTTGACACTCACCCTTTACATATTTGTAAACATTGATGAGGTCCCCCCTCAGTCTCCTTTTCTCCAAACTAAAGAGACCCAGCTCCCTCAGCCTTTCCTCATAAGGGAGATGTTCCACTCCCTTAATCATCCTTGTGGCTCTGCGCTGGACTCTTTCAAGCAGTTCCCTGTCCTTCTTGAACTGAGGGGCCCAGAACTGGACACAATATTCCAGATGTGGCCTCACCAATGCAGAATAGAGGGGGAGGAGAACCTCTCTTGACCTACTAACCACACCCTTTCTAATACACCCCAGGATGCCATTGGCCTTCTTAGCCACAAGGGCACACTGCTGACTCATGGTCATCCTCCTGTCTACCATGACCCCCAGGTCCCTTTCACCTACACTGCTCTCCAGCAGGTCAGCCCCCAACCTGTACTGGTGCATGGCGTTTTTCTTCCCCAAATGCAAAACTCTACACTTGCTCTTGTTAAACTTCATCAGGTTTTTCCCCGCCCAAGTCTCCAGCCTGTCTAAGTCTCTCTGAATGGCAGCACAGCCTTCTGGTGTGTCAGCCACTCCTCCCAGCTTGGTGTCATCAGCAAACTTGCTGAGGGTACATTCTGTGCCCTCATCCAGGTCGTTGATGAAGATATTGAACAGTACCGGTCCCAGTACCGACCCCTGAGGGACTCCACTAGTCACAGGCCTCCAACTAGATTCTGCCCCATTGACTACAACTCTCTGACTTCTTCCTTTCAACCAGTTCTTGATCCACCTCACTGCCTGATCATCAAACCCATACTTGATCAACTTATCTACAAGGATGCTGTGGGAGACGGTGTCAAATGCTTTACTGAAATCAAGATAGACCACATCTACCGCTCTACCATCATCTATCCACCTAGTAATTTCCTCATAGAAGGCTATGAGGTTAGTCAAACATGACTTACCCTTGGTAAAACCATGTTGACTGCTCTTGATGACCCCCATCTCCTTGATATGCCTGGAGATAGTGCCAAGGACAAGTTGTTCCATTACCTTTCCAGGGATGGAGGTGAGGCTGACCGGTCTATAGTTACCCGGGTCCTCCTTCTTGCCCTTCTTGTAGACTGGAGTGACGTTTGCTATCCTCCAGTCCTCAGGCACCTCTCCAGTTACCCATGACTTACCGAAGATGATGGAGAGTGGACTAGCAATGACCTCCGCCAGCTCCCTCAGCACCCTTGGATGCATTTCATCCGGACCCATCGATTTATGGATGTCCAGATTATGCAACTGATCCCTAACCCAATCCTCATCTACTATGTCCTCACCTATCTTGACTACTTCTGGGGTTATATGAATCTGGGGCTCATGGGAAAAGCCTGCTCACCTACTACTGAAGGCTTCATCCAGAGATAGTTGTGGGAGTTACTGCCAGGGAAGGAAAGGCATTCCCAATAATAGGACATAGATCCATATGATCCCTTTTGAGAGCAAGATCAACAAAACCTGCTTTGGCCATGGCTCTCTATTAGTTCTCCCCAGAGTTAATCTTTTTCCCTTGCAGGGAAGTAACAAGAAAGTAAATAAGCTACAACTTGCTTGTGGAAGGAGTCTGGGCAGGAGCTCAAGTCTCCCAGGGCCCTGATTTGTTTGACTATGGAGGCTAAGATCCTGCTCCTTTACAAACAAAGACATGCATTGGTTTGTCTAAGGCAAAATTCAGCTTAGCCTGCATCACTAAAAGTCCTTGAGCTAACCCTGCAGTTCACCCCTAGTGTTTCTGCTGCTGGAGCTGAGTGGTGTGAACTTGGCTCTGGTCTCCCTCCTCTACTCTTCACGTGACAGGACTGACTTGCCTTCTGAGGGGAAACAATTAAAATAAAGGAAATTGTTTGCCTGATATAGCTAATTCTGCACTTTACATCAGTTAATCTGGCTAAGTCGTCGCCAGCTTGGTGTCAAACAGAAAAAAAATCAATATCTGCTGTATTTGAAGGCAGCCTTCTCCTTCCAGCCTCTCTAAACCAGCATCCTCCAGATAAGTGTCATGTCAGCCTTCCTGATCCAGGGCTGTCTGGCATCCAGTTACATGCTAGACAAGCTGTTTGGGACTGAAAGACCTTTTAGAAACGCTCATTAGTAATCTTTCAGACACAGTCCAGGCACATTCTTCCCCACATATCATGGACAATTGTCAATAATACCAGTAAGGCTTCTGATTAAAGTCCTGCTTCAACAAATTTTGGAGGTGTTCCATGCAAAATTGTCATCATAGAATCATAGAATGGTTTGGGTTGGAAGGGACCTTCAAGATCATCTAGTTCCACCCCCCCTGCATGGGCAGGGACACCTCCTGCTAGATCAGATTACTCAAGGCCCCATCCAACCTGGCCTTGAACACCTCCAGGGAGAGAACATCCACAACCTCCCTGGGCAACCTGTTCCAGCATCTCACCACCTACACAGGGAAGAACTTTTTCCTAATGTCCAACCTGAATTTCCCCTCTAAGCTTCAAACCATTGCCCCAAAGAATGACCATAGCTATGGACCAGCTTCAGTGCTTTTAGTGTGGGGTGGGGATTTTTTTTTTTCACTTTTTTTACTTCTGGCAATGAAAACACTATACACTCCTGGATCTTTAATTCCATCCAATCTCATCTAACAGCCAGTACAGGCTACTACATATTGATAGGATTTCTGCAATTTTCATTTGCTTTGGGCTCTTCAGGGGAATATTTTAACTCAAGTTTCCAGTGTTAGATTTCATTCAACCAGTAAAACATTCCTGTTGCTATGGAACAACCTAAAATCTGTTTTACAAACTTCAGATCTGAAGTGCAAACTGGCATTCCCTTGAACAGCCAAAGGAAGAAACTACATTTCCTTTAATTATTGATAATATATATTCATTTGCTAACTCAAGTGTATTGCATAACTGGAGAAAACAAGTGAACACTAAAACTGAATAAATGAGACCCATAGGTGATGTGACATTGCTAGTCAAGGCACAAGTCCAGCAGAAACACTTTGAGTAGGCCTGTTTTTAAAATCCAGATACTTTCATGAGGTCCTGTCTGAGTGCCCAGAGTGAGCCATGTCTTCACTGTGACTGTCCAGAAACAAAGCAGAACACCAGAGACTGAACAAAGACCTGCCTACAGCTAGCCCAAAGGAAAAACCAAGAATGGTCCCCACTCTCACTGCATGTGATGCATAGGTGTATACACGCATCAGTGTGAGAAGTAACTGAAAGACCTTTGCTGATCTGGGCTCCAGCCTGGAAGACAGCTGGGCAGGACAAACAGAGAATCAGCTCTGGCTTTGCCCAGGAAAAAATGGCAATGAAAGCAAGGAAAGCCTGCTATGTAACTGTGGTACCCACAGTCAGAAAAACAAGGGCAAAAGTTAACAAAGAAGGAGTCCTTGGTGGACTCCACTTTGAAGCTCTGAGATTCTTGTGGTTTCTCATGAGGAGCAGCAGATGCCTCCAAATTTCCACTTCTAGTAAAAAAACAAACCTTTACATAGCAACAACTTCTATGAGGCTGTTTCATAGCTGTAGGTAATCTCATGGACACAAAGAATTAAACGTAGCCCCTACCCCACACAGGTTTATAGAATTGGCCTCACTATCTCGGAACATGGGAAACACCTTATTTCTCTTTGAATGAGGGGGCTGGCACAATAACTTGTGTAGCCTCACCCAGGGTTGGTGCAGATCCATTCCACTCCCAGTGTAAGGCTAAATAATCAGCTGATGAGAAGGAATTTCTACCCCATTTGTTGTTTGAATGCAAAAGTGCATTAGTTTGTTTGTCATGGAAGCTGGAGGCTGCCTCTAGCCTTGCAAGCATTTCACATTTTTGTCATTGACAGCCACTCTGGGCTCTTTTTTTTGTTGTTCTGCTTTTTCTTTTTCCATATCAATTCCATCAAATAATCAGATTGTCTGAATGACAAGGAAATTACTCAAGACATTACAAAATAAAGAGCACATAATCCATAAATCTGCACTTGCTGAATGACTATCCTTTCAATCTTAACGAGGCAGAAGGCTTTCAAGACCATTTTGAGTGATCTGTACCATTGTCGAGATGTTGAGAAGTTGATCCCCAAAACATTTAGTAACTGCATCTTCAAACTGCTCTCTCAGATCAATGTTTGTGAGCCAGGTGGCAATTTTTAAAGATGAAAAGACACAGGGGGGGAAGAAAAAAAAAGAAAAAAAAAAGAAAAAAAAAAGTTATCTTTTCAATGAGAAATGGCTCATAGCAAAACAAAAGGAAGTCTTCTAACCCTTTAGCAATCTGTCTGCCTTTGCCACACTCTGCTGTGCTTGGAGTATGGGAATACTGTTAAAAGCAAAAGGACTTGGTTCATGAGGAAAACCCACAAAGATGGATTTCCTCATTTAGGAAGGAGAATGCTCATGAGCAAAGAAATGTCTGGGGACTGTTGCAGACTGAAGAACTGGAAGAATGGTTGGTCCCACCAGCAGATAGGAGCTCATCCTTTCAGCATGTCAGAGCAACAACAGAATGTAGTGGCAAGCAAGGCAATTTTAAGGTGGTTTCTTTTCTGTTTAATGGTAATGGTGGGGGTTTTGTTTGCTTTATTGTTTATGAGACTTTTTTCATAATTTTACTTTTCTTCTTTTCATAACATGCTGTTCTCTTTCCCCTAGTTGTAGAAAAAATGGACAATGTGACAGGTGGCCTGGAAACGTCCCACAGAAGATATACAGAAAAGCTCACAGAGGTGGAGAGTGATCTGAAGAAATTAGGTAATCTACACACAAGCAAAGGCCCTTTGTGTTATGGTGTGGGGTGTTCTTCTGGCAGATAGTGGCAGGAAATTTGTCTGAAAAATCTCTGGCTATGGCAGGACACAGCACTTCTATTCCAGTTTCTCAAGTACTTGGGAAAGCACTTTGAAATAGTTAAGATCAACTCTACTTAGGACAGCATTTTTAAGCACACTTTAATATTTACAGTTCCCACTGAAGTCACTCTGGAATAATTTATATTACAGTAAACAGACACTTAAAGGTTGTCCTCAGGAGAGAGTCTTCTCTGAGGCAGAGATGTAAAACAGCAGAAGCTGTTCCACAGAGCAAGATATTCTACATAAAATAAAAATCTGTCACCCAGTCATCTTGATGCCGTTTTAGCAATCAAGATTGAAAACTGAAGGCCATTTTAAGGATTGCAAAAATAATCAGCTGTTCAAAACTCTTATGTCTGAGGCAAGTTGATTACTTCTATAAAATGTTTCTTAATCATCTCAGGCAATACAGGACAAGGCTGTTATGAGTTTGGGCCTCCCAGGTGCTATCACAGTTCTCAGTTTGCAGGAAGATGGAAAAAGATCATGGATAAGGATTCTACTCACTGTGTATATTTCTACCCTTCTTCTTTGTCTGGAAAGGAAGCAGAGCCATTTATTATCAATTTATATATACATAGACTTACAATCTATATAATTAGTTTTTATATAAATATTAATATACACATACATGCAATAAATTCTGTTTAGCATCATAAACCAAATATCAAGACATACTTCTAGGAAAACTTATTTGCTTGCAGCTTGATCATTATTTTTTACAAGTTTTTCCCCTCAAAAAGTAGCTGCATTGTAGAATATTTGCACAACGCATTTTGTTCAAAGGCATGAGATAATTCAGGGGCATGTACTTTTGCTGATATGTATACAGAAGTAAATGTTAGACTTTAAAGCACATGCAACCTTTTGGGTGTTATTTGGGTTATTATATTATGTTGATTAAATTTTTACAACTTGGAGCACCTTTGATTCATTCACACCCATACATTTTTACATGCTGCTGGATGGATGGCCAGTGAGATCCTCAGGACCATCAGTTCCCATTTAAGTGGACTTGCCATGAAGGAAGTTAAAAAAGTTCTGGGGCAATGTGTGTGGGAGGTATGAAGGTAAGAGAACTGCTGTAGGGCCAGTGGAATAACGTGTGGTGAATAAAGAAAGGCCTTCAGGGATTAGCTGAACGTGGACCTGGCAGTTGTCAGAGCTGTGTGAGGAACACCGTATAATTTGAGCTATAACCAAGAGGTAAACATAGAGTCAGAGCTGAGAAGATCCTGGAGTGAGACAAGTGGCAGGGAGAGGAACTGTGCGTGGGAAGATGTCCATCCATGAAAGACTCCATAAACACTTTAGACTGAAGTCTCAAAAGTTGCCATCCGATGTTTGCCATCATGGCTCACTCAAACACACCAGAGGAAAGCTCCATACACACCTGTATTCACTGTAGTTTATGAAAAACATCCTTCTCTCTCTTGGAGTCATCTGCCGTGACAGACTTCATACTGCGTAATTCATAAATATAGTTACACTTAGATGAGGACAAAAATATATGGACAGCATGTAGGAGAGGGAAGTGATTGAGGCTGAGAAAGGAAATCTTCCCTAAAAGTGAGTGGTGACCTGCTTATTTCCTTGCTTTCTATGTCTGGTTGATGGGCTGTGCAGCCTCAAAAGCTTGATCATACTAAGTAAGACAAGGTTCCAGAAGTATTCTATAAGGCAGTGTAAGCAAGAGCAGAGATGTTCCTCAAAGATTAAAGGTTTTGCCTTCCTCAAAACTCAGAACTTGAGGAAACAATAGCAACAAAATAAATGTCACTCAAAGTAATAGTAATATGTGAGAGAGAAAATCAGAAATACATCATATGCTGTGATATCTGGAGTAGCCTCTGGCAACGCTTTTTTCTCTAACCCAGATTGTTTTAACATAGGTATTAGAACTTTCTTGAAACTAAACTCAAGATTTTAAGAAATTGAACTGTACGTGCATGCATACATATGTGTCATGTCCCACTTGTTTCACTCCTGGATCTTCTCATTTCTGATTCTATGTTTTCCTCTTGTTTATAGAACACATTATATTGTGTTCCTCATGCATATATCAATGAAGATATTCTACCTGCCAGGAAAAGGAGGAAGAAAATATAAACAGCTAAAATTTACTGCTGAGTTTTCAGCCAAATCCAGTTGTAACTTCCAAATATACACTTACTGATATTTTGAATTCTGTTTACCATTCAGTTTTCACTCAGAATACACTACTCCTTGACCACGTGTACTCATCAGTTTCTAATGGAAACTCAGCAAGGTTGATTCCTTGATTCCTCTGATTTTTTCCCTGTCTAGGGGCAGAACTCTGCTTAGCAGTTTCTCTTTTCTGGAAAAGATAGCATAGAAAGTCTGTTGACAAAATATTTTGACAACCTGACTCTACTTAAAATACAACTTTTATACTGTGCTTTTAAAAAAACTCATCCTAAAGGCTTTAATGTTTTTTTCGTGTGCAACAGATGACCAAGCTGGACAAAAAGCCATGAATACTAACACTGAACTGTCTAGCTTCAGATCTGACATTCTGGCTCTTCGTCAGCAGCTTCATGACATTGCAGAGAAAACTACCAGAAACAAAGATACACTGGAGAAGCTGCAGGAGTCTGGAAATGTGTTAGATGATAGACAGAGCCAAATGAGAAGTGCCTTAGATAGTAACTCCTTCATGATCATCAGTGTCAATAAGACTCTTCAGGCATATACTGGCTATATCAACAATCTTCAACAAGACACAAGTGATATCCAAACAAACTTGCAAAACCAAGTGCATTCTCATAATGTGGTCATCATGAACCTGAACAACTTAAACCTGACACAAATACAGCAAAGAAATCTTATCAGTGTCCTGCAGAAGTCAATGGAAGATACAAACTTGGCTATTCTAAGAATCAAGAATGACTTTCAAAATCTGCAGCAGGTTGTCCTTCAAGCTCGGAAGGACACAGACTGGCTTAAGGAGAAAGTACAAAATTTACAAATTTTGGCTGCCAACAACTCAGCATTGGCAAAAGCTAACAATGATACACTTGAAGACATGAACAATCAGCTCAGCTCCTTCAGTGGGCAAATGGAGAACATCACCACAATTGCCCAATCCAATGAACAAAATCTAAAGGAACTCCAGGAACAGCATAAAGAATATGAAAACAGAACTTCTGCCAAATTCAACCAGCTAGAAGAGAGGTTCCAGGTCTTTGAAACCGATATAGTCAATATCATTAGCAACATCAGCTACACTGCTCATCATCTACGGACACTGACTAGCAATCTCAATGACGTCAGGACAACTTGTACAGACACCTTAAGTAAACATTCAGATGAGCTGATTTTTATGAACAGTACACTAGCCAATATTCGCTTAGACTCTGCATCTCTCAAGACACAACAGGATTTGATGAGGTCAAGGTTAGATGTTGAAGTTGCCAATTTGTCAGTAATCATGGAAGAAATGAAGTTGGTAGATTCCAAACATGGCCAGCTCATCAAGAACTTCACCATCCTACAAGGTATGAAGCTTCCCTAATGATGCTTCTACTCTTCTATGCCAGACTCCTGCTTACATTACTTCTTTAGTTCTGTGGAAGGTAGTGCATGCAGGTACAGAGTCCTGGGGTTTTCCATTATCTAATCCTGAACTTTGGAAATGAAAATGTAGCTTGCATTTTCTTTGCTAATTTTCCTATGCCTTCTTTACATACCTAGAATAGGGGCATTATGAAAAAAGGTTCTGACTTAGCAAAATTTCATTCTGACTGACTGGATCTGCTTTTGATTTAGTTTCTAAAATAAGCTAGTGAAGGTGCGGAGCCTCAAAAAACCAATCCCTGCTAAGGAGGAAATGGCTAAAAAATATACGTTGGACTGTTCCCAGAAAGGTCCACCCTCACTGAAAAACAAGTTGCTATTTCACTTTAAGCCAGTTATTAGTCTGCCAGAAAACATCCTACTTTGCTTAGTTTTTAATCCTGAGATATTTTATTTTCTCCAGAAATAAATAGCATCAAATTTAGGAGTTTTCTTGCAGCCAAGTATTATCCCAGATTAAAAGAACACTCATATTTCACACATGATGTGAACCAGTCAGGCCTAAATCTCACAAATAGAAAACCATTGATCCCCATAAACTAAGGCTGAATTAGAGCCAAGATTACATGTCAGAAACCATAACCTTTCTCATTTCAACCAGGCCTAGATTACTCTGTTTAAGAATTTATCTCTGGAGGAGTTTAAGTGATGTAGATTGGCAGGACGGGGAGGATATTGTCCCCATTTGAGCCATTTGCTTATCCATTATCAGAATCCAAAATTATTTTGTTGTTTATTGCTGTCACAATATTGCCATTTTTTACCATATACATTGTTCTCTTTCCTGTTATAGTCAGCCAGTTAGCAAATAGTACTTCTGGTCTTTCCTACAGTTGGCCAGTTGCTCACTATTCATTCTTTTTGACAACCTTGAATTGACAAAGCAGGAAACAGGGTCATTTCAGGAAAAAAAGTCCTGTAGTCTAAGAGCAGAGAGATGGGGCTAGAAGGAAAAGGGAGTGTAGCAGAGTGAGAGAATGAGAGAACGGGAGCATCAGCACACAGGACCACGTGCATCAACAGCACGGAATGTGTCTTGCAGGGACTGGTGCCTGGTCACATTGTCCAGTTCACAGGATAAGGTGCATCAGATTATTTTCTAAGGTGCATCAAATTATTTTCTTCTGTACCCTGTATTCCATGGAGGCTCAGGAAAGAACAATGGTCTGAGAAGCAGATGTACTTTTACAAGCACCACCTGAAGCAGATGTTAGCCCTCTCTCCACAGTGCTGAATATCCAGTTTTCCTGGTCTAAGATATATTAACCAAGGACCCCACATGGGCTTTTTGTTTTGTTTTGTCACCATATCTCCACTTCTAATTCTTACATTGTTTCAGGCCCTCCTGGTCCAAGGGGACCTAAAGGTGACAGAGGCCCTCAAGGTCCTGTTGGCCCTGCTGGTCTAAAAGGACAAAAAGGTGAAAAAGGAGAGCCTGGACCACCAGGACCTGCAGGTGAGAAGGGTCCACCTGGACCAACTGGACCACCAGGAGAAAAAGGAGGGAAAGGTTCAAGAGGATCACCTGGCTCCAAAGGTCAGAGAGGTTCTCCTGGCAAGACAGGTTTGCCTGGACCAAGCGGAGACCCAGGACCACCAGGTCCACAAGGCAAAGATGGTCCACCTGGGCCACAAGGGCCACCAGGATTTCAAGGTCTGCAAGGAACTGTGGGAGAGCCAGGAGTACCAGGACCTCGAGGACCACCTGGGCTACCTGGAGTGCCTGGGCTGCCTGGTCCAAAGGGCCCACCTGGCCCACCAGGGCCACCAGGTCCAGGGATGCCAATGGCACTACAGAGCGAACCTACGTCAGTGCCTGAGGCTAATGGTAAGCTATCAACATGCCTCATGCATCTTTTACTGCGACACAAATATACCTAGGGAAGGGTGCTCACCATGTTGTTACTGGTTCAAATAACCTCTGCTGCCTTAAACTTAATCTCTGGGATTTACCACAAAGAGCCCTATTAACTGAAGCCATACCTGTTGGTCTTCCTTCTGATGACCTGAAAGTGATTTAAGTTAATGTTTACAGCTACAGAAAGGGCAGTAGTACTGTGAGTAATAAGTAAACCCCTTGACCACACAGTTCAGTCTTGATTTCACAGAATCAGGACACTAGTCAGTAAACCCTTGTGTTTTGGGTGGCAGCATGCTGCAGATGGGTGAGGAATCTTCCACTTGTTACTGACCCAATGCAGAAAGTTGCCAATGGCTTGTAGATTTGTCAGTGACTGGTTTAACACAAAAAATTTGACATGGCAGGTTGTTCTCCTCATTGGAAGAACTATACGGAAAAGTGCTACTACTTTTCAATAGAAAGAGAAATTTTTGAAGACGCAAAGTTATTCTGTGAAGACAAAGCATCGCGCTTGGTTATCATAAACAACAAAGAGGAGCAGGTAATTACCTTTTCTTCTGTTTTTCAAGGAGAGAGCTTAAGGTTATTTAACATGTGGAAGCCACGAGGCAACTGGGAAGCTGGGAGCATTGTGAATTCATATAGTGAAGCAGACACAGTGATTGGTTAGCATTTTGTCCACCCTCTGTCTGCTCAGCAGCTTCTCCATGTGCAGAAGGACAGAGTGAGCAGAGCTGGTGCTGACCCTGAAGGTGGTGGGCACACAGCAGACAGGACGGTTGGCGAGAATTGCAGGAGTTTTTAACCTTTAAAGTTGGAGTCCATTATGCCTTGCATATTATCCAAAGTGTATTTTTTGCAGTGGTAAAAATAATGTAACTTTAAATTGTCTGGTTTAATACATGCAGCCTAAGACTACTATGACTCAAAAAATATTTTAATCTAACTATAAATCTAGCTATACTTTTACTGCTGCTCAACATAATTATTTGGTGGCTAGATAGCAGTGGGGACATTGAGATACTACTGCTTACTCTTAGGTGTTTGTTTTTTTCAATTTGTATCAATAAGATGTTGACTGGCTCATGTCAACCTAATTTTCATGACTAGCTGTCTTCACCTGACATGCAAACACTGCTATGGATTCTAGTGTGGGCAAGGGGTCTCAAGGCCAACTCCTGAAACATGTCTTTAGCTTAGAAAAATTTCTCTGTCCCTTCCTATTCTGGTAACAAAGATGCTTATGAAACCAGAGTAGCTTATTGGCTCCAAAGACCATTGTGTTTGTATGTTACTGACTAAGATCTTTTTTCTACAGCAATGGATAAAAAGGCAGATTATTGGGAAAGGCAGCTTCTGGATTGGACTAACAGATTCAGAAAAGGAAAATGAATGGAAATGGCTGGATGGATCCTTACCAGTTTACACGTACGTAAATAAAAAACAATGGTGTTTTATTTTCTGCAGATGCTACCACTCTTGCTGACACTTCTAAAAGCAGCATCTAGAAATTATCCAATGGATCCAGAGGGTTGTAGATGCCAATGAACTAATTCATTACTGAGGGTGCTGTTGAACTGGGTTTTTTTTCTTTCTGCCTTCGCCATGCATAAGGCTTTCTTTCCTTGCCAGGGAGAAAACTGAACGTTGAATGAAAGAATCACAGAACTACATAGCACAGTGTTTCTTGCCAAAACATTTGCTCCTGACTTATATTACAAAGTTGAGATGGAAAGCACAGACAGTTTTTCTGTCTTGGTTTGAATTTTCCTTATTTGCATTACAACTGGCTATAAATAGAGTGCTCATTCTGATAAAAAAAAAATAAATTACTAACCTTTAGATAAAGCCCAAATCCAAGTGGAAAAAATTAAACATAAGGAAAATGCATGAAACTAGGGTCTCTAAGCTTGGGATGGCTGAGAACTGAATTGGCAGCTCTCCAGGAATCGTAGGGCTACACCTAATTTGTCCTAAATGGAATCGATTGCAACCACCCTAATTTTTAATACTGAGTGAACTACAGAGTTTATGGAGCTGATCATCCTGTGCTCCAGAAAAACAGGCTACACACAGTCAGATGTTATGAAATTATTAGCTGTGATCTCATTGGTGTTCATTTTGATGAGAAACATGGAAAAAGTCAGATGTACTTCAAATGAGCCATAATATTTTTCCTTTTCTCCCTCCCTGTTTTCACCTTTCTTTTTCTTCATAGCAGCACTGTGACTGCCATGAAAACCCACTTCAGCCACTGCTTTTTCACTACACCGTGGTTTTAGGTGCCCTGTCTTAACCTCAGAGCTGTCAGTTACTGATTTTCAAAGTATTTCATTACTTCTGGAAAGCTTAGTGTCCTCCTAGGTGCCTGGTCAGACGTTGTGGGTCAGACAGGCGTGTTTTTTAGCTGAGCATGGACCATATCAGCCAGCAATCATGAGCTTCCACCAACAACCTGTTTCTTCCGAAAAAAATGGAGCTTTGAAGTCCCAAGGTTGGAAGCATTTCTCACTTGTTAAACAAAAACAGGATGAGGAAATGCTTGCTGCAAGCTTTTTACATGCTCCATTAAGTTTCACCATCAAAACTAACAATCTCAAAATATACATGTATATATAATTTGTACATTCCTTGTAAGTCCAAAAAAATCACTTCCCATCCAAACACAGGTCCATAAAACAGATAAATCTTTGCTGTGCCTCCTGAGAGGCCCACCTGGGTGCAGTCAGAGGGCTGTGAGCAGTGGCATCCTGGGCAGCACTCGAGAGCCAACCGGCTCTTCTCAGTCCCATCTGCCAGCAACAAGGCTGTGCGCAGGCTTTGCAGCCTTGGAGCAATGCACATGGAGCATGGAGTGCTCCCACTGCATGTGCATGTACATTAAGAAACTAAAATAAAGTTCATCACTCTAATTTTAGGTCTCTGAGTTTTTGGCAGCCTAAGGCTGAATAGATTCCCTTCTGTGTAATACATCTGTTTTCCATTTTCAGCAAGAGTCATGTATTGTTTATTTCAATGTGTGTTTCCCGTTCAGAACAGATCTCATGATGTTTTCCTTAATTTCTTGTGGTGAAAAACTGTCATGTGTGCTGTGTTGTGCAATCATATCTCTTGCTTTTTGGTTGCAAGAAACTGGAAGACTGGGCAACCTGATAACTGGAGCCACGGGCATGGGCCGGGGGAAGATTGCGCTGGGTTAATCTATGCTGGGCTCTGGAATGACTTTTACTGTGAAGATGTTAACAATTTCATTTGTGAAAAAGACATGGACAAAGGTAAGAAAGGTGCTTCGTTTCATTATTTCACCCTACCCCAAATTCAAGTAAATTTTCAACAGCTAGAGGGGAGAAGATCCAGGCATAAGACTAGATGGAAATGTCTTGTTGAGGAAGAGGGGGAGCAACACTTGGAGCACTTCTACTCAGATCCAGCCTAATATGGGCTTTTCTAATACTCTGTGTGATGCAGATGCTGGATTTATTGCAATAAATCTTGTGCTCTCTCACTGTAAGAAAAGAGCAGCCTTCAGGCTGGTTGGAGGCTTACATACCATGCTCTGCAGCTTGACCATCTCCTGTAGTCTTTAAACGTGCCTAAAATTTCAAGCAGGATTTGACACATGCACCAGACCCTGGCCACCCTTGAAGCTGTTTTTATAGATGCAATGGCTACGCAGAAGGGAAAGCTTGCTTTTAGGATGGCTTAGGGACCAGCCTTCAAAAAACCAAAAAAAGACTCAGTTTGGGGAGTTTGTATACCAGGAGGCACTTGGTGACTGCTAAGGAGGTCTTAAAATTCCCACTGCTGCCAGGAGATGTCCCATAAGGTTGAGAAGCTGTGTCCACAGGCCATAAGTAACTCATCTGTTTCAGCTGGTGTCAAGGACTCATAAACTGCATATGTGGCCCAGCAGTCACCCAGGTGATTGCAACAGGGCATCTCTTTCTGGTTATACAGGCATTTCTGCAATGGCAGAGGGCAGGTGGTTCACATGGCTGCTCAGAGCCCAGCCCCATCATCCCAGAGCTAGGTGGTATTTGTGTTCATGGTGGGGCTCTGCCCAAAGTGTTCTCTGTTCCATACAACCTATGGAAACATTGCTTTGCCAGGGGTGCCTGGCTGCTCCAGTTGCAAAGCATCTATGCCGAATTTCAGTGAAGGCTGAAGGACATGTCAGCTACAGCCAGAATTACATTCCAGCCCCAAAAGACATCCCCCTAAACCAAACCAAGCCAAAATGCTGAATAAGCTTTGTGTGTGTGTAACTCTGTTTGAATGCCCAGGGTGAAGGACTATGTGTAAGTAACAATGCCCTAGTTTTCCTATGTACATTCATTATTTTAGGAAAACTTCCTGCTTTAGAAATATTTATCCTCCAGCACTTACAGGAGCTGAATATGAATCCACTTAAATTTTAGCATACCTTGATCTCTGTAAGTTTTCCTTTTGAAAATGCATTTCATCTTCACAGACTTCTTATATGGTGTTTTTTTTTCTCTCTCTGTTTTTCTTTTTTCTCTTGTACTTTAGGGCAAGTATTTGGAGTGTAATAGGCTGTGACTTTACAGATACCTACATGTTATGGAAATGTACTTAAAGAAGAAGAAAATCCTGGGAGAGAGAAACATTGCCTACCAAAATTGAAATAAAAAACAACAAAAGCAAGCACTGAAAACTGGTCTAAATGTATAAAGGAATTCAGCAGCAACTATTTTCCAGCATCCTGCAGTCATTTGAGGCCTTTCAACCCACAACATCAGGAAATACCGTTGGACTAATCCTGTTAAAGATTTTCTTCCCAACCAGTAACCACATACATAAGCAACTTGTGTCTTCTGAGAAAAGACATTCTGTCAATCTGAGTAAGACAATTGGTCACTCATATAGAAAAACATATAAAGCAACTGTGTAAACAGTGTGCTTCATTTGCTAAACCCCCAAATGTAGGAAAATTATACAGATACACAAATATATAGATTTTATATAAATATATATATATAGTCCAACTCTTATCAATAATATGGAATATACTTTTAAGAGCTTTTAAAACTTTGTATTTTTGTACAAAATATTTGCTTTTTACAATTGTTCTCTTTTTTACTGACTTTTTTTACAAATATAGTGCACAGGGGCCAAAGAAAAGAATAAAGGTACTAATAATTCATTAAGGTTTGCTGTCAGGCCTAGCTCAGCTATAGAAAAATATTTTTCCAGTTAGAAATATTTGTACTTTCCCAGATGATTTGTTCTGGTTAAGTAACTTTTAAACCAGATTTTAGATAGTGTTTTTCTTATTATATGCAGCCTAGTCTGCATGTGTAACAAGTTGACAAAGGACTAGATACTTATTACAGCTCTGATCACAGCCAGTGTTCCATCGGGGTACTATGCAAAGACCACGTTAATGAAAGCTTTTCCTTTCTTCCTTCCTTCCTTCCTTCCTTCCTTCCTTCCTTCCTTCCTTCCTTCCTTCCTTCCTTCCTTCCTTCCTTCCTTCCTTCCTTCCTTCCTTCCTTCCTTCCTTCCTTCCTTCCTTCCTTCCTTCCTTCCTTCCTTCCTTCCTTCCTTCCTTCCTTCCTTCCTTCCTTCCCTCCCTCCCTCCCGCCTGCTTGCCTGCCTTCACCTGCCTTCCTGCCTACCTTCCTTATTTTCTGCTTGCCTGCTTTGCTGCTTTCCTGCCTGCCTGTCATCCTGCCTTCCTGTTTTCCTACTCATGAGAAAATGCCACAGATTAAATTTCTGAGTTTTTAGAATATTTTTTAAAATACTGTCATTCCTTCTCCCTTCTCGTGAGGAATTCTACCCCACCAGGTGTGACCCATGTTGCAAGTCAAGCCCAGATGAAGGATTTTATGAAAACAGAAATAATGGAGCTACACACACTGAAATATCTTCGTTTTTAAGACAGATTTCAAAATTTGGGAAGAAGAACATGCCATATGCAGAAGAGTCTAGTCAACTTGCACTTCTGCAGAGTGCTTTGTAAATCGATCTGTTTTCTTGAACCAGTACTTCTCTCCCAAACAAACTAGAAAATAAAATGTGCTGCAAAACAGAAAGCAGTGTGGCTAATGAGATTATATCATCACCCAGCCAGTTTTGTCCACAGTCCAATGAGCCATTGTCGAGGCAGCAGTGCTGCTTACCAGGAATTAAAAAAATTAGCAACCAGGTAAAATTAATTAGCAGAAAGCCTGGTTTCTGTTCCCAGTCTTATACTCTTGACACAGCCACGCCCCATACCATGACGGAAGTTGTTTTGGCTTTTGGGAAGGAGAGTTGTTTTTCCATTGCCTCCTGACCTGCTGTTTACCTTGGCTGAATGCAGATAACTTCGCTGAAATACTCCAGCTCTGTTGGAAAAAGACAAGATTTTGTACTTCACATTTCCAAATATTGCTCCTAAGACCAACCAATTAAAGATTGCTGCTTTCTTACATCCCATACTCCCTCCAGTGTTCACTCGGGGGGGGAGGAGGCTGGGTTTTTAGTTTTAGCTGTAATTTTCTTAAAGAAAATACAAAAAATGTTGTATGTGGGAATCTGCCCTAGGGTGCGTAATAGATATGAGAGAGAAACAACATGAAATTTGCATATGTCTAATTAAAAGTGAAACATCTGTGCATTACAGCTGCAGAAACCCCGTGTTGCCATCTTGGAGACAGGGCTTTTCTTTGGACAGTCTGAATTTCCTGAGACTTGACTTTTGGCTTTTTCATCAGCTTTTGAATACAGCATGATTCTGCCATACACCGTGTCATGCTGTAACTAGGAGTCCTGTGTAGATATACACTGTAGCATTCACACAGTGTCTCTGAAGATAATGTTGAAGTGCTAATTTTGTATAATGAGGTGCAAAACGATTACTTCACACACCCAGAGAGCCTTACAAACCCTGGTGAGTGCAGCTTTGCAAAGCCACACTGAGTTAGAAGCACTGCTAACTATGTTTTCAGTGTTGGCTTATTTAGATAAGCCCATTCCAAGCATCTGCCACGTTATAAGAAGATCTTTCTTTTTACTGATGCAATAGACTTCATTCCACAAAAGACGTTCATGAGAAACCTCTGTGTAAGCCCCAGCTGTACTGTTATCTTGCCCTGATTTCACCCTTCTCCCCTGTCAGCAATAGCAGGGATGGTATATATCAAGATGACATGATCCAAGAGTCATCTCGTGTCCCCTGTTCCCTCTAAAGAGATTTTCTGTGCAGCAATGATCAACAGCTATAGCTGCACTTACGCCTGCATAAGGTTACAGAAATGGCTTTTTATTAGCAATAGCTGCTTAGCTCTTTGGAAACTACCACAACAGCTGTGCTAAACGGGCAGTTGGGTGGCTTTAGTATGGAGGTTGAACGAAGATGGTTTAACGATGCAACATGTTTATGAATTACATACATTTTCTGAGTTAATTTCAATGCTGAGTTGTAATTATCTATAATAATGCTCCAGTCATCCACCTTAACTGAGAAGCGAAATATGCCTGGGCTCAAGCTCTCTGTTCACATGTTTGAGGCAAAACATGTAGCCACTAGGCAAAACTGGCTGGAGAGGGATGCTGCAGTTTTGTGCCTGGCATGTTCAGTCATCGGTAAAATCTGGCCTGAGCAGTCAGGCAGGCTGAGACAGACCATCCTTCTGACCCAGTATTCCTGCAGGAGGGAAATGGAGATGCCAAATGGCAATAAAGATTGAAATTACTGAGAGTATGGGGAGAATGTTAAGACAGCTCAGGAACCTGTCACAGAAAGGAGACATTGGCAGAGATGCAAGCAGGACACCAGAAATGGCCAAGAAATTGTCATGAAAGTCAGAGCTGCCACACAAGGTCTGGAAAACATCCCCATTAAATCTGTTTTCTGTATGGTTTGAGCGATAACACAGGTTCGATGGAAAGTTTTAAGTGATAGGAAATTATTTAGTTCCAGCTTGAGTTTTGGCTTTCCTTCTTATGCACAAATACTGTAACTTGGCACACTGAGTACACATTTCCATCATCCTTCTTGTTTACATCAACCTAAATGCAAGTTCATATACCCTGGCATGCACTGGGACTGTTGCAAAAAGGGGAGGGGAAGGCAGACAGGGTGCAAAGTCATTGTGATTTACATCCAGTGCTGGATTTCTTAATGTCATTTCTGACTCGTATCATTCATATATTTGGAAACACCTTCAGCTGATTAGAGCATATAAATCTCAGACTCTCATCCCCTTTGATGTCTATAAATAAAACCTGCAAATGTTCCAATAAAGGAAGCACTAAGTGGAGACATAGAAGTGTTTACTCTGCCTGCTTGTGTAACCAAGAGAGATGCGGAGATTAGAGAGATGTGGAGCCAGAAGCATTCGAAGGTATTAAAAATCAAACAGATGACATTTTTCATTAAAGCCTTCTTTCTCATTTGCACTGTCCTATTTCTAAGCAAGACTGTGGCTATTTTACCCCTTAGTTGCAATTTTAGTGCATTGTTCTTGCAGTACCTGGTTGCTAGAAACATTTCTTAAAGGTCCGAGTGGAACAAGACCCTTATGAAGGTCTTAAGAAGCAAGAACTCCCTCTTGCAGTTCAGTGTCCTAGCACAAAAAGCACCTCAGACAGGGCCCCTGAGTGAAATCTGAAATAGAGGAGAGCAGGATCAGTGCCTAGATTAGCCATCTAGCTTAAATGGGCTGTTTATAATGGCTAATCTGATCTTGCTGTTTCTCTCTCAGATGGCTGACCTCCTCTTTCAATTTTCTGTTCCTGGCAAGCAGCTCCTCTGTTTCTAGCAAGTAGCAGGAACTGGGCTCTGATGACTGGCAAGGCGAGGAGCCGGCGGGAGGGCGGCCGCTGGCTGTCGGGGGAAACTGCTCCGCTGCGAGCAGGGGAAAGGCAGCCGAGTCGATTCCTGTGTGAGCAAACAAACCCGCTTTTCCCCCGTGCAGCTGCTTTGGTTCAAAGCACAGCAGCTCAAGCTCCCCTCCTCACTTTTGCAGGTGTCTCTGCGCACCCCAGAGATGTTTTCTCCTCCGTGAATGCCCAGCTGCCTTCGGAGCAGGCCCTGCGCTGCCCTGCCCAGTGTCAAGGTTCACTCTGGGGAGGGACTGGCAGCAGGACAGTCACCCCTGCCTGGCACACACCCCAGCTGGGACCCCTGGTCATCCCAGGGCCCGGGCAGGAGCTGGGGGTGAAGGCAGGTCTAGGGCTCCAGTGCTGACCCAAGCTCACCCAGAGGTAGTCTGGGTATCTACGGGTGGAAAAGCACAGTGCCTTACACACAAAACCCTTGTTCCCTAGAAACAAAGCCTTCCTAAAACCAGAGCCTATTCATTCACCATCTCCACTTCATTTTTTCCATGCTGTTTAGTGAAAAGTAAAAAAAAAAAAAAAAAAAAACACAAACAAAACAAAACACAAACTTGGCTAAAAATTTTTTGGAAGTTCTCATGTGTTTTCTTTCTTAGGGTGGAATACGTTTGTTTTTTCTTTCCATCTGGCTCCGAGATGAAAAAAACATGCTTTGGTTTCTTTTTCAAAATAAACTTGTTGTAACGCTCCAAAATTAATTTATTAATTTTTTTTTATACCAGAACAATAAAAGCAAATCATTAGGCAAATAATGCTCTTTTTAGAGAAGGTCTTGCATGCCATGAGGATTTTCATATCCAAAGGGCTTTCCAGAGACATGCCAGTATTGCCAGCCCCATTTTGTGACTGGAGGAAAAAGCAGGTTTTCAAGAATATGATTCATTTTTATCTCTCAGTTTTGGGGATTTTGTTATGGTATGTTGGAGAGGTGATTTTAGAGGTGATTTTTCCTGATTAAACCAACACTGGCGTAGAGCAAATTGTTTTTCATACACCTCAGTGGAGGGAATGAACTTTTCAACACTACATTGGACAGAAGGGTGTCCCTCCCACATCTGCACGCTTAGGAGAGGTGGCCATTTCTCCTGCTGTTTTAGAGAGTAGAGCTCAGTGTGATCACAGCAGAGCAACATCAGCCCAGTAGAGAGCAATGTCTTGTGTGGGTAAGAGTTAAGAAATGACACTAAATTACCAAGAGACCCCTCGATCAGAGGAAAGAAGGTTAAAGGACTGTTGAGGCTACTGACTCCTCAGCAGCCCAACTTCAATAAATCTTCCAACAAATGTACCAAGTTCCACTTTAAAAATCATTAGAGGTTTATTTGTCCCTTTAATAATTTCGGCTGCTCTTCCAAAACTTAATTAGGAATCTTCTTTTAATAACCAGCATGAATGCAATTCTGTCCAGTTTAGACACATTTGTGCTCATTCCAGTGCCATCCTTTAGCTTAAATAGCATCTCTCCTGGGACCATCAAGTCATTGTAGTGGTCAGTGTGGAGCCATTCATCTTGAGAGGAAGTAAGGGATGATTGGAAACAAACACATCCCTCTGATGAGCCGGGAAGCCCTGACGACAGAGTCTGGCTCTGGTCCCACCACCCAGCCCCACAAGGGATTATCTGAGGACACGCCAGGCTTCTGGCTGAATGGTGGAAGTCTCTGTACTCCTCTTTTAGTACTGCTAGAGGACAGGGGGCAAATAAACAGGTATAGAGGATAGCTTCCTGCTAACTTGGAGTAGGTTAGAAGTGCTTGGCTTTTTACGAGACAGCACCATGTTTTATAAGGCATTGGAGAAATTAGTCTGTAGGTCTGAGCTTAAGCACACTTATTCTGGTTTTACACCAGAGCAGAATTTAAGTGCAGATCAGATGCAGGCCCTTAATCTTCAGGAGAATAAAATCTACAATCTCCAATTCAGAGATTAACACGAGTCATGCTTTGTCTTATCTGTCTTGCCAAGGCAAAATCTGCTGCTCCAGCATCAGTGTGTTCCCAGGCTCTGAGAACTGCTTCCAAACTCCCCGCATTTCCAGTCATGCTCCTGCCAATCTTGCCAGAGGTCCTGCTAGTGGAAGCTGCAAGTCTGAAATGTGACTTTGGAACAAGTTTTTTCAGGAATCCCTCTCATTCAGAAATCTGGACATACTGCAAAAATGACATTTCCTTGATTCCAGCTCTATTATCCACACTCATATAAAACAGATGATGAATTATTTTTCTGAATGGTAACAATGTATTTTTGTCCGCTTTTTTAGATGTCAAAATAAAAGCCTGGAGGTCGAAATATCCCTTGGCATTGCAGTATCCCACTGTAACAGGAAAATAACGTTCCTGGATTAGTGCCTGTGAGAACAGCATGAAGTGATATTTGAACAGCAGACAGCTCAGTGCTATCTGCTTGTGGAAGCAAAACTAAACTGCAGGTACAGCCTTGTTGCTGGTTCATCTTCTGATGGACAGGGCAACCCTGCATGCCTGCCGTGTTCCAAAGAAACTGTGGGAGATAAGAGAAGAAAAATGCTAAAGAGAGAAGAGTTGAGAACAGAAAGGGAACAGATAAAAAGAGAAAGGGACGGATGGGGAGGAGAAGTGAAGTAGATGGAGAATGATTAAAGAGGAAAATGAACCCTGACGTTCTCATTGTGGTTTCTAGTAAGATCAACCACAGAGGAGCTCTCTTCTCAGAAACAATATAACAAGGCTCCATCGTGGTTCTTGTAATTCCCATTCTCAGTTGTGAAAAGAACACATCCTTGCCTTGCAAGAGAAGCATGTCATTCAGTTGGTGCCTGAAGTAATGCATGACTTTCCCAGCACAAACAAAAATTCCTAATGGCTCCAGGTCTCCAGGGAGCTGGGTTAAGGCCTTTGTTTTGGTGGCTGATTGTTTTTTCCTACATGTCCTTTTCCTCCTACACAAGTTTTGAAACACATAATATTTTTCCAGTTTTCCAGTTTTATTAGAAGTACAGAGTTCAACTTTGGAAGAAAGATTAAAGCAAGAACATACAGCAGGTCTCCAAGCAAAAAAAAAAAAAGTCTGCAGTGGGAAATGGGTACACAATGGTATTTGAACTTGTAATTCCTACTTCCATACTAAACTCCTGTTACCTGAGTTTGAACAGGTGCACTTTATGAACAGTCAAACATGCATCCTTAATAATCATAAATAAACAGCAGCAGAAATGTACAGATGTTGAAAGAGAGCAATTATTGAAATAAAGGAGGTAGTTCAGTTTTTAAAAAAACGATAGACAGTTGTTGAATTTGAACACCAGATACAAGTTCAATTTCAAATACCTAAGTCCTTGCGTTAGTTTTAAAGATGTCACTTGTAAATGAGTGGCCACTGGCTTTCCCCAGTTTTTAACTTTATGGTGAGTCTCAACAGTAACCAGCTAGTGATTTCAAGCAAAAGCTAATTTCAAAGTCAGATCAGATCTCTGCATCCCATTTTATCCAGACTAGCCATGATAGGAATGTGAAGGTGGTCAAAAGTCTGGGTCAGAGTACTTCACTAGCTGAAATAAACTCTCTCCTTCTGTGTATTTTGCAATGTTAGATAAGGAAGAAAACATTTTAAACATAAGTTTCACTCAAGGATCAATGAAAGCACTTTCTTTATTTAGCAGACATCAACACAAGGTCTCCCAGTCTGTGTCCATCTCCTGCATTTTGCATATGAGAAAAGTCTAAAAATAAAATAAACCAAGAAAAAAACACAGGCAGAACAGCTGTTGTTCTGTCCAGACAAAGCTCTGAATGGAAGCCATTATGATGGCCCAGACTCTGCAATTGAAAATCCATTTACATTTTCAAGTCTGATTCCAACTGTAAATCTTAGGTTAAATATATGACAGATTAAAAGACTCTGGCCCCACTACACTTCTCCCCGGCAAGAGAAAAAAACATCTGCACAGCATCACTCGTGGTTCCTTCAACTCTGTAGGTACACATTTTTAAATGACATGATGGTATATGTTTTCATTTCCCTGCCTTCATTTTCACATGCAGAAAAATCATGTGCACAGCATTCTCCCCAACCCTGTGGCACCCTGGCTAAGGAGACTGATGTGTGTTTTGATTTGCTCTTTTCCCTCAATTTGAGGGGCTACTGCACTATTTCCTTTGTAATCACACTAGCCAGGGTAAAAACCCTGTACGAATATAATCTGGCTGTGAAACAAAGCAAAAAAGCCAGGAATACTGCTCTCTTTCCAAGCACAGAGAGAGAGTGAAAAAGAGTGAACACCATGTAAGAGGCTGCACAGACCCATCTGGGGCTGAATCCCACATCACTCTGGCCACATTCTGGGCTCTGTGCTCCTCACACCATGGGTAAGGGATGAGAGTCACTCACATGGAGAGCCAAGAACAAGCTTCCCAGAGCCCAAGCAAATCTTGTGTTGACAGTTTAATTGCCAGCTGAGAAGGCTCTTGCACCTCAGCTGTTTTGGGGAGCTCACCTACCACGGCTGATGCTGCAGCCAGAGGTGTTTTGGTGCCCAGGGACCCCAGAAAGAGCCAGCTATTTCCCAATGCATATGCAGCAGCTTGCAAGGTTCAGCCCTAATTTTAAAACATATTATAAGGAAGATTAAGAAACCAGGTGAAGGATCTGAAGTTCTGCTGAAAAAAAAAAACAACTAACCAAAACCAAACAAACAAACCCCAAATCCTAGAACAGGCTAATTCTCTGTTCATTAACCAAAATATGTGACAAGTGGAACTTAAGGAAAATACATGATTTATTTTATTTATTGTCTGTGTGATGAGGGCTGTACAGGCACTGGAAAGGACCACACATCATACTCTTCTTCTTCAAGTGAGATGACACATCCAAGGGATCACAAATTGTAATACTTGTGGGAGGGCAGAATCAGACCTGTTGCTTCTGTTCAAAAGAGATTGCTGCCTGAGAAAACAAACCCAAAGACCAAGCAATTTATCCAGGCTCTTACTCATAGCTGCTTAGTGCTCAGGGGCATCTCCTCCCACTGCCATGGGTATGGTCTCAGGCTGTGTCATATATGCCACCCTTGTGTGAACATCTCAGCTACCCCACAGTAGCATCCAGTCCCTGTGGCTAGGTGACATCAGAGAGTGCTCAGCAAACACACAGCACCAGAGACAACCTTGGCCTGGTTTAGTTTGATTCGTATAATAGTTAGAGTGTAATGGCATAAATTAAATTCTAGACCATGAAGAGTGTGTAACTGAAAGAATATTAATTAAAACATCTGCTAAAGGATTTTCAGGTTGGTTTCTAATCCTGCAATTAATATAGAAGGTCAAATTATGCCATATACATGCCAAAAGGAAAGGGAAGAAAAAAAATTAAATAGAGAGGAGCATTGTGGTAAGTGTAACACAACTTCAGCTCTTGAATTTAATGGAGGAGCAGCTGATTTTAGTAGTGGCCATACTGTGGTTGTGACTGACTCTGAGTGTCACCATGCAGTGGGACAGGAAAAATGACTGGTAGAATATGCTCCAAACTCTTAAAAGGTCCTACGGGGTGAGCAGGAGAAGCTCCTTTATTCCTTTGGGGAAGAAGAAAAGAGAGGGGATTTAGAATTATATTAATTTCACTAAAAATTGAGAGACCAGGTTATCTTTGTAACTACAGGGATGTACATGGAAGGAAAGGTACCCAGACCTACACCCAACCAACCAATTCCTAGGCCATGGTTTCTTGATGAACCACCCTAAGAGTGAGATTTGGGCTTCCTGAACAGGCAAATATCACATTAAAAAAGCTAAAGGCACTTTGATATTTAAGAGCATAATTAGGGGTAATTCAGATTGAGCTACTTGAAGGCAGCATGGTCACTTTGTAGGGCAGACAGCTCTGGCTGCCACAGGAAACCAAACCTGCCAAGAATATTGGCTGCTTTTGTTCTGCTTATTGACATTTATCTTTTTCTTTCTTCCAAACTAGTGTAGAAAAGCCCTGCATTAATAATGTACTTTAATGAAGCAAAGTATTGATTTTAAATTAGACTGTACCACACCTAATAGGGAGTTACTGAATGCCATTGCTGTTTAGGCAACAGAAGCTATCAATATTTTTCACCTTCCAGGAAATGAGATGAAATTTGCCTCTTATTTTAACAACTCTATAGCCTGACAACGGAGGATTTACCCAGAAGACGTCCATCCCTCTGCTTCACTGATTCTCTGCAAACACTCAATTCCCTAGAGTCCTTTCCATGGGGGAGTCAATCAGATTGAGTCCCATCCTGTATCACTGTCACACAACATTTCCATGTGCAGCAGTCCATAACAAAACCAGTTCATTTTTCTTCCCAGGTTCTTATTTTTTTTCTCTTCTTTTTTTACTAAATTAAACAGTAGTTTGCTATAATAATTAAAGCTTCAGCTTGGCAGAGCTGTAGGACCTATGGGTAATACCATCAATTTTCTGGATGACATTTGGCAAAAATTTGAAAGCCCAGTGTGGTAAATCAATTAAATTTGTGCTTGCCTTTAAGCAGACCACTGGTTCCAATCGTCAATGTCTAAATGACTCTTCACTCCAGTTTCTCTCACTATTCACTACAGATGCTGATGAAATTTGCCAACCAAAGAAGGTTTTGTGAGCATTCCCACAGGAACATCTGCAAAATACTTTGAGAATGTTGGCTGGGAGGTGGACTAAAAATATAAACACCCAGAAAATTCCACTAGTTCACCAGATATTTGTAATCAAGTAACTCAAACTACCCCTTGCCTCATTTAGCAAACAGGCAGCAGCTGACTAAATCAATTACAGCTTCTTTTTAAATAAGGCAATGAAGGAAAGGCCTGTCCTCAGTAGGAAGACAGAAGTTATGGGATTGGACTCTTTGAGATAGACCTTACCCCTCCTTTTGGAAAAGCAGCAAAAATGTTATGCTATCTATGCAGAAACCCAAGAACTTTCGTTATTGCCTTGCATAAAGTTGAAATAAGGCAGGGTCTACTAGCCCCTACATGTGAAAATGGGGGCACAGCAGTACTGAGATGTGGTAAGATTGTCTAGCTGCAACCAGTGTAACCACTACTCCAGAAAGGATGATCTCCTCACCAGCACCTCTTGCATTTCCCTGCATTAAATACTCCCTGCTTAAAAAGCTGGGATAAGGTCTGTGCATACTCTTTTCTCTGCTTCAGATGGCCTTTCTTGTAACACCTTTCTCCCTGAAATACACTTTTCTCGTGTGAGGGAGACATGGAGGTTTTAAAACTTGTTTTGATCCAGAGCTGCCACATGAGGGTGGCCTTTCTGGCTGCTGTTGAAACAGAAATTAATATTCCAGCCCTGGATTTTAAAGAAAAAGCGAAACTGTGAATAGTATGGTTGCAAATACACAAAGAATACAGACTTTTGATAGTCTGGGGAACCAGCTAATCAAGGATAGGAATTTGCTATCAGTTTTCATGAGAAACTCCATGTCTGAAGACCAAGGCTCAGAAAAAGTGAGTAGATTGATCAGATTTTTCTTTAGTTTTGTAAGAAGCATCTAAAGCAAGCAGCCATTGGGAAAAGCAGCAGATTTGAGATTATCTTGAGTAAGTCACTTCAGCCATTACTCCTAGAATACAGCCTGAAGGAACTGGGGGTGGCGAGGGTTTGCAATGAATGAAAATTGTCCTGCCAGTATGCTGGTCTGCTCCCCTTGCCAATTAGGGACCCAGCTCAAGAGAAACAGGGGAGACCAGTAAGTTATTTTTGCCATTCAGGTCCATCCCACCTAATTTATGGTACTTAACTGAGTGTGTAAGAGAGAAGCCTACTTGCCTTGGGCTCTCTGTAAGGACAACACACCACCACAGCACCACTCATCCTACCTAAAACCTGAATCATCCTTGGTTTTATCAGAAGAGGTGCTCAGGAACAGTGTTCCTCACCTAGGCTGCACAGACAATTGGAATCTGGGCCTTACTGAAGCAACAGAACTAGCTGTGAGATATACAACTGAATACAAATCGGTAGGTCTTTCACCTTTCTCCTTCTTTCCTTTCAATGCATCTGAACCTGCCATTGCCACATTTTTTGCAGGAGTGATGCTCAAGAGCTTAGCTTCAAGGCTCTTTATCCAGGACGAACCCCAGCAGAAAACAGCCTGCTTGCCACTCTCCCCAGTGATGACTAGGGAGACCTTCTGAGCAGTCTCAGAGCCAGAGAGAGCTCTGCTATTGACAAAATCCATTTTGCCATTTGTGGGTGTTCGTGTTCTCTTGGTCTTTAGTTGTCACTTAGCCTGATTTACCTGCTGGGAGACTGGGGAAGACTTCCCCTGACAGAGTCCCAGCAACCCGATCGCCACATGTCATGATCTTACAGAATATGAGGAGCCCTTGGAAAAGAGCGGGGTTGCTTCACCATAGTGGATCGCGCTGTGGCAATAACGCTTGATCCTCTGAGCCTGTGCTGTCTCCCAGCTGACCTAGAGAAACAGCTCACGGTGGTGAAGCTAAGGACATAATGTATGGATGCATGTACATGTGAGAGCAAGAGTAAACAGCTTTAGGTTTGCTACTACTTGCAGTGTTAAAGGACAGTGGATCTCTCCACAAGCTTTTTTCAGTACTGTGTGATGTGTGAGGCTGCCTAGAAAAAGACGGCTTCTACTAGCAGCAGGCACTTGGAGATCACTGACAAAAATGTAAACACTGTGCTGATTCCAAGTCTGTCCAGACATTTTGATTGAACAAGCTATACTTCCAGATGCTTTTCCATACTTCAGTAGGTGAACTGTGCTTATATATTAAGACAGTTGCATTAAGACTGTTCAAAACAAGAAATCCTCTGGAGCATCTATTTCATGAGGAGGCATATTGATGTTGCAGGGATTTTAAAGCGATTGGATTTTCTAAAGCAATAAGAATTTCCCTTTCAATGATTACACAGATGCTCAGCTTTCGTATTTTGAAAGGCGGCCAAAGCAACATTCTTTCAGGCTTTAAGTTGATATAAATAAAGTATAACAGAGAGCCCCAATAGCAAAGTTTATCAATGACACATGCCTTAGTTAGAATTTACACAGGGACACGGCTGGATTTTCCACTTTGTCTTCAGCTGGCTCTTAAAGAATGTCATCAGTTGCTGTTAGCTGGCAGTTTCCAGTCACAATCCATATGAAAGAGTGACACAGGAACCCCACATACAGACAATCTAGAATGACTTTTGGAGAGCAGAAGGTTGAGGTGAAACACATGTCCACAAAGTGTGAGGTACCTTACAAAGCTCCATTTGGGCATGGAGACTTTACTTTTTTTACAATGTAAAAAACACAAAACAAATGAATAAAGTAGAAAGGGGCATGTTAGTGAAGTGAGCCAGGAGATGTGACACACACAATTTGCTAAGTCCCCTTCTGCTTCTCCCCATGGTGATTTTTTCTGTGTATGTTAGTAAAATTGTTAGCTGTAGGCCTTACCTATTTTGACAGATCTAGCTGAATTCCACTACTGTTTTTAAAAGAATGTTTTTCCATCCTTTCTTTTTTCATTCTTTGCAGGGGGAAACGAACACATGAGAACAGCACATAATGATGATGCAGCACCTCAGCAAAAATATGCCATTTCCTGTGCTGAATCACAAGAGAGAAGCAGCAGCTGACAGAGCAACAACTTCTGATCTAAAGACTTTGCCCTTTGACTTGGTTTGGGAAAATTTTTTATTAATTCCTGCTACACAGCCCCACACTCTGTTTCTGTAGCTTGAACTACAAGAGTTGATTCCTTCTTTTGCTCTTTCCTATCCATGCATGTGACTGGCTTGAACACCAGTTAGGGATCATTTCCTCATTAACCAAGCCCCCCTCCCAGAGCTATTGGGCAGCCAAAGGATAAACATTTGCAGCATGGTGGATTTATGCCATTTCAGGGCAAAGCAGGCTGAATGTTTGAGCTAAGATGGGTTCTCCCTGCTTGTAGCTTCTTACTTCTCCAAGGGTTCTTTCTCTTCCTCTCCACTAAGGCCAGGCTCGTCCTCTAGATCTTCATGACTCTGCATTTGCCTCCTTGTTACATCTTACTGACTCCCACTCTTTTTACCAGTGTGTTTCTGGAATTCTCACTTCCCTGTCCCTTTGCATCCCACCCCAAGCCTAGAGGGCTGAGAAGCTTTGTTCTTCACTTTTAAATCATCCTCAGAGAAAAGCTCATTTGCAAAAGCTTACGCTCAGCATTATTTACTTACCTCTGCCACTGGCTTCTGTAATTTTTTTCTTTACATGAATGTTTAACCAGGCTTCAAGTTCTTTGGAGCAGAGCTATTTTTTACCTGAATATTGACAAGGATGGTCAAAAAGAGGATGACAAGGAGGAAGGAATGAGCTTCAGTAGTGCAATCTACAGGAAGTGAATCTGCAAAAAATTGCATCATTTTTAGCAACATAATCACAAAACACTCTACTTTTGAATTTATGTCAATGGCAGATGTGAAACTAAAGACAAAACGCCAGGCACTTGTGATATAGAAACATAGGTATGTGTCAAAAAAATGTGTTCCTGCATTCTTTAAGAACTAAGCCTGGCATTATAAAGCACTCATTATAAAATTAAAGGGGTTCCATAGGAGAGTATGTCCAAAATGGGAGACATGTTGCAAGGAAATTCTAGCTAAAAAATGTCCAACTAATCCACATTCTCTGCTGAACTCACAGTAGTGGTTTTAGCTTATAATCCAAAAAATATTACTGACTGAGGGAAGGAGCTGTTGATAGCATGATTATTGTGAATAGCACCCAGATGTGTGACACCTTGCTTTTGAAAAAAGTCAGATTTCTGTAGTAGTAGTGGCACAGAGATATGAATTTTAGTAAATTATTTTGGCAACAAAAATGACACATGTTCTCTGCACTGGGATAAAACAAACAATATATATGGTAACCATTTTCGCAAACTGATACTCAGGATACCCAGATCTTGATGATTTATTAACCAAATACAAGAGAGTCATTCAAAGGTAGGAAATAATACTATTTTAAAACATTTAATGGACTTTTATTTCTGTGGAGTATTAACATTTGTATACAAAAAAAAAATTGTGTATGTTGATAATTATGATGACAACAATAAAACATACAGAAATAGTGCCAAGTTTAAGGTACTGGACAAAAAAATAGTAATTTTTCCTGCATCAGCACATAGAACGACTGATGAAGAAGGAAGTCATTCAGCTCCTGGGTTTTGGGCCAATGCAGGTGTTGTTGTTTTGCAGTGTGTTGTCTGATTATCATCTCTTTTGTTTACAAGAGTACAGTTTGTCTGGCTCAGTGCAGATGGAGTTTGGGCAGAATCAGCCCGTAAGTGTCTTTAGCATGCTGCAAGAGCATATTTCATGCTCTCAGCTTCCACTGACTCCCATTGTTATTCTATTCTAAGGTCAAAACCCTGGTCTTGACCATTAAAGTCATTAGTAGAAGAGACCGATTGCCATTTGTGACCATACTTCCATCTATATGCAGACTATCGGTATTCTAGGACAACTGTGCCAGCAAGTTCCACATCCCACATGAAAAATGAGGAGTAGAAAAGTCAGTCATTCTCTCATACGCATGTGAAACAGTCTTCTAGGTGAACGGAGGTAAATAAACCATTTCTCGGTACCCTTACCAAATTATTGGTAAGGTATTGGTATTTGGACTCAATGTCCAAACGGAGGCAGGTGACGAGTGGTGTCCCTCAGCAGTCAGTATTGGGACCAGTGCTGTTTAACATCTTTGTTGGAGATATGGACAGTGGGATTGAGTGTATCCTCAGCAAGTTTGCTGATGATACCAAGCTGTGTGGTGTAGTTGGCACCCAAGAGGGAAGGGACACCATCCAGAGGGATCTTGACAGGCTGGAGAGGTGGGCTAGTGCCAACCTCATGAAGTTCAACAAGGCCAAGTGCAAGGTCCTGCACCTGGGTCAGCACAACCCCAGGCACAAATACAGGCTGGGGGAAAAATGGCTAGAGAGCAGTCCCGAGGAGAAGGATTTGGGGGTGGTAGTAGATGAGAAGCTCAACATGAGCCACCAGTGAGCGCTCACAGCCCAAAAGGCCAACCACGTCCTGGGCTACGTCAAAAGAAGTGTGGCCAGCAAGGCCAGGGAGGTGATTCTGCCCCTCTGCTCTGCTCTGGTCAGGCCCCACCTGGAGTGCTGTGTACAGTTCTGGTGCCCTCAGCACAAGAAAGATAAAGACCTGTTGGAGAGGGTCCAGAGAAGGGCCACCAAGATGATCAAAGGGCTGGAGCATCTCTTCTATGAAGACAGGCTGAGAGAGTTGGGGCTGTTCAGCCTAGAGAAGAGAAGGTTCCGGGGAGACTTTATAGTGGCCTTCCAGTACTTGAAAGGGGCCTAAGGAAAGGTGGGCAGGGGCTTTTCATCAGGGTGTGTAGTGGTAGGACAAGGGGTAATGGCTTTAAACTGAGAGAGGAGAGATTTAGGTTAGATATTAGGAAGAAATTCTTCACTATAAGGGTGGTGAGGAACTGGAATGAGTTGCCCAGGGAGGTTGCTGATGCCCCGTCCCTGGAGGTTTTTAAGGCCAGGGTGGTTGAGGTGTTGTGCAGCCTGATCTAGTGGTAGGGTTCCCTGCTCCTGGCAGGGGAGTTGGAACCTGATGATCTTTAAGGTCTCTTCCAACCTTAATGATTCTATGACTCTATTTGAAAAATACCACCTAAAATACATTGATGAAATATTTCTGCTGTAACTGGCATGACAGAATGGGATCATATTTATTCAGGAAATCTAGAAGAAACCCAGACAGTATTAAATGCAGCAGAACATCATCCTGAGATTTAACAAACAAAAGTTATATGTATGCTCTGGTGAAAAGTGTAACATACTAATATGAGGTAGTAAGATTCTCTGTTACAAACTTTTTTAATTGTAGTTTAGATTTTCCTGAGGGGTTATTTTTTGTGTTAATCTAGCTTCTTCTTCATCAGTCCACACATTATTAATTTTATCTCACAGTTAGTAACAAACTAAAGTGACTGGCTGGATGCCACCTAAAAATTAAGTGCCAAAGGTAGTACAGCTTGTATTCATAATTGTTCAAAAGATTAAAGTGTCTTGTGCAACTTCCCATGACTGGATTGGAAATAAGAGGTAAGCTACTTAAACTAAGCTAATAAGGTAATTTATCCACCTTTCATGCCAGTCCTTCTATGCTGAACATTGTGCAACCTTGTCCAGCAAGGAACAAGGTTGAATAGGAGAGCTCTTGAGCACAAGGGAGGGCAAGGAAGGAGGGAGAACGAAGCACCAAACACTAGTGCCATCAGAGATGGGAGCCTTCAAGTATACCTTCCTTGTAGGAATGATAGCAGAATTTAAAATGAAAACTTAATTTAGTCTTAAAACAGAATTTTATTCCAAAAGATAGCATCTGCTTTAGGTGAAGTTTTCTGTTATTCAAACAACACAACCTCTTATAATAAAGTAATACAATCTCTTTTCTATCAACCGACCACTGAGTAGAGAGATACTGTTGTTAATTCATAGAATTAGGGAATGGTTTGGGTTGGAAAGGACCTCAAAGATCATCTAGTTCCAATGTCATGGGCTCAAACCAGGACATCCAACCACCCTGCGTGGGCAGAGACACCTCCCACTACATCCGGTTGCTCCAAGCCCCATCCAACCAGGCCTTGAACACTTCCAGGGAGGGGGCAGCCACAACTTCCCTGGGCAACCTGTTGCTGTGCCGCACTACCCTCACACTAAGGAATTTCTTCCTAATGACTAACCTGAATCAACACTCTTCCAGTTTAAAGCCATTACCCCTTATCCTATCACCACAAGTCCTTGTAAAAAGTCCCTTCCCAGCTTTCCTGTAGGGCATCCTTCAGGTACTGGGAGGCCTCCTTGGAGCCTTCTGTTTTCCAGGCTGAACAGCCCCAACTCTCTCAGCCTGTCATCATAGCAGAGGTGCTAAAGCACCCTGGTCATCTTTGTGGCCCTCCTCTGGACTCACTCCAAGAGCTCCATGTTCTTCTTGTGCTGGGGGCTTCAGAACTGGACACAACTGCTTTCATCTATCTGGGTTTTCACCTGGTGATAGCATTTGAATTTAGGCTGAAAACTGATTTTGCTCACAGTAGCTTTAGAGAAAGTAATACTAACTCATTTGTTCCTCCCTTAGCTTCCCAGCTAGCACATAGTCTAATTGATGCTGTACATGTCTAACATACTGCTAGCTAATTCAGGACACTGACCCCTCTTCACATCTAGAACATCTGTGGCTTATAGATACGCAGCACTAGTCCTCTGAGTTTCTGGTCTGCAGAACAAAGTGCAGTTTTTTTGTCTGCCACTCCAGCATCTCTGTTAGATAGTTGAAGATGGCTTTAAGCAACACTGTCATATTTTGCACTGTGGCAACACCAAGTGGCAAGCAGAAGTGACATGAAGTGACATGCTGCTGACACTACTGTGGGAATAGTAATCTCTTCCAGGGGTGCACAGCAACTGCTGGGGTGCTAACATCTTCAGCCACTGCAGCCAGCTTGCTAGAATCGTTTGTCGATATCCCAGAGCACTAATAGCTCGGTGTTGATCACCCCTCTGCATAAGATCTATGAAAAAGTAACAAACACTGTTCTAACTAGAGGAAAAATTCAGTATCAAGCAAGAGATGGCTATAAAACCCTATTAAATCACAGCGGTAACACTGTTCTTCCTGTTCATCTCCTGACACCCCAAGAAAAGGAAAGTCTTTTTTTATGCTGCATTTACTAACAATTGTATCATCCTGCTTTTCAGCAGTGGCAGCCCTCTCTGCTCACTTACCATGTCAGGCTTGGCTTAAGGAATATTTGCATTTGTAAAAAGACTCAATTTACTTTGGCAGTAGCTCCTTAGGACACTTGTAATAGGCTTCATACTATCTTTGTAGAAGTTTAAAAGTTTTCTTTTCACCCTATTTAGAGAGATCTTCTCTGGTTTTCTTTCATACAGTGAAAGGGGGGGGGGGGGGTAGGGGGGGTGGAATTATGTCAAATTACTTCTTTCGAGTGGCTCTTTATTCAGATTATAATATGGTTTAATTTATCGAAGATACAAGAAATAGTGAAGAAGCCTTGTAAAAAAACGAGCAAACTTTCTTCCGAGCGTGAATGAGTAACCTTCAGCCCGTCTCACAATGCATGCAGGTGACTCATTCCAAACAATCCATCACGTGGAGCCTGTTTTGCATGTGATGAAGCCCCTTTGCCCGGAATTTGAAATGGATTGGCTCTGACATACCCCGCATTTTTTAGGCACTGTCAAACAATGGTTTCCGCTGCAGCTGAAGTGACAGTCTCCGGGCTGGCAGCGTGTCCCCAAGCTCCCCATGAGCGAAGCAGCCGCCCAAGCCAGGCCCAGCCCTGTCCCGCATCCCGCCCTGCGCCTTCTTTTCCTGGGCAAACGCTTCCCTCTCCCGGTTCAGAAACTTCACTACAGCCAGGCCACACCGAAACACGCTCCCCTCTGTCCTTCCCTGTGCTATTTTAAATATTCGTTTTAAAGAATAAAAACGAATGTAAGTGTAATCATTATTTGCCTCTTCCGGTAACAACACAGGATATAGGATTTTTGAGCTTTTTCCCACCTGTGATAAATGACTCGGTCCCAAATGGGATCTTAATTCAAACTAGTAATTCATTAAGGGAACGGAAGCAAGCAAACAGCGCTGGGCACGCCAGCAGGGTCCGCTCCACCAAGACGTGCGCCAAACTCGTTCAGTATTTGACTTGTATCTTCTCAACTGATACACATTCATTACTATTTCGAGATAAGGGCTGGCTTATGTTAATTATTTCCAAGAATAGGCGTTTTTCTTTCTGGCGCATGGTCTCTTCGCTTTCTGGGGTCTTTCCAGTTCCCCTCTGGTGGTCGAGGGATGAAGTCAGTAGTCTTCCTCGATATGGCTCCTTGATGACCCCAAGAGTATTACATGGCATTTTAACTTCTGCTTTATAACATCCTCGTGGTTAACAACAAAATCGGTTTATGCTAAAAAAAAATAACTTGCCCAATATCCACGTGCAATGCAAGCAAAAGATACACAATACAAGAGCAACATGCAATGCAAGCAAAAGATATACATTTTGTTACACAATACAAAAACAGGCAGTGCAAGCAAAGATAAAAATTTTACTGTGTACAAAAGTTTGCAATACTATACACAAAGAATTATTCTTCACCCTGTGACTCTAACATTGTTCCATTTTAACATGAATCAGGTGAATACCGAAGCAACAGGAGCTGGGCAGTCCCTGAGCTTTTTGGCTGGGCCCCAAACCGCATGCTTAGGAGACCTGGGAAACCATGTTGGGGCTTGGCTTTTCCTCAGTTCTCTGAATTAAAATACAGGCTGGAGCCATGGCAGTCCTTTACCTCACACAAACAAACCGAAAAAAAAAGGAAAACTTTGCAATGGCAGACATTTTCTAATGCTCCCAATAGTTCTCGTCAGACCCTCCACTTGCAAGCAACTTTGTTAATTAAAGGGCTTTCGGCTTCCTCCTACGCCTACCCTCCAAAATGCATATTTAACCCCTGGCTGCCTTGGCCCAGGATGTTCTGCTGCTGGAAAGGATCCTGGGCGCACTGCAGACATGCTGAGCTTGCACAGCCCCTGGGCAGGCGTAGGCCCGCTAACCCCCTGACCCAGACACTTCAATCCACAGCACATGTCTGATCCCCACTGCCAGCAAGGTGGAAATGGCTTGTCCCAGCCTGCTGGTGCACAGTGGAGAAATGCTGGAGCCTCCAGTCCACAAAGCTGGATGCAGGAAAGGATTTCAGGTCCAGAAAAGAACTTTTGCTCTCAGCCTGTGAATAGACATCAAAGCATATATGGGTGCACTGCAAGCCCTAACTCAGGATTTCAGGGATTCAGAGACAACAGCAGAAGACAACGGCTGAAATAATCATGCAAAGAGCCAGACATGGGCAGGAGGCACATGCCATGCTTCAAGACAGCATAACTGGCCAAAAGCCTGAGCTCACAGTCCTGGAAAAGAGCAAGATCCACAATACAGAGGGCTCCAGTGCTGAGCTGAATTCCTCGCACTCTCCTCGTGATTTAAAAGATAAATGGCTACTAAAGAGGGAGAGTTAAAAGGAGAAAATAACAACTGGCTGGTTAGGTATCCACAGGGTAGACCAATTCAACAACATAAAAGAGTTCTGAAAATGGCCAATATTTCTCTTTCCCGAGACAAAAAAATGACCACTTGTAAGTTAACTGAAAGCAATGTTCTTGCTAAAAAACAAAACAAAAAAGCCACAAAAAAACCAAAACCAAAACATACAAACAACACCACCGTTTGTAGCTTATCTGAAAACAATGTTTCTGCACAGAAAGCGGCCATTTGTAACTCAGAAACTCAGAAGCAATGTTCCCACTCCACTGGTAGTTTCCTCACCATTGTTAGGCTAACATGTTGTTACTCTTTTCTGCATGATACCATACTCGGGTGGGAGAATATGTTGGTTATGGTACTCTGGCCTCTGCACGTTGTTCATGCACTAGTGAGGGTGGCAAGGTCCATGAAACTAAGAAACATCTCCTCCGGCCTTCCCAGGAGACCATCACAGTCAGGAAAGCTGGGGAGGGACTTTTTACCAGGGTGTGTAGTGATAGGACAAGAGGAAATGGTAGTGGGAGGTGTCCCTACTACACATGCAGTGTTGTTAGAACTAGATGACTTTTGAGGTCCCTTCCAACCTTAACTGTTCTGTGATTCGACAATTCTGTGACTCTGTGTGACCAAGACAGATGACCACTGTGCTTACCGTGAGGTTTAGCTAAGAAAAAGTAATGGGATGAGCTTATTTGTATTTGAATTAGGGCAGGCTCAGCCTCTCCTGGCAGCAAAAGTAGGAGGGAACACAGGAAAATGAAAGTATGCCCCATGCTATCCAGGCACAACAATTTTCTGTGCATATTTCCTACGTGTTTTGCATAGTGTCAACCTTGTGCTGTCTTTATGCACTGGTATCATCTAAAAAGGGAAAAAGATGTCAAGCTGGGGTAGGATTCATCTCACTTAACCTTGGCTGCCTAAATCAGACATTGTGGTGAATGCTTTGGCGGGGTCATATTCCTCCTGTGCCTTACCCCAGACACTTTAAGATGAGAAAACTCATGCCCGAGAGATGAATCTAAGCCTCACTCTCCCCATGAAGTGCAAAGGATAGGTTCAGGCTGAGCAGAGAGGTGAATGAATCCCACCCTTACTTTCCATGGATGTAATTCAGGTCTCTAATTCAGGTGTGGAAGGACATCCTGCCTGGTTTCCAGCTGCTGCTTCAGAAGGATGCAGGTCCTTCTCTCACCTGTAAGCTCTGTGTAGATGCCTCCAGTACCCTGAGATGTTTAATGTGCCACATTTCTTTAGGTACCTGAATTGCTCCCTGTATTTCTAACTGTAGCAGTGGCTAGGGTTTTAAAAGCTATTTTCAAGAAGAAAATTGGATAATTTGTGGCAAACTTTTGCTCAATTGTATACTGGAAGGAGGGAGTAGAGGGGAGTTTCCAAATAAATTCCAAATAAATGATACAATGCTTTCCTTATTTAAAATTATTGAAGTTTTGTGGGGAAAAAAGGAGTGGAATAGAAGGGCAAGAAGCAGAAAGGTTAAAAAAAAAAACCACCACAAAGCCAACAAAAACCAACCAACCAAAGAACCCAAACAGAAGCACAAAAACTAAACCCAAACAAAACCACCAAAAAACCCACCAAAAATACAAAGCCAAACCCAGAATGATAACAGAACTTTTCAGATTTAAATCCGTCATAAAATTGTACTTGATTTTCTAAATTTAAAAAAAAAAGCAATACAGAAGTATTTCCAGCAAAACTGCACTTTTCATATTGTTCCATTTTTCTTACAGCAATTACGTATTTTTGGCAAGAGCTACAGTAACATCTTCAGGTAGAAATATTATCGGATCACAGTGGGGCCCCACAACAATTCCCACAGGATTGGATTCTCTGTCCTTAAGAGTCATCTCCAGTGGACTGCAGTATAAGGGCACTTTTCCTTTTGGTGGCAAGAAACCAGTGGGGTCAGCTGCTTGGGGAATCACAACCTGAAGTCACTAGAAACGGGCAGGCCAAGGGTTCTGAAAAAAAATACCACGTGCGTTGAGTGATCATCTCCTCGCAGAACCCCCAGGGTTTCTGGCAGATGGGTGCTCCCCACCCAGCACGTTGAGACCAGCACGTCTCTACATACAAGGGGAAGATGCCTACCTTCATCTTAGAACATTGCTTTTTGTCTTCCAGGGGTCAAATAAACTCACTGGATGTGGCAACACAGATTCACTGTGTTGCAGAATTTAACTTAAGGGCAGCCACACACCCAGGAACATGGTGACAGTCTAGCCAGATTTAAACTAGTTTATTTAGTGCTAGTCACACATCTTGAGAGCCATATATCATCAGGGTAAGCTGGCAGGCGCAGCCAAGGAGTTTGCTTAAGGACTCTTCAGCGCTGCTAAGAGAAAAGGCGGGGTAGTATTTTTGCTTGCTTTGTGTTTGTTGGTTTTTTGTTTTGTTTTGTTTTTTTTCACAGCAGGAAAGGAAGGCAAGTTAAAGGTCTTTGACAACAAGAGAGAAAACAGGATCGGGAGGTGCTGGGAGAAAACACTACCTCCAATCTCTTTTGAGGTGCCTGCCCTTGGGGGCCTTAGAAGAAAACGAGTAAGAAATGTATTTCGGAGGGTGTTGTGGTTGGAGTAAGAAATGTATTTGGGAGGGTGTTGTGGTTGGACACCACGCAGCAAGGTTTCCCAGCTGGCAGCTGGAAGCTTGGACATGGAAACGGAAGACAAGCCATCCCTAGCTTGGCAATGGCTGTGAACAGAAGCCTGGGAACTGCCGCTATCTGGGCAAGCTGAGTCCGCGGCCTGAACAGCAGCTGGGCTGCGCAAAAAAGACGCATTTCCCAATAAACATCTGCTTCTTTCCGCAGGGCTATTTCAGACATTTAGCAGTGAAACAGCTATTAAAACCCCATTAAAAGTGACTGCGAGGAGGCACCCGCAGGGTGATGCTGCTCAGCTTGCGAGCTGCTAGAGCCGAGGCGATTTTACCGACGCTACAAAAATCCCTCACGGCTCCTCCCTCGGCGACACTTCGCAGACGCGAGCAGACCTCTCTCCCTCGGCGGCGGCGGCGGACGCGAGAAGCAGCAAACACCCCCGCCGCTCCTCCCGCGCCGTAACCCTTTAAAGCCACGGCCGCTCCGGCAGCCCCGCTGGGGACACACGGGATGGGGGCGGCAAAGGCGGCGGCTCCTCCTTCCCGCCTCCCGCAGCGCCCCAACGGCCGCCCCAACGGCCGCCCCCGCGCGTGCGCAAAGCCCCGGGGTGGGGGGGGAGGGGGGGGGGAAGCAACCGTCGCCGGCACCGGGACCCGCAGCAGCCCGCCCCGCCCCGCCAGTCCCGCCCCGCCCCGCCCCGCCCCGCCCCGCCAGTCCCGCCCCGCCCCGCCAGTCCCGCACCGCAGCGCACCGCCAGCCCCGCCCCGCACCGCCCCGGGGCTGGGAGGCGAGGCGAGGCGAGGCGAGGCGTGTCCAGGACGTACGCAATGCCGTGCCGTGGCGTCATCGCCGCGCGCCGCCGAGCGTCGCGCCGCCGGAGATATGTCGCCGCCGCTGCTCTTCAGCTTGCCCGAGGCGCGGCTCCGCTTCACGGTGAGCCCGGCTGCGCCCCGGCGGGGGCTCCCAAGCCCTCTTCCCTTCTCCCCTCTTCCCTCGGCGCTGCTCAAGAGGGGCGCGCACCGGTGCGGGGCTCTGCCTCCCCACCCCCCCGCCCGCCCCCCTCGCCTCCCGCCTCAGAGACAGGGCCGCGCGGCCTCTGCCCGGCCCTGGACCCGCAGTCCCGGCCGGGGCTCCTGCTGCGGAGAGGCCCAGGCTCTCCTTTAACGAGCGGGCAGCGCAGCTGAGATAAAGTGGCATCGGTTTGGGCACAGGGCTTCGTGCCGGCGCAGCCGTGCTCGCTGAGGGAGGATCTGCGGTTCAGTGAACTAGAATAAAGTGAAATTAAATTTCGGCGTAAGCCCCGCAGCAAAACGTCTGTAGCATGTTGCACTTAGCTCTGTGGCGCCTCTGCTGCGTGGTGCTTCTTCCCTGCCAGAGCCAGGGGGGCTGGATGTGTACCCAGGCCTCTGGATCCCACTGTTTGCAGCCCAGTTTGTCAGCCGAGGGGATGGGGTTGATGCAGCAATGGTCGAGGTACAGACACTTGCTCCACTGGATTGCTTTTGTTACAGAATATAGTCCTTTTAGACCATCTTGTTGGCAGGAGTCATTTCCCAAACCACGATAATCTCCTTGTGAAGCAGGTGAAGTTGAGTGTATGGGAGTTGAGGCTGATGTAGGTGTAGCATTGGTCACAACAGCATATTCCTCTGTGTTTCGCTTTGAAATACTATTTTCACCATGCTGTTAATCCAGGTTTGAGCTGTGATGCTTTTCTAGCTCACATGCATCATTGGCTAGGCACTTGTTATTTGCCCCACTTGTTACAAAGTTCTCTGTGTAAACTGACACATGGTGTGTGGCAAACAGAGTTTTTATTATTTCTGTTCACCGTGACACAGATTAAGGAGGAGATCCTTCTTGTTTTGTACTGGTTTTGTAACCTTTCTTTACATTTTTCTAGAATTCCACCAGAGAGGCTCTGAATCACAAAAGTATCAAGCCATTGTTGAATGCATTTAACCAGATTCCTGGGAGGTAAGTAAATGCTGCTGGATTTTTAAACCTGCCTATTCAGATAATGTTTAGTAATCTTGTCCCTAATGGTTGTTATTAACTGATGTGGAATGTTTGCATTTGCAGTGAAAATGAGAAGAAGTGTACTTTGGATCAAGCTTTTAGAGTTATTGTAGAAGAAGAAATAGTAAGTACTTTAAATTGCTACGGCTTATCTCTTGATAAAGCTCAAATTTCTGTTTGCAAGTTAATGTATTAATTTATCAGCAACTTACTTTAGGACAAGGAAATACTGTTTATTGAAAACATGAGCTATGTAAAAGCTATCTAGTTGAGGTGGAATATAGATTGTTAGAGGAGATTGGAAGGTAGGACAGAATGGCAGTATTTTACAGATACCACACAGGATTGAGATGTTGATTTAGCCTGTTCCAGCAGTTCTTTATCGTGCTTGTGAAAGTCTGCATCTTAAAATTCCAGTACGTGAATATGCGTTGTTCTACAACTACACTTTTAAGGGTGGGGTGGAGTGGGTTATCTGTTACTAGCCAAATAATGTTTTATTGGTATTATTTGAATGAAGGCTGAATGTGGGATATTACTTTTCAGAGGTTTACACAGATTGTTTACACTGTAGGTATTGTAGGGTCTCTAATGACCCAACAGGAAATGTTGCTCACTCAATAAAAACCTAATGTAGTTAACTGACAGATCTGACTTAATAAGTTGTTTGAATGTTGGGGAAGTTGAATGTGAATATTTGTTTTAAATATCAAAAACGGGCATTTTAGTTTTGTTAGATGTGTTTAGGTCAGAATAGAGAAATTTAATACTGTTTTGTCTCTTTAGATAAACAAAGCAGCATGTGAAAATCTCCTGGCAATTATTTCTCTTGCTATTAACGGTGTCACCGAAGGTGAGCATCCTTCTCTCAAATCTGTTGCAAGTGTGTTGTGGTTCCTTGTCTCTCTCCTGCCTGGCTCGCCAGTAATGTTGTGGTTTGGGCCCAACACAACAACAAAGGAACAGCCCTGTGGCTGTTCACTCAACTCCCTCCCCCATGCATACACACACACACACACACTCTGGGATGGGGAGGAGAAATCTCATGGGTTGAGACAAAGGACAAGGAGGGTTCTTCACCGATTAAGGTCACCAGCAAAACAGACTCAACTTGGGGAAAAATAATAATTTCACACCAATCAAACACACACAGGACACAGACAACACAAAGAGCAGGGCTTGCATATGTTACCCCCAGCCCTCCCTTCTTCCCAGGCCCAAATCCCTTTGTTCCCAGTTTCTCTCCCTCCTTCCCCCCAGCGGCACAGGGGGACAGGGGATGGGGTTTAGAGTCAGTTCACAGGCTGGTGGTTCTTGCTGCGCCATCCTCCTCAGGAAGAAGGATTCCTTACAGTCCTTCCCTGCTTCCCCATGGGATTTCTCCCATGGGAGAGTCCTCCACAAACCTGTCCTTCTCACGAGGTCCGGAGCTGCTCCAGCCTGGGCTTCCCACAAAGTCACGGGCTGCTTCGGGAGCAGCCACCTCCCCTGGTGCCGGGGTCTTCCAAAGCTGTGCAATCAGAGTCCGCAGGCAGCAAATCCTCTGGCCACAAAATCCAAGTCCACTGGCCAAGTTCACCCCTCCTGGTGCCTTCAGGGAATGTTTCACCACGTTCCTCCATGAGTGCAGGGGACAGCCTGCCATCTCGTCGTGGGTTGCAGGGAAACTTCTGCTTGGGCACCTTCTTCCCCTTCTTCCTCACCAACCACCAGCCCTGCTCTCTTCCCCCAGCACAGCTCTTCTTCTTTAGAAGAGCTTCTGCTCAGGTGTTACATCAGTTCTTTTGTATGTTAATCACTGAGGTGCATCTATTGTCCCTCTAATGGCTCCTTGGCTGGTTTTGGAGCAGGGGGAGCTTCTGGTGTTCTTACCTGAGCCACTCCTGGGGCCCTTCCCACGCTACCAGAAAACCTACCAAACCAGAACAAAGCTTTAGGGGCCATTTAGGCAAATTTAAAGTTTTTTATTGTTGTAAGTCATCTACAGCAATTAGCTTTGATAATCTGCGGCCCTTATGCTAGTGGTTATTAAGTGTATTTCACAAGAGGAATGAAATTTAATGTAATTAATTCAGTTATATGTGTGACATTTGTGTTGGAGTTTTTGGTATTTTTTTTAATAGAGGCAGATAACGTGATTTTATTGCATCATAATTAGCATTTTCTATATTCTTCCACCACTGCACAATGCTTAGAAGTCTCATGGCATAATTTCAGAGATGAGACCTCTGAGGCAGAGAGGTTAAATGACTTGGAGGGTTCTCTGTGAGTTGCTGTCAGAGCCAGAAATGACTTCTCCTGAATATCTGGTCATTTCCCAGTACTGATCTGTCAGTACATGGGGTTTTTTTAGATACTTGAATTTGTTCTGTCTTTTGTGTTAGAAATCAATGTGCTAATCTCTTCTGAAGAGGCTTTTGATCTCTTCCCTTTGTTTATTTTTTCACATTACGCTGCAAGTATTTGCTTGTTTTAGCAAGTATATCTCAACTACATGTGAGTTTTGTGAACTGTAGAACAATCAGACCTGTGATTATGAGGAATGCAGACATGACCAAACTACAGAGCCTGTGTAGATAGACTTGGAGCACTGCTTTAGAGGTGCTTTACTTTGAGAAAAGGCTCTCAAACTTCATGGGTGGGTGTGTAGCACAGCTAACTCTGGGCTTAAAAGGGTTCACTTGCAGTCTGCAGAGATGCAACATTGATTCAGACTTTGAGGTTTTTAGAAAACATATATTATTTGTTTTACTTTGGTGCAAAGCTCTTGTAAAGCTCATCTAATGGAAGTTCAGGCTTTAGCTCAAGCTTTTTGTTAGGATTTGTAGGAGCCCAGGATAACCTTCTTCCTTTTTTTTTTTTTTTTTTAACATTATATTCCTGAACTGCCATGCATCTTTATTGCATTTCAGTTCAAATTTGCTGAATAAAATATTCCCTGTTCTTCATAGGTATCTGCACTGCATCAACCCCTTTTGTGCTCCTGGGGGATGTTCTGGATTGCCTGCCTTTGGATCAGTGTGACAGAATTTTCACTTTTGTGGAGAAAAATGTTGCTACATGGAAATCAGTAGGTATTTTTCCAAAATGTGGTATAGTTGTGCCAAAACTTCTGCCTACCTGAACCATGTTTTACAAACAGATTTTAATTGTCTTTGCATCTGTGTGTTTTAAAATGGTAACATTGAGCACATTTTGTTTTGGGGATTACAAATATCTGGGCAGCAGAGGTCAGAAAATTAAAAATAAATAATTATTTTGATTGATGATTATTTATAACTCATATCTCTATGATATGCAGTGTTTGTCACATTTGGAAACCAGAAGCTTAATTTCTGATACAATTTATATTAGTTTACCTTTCAACTTACTATTCAGCTTCTTCCTTAGAGTTGCAGGAGATTCCTTCATCTCCAGTTTGCAGGGAAAGAAGTCTTCTTGGGTGTTCCTCAACAGGCTTTCCATTAGAAAACCATAGCAATGGTGATTAAGTTGCCCTAAAATATTTCTGCTCTTGAGGGACAGTCAGTGTTTTGAGGCCTATGAAGGGTTTTACACTCTTGCTGTGCATGGTGCTGTACCAGAAGAGCTGCTGTGAGAGGCTGCTGAACTTCTTGTGCTGCTGACACTATTAATTAAAGAGGGAACCCAGAGTCTTGGACAGGAGCCCTAACCTTCCAGCATTTTATTACAAGTTTGTAAGAAATCTTGGATCTTGGTATCCTTAGTTTGCTCTTTGGCAGTAGTGCTAGAAACACAAGTGTCAGCAACTCTTATCAGTGACATCTGAAAAGCACTCCAGTTTCTTCGTGTTTTCCTAACCAAAACTACCTCCCATAGGCATTCACTGAGGCTGTTCTCTTTCAGATAACAGTTTGTGGGTGTCCTGATACACTCACAAACTGTTCTTTATGGTTATTTCTAGCATCTTCCAATTTCTGTCTACTGCTGCCAATTACTGGTACTGTGAATGCCCTATCTTTTGTATATTGCTCTTTGCTTATGTTTATAAATAATGTCTGGAATAATAAAGGCAATGAGCATAAAAATTAATGTGTTCCAGGAAAAAAAAAAGTGGATGCTGCTCTTAGAATTTATTGTCACTTGTGATTTTCTGTACAGAGGCTGCATTTAAATGTTGTGTTTTATGCTTTCTTGGAATTTGTGGAACTACTTGTTATTTAAGGGATAATTTAAGGACTCATCATTAATTAGAATCTGCTCGAGAAGGTTTTGTGATCTGCTAATGATGTAAATACTATTGTTCCATTTCAGAATACCTTTTATTCTGCAGGGAAAAATTACTTGCTACGAATGTGCAATGGTGAGTTGTAGTTTTTCAGGGAGGTGGGAGAGGAATTAAAGAACTTTCTATGTCAGCAAGTGAAAATGAGTTTAATAATTTGATTTGCATTCATATGTGTTCAGTAAGTAATAAAGTTAAAAGGCAGATCACTCAATAGATATTAATGAGTCTTGCTGATTAATGTAAAAGTCATTCTAACAGTAGGGAAATATCTTAATCAGTAGAGGTCGTTATAGAAGAACATCTGAGAATTGTTTATACCTCAGCAATGACAAGGCCTGTGTCACAGGCTTTATTTGAGTGGGATTCATTTGAAGTTCTTTTTTATAGCTGTTGAAGGTGTTAGGGTAATCGGTAGAATGCATTTAGAAAAAAACATGGCTGCTTTCAGGAAGTTACTAGTATTTAAATTTACAAATTTTAGCTTTCTTTCATTAGCTGTGTACATTATGTAAGTCTGTAGGTTAGCAAGTCTTGAATGCTAGTGCATGACAAATTCAAAGGGGTAAAAATACTAATATTCTGTACTTTTTACAATGTTTAGACCTTCTACGAAGATTATCAAAGTCACAAAACACTGTCTTCTGTGGAAGAATTCAGCTGTTCTTGGCTAGGTTATTTCCACTTTCAGAAAAATCAGGTGAGATTTTTTGCTTTTCATCACACTTAACAAAAACTAAATATACTGAATCTTTTAAGTTTATGATGGTTGCAGACCAAATCTAATTGGAGAAAATCACTTTGCACTTGCATCTTAGTTCTTGTCTCTACCCTTAATATTCTAAGTGACTTTCATTTTGATGCTATTTTAAGCACAAGTTTTGAATGCTGTTTTTTGAGAATATAATATCAGCATCTTATAAACAACTAAGTGAATGAGCAGACCTGTTGTCAGGTGCCAGTGCTGACACGGAGGCTACCAGCTGTTGGGGTGCTTCTGTGACCTCCCCCCGCCCCCAGTGTAGAGAGGTTTTTAAGTGAAGCCAAGGGCTCACACGGGGCGCTCGCTGCTCACAGAGGAACAGCTGCTGCAGGACCCTATTATAGAGCAGATATAAAGACTCACCCACGCTGGCCCACCATGAGCTGGTGTGTGAGCTGGAGAACATTCCAGAAATCAAAAATAATTCCAAAATTGAAGTCTACCAGTACATAGACGATGTGCTGATAGGGGGCCAGAGTGAGGAAGAGGTAAAGGCAGTTTATGATGCCACAATTAGGCATTTAATGGACATGCAAATAGAGATCCCTGAGGAAAAAAAAAGGCAACCCCCATGCCAAGAGGCAAAATTTCTGGGAATAAGGTGGAAGGGGGGAACCTGGAACATTCCTTCCGATACTTTGTCTCACCTGAGAGAGATGAAAGTACCCACCAACAAGAAAGAACTGCAGGAAGTACTGGGGACCCTTCAGTATTGGAGAAAGCGTATTCCACATTTATCCATCATAGCACATCCTCTTTTTGATTTATTAAAGAAGAATTGTCACTGGGAATGGGATCAGTCTCACGATGAGGCCCTTGAACTGTTGTTACTGGAGGCACAGACATACCAAACTCTGGGGCCTCTCCACCTGGAGGATCCAATAATAATAGAGTGGGGGTTTTCAGCCAGTGCCTTGTCATATCGCTTTTGGCAATGGGGACCTAATGGGAGTACTCGACCAATTGGCTTTTACTCTCAGTCATTTAAGGATTCAGAAAAGCAATATTCTATTCTGGAAAAGGGATTGCTTACGGTGTGTACAGCACTAAAAGAAGTCAGCAAGATTATTAAAAACTAAAAGGTTATTCTTTGAGGCCCTTTCAAAGTAGTTAACCAAGTACTATTTGGAAAGGCCCCTCCAGAAGGAATATCCCAAAAAGGCACAATCAGGAAATGGTATAGCCAAACTGAATACTATTCTGGACTTTTCCAACTTGAAGAATGCCCAGACAAACAACTAAAAATTCAGGAACAAATTAAATCTATAAATGAAAAATATTTAATAATGAAAGTCCTATCAAAGAAGCCCTGGAATATGAAAGTGAAATGGTTAATGCTTGGTTTACAGATGCTTCATCCCGGAGAGAAGGAAAAACCTGGTGATTCAAATCTGCTGCCATTAAACCTTCCACAGGCAAACAAATAATAAACCAAGATAAGGGCAGTGCCCAGGTGGGAGAATTGGATGCTGTTCTCAATGTTCTTTTAAAAGAAAAAGCCTCCAATTCCTTCACAGTTTTTGAGGGCTGTGTGGAATGGATTACTTTCTGGGAAAGTAATAACTGGGAAATTAACAGGGTGCCTGTCTGGCATAAAGAGAAATGGCAACAAATACTGAAAATTGCTAAAGTGAATCCTAATTTTCATGTAGGATGGATACCTTCTCACCAAACTGCTTAAAAGGCATTTTGTTTAGACTTATTTGGGGAAGAAGAACCGTTTCCCATACCTATGAACTTCATAGCTTCTAAGACTGGTCGTTTGTTTTTCACAGGACTTAACTTGCAGAGTCAGTTTAACCTGGAAAATGTCACTGTTTTCAATACCAATGAACATGAGAGCACTCTAGGACAAAAGGTGAAAATTCCTATATCATTTTTCACTCGTTCTGCAGTAAGAGATTGTTCGCACAAAAATGTGATACTATGTTTAATATTCGGAAGTGCTTATTCATAATTTGGTCATCCCTCTTCCAGAACAAGGTGCTGATTCTGGAAATAGGCATGTTACCTGATACGTTATCTGTGCAGACTTTGAGGGGGAAAAAAGTTGATTTGATTGTGAGGGATGAGCACTGTCACTTACTGTACCGAGTTTTCCCCACAGTGTACAGAGGATAGAGCTGTCCCTTCAGCTTTTTTCAAGAAAAGTCAGGCTACCATTGCAAAGTGTAGGAAGGTGTTAAGAAAGGAATTTGTTGCACATTTTGCTGGAATAACTTTGGAGATCTTTTAAATTAGCATCTTAAGATTTATGATCTGAAGTGTAATAGAATGTTTAAGATAAGGCTGTGAAAACTGTATGCAAGTTATAGAGGTATTTATATAAGTTTTTTTCCTATTAGCACTCTGAGGAGAGAGAAGAAGGAATGGATGTAGAAGAAGGTGAAATGGGAGATGATGAAGCACCAACAAGCTGGTGAGCTTGCAGCACTTTTAACAGTTGAAATAAAACTATAAGGGAAACCTTGGGAAATTTCCTTAAATGTTATTCTGCTTTTCTACTGACCTCTCAAGATTAGATACAAGCTAATAGTGTCTTAATCTGTTTAAGTGGATTTGCCTGGAAAAGAAAGAAATCTACAGATTATTTGACAATTTTTCCCTGTGATCTTGACAAAACGTGTTCTGGTGAGATGTATTCAGGGAATCTGAGTACATGCTTTGTATGCTCTAAGGAGAAAATGCTGTACTCCTCTTCGTTCCCCAAATAGTGAAGAAATCCTAAGATCCCTTTTTCTTACTATTTTTGCTTTTATAGTGAGAAAGTAACAGAAGACTGAATGGAAACTCGTGGGGACAAATTCTATATTAACAATTTCTCTGTAAGGGCTTATTATTGGCTCATTTTTTCACTTACACAATAAATGATATGTTCTGGGATTGCACATTCCCGAGTTGACTTGAACTGAGTATATTGCTTTCAATATTGTTTCTTTGACGTTGTTTTTCCCCCCCCCAGTTCCATTCCAATAGATTACAACCTGTATAGAAAATTCTGGTCACTTCAAGATTATTTTAGAAATCCTGTGCAGTGCTATGAGAAGGTCTCATGGAAGACTTTTCTTAAGGTAATCTGAGTTCGTGCTTTCAGCCATTCAGCCTTAGTAAAAATCACTGTTTACATGAATAGGAGAGTGGCACCATAAGCATAGAACAGTGCAGATGCTAATGCCATTGAAAAATAATAGTGCGTGAGGAAATACATTTTGCTAAAGTCAAGCTTTTGACAGTAAACAATGTATTTAGATTTGCCGTAAATCCCCTAATAAAACTTGTGCAACTTAATAGCAGAAGGACTTAATATGTAGCAATAATGTCGAAAGTACCTTTTTTGTGATTTATCAGCAACAAAAAAGCAGAACTTGTGGGTTTATTTGTTGTTGGGGTTTTTTTTCCCCAAGGTGATAAATAGTTCTGCCTAGTCCTAGATCTTACTTTGGAATATTCATACCGATCCCAGTGAAACTGTAAAGATTACAGGTTTCTAATGAAGCTAATACCTTTATAGAAGCAGTGACTTGACTGTCCCCTTCAGCCAACTGTTTCAATTTTGCTTAGTATGAATTTTGAGGGTGGTTTATTGCAAAGCTACTGTTTCTTCACAATTTGCCACTCAATGTTTATTTAATAGCAAGAAACCTGTTTGTTTGTTCTCTGTGTTCTGGTAGTAAGAGGTAACATCTGCTCAGACATTCTAATATAAATCTAATTAATGAGGTCTACCTTCTCAGCTTTCCAAAAAAACCCAAAAACGCTACACAAAAAAACCCCTAAAAAAACCCCGTGTGGTTCAGGGGAACTGAACAAGGCCAAGCTTAAGTGTTTCAGATGAAACTGAGTTTTTCTTCATTGCAGCTTTAAGGCTGTGAATTGATTTTAAGAGCAGTACTGAGAGTTTAACTCCCTTATTTACCTTTCTTTGCATATATTCCAGACTACTTAAATTGAGTTTGAATATAACACTATCGTAATGTAGACCTTTTTTCTTTATAGCATCTAAACAACGAAGCAGTTGTGCACTGTTGACAACATTGTTTTTCTTAGCGTATTTTAAATACTTCAAATTATTAGATATTCTGAAATTATAAGTAACACTTTCACTGTCATATGTGGTGTTCAGAGAAGCCCTTCATATTGTTGGCGTATGGGTCATTTTGAGTGGCTGATACCAAGTTTAGAAGTTATTTTACTTGCTTGGCACTAAGTCTAGTGTAGTTCTCCAGAAAGTTTTTTTGTGTTATTTTAATTTGATAAATAACTGTTTTATAGTACTCAGAAGAAGTTTTGGCAGTTTTCAAAAGCTACAAATTGGATGACACTCAGGCTTCCCGAAAAAAGTTGGAAGAACTAAAAACAGGAGGAGAACATGTATATTTTGCAAAGTTCCTAACTAGTGAAAAGGTATGTGATTTCTCTTCTCCAAATCACAGGCTAGTTGAGGTTGGAGGGAACCTGTGTCTAGTTCAGCCTCCCTTCTCAAGGCTCTCAGCTAGAGCAGGTTGATCAGTGCTACTACGTCCAGTTGAGTTTTGAATGTTTCAATGATTTCTCTAGGTATCCCATTACATTATTTGATCACTCTATTTAGATAGATTTATTCTATTGTTTTGCATTTTTTTTGAGGGGGTTGCCTCTGCTGTTTGGTGATTCATGGACTTTTTTATTTCAGGAACAAGTCTGCAGTAAAGCTGATGTTTATTGCATTTTATTTGTAGTACTACAAATAGAAAGGGAAGTTAAAGAGTAAATATTTATAGATCTCCTGCTTTTTTATTGCCTCTAGAATTGCATTTTCAAAACTATTTTCTGCCTCATAATGGTCTTATTTAAAATTGCTTTGAAAAAGATTCTGACAGTTTTTAATTCTGTTAATATTAAGTAAAAAATGCGACACTCTAGTGAATATAATCCTAGAATTGTTACTTTCATTTTGGAACAATATGTCACTCTTAACTTTTAAATGCATGCATTAGTAGACAGAAAGCAAGTGTCAGTACAGCATGACTTTTCTCTTTCTGGGATAGAAGAGTAGGTGCATTCATCATAAACCTTTGGCTTGTGCCTTGGCAATTTTAAAATAATATAGTGTAGAAGATCTAGAACTCATTTAATTAACACCCAGTAGTCAAAGGCCTTTTTATTCAAAGAATCTGTTAATGTTTCCTTTATATAATGTATCATGCTGCAGCACATAAGGTAGAAACCAACCAGTGTATCACTGTGCATGTATTGATGAGAGTTAACACTTGTGTGGAAGCCAGATCCTTATATTGTAGCCAGTAGTTCATAAGAAAAGGGAACAAGTCCTTCAGTTACTGAAATATTCAAATAATTATTTCTCCAAATTCTTGTTCACTTCAATAGGAATGTTGTTAAATCCAGCAGTATAAAACTACTTAAACACAAATCTAGGTATAGTCTTACAAGCAGTTTCTTTTGCTTTAAAAAAAAAAAAATAATTAGAAATTTTGATACTCTTTCCTAAGTTGTGCTAGATGAGAGTTTACTTGTCTTCATACCTTATGAGGCCCTGTCCTGAAAGCATAGGTGATACTGAATAGAGCTTCTGCAATGACTTAGCATCATCTTGTAAAAGAAGTCTCTGTGGAGTATACCTGGAAACATTTGTTAGACTTTTCACTTACACATGCTTAATCTCTCTAATGTGTAATTATTTTTTGTTGTTGTTTAGCTGATGGATTTACAGCTGAGTGACAGTAACTTTCGCCGTCACATCTTGTTGCAGTACCTAATACTGTTTCAGTATCTAAAGGGACAGGTCAAATTTAAAAGGTAATGTGGAAATACTTTGTGTTTTGTGGATGGGGAGCTAAGAACTTGGGAGATAAGCCAGAATATTTTAAAAGAGTTTGTCTACTTGTTCTAAGGCTCTTGTGAAACTTGCAGAGCCTTGGGTTGGTACATAGAGGATGTAGCTGAAGTTATTTTTCAGCATGAAAGCAGAGGTCTCATCTTGCCTTTCTCTGCTTCTGTGTGATTCTTTGCAGTGGTTCTAATATTCATTAGACTCACTCAAATTTGTGCAGTTCACTAAACCAGCAATAAAACAATGGTGCTTGTCTTTGCAGAGTTAGTTTTCTGCCAAGTTGGTGAGTTGAGTGGGGGTTTTCAGAGAAGCAGAGGCCACTAAACCTTGCTTAAGGTGTCAGCCATGAGAGGGATGGGGTGTCTCTCTTTGGCAGCTCCAAGCTGCTAGACTAATGCAAGGTACTAGTCTGTGGCATAATTTCAAATCTGTATCAACTCTGCAATGTGGCACTGGTTGCTGGTTTATTTTTTCCTAGTGTGCTACAGAATTCTGTCTAAAATATGAAGAAATAATAATGGTGATTATTACTTTTATAAATTAAGGGGACAGAACAAAGCCATGTCTTTTCCTACTCTCTACTATAATGTTATGCTGAAGAAAATCCTACCTCTCTGTGAATTTCCTGTGCCCTTGACCATATGTGCACATAATGATTAACGTTTAAGGCAGCTGTCTTTCACCTGCAATATATTGCTTTTTATAAGCAGATCTCAAATAATTTTGCAAACTAGATTAGGATGATTATCCTCATTCTTAGATTATTTACCAAGGCAATCCACTGGCAGAGAAGGAATAGAATTCAAGTCTTCTGAATCGCAGTTCAGTCTTGTAGAAGTGATAGTCTGTCATTTCAATGACAATTCATTAAAGTGTTTGTTAAAAACACTCATTTATCAGTGGTCAAGGATGGTATGACATATAAATGATGTAGTATAATACTTGTTGCAGTTGTTGTAAAATAATACTAATTATTCCCTTTCTTAAAAATGAGCTTTTTAATGTCCTATTATCTAGGAGAAACTAGTTCTGAAAGTTTTTCCTGTGTTACTGGCTTAGCCATGGTCATGTTTATATTTGCTGTTTAAGGTATCCAGTGCTTCATTAAAAGCTGGTTGGTATTACATTGCTTTTGAACACTGTAAATTGAATGGTAATGGTTATGTTTCAAGTGGATTCTTCTTAAGCCAATAAAAAACAAAGATTAGATTCTCACCTAATTTGTAATGTGTTTAAAAAAAGTTCTGGTCTCTGCTTGGAAATGAGGTGAGCCATGTTGGATGTATTTCTGTGTTCTTTTCACTTCTGCTTATTCATTGCACTATCACTTTAGATGTACCAAGCAACTTATGTAATGGCTTCAGGTTATGCCAAAATAGAACTAGCGGTTTGGGATATTCAAGAGTGGTGTTCCAATGGTAGATAAAGTGTTTCTTATTCTATGATTTATCTACAGTGATTCTTTAGGTGCAGGTTAGGAAAATTGGTTTTTTTTTAAGTAAGTCTTTTAATTGTGCCCACATGCTGTGCTTTGGGTCCAACATCAAGGTGTGATCTTGACTCATGGAAAACGGACTTCCTACTGGATGAAGCTGAGTTGTGAAAGTACATTCCACAAGCACATCTAATGACCTCCACAAAGTAGTAAAATGGTCAGTCCATGGGACCAGACAAGAGCACATTCAAAGTACTTTCTTCAGATCCCCTCTAATGCCCCTCAGGAAGTATCTATTTTAATTGAAGTGTCCGCAGCACTATTTTAATGCATAGTAAACTTCACATTAAAAAAAAAAAACAAAAACAAACAAAAAAACGTAGGCAGATTTATTAACACTTATTGCTTTTTTGTTGGTTTTTCTTTCCAATTCCAGTTCAAACTATGTTCTAACAGATGAACAGTCTCTTTGGATTGAAGATACTACAAAAGCAGTTTACCAGGTTGGTACAGTAGATATTTCTATAAAAATGACACAGAGAACTATTTAGCATGTAATGCTCTATTACCCACCTTTGAAGCAGTAACTACCATATTCTTTGGGGGTTTTTGTGAGTTTTTTTCCCTGTGTATTCTGCTACAAAAATAATGCAAAAAGTTGACTTTTTTTATTCTCCCTCTCAATCATAGCTTCTTTCAGAAAATCCTCCAGATGGGGAAAGGTTCTCAAAAATGGTAGAGGTAAGTACTTCAGTGTCTCGCTGAGCAGAGCCTGTCTAGCACGTAAAAAAGGAAGTATCAGTTTAAACTAGCTTTTGGAACACATATGTAATATTTGAGAGAACTTTTATCTCATCTCAGTAAAATAGGTCTCATAATGTCTTATTATTCTGTAGTCATATTTTCCCCATGTTTTCATTAATGTGCTTTTCTTCCTTCTCCTGGGGAAAAATGGAAATGTGTATATATGTGCATGTGTACCTACAGAGACATTGGTTACTGAAAAAAAGTAATAACATTTTTTTTGAAGTCTTTTCAAAAAGGAGTTCTATGTCCAAAGACATGGAATAAGATGCAAGTGAAATTTAAAAAAATAAAATATGTGTTCTTTACTTTTTTCCTTCACTTTGGCTATATCTATTTTCTTGTTTAGAGAAGGAGAAATAAAGCCTTTCCCACAGTAATTGAAGAGAGAAGATACACTATTTTTAAATAAACTGAACAGCTGTCTAATATTATACTGATGACCTTCAAAATAGCATCTGAAATACACTATGACAAAGTTTGTCCCTTAACTTTAATAGCTCAGTTAAAAATTTTGGGGTCAATTCCAAAGGTGATCATGTGCCTAATAATGTGCAATGTTATGTTCCCCCAGCATATATTAAATACTGAAGAAAACTGGAACTCATGGAAAAATGAGGGCTGCCCAAGCTTTGTGAAAGAAAGGTAACTCTAGTATGAAGTAGAAGGTTGCTGCTGCTCATTTCAAATGGTGATTCAACTTCACAATATATACCCACAGTGTATATGAACATTAGTGATTCACACAGCTTTGAGATTTGTACAATTGGGTGTCCCTTCTGTGTGTGCAGAACACTCTTAGATTACTGCCAGAAGTCTTGAGGCTTCATTATGTCAGTGAAGAGGTGGTTATGAATGTGCATGGTCTCAGGAGAGCATTCCTCACTGTATCAGGGGACCTTTTTTCCCCCATAATGCCAAGTCTCCAGGAGGAGGTATTATGGGAATTCCTTGTTCTGAGGAAACTGGAGCAAGTTGTCTTGCCTCCTGTCTTCAACAGACCCGAGGCTGAAGAAGTTTGTACCTGACTTTCCCATATACTACTTTGGATTGTCTCTAATGAAGCCTTTGGCATTATAACTTTGGTGGGGCAGCATACCTGGAGTTTTGTGTAATGATTCTTCTCTTAAAGCACTTTTTAAATTAGATTTGCTACTTGGTGCTGATCCTTTACCTGAAAGGAAGTTAAGATTAGGTGGCTTTTGCCATTGAAAGCTTTCCTATGGAAGTAATTACTAACTTTTGGCAAAACTTGAACTTTGACTCCATATGTCTAGTTGACTATCTTGACGTGGTGACCAAACATTGCTCTTCCATCCTTCCTTGTTCTACACACTAGACTGTAGCCCCTTGGTGGTAAGGACCATCTGGGTCATTATCTCCTTGCAGATTTACTTTTACAGACAGATCAGGGGCAGCCACATCTTCATTATTTCAGCTGTTAGCATAAAAAAGAAAAAGGGAGGGAGGCTGTGAGAAGAGGGACATTGCTATTACGGGGCTTGGGGGTCAAAGTAAAATTATAAAATTTGACTTTTATAAATGTTCTGTCTCCTTCTTTAGATCTCAGCCAGAGTTTCAGCTTGGGTAGGTCTTACCCTAACCTCAGTGGTCTGGGATCTTCATTCTCTGATCCCATGAAATCAGGTGCACCTGGTAAAAAGAACTTACAATCACAGAGCAGATGATCTCAGCAGCAGGGTAGACCATACTTAGTATGTGCTGCTGGAATAAATGTGATTTGCTTCTTCTTCGTATTGGGGCTCTGCTAGACTTTTAAATTTGTGAGTGAAATATTTTTGGTGTCTGACAAATCCCTTTTGTTATTCTTGCTTTGCCCTCTCTTCTCTTCCCCCTGCCTCCTTCCACTCCTAGAATCTCAGTCCTGAATACTTTCATTATGATTTAACTTGGCACCATCTGAAGTGAAATAGCTTGATTTTGTTCTCTCTGTGTTACTGATTTGACACTAAAGAGCATCTCTTTTTCTTTAGACCTCCTGATTCTAAGCCAATGAGGCCTGCAAGAAAGAGGCCAGCTCCAGAGGACTTCTTAGGAAAAGGGCCAAACAAAAAAATCCTTATGGGGAAGTATGTTGCATTTTTTTTCATGACAATGTTTCTGGGTTTTGGTTGCTTAGTCGATTTGGGGTTTTTGCAGGGTTTTTTTTTGTCACTGATTATTTTTTCTACTCACTAATTTTCAAACTTCCTCAATTTGGAACTGACAAGGAAGAACAGCCAAGGGCTATCTCATTCTTTTAAAACTGGCAATAGGCTTCCTTTTCTCATAGTAATTTCCTGTAGATCCCTTTTTTATAGCCTGTAAGTTACAGGCTGAAAATCCATGGTTTGTATGTGTTGGATCAGTTTTTATACTTTTGTTTACTTTTGAGGGTTTTTTGCTTAAAATGTATCTATGCCATGAGTTTTAAAATAACACCCACTGGTATTTTATCCCTGGGGCAAAGAATTCATGATATATCCTGTCCAACAAAAGTGCTGTATTTTGCGTGATATAAAGTGCTGCATTTTTCCACTTCCTTTTTAGGAGAAAGGGAAGTCTTTTCATTGTAACTGTTCACCCAGCCTGTATATGGAGTGTTTAGTAAAATGTCCCTTTTGAAAAAGCAAGTGATAAGTTATTTTTTTTGTCAAAACAAAATGACCTGGCCAGTTTTGAAAGAGTAAGTTTCTTGCTTTTTCTAACCACAGATCAGCAAGAGATTATAATAGAAATTTAATATCTAATTTTCCTGGTTAGATAAGATTTCTTTTGCTTCTGGTAATTCCTAGTACCCCAGTTTTGTATGGTATGTTTTATTATAAAGGCTCTGGAGTGAGAATTTCTGTAGTGTTGTTTTGGTGAATGATGGAACATGGAATGACAGAATGATGAATGTGAATGTTTATGCTTCTCTTTTCAGTGAGGAACTGACCCGCCTTTGGAACTTATGTCCTGATAACATGGAAGCTTGTAAATCTGAGAGCAGGTAGGTAAAAAAGGGTACATCTTTGTGTAAAGCTGACTTTCAGCAATTGAATTACACACAAACCTACAATTATTACAAAATTGGTGTAAGGAAAGTATGTAAGATGATCTCCTATGGTGTGGTGTTTCACTGTGTGTCTTGAGAGAAGTTCCTTCTATGAATCTTTGTCCTGAAATCTTAGAGTTTTCTTCAGTAGTGTTTACGCTCTCAGTAATTTTCATTGCTTGGAAAAGAAAAATATAAGATAAAAACCAGGTGGAAACTCCCATTTTGTAGAGTGTGACTGTATAATTAATTACCTTACATAATAAAGGGTGGTTGCCAAGTCTGGCTGTAGTGAAGCCAGCTATTTGGCTATGATTTTCAAGCAGGCATGTGCTTTGAACAATGCTAGGTAAGAGGATACAGCCAGCAGGCATTGTTTCAGTGCATACCGGATCTGCTTGTGGTGCAGATGTAGAAAAATACAACTATTGCCTGTCCCTTCTGCTTGCACAATTGTAGGAAATACTGAAAGTGCACTTTGCTACATAACTTGATTTGCTAAAGATAGTGTAATCCCTTTTTGTGCAGACACGATGCCTAGTATGAAAAATTGGGACAGGAATGAGACCGTTCCCAAAGGGAATTTTGCTGGTAGTGGCTGTGAAGGCTGGGTGCCTGGGGAGAGATGCTGAGCAGTGCCGATGCTCTGAGTGAAGGAATTTCTTTTCCAGAGGCTGAGAGCTCTGCAGGGGAAGTGCCCTCCTTTCTTGTGAGGCTGGGAAGTGCAGGAAGGCCTGTGACAGGATACTTGTCTTTGTTAAGCCAAGAGATAGAGAGGGAGTTGTGTTTGGAACCAAAACTTTTGATTCCCTGTGTATGATCATATTGTGCTACAACTCCTTTAAATTTAAAAAAAAATTGAAAAAAATAAAACCGAAGCTATATAAATTGAGATAAATCAAGGAAAAACTTGGTTGGATTTTGAGGGGTTTTTTTCTTTGGTTGATAAGCTTGAGATGAGTATGGAGGAACTGAAAAACAGCTGTTTTAGAGTGTGAGGAGTATTAAGCTCCTTATTTTATTTTTTAGGGAATACATGCCAACGCTGGAGGAGTTTTTTGAAGAAGCTATTGAACAAGCAGATCCTGAAAACATGGTTGAAAATAAGTATAAGTATGTCAATCATTGTTCTGTTTTGCTTTGGTTTGATCTCTTTCATGTTTGCGTTTTTAAAGAAAACAGACTATTCTCTGCATTACTACTAAGTGTGGAAGACTCCAGTAATGTACAAAAGTTTGATAAGCTTGGGCAGATGTATATTAATTAGTAAATGCCTCAGATAGATAGTCTTCTGTAAATTTATAGATTCCAGACTGTTACCAACCAAACTTGTATTTTATTATAGGGCTGTGAACAATTCTAACTATGGTTGGAGAGCACTGAGACTTCTAGCACGCAGAAGTCCCCACTTCTTCCAGCCAACAAATCAGCAATTCAAGAGTTTACCTGAATACCTAGAAAACATGGTGATCAAATTAGCCAAGGAGCTGCCTGTAAGTAATATTAGCCTATAATAATAAATGGTGAATTAATTTGACTTCCTGTTTTTCTCTATAGTCTGTTTGGTATGTGGGGAGGGAGAAGGGTAAAGTAACCACAAGGGAAATAAAGCTTGTAAAGTAAAAATTGCAAGTAAATTTGGTGCAGTTGTTGAACTCCCAGTAACACTGCACTGAGTAACATTGGCTGAGCCACTAGGTGCTGAGCTCTGCCTTGTATTCTGGGAGCAAACAGCTGTGGCGATCCCAAGTGTTTTTGCTGGGTTGGTTGGCAGGAATATGTTTATACCCAACTCCTGGGGCTCCATTTTGCAGTGCAAACCACTTTATTATTGAAGGTGTGAGCCAGTGTTAAGGCTCATGAATATGAATAGTTGTGGCTACTGGGACAGCAGTGAAAGGGGCAGGTGTACCAGAGGAAGCCTTTCTGTCAGCTCCCTGACTTTTAAAATATGTAAAGAAAAGCAGACCTTGTGGAGCTGTAAATTGAAGGCATGAATGCTTTTCAACAGTACGAATTTGAGGCCAGGAAGAGATCTTTCAGATCACTTTGTACATAGTGATAGGAGAGACTAATAGCTGGGAGCATTTTCTAAACCTTTCAGTTAGCACTCAACTCAGTGATTTCTTGCATGTGTGAATCCCTGCTTCTGTATTTGAGACCTTGTCTGTAATGTGAAACTAATGAGGTGTAAAGGTTGGATTGCAGTGTATAGCTTCTTTGTTTGGTCAGTCATCAGTTAACTAGGTGCTAATAGCAATTTTAGAAAAAATACTGGGAAGGGAAAGTTTTTTCATGTGTTAGTGTATCACTTTATGCAGCATTCCTGATACTCTTGTGGCGAACCTAGTGGTATGGCAAGATCAACGATGTAGATGAGTCCTGTGATTGAAACAGAGGAAAAAAACATTTTGTTCATCTTGTCTAATCAATAGCTAAATCAGAGAGTGAAAAGTTTGTTGTTTGCATATTCGTTTGCCAACATATTTGTTTGCCAGACGTTTGAAAGTACAGACAATTTTGAGGAATTCCCAAGTGAGGAATAAAATTAGTGAAGAAGAAGAATACTTTTTAAAACAAAAAAAGCTTACATCAGTAGTGGTCTCATCCTTTCAAACATCACTCAGAAAAAAAAAAAAAAAAACAAAAAAGCACAAAAATAAAAAATAAAACCATACTGGCACCTCTTCTTTAGCCCTGCAGAACAGCACAGCTGCTGAACAAGGAGCTGGAGCCCCTGGGCCCACACATCAGCAGGCTGGTGACACTGGTGAGACCAGTTGGTTGTTTTTTTTTAAAGGAATAAAGCTAAGTATGTAGTGCTTGGTTGTAGTTATTGTGAAGGGGAGAGAATCCTGTGAAGTCAGTGTGTACTTTCGTTAGTTTTCTTAGTTGTTACTGTATTTTATTAGAACATACGTTACTGGCGTTAAGGATACAGAAGACTGGGAGTGATTTTTAATTGTCATATGGGATCATGGTCAGGTTTTCCATTCTAACACACATTCCAGAGCTATCACAGAGTTGTAAAATTACTCTTTAAACATAAAATCCATCCAGTCATATTTAGTTCTCTCATTGTAGCCTCCTTCTGAAGAAATAAAGACAGGTGAAGATGAAGATGAGGAAGATAATGATGCTTTACTAAAGGAAAACAATGAAAGTAAGATTTGCATGTTACCAGTTTTTTCTGTTCCTCTCTTGATGTGTATTGTAGAAGCTGTCTTTTATCATAGTTTCTGTGAGGGTCACCAGTCCTGGTTAACCCAAGTGCTTCTGACTTGAATCCACATTCCACCCAAAACGTAGATCTTTTTCAGGACGTGGGGCACCAGTAGCAACCTCTCTGTGTTCACAGTGTACAAATCATTGAAGTGGGATTAGCATTTTCATTAGGAGCCTCTTCCACCTTTTCTGCAGTGTGGTGGATGTTTACAGTGTTGGTAGGTGTTTCTAGCTCAAATGCCAGCATTGCTGTGTAAAAACCTGTCCAAGTGTTCCTTAACCCTGCTCTCCTGTTCTTCCTGCCCTTTAATTGCCAAGGGTAAGTGCTTCCCTCTAGTCCCTACTGGGAGAGGATGGTTAAGGGACTGGCACAAACTGGTATATTCCAACTTTGAGACCTTTACTTCCTCTTTATTTAAAATACCTTAAAGGCAAAGACTTCTCTGTGAGAAGAGCAACCTTCCTGACCACATGTCATCTTTTGTTCATTCCTCTCCATGAAACAGTTCTTCCATTTTTGTCTCTTGCCTGTAACCCTGGTAGGCTGTGCTCCCAAGTGTCCTTCCATGTCTTCCGTCTTCATTCCTGTCTTCATCTCACAGCACCTTTTCCCATGCGTGTTGTATCTCTGTATGCTGGTTCTTGGATCCAACACGCTTAGGTGGGGTGTGCAGGGTGTGGGTGTTGCACACTGGATACTGCTGCTGGGGCAGTTTTGTTTAAGGATTTTCCTGTTAGTGGAAGGTCCCCTGTGGGACTCTTTGAATCTCTCTTCTGTTGCCATTTTCCATCCAGCACCTGACCTTTTCCAGTCTCCTTGCCAATAGTGAAGTTCTCTCCAGCTTAACGCTGCCTGACGCAGCCTTAGTGGCTTCACTGGGTTGCATTTACATCTTTCTTTAAATCTTGTCTTAAAGCAGAGGTGGCAGAGCTGCACGTGGTCTGCTGCACACCCTTGTGCTTAGGCACAGGGGAAGTGGTCTGAGCACCTCTGTTTGTGATCTCCCATTCTTTCCCTTCGATGTACCCGTTTAGTTCAGATAAATGAATGTGGCTGACAAGCACTGGAGACAGCTGAAACAGCCACTTCATGCTAACTGGCTCTTGAGGTGGCATGAGGGTGAGATATTTATTAAAAATCAAGATTATTAATTTCTGTGCATGAGTAGTTCAGTCTTTAGGGTTTTTTTCTTTAAAAGTGTGAAATAAGCATAGGTGATAAGCCATAGATTATAGACCATGGTAAGCTATTAATGTGCAAACCCACATGTGTAGTCACTGCAGCACTTGGCTTTTCAGCAGAGTGCAGTATTCCCTGGTTTTTATCTTGATGCCAGAGTGGGACCAAATTCCTTAAAATACTGACAACATACTAAAATTACTATCCCATTCACACTTGTGCTGCTAGTAGGAACGTGAGGCTTTAGTAATTCGGTGAAAGGGAAGCACATTTTTTTACCTGGGTTAACTCTGCGTAAAGTCACTAAAAGAAGTCTGAAATGTTGAAGATCACTCTATATTAAATATTATTGTTGACTCATGTATTGCAAACGGGAGGCTGGCTGTGAAAATCCTTGTTATGATTTGGAGGAGGCAGTTCTGGTGTACTTGAGGCTTTAGCAATTCTCTCAGTCACACAGGAGATCACACAAAACCCAAGATTTATTTTTTTTCATGGACAATAAGGGACATCCTCTTGAAACCCAGGTAACAACATCTGTAAAAACCCACCTGTTCCTGGAGCTCTTGAGTAGGTTTTCACAATGGAAGGAAAGGTGTCAGTCAGTCTGTTAGTAAATAAATAGGAGGGTTAAAATGGGGCCGCTCAAGGGGAGATTCACGTGCAGTATCTGGAGACATTTGTGTCTCACCAATTCTTTCTCCTTTCTTCCCAGGCCCAGATGTGCAACGGGACAAAGCCATGACGGGTGAACAAATTGAGTCATTTGCTAACAGGCTTGGGGAGCAGTGGAAGGCCTTGGCCCCCTACTTGGAAATGAAGGATTCTGACATACGGCAGATTGAGTTGGACAGTGAGGACATGAAGATGAGAGCCAAGCAGCTGCTGGTTGCCTGGCAGGATCAGGAGGGTGCTCATGCAACCCCCGAGAACCTGATCACTGCGCTGAACAAAGCTGGGCTAAGTGACCTTGCAGAAAGCCTGACCAACGACACTGAAAGCAGCAACTAACTCACTTCTGCTGTGAACCCTTGTTCCATTGTGGTGGTGGTGGTTGTTAATTGTGACTGTTATTTTGTTGTTAATTGTTGCTAGGTAACAGATTTTTGATAGGTATTTTATGTTCAATAAATGATAAAACTTTTTAATAATACTGTTTAGTTGTGCAGATTTTTGGAGGAGAGGCTGGTCTCCCTGATCCAGAAAAAGGAAGCTTCATCTTAGATGGTGGCAATGTGAAAGGGCAGGTGGAGTTAAGAGAGCTTTCTGTGCTGGCTGCAGCAGGAGGGTTTGGCAGAGGAGCAGAGCTCAGGTCACTCCCGTTGAACAGAGCAGTTGATAGTCCATATAACTGCCCGTTGCCTCTGTGTGTTTTCTCAGAGCATGGTTAGGTGTGAAGGACTTCTGTAGGACATTGCTTGGCATGGTGGGGAGCTGTAGACCAAGCATACCTGTTTGCAAATAATAGGGTTATGACAGAGCTCCAAGTCCCAGTATTCACATATTCAGGGAAGAACTGGTGGCCTCAGAAGGATGCTGCTGTCAGTCTGCTCCCCTGCTGAAGAACTGGTTGTCTCTTGGACCTTGGCAGTCAATAACTGGGGGGCAGGGGGAAGGTCTATGCTTGTTTTTATTGTTAATTATTAACTTTAGTCGCTCTCTATGTGCTGTGTATGTAGGAACTCCCCTGAGACATGATCAACAGGTAATTTTTTTTGGTCCCAGTTCACTGTGAAGTTACAATTTGTTTCCTTTTAAGGATGAGGCTGGGTGTGACATATCTCCAATTGCTGAGTGTTTGGAAAACTGCGTATCACATAATTTCTCTCTGCAGAGTACAGTTTCAGTTATTAAATCATACCTGGGAATTTCCAGGGTGGTTTGCTACCAGCTGGGAGGTGCATTCCTGCCTGCAGAGCCATTCATTAGACCTTTGTGCATTTGGATTGAATTTCACTGTCTTAAGAACTTGATGACTGGGCGCTTCACTGGAAGGCCATATGGGCTGGTATGTGGGACAGTTGTTGGAAATACAGCTTGAGTCTTAGGTCCCACTGCAGGTACAATGTGGTAGAAGGGATGAAGTGTAACTATTTCAGTTGATTAGAGGGACTTGAGCATATTGTGAGCTGAGGCATGTGGGGAGGACTAACATCTCTTGAACCTGGCCTGCTTGCCACCTTGAGGTTGGGCAAGCTGGGGATGAGGAGGGTCACAAGGAAGGTGACTGAATCCACATCCAGTGAGTTACATTCTTGATGTTTCAGGCATGAATTGTAACCTCACTGCTCGTGTTCCAGGCAATAGACTTGGGCACTGAGCTGTCCCCCTAATTTATCTTCCATCACTTTTTCTCACCCAGCAGGCAAGGCAGTCTTGTGTCACACTGTGCAGGGTTTTTTCTGTAGCGTCTGATGTGTATGACCTGATCAAACTGTGACAGAACTGCTCTGGCTACCAAAGAAACAGGAAGTGAGCCCCACTTGGGGAGAGATCCTGACCGTGGTGATCCCCATGGCTGCTTCAAGTCCCCAACCTTAAGGCGTAACTAAATGGTTTGATAGACCTAGGAAGATCTCCATGGATCAATGGAGGTGGCAGACCTCTAGATCCGTGCAGTAATTGCTGCTTCTCCTATGGCCTTTTCAGTGTCCCAGCTGTTAATAACCAAGTCTACCTTATCCCAGTGAGACTAGTCAGATGTGATAAATGCCCATGTCTTAAAATGAGGGAAAAGCAGGAGCATCAGAAAAAAATGGGGCAGAACACTTTCTGGAAAGGAAAAAGGGCTAACCTTTTATAACCATCAGACTGTGACCAGTAATAAAAGATCAATCGTTCTTACAGATGTAAGGTCATGTAATTGTTCAGAACAGAAGGCTCTTTTCAACTGCTAACAGCAGCTTTAAGAGGAAATTTTGATCACAGGAGCACAACTGGGAAAATGTAGCTCCTCCTGGCAGCACAGGCACTGTCTTTCCTTCCTCCTAAGCACAAGACAGAACAAGCCTTTAAAAACAGGAGTGCACTGTTCCTATGGGGAACACAGGAACTGAGCCAGTGCTGCAGTGCAGCTTCCTTCATGGAAGGAAGCCTTTAAGCATCATGCAACTTGGTTTAAAATACAGCCCTAGGCCTTTGGGATGCTCCCAGAGGAAGCTGTGCAGTGAGGGCAGCAGCGTGACAACCAGCAACACAAAGTTGTGAGGCAGAAAAAGTAGCTGGGAACTGAAGCCAGTGTCCCCAGAGGAGGGTAGAAGAGGAAGGTCCTCTCCAAGCAAGCGAGGCACAGTAAAACTCACCCCACTGTTCCCTGTCAGTGAAGACATAACTGAAGGCATTTCCTACGAATAGGGACTGGCTCTCCCAGAAAGGAGTGGGACACATTAAAAACCAGAGCCCCTACAGAGAGGCTGAGTCCTTTTGCTGGCCTAGTGCTGTCCAGGCTGCAGCCAACACCGACACTTGTTCACTGCAGCCTCCCACCAGCAGAGAGCTGCTGCACTCCTGTGGGGAAGGAACACAAGGCACCGTAAGTAAGCAAACCCCAGTTTTGCAGCCACCATACCTGACTTACCAAGTAAAGAGTAACAGGACAGAAGATAGATCCCTATGGCTTTAAAAAAGTGGCTTTATTACACAACTTTTGAGACATTCATCAGCAGTGGCCCAAGAAGTGAAAACAAACACATACTAACTACACTACCAAGACATGAACTGGTTTTAATGGAGACACATTATTGATCACAATTTATTTCAAGGTCATGAGATGCCAGCAACAGAACAGACTGAATGGGCAGGTCAGGCTGGACAAAGATCTGATTGTAGCCATGGCTGTTGGCTATGGGCAGCAGCACTGAGTTACGCAACAAGGCAACAGTTTCTCTTCTGCCTTCCTAACAAAACTGCCAGGTAAGGCCAAGGATGGACTGCTACTGAACTGTGGTATAAACCATGCAAGAGTAACAAATGTGAGAACGGGTGTGTAATAAATACTTGATGAGATTAGAGGGGGGGTGCGGGCAGAGGCTCATTAAAAAAAAAAAAATATCTTCTGCAAGACATTAAAGCTATTTTAGATGTTGTCACCACCACAGTGGGCAGTCCAGTCCAGCAGTGACTAATTGGTACATGGATCAGTTTTGAAACAATATCCCTCTTCACCTGAAAAGGTTTGAACAAATGATTTATCCACTTGCTAAAGCTCTGGGGTTAAAGATGTGATCAGTAATCAACATTTATTTCACACTTAGGCAGAACGACTAAAACTGAAGACTACTGTTCAGCTTCATCTTCAATTACTTCAATTCTGCGAGGCCCGTAGAGTAGAACATAAGCTATATGCCAGTCTCCACCCCCAGATAATCTCAGAATATCTTCAGGTGTAACAATGCTGACTTTATCATCATCAAACTTAATCCATTCATCTGCAAGACAAACAAGAGGATTATTTGTAATTTAGGTACACAAAATATAAGCCTGCTGGAAGCCACTTACATGAAAGAAGCTGTGAAAGGTGGTTAAGAGTGCTGTGATTTTGGTTTTTTTACCTTGTTTCCTTTTAACCCAAGACACGTAATGTCCAGAGGAACTTGATCTGCCTTGATGTGTGAGCACTGCCTGCAGGTCATAATAGCCACAGTTATTAGAACCAATATCTGAAAGAAGAGGGGGGAAAACGGTTCTGTGAGCCTTACCATGAGCAGTTTTAGCATTTTTAACAGCACACAACCCAAAGATGCACCAGCCCCACTGCAGCACTATTGGTGTGTGAAACCCCATGTAGAGCACAGTCTAAATCACTGTGAACCAGAAGCAGCAGCTCTCAGCCAGGACAGCCCCTCAGGAAACTGAGCATGTTGTCCATTTCCGTGACATAAATAAGTATCCTGGGTGTAATGCAAATGCAGGAGCATAAAGCATTAAAACCACCAGGTATGGTCAGTGAACGTTCTGGATGGGTTGGGCCAATACCTGCTTCCAACACCAGCTGCTGTCTGCATCCAAGGGGAGCCATGAAACTGCAAGGACAGAGGTGCAGAGCATGGGCTGTACGGTGCCGCTGCTGGGAACACCCGGCTGCATCAACCACTCCACAGTCAGCTCAGTTACACTATTCCATTTTCCAATGGAAAAAAGTCACTAATTCCCAACGTACCAAGAAGGGTGTTACAGTCCCCAACACATCCTAACAGCACTTCCCAGCACTCCAGCATGTAACAGGTTTTCACTGTGCCCTCCAGCTAGTCAAACAGCCCCCTGACCCCCCTATACTGCGCCACACAAGCCTCAGGCAGCAGTGGATGGTAACAATCTGGGTACACCAGACCTCCACAATAATTTCTGCACAGTGTCCTCGACATGAGGGTGAATGCATAGGGCATTCATGCTCCAAGCCCCCCATTCAGCCTGGAGAAGAGAAGGCTTTGGGAAGACCTCACAGCAGCCTTCCAGTGCCTGAAGGTGCCTACAGGAAAGCTGGGGAAGGAATTTTTACAAGGGCTTGTAGTGATAGGACAAGAGTTAATAGTTTTAAACTGGAAGAGGACAGATTCAGGTGAGACATCAGGAGGAAATTATTCACCATGAGGGTGGTGAGTCAATGGCCCAGGTTGCCCAGAGAAAGGGTGGATGCCCCCTCCCTGAAAGTGTTCAAGGCCAGGCTGGATGGGGCTCTGAGCAACCTGATCTAGTGGGAGGTGTCCCTGCCCATGCAGGGGGGGTGGAACTAGATGGTCCCTTTAAGTTCTCAAAATATTCCTACAATTACATAAACTTAAACATGAGTAAACAGAAAGTTACTTGAAAATAGATTTATATCCTGTACTCACCATCAGGAAAAGAAAACGGTTCATATTTGACTTCTTTCTGTGCACCATCACTTTTGCTAGACTGAAAAACAGAATATGCTGAATTAATGTGGAATGGTTTTGAGAAACCTTTAGCACAATCACAGCACGTTCATTCAAAGATAAGCCTAAACATTTTCTATTCAGCTTCAATCAAGATCCATTACTATGCTGTATTTCTAGCTGGACATCCAAAAGCCTAATCTGAACAAGCCCACATATTGCCTAGACTGTTTACCCACCAGATTTACAGGCTTGAAGCACAAGAACAATTCTGAAATTGAAGATTTTATTCCTTGTTAAGGACCTACTAACAGCAGAAGTGGCAACAAGAAAGGACTGGAGACACTCTGCATGCCAGGACATTCTGTTTAAAATTAGCACTCTTTCCTTGCTCCTAACTGTAAAAAGAGATGCAAGTCTTACTCAAATCTATTAAATGAAACTGTTAGAGGAGTTAGGCCAGGAGGAATAAGCAAGCTTGAAAAAAACATGGCTTAAAAACAACAGTTACAGCTCTTCTATTTTTCCCTTCATTGAAGAAAGGCAAGTCAGTTTTAGAGGATGTAGACAGGGTAGGAGATGAAACCATTTACCAAATTTTTAGGATACAAACTTTTAGCTCACTAGTACTTAAATGGTATCAGTCAAACACGTAGTACTCTCTTGTACAACCCCTTTCCAGCTGGCAAGGAGGAAATCGTGACCTATACTCCACTAAACAGTGACCCACCAGCAAGCAATGATGCTTGAAGAGAATAATTTTCTGTCATTCAGAGAAAACATTTAGGCATAACACTGGTAAGGAGAAGCACTGCATTTCAATACATTTTGAAATCGAAATGTAAGCAAGATGTTTGTCTACAGCATTTAACACTTCTCATCCAGCAGTCATACCAAAGCAGATACTGTATTTTCATGAAACTCCACCAAAAAAATCTAAAGCTCAATATCAAGGTGTTTGAATGCCAAATAAGAAAACAATATATTTAAGGAATTAAATTATTCTCTAGTCCTTATTGTAACCCAATTTCAGATGTACGACTTATTTGACCAAACGTCCATGAAACTGCCAGAAGACTTACATTCTTTGGCTGCTGATTTACTTTTTTATCTTCTAAATCTTTGAATTTTGATCGATAAGAAACCATTTTTTCCTGAAGGTCTGGAGTACACAGCTCATACACATCCAACATAAGAGGAAATTTAACATCCTAGGAAATAAAAAGCATAAAGATTGTTAGGAGAATTTGGTACTCCCCTTGAAAGTGTTCTCCCATAGGATGAGAACACTAAGTGCAACATCACATTTATGACAACTTAAACTACAGAAATGTTGCTGACTGTACTTATCTAAAGGGCTACAATACCTTCACAGAAGAATGCCTTATTCAGTACAAATAAAACATCATGAATTACTACATCGAATATAAATATTTAGATTCTTTATTATCAGCTGTCATACTTTTATACTACAGAAATACCTATGCAGAATGACTGTGCACTTGCAAAACGTTGTGTTACCCAAACTTCTAAAATAGTTATCATGTGCCTTCAGGCTTTATTCCCTTGCTTGTCTTGTAAGGAACAGGCATCATCTAGCATGATGTTCCCTGGGCAGCCAAGGAGGTTTATCAGCCAAGGCCAAGAGAAAGCAAAACTGGAACATTTAGATGGTTCTTGCATTTGTCAGTCAGAAAGTCAGACATCTAAAATAAGTAATACAGGAAGTGTTGTTACCATAAACATTTCTCACCAACTTTAGAACTGTCCAGTTACTGAAAGCATGGCCCTTTCCTTAATTAAACATTCTCCTCTGAACCACTGATGAAGAAAGATCAATAAACATCCTTAACAGTATGGGAGCAAATTCACTTCTGTCCCTCACTTCTTGCCCCAGCCTATTTGGAAGTACGGTTTGCCACACACCATCACAACTGGGAACAAAGCTACTTTGTATTTAAGCAAAGAAACTGCACTGTTAATATTTTTAAATGCAATTTAAAAGCAAATTATTTAGTAAATAGGCTTCAAGGATTAGTTGTCTACCTACAATAAAAACTCATTGAGAAACAGAGGAACTGAATTTGAATATGCAGAAAACTTACTCACCTTAAGAACTTTGGCATTCACAGATTCTTTCTCTTTGTAAAAAAATCTAACCATCTGAATAGTCAGGTACGCTGGCAAGCGACTAATTTTAGACTACAAAAAAAAGTCAGAAGAAGCTATTACTTTAGATATTCACAGATCTTTTACACCTTAAACACTGCTCATCCTGAATTAAAGGCTATTCTGGGGACATATTTGTGCACAAACACATAAGAATGCAACAAGGCCTCCTAATCTGCAGCTCTGTATAGCGGTGTACTAAAAAAAAGTTTTCAACTGGTCTTAAATTTCTTGGTAGTGGATATTCAGATGTTTTAGAACATAAATCACATGCTGCTGCAGGAATACTTTGTGTTTTGGGACAGAAAACTGACAGTTGACAAGAATAATAAAGAGAGCAACAAAAGCACCACTCACAGATTTGATATAGAGTGCATTTCTCTGCAGGGTTGGAGAGAGTTTGGTGATTTCCTCTTGAAGACGCTGTTAAAAACAAAAGGTAATAACACACATGTTCACCATAAAGCATAGCTGAAAGAAAAGCACAGCACAGATAAGCAACCATAAACTAAGCCTTGTTCTGCCAGTCTCTTCTGTTGCTATCAGCCATTACAATGCACAGAATTATGAAATTTCTTGGCAGAAAGACCATACCTGTTCATTCGTTCAGCTCCAGGCTCATTCCTGAGCCTTGACAACATTAGGTTTCTAACTGCAGAAAGTGTGATTCTGTAGGAGCTTGCAACTGGATTTGGTAATGAATTTTAAATGGATTTGGTTATGTATGCATCATGTCATGCTTGGAACACAACTAAAGAAAATCTGAAGCTTCTTCTGATGGGAATATTTGTACATTATCTCAACTCTCAGTCTAAAGCAGACAGAGCTGCATATAAGGAGACAGGTGGTGACAATCTGCTTTCAGAGACCCTCCAAATTCAGGGAAAGTCTCGCTTGGTTGTTAATGTTGTGACTCTCTTGCTACAGCCAATCCAGCATAAGAATTTTAGAAGACCTTTTTCTGGCCTGGAAGTGAGGTCCTTTTTTTCATAATACTCTTAATTTGTGAGCATTAACTATTTTTTCTTATTTTTCCTCCTAGATTTCATCAAAACAGAAAAGCTGATTAAAAGATTACTTCAAAAACAGTAAAATTAAATGTAATTGTTCCATCATCTGTTTGATTTTCTCAGCAACCAAAATGCCACTCTATCTTAAAATTGACTTCTGGACTTTTTGGGAATTGTTTACAGCATGCTTAAATCATGATACTGCTCAGTCTGAAGAGAAAGCCAACCGAACAAACAAGTAGCAAATTGGCTTGCACTTGGTTACCTGCATGAGGATCACATCAGGGTCAAGAAAACACTCTGATGAAGTCTGCTTTATGTTAACACACAATTCATTTTCACTGCCATCTTCCCATTGAACACCAAAGAAAATCTTGGAACTTCATAAAGCTTGGACAGCAGACCCCAATTCCAAGTCACAGACTGAAACCACAGGTTATTTAGAATTTAAGTTAATAACAGTTGTGGTAACTTACCAATTTTAGTCCTGTAAACAGATATTTAACTTCTTGATTGATGAAGCAGCTAAGCTGAAGCAGATTCTCCTTTCCTTTAGTCACTTCCTCTTCTTCAGCTTCTGTACATTTCATGCTTCACAAAATTAAGGAAAACCATCATGCACCAAGAGCTGAACTATTGCTCCAGTGAAAACAACATGCTGAACAGCACAGTAATTTAAACTAATCCTGTGCTTGTGCACCAATACTACTTTTACTTCTCATAATATCAAAAAGAAGATTTGAAACAGCCTTTCCTTCTAACCAATCTGTTCCTTTGTGTGTCTAATAATAAGCAGCAGCTCAGGCAGACAGCATACCAAAAAAAAAAAGTAAGTTTTTAATCAACATTTAATCTTGTGAGGCCTGCTTTGTTCTATACTTCTCCCCCTCACCAGCCAACCCCCATGACACAAATCATGCTAGCTGGGTGCCAATATTAAGTTATGAAGCCTTCCTGCAACATTATGCTCCATTGTTGTTTACAATTAATAAAGTTCTTCTGTTCCTGTTGCTGGCCAGACTTCCTCTTTCTCCCTTCAACACACACAGCCTCCTCTCCCTGCCTCATTCATGTACTCTTCATTGAAATGAAGTCTGTTTCTTCATTATTTTCTACATATTCTTCTAATTGTTCTGTCTAAACCCTTCTTTTTCATACTTCTACCCCCATCTTTTTCTCTCATCCACTTCCTAACTAGATATTTTTCTAACTCTTCTGAATGCCTCTATTCTACACATGCTGCCATAATCACACCTGGAAGGTTTGCAACACTACTTTCCTACCAAGTCTCTTCCTCGTGTCACTGGTCTGTGCATCACTCCTTAGCTACTCGCCCCCTCCTCCCAACTATGTCAAACATCAAAATACAGGAAGAGAGAGGCATGACTCTTCCCTTAAAAAAGGCCTTTTCATTACTACCTAGCTATGAGATGCAGTACATCATCTAAGGGGATGTTTTTATTTGGGACAAGCTGGGATTTTGGAGTGGAGAAGTGGGAAGAGGGTAATAGTTAGCATGAGATGCGAGACTCGTGATCATATGTTTTTTGTCCTTACTATAAAAAAGCTACTATAAAGTTGGCAGCTGCATCTCTAGAAATCAAGCTATCTTTTGTGCATGTTTAGTATGCCAAGTGCATCAGCAACACTCCCTTACAAGCCAAAAAAAAAGGCCATTTAGAACAATGATTACTTTTATTTGGATACAACATGTCAGCATCCTTCAAGTAGATAACTGGTAATCTTCTCTGGGGAGGAAATCTGATATATAAATTCGGGGGGGGAGGGCTTTCTGTAAATTTCCACTACCTTCCCGTAAATTTCCACTAGCTTCCCTTCCTACATCATCCTCTCTCTCAAAGTATATACAATCTTAAACTGAAGTTCTGTGTACTCCTGCAATACACCATTCCCTCTCTTCCCCAACACACACTTTTATGTTCTATACTATTCTGAAGGGTGCTTTTCATGCTCACTGCAGTCAACTGCTAAAGTGTGAAATTATCCTTCTTCATGTCTTGCCTTAGTCTTTAGGATACGCTGTTTCAAATTCAATGCTGAAGAACTGATCAATTAAACTCTTCTTTTTAGAAGATGCTGTAGCTCCAGAGTCTGTCTGTAAAACAAATTTTCTTATGATTTAACTTTAAATAGCACGTAAAGACAATCTTCTTTACAGATAAAATAACCCCACTGATTTAAATTCTTTAAGGCCTTTTCCTTCATATATCTATACGTGCATTTTCTCCTAGTCAATCTCCCTACACAATATAAAACTTTAAAAACAAATACGTTTCTAGCACGCTATTAAAGCCACCTCAAAGCATATTAGCAAGTAAGATTTCAATCAGGAAGTCACACCTCCCTCCCTCCCAACTTATATCCATCTTAAATTTTAGAGTAGTCTATCAGATTTTTTGCCACTGCTCAACACTCCCCGGAAAAAGGTTTACAGAAAAAGAAGAAAGTCAGTCCAGTAAAGTCTTGGGAAAAACATTAAGTAACTTCTTATCAGGTTTGAAATAATACACTTTTTTCAGAAAGAGTTCTTGTGTGTTAAATTCACAAGTTATCAGGGCCAGCTCCTGCATACTCAGTCATCACCACCCTGGTCCAACACATGCCTTACAAAGCCTAAAGAGAAAGTATTCCTATAGCACATTCCATAGCACTGCTGACATGAAACAGGTACCATTATGCTGACTGGACACATCAGAAAGAATTTCACTTACTGAACTACATACACATGTTAAAGAACTCACAAAATAAGACAATAAGATAATTATTAGCTAAAAATATATGAAGCACAAGTACAATATTACAAATCTTAACTCTGGCTAGAGTAAGACTACAATTACCTCCATAACTGTATCACCTTCTATGCCTTCCAGCTTCTGCTGTAGTACCCTCATCATCTGCACCCAGCATTCATTGGCATCCTAGGAAGGGAACAGAATGTTAAATCTGACTAGCAGTGTTATGATTTAGTAATTAAACTCATCAATCTTTGCACTATAAAAACAAAGGATTCCTTAACTAAGAATCTCTCCCTATTCCACCATACATTTTCAGAGATAGCACTTGATATTACATTCAACTTTTCTATACAATACAAAAGCAAATACTTTAATGGAATAAATTATTTTCATGGGAGAATAGAATTTAATAAATAAATAGAATTTAAAATACTCTTGTTCTAAACTTCCAATGTACTATAGAATTTTCAAACAATAAGCTACTAATGGTTCTTTACCTGTTGAAGGTACTGGCCTTGATCGCCTTTCTCTGCAAACTGTGGGAAGGCCATATGTAAAAACTGCAGGAGAATGATAGGTGGGATACTGGAGGAAGTTTTATCCATGGAATCAAACAAGTCTCTAAGAGCTTGGAGAAAAAGTAAGTGAATTCTTTCAGAAGTGGAAAAACAATTCAAACATGGCAGGAAGTTTAAAAAGAATAGTGAAACAGCAGCAACATTTAAAGACTGATCATTTAACAGTGTCCAATTTGATCTTTCCAAAGCAGGACCAAAATTGCCACGTGTCATAACAGGTGCACCTAAGATCTCATTTGTGAACACGATTTTGCAAGCATAAGATGGCAATTCTGAGAGTTTGGCACATAGTGCCTTATCTTTGCTGGCTGCTAACAACAAAAAACCAAAACAACTTTGAGCAGTAAAGATTTCATTTGAGGAACATGTTTATACAAGAGGACTACACCTAGAGAATGTGTAGCAGGCATTGACGATCTATCCTCTAGAGCAACTTACACTTCATCAAAACTTCCATTTTTTCCAACTAAAACATCTAGAAAATACTCATGCTTAATTTAAGACCCAGGAAAAAAAGATACGTGTATGCACAGGTGCAGAAAAGTTCATAACTATGTGCAATTCCATGCTACTGACTGCATGACAATACACATGGCTCTTTTTTGCTCCAGACACACTACGTCTTATCTACCCAGGTTAAAGCACTTTAAATCCAAAAATCACTTCAGAGACACCTGTTAATCCTCACAACAATCCTGTGAGGTAGGCAACAGTCTGCATGATCACTAATTTACAAGTGGAGAGATGAGTGAATGATACTCTTGAATAAATGAATATAGGCAAGATTACAAGGAACCAAGGTCAGTTGCTTCCTCTCTTTAAGAAATATCTTCACTGACCTTGATAAGACAGACAACTGATATGACACAGCAATTAAAAAAAATGCCGTAAGTGTCATGCAGGAGTTCTTGACCAGCTCAGCACCTAAGAATCAACTAATCATTTAAACTATGAAGATTCCTAAAAAGCAGAACTGTCACCTTAAAAAAAAAAATATATATAAAAATAACAAGGGACACAAAGTAAAGGCAGTGAAAAGGGGAGGGGCAGGCATGGCTGTATAGAGTAACCATTGAACTTACCACCCCAAAATTCGATCAGCAGGCATACCCACAAACTGGACCTTTCCTTCCTTATACTGTTTTGTTTTTCCTTAAATGGACTGGTAGAAATCCCAGTGTCCTGGCCCAGCATCTTAGTGGGGCAATGAAATAGAGTAAAAAAAGAAAAAGTGGACAAGTAGTACCCTTGTTCAAGTGTAAGGGGTCTAACTAGAATTCTAGTTAGAACTTGGAGATACGGGGCCATTGTGAGCTCCCACATTGTAAGCACTCAGACCACCACAACTGAGCAACTTTCCTTTTGAAGACACTACTTTCTATTTCACTTATGAAATCTGGATTTTTAGGGTAAACCTAAGACCAATGGTAAAGCATGCTACCACCTCAGCAATAATGCTCAGCCAGTAAATCACATTAAAAAAAAAAAACGAAATATATATTCTAGGAGAACGGCATCAGCCTACCATTAAGTGAAACAAAGTACTGTACACTAAAATATTTCTACACTAAATGATCAACAGATGGATGCAGTCTGCTTTAGGAAGTTCCAATCACTTTATGCCTACATGCAAACCAGAGATACAAATGGTTTATATCTGAGCCTAGGTCATATTTCAATATCTTTTTCCTAGTGTGCAGCTAACATGCAGCGATGTATGCTTTGCTGTTATGGTCAGAATAACCTTTAGAGACACAAACAACAGAGTAAAATGAATCCTCCAGTGCTAGCAGATCTGAAATTCCTAAGAAATATGCACTAAAAAAAAAAAAAAATATGTAGAGCTTTTCATCTGCAGTTAGCAGGAAATCACACAGCCTAAACCTATGCTCTACTCTAAACACCAACCTGCAGTGATGTATTGAGCAGAGGCCATTTCTCCTGAAGCTCTTAAGGCACCACCATACCTAAAAGAGAATAAAAATACTTTGTATGCAATTAAGTACAATCAAGAAGACCAGCCAAGCTTTTTAATCAGAAAACAGGAAGCAGCTGGATTTATTTAAATGTATCAAAAGAAATCAATCACCAAAACAGAAGTAACTGTAGATAAGATTTACTCACACTTGCCTGAAAGTCTCAGCTATTTTACAAGCACTGCATGGAAGCAAAGGAAAACTGGCATCCTTGAGACAATAAATGCAGACTAAGAAGTCTGGACACATCACTGCTGTGTCTCTAATCCTTTTGCCTCAAAAATTCAACCTATTTTTAAAGAAACTGAGAAAAAGTCTGAATAAAAGCTACCCCATTTCTGAAACATTTGCCACAGCTTTTTCTGACACATGCTAAAAACCACCTTGAAGGAGAGATGGCAGATAAAATGCAGAGATGGAGGGCAGGCTTCCTTCCTCCCTTCAAAGCACAGACAAAAGAGAGAGAGGAGAAACATCCTTCTTAGGGAGATAAGTCCTACACTGAAAAAGCACAGGTGTCCACCCATATTACTAGAACTTAGCACTCTTGTTTGAATGATATCTTAATTTACCAGCTGCAGGAGGAACAGATGGCCTCCTCAAAGCATATGAGCACTCAAGCAAAAGGAGGGTCTCCTGCATGCTTTAATCTCAAGACTAAACTTTAAACATTCTGTCCATTGCTAGATGACAAGCAGGAAACTTTCCACCTGACATGCTACAAAACAACTCTCCTTGCAGAGATCAACAGAGCAGGGGGTGAGAAATAAAGCCATAATAGTCAGCTTTCCCAAGTCAGTTCTTTCACCTCTCTTCCACTGCCATATACCCTTCCATGCTGTTGTCAAGCAGAGGAAGGCCAAACACAGGCTAAGTCTCCAGGGGAAAACAGAGCAGCTGCCTGTGAATCTGACTTCCCACAGACTATCAGGCCACATCTTGTATTGCAGTCTGCCAGTTTTATAGGGTACATTTTGACATCTGATACACTAAATTTGTCAAAGACTCTGATTCAGTGCAGTAACTCAAAAGTCCTTTAAATGGAAATAAACAGACTTTTCTAAAAGGGTAATAATGAAACAAGAAAAAGCTTTAAAATAGAGGTTTTGTACTTCACAAACAGTTCTCAGTGCTAAATAATTAATGTTCACCTGCTAATAGAATGAAGAAAAATGTGTAAGTACTTAAATAACTACCGCTTACAATAATCTAGAATATCCTGTTCAGTACCAAGGTAACAAGAAAGCTATGTTTTTTAAACTAATTAAGTTAACCCTAAGATGGTAATGGTCTACCTAATCCTCACTTTTTTCAAATACTGATGGTTTTCTCATTATAATTGATCTGGAGGAGAAACTCAGGCTCACATTGCCACGTATTCTTTTCTCCACCTATCATCGTAATTGTCAAGTTTCTTGTAAATTCCTCACCAAAAAAAATGGTCATTTTCACATTTCAGCCCATAAGAACAAAAAAAAAATATTCCGGAAAGTTATTCTACAATTAGAACAAATGAAACAAATTCCATAAGGGCATGTCTTCTGTCTCCTACACATTCACATAACACCAACTCCAGCTTATTGCAGTTTGTCTCCACAATACCACCCATGCTCCTATCTCAGAGCTTCCTGCTGTACCTCCAAGCACCAAATGTTGGTAACCGAAAGTCAGAATTTCATGCCTAAAAACACCTTTTGCAACACAGCCATTAAAAAAATATTCCTCAAAGGAACAGGACTCCCTTACAATTCTTTTATACAGAGCAAGACTGTACAAACTAACACTAGTAAACAGGGTTAGGAGTTCAGTAGCTTGTTTAAGCATTTTAACCAGTCTTGATACAGACTAATTTTTAGCTAGGCAAACCACATTCTCTCCACTAAAAGACAGTTCCAAGAAATACAGTCTTAAGTTCTTTAAAAAGTACCGACTAACACAGCCATAGGATAAACTTTAATCGATCACTATGTTAATCTTGAATAGATTTGAAGAGTAACAAACTGTTACAATAATCCATACCAGTGTAAAGATGAGTGTCGCACAAAGTATCTATTTTGTAAGGTAAAGAAAACATTTTTGTCCTGATATTTTTGTACTGAACCCTACCTTTTAAGGGCCTCTTTCACTTCTGGCACTGAGCGGATACACTGAACCGTAGCATTCATGTAGCAAGTGTTGCCAAGGTTTGTCAATCCACATGGTAACTCCATCTACCAAAAAACATACAAGGGTTCTTGAAGGTCTGAGAGAGACGTGCAACCATTTTTGTATAAACGCTGTCATTTGACATAAGCTTTTAAGAAAGGGAATTATCAGAGACGTGCAAAATCTGGAATATTCCATCAAGCTTTATGAAATTTTTCAGATCCATTTTCTGATTATATTAATCATTTCACCATTTAGTGCTTTTAGAGCACATCCAGGGATGCTTTGAGGTATTTTTTCTGTGCATGTTATGAGCGTATTCTTCAAGCAGGCAGACATTCGGAAAATGGAATTATGACCTCATTCAAGTTTTGACCTTAAAATTGTATTTCCATGAAATTTCCACATGAATACATTCATAGAAAACAGTGACATTTTAATCAAAATCAGTTTTTCAGTGAAACTCTGAATGTGATCAAGTTCATAGTTAGAAACAAAAGCTTTATTTGAACTCCTCTCCTGAAGCTTGCAACAGATCACTAATTTGATCCTTTCAGGCAACTTGGATTTCTAAAGTTTTGACAAATGTGAAAGCAAACTAATAACTAAACTGACCAGTTTCAGAAACAACTATAAATGACAATATAATAGCATTTTTCTTTTATATTTTTTTTTTCCCTTTTTCATCCTGCATATCTGAGTAGTTGTCAGGGAAAAGCACATAGTTTAATGAAATTGAAGTAGTACTGCATACCGATACCACTGAATTATTTTAGCAAGAGAATTCATTTAGCTGTGTGCTCCATTTTTAATGAGCACATGCAGCACAGACAACTGAATTTGGATGTAAACAAACATTTTACTCAGAGAAATGCAATGTGCCCCACTTCTTCAACATGTTATCCGATACTGAATCATCTCACTGTTTGTCTCAGTTACCTCAAAGTCTGTGCATATAGTTAGTCTCAAAAAATGCATAAATATCCTTCACCTCCTACCTTCTGGTGCCATGGAAAGCATTACAGACTGAAGTAGATCCGTTTTCATACAGACATGCATAAAAATATTCCCATTCTGCATGCACAGTTGACAACAGTCATGGAATTAATTGTGTCAAAGAGATCCTACCTAGTTCAAATGACTGATGAGAAAATTAAGCCTCTCCAATTGTAAAAAAGGAAACAATTCAAAAAGAAGTTATTTCATGAAAAAAAAAAACTGTTAATTATGCTTTTTCATACCCACATAAAAGAAAACACATAATCTATTCCAATAATATCAAACTTATTTTCATTTTTCATAGAGAAAAAATTATCTAATACTACTAACACAGAGAAACAAGCAAAGTCCAGGACATTAATACAGCATGGGCAATAGAACTTTGTCTTCAAAAACATCAGCAAGGCTATTTTTAGAAAATTTACTAAGCTGCCTGCTTACAGAAAAAAACAACATTAGCTATACAACTTTAATTTTAAAGCCCAGACTTCTCAACACTGCGACCAGCTGCGTCATCAACATAAATTTGCATTTCTTTGAGAAGCTATAAATGCTACGCAGACATTAGAGTTTCAAAATCAATTTTTAAGCAAATGCAAGCATTTAAAAGCTTGCCATTATTCAAAGGTTTACAAGACACCAAAGTCTGAAATATGCTTACAGCTGAAGCCAACTGCTCCTCTGTCATGTCTTCTACAAAGACAGGTCGAGCAATCGGCTCTTCCGGAAGCGCATCTGCAGAACCCATCATTAATAAGGTCATCCCCTTGAAACACAGTAAAAACAGTGGTAAGTATTTAAGGGCAGTTATTCACTTAAAAAAATATAAATAAAATCATTAAGCTCTTGATTTATTTCAGCTATTTCCCCAAAAATAAACACAATCTTTCCCTAAGTTTACAGAACTGATACTGCACTGCTGTTTCTTAAAGGTGTACCTTAACTTTCTCCTTGTCTAGAAAATACAGCTACCTGACCATGCAAGATTCTGATGGGGACTAAATTTAACATTCATTAAATACCTCCAAGTGAAGTGCTTAGAAAAGCTCTCTTCCTGATGGACCACTAGGGATCAAGTATCTTCAACACTTCACTCTTTCCCCTAAGTCTTAGAGTACAGCTTGAAACCATAGCACAGCTAAAATCCGATTTGAAAGAAGCTTCAGCGTTTGAGCTTCTCAAGCCACAGAGTTTCAAGTTCTCAAATTCAAAATTATCTAAACAACAACAAAAATATCCCCCATCTTTAGCCAAGAATCTGGGGAAACATTTCAGATAGATGTATACAATATGATCTGTCAAAGGGGGAGAAAATGGCTATGTGGGCCCTAAAAAAGAATGTGCTAAGGAAAAGGATGAACAACAGGATGGAAAGAAAGTGTTTTGACAGTGTAAATAAATCCCTAGAACTTGTACATAACATCATTAAAATTAATAAAGACACCAATTAGCATAACAGTAGGCAGAAAAGAGCAAGACTATTATGTACTGGTAGTTCTGCTGAATGGCTTTGCTACAAGAGCTGCAGCTACAAGCTGCTAATAGGTGCTCGTGAACTAATTACAAGGGTAAGAGTAATGCAATCTAATTCAATCTGCTCAGTGAAGAGCTGAGCAGAACCCACACCAAAAAGATGTTACAGGATACCTACCGAAAGTAAAATTACCAAAAAAACTCACACAAAAACCTTTAGGATTCCCAGTTACTATATTACATAGGTAAGAAACACAAATACACTGATTTTTTGTTTTCTTTTTGAACTGTTCGATGGTATGAATACCCATTACTGATGGCTTTGTTTTTAAACAGCAGCTGTTTAGTAGAGAACAAATTTCAGCAGGCTGACACAAAAGGAAACAAGCAGAGCTCTAACTTCAGGATTTTTAATGCCATGACTTTCCATGCTAGGGATGTTACAAGCACAAGGGACCACAGAGAGTGCCCAGGTTCACAAATTCTCTCTACATAACATCGCTTATTGTCATATTCACAGAGAAGCAGCACAGAAGGACAACTGGTCTGACCTAGAATACTTGTTGTAAAAAATAGAGAAATGATATGCCACCAAGTACTTCAGGAGGATAGTGTATTTTACCTAGTGATGACAAAAAAGTTTTTTTAAAAATCAATGGTGAGAACTCTGCTAGAATGCTTAGGTATGACAACTATAAAATTATTTTTCATCAAGGTCTGATTTTTTAAGAGCTACTCATTCAAACAGCAACAGCAAGAACTTGAAGCATTTCTTTAAACGCCAAAAGAAAAACCAAACTAGTAAAATGTAGTTATTCCTCAGAACTTACATTTTTTATTTTCAGGTTCCCCCAGTCATCATCCTGTATTAGAAATGAAATAAAAGATGAGTTAATTATCTTGCAGCAAAAGACAAGCAAGTATTTTCATTAATATTAATAACACTGTGTTTCATCCACAATTCCACAATATTAACTATTTAAACAACATCAAGTCTTGTCTGACTAAAATACAAGGCAGTCAAGTTGTCTTCTCAACAAGGTTTTTCATCTGTTGTTCAACACTGCTGAGCTGCAAACAACTTCCTGCAAGAAAGCTGCCTGTAACACATCACACTAGAAAGTCTCCAGCCAAGAAGTGCCAAGGAAACTTCCCTTAAATAAGCTAAAAAGCAAAAAGTTGCATTCAGATTCTGAACATTAAAAAGGAACAGAAAAATAGCCACCAAGCAGAGCAGTGTTTGATATAAAAGAGTGAAGAAGTGTTTTAAAACAGCAGTGTGCCTCCCAATCATTTAGCGACGAATGGCCAGTGTTTTCTAGCAGTAGGCAATGAATCATACAGAATTATTTCTGAAAAGCGTAGTCAGTTTAATACATAAAATGAAAGATCTTCTGGAGAAACACTGGCATTGTTCATCTTCTTATAATGTAAGTTAGAAATAATATAAAAAAACAGAGATTTCTACCTTCAGAGTTCCTCCTTTGACCATAACCTTCTGTCTAGCTGGCTGAACTCCAGTCAGTGCAAACAACTGGGCTTTGAAGACCATTGGAGGCTCATCGGTGTTAAGCTCCACACCATCGAATTTCTCTTTTCCCCATTTCACATTAACTGCAAAGAAAATGTTTTGAAATGAGATTATTTCCTAATATACAAAAATGTAATTACCAAGATTAACCAAGTATTTCAAATTCCAGACTTTATACCACCTCAAAATACACAGCTTTTATCTCTAAAACTTGTCAATAACCAATCTAAAGGAAACCTTTTCTACAAGGTGTCTCAGCCATCAGAACATAATATGTCCGAGTCATCTAAAAACATCCTACAAAGCCACTGTAAGCAACATACATACTTGAGAAACTTGATAAGCAACAAATACGTCTAATAGCAAGATAAATTATTTGGGCAAATCTCCATGAAAACAGCTCAAAAGCAACTCTCCCCATCTCTTGGCACCGTTCATTGCCAACAAATTTCTGAAGGAAGTTAAGATGTGTGATCCCCCAGTCCAGTTTTCCACAGCATTTCTGTTCTCCTTCAACGACAAACAATACCACGCTCTTTAAAAGCAAAGCAACAGTTTGAGAGCCATGGGTTTGGCTATCAGTGTCGTTCACGTGGAGCCACCTGAGGAGGTAAGTGTGCATCAAGACCAGGCCCATAAAACACCACACTTCCTGCTTCCTTCCCACGGAAGGTTAACCTGACAGTGTCCTCTACACCACCGTCACTGCTCTCCCCCTCAGCTTTGAAAGTGTTCATACAAACAATGTCCCTGCATGCAAATGCACACAACAGCTCCAGAAGCCCTGATAACAGTAAAAGGTGCAGGACTGGAATGAAGAACTGAAGTGAAATTTTGTCAGGTGAAGTGCAAGTCTTGATGCTGGAAGTGGGATCACCAGCAAAACAACAGAACAATACAAAGTCACGTTAACTTCACTTTAGCAAAGCTAGTACTAACCAAGAGTAGACAAAAATGCCTGGAATAAATAGTGTAGTTACACATCTTTGATCACTTCCTATGGCTATCACAGGCACACAAGGCTACTTTTGCAAGAGGAAGTTTTGGTGAAAATCTGCAAAGTATAGCATGCAGTTATTTCCTATGTGCACAGCAAGTGGCTGAAATATCATACTTTAAGAAAGATGTTTTAAAAAACCTTCCCAGGAGTTTCAGATTTCAGATGCATGCAGGGCTTGTGATGGGTAATAAGGAAAAATCAAAGCTTAGTCTAAACCAGCCTATAAAGCAATTCATATTACTGTTGGTTTTTCTTCAGTATTTCAAGCAGAAAGTATCTTCTGATCTTTTAAACCTTCTGATTTTTTTAAAAAAAAACCCACAATTTATTCTTTTGCATATTTCAGACCTACCAAGCACAAGTCTTTTCCCATTTTCCAGGAAGACAACCTACTCTGTCACTGAACAAATCAGGCCCATAGTTTTCATGTTTTGCATTTTGGAACAGTCACGCATTCACTGCTAAACATGCAGAAGAGTTAGCAGTTGTGATCCTGTAGGGTCATCGTTTCTGACAACTCAGTACTCAAGAGGAGGAAGATGAAGAGCACAAGCATCTTCTTTTCAGAGATTGCAACCGAAATGTCACCAAATGTTTTCAAAATAGAAGAGAAAGTTGTTAATTTGAAAACAAGAAGAAAAAGGAAGCAGGCGTTTGAACAGAAGACACAGCTTACACAGAAGCGTTAGAGTTCAGGAGAAGTCCTGTTAATACTGACACCAGGATTCCCATTTCCCAATCACAAACCAAAAAGCAGAGAAACAGGGACACAGGTGTGTACTGAGGCCGCCTACAATCTGCTCCTCGGGGAATAAAAACCCCTGAGGCCAGACCTGTGGAAGCGAAACACGCAACTGCTCCTAGAAGCGCCACTGGACGTTTTGCTGTTGCAGGCAACGCTACCAACTCCTCTTCACGGCAAGGAGAGAGAGTGGGATGCGATGCAGGTTAAGAAAACGCTAACCCCTTTGATTTTAACACGGAAACAAAGGAGCATTAAAGAGCGGAGGCAGGCGCGCCCGGCCCCGGAGGCGCGGGCGCAGCATTCCGGCTCGCCCGAGGGCCAGCAGCGCTCACCTCAGCGCAGCACAAGCAAACCGAGCTCGGGCAGCAGCCGGGCGCGGCGGCAGGCCTGGACACCCGCCGGCAGGCCCCGGCCCCGCCGCGGGAGCCCTCCCGGCGCCCCGGCCGGCCCAGGCCCGCGCCTCCCCGCCGGGCCGCCCGTCCCGGGGAGCCCCCGCCGCGGGGCCGGGGCGCAGCAGCAGGACGGGCAGGCCGCGGGAGGAGCCTCCCCCGGGCGGCGGCGGGAAGGGCCGGGCTGGGGCGGCGCGGGGGGAACTCGCGGCGGAGGCACCAGCGGCCCCGGGCGGCGGCGGGAACGGAACGGGGCGGCGGGGCCGACTCACCTGAGAAGAGCGGCATGGCGGGGCGGGGGGGGCTGCGAGAGCGCGGGGCGGGGAGAGGAGGAGGGCGGAGCGGGGTCAGCGGGCGGCGGGTCCCGGGGCGGGTGCGGGTCCGGGTGCGGGTGCGGGCGCGGCGGGTCCCCGGCCCGTCCCTCGGGGTCTCATTCAAACCGGCCCCGCAGGATGACGCTGCAAGCGGGGCCGCTCGCCGGAAGCGGGGCCAGCTGCGCGCGCAGCGCCGGAAGGGCGGGCGGGGCGGTGATGGCGGCGCTGGGGGGGGGCGCGGGGGGACGGGCGGGGACGGGTTCTGCGAGGGCGGCGGGGAGGGCGGGGTGCGGGGGGGTGAGGTTAGAGCCACGGAGGTGGTGAGGGGAGAGGAACGTCTGCCTTGTGAGGAGAGGCTGAGGGAGCTGGAGCTCTTCAGCCTGGAGGAGACTGAGGGGCGAGCTCGTCAGTGTTTACAGATACGTTAAGGGCGGGTGTCAGGAGGACGGAGCCAGGCTCTTCTCAGTGATGTCCAGTGATAGGACAAGGGGCAGTGGGTGCAAACTGGAGCACAGGAGGTTCCACATAAACATCAGAAAAACCTTCTTTCCTGTGAGAGTGACAGAGCACTGGAACAGGCTGCCCAGAGAGGCTGTGGAGTCTCCTTCTCTGGAGACATTCAGAACCCGCCTGGACACGTTCCTGTGTGATGTGCTCTGGGTGTTCCTGCCTGGCAGGGGGGTTGGACTAGATGATCTTTTGAGGTCCCTTCCAACCCCTGTGATTCTGTGACTCTGGTGAGGTGGGTTCCAGGCGTGCTGGTAGTTTGTCTGAAGGCTGTGATTGAGCAGGGACCAGAGGGAGGAAAAAGAGAAAGCGGTTGTGGGTGAAATGGGGTAATGGCTTTAAACTGAGAGAGGGGGGATTTAGGTTAGATACTAGAAAGAAATTCTTCACTGTAAGGGTGGTGAGGAACTGGAATGGGTTGCCCGGGGAGGCTGTTGATGCCCCATCCCTGGAGGGTTTTAAGGCCGGGTTGGAAGAGGTTTTGTGCAACCTCCAGGGTTAGTGACTTCTCCGCTTGCCTGGGCAGACTGTTCTAGTGCCTGACAACCCTGTAAATAAAGACTTTTTTCCTGATATCCAATCTAAACCTCCCCTGGCACAACAGAAGGCAATTTCCCCTTGTCCTATCACTTGTTACTGGGGAGAAGAGACCAACCCCCACCTTGCTACCACCTCCTTTCAGGTAGTTGCAGAGAGCAATAAGGTCTCCCCTCAGCCTCTGTCTTTCCAGGCTGAACAACCCCAGTTCCTTCAGCTGCTCCTTGTAAGGCTCATGCTCTAGACCCTTCAGCTTCTCGTTTCCCTTCTCTGGACTCGCTTCAGCACCGCAGTGTCTTTCTTGTATTACTTTGACTTGCTTAAAGGAGCTTTCTAGAAGAGCTTAGTCCAGTTCTAGGGTGAGATCCTGCACACCATCCATTCAGGTGGGTGCAAATCCCAGCTGTCTGCCCACATCTGCAGGATGTCTCCAGTCTAGCCGTGTATTCTTAGTACCAACAGTGACCTGTATAGAGGCCATTTATTTGTGACTCCTAAATGAAATTCAAATGCTCTGCACTCTGAAGGTGCAGAGAATACATTTCTCACCCTTGCAGAACCAGGTCTCGCAGACCGTGAGTTTTTAGGATGTAGCAAAGGCACTAGAGGGTGCTGCTTCCCACCCAGAGCTGGCCAGATGTGAGCCAGCTTGGATCCGAAAGCTGGGCCTGTATCACTAGCACAATACTGCTTGCAGGCCAACAGGCCTAGCAGGATTTATTAACGCTGGAAGGTGGTTCAGAGCAAGTCCAGATCTGCTTACAATAGGTTTTTACTCTGTGAAGTCTCCCGTGGCTCAGTTCTGAGGAGCACCAGCAGCAAGTGTGCCTTCAGACAGTACAAGCAGGTGCTGCCACACAGCGAAGGGCATGGGGAAGCAAGGCAAGCCCCTTTGCCAGCCTTGCTTCAGGCACCTCTGTGATGCCTGCAACAAAACAAAGAAGGTAGTTGTCCTGGTTTGAGCCAGGATTAAGCCAATTTTTCTTTTCACTGATTTTTTCTTTCCTTCAGTAAGCTTTCTTGTAACTAGCAACTGTGTGTTCTGCTAGGCTGATAAGACAGTGGAATGTTTTTCTAACTACTGAGGTTTCAAGGTTACATCTTCACTCTGCTGGCTCAGACACTATGGGGAGATCTCTGACCCCCCCGTGGGAGGCTGAGTTAGACAGACAGCAAAATTGGCCAAAGATATTCCATTCCATATATCTACGTAAGCTCAGAGGAAGGACAGAGATCTTAGAAGACAGCTTCCTCCTTCTTCTCGTCGCGCTCTTCCGTCCATGGCCGGCGTCCGGGGAGGACTCTGCTCATCCATCACCGTCGACCCTTAGGCTCGAGCTCTCCTGACCCTCATAACTCTCCGCTTTCTCCAGCAGCGGCTCCGGGATTTCTCGGGACTCTTGCCAGTTCAGGGGAGTGTGGTGGGAGTTGCTGGGGGTGGGGGGAGGCGAGAGGCTTTTGCCCGTATCTGAATATATCTGTATATAATTGTATATATTTTCTTGTGTGATTCATTAGTGTTTTTAATTAAAGCTGTGTAGTTTAGTTTTCAATCCAGCCAAGTCTCTCTCCTTTTCTCTCTCTCCTTCCCTGACTGGGTGGGGGGGGAGGGGATCGAGAGCATTGTTGTCGGACCTGAGTCAAACGGTGACAGTAGTCTTAATTTCAAGTAATCAGAGTCTTAGCAATTAAAATACTGCATTTACGTTTCTTGTTTCCTTTAAATCCTAGATTCATGTGCTTTAAGTCTGATTTCCCAGTCAACTCATATGTTGTAGTGCTTTACCTGTTTAAAAAAAAAATATTTTTTGTGACAAAGGTAAGCATTCCACTTCTCTGCACTGCAAACCTTGACTGCCTCCCAACGAGCACCCAGAAGATGAGGAACAGAAACAAGATACTTGAGCAGGACTGTGGCATGCCCGATGTCCCCAGGGCCATGCAGGACTGAGCAAGGCTGAATGGAGATCACCAGAGCTGGCCTGTGGAGCAGCAGCTCCTCAGAGCTGACTTAGGGGCCTAGGTATGGCACGGCTCAGGCACTGCTACATTTGTTCCGTGTCTCACAGCAACTACAGTGTCAATAAGGTTTGAATTCCCATAATGGATAATGCAGAAAATGTAATGGCTGAGTAAAGAAAAACATAGCTATCCAGGAGATGTTTAAACTAAGATAGTCTCCCCCATGTCAGTGTGACCTGTTCCCTTTCAGAAGTTTTCAAACTTTACTTTCTGGATCACTATGAATGTATATCTGGGGGAAGGATAAAGAACAAAACTCTGTTTGCATTTTTAATGTTGGTAACTAGTACATAAAACACTCCCAGTTGAGCTCACTAGCTCAGAAGGAAGCTGAGCACCTGCTGCCCCACCTCCTCTCGCTGCACAGTTGCTGACTTGCTTCTGGCTGCAGCCTCGGTGGCTGCTGCTGCTAAATCCCACTTGTGGGAGAGGCAGAATCCTTTTCTTATGATGCAGGCTGTTTTGCTAGTTAGCTACTCGTCATTTTCTTTTCCTGTTTCTTTCAGCAGGAATAGGGAGGCTTGAAAAGGGAATGAAAAAGAGCAGATTTTGGCATTCCACCAGTGTTCACGAACTTTCAACCCAATACAGTAGTAGAAAATGGAAGAGGTGGAGGCGAATTAACACCAAAGTATCACCTAAGAATCCAGACTTCATGTACCAAACTGTAAAACTACAGCTTCAATGATATGAACAAAGCTAGGTTGATTTATGCTAGCTCTTCTTAGCTTACACTTTCACATCTCTTGATTACTCCCTGGCACTGTATTAGATGACAGTAGAAAAAATATTCCTGTGAGAGGAATCAGTGACAAGGGTAAAAAGACAATATTCAGAAAAAGTGGAGCTGTAGCAAACAGCAGCAAACCGATTATTTTTTGTCCTGGATCGTAAAGCTGACACTTACTAACAATTTAATAACTGTTTTTTCCCCTGAAATATCTGTTTGCACAGTTGAGATGGTAGGCATTACTTTTCCTAACAGTAGAACCCTTTGGCTGAATTTGTTATTCAAAGTACAGAATATACTTTGAAGAGTAGATAGGCACCTTGCTTACAGTAAACAAGTGCCAGCATCAGTCTACCAGAACACACAAACTGTAATTTGCATGTCTAGACTTTATTACAGCATTTTAGTTACAACTTATCCCTGACGTACAAGTCAATGTAATTTTACACTTCATTATGTCTGCTGCTACTTTCCCAAGCAAGATCAGCGTTTAAAAAGAATTGCAGAATTTCAGCATTGCTAAAAGGCTATAGAAGTGACAGTATGTGCCAGTTTGTAGAGAAAATCCATTTTTTTCGCAATCCTTCCCTCTTCCAACTAGTCATTATCTATTCCTAACTGTTTTTACACTATTTTTCAGATTCATAAAATATGGAGCTACAAGATACGATTTTTTTTCTTTTAGTTAATAAATTATTCAAGCAAGATTTTTTGAGCCTGCAGAGGTAGCCAGTTACACATAAAGGAAAGCAGAAAAGCCTAATCTGGCTCTGTAGAAATACCTGACTATAGGCCTTTTCTATTGCTCTAAATTTCCTATAGTAATATATGTATTTAAGTAAAATGCATTTTATCATCTTACTATATTATTTCCCCTCTGGGTATGTGATTAAAGCAGGTCATAATTATTCCTTGCATTGCTTGACAAGCCAGCAGCCAATGTGACTGGTGGTCTGGAAGGGAATCTTCAGCATGCTCCAGCTGCAGCTTTGAAATTGCTGACATTTCTAATACAGCAAGATCAGCATTACAGGAACTTTCTGAAATTACCACATCGCCTACTTCTATTTATCTATACTTCCCAGTGCTGTGACCTTCAAAGGGCATACAGTCATTCACATGTAATATGTCCTTACTGCTCCACTGTCCTACAGGTCTTGGTGGATTACCCAGGGAGATTTATGGACAGCTAGCTTCATGGGATGCACAGGCTGTTCTGAAAGACAACCAACCACCCCATCCCCCCAAAACACACCAAAAAAAAGTCCAAAATCCCCCGCCAACAAAAACAGTCTTCTATCTTTTCAACAGGATTCAAAATCACAAGTAAGTGGGATTTAATGAAGCTCCAGACCTGTACCACTAAGGATGAACCAATCACAAGGCAAACTCAGGGTGGTGGTTGAACAATCAATACAAATTAGGCTACTGTAGCAGGTCATGAGAATAAGGGAGTGGAAAAAAAAAAATTAATACAGTATTTACTTAGTCAGGTAGAATAGTTAAAAAATGTTTCAGAGTCTCCTGGGCATTATGTTGCAAATGTGCCTTGTTGTGGGGAACTGTTACAATATCTGATTGCTTAGAAAGACATACAAGCTGCAGTCAGGAGAAAACACCATGCCAGTCATTTTCAAAAGGGTCTTTCCATAAATTACTTTATTTCTCATTAAATGAGCACAGAGTCATTACCATATTAATAACAGATATGTTTATTATTACATATCCATCAGTGCGGCTTTCAATACCACTTGAAACATGCAAATCGTCCTAAGGACGAATCAGTTTTCCAGTGCTTCTTATTTAATACACAACTGCAAAGCCATTATAAATTACTGAGGAGGTATTTGGTTAAGAAATAAAATAAAATAAAACCATACTGCCCATACCATGAATGTATTCCTGCTACAAAGCAAGAGTCTGACAGCATTTACTTAAATTCCTGAATAATTACCCAGAGCTTTTGCGTTACATGCTTTTTTTTTTCATTGCCTACACATCAAGACTTATTAACCATAATCAGTCTTTCTTTGTAAGAGGAACTCTCATTCAAAGATTGTACTTAATTTAGAAAATGAATCTAGCATCTACAATACTTCAACCAATTAAAATTCAGTAAAAACCACTGATATGCAATAGTTTTTTAGAGGTTTCCTTTGTTTAGTTTTTAGATTTCTACATTTATAGACATGGCAACAATACAATTATCTCAAATTAAGGCACTAAAAGGACAATGTAAAACCCAGTAAAAGTGTTCTAACAATAATTTACAGTTCAAACAGTGCATATATTTCTTAAATGTTTGTTAACTTAATGTATGTATGTTATCACTTAAAACTGCAAGGCAATACATTATACAGTTATAGAAATTATGTACCCCCAAATATGCTTCCAAACTCGGTGGTTCTTTCCACTGTTAGTTTCTAATGCCTCTAATAGTAAAATAATTCAGTATGGCTTGGCAAAAATGCATAGATTAAAGGCAATTACTTGTTTTTCCTCCTTTACAAACCTGCTGAATCAGTATTTTGTAAAGCGTAATGTAAAATATTTAACACTTTGATCCATTCCATAGTGGGTGGTTAGCATTAAGGCTGTTACGAACTCTGCAGTGAAGGCACTGAAGTTCAAGTGATAAGGCTTCATTTTTAAGCTCGTTCTGCAGTCTTCAAGAGCACAACTTTGAGTCTTGAAAGCAATTGCAGTCCTCATTGAGAAACCTTCCTTCTCTTCTCCATTTCATGTGCTCATCTTGACATAAATATCCCCGTCACAGGGTAAACAGTCCTTTTCTTTCACTGACACGAAGAAAGTTGGCTGCATTTCATCATGATTGACAGGCTTTTTTTTAAATCCAAAAAGGCAGCACCTTTTTTTTTTAATACATCTAGCTAAGCTTTATTTGCTTTAACTTGCATTACATAGTAATAATTAATCTAATCTACCTTTAGGCAAACCCGCAATTAAACACCCTCAGCGTGCTTTTGTGCCAAAGCAAGGAGGAGACAGTAATAGCAATCTTAACCCTGAAGCCTGTGATAGTTATGTTGAAAGGAACAACAGCCCGTCTGCACTGCTCTGTGTGGTTAAAAAAAGCCCTGTTTCTCAGACTGCATCCCATGAGATTCCATTAAGCACTGTACATGTGGTTAGCTGGAACAAAGAAGAAAACAGACAATTAATAACAAATATAAAAATTAGCTTCGTAACACTAGCATAGTGCGTTTGTCAAGAGTTTCCGTGAAGAGAAGTATTTTACGTTAACAAAATATTTTTTCAATTGATGTAGTAAATACTAAGATCATACCTACTCAATCTTCCAGAAACTGTGCTTAATTTCAAACAACAGTAAATGAACACGGAGAACAGACAGATTATAATATTACTGCAGCTTTACAAGTCAACAACAGTAAACAATCATGGTGTATTAATGGCGAATGCAAGGTGACCCTCTTTCACTTGCAGGACAAGAAAAGGCTCCCTAGCGGGCTAAGAGCACGCACATGCAGTTGCCAGAGCTCATCTGATGCGCAGGAGTTTTGGCTGGTTGGTTGTTTTTAAACATGCATTAACTCAATCAGTTGCCCAAGTCCAAATATATTAAAACAAAACACCAACTGTGCTGATACAATGTGTATAAATTAGCATACTAGAAATAATGAAGTATAGATCAAGATCAAGAAGCAGTACTGCAAATGCTAGCAAGTTCATAATGAAGTTCTGATTCATATTTAATAGTGAAAAGTTACTAAAATGAGGAACAGAACTTCAGATGAACTTACATGTGAAGCTCCTTTTAATGGGTCTGATACACATTTCTAAGTCAGTGAAGCGCTGCCTATCAACTGCAAAGAAAGATGGATCAGACCCTAAATTAAATGTACTAATGTCTTAAAGCATGTGTTAAAGTCTGTATCCATTAGACAAAACAGTTAATGCCTGCTTACATGGTAGGACTCCATCACCAAGATCAAGTTCTGCTACGCTGTCTGACAAGAGAACAATTTTCAGATACTTAATAAAAGCTAAACATGTACATCCTATAAATCATCACTGCTTCTTACTCCCAGGTCTTAAGAGGCCAGGATGAGAACTGCAGGGTGCCATGTCTAGAGTTCAGAGAAGATGATCTAACAACTCACTGCCTCATGAAAGGAAAAGGGTCTGTGTTCCTCCACTTTATCACCTTAGGGAAGTACCCTCCTAATTATTCATCCTCAGATTTGTTACTTCTCAGTGGGCTGATTCTACTCACTAGCTCAGCAAAATAAAGTCTACATTTTTTTGACAGTTAGGAAACTGAATTATGGATCTTCATGGAAGGGTCCAAAATGGGTAATTTAGAGCACTTACCCAGGATTCAAGACAGATTAGGAGGGAAGAAGACAGAGAAGGAAAACCCTCCTCCTTAGGTAGCAACAAGCTGTCAGATTTGCTCACCTACTTATTGTGCAATCACCAGCTTAGTGTTCAGTACATAAGATACATTGTAAATGTATTTAATAATCTAAATTTAAACATGTGGTACCTCACCAGTGAATTTTCCTAAAATAAATCCAATGCTCTTTGGTCTAAATAAAAGAGATGGAATATGTAGTAATAATCAGGGCACAGGCTGTCCATACTACATCACAGCAGTGACTGCCTACTTTATAGAACGAACCAACATCAAATTTGTCTGAGAAAGTCACAAAAGCATCCACAGTAGAACAGCTCAAAAGAGACCTTCCTATCTGACCTTTTTCTAATGCTTGTTTGCTCAATGTAAATCTGAATCTTCTCATTGTTTGCTCACATTGCTCTGCAGGTGCCACACAAGGCCCTCTACATTCCAGTCAATCCAGTGGCCGCTGTCTGAGGGGGACAGAGTGTGCCACAAAGCCACCGCAGCAGATCCTCAAGCATCAGCCAGATGTGGGAGCTCCCCACTTGCCTCCTGCACATGTCTCCATGCAGCACAACAGGCTGGCAGCACACACGTCCCTAGCACTCTTGCTGGTCAAGTACTGTGCCTTTCTAAAGTGCTTATGCTCAATATGCTTCTTCCTTCATACTCGGGGCCTACAATATGCAGTGTTAAAACAGAGTTTGCTGTAAATAAATTATACGTTCTAAGATGCTATGTCAGTATTAAAGATCATTAAGAAGCAAGATTTTTAAGGTCAAATATCAATTAAGTCATCAAACTCACTGATGGAGTTAGGCTCAGTCTAAAGAAGTACTATAAATGTTAATTGTATGATTGACATCACAGTCTGTTAGAAAAATTCAAGAAGTTAAAGAGATAAGATAAACAGGCATTAACTTCTCAGGTACCAGAAAATTTTTCTTCCTGAAAATCTGGGAGATCCCACTGGGTAATGGAGAAAGGTGTGAGCAGATGAAATGCAAGGCTGCATTATTCTGAACAGCTAATGTGACCTGACAGTCACTAGCACAAGACAACCACCGTCATCCTACCTCCTTCCATTCTAGAGACAGATTGATGCTTTCTGGGCTCTTCCACAAACCACTGCAACTTCCTAACCCAACAGAAAACCACATGCTTTTCTGCTGCAGGGTTAGGGGTTTTTTTTGCTGATATGCTTGGGTTTTGTTTTTTTTTTCCTTTTCTTTAGTGAAAACATTCCTGGATTAATTCTCTGCTGGAAAATACATCCATTTACTGTGGTAATCTGTGAAGCATGAGCTGACACAAGATAAAGTGCAGGAATGTGCAGCTCTTCTCCTTGTGGTTCTGGGGAGATATTAGGCTCATTGTTATCTCTAGGATCTTAAAAAAAAAAAAAAGCAAAAGCTTTAAAAACAGTGTTTCTCATTTTTAAAAAAAGTTCCCATTCACTACTTATGTATTTCTGTTATTCTCTAACACTCTCACTTGACAAACACCAACAGGATTAATAATGGAAAGTGTCTGAATAACTGATCTCCCCAGACTCATTCCTTTAAGAGCTACCGTAAATTTTCAAATATGCAAATCTTTTCATTCTGTAAGAGATTAGCTGCAAAGTTGTTCTTGCTAAAGGCAACCTCAACCAAGCATTTCTTTTAAGACAGAGTGAAAAAGAATAAATGAAGAACATTATTTTGCTCCCATAAAAACATGTGGATTAAAGTTTCTGTGCTTTTACAATTAGCTCTAAAACACCTGGAAAAAAGTTAAGATCTTGAAATTTAAAACCTTAGAAATCACATTATTATGATGGAAGAAAAATAAAAATCTATTGAAAAGCCAACAGCTGTAAGACACCTGAATACCAGAGCTGTTTTGCCTGTAGTAGCCCCCATCCCCCTTTTTTTCTTTAATTCTGTGTCTGCAAGCACATGTAAATTCCCCCTTCACACCCTAGCATGAGGTATATTCCAGTAAGTGCAATACTGTTCATCTGAAGACTTTTCCAAAAATTGGAAAAAGAACATGCAACAGACTTAGAAGAAAATCTGGTTAGTACAGCATGTTGATACTTGAGGGCCTTCACTGAATATTGTCAGCATCTCAAAACCATGATCACTTAAGTTTTAGTGTTAATTATGGAAACAAGAAAAAACAGCACTCTTTGTATCTTTCAGATTTTTTTCCCTACTCTCCTCAGCAGGAGCATATTCATATACATATATATATTCACAAGCAAAGGTTTGTTTTTATTGCACTTCATGCAAGGAATGTTTGCAGCACATTTATTTTGATAGCACTGACAATCTAGGAAGGCTCTTTGCCTACTGAAACACTAGTTTCCACTTCATACTGTTGACCAGATTTTTTATTTTGGGGGAAAGGAACACAGATACAGTATGAGGAAGCTAATGCAAGTTAAAATACAGCTCACAGTAACCTAGTATTAAAAAAAAAAAAAGCATATTTTGAATCTTGCTCTGCTGAATGCAGAGAGTCACAAGCTATTTACAAAAACAACTGCTTGGATAAGAAAAGACAGGGAAGGAGCAAGCAGGGAGAAAGCATGTATTAATATTTAAGCTGCCTCACACCACAGAGAATCTTTAAGTTCCTCATTTTGCCTCCATTTGCAAAAGACTTATCACACAAGCTCTATTAGTCCATCAATGAATGACTGCATGGATCATCCTTGCAGTCAAATACCATTGCTGATATACTGAGCCTTGCCTTTAAACAGGAAAAAATGCAAACAGCTCCCTCACGTACATGGGCAGGCCAGGCACTGCCATCTCTACAGTACCTTTACAAATACCAAAAACTGATGAATTGACCAGAACAGCACGAGAATTCTGTCCCTTCCTTCAGGATTGAAGCAAATATTTAGACCAGCAGTTCAACAGTCATAACTATGGAATTATTTCACAATAAGTAAGATTTATAATCAGAGATTTTATTTTTAGTTAAAAAGATCTGTAGCTTTTGTAGTATCTCACCTAGTTTTTCCAGAAGTATTTTTAACAACTTTTCGGAATGACTGATTTGCTGAGGATCTTGTAGATAGAGTTCTAGGAGAAGCACGAACAAAAGTAGATGGTGGTGTCTTAGGGATCTTCTTTACTAAATGAGTCACCCACTTCTTCTGTTCATCTTGACACGATGCCAATAACAACATATCTCTTGCTGAAGTTACATCGTAACTCACTGTAAGTAAAAGTAGAAAGATGATTCAGTGAAAACTAGGACTCGTTATCAGAATAAGAATTATGACATACCAGGTGTGCCACTGGAAAGAACAATGGTGCCTGTATACATACTTGTATGGGAACTGTTTATAGATTTTTTGGAAGACAACAAACAGCAGGGGAAAGTATGAACATATTTTCTTTCTGCATTTACCGCTCTGCATTGAGATTATTGATTCTAACATGAATATTCAAGAAATAAGAAAAATTACATCAATTTCATTTTTAATAATCTGGAAAATTGTGTGGGTGCCTTATGGCTGAATTCAGACCCCAAATACTCCACAGGTGCACAGACAGGAAACCTTTATTCCAATTTGTCAAGTGGCTCAAGAACCACTCTTCAAAGGTCTTAGAACAGCTTGGTGATGCTGTCACTGCATTGTCCCTAATGTGAGCCACGTGTAAGGGAGAGAATGGGAAGCAAGGAGCTGCCAACTATTTGGGCACAAACCTCTAGGGACCCTTGTGCTCTTGAAGCCCTCTGCAGAGCCACATCAGTCACACCACCAAAGGCCTCCCTACAGAGACTTGTTACAGCTGCCTATTCATAAGCAGTGTTAACAGTCTATTATTTCATGATTTTAGATGTGAAAGGTGCTACTGAAGTTGAAGAGCAGAAAACTTCTATACTGAAGTGGTTTTATTTGCTTTCAATAGTTTTGCAGGTCTGGCTAAGCACACAGGATACAAAAAGCCATGACTATACCTTTGCATGGTGCAATTAATTCCTCCTTTTTATCCAAGTGGTCTCTGTGGCACTTCACGTGGCATCTTCGACATTCTAGGGCAGCAGGGGGTTTAAAGACATGCCAAAGAGGTTTGGCACAGGCCTCACAGTTGGCTGGAAAGTGGTATAACGTTGGAATAAATTCATGGCCTTTGTGATTTAGAAAATTTGTCTTCTCTGCTGGCTGTACTGCTTCTACCTCCAAATCCTTCCTGCATTCCCCCTCATTAGCATAGAGAATCTGAAAAGGAATACTGCTGTTATTGTTGATGCTCTACAGGTTATTATTCACTTTGCAAAGAATGTGCCCAACTTTTCAAGAGTTAAACAGAAATGAGAACACACTTCCTTTTACCTGGAATATCTTCGGAATTTCTTCAGTTTCAGCTCTGTATACATCTCCTTGAGTTACAGGCCGGACATGAAACAGTTTACTAGATTAGAAGAAACATGAATCAGAAAATGCTAAAAGGATGTGTATGCTTTTAAAACAGCTATCAAAGTGCTTTGAAGTTCTAATAAATCTTATTTATGCAAGCAATTCAATATACTTCATGGCTGCAATATGATTTTAGTAATGAATTCATAAACCATCTAGATCTTGTCTACCCAAGTAAGACCAAAATATTTCATTGCATGGAAACAGTTATCTTGCAATGGGTTCAAGATCCAACATGGCAAATTTACCTGTGGAAAAGGCTTTCAAATTCTTCTTCAGATCACTCGGGAGTCTAACAGATTATTTGCTAGGAAAGCTTGTTGATAACCCTGGATAGAAATAACTATACTAAGTCTACTACTTCTATGTTTTTACTATCAGTTGATAAACAATCAATGCCAGAACATCACAGAAGGAAATCTGGGGCACCAGCTGTTGAAAATGCTACTAAAATTGGAACAAACATCATCTTACACTGCGTCAAGACTGTAAGTCCATCTATCCCAACATCCTGTTTTCAACAGTTGCCGTAACAGATGTTTATAAAAAGAGAATAAGAAACAGCTCAAAGAGAAAATAACTCTTTTCCTGCTTATGAGCAATTGGCAGCTTAAGCACTTCCTGAGTCTGAGATTCCTTCCAGACCACTGTATTTTTTAGTCACCGATAGACCTATTCATGACTTTTAAAATCTTTTTTCAATTACTCCTCTATAAAGTCCCATAATGTTGATCAGCTGTTCAAACATCACACTCTGTCATGTTCCAGTGATGGGCTTCAGTTATTCTTGACACAATATTCCTCATGTATAACCAATGTAAAGGGATCACAATTCATTTATTTTGTCACTCTAAACAGAAACCACCTGGAAAAGCTTGATCAACACTGATCCTTTCTCAGACAGAAATAAAAAGGTATGAAGCAAGGGAATAAGACCTAAAATCATACAGCCAGTTCTCTATCTATCCCACAACTATCATGCCCTTCTTTAGAAAGCAGCTATTGAAGCAACTGGAAAAAACAGTCATTACACTGAATCATAAAAAGCAACAGCATAATATCTAGGTTCCACTGTCTGTGATCCTTCTCTGTCATAATGCGACAAGGCACTTAATTTCTGTACATTCACACCAGTGACAACAGATGGTGCCACACTATTGTGTGTTTAACTTTTTATCTAACTTTTAGCAATAGTAGGACAAAAAGTAGTATCTTCTGTTAACAGCAAACTGAAATAATCAGGCATTTTCCAACTAGCATGGGAAATTAAAAATTATTTAGGGAATTTTTACTTCAAGCTTCTAGATTTGTTATCACTTATCTCTCACACAATGCTTTTTTGCCAACATGTGCCCAAAACTAACAGTAACTTTACTTACTCTATATCTAGGACCATGGATGGATTGGACTGGTCCTTATCCTTTTCATCATTGTAGAACAGTATCTTTTTACTGCTCACCACAACATACTGGGGAAAGAAAGGGTAAAACCAAGTTAAAACTGCATTTTAAAAAGCAACGTTTATCCTACTGTAGTTATGCACATAAGAAACCTAAGTAAATTACGTTTTTAAAACTAATATCTGAAGTATTTAAATCATGATGCAGGCAGCTATACTACTGACAGCTGTGCAATGCTACAAGCTGCTGTTGACTGTGTATTGTCCCTGGAGCACCCTAAAATGCTTGTGACTGGAAACCTATCTGTACACAAACTCATAAATTGCAGTTGCTACTGGCATGTTACTATGAAAATTATCATATCACTGAGAAACTCCTGGAGTGCAGAATCTATCACTTATTGATAAAGTTGTTAACAACTTCTCTAGTTACAGAGACCTGAAGGACTCATTGGTACTTTGCACCAAACTACTGGTAGGCTAAAAGAGATTTTCAAAGCTCTAGTTAACTATTTCCTACACTTTCAATTTAATGGACTGGTAAATAAAGAGCCAAAATGAATCAGCAGTATACATTCCAAATCTAGGAATACATTGAGACAGTAACGGAAAGGTTTGCAGAAGAGAAAAAAAAAGGACATTCTTTTGCTATGTTTCACTTTAAAGGTCAAACCACAGTTTTTTTGCAGAGTGGTAAAGATGTTACAGAACAGAAATATTTGATTTGTTTTTTTTCCCTGAATGATTAAAAAGTTTTTGCTTAAAATCTGCAGATTAATACATTACACCAACCCACGCCACTGAAAAAGTGGAGTGCTCCAGAATGCACAGGATTCTGAGGAGTAAGCAAGAGCTACTGGGAAGGTACTGTGAGTAGTAGACTGCAGGCCTCACTTCCAAGACAATGCCCAAATGCAGAATATGCCTGCAGTGTTCACCCTGTCACTCCAAAAAAGACTTAAGGATCCTAAAGTACACTGCTGCTCACAATCACACAGAATTATAAACATTTGATCATATGAGAGAAAAACAAAGTATGCTGCTCAGACAAAAAAAAATTGTAACCCAGAGGCCAGTCAAGATCAAACACCTCTAACCTAAGCACTTCCCAATAAGTTCAGGCTTGTAGAATTCACTGCTTGTTGCTCTTCACTGGGAGCTGCCAGTCCAATGTCTTGGCTAAACCTGGCCATAAGCATAAGCTCAGTGACAGCTGTGGCAGTTCCCTCCCCTGCAGTTTCAAATGTTTTAGAAACAATGTATTAAAAGGTATGAGGTACTACAGAGGATTAAAGAGAGACAAACTGCTCTGTCTATATTAAGCTCCAGATTCAGGTAGATTATGACCCAGGAGCAGAGGAAAGGACAGAAAGGCAAGAGAGTGAATACACAAACAGTTCATCTTGAATTCCAGTTACTGGTAGGTAACTGAATGGGTTTCTGCACGATGCAGATAATGACAATTTAAGTAAATGGTGTCTCATCCTCCTACAAGAGCTTAAGCCTCCTCATTAAACAGGACTTCAAGTCTGACCGCAAAACCTGAATATGAAAGTTACCTTAACAAGTTTCTAGAATAGCCTTTTAAAAATGCGTTGTGCAAGCTGCGTGCTACACTTATAGATCTTGATTACTGAAATGCCCCTAAAAAAGCCAAAAAGGGTGTTTCCCCACCCCCAACTAAAAGACTTTCAGCCCCTCAGTGAGGTTTCTTTAATAGAAAGCCTGATCAATGTGAATCAGTACAAACTTGTAAGGGTGTGACACTCTTGTGATTTTTCCCCACTGAATCAAGAGTCTCTGCTTGAATTCCTTTGATCTGCTTCAACAGAAAGCTAATGCCTTCCTTGTCTTTGAAGTATGCACCTCTGCCTTTCACAGACAAAAGCAAGGCTTAATAGGACGACTATAACAAATGCAAACTCTGACTGCAATGAAATTCAGTTATCACCCTGTATGCAAGAATAATTCAACTTTACAAAAGTTATGTACAACAGGCTCAATACCCTGTTGTGAATCCCCAAAAAAACCTTCTAACAGTAGTTCTGTATTACAGCAGTTTTTGAAGGGTATTTTTATCATCTCCGCTTGGGATGAAATGAAGTTCCAGATAAAAATATGGCTAACGCATTTTAGTATTAGCTTGAGGTTTATCTCAGCTGTTCCTTCTCAAGTGAGTTTTCACACTCATTACTTTCTAACTTAAGCCATATGACTTGGAAGGCATGGGGCAAAAACATCATTGCTACCGATACTTGAGTCAGAAATCAAGAGAATCACAGAATCTTAGGGGTTGGAAGGGACTTCGAAAGATCATCCAGTCCAACCCCCCTGCCAGGCAGGGTCACCTAGAGCACATCACACAGGAATGTGTCCAGGCGGGTTTTGAATGTCTCCAGAGAAGGAGACTCCACAACCTCTCTGGGCAGCCTGTTCCAGTGCTCTGTCACTCTCACAGGAAAGAAGTTTTCTCTGATGTTTATGTGGAACCTCCTATGTTCCAGTTTGCACCCACTGCCCCTTGTCCTATCACTGGACATCACTGAAAAAAGCCTGGCTCCGTCCTCCTGACACTCGCCCTTAACGTATTTGTAAACATTGATGAGGTCGCCCCTCAGCCTCCTCTTCTCCAAGCTGAAGAGACTCAGCCTTTCCTCATAAGGGAGATGTTCCACTCCATCATCTTTGTGGCTCTGCACTGGATTCTTTCAAGCAGTTCCCTGTCCCTCTTGAACTGAGGGGCCCAGAACTGGACACAATATTCCAGATGCAGCCTCACCAATGCAGAATAGAGAGGGAGGAGAACCTACCTGGACCTACTAACCACACCCTTTCTAATGCACCCCAGGATGCCATTGGCCTCTTGGCTACAAGGGCACATTGCTGGCCCATGGTCATCCTCCTGTCCATCAGGACCCCCAGGTCCCTTTCTCCTACACTCCTCTCCAGCAGGTCAGCCCCCAACCTGTACTGGTACATGGGGTTGTTCTTCCCCAGATGCAAGACTCTACACTTGCCCTTGTTGAATTTCATCAAGTTTCTCCCTGCCCAACTCCAATACCAAATACAGCAGCTCAAGTTGTAACAACTCAGGCATCAATTCAGCTGCACTGCTAAAACAAATTTGAGGTTGCACACCTCCCATAATTAACCCCAAAACTGAAAGTACAAGAGAATTTGGAACCAAAGCACCTGAGGAGGCTGACTAGAATCCAGCTTGTTTCAGACACAGTACAGTTGAGCCAACAGAGCCCACACGTAAGTCAACATGGCTCCTAACTACTGTGTCTCACTGGTTTGAACCTCAGCTAGTTAAAGGCATCTTGTCAGCATGACTAATTTATGACAGGGATGTCCATCTGTAGCTCAAATTCTTTCAAAGTGCAAGAATTATTATTCAAACTAGGAAAGTATGAATGGAGTAACTGCGTAAAATATCTTGAGGGAACTAAGTATGCCTATACTGGGCTTGCCTACAGAAGCTCACATACAGTCTTTCACTGGAGAAGCTGCATTTATCCTAAGTTTAACATTTTAATCATCAGAGGATGTGAGAATGATCTCCATTTCTAGAAGACAACCAGGAAAGGCTGCTGGACTGATCTGACAGGAAAATGATGTGTTATTTTAGATAATCCAGAGCAGAGTAAAGCTACATGACTTGTGCCTAGGCACAGTCTTTTCTGTTCATTGAAACTGCCAGAAGTCTGACAGCAACCTGAAGAATCAATTCTGGATCAACAGAAGCCAAGCAGCTGTAGCTATCAAACAGAACAAGCTGTGGAACAGATTTAGAAATAGGTGTGTTTTGTGAGACACCTGAAGGACCTTCAAACACTATTGGCATTTGACTCAAATATGGCACCAAGAACATTCTTGACCTCACCTTGAAGGCTCCCTGCTAATAGTGCTAATAGTTCTGCTAATAGTGAGACAAGTGAAATGCAAAGAGACCAGAAAACAACTGAAAAGCATTTGAGGCGTCTGTCGCAAACTCTAAGTTCCACCTGTGGTAAGCAAGCAATTTCAACATGGTACTTGTTTGCACTGCCTCTCATCTGAAAATCACTAGTTGAAACAGGGCAGAGCTTAACACATACTCTCTACAAGCTTAGAATAGGTGGGGGTTTTAACTTGCAGGCACATCACCAAGAAGGCAGGTCTAGAACTCAAAACACTTCCATTTTATAAAGAAGGTCATGCTAGTCAACTGGAAAACAGTACAGTAACTAAGGGCCCAATACAAATACTTCAGTACTTTTTTGACAGGAATTAAATTGTTCTCCTTTAAATTTTGTAGGAACCACTTCTAACACTTATATAATGTGAACATGAAACAGAAGCCTTTGAGAAGGATCTTTCAATAGCAGTTTATTTCTTTTCACATTCCTTACTTAAATTCAAAGACCAGTATTGGAAATCACTATTTTTTTTCATGACAAGTTCAACATAACTATTTCATACAAACTGCTTGCAAAATGTACAAAATTCTAGTAACCATGTTCACCTTTGCAATTTGTTACACTAAATGATGTCCAAAGAGAGAAACTGGAAAGCCAGAAAATATAATCATTAGCTGGTTCCAAGCATCTCAATTTGAACGTCTGAAGTTTCAAAGAACGAGATCGTAATCTCTGCAAAGGCAAAACAATACTGCTTTGTTTAGAGTGGGACTTCTAGGACAGAGGTCCAGTTTCTGAAAGTAAACCAGTTATTTTCAAGAGACACTGCCCATTTTAAAAGTAAGGGAGACAGAAATGTCCTTGGAAATCAGGTGTGGCAAATTATAGTGATGCACTCTTCCATGGCTTTCAGAACATGTGTGGTATTCCCTCTGTGCTGTCAAGTTGGACAAAGAGCTTATTTTTCAGTAACGGGATTATAAAGAAGCTTACTTAAAGGAGAAATAAGCTTTTTAATGATTCAAAGATGTCCATTGTAAAGCATTTCCTCACCCACCTGTTGTAAATTTGCACAATGTTGTTACAAGTTTTCATACTGAACTTGTTTTTTTTTTAATTGGGTTTTTTCCTCTTCAATAAAGTTATGTATACATACTAATTCTCTCTAATTATTTTGTTTGTTTCTTAAATATTAGCTGCAAAACCTATTCACTGTATGTCTAACAAACTTTCCAAGGGAGTTGAGGAAGAAAAAAAATAAATCCATTGGTACCTGTTTCTTCCAACCATGCCGCTTGATATTTCCTTTGTTTGGTATTGAAAGCCAACCTTCAAGTCTTGATTCTGGTTTAAAAAAAAAATCATATTAAGTAATTTCATTTATTTATAATAAAGCACAAAAGCAAGCTATTACTATAAAGGAAGATGTACTACATGCAGTAATAGGCAATTACCTATTCAGCAAAGCAGAATAAAAAGCACAGCTAAATAACATGAAGATATGAGCATTTACTTCATGCTTCATCACAAGCTAACACTTGATGATACAGTTACTGCTGTTTTCATGATACCATGAAGCTGTTTTCCTTGATGCCAATATTTAACACTGTATGCAAATAGTTTGCAAAGAGCCAGGCAGGAAAGACTTTACTTTGAAAATGTGTTACAACTTGAACAGAGGATAATTAAGAGATTTTCAATATAAACATAATTGAACATTCAGAGGGGCTATACAAAAATAATCAGCAGGAAGATGCAGCAAGTAAAACAAAAGACATCCACACTTTCCAAGGGAAACAAAAAAACAGGGAGGGCGCACAAGAGCAAGCAAAGCTACACGGGTGTCCCATTACTCACATAAGATAAGCATAGGAGATAAATAAATAAGGAATGCAGGAAGAATCAACTAGATATAAAGAGACAGGAATTTTATTTAAAATTTCAGTAGACGTTTTTCCAAAGAGTAGTGTAATAATGTCTTCTCCTACCACAAAACTACTACAATAATTTAACAATGATACAAAGAAGCATAATGTGAACCATAGGTTTAAGAAAAACCCCTCCAGCTGAGACCAGTTATGAAGCCTAGTACTGAGAAACTGTCTTGATTCCATTAATCTGAAATAACACAGTAATCTCACAATTTTGTAAATGTGAGAATGAAGCAATCAAAACGTCACTCCATAATTATAAATCTATTTCACAATTGAGAAAAATTGTCATTTTTTAAGTTATCATAAAAATGTGATTGGTAAAAAAAACTTGTTAAGTGTACAGAAGTATAGCCAATAGCTATATTTAGCTAATGTAGGCATTCTTTACAATAAGCTTAACTGGCAGCACTGAAAAATGAAAAAAATATTAAGCTAAAACTTGCTGAAACAATCTCCACAAATATTTATGTAAGAAGGAGGTACTGGCCCCTTTTATCCTCAAGGAATAACTCTCTGTGAGATTTAGCGCAGCAGGCTCTGAAAATACATACAAAAATATTAAAAATATAAAAAATATTGTCCCCCCAGGCCCCTCTCCAATTCTTTGTATTCAGTAACATTGGAATAGGAAATCTATTTCCTTCATGTCTGCAGGCACCACAGATGAACCTTACCCTATTTTGAATACTTCAATTTTTTAATCCAGATAAGTTTATTTCATTTTTAGAAATTTCTGAAATATCCTAAAATGTAAGTCCTCTATTGCAAAATAAAATTATTAACTGCTAATAAAGAGCACAGTATGGAAAACTGCAATTCAAAAGGAATACAGTAGTATGGACTAAATAAGTAAGAATAAGGAATAACTAAGCATCTGTAGAAATTGTGACATAGGAAAATCCAGAAAGGTCTAATTATACATTTTAAAAGATGTGCCAGGTACTATGCTGCTTATAGGGACAGTGTGAGTAGAAGTTTTTCTAAGTTCACTTCTATTTCAGCATGTTCTGAAAGAAAGACTGCAGAAGGTGGATGAGCTGTTACAAATTAATTGGTTGACAATATTTTCTGTCTACTACAAGTCTATTTTGCTGAGGAAATTCTATTTGCATGAGATATTATTTCTGAGCTGTGAATAACATCTTGCAGCTGAAAATAAGTTTCTGAATGTACTCCTTTTCAACAAACCTAGCATTTGTCTAGAACTAAATGGACTCTTGAAACGGCAGATGAGCCCTTTCATTCCAACCTTGCCCCAAAGGTTTGTCTCAAGTAATATTTATAGTGATATAAATATAGTAGTATTTCTTTCCCTTGACAGATTTAGCTAGCACAACTAAAAATGCTCATCTGGCCATTTCACAAATATTTGATCCAGAAGAATAATATTTATGAGTGTTCTGATTAAGTAATTAAGAAAATATGGGCTATCTGGACTACAAAAAGGAATCTTCCATTACTTTCTACAAAAACAGGCTCAAAACTATTGCCTGACAATTTCCCTGTATTTTGGAAAGAATCCCAGAATTGAAACTTTGTATTTCTAATCTGGAAAATCCAAGATAGGGCTCAAAAATATCTTATGGCTAGCTGGACCTGAATAGAATATGAAGAAAGAATTCCATGAAGGCTGCAGATCTTATCATTATCTCTGAATATATTTTAAAATGTGGATTTGCATTCCCAACATCACCATGGTTAGTATTCATATTTCAACAAGAACTCTCTTAACATTGGAGACATCAACTGAGACATGAGCTGCTATCTGAATCAATGATCAATAATCAGCAGTGAGAGTTACAAAAAAAGCTTAGAGCTGAACACAAGGAAAATCTTCCTCCAAGTCATGATCTTTCCCATCTGGTGAAGTAAAAGCCTAAGAACAGCCTGGATTGTCTAAACAAGTCAGTCTGTACCTTAGGAGCAGCATATAAGTAGCCCTGGAAGCTACCAGAACTTGGGGGGGTATTTAGCTCAACAACAAACAGAAAACACTTCCAAGTAAGATGCAGCTGTAAGGTGTGTTGCCATGTGAATTCTCTGTATCTACCTTTAAATACAGAAGAATTTTCCTTATTTTTTTCTCAGTATTAGGAATCCATTTCAGTATTACCTTGAGTTTAGTAAAAGAGTACAAAACTTTCTGACTCGAAAATTTTGCAAGATGCTCTTCCTGAGGAATTCTACTCTTCAGTGGCTGGCAACCTAAGCTCCCTGATTAGACTAGACACTACTCCGTATCTTGAACCTCTCTGGCATACAGGAGCACAGTGGAAAATGCCTCTGAACCAGGGGTCTCTCTGGAATTCCACCAACATTACTGTCACACTGTTTCATACCAAGTTTCTTCTCAATTAAACCAGAGACTTCCCAAATTACAGAATCATAGAATCATAGAATCCTAGGGGTTGGAAGGGACCTCGAAAGATCATCTAGTCCAACCCCCCTGCCAGAGCAGGGTCACCTAGAGTACATCACACAGGAAGGCATCCAGGCGTCACCTACCTGAAGACAAACAACTCCACACAACTAAATTGTAGCAAATGAACTGCTGTGGTATGCCACCTTCTGTTTTGAAGACTAATTACTTGGTTTGCAGAAGAATAAGTATGTGCTGCATAATTTCCTCTTTCTGTGGAATGGGATATTTCTGCTTTGAAGACTGGCTTTTTTTTTCCCTCCTTACAACGCTAGTGCACTCCTTCTCTGCCCTCTACTTGGCTCTTTGACAAACATGTGAAATCTGACTATACCAATGTCACTTAATCTCTCTTAATTACGTATATTAAGATCCAGATCAAATCAGAGCCTCTCTCTCAAAAAAGCAGCATTCACGGACATGCTCTAAGCATAGAAAAGTCCTGGTATAATGTATTAGAGTAACACCAGCAGCACAACTGCATTAAAAATCAGAGCTATGTGTAGAGAAAAGGGCAAAAAAGAAGACAAGAAAAATGGAAGGCTAGTGAAAAAGCAATAGTTATGAGAGGTCATGAAAATAGAAGACAAAGAGGAAGACCAAAAGAACTTCCAGTAATCGTGGTGTTCTAATTAACAATAGAAAAATAACAGCTGACTTGAAAAGATCTTCACACACCAAAATTTCTGTCCCAAAATTGAAGCAGCATGTCATACAGCCAGAAGCCTGACTTACACATGCCTCCACAGGTAAAACTGAAAATAACTTACCTTAATGAAGCAAAGAAAGAGCTTAATCCTACAGTCTTTCCAAGACCTAAGACACAATAGGGTCATACAGACATACTACTGTGCTTAAGAAGAAAACAGGGAAGGTGTCTATGCCCAGATGGAGTTTTCAGTATAGCACACAAAAGCCGTTTTGCTGAAAATAATGCCGTCCCCCAAAGGCTGCTATCGGACCCAACACTATTCAGTATCTTCGTAAGTGATCTGAATAATGGGATCAAATGCACCCTGATGAAGTTTGCTGATGACGCCAAACTGAGTGGGAAAACAGACACTTCAGAAGGTAGAGCCACCCTGCAGGAAGACCTGGCTAGGCTGGGAGAGTGGGCTAACAGGAACCTTAGGAAATTCAACAAGAGTAAGTGTCATGTCTTGCACCTGGTAAAATGTAATCCAGGAGTGCAGCACAGACTGGGATCTACTTGGCTGGAAAGCAGCTTTGTGAAAGGGACCTGGGAGTCCTGGTGGAACACAAGCTCAATATGAGTAAACAGTGTGCTGCTGTGGCCAAGACAGCCAACAGTATGCTGGTTTCATCAACAAGGGCATCACCAGCAGAGATAAGTCATTCTCCCACTGAGTTCAGTGCTTGTCAGGCCACACCTGGAACACAGTGTTCAGTTTCAGTGCCCACAATACGAAAAAGATGTGGATACAGGCTGGAGAGGGTCCAGTGGAGAGCCATGAAGATGATGAAAGGACGGGGAAACCTGCATGAGAAAAGACTGCGAGAAATGGCTTTGCTCAGACTTGGGAAAAGAAGGCTTAGGGGAGACCTCAACACCATGTTCCAGTTTTTACACAGAGTCAAACGGAAAAGATGATGGGTGATGAGTGCAAGTACTCCTGGAGAGGTTCCGATTGGACACCAGAGGAAAATTTTTCACAATGAGAACAAACAGGCACTGGAATAATTTCCTCAGGGAAGTGGTGGATTCCTCAACATTGGACACTTTTAAGACTCAGCTGGACAGACTTGCTGGGCCATCTTGTCTAGATGGTGCTTCTTCCAAGAAAGGCTAGACCAGACTGTCCTTGAAGTCTCTATGACTGCAATTATATGATTCTATGAAAACGGCTGAGAAGGAAAATGTGAAAGTTCAAAACTACACTTTTCTTTAGAATAAATTTAGTCTCTTTTCTTGTAGAAAAATGTAAGCTCTCCATTTACAAGAATTCAGAAACTAAATAAAAAAACACAAACTACAGTGTTCTTAATTTAGGAGACAGTTAAAAAATAAGGCTTGATTCCAAATAGTAATTTTAAAGGAAGAAAAAACTGCTTTGGTAAGTAAAAGCTCTGATTTCTTTTTTACCCCCATTCATTGGAATACACTGAGAATTAGTATCTAAAAGAAAGCTCTTGAGAAGTACTGACAGTTCAGAAACACCAGAGGCAGTTCCTAGCAGATAACAGCTGAAAAAAAAAAAAGTTCCTTCATTAATCTAATAGCTCTAAGAATTCCCTATCCCAAGTTTCAAAAATGTGTGGAGGTAACAGGACAGGGTTTAGTTAGCATGGTGGTATTGGGTTGATGGTTGGACTTGATCTTAGAGGTCTTTTCCAACCTTAATGATTCTATGATAAGCTTGGCCCAGATCTTTTTGAAAGAAGAAAAAGTGACATTTACTTTACAAGGTGGCAAATGCCCAAGGGTTTACAGATCAAACTTTGAAGTGCAAAAGGCCTCTTGGGCAGAATGGAAATTGTGAAGAAAAGGATACAACATTATCTGAATGAAAAACTATTCTATAAAATAACTAATTTACATATTAACTAAAAAGGAAATCTAAAAATATGCTAGGGGAAGACAGTACACAAAAATAAGGCACAGAAAGGAGTAACTACACAAAAACATATACAAAGTCTCGTAACCTACCTGAGCGCACTCTAAGATCCCTGGGAATACTCTAGAATGTGGCAATCTGAGCAGCATGAAGTGCATTAACAGGAAAAGAGACACCTAAAGTGATTCTGTTTATTTTTATCTAACTGCTCATCCACTGAGGTCTTAAAATACCAACATGGTATTCTACTTTTGTATATCTGAATATATTTTTCTACAATAAAAATAAGACAAGCATTAATTAAGAATGTCACAATTAATAATAACTACCTAACTATATATAAAAAAAATAACCTAGTGCCAACATATGGAAATGGTTAAGCACAGCATTTTTACCACTAAAAAATGTTTTCTATATCTAAAGATACAGAAGTCGATCATGTGACAGTACTGATTAAACTCTTGAAACACTGGAGAGGGAAGAATCACTAACCAATGTTAACAGTACATTTCAAAATGCATTGCCTGGAACTGACACTACATGGAAATGGCTCACTACACTGCACTATATATTCTTATTTTAATCTGCTAAATCTGAATACATACAACCATTAATGCATTTGGGAAATTCCTACAATTATTTTTCACGTTGGCATTACTGTCACTTGTCACAAAGGTGATACATGACTGTAAGAACAGACAAGACCAAGGCAACTTTGCATTCAAGATACAAAATACAAACATGATATTGTGGAAGGGTTGGCCCTATATTATTTATATTAACTGGACACTGCAAATTGCATACACTAGGCTCAAACAGCAGCAGATGTAAAGATACTCTTTCCACAGAAGTGGATAAAAATTAAGCTAATCCCAAGCCGTTCAGTGGGAGGAGTGATGTGATAAGAAATTAAGACTTAAACATAAACAGCTAAGCTACAACATAACAACAACAACAACAAAAGGAAGTGGACATGTGATATAGAAAGAAACAGCCATATAATTTTAAAGGCAGTAACTTGTTTGAAACAATACCTTCCAAAACTATGTGTATGCACAAAATCAAGTAGTTCAAATATGCTTTTCTCTTACCTGAAAGATTTCCATCTGTTTCATCTGGCTGGAGACTAGCAACACTGGTAGAATCCATTCCTTGCTGCAGGTCCATAATTTTCCTTCGTAGTTGTTCTATGTCACTCTCTTTACTATCCAGCTGCATCTGGAGCTCATTCCTGTACGTAGATTCTTCTGCTAGTTGCTGCATTTATATACACATGCATAGTTACTGTGATACCAAAGATAGGGCAGCAGAATATTCTGAAAACAAAACTCAGTACTTTTTTTTAATTATCTCTAGATACTTTTGATAGCATTAGCATAAATTATTATAGTAGAAGTGTTTGCTCAGCCTTGGGAAGGAGTTAAATATTAAAGATCCAGCAATGCATTTAAGTACAGAACAGTCTGATTAATCCATTAATTACTGCTTGCTTTGAAAGGGAGATCACTTAACAGTCAAATAAACTGCATTAATAGTATCCTACACAGTAGCCAGTTTTCAGTCTTCCTAATATATTAGTAACTTCTACAGTTAAGAATTTAGGAAGAGGAAATTAATGAGAACAAGCACAACTGCACAGTTGCCAAGTTCTCTGCCTCACTAAAATTTTGTAGCCTAGAACATCTGGAACAGAACCTGTAATTTTTTCAAGTAGACTATGAAATGCACATTTTTCCTTTAGAGAAAATTCCATAGTGTGACAAAAAAACACAAGATTTTACCGCTTGCATTTCATTGAGCTCCTTTTGATATTTCACTACCATCTGGTTAAACTTCTCTTTTTCTTGATTAAGCTCTAATTGGAGCTTTCGGTTTTCCTTCTCTTTCTTCCTCAAATCTTGCATGTTAGCTTTCTTCCTGTCTATCTTAAAATCTTTCCGATTCATTATCTCAGCCAGTTTGTTGACAGCCTGTTAAGAAATAGAAAAAGGAAAACCAATAAGAAAAATTACATATGCAAGCACGTTTAATGCAAAACTTCTAAGTTCAAAACTTAATCTTTCAACTGTAAACATCAATAATGCACTTTATACATCACAGTTAATACAAACTTTCTCAAAGAAACTAAGATTTAGTTGCACAAAAAACTATAAACAGAAAATACATCTGATACGCAATGTAATTATTTGTATTATATTGCATTAAAAGTTATACCTGTGTCTTCAGAGTTCTTTCAGTGTTAATGCTCTTCTCATAATGCATTCTAATGTTATTGATTTCCTCCTCTTTTTTCATTTTGTATTCTGTTAAAATAATATTCAACTTTGAAATATTTTAGGACAAGGTAAAAAAGTTCTAAGCTTAATCACTTCTGTAATTTCATCTATTTTTTTCCACCATTTTCCTGTTGTGTCACTTAATATATAAATTACAGTTTACAACGATAAAAGTTACTGGTTTAATGCTACTGTAATGACAGAAAATTAGTAGAAGGATATATTAGAAAGACACCAAGATGGAATACTAAAGCAAATGTATGTATTTTTGTTTCCTGGTGATGACTAAGTTTGTTGTCCCACTTCCTTCCTGTTTGCACTATCAAAAGTGTTTCTGAGGTACCAAAAATTCTTAAGTCAGTGCCCACACTTATTAAGACTGATATGACTGGACTTCAATTCAGTACAGATTCTCAAATCAGGCATAAAGAGAACATGGGGGAAAAAGATTTTCTTTAAACAAGCAGTGACGTTCCCCCCATCCACTAGTTACTCAATTCCTCCAATTTTTCTATCACACTTCCAGTCTGCTCATTTGTTCCCAAAGTTTCTAGAAGTATGCGTTTCGATAGTAAGGATTTATCCACCCTAACTACAAACAGCGAAAGAGCAATTTTCAAGTACGTAAATATAACAAACTGCAAGAACTAAAAAATACTGAAAACTGCTTACTCATCCAAACCCTGCTAATACAGAAATGCAGAACTAAGGGAAAACATTTTATATGCCTTCCTGCCTATACAGTGTTTGTAACAACATTGGTAACATAACTGGTAAGGACTTTACTCTCATAGTCAACAGACATTAAAGCATGCATTCTGATTTTATAATGCTTACTTAAATGGAGAACCAGGAGAGTAAACTGAGTAACAGAGTAACTTCCCATATAGTCAGAATGCATGTAAATAGAATGTCAATCCACTAACATGCATGAGAACACGACTTAGATTCTGCATCTAAGTGATATCTTCAGGAAGTTGAAATACTGATACTGCCTTACTGTAAATACTGGAGACAGAAACCAAAACTTCAATAAACACATTGTGTATAATACGAAAGGAGTAAAACACTCTTCCTTAATAACCTTCGTGCACACACAAAAGCATGGATGGCAGACAGGGAGTAGAAAGACAATATATATGGATGAGCAATCCCGGACACACATTCTTGACTATGCCTGCAGGAACTTAGTGATCACTTGCAGAAACCCACATTTTCCTACCTACTACAGCTGAGATTTTAATCATTTCAATGATAAAAGCAGTCCACGGAAATAAAAGCAACACAGTAGAAAGATAAGCAATTTACATGGAAGATATATTTTCAAGATTTAAACATAGCCTTATTTTTCATCAAGCCCAAAGTAACAGGGAAGATAAGCAGCAATGTCTTCTCCCATTTCCATTTTGCCACATACGCTTCAGATTCAATTGTGCTTCACAACAGATTAATTAAAACTCCAAACGTGACATACCTTCCTCCTGTTTCTTAATTTTTTCACTGATCTCTGAATTCTCCTTTGTTATTAAAGCAATGTCTTTGGTTAATGTGTTATTAGTTTCTTCCAGCTAAATGAAAACAAACACATTTTAAAATAAAGAACTTGCCATAAATTCTAAAAAAATTGGTAACACTATTATTTCAAATACTCTTAAATCTACAGCAGACATTAATTTGGAACTTCTTCAGATTATCTATTAAAAGAAAACCTGTTTAGTTTTCCAACTGGAATTTTTTAAAAACGGAACTTTGAAGCCATCTTCATTTACTAGAAGGCTCAAAATTCATCTGTCCCAAAATTACTATTTTTTTTTAAATGATCTCAACAGAACTGACAACACTATAGTGTGTCATGAAAAGCTCAACTCAAGCAAAATTAGATAGTCAGTTATTAAATGCGGCAATTTTCAGTGAATCTATGGTACTTTGGAAGAACCGGTCACCTAGCGGCCTGATCCAGAAAGAGAAGTGACTGATAGAAGATACAACTCCAGCATTCAAGGCTAGACTAGATTCTTGCCAACTGCTGCTAAGTAATTGTCATACATCATAAAAACAGGTATAAATCAGCATAAAAAGAAAACTTAATTTAGTCTAAGTCAAATAATACATAAGTAAGTATGTACACAGGTCTGAAAAAAGGGAATTCAAACCATTACACTTTGAATGTGTGAGCTACCAGAATACAGCCAGGATAACTTTGCTAATCACTTAACAAATATGTATTAAAACCAGACAGAACTGCATTCCTGAAAAAAGGCTTTATTTGAGCCTGTGTAAATTATTGTGTATTGAGCTGCCTGGCAAAATTATCAAAATATTTGAACCAACAAACATATTAGCAAGAAGGTATCCCTTCAAGGCCATTGAGAGATAGTCTTGTAAATGCTTCTTCAGAAATGGTGGCATTCTGGAAATTTCATGCTTATGAAAGAAAACACAGGTAACAAACACTTCTGCTGCTGTCTTTACACAGAGATGGAACACCCACGGTAGCACTAACAGAAGGCCTTGAGCTACTGACCTGAGTTCACAGGATCACAGAATGGTTTGGGTCAGAAGGGACCTTCAGGATCACCTAGTTCCAAACCACCAGCATAGGCAGAGACACCTCCCACTACATCAGGTTGCTCCAAGCCCCATCCAACCTGGCCTTGAACACTTCCAGGGAGGGGACACAGCCTCCCTGGGCAACCTGTGCCAGTGTCTCACCACCCTCACAGGAAAATTTTTTCCTAATGTCTAACCTAAATCTACCTTCTTTCAGTTTCGAACCATTACCTCTTGTCCTATCACTACACAGCCTTGAAAAAAGCCCCTTCCCAGCTTTCCTGCAGGCCCTTCAGGCACTGGGAGGCCACTGTAAAGCCTCCTTGGAGCCTTCTCTTCCTCAGACTGAACAGCCCCAACTGAACAGCCCCAACTGTCTCAGCCTGTCTTCATAGCAGAGGTGCTCCAACCCTCTGATCATCTTTGTGGCCCTCCTCTGGACTCACTCCAACAGCTCCATGTCCTTTTTGTGTTGGGGGTGATTTATGCTTATAGTTTTACTGAAGTTTTACACCCTCAGAATTCTTAAGAAAATCCGCTTAGCCGACAATAAATGAGAAGAAACAATATTAATAAGTTAACTGTGCAAAATATGTTTTGTTATTTGAAATTCCTCAGTTAAGACATTCATCAACCTGATATTAATACTCAAGAGCTATGCTACAAAATACCATCAAAATCTACAGTATGGGGTTTGTTTGTTTGTTTAAATAGTTTACCAGCAGGAAGAAATTAAAGATTCAAAGGTGTGTGATTTTTTTAAAGAACAAATAACTTTGCAATAAGAGACTAAAACAGCTTCACAAATTTAAAAGATTAAAGAAATACACTGGGCAACGACAAGAAGTTATTACAAAACGCTTAACAACTGAATTGTAGTAATTTGCTGGATTTTCAATCCGGCTTCACTTCTGACTCAGCAAGTCTGCCTTTCTTTGGGAGTTCACATGATGGGACTTAAATGTTTAATGTACCAACCTAGTGCAAAATTCAAATACTTAAATTAGGACCATAACAATTTTATAAATTAAAACAAAAATATAAATTTCCATTTCCAGCTGGAGGTTATAGGTGCTTACAGTGGAAAAACTTACCCTTCTTATGATGCTGTCCTTATCAGTCATTTCTTGCCTATGTCTTGATGCTGCTTTTTTGCTTTCCTGACTCAGTTCAAAATACTGTTCTTCAAGGAGTGCTCGTGCCAACCGTTCCGACTCAGCTTTGGTTTCAGCTAAATCCAACTGGGTAGTGAGCGTTTCTCTGTGAAAAGGACAATAAGATATTGCTCTCCTATGAAAAGCATTCCAAATTCTCAGGAAGACTAACAAACCCATATTACACCATTCAGCTAATTATAATTATTTTAGTTTCTTAAGAAAAACAAGATTTACAAAACCACACTCTGTACAATTGTACCTTTTGATGGTCCACACAAACTAAAGCAGCAGCTTTACTATAATCCAACTGAAATTCCACACAGCCATGAAACACTAACCCTTAGGAAACCAGATGTCAAATTCTCCTGCCTTTGAGGAATAAAAAATAAATTGCATGTACAGTATGGTCCATCAAAAGACACTTATCCCTATCAGTATAATCTATTTTTTCACACAATATTACTGCTTATGAAGATGCGAGCTCCAAACTGTTTGGCCAATAAGGATAATGGCATAAAGCTTCTGAAAACATATAGTGGCTCTATGCAACCTTTCACAGAAAGGCCTGCAAACTCTACAGCCTGAGAGGCAAAGGGCAGTAACTTACGTGTAGTATCTCATTAATATATACATACATTCTAATCAGTTCAGCACATATGCCAAACTTGCTTGGAACACAGGCAGAGCTCCTATATGTTTGCCTGCAAAGGAACCCACATAAAGCATGGTGGCCAGTCCAGCAGCCACAAGTCAGAGGTACCCAGTACCATGTGACACAGCCCACAGGATGCTGAGATAGAAGAGGCAATACATTACTGCAGTGCAGGCTCATGACAGATGCCCTTCCTGCACTACAAAATAAAAATAAATTTATGCAATGAAGTATGTATTGCTTTGGAGTCCACTGATTTGATACACACGTAGTAGATATGGGTCCCTACTATTGAAGTACACTCAGTTTGTCAGAATTCCCATAGCTGTATATAGGTGAAAAATGATGATAATGAACACAAGACTGCGCAAAGCAGTGAGAGAACAGAATAAAAAGAATCTACAAAAATAAGTAAGAAAACAGAAAAAGAAACAAACAAGAAGACTAGTGTCTTCTTCCTCCCTCTTTTCAAGTTTTATACTACTCCTGAACAACTTTGCATAGAAAAGTATTTTCCTCCAACATCATATTTATTAGCTTAACATCTTTTCTTTGTCCATTTCTTAGTGCACTGAAATGCATCATGAACACTGTACATAACTTCCTCCCTTTAGATTGCTCTGCAATGCTGATGCTCAGCTAGAACAAGAGACCCAAAGTTTAGAAGAAACTCTACTTCATGCATAAGGCTACAGTCTCCTCCTTCAGAATGAATACATATTAAGTTAATTAATTGAAAAAACAAGCTTACTTGCTAACTTAAAAACAATGTATCACAATTAATTGTTGTTGGATTAACTGATTTTGCTGTAATCAGAAGTATGCTAAACTTTGAAATATATTGAAATATAAGTATTTTCCTTATATTTTCTTCAAGTTGTCTTATTTCATATAGAAATATACCAAGTAATTATCAGGACAATATAACAAAATTTTAAAAGTTGTTAGACAAGCAAGATGATTACCACAAACTGCAATGTTTTTTCAAAATTTTTCATCTTTCTCAATTCTCAGAACTCATCATTCTTCTTCCAGACATTATAAATGGAGTCCAATCCATTTGTATAACTGTAATAAGAACCATATTTGGCTCTGTGAATCAGTATATGTAACATCCTCGGTATTTGTCATCTTACAAGGTGTTATGTACACTTTTGAGACCTTCTTCTGAAGGAATTAAACATTTTCAGTCTGAATCGAAATCCTCATGAGTGAGACCATACTATATGGAAAAACTTTTGTCTATTTGAGAAATGCAATGGGCATACTTTTCATTTTGCAACTCCTGCATTTTTCTTTGAGTTTCTTTATTCTTTTCATCAATTTCCTCTTTCAGCTCCTTAACCTGAGTTTTGTAAAGTGTCTGCAAAAGAAAGCATAAATAAAAGAAATTAATTACTTAAATTCCATACTGAAATTCTTCATTTTTTGGATACTAGTTTGCTTGAATCTGTCAAATCCCAACACACCAGTACTGTCTTTAATGGAATTTCCTCCTTCCTGCCTGTACAAGATGCTCCTTTCATTTCCCTTGTGTAGTTTTCCATTTTCTACTCTGTTTTCCTATATAGTTTTACAATCACACCTGCTGACAAAAGAGAAGGAAGGCACTAGGACACAACTGAGCAAGTCTCATGGAGACAGCATGACAAAACTTCATCCTCTTGTGGCACCACTTAATGTCTTAAATGTTCGTCAAACAAGACTAATACTGTTCCTATGCTCCTACTATTGTATTCTGTTCATAGTCATGTATATTTTCTCTTAGACTGCAAGTTTTTTATGCACAGACTTTGTCTTAATAACTGATTCAACAGAGGTCTGTCTGACATGAATTACTTCATTCTTAATTACTATATTGTTATTAACACCACCAGTAATTCTGAAAGATAAAATTCGATCTTCTGTAGTAAAGTACTTTTGTTAAATATTTAGACTGAATTACAAATATCTTAACTACATGCCAGAGGAAAAAGAGAAAAATGAATTAAACACAACACTCCAGATCTTATTTGGAGTATGTTATGGAGAAATGCACAAAAATCTGTAACACAATGAAATTACAATCACATGCAGTTCAGTAAACACAAACATTTTTACTGCACCTTCAAGGAAGAAGTTAATTTTAAAAGTACTTTGCTAAGTGAAACGAAACTATCCATATTCACAAATGTATCTGAAGTTCAGCCATTATGGAGCATCTCATGCTGTTGCTTCTTTTCACAGAAATGAAACAGATCAAACTAAATCTGTGAAATACACAATTTGGCTATCTGGAGTAGGAAAGAATGCTCTTTATGGACTCAGGTGCAGAGAATGTATCTTTTTAGAAGGATGACAAATACTTGCAAAATGCTACTGGATGTATGTTTCTTAAATATACTTGTGATAGATCAATACAACGAAATACATTCCAGTAAGCATGCAGATTTGGAACTCTCTACAAAGTTTGCAATTACGTCAGAAAGCATCTCTTTTCCAACCCCAAAAGGGGAACTACTGCGATGAACAATTCAGGTAGGAGTTACTCATAATACATTAGATTTGACAAGCAACTACTAAGTAATATTAGGCAGACTATCTAATGTTCTCTCATTTTTTGTTCAATGTATTTTAAGCATGATTTTGTGAATTACTGATTTATGTCAGATTATTATTTACATTCAAAAAATTTCAGTATGTCAAACTGTTCAATGATTTCATGTCAAGATACAGCACTCATAATTCTTTGCACGTCTTACCGAAAAATACTGCTCAGCTTCAAGCTGATCCTGAAGCTCACGCATTTGACCTTCATTTCCTCTGTACTGTCTTTGAAGGAATACGAAAGGAAAAATGTAAATACTCAGCTACCAACAAATGACAATTTCTAACCAGAACAGCACCTTATGAAGGTTTTACAGTTGGTGCACACAATTTCACAAAGACCAACAGTTTTCTGTATCCTAAAATTCTGATTTAATTACATTCTTAATTCTATCCTGATGATCCTTTCAGCATGTAATTTAGAAGACAAGTACTCTAAATGGAGAAATGTTAAGTCAGCATAAGGAAGATATGACAGAAGTCTAACTAAGAAAAATGTTTCAGTTAGCTTAAGAAACATTAAAGAATGAGGTAGTTAAAGGGAAAAAAAGCTATTGATTTCCATGTAGTAAAACTAAGTCACATATGATTTAATAAGCAGTGTCACAGTCAATCCATAAATAAGTCACTCAAATAAAAGTGGCATATATGCCTTGACACTGAATGATTAGCCAAGAATTGTTCTGCATCATAGCTCATGACAAAAATACTACAACACTGAAAGCTACAAACAGAAATCATAACATGCAGCTAAAAATATTCTTTTCGTTTAGGAAAAAATGCCTACATGCCAGAGAACTTTTTTTCACTAACAGGAACAGGCAAAACAGTACATTTATAATTAAGCAACATTTTCCATTTTACTTCAGATTTTTACTTACTTAGCAAGTTGAGCCAACTCAAATTCCAGTAGTCTCTTTGCTTCTAACAATGTATTGATTTCCTGTTTCAGCTGCTTCTCAGAACCCTTCAAGTTATCTGCTTCAAAAGCTTGTGTCTTTAATTCATTTTGTGCCATTATTCGTTTATTGGTCTCTTGTTCTAGCTGCAGTGTTAGATTCTTTACCTAAACGACAAATTTTTCAATTTAGGAGCGTTTGTTGACCAACTAATTGCATGTGGTTGAAAGTGTTTCATATATGGATTATTTTATGTCAAACAACATTGCCTAGATGCTACATATTGTACGATGTGTCAAAATATTCCTGTATCTCCAAACACTTCAGTGCAACAATCGTACAGATCGTTACAGGATGTATTGATATGACACTGCATGATGATAAACCTTCCCCATACTCAGCTTACTTCAAAGTCCCCAAACAAATGCTTTTCCAGAGAATGAAAACTCAGAATTGCAAACCAATCAGACTACACAGTCAAACCCACAGGAACCTTTTTCCTTTTTAAAAAAAAAACAACAAACAAAAAAACCCACCAAAAAATGCATTATATTAAATTAAGAGCTCAAATATGTAAGGCATCCAAAAGCTAGGAAACAAACAGAAATTACCTAACACCATTTAGGCCAACAACTGTCTTCAGCTCTGCTGAGAGGTGTACTGCACAAAGAGCTCAGTGGGAGTTTTATTTTGTGTTTCTCAATGCAGCAATAATTTCTCACTCATATAGAAAATTATTAGTGATTCACATTTTACTTACTTCATCTTCCAGTCTCTCCTTTTGCTCAAGAAGGTGTTCCAGTTTTTGCTGAGATTGCTTCAGGTCAAAGTCCAGCATGGAACACTGTTTTTCAGCTTGAACTATTAGATTTTCTGCCTTTTCTCTTGCTGCCCTTTCTTCCTTTACTTTTTTTTCCATTTCTAAACAAGATTAGGGAAAGAAAAACAACAAAAATGAGTATGTTGCATCTGCAAGAATGTTTTTGTAAACAAAGTCTTAAATATCCTAACATTTTTCAGGCCCTCTTCTTCAGCTATTTAAGTTCTTCTACTGTTAGATGGACTGATTACTGAGTAAAAACTTCTCTGCATGATTACAGAACAATAAAGCAGAAATGTAATTCAAATTTGCATTCAAAGCACTGGAATGTTATCGTGACAACTGAGACATAAATAGTGAATATTAATAGCAAACTAAAAAAACCACCTTATTCTTGAAGTAATAATTCTGAAATAAAGGCAAAGTTTCAATTCCATGAATGAATAATAGAGGGAAAGAAGTGAAATGCTATCATTCATGTTAGCTTTTTGGGAAGTTACAAATTACACATGCAGATACCAATAACCTTCACCAAGAAAAAATGACAGGATCTCTGATTCATGGATATGCACCTAATAAATGAAACTTCAACACTTCAGACAAGCCTAATACAACACCAGTATTTTTAATGCAGTTACACAGGAGTGAATGATTCAAGAAATATGTCTTGAAAAGGCAGTCTTTCAATTCTGTTTAGCATTCAGCCAGAATTTCAAGATTCAATGTAATTTCAGAAGCCAAGGAAGGCTCTGAATTGCAAATGCAATAAGATACTCAAAACATAAAGAAACAATGCAATTTTTATGACACAAGTACCATGTTAGAGAAAATAATTTTAAAGGTGTACTTTTCATTAAGCATGTTTGACAATTCTCATATGCATTTTCTTTTTACAAGGGATTAAAGACTTGTGTAACAGTAATACATTATAAGGCAATGTGCTTTGAGATACCATAATCAAAATATCTTTTGTTTTGCATTTAACTGAAACTTGCAAGAAACACTTACCACACATTGCAACTGATCTTGCCTCCTCTATTGACTGATGTTTGTCAGTTAACCGAGCTTTAGTCACTTTGTGTTCATTTACTTCCTGTTCTAACCGGTCTTGTAATGATTTGAGTTTGTAATTCAAATCTATCTCTAAATTATTCTTTTCCTAAAGAAAAGGAAAAAAAAAAGTTACTGGATTTCTGTAATACTTCTACAGGATCTCAGGGAATCACAATTCCTTTCTTCCCTTTTTTAGTGTTAACTTTTTGTTGTGAAGACATTATCAATGTTCTTTTCAAAGCTTAATAAAGAATGGAATCAGAACTGTACTCCGTACTCCGGAAAAATCTTCATTCGATTTTTTCCGTAATCTATAAATTCCTAAGATAGCAGAAACTTCTCAGTTTGAATAATTAGTAGTCACTTAAATTGGACATAAACTAACCAACCAACAATACTAGAGCAAAGAGGAATCTGAATTACTGTTACCTGGATGCAGTTCTGCTGTTTCATTGTTGGGACTGCCAGCCATTAACTGTAACTCATGAAACAAGTACTGGAGATGAGCTTTAAGAGATCTGGACTTGCCTTCGGATCACTGCTTCACTTAAGACCAAGTGAGGACAGTAAATGCTTGCACCTTCCCTCATACATAGTCATCTCTCTGCTTTATTTGGATAGACTACATGGCACAGCAAATCTGATCTCAAAATACAGAGTTAACTACGTAGTCTACCTGGAGAAAGGGTACCAGATTTCCTTTTACTCTTTTTTACTTGTTTCTCTATCTTGGGGCAGGGATCAGAAAAGTTAGGGGAATACGCTGTTACTGTTTTTTAGGAAGGAAGGAAAAAAAATGAAATAGTTCAGCTCCAAAATTGATCAAAAGGTCTGTCATCAATTCAGGCAAAATAAAATCCAGTAAAAGGAGAAATTTAAATTTCAGGTTTTTAAAAAGTTCAATGCATAGATTTTCAGGAGACAAGTCTCTGCAGCAATAGTTAGGCAGGCAGAACAAAAATTAATTGCTACAGGCAGAAGGGTTTCATCCACAACAAACAAGAATTTTACACCTAAAGTACTTGAGGACTTTTGAGAATTACCATCCTAATGAGAATCTAGGTTAGCACTATTTAGTTACTGATTTTAACACAAGACTGATTTAGAGCAACATCACAGGACTTAGCAAGAAATATCATTTGAAAATACAGTCAAAAGCTGACAAAGAACATGAGCCTCAACATCATTTGACCATACCTTTTCTGAATGATTAAGCATATCTTGTGCTTGTTTTCTTTCTGCTTCAACTTTTTCAAGATTGTTTTTAATGTTTTTTACTTCTTCTTGTAAAGTTGTAATCCGAACTGTCATAAGACACAAAATATTACTCAACTTAGATCAACAGACTTTTCAGACTTTACTGATTTCTGGGCCCCTAAAACATTTACACGTTAGTTTTTCAGACGTACATTGTAAAGGAAACTGGTATTTTCAGACACTGCTCATGCATGCCGTCAGCAACAATTCACAAAAGCAACTGCATGCAAAAAACTTGTTCATCCTCAGTATCTAATATGCAAAACTTCTTCTATGAATCCAAGTTCTGCTGTGCTATGCAAGAAGCACCTTGTCTGATGTTGACTCCACTAACACATAGATAGCACAGGATGCATCAGCATAAGCAGTCATGAACTAGTGTAGCCGAATAGTTTCTATTACGAAGAATTAGAAGTACAAATGGCAAAACAAACTTCCAAGCATTGTGAAAAACAGGGATTCCAAATCTGCATCCCTTACTTAGCTCTTCATCTTGTTTATAAAGTAGTGTAGAAGCATTATAAAAGAAAACAAATGGAATTTAACAACAAAATAGCTTTCTACACAAATGGAAGAAGAGAAAGTGCAGGGTACGACATCTTGACTACTGCAACAATGCAGTAAGACAAGGTGTTGTGTTTTTTCTACCACTGTATGAACTTTCTTTCTTTTTGTACACCAGACTCAGACTTGTAGTCCAGGCAGCCCCACAATCTTACAACCAGTAGTTTTCCACTCTTTGGTTTTGATATTCTCCCTCCCAAGACACACACGATCAGAAAGCAAAATCCAATCTTCAGAAATTGTTCCATTAAGCCACACATGGTTTGCAGGTTGGCTTTCTTCCCTCTGTGTAACTGTACTTTAGTTAATAAAGTAGTGCTGTCACAGATTTTTTGGTAAAGTATAAATACAGAAGAATTACCCTGTAGTTCTCCAATCATTTCAGATCCATGACTTCTGTCCCTTCGTTCTGACTCCAAAGCTGCTTGCAGTTGGTAATAATCTTTCTCCACCTGGAGTTTTGTGCTTTCTAGAACTCTGCACCTTTCTTGGAGTTCTCTGTTCAGTGATTCTACCTGACTTAAAGACTTGCTCATTTCTGTGTTACCCTTTCTCAGTCTTGCTGCTGTATCTGATTCTGTCCTCAGCAAATCATTTGCTTCTTCTAGCTGTTAAAACAAAATAGACAAGGTTTTCAAATATAAAAACTGGAACCGTTTTTTTACATTTAAATATTCAATGCTGCTTTTCACATCTAAGAAATAATGAAGACAATAAACAGAAGCAACATACTTGTTTTTGTAGTTGTGTTATCTTCTCATTTGTAATTTGTGAATGCTGGCTGATTTTTTTCAAGTCTTCCATCTGATCTTTTAGTGTGGACACTACAGAGAAATTACACCACAAATACATCAGATTAAAACAATTCTTACCTTTTTTTTTATTTTACACAAACACACTCAAAGTCCCAGCATATAAAAGGTTTTTTGTTGACCTTTTGCTTTTTAAGGTCAAGTTCTGTGCTTGCAGAACAACAATGCATATTGTAGAGAAAAGAATTTGAAAGTAAGACCAAAATATTGTAGTCTTGTTAAAATGAACTCAGTAATACTAATAATAAACTCAAAATTTATGTTCATTAATTAAATGAACTTTAAGGTTGCACAGCACTTAAGATTCTAAGGTAGTACATTATTCTTCAAAACACATCATACATCTCTCATTAGTGTCAATCTTTGGACAAGATGACATACCTTCATTTTCCACATTCCGTCTTTTTTCATTCTCTTGTTCAATTTTTCTTTGGTAGTCATTTATTTTGTGTTGCAAAACCATCTTTTCCTTCTCAATCTGAGACAGTGTTGATTCCAAGTTCTTTCTTTGATTTCCCTAAAATTAAAAGCATTAGTGATTCCTATGTACATTCTAAGGAGTGACTGCTAAACCAGTAGCTCTGCAACTAATTAATCAAAGAAACTGATGCATCGTTTCCAATGAACGAGTTTCTGGCTTTCTTGAAAAGGGTTTCAGAAAAGATGGCTTTTTTAAATTCCACATGGCAAATGTATGAAATTGCTAGAAAGTTATCCTTAATGTGGCTGGATGCAAGTAACTATGAAAATTATTATTAAGAGACGACATAAGGACTCAACAGAAAATGACCTGTACATTAATTTTTAGAGTTACTGATTTTGACAAACTCCAGAGAAATTGTGATGAGCAAGACTAAGCAAAACATTTTGCAGAGGAAATAGAATTCAGCATGACTTGCAGATAAAAGATGTCTTTGAAAATATGTACAAATAAAAATGTATCTCTCAATGCTATGTATTGAAATGTGATAGTTTGGTCCAAAATTTGAACTCAGAACATTTTTTTAGACATAGAAGAAACATCCTAAATCATGATAGTGCTATCTGCATTCTTTACCCAACTAAGAAGGCTTCAGGAAGGAAAAAAATTACCTCTTCATCCAATTCTTTCATTATCTTGTCTAGCTTTATGTTTGAAGATCTAAAAGTAAAACAAAATAATTTCAGTAATATTTGAGTACATATTATATATAGTGTTTTTCTAGTGAAATATTCTGGGTCTGTTACCAAAGGAAACACTTATATTTTGGCTAATGCTATTTTGTAATAAACTTTTGAAATTTAAGAAAACAATAAATCATTGGAAATAATTTGTAAAATATATTAATAAGCATTCATCAACTTTGCTGCAGATAATATACGCAAAACTCGAGGTGCCACATTTTCTTGCTACATCTGCAAATGTAAAAATAGTGCATATACACAACAGGCTATCATTAAAAGTAGAATAGCCCGGTGAACTGCTAAAACTTCTAGCTGTGAATTTTCTAAGTATCTAAAACGGTTCTTTAATTCAACAGTATACAGCTCCCTACTACGGATAAAGATACTTGAACAACATAACTTAAAAGTCTCTCTGTTGTGGCAATGTATTAGAACATAGTACTATGAGAGAGTGAGGTTAAGTGCACAGTAAAACCTCAGTTAACTCACAGTAACATTGACACATCCATTGCACTTTTGTAGCTAGCTGTCCTCCAAAGAGATTTAAAAAAAGGACCCAGACAATGTTCCCTGGCAGGTACAATAAGGAGCAGTTACAGCAACTTGGCAGTAAATGGAATGACATATCGGAAGACACAGTTTTGCTCTGACAGCTTCAGTGGTACTGCAGGAAGACAGCTACTGAATATCTTTCAAGCAATTAACATCCTGCCTGTGGAAAGCAATCAGCACACATGAATAGTGAGTTATGTTTAAGTAAGTGACACTGTAACACAGTCTAAATTCCCACCAGACTACTGTCGCTACCAGTTCCCACATAAGTAGTTTGTACAGTGACACACTACGGTCCTAATTCACAAGCCTACATTCCTCCTATATCCTGTACCTAATGTCGCCTCCTTCAGGAAAAGACTTCAAATGTAGAAGGTAGATGAAGGGGATTTTAGTTTACGTGACTGAGTACAAGGTTCTGATTATCAAAAATGAAGAATCCCAATTGTTTGGTCATAAGTGTAGCTGCAAAAAATATGCAAATTCTCATGTAGCTACCACTTTGACATAGCAGAAGCAAGACTTCAGAGAGTAAATAGTTTATCATCTTATTTATCAGTCACAGAAAAAAACCACGTGATTTTCCAACAAGTACCGTGTATTTAGAAGTCAGACCATTAATTTCAATAATCCAATATATGATGCACATACAGCATTTTATGGGGTTTTGTTGATTTTTTTTTTTTTTTTAGAAAAAAACAGTATGATCATTGTTACCTCAGTCCAATAAAACAGCTGAATTGCGAGTATCAGGTAAACTTACATTCTTTCTGAACACTTCAATGTTTGTGTTACATGGGTGCCAAGGAAAACAAACCTTTTTCTTCATACTCTATTCAAGAAAACTATTCAAATATTGTTTTAGAATTACTTAAACCTGTGCCTGGAACTCCTGGGGAGAACTACAATACAACATTCTTAGTGTTAGTCTGGTAATCCCTAAAGCAGTAATAGAGAAAACTGAAGGGTTAGATGTATTTAAATTATGTAAATAATTAAACTTTAAAGTCTCACCTGCACTTTTGCTCCATTTCATCTTTCAACTGCATTTCATTATGTAGTTGTTCTTCCAACTCATAGATCATCTTCTGCATATTTTCCAGCTTTAAATATATATTTTTACATGAAAGAACATGCATTAAATTTTAAAACAAAAAAAGTATTTCAGAATATTCAGTGGTGCTTATGTTGTATCACTTCTATCCATGCACTAAATGTTTACCCTATTAATATGTGATAGCCCCAAAAAATGTCTAAAGATCAGACTAAAGGTATTACTGCAAAGATATAAGAAAGCATTTTAATTGGTCTCAACATTTCTTTTTTTAGCATGAACCACTACATGTATTTTGCAATACATCTTCAAGCTCTCAATGAGTTCAGGAAGCAGAACCAGGCCAGTCTCTTACTAGCAAGGGGGGGGAAATGGTCTTAACATCCATTTAGTCAGAGGTAATTTTTACAGCTATCACTGCACTACGGTTTGAAAATAGTAGGAAATTTCAGATGTTAATATAGAACATTACTGTATAGCAGGTACTGTTTGCCAGCAAATTCAGAAGTTCATTCTTTCAATGTAGTTCCAAAATATCTACCTTCCACATCATCTCTGGGCCAAATAAGCCCACTCCAGTTTCAGCAAAATCCTCAATTAACCAGATGGTGTCAACTTTGAGGAAGCTCATTAGGTCAAGCCCATGCTGACTCACTGTTTTAAACCTTTTTGCTGATCTTGTCAGAATTTCAGCCTTACTCAGCTTTCCCACATTCCCCTCAACTCTCCTAGAACTGCATAGAGAAGCAGTACAGTGCTAACCTAGACTCTCTTCAAAGCAACATATTCAAGTGGCTCTGACCCTTTGCTTTCTTGTTCTTTGTTATAATTTCAACAACTCTGAAAATTGTCTCCTTTTGCACAATCATTCCAGAAAAAGGAGCTACAGAAGAGTTCCCTCCTGCATCTGCCTCTTCCTTTTTTCTTTTTCCCACAACATATGCTTAGAGAAACTAGAACTGTTCACTGAAATAATGGTAAGGAGACAAATTACACTTGTCTCCATTCTTTCTTGATAGCAACAGTAAGTTTTCTAAGCAAGGACTGCCCTTAGTCCTAAACTAAGATTTCAGTTTGCAGACACATTACAACACGCTTTATCCATATTAAATAAGAAAATTATAAGCTACTTTTTACTACCTCCAGACAGGCATTTTCCTTCCTACTTTCAATCTGTTCTCCTTCCCCATGTAGAAGAAAATAAAGCATGGGAACAGTCAGGTGCTCTCCATAACTGGAGATCCTTTCTTTCTTCCATGTTCTTAAGCTCCCCTTAAGTTTTTTTTCAGAGGAAGAACATCAACATGGCAACTGGGGACTAAGCAGAAACTATGTATTTTATACATTCATCACTCTCTTCTATATATTTACCACTACCTATCACAAAGCCTTGTGAAAGCAAGGAAATACTGGAAGAAACAGACTTCTCAGCACCTACAGATCAGCTCTGGAAAACCAATTACAGGTGTGATATAAAACATAACACCATGTGGATGAGACAGTGGTTGTAGTCAAAACCCATGTAGGTGGCCTCTAAATCTAAACTTTGAGGAGAAGGCAAGGAGAACCAGTACACAATACATTTATCTCCTTGGTATGAACCAAGAAATCAAGAAACAAGAATAAAGGCTAGCTCTCACTTTAGTAAAAAGGGACCACAGTTAATAAAAAATTAAAAAAAAAAAAAAAAAAAGGAGATTTCAACATAATTGCTCATCCATTTCTTGGTTACTCATTTTATAGCCCTTCCTGGCAGGCTGCATAAGGGAACTAAATAGGACGGATGAGGAACAGGTCCAAAAAGCCATCTGGCAACTGATGCATTTCTGTATTGACTCCTACTAGTTTGGACAACTTTAGACCCTGCTTGCTCCTTTCTGTCTCTGGATGCTTTACAGTGCTGTACCCCAAGGGGCCTATCTGAGCTTGCTGAGCAGTCTAATTACATTAGTATGAGAAACAGGCCTCCAGAGAAGTTTTGCACAATCTGATATCAATAGACTAAAAAATACCTTAGGAAAATCCTGAGTTACAATTAACTCAGTATAAAAGTATTCCTTTATGGTTTAGTTTGTTCTCAATTTCCATTTTGAGTAAGAGGAGGGGGAGGAAAGGAATATGGAAACGCCTGCCTACAGCAGAGAAGCCAAGAAAAATCCCTCTGGAACTGTGAAACTTTTTTTTTTTTTAAATCAGCACAGAACAGTGTATCTGTTTCTGCACCCTCAACCATGAAGAAAACCGAAGACCCAGTGCAAAAGACTGTTCATCTCCTCTTTCTTCATATCTAAACTGTTTACAGGTGGTTCTGGCACACTAAACCAAAGTATATCATCAGAACTTCAGAGAGGTTTGAAATTCAGTTAGACACTGAATGGCCTCATTCTGTCAAGCTTTACACTCTTTCAAAATGCAATGCATTTGTCAGAAATTTCTGGCACTTGGTCCCTCCGAAAAGACACTCAGTACTATGCCAAAATGCAGATAGACAAGGTAACATCTTGTGTTTCATTTCTAGAACTAATTAATTTGCTAACCGTGTGTCAACATCACCGTTTTCATTGCAGCATGTAATGAAAGAAAAACAGCTGAGAAAGAACTGTGGGGTAAAAATGCCTTGTAGTAAAGAATTAACATTTATTTAAGCCTCTCTGTATCACTCATATTCTTCCAGAGGCTTTACCTCCCAAAACTCTTACAATCACAAGACATTCAAATACACTTGACAATATGAACAGGACTCCTGAGGGATCTTTAACTACATGCAGGTGCCTGTATCCCACTAATTACACAAAGTCATATAAACATAGAACTATTCAGGTTGGAAAAGACCCTTGGAATAACCAAGTCCAACCATCACCCTACCCTACAAAGTTCTCCCCTAAACCATATCCACCAACACCACATGTGTGTGGTGCACAGGTGTGGCCTCACCAGTGCTGAGTACAGGGGGACAATCACCTCTCTAATTCTGCTGGTCACACTATTTCTAATACAAGTCAGGATGCCATTGGCTTTCTTGGCCACCTGGGCACACTGCTGGCTCATGTTCAGCCACTTGTCAAGTAGAACCCCCAAGTCCTTTTCTGCCAGACACTTTCCAGCCACACTTCCCCAAGCCTGGGGCATTGTATGGGGTTGTTGTGGCCCAAGTGCAGGACCTGGCACTTGGCCTTCTTGAAGCCCAAACCATTAACATCAGCCCAACAATCTCATCTATCCAAGTCTCTCCGTAGAGCCTCCCTGTTCTCATGCAGATCAACACTCCTACCTAGCTTGGTGTCATCTGCAAACTTACTGATAATACACTCTGTGCCCTTATCAAGATCATCAATAAAGATGTTAAACAGAAACGGTCCCAACACTGCACCCTGAGGAACACCACTGGTGACTGGCTGCCAGCTGGATCTGACTCCACTGACCACTACTCTTTGGGCCCGACTGTCCAGTCAGCAAAATCCCTTCAGTAACTCTCTTCAAAGCCAATCCAAGGCCACCATACAGCTTTAAACATCTCCAAGTCCAGCTCTGCTTTTAATTTTACCATATCAACAGCCAAATGCTTATGAGCAAAACAAAATGTATGGAACACATCAACATAAAGAAATCAAGACATCAATGCAAAATCAGTTAGCCCAATAAAGTACATAATCAGTTCCTGTCTTTTACAAATTTTCTCTGGGTAATAGCATAGCACATTAACATTTTTATATTGCAAGTTTAAGAGGAACATACATGAACACCTGCTTCTCTTCTACTTTGAATGGAAAACATAACTGAACAAAATACTAAACAAGTAAATAATAGTCAAAGCCAAGATGTTTTCTTTTAGAGATAATTATCAATTTTTAGACTGTTTTCTTCTGCTAAATATGTGATTTGTAAAATATTAGACCATTCTAAAGGAATAGCTTGATTTGCATCAGAACTTACACAGAATCCAAGCAAGCCTTGTTTCCAACACCTCAGCATACCTTCCTGGAAACCTGACTGCCATTTCTTCCTAGATGAACTGCTCTATAAACATGGATTCTCAGTGCCCCAATTTCCAATAGCTTGTGGGGGACCCTTGGGAAGGAGCGGAATACCCAAGCTTGGTACATTATCTGCCACCTTCCACTTAGTTCACAGGAAATCCAGCTTCAGTGTTTAACTGGCGGGTTGCTGGAAAGCATGCACACATCCAGACTCCGTGATTTTCACAAAGTCAGCGTACACCTGGGATCAATAAGGAACTCTAAAAATACTGCACAAACACTCTGGTATTTCTAAAGATAAAAACTGCGATCCAGTTCCACAAAAAGAGTAGGCAGTTTAGGCTATTGAATCCCAATTCAGGAAAACCAATGTTATATGAAGAGCCGAAATTCTGCTTTTCCAGTAATTTCAGTACACAGGCCATACTAAACAGTTAAAATTTATGCATTGATTTCCCATATCCAAGGACTAAAATAGTCTGAGACATTTAGAACTTGAACAGTTTAATCCCATACATGCAATAGATTATTTGCTAGGATCCAACAAAACTGAAAATCAGTGAGACATACCACACTTTTATCGACGCTCGAGACTGTTCTGTTATCGTTGGAATTTTCTGCGGAGACAGCTAAATACCTGTAACAACATTTTTAAAGTTTTATTTTAAGAGTTGTTTAAAAGCAAGGTTATGTGAAAAAAACAGAATACAATCACCCTAAAAAAGTCTCCAGATTTTTTGCTTCAAAATGTGGATAAGCAAATAGTAACAAGAAGATCTTTCATCATTGTATTTATTATACTTAAAGATTAAGGCACATTTAATTGAAAACCTCACATCATTTATTGTAAAGGATAAAGCAGAAAATTGCAGCAGAAGACCTCCAGAAAAAAGGATTTTTGCCAAATACTAATACAACCACTTTGGTTTGTTGGGTTTTTTTAACAGTAATTTAAAAAAATCTAAGTCTTCCATGTTTACAACATTCTCACTGGCTTCCATCCCATAAATATTTACTCAGACACTTATGCAGCAAGTAGCAGTAATGAAGCAAACTCTGCAGAGATTGTGTAACTTCCAACACAGTTACTAAGAATTCCACACATAAAAAAAGTTTGCCCTGAAGCCAGTATTATTTTACATAAGCGTTTTCTAAAAATATCACAAATTTCTATTTGTTATGATTCTGAGAAGTCAGGTAAATAAAAACAAATCACTATCTTTAAATTCCTTTGGTATTTGATGTGATATTCTTGGCCTGATAACTAATCTAGAGAAACAGAAACCACCTCCACCTGCATCAGATAATGAGAGGAAAAACTCTCCAATGCATGAACTGAGGAAGATGGACTAATCTTTTTTGTTTTGCCTGGATAATTTCGAACACATAAAACACCCCTCCAAAAGATCAAGGAGGGTAAAACCAAAGACATCTTCAAAGTTAAGGCCAAATTAAACATCAAGACTGCTTTCAGACAATCGGAAGATGAAGAGGAAACAGAGTAATTCCCTACAGAAAGCGGCTTGCTGTCCTGAGTACTATAAGCCATCGTATTTTGCACACCAGGGCTGCTGAGAATTGAGAATGTGACATTTAAACAGGCACAGCACCAGCTGCATCAGAATCCAGAAGAGAACGCACAAGCCAGATAGGGTTGCAAAGTGTTCTCAGCTAGCAGTTCACTAGTAAAAAACCATACTTCCCTATTTACAATCAATGAGAATGTATGAGAAAGTATTATATACCAGAAGATTGTACTACTTCCTTCAACACCAGAAGTCCTATCATTTTCCCTAGATTTGTTTCTTCAAACTCTTCAGCATACATGAACAAGATTAAGTCAAAGGACAGTGGGGATAAATGTGCAACTTTTTTCAAAATATGCACTAAAAAAAAAAAAAAATTGAACTATTTTCAATACAAAAAGGGAATAAAAGTTAGGATTACAGGTTTAGCAAGTATGTATGGTCACTTCAGACTCAAGACTGTCACACCAGAGTAACAGCAGAAGAATATTACGGGACAATATTCAATCCCAGGACAATATTTTAGTTCTAGTAAGGCTACACAGTTATTACAGTACTTAGTAACAAAGCTCTTCAATTACAGCAAAACACCATCCACTTAGTTCTCTAAATTCCTGATGCTGTCCCCCAGGATGGAAGTCGGGAGAGAACTAGTGTCATTAACAAGCTTCTGTATGCTACTTCACCTTATTGATAATAAACTCCAAAATCTTCCTACAAGGCAAAAATTAAGTCTTTTTAAATTACAGACTAAAATCAGAAAAGTAGGTGAAATTCCTGAACTGCTGAACTCAAACAAACTGTACGCAAAGTTTGCAAGACCTGCTACTCCTCACTATGCAGAAAGCAATTAACAAATCCAACCCTTTACAGAGATGGAAAGAATTTCACCACAAGCTTGGAAAAGTGGTTCCTCTTCTTTCCAAGGATGAAAACCAGATTTATTTCCTTTAAGATTTTCCTATCCAGAAATACTATTAAAACTAACAGTCTCTATCTGACATGGTCTACTAGAAGTTTTAGCCCATTTAAAGCCTGACTGAACATCCATTAAAATTAACAGCATCTTTCAAAGTAAGAAAAAGTTATCAAGTTTTCTGATTGTAGGTATAACAATAATGACTATTGAAAGCATGAATTAATACAATTTTTACTCATGTAATTTAAAATCTAAGCAGCAGTGAAAATGGTAAGGCATCACAATCTCACTCTGCAGTGGATGAGTAAATACTTTGGAAAAAGAAAAAAGGAAACATTATGAAGCAGGTAACAGGCAAGCAGAAAATATTTTCTTTCTAGCAAGCCCGTATTTAATTTATTACATGCTAAAACACTCATGTAAAGTATGGAATCGGCATATACAGCTCAGGAACAGTAATTCACAATAAAACCAAGTGACATTCATACCCCTAATCCATGACTCTACATACGTAATTCAGTCCTTTTCAGGCAGCTCTGCTTAGTAGTGACAACAGTGGATTTTTCCTGCTTAGCTTCTGCAGCACCACTATATAATACTCTTAATGGAGAATAAGATATTCACAAATTCAGCGTGGTGTTTTAAGGTACTGATAACTAGCAGTACTGGTTATCATTACTGAAGTGTGAAAAGAGTAAAATCTATTAGGATTTTGAATCATTATTAGCAACCTGAAAAGGTTTCTCTTACAAATACTGGTTAGTAAGAGTCAGATACAGTATTGACAGAAGATTACACTATTAGCTTGCTTCAGCTTACATACCGACGGTTGCTGTAATATGTGAATCCTACAAAAGGAAGCTGGTTGCCCACAAATGCTTTTGGTATGGGAAACGTTTCTTCCTCTCCTTTGTCTTCTTCCAGATCATCAAAATTACTAGTGTCAATGTCACTACTTAAGTCGGGCACAACTGGTGCTACAGCTAGAAAAAAACAGAACAGAATGTTAATGAACACTGTCCAGGGACACAATCAGGAATTTAGGGGGGGAGGAGAATTTATCTTTGGCGTCCAAGAAATCACTTTCCTTGGTATAAAGTAAATAAAACTTTAAATTACATTAAAAAGAAATATGGAAGTCTTTTTTCTAACATAATGCATAAGGCAGATGACAGTCTATGAAAAAAAGCATTATACTTACTGTCTCTTAGAGTCTCCCAAGCCCATTGATCATTTTTGAAGAAAAGGTGACGTTTTATTTCGTCTACACCATTTCGTCCTAGCCTCACTTCCCTGTTAAAAGAGTGTTTTGATTAAGCATAGAAGATTACATAAATTGTTCTCAAGGAAAGACCCATTCTAAGACATAATCTAACAACAAAGACAAAAAATTACCTCCCAAGCTAAGGTAAGAAATAGACATATCTCACAGTTTCATATGAAGATATCTATAGAAGCCCAGCAGCTACATTTCAGAACACAGTCTGAAGACAGGTTTTAAGTTTGGTCCATAAGATGTCCTGCTGTTACTGTATCACCATCATGGACTAGCTAGACAGCTGACAAGCAGCAGACAGGTTCCACTTTTCCTAGGAGCTCGTGGTGTTGTTTGAATCCCATTCGGCCCAGCAAATGCAGCAGTCCTCCTCCTTTGTAGCACCAGCGCTCAAGCAAAGGTTATGCTTATATTAATAGTTGGTGTTGGTACAACAGGAGTGTATTCACAAAATGAAACAGACCTAACACTCAAATTTTAGATGGGCTTCCTTTGGGCTGACTCTACCCTGATCCTGAATGCCCACTTAGAGCCAGGAGTCCATCAGGGGCACTACTGAAATACACCTTTTGCTTTAGCTTAATCCAAAAGGAATTAATTTTGTGTGCCCCTCAACACTGTGCAACACAGACCAAGGTAACAGTAACTGTTGCTATGGAGTAACACTTCATATTCAAAAAAAATTTGTAATGTAGATGTACCCATAGCAGCAGCACTTCCTTTCCCCCAGTATACATACTACTACCACAAAGAGCAGCATCAACCACTGGTGACTCCTCTCCCAAATACTCACTTCTGTTGAGCAGTTTAGAAACTCACACAAAACACACACACACATCTATATATATATATATGACCTTTCAACATGAGAAGAAATTATCTTAACTAAGGCTTACTTTCATTTTGAGTAAAGTTTAAATCTTACCTGTCAGTTAAAAAAGCACATATAAGGTTTTTTGCCTCTTTAGAAATCTCATTGTCATCAGGGAAAGTAAGGGAGTTCTTATGGTTCATAATCTTACTATATGTTCCAACCAAAGAATCTGCATAAAAGGGTGTATCACCTGGAAAAGCAGCGAGGCAAAAATTAAAAACCATATCAAAAGTATTGTGGATTTGATTTAAAATATTTGAATTACATATGCAACAATGTGAGCAACTAAATGAACAAGAGGCAAGGCCAAACGAACAGGAGGCAAGTTTGAGAACTGTGCCAGAATGCTTCTAAACTGTATTCTGTAAATAACACATGATCAGTAAACCAAAGCTTATGCCAGAAGGTTAAGAAATTAAACAGTTAAAAACATAGTGATTATAACAGAATCTAGTTAAGTCAGTAGTGCAATCAATTAGATTATCCTACTACTCACCTACAAGCATCTCATACAAAAAGACTCCAACTGACCACCAGTCACATTCTCTCCCATAGTAACCATCACCACCCTGAGACTTCAATACTTCAGGAGATATATAGTCTGGTGTTCCCACAGCCGTATCGCATCGTACCATACCTTCCTACAGACAGGAGGAAAACAGCCACGCCCAAACATAAGATCCCAAATTGCAAGCCTCTTCCTAGCGTTTATGCAGCCTAAGCAACATCAGTTTTCATCAACAAATGTTATTTTTCATCAACAAATGGGTATTTTAACATTTTTAAATTCTACGTTACTAAATCCAGAACCAAGCACCAGATTTGTCAAACACAGTGAAAGTTACTTTATAAACCTTAGTTAATATTCAAGAGGTAATGAGAACTGCATGTAGGCTCTGTGAACACTGCATAGCCTCTCCTGCTTGTGCTAGTACGTGTCATATACTGACAGGTTGTACCATAAACAGGGACAACTCTTCAGCATAAACAAGTCAACACCAGGGATTTTGCTGACAGCATCAGCTAAAATGCTGGCTTATGACCTCTGACCCAATACACTTAATACCAGGAAGACTAAATGTAGACAGGGCTTTGAAACTCTAAGTAGACACACTTCAAAACAGGTAACAGGTGAGAAGAGTGTCTGACATCCCTCACATTCCTGAGAAAGGGCTGGCAGAACAGCAATCAAACTGGAGTTGGCATCTAAAATGCTGAAGCTGCAAATACGTGCCCCATTTCAGTGCCATTCAGGCATTTCCGAAATAATCCTATGCCATTCCTAGAAATGCATCAGTAGAAAAACATATTAAAATGCATAAAAATTTGTAACTAAGTAAATACACCAAACATAAAGGGAACCTACAAGAAAGCTGGGGAGAGACTTTTCACGAGAGCACGTAGCAACAGGACAGGGGCTAATGGCTTTAAATTGGAAGAGGGGAGATTTAGGTTAGACATCAGGGAGAAATTCTTCACCATGAGGGGGTGAGACACTAGAACAGGTGGCCCAGAGAAGTTGTGGATGCCCCCTCCCTGGAAGTGTCCAAGGCCAAATTGGATGGGGCAACTGGATCTGGTGGACAATGTCCCTGCCCACACAGGGGGCTGGAACTGGGGGGTTAGAACTATGATTCTGTGATCCTATTAAAAAAAAATAAAAATAAATCCAGTGTTGCCTGCAGAACAAGTTCAGAATGAAGGTAAAATAAGCTCCCATGCTGAGCAGTTTCTCTCCCACAGAGTAACCTTTCTCTTTCAGAAGGCCAGAAAAACCCAAGACTAAGCTCAAAACCACTCAGCTTTGTTTAGAACAGCACAAAACACAAAGTGTTGTTGACTCAAGTTTACTTCTGTAATGCTAACATATCACAAAGTTTCATAAATGTTCCTTTTTGTTGGCACTTGCAGCTTAAACACTAGGATAACGCTTTTCTGCATTTCAAAATTCCTCATTGTTAAAAATACAATCAGTCAAGGATAAATCTCTATTAAATCAAAATAAAGCCACATTTTGTCTCAGCTATTCCACTGACAAGGACTGTTTGTGACTTGAGGCAACTCCTTGAATGTGTGCACTTAACCTGCACTTGTTTTTCACTGGTGGCCTTTACTTACGGCAAAGCAGCTAAATACAATTATTTACTCAAAGCTCCTGGTGTATGCTGAGAACACAATGTGCATATTAAACAGACTCTATTAAGTACCATGTATTTCAGATTGTTATGCACGTATATGTATGTGCAGGCTGAAACAAACCAATCAGAGCTTTATGTAGGGAACAACAGTTCTTCAAAGGACATGAAATACTGTTGAAAACTACTTGGTTTTAGTAACCTCAGGATATATTTTAAAAATTAATAATTCCATGCAATTCTTTAACCTGTTTCCTTCAGATCTGCCCTTTTGCTGTGTCAGCATACGGCTAGTAAGTACAACTGGGACTCACCAACTCGTACATCAGTTCTGATACCTTCATTACTGACACACTACGTACAAATAATCTCACTTCGCATTAACTTTTGAAAACCAAAGACTTAAACAAATAATCCAGAGGATCTAGAGACTATCAAAGGCTTGACTTTTCTCTAGGAAAGTTTCTCTAGAAAATAGTGCAGAAGTTGATTCAGTCCCTAATTCAAGAACCATTTCTGCATTCTACTTTGCCATTCAGTAGAACACATAAAGAATAGTAACGGGAACAGAGTGGAACTTCCAATTCCTCTCATCTAGCTAAAAACTTTTCAGTATATTTTCTTTTAACTTTAAAGTATGTTTTCCTTTCACAAACAGAAAAGCAAAATTAAAAACATATGTTTACCTTGTTCATCTTCATACAAGTACCAAAATCTGCTAGTTTTAAATGACCAGCTTTATCTAGCAGCATATTATCAGGCTTCACATCTCTGAAAGGACAAAAACACCTTTTAAAAAAGTAAATATATCAATTTAACTTACAAAAACAATGATAGTCAACTATTTTTCAGATGCAATATTCCATTAAGAACAAAACCATGAAAGCACCACTATTTCCTCAGTTTTTTTCCTGCTTCTCTAAGTATCACGTACAACACAGACTGCTAAACAACAACATTTGAAAAAATTATAAAGGATGTGGGAATACAATCTTAAGTCACCAAATTTAACACATTTGTACATAAATATTAAACCTCAAGTTCCTAAAAACACTCACTGGTTTAAGTACCTCTCCAGCTACAGAAAAAAATGCATTCTGGTACTGAGTTAGCTATTTCAAACATAGTTTGAGAACAGTTTCTTCTCCATACCACTCCTAGTTAAAAGAACAAATTGATGTAATTTTCAGAATTATATTAATGTGACTGTGGCTCAAAAGCAGTGCTACCTTATGTCCTTTTCCACAAAGTACTTCTGTTACAGTTTTCATAAAGGAACTAGCAAAATTCAACTCATCAATGTTATTAAACATATTGAAGCAGTACAGCAGTAGGAAACAGTTATGAACAAAGCATAACATGAATTTCAGAAGAAATTATAATTCTGGGACCTCAAAGGAGAACTCTAGCCACAACTGTAAAGAGTAGTGTAGTAGATATGTATCAGTATACTTACAGAATAATTTTAGTTGGGAAGGATTTTTTAAGACCATCTGGTTCAACTGCCTGATCAAACTACAGCTAATGAAGTTATGTTCCACTTGCAAGTCATATTGGGTTCATCAGAGCAAAACCCAGTCAAATTTTGAATATTTTTTTCAAGGATGGAGACACCACAACCTCTCTAGAACTCTACTCCATTGTTTGACTGCCCTCATAGTGAAAAAATTCCTAATGACCAGCCAGATACTTCTTCCGCAACCTGTGTCATCCATTGCCTTTCATCTTTTCAGTGTGCACCTCCACGTCTGGCTCCACCTTTACTACAAAGTTCAGAGGATGATTGGTGCTTTTTGTCTCACCTGAACACTGTTCAGGTTGTAAGTAAAAAAACAGCCTCCAAGGAATTGCTGCTAGCTGTTGGCTGGACATTGTACTACTGAGCACAGCCCCTTGTGTTACCTGTTCAAACTGTATCTTTCCATTCTGGCTACATCAAAAACCTGGCTAAAGTCAAGACAAACAACACATACTGCTCTCCCCTCGTCACAGGAGCCATCATCTCACCACAGAAGGCAATTGGGTTGGTAAGGCATGCTTCACCCTTGGTAAATCCATACAGACTGTTCCCAAGCACCTTCCCATCCATGTGCTTGAAAATGGTTTCCTGGGAATTTAGTCCGTAAGATTCCCAAAAACTGCCCTTAGGCTGATCAGCCTGCAGTTACCCTAATCTTCCACTCCTTGTCCTTCTTGGAGCAAGGTGAATGTGTCATTTGCTTCTTCCCAGTCATTAGGAACCTCTGAACTGCTGCAACGTTTCAAAGGTGGCAGAGAGCAGTATCACAGGGATACTAGCCAGCTCCATCACAACCCTTGGTAGATCCCCATCTGGTGCCTTGGACATGTGTATGCCCAGTTTGTGTAATTCAGACTCAGCTTGATCTTCCTCTGCCACAGTAATGCTGGACTCTCTCAAGCTTTGCCATCAGCCAACATTTGATTACTAGTTTGTTTTGCACTGCTCTGGCTTTTTTTTCAAAAGCTTACATGTTGACACTCATCTTCTGGCCAAATTACAAATTCATAGTTTATATACTATGTTTTCCTCAAACTCTTCCTGTATTTTCTGTTGAAAACACTGTTCTTCTGGAGAACTTCTCCTATGAACAGAGGCTGAGAGAGCTGAGATTGTTCAGCCTTGAGAAGAAGACTCTAGGGAGACCTTGCAGTGGCCCTCCAGCACCTGAAGTGCCTACAGGAAACCTGGGGAAAGACTGTTTAAAAGAGCGTGTAGCGAGCAATAGGATGAGGGGCAACAGCCTTAAACTAGAGCAGGGTAGATTTAGATCAGATATGAAGAAGTTCTTTACTATGAAGGTGGTAAAACACAGGAACTGGCTGTCCAGAGGCTGTGGAGGCCCCATCCCTGGAGACACTCAAGGCCAGGCTTGACAGGGCTCTAAGCAAACTGCTATAGTTAAAAATGCCCCTGCACATTGCAGGTGGGTTGGACTAGATGACCTTTGAAGCTCCCTTCCAACCCAAGGCATTCTGTGATTCTGTAACATCACACTTTTTAAAACTGTCTAAACAATAAATGAAATCATTCTGGCAATACCAAGAATAAAACGACACTACATAAGAAACTTTTTTTTTTTTTTACCTGTGTATAAAACCCATTGAGTGAATTGCATCTAATGCAAGTACAACTTCAGCAGTATAAAATCTTGCCCATTTCTCCGGAACATCATAGTTGCTCATTAAATTCACAAGGTCCCCACCAGGCATATATTCCATCACCATGTAAAGGTAACGGTCATCTTGGAATGCATAAAATAACTGTAAAAAGCAAATAAACAAAAAAAAAAGGTCACAGAATGTTCTGGTTATCTTTACTCTTTTGCGTGTTGGAAATCAAATAAATTTCAGTGCAAATTACAGCGTAACAGAATTGCCACCACTACTGCAGGAAACTTGCACTATCCAGCAGACTGTCAAAAAATGAATTAATCTTTAGAGTAAATTACAGCTTTATAATATAACGGAAGGAGCAGAGTCTTGATTAGAAATCAAGATTAGTAAATTTGGTGTAATATATTTTGAGATCATTTAAAAGCATGCTCCTTGCATAAGACAACAAAATGCTTCCTTTTTCACTGGGATGTTAGTTCATAAATATACAAACATGAAACTACTGTATTGCAAACATCTGCCCAATTCTATTTGTGTTATCACTAAATATTTATTATTAATTGGTCAATCTATTATTGTACAGAAAGTGAGCCTAAAATTTAAAGAATTAAGTAGAAATATTTCCCATACAGTTGTCAATGCTCTGTTCAACATGAGTAGTGCAAGCAGATTTAAGTTTCCTAACTCAAAACTTTCTGAAGATCCTAAAAGTACTACTCTGGCCAGTCACTAACAGAGGGATAGTAACATAGTTATCCATTTGACCTAGGTAAGTCTTCAATTATTTTGTTTAATTGTAACCTTACAAAAAAACTTAACATGCTTAAGGGTAAGAACAGTTTACATGTACAAGTTAACATGTGCACACACACGACTTATGATCATTGTGTCAGCTGTGTTCCTCGTAACTTCAAAGCCAGCAGTGCTTCCTAAGAAATTGCCAGTGATAACACTGCAATGAGGAAAAAATAACCAGAGTGGGTGTAATTTGCAGTCAAACATACATACAGAAACTAGGAAATACAGAAGCTGTGTCTTAAGCATATCCTTCTGGTATGCTGGATGCCTCAACAAATTACTACAGAGTAGGCTCACCAATAGGTATCTGGCAAAAAGTTTTAATAATACACAGAACAGCTTATCTTGTAAATGTTCTGACAAAATACAATTTTGAAGCAAGAGCAATATCTGCTATTTCTTGTGTACGTTCCTACTGTTAATAATGTATTTCCCTAACAAACGAATACAACCAAAAAGTGCCTTAAAAAAAGCTAAACTTGAAAACATGTAATTCCAAGTCCTGCAGTGTTGTAATGAAACTATTCTATAATGACAGTATTTTAAAAAGACTATCACTGTACCTGAACAACCCAGGGACTATTAGCAAAAGCCATAATATCCCTCTCTTCCCAGAAGAACGCAGAATCCGATCTTTTTATCATCTCAAATTTGCTTAGAAGCTTCATGGCATACACTCTCCTTGAGGATTTATGCCTCACCTATGAAGACCAACACAACACATTAGTTTGCCACATTAACAAATAAAGGACATCACTGAATATATTATTTTTCCTACTTCACTATTTAACAAGTTTTATAAGAGTATTCACATTTTTATAAAAAAATATGTAATATTTATCTACAGAATAATTACATTCCATTTTCTGACAATATACGCATCGCTCTTGAAATACTTGCTAGAACACAGAAGTCCATAGGTGTAACAGCTGCTTCACAATTTGTAGGCCTTTAAAAGGACAAATATTAGCACCTGTTAAATTCTATAAAGATAAAACTTTAATCATTTTCCACAGTTCACTAGCAGAACTCTCCAGTCTCTCCCACCAGTTCTCTAATTTAATAAAGCAGTGTGAACAAGCCTGGTTGTTAATCTATTGCAAACAATGCACAACATCTCTCGTCTGTGACGACTCTGTCCACAAAAACCTGGTGTAGTCCCTGAATTGGCAGAAATTCTTCTAGTCCTGAAGCTTTGTTCACATGTCCAATATATACAGGGGCAAAGGCTAATTTCCTTGATTACGAAGAATACACATACAATTTTAATAGAGATGCATGACTACAATGCAAAACTAGTACTCACGCACGTTGAGAGTAGTGAAATAAGACATTCTCAAAAACGTTTCCATGGAATAAAAATAAATGAAATTTCACTAAGCTACAAAGGTTTTAATACTATAAACCTGCATCTTCTGAACAGTGTATTTCATAACATGTGAGCAAACACTACAGAATACATTCAAATGTACAAATAAAAACAACTTACCAGCTGAACCTCCCCAAATGCCCCTCTACCGATCACCTTCACCACTTCATAATCTTCAGCTTTCATGCGCAGATCTCTCATTTTATTTACTGTGTCTTTATCTACATAGAACAAAATTCACATTTCATATATAATCAATTTAATGAAACCTATTAATCTCATTTCAATTTTTCATAGTTATTAGAAGACGTGGTGCTTAAAGAAGGGACTTCCTTTTGAACCCACCTTCTTACTGGAAACTTCTCTGCAGAATGCATGATCTTGTTCTCACTACCATAGTAACCAAAACCCAACAAACATAATGCAATTACTCTACTGTACAATCGAATTACTGGAATTCTTAAATTGGGAATTTCTTTACAAATAATTACCTGCAAAAAAAAAGCTATGCAAAATTTCATATCCAGCATGATCTTTCTAGTTAGATGATCAGTAAAAAGATCATTTCTGGATAAACACATCTGAGAAAATACCATAAAGTACACAAACAAGACACTTGAAGAAACTTTTTTTTAAAAATAAGCTTTCAATTTTCTGCACTTTTATTATTTCTTATACTCAAACAAGTAGATTTTAATTTAAAGCATGCAGTGGGAATGATTGCAATTATTTATATAAACCTGTCATTCTATAAATGACAATAATTTACAAACTCCCAGTGGGTAGACTGTCTAATTCCAAATTTGGTCAAAGATTAAAACAGTCTATTTTAATCCATGTGGGTCAACACTGGCATGAGATTACATGGAAAAGCTTCATGCTTCAGCATTTCTAAAAGCAAGGAACATCTACTAAAACGGATATGCTTCTAATAAATTATGCAATGATATTTTATTTTCAAAAATAGTATTTTAGGCCTAAAAACAAGTTTCAAAAGAAGTAAGGACAGGGAAAGAGAAAGGAGGAGAAATGTCATTTTTAAAATTCGTATTTTAAAAAAATAAGGCAAGTGTCAGAAAACTACCATTAGATTTCAACATACACTGGCCATTATCTGAAACAAAAGCAGCATTGGTACAACTTACATTTGGTAAGGTATTATTACCCCAACAGGGACAAACAACTTTGTTTGACTAGATACCCTGTGGTATTACTGTCTAATGTAAAGCCATTCCTTTACAATGCAGCATGCCATTAGCTGATTTCAATAAATTATATTTAAATTGTAAATTCTAACAATTTCACACAAGGATCTAAATTTTCAGTAATTTTACACAAGGATCTAAATTTTCAGTAATTTTAAAAAACAATGCATTGCCTTATTTGCCACAGTGAAAATTGTGGAGGATGAGTAAGACTTCAGGGAACTAAAACGCAGCAATTCTCATGACAACAATTTTCTAGTTATTGTCAACTGGCTGCCTACTAACCTGGCAACAGGTGGCCCAGCACTTCTGAATGAAAAAATGTTGACACTGGTGCAAAAGAAAGCTAGGCACAATATGAAGCCTTTAAATATTTTTTAAACACAAGCCTTGCCTATGGCCGGAACAGAATCAAGGAAAATACATCTGAAGAGCAATCTAGACTAAGGATTTTTAAATAATGCAAACCAAACTTCTAACCAATTGCAAATTGCAGTTTTCTTCTTGAGAGACATATTAATACTTGATTATCTTTAGACAATATGTCACAGTAACAACAGTGTTGGAAGTTTGACCTGTGTATGCTAATATCTGTCAAACAAGGTTTATCAGGCTGCAATATATTTAAACAGGCAGTTCCTTATCTCTCATTAACAGTGGAGGACCAGTCCAGCTTACACTGTGTGAACAGGTGGGGTAGCTCACATGGCAAATCACTACATTCTCCAAATTGCCCTGAAGTTTTATTATAAGCTTACATGCCATCTTGAAGTAAACCGAGTCCCTGCTACAAAGTAGGGCTCTCAACCATCCTGAATATTGTTTTCTTTACATTCTATATGGTTGAAAATTAATTAGGTTCTACATTTGCAAAAATAACTCTCACAACCTTAGCTGCTAAAAGCAGATTTTGGAGGGTCCACAAATACGCAATATAAACCAGAGAAAAATAAGACAGGATATGGACTTGCTCATAGGGCAGTCAGTCTATATTTTACTGGCAGTCTAGAAATGTATTTTAAAGCTCAGGAATAATGGTGTAAACTGTTTGGACAGCTAATATTGCAAAAAATATTTTAAACAGTTTTCTATTTGAACTAAAATAAACACGAAAATGTTCCTGTGTACCTTTTTTTAAAGAGAATTTTCAGACAAACTAGACTACACAGTTCCTTCTAAGGCCAGTACTCACACATCCACAGCTTGCTTTCATATGCCAGCTAACAAAGCAAGCCTATTGTTCAAAAGGCAGTTTGAAGTGAAATAATACATGCTGTTCTCCACCTCCACATTACTTCAGGTCAGTTCTTACGGTATTTGTAATTTATACCTACAAGATATTCAGTATCAGACTGTAAACGTAAGTTCTCTTTTCCATCATTCAGCCCCAACAGCAAAAGTGAAGCTCTCCGAGACTCACTAATGATTTCACTATTCATAAAAATTACATTCAAATTATCTGTTGCAATGAGTATTTCCTCTGCCTAATATAACTTCTCTTTTCTCCCAGAGTTTCACCACACCTTCTCTGTAAATAACTGAGTATATAAAATGTGCATGTAACACAGTGTATGATATCAAATATAGTTTGAACTGTGAAAAGTTAAACAGAACATTTGAACTTGGGCCTTTCAGCAATCTACTTACATGCAAGTGAGCTATTAACTATGTCTAGTGGACTCATATATTCCCACAAATGGGGAGTAACAGAATAAAACCCAAAACCTCACTATCATTGCTTACAATTGCACCAAGCAAACTATTTGATAACAGAATCAGACCCATGATTTTGATGACACAAAGGCAAAAATTATTATAGTCAAATTACTTTCTATTGGCCAAAAAAGCCATTAAATACAACATTTAATTGAGATGCTTAAGCCAGTAAAAGTGTAACAACATGAGCTTAATTTCAAGGCTTGCCCATTCGGTCCACAGAAAGACAAGCAAGCAAGTCCTGCATCAGGAAATGGTTCTGCCATGATTTCCAAAATTTGTCAGTCTGGCAGCCTTCAGAAAATATTTAACTCTAAAATGCCTTTGTGGATGGGTTGTTTGATTTTTTTTAATTGTTAATATTATGGAACCATGACTTCTATAAAAAGAAAAAAATTAACTTAATTCATTTAAAATGCTATTACAGAGTAGAAAGTGCAGGAAATTTGATCGTGGGAAAATATAAGTAAATACAATTCTGCGAACACATCAGCTGTATGCACAAGTAAATACAGCACCTACACAGTGCAAAGATTTAATGGGATAACAATTATACTTTAAAAAATAGTCTACAAAACACGTTCTAGTCCATCAGTGAACTAATTTTTAATATTATTTCTTCACCATGTATACATGTAATTTAATTGTACTGTTAATTTGTTAATGATATATTAGTAAAAGAAATTATAAAGAAAGTTACAGGAATCTAGAGGGTTGCCAAGAACAAAAACAACAGGCCTTTCTCTTAAAAAGCTTTGTGCCACTTTGTGCCACTTACAGTGGCAACGAACTTGTACATTCAATTGCTGGGTATCATATTTGTACAGGTAGCTGTCAGTTCTCACTGGGAAATAAATACAGAATCAGACTCTTAAAACAACATGCACCCAAGAAATTAATACACCCCAAACCCTTGTTGCCATTCAAAAAGCTAGAACCACTTTCATTTTTAACATTTGCTTGTATTTACAGCTTTTTGTTACTTAGTAACTGAAACATTAAATACTTACACCTGTTTAAGAAGTTATCAATATTTTTGTTTTTTCTTAAGGCAGGAAAATCCAAGTCATATACCAAAGCATCTAATCCATCCTGGGGGAAAAAAAAACAACAACAAAACAAACAACAAAACAAAACACAACAAGTAAAATTAAGTGTTTGGAAAAATAATGACACACACTGCTAACTGAAGAGACAAGATAAAAACAATTGTCCCTATCAATTTTCCACACTAGTAACTTACATTTATTTAATGATTCAGTTAGTTATAGGAAACAGCTGTTACTCCTCCACTTTCTCTGGACTCTTCAAAACTTAATTTCCATTCATCCCAAAACAAATATACTTCTATGAATTAATTACCTTGATTAGCTCCACATTTACATTAAAAAAATATTTCCAAATATAAAAAGAATGAGTGGCATTTCTTATGAAGCTCATTATTGTTAAAAAGTCACAACATATAACACAGTAGGCACTTGAACATTAAGTGGCAACTGGCAAACAGGACTATGATGGTGATTTAATTTCAAAAGTCAACTTCTACTTTTTATTCACTGAATTCAGAGAGAATTTTTATGAACAATATATTTGCTTTATACACTGTAACTTAAATCTAGGAAAGAACAGCCACCAGCCCACCTGGCACTACTACCACAGAAAGACTGACAGAAAAATATAACACTAGCAATGAAGACGACAGTTTTAAGGTCTTGTGAAGTGCCACAAACTACCTGACTCTCAGCAAATTCTACAATGGGTATACTTAATTCTTCAGAGGATTGCATCTCCTCAGAGAAAAACTAAACCAGGTATTTTGTTTGAAAACTACAGATATGGCATGAAAAAATCAAAAAATACAGGGAATTGTATCACAAAGAATTAAATAGCATTTAGGGAGTCTCCTTTTGTAACTAGGCAATGTTTAAGTGACAACTGCAAAAAGAGGAAGGTCATAAAATACAAATTAATGGAGCTTAACAAAGCTTCCCAGGTAGTACTGCTAATTATTTCCCCAATTGCTACCTACATGTCTGAGCTATCTGTTATTGATCTGTTGGGAGTGAGATACTAGACCAGACATATCTTTGATCTTATCATTTCTGATCCCTTAGTCCATAGGAGATTTTAAGCCGTAAAAAAAGCAAAACCATTTATTCTATCTCATTTTTTAAGTATGTGAGCTAGAAATTACTTCAGATATGAGAATAAGCAGTAAAATCATGCTGGAATTTGAAAACAGGGCTAAGGAAGTAAAACTACAAGGATAATTAAAATTACTCTAAATGCTAGATGTTATTAAATTTGTTAATTTCATTAAAACATCCCTGTTTTAAGTTACCTCTCCACACAGTGGCTTAGCTTGAACTAAGAAAAGTTACAATGAAAATTACAGAAGTCAAGAAAAACATCATAATATTTTTATGGCACTTCAAATAAAGTCAGCTTTTGCATCTTGAGTGTATTAAAGGATCATCTTTTTGGACTTTCACTACTGATCGAAAGCAAATGGCAACAAAGAAACATTTAGTGGGTCAGTAATATAAGTAAGAGGCCAAGAATAATTTGGACTCAAGACAGATGTAAAAACAGCTCCACAGGGCAAGAGCAACTTTGTGAGAAATACTTTGTAACCTACTAAAAGACATGTTTCCCAAAGGTACATAGTAACTATCCAGGAAATTTGCTAAAGAATTAAAATAAAAATCAATGTTTTGGTAAATTCACCAGAGAAACCCTGATAACAGCTTGTACAGCAGTACAAGCTGCACGGGCAGCTCTATGCATTGAGTCCCATGCTGTGAGAAGCAGTAAGCAAAGAACACCTACGAGGCTGCTAGATCACATCCAGGGAATTTTAAAAGCAGATGAGGGATGATGATGGACTGTCCAGGTTATGTCTCTGCACTTATCTCTTCAAATCTGTTGAGTCAATCACTTTTTCCATCTAACAGAAAACCCTGGATTGCTTTGGGACAGTGCAATTCATTTCAGGTTTTGCTTCAAATGTCAAAATTCAGTCTTTTTCCTTAGAGAAGAGGGTATTTTAAAGATCGAATACAATATAGGGCAAGTGGGAATCCTTACAATTTTTTAACATCAATTTGAGTTTCGTATCATACTTTTTCTTTCAAAATATTAAAATAAGCCTATGCAGAAAGAAGTAAGTACAGAATATGTCATCGTTTCATTGATGTCAGGAATGTTGAATGTTTGTTTCTTGTTAAAAGCTCTAAAATAAAGATTAAAAATAGTATACAAATTCATTTTTAACAGGCAAAAGCAAATTCCAATACTGTTTAACTCAAAACTCACCATGAAAACATCACTCTTCAGAACTCTTTCAAAGAAAACACTTAAGAATAAAAATTTGAAATAAAGATTCAAGCTATTGATCTCTTACTCATTTCAAATTACACTTCAGTATCATACAAACAACATTTAAGGAAATTGTGTGCCAAAAGTTGTTTACTGAAAAGGCTTTTCAAAAATCAGCTCCTCTTTGCAACAACAGCCAGAGAACACACCATCCTCGTTCAAAACATTCATTAAAGAAAAGTAAATCCTTAACTCTCAAAATCATTAAATTCTTCAACTAAAGTATGCTTCTGAAGTAACAATGGTATAGTATTATTTTAATGGTGGACTGCAATTGCAAGATTAAGCACAAGGTTATTTTAGAGAATTGTGAATAACTGATCAGTGCCTAACATAAAACACAGAGTAGCCTTCTTATTTCACTTATATTAGCAAAACTAGAAGGACCTATGAATGCTACAAGCTGCCGCAGTACTGATAAAGGGGGCTAGCACATAAGGATTAAGCAGGATGGGATTGTTTTGTTATTGCACACATCAGTACAAAGCAAAAAACAGAAGCATGGCTATTTTAAATGGTACCATTAAATGGTTCCAACACTTCCCAGGGAGCAGGCATCCACAGCTTCCCTGGGCAACCTGTTTCAGTGTCTCACCACCCTCACACTAAATAATTTCTTCCTAATATCTAACATTCATCAATGCTGAATTTTACCAGCCACACTTGGGCACCAATAAATATTAATTTCTTCTGTGATTTACTGTAGCTTTAATTGTTATTATTATTCTGTCATCATTAATTAATCAATATTCACCATTTTAGATGACTTCTGACTGTGAAACAGCACAGACTTGTTAGACTCTGTTACTGATCTCTCTGTTTTGAATAAACTGATGACCAGCTCTCGTTTCATTAATTCATCTACCCACAAAACAAGCCTAGCCAAAAGCAGTTTAGTTCTTAAAAAAGCTTAAAAGCCTTCTAAGAAGCTTTTTGTTATCCTCATACTCAGCATTTACTTCAAGGAACTCCACTAGGTCTGCAAAGCAAGGTTTTCTCCCACAATAAATGCATTAGCTCTTCCCTATCATTAACACTTGTGGGCTCACTTGTTCTGCTGCTGGGCTAGGGGCTTCTGCATTACCCACAACGTTTTTTTTCTTCAATAGGCAAAATAATTCAAAAGCTATGTACTTTTCCTTTTCCTCACCACTGTTGTCAAAACAGTTTTAAGTACTAATGTAGATACACTCTAAGGTTATACATACAGTTACATGCCTTAACAAGACACCATCATGTACAAAACCATGGATAAAAAACAAAGTCTCAGCAATCTTATTGTTCATGTCATTTTGTCAAAAAACCCCACAACTTTCCTAGTACTACTTTAGCTTTAGAGAGAACCTCCAGCATGAACATTATGAAGTAGGATTCCAGTATGGAAACTCCTCTAAGCTTCTTTATGAAGAAATGTACAGAAAGATTTCTGCAACAGCCTCTTCCTTTACTTCCCCTTCAGATTTTCTAAAAATACAGAATGCAATAACATAAAAGTTCATCTTAACATACACATTAACTATACAATCTATTAGCATTTAATTTCTCAGGCTGTTATGCTAACTTCTCTCATTAGATCCCTCAAAAATGTAGTGGTTTTCTTAAGTTTGACTTAACAGTCCCATATTCATTGGATTTTTTCCCACATTTTGGTCTATACCTATTTCAAAAGTTGTAATGCCTCAGACTGTCAGTCCTTGCACAACTATGCTGGATTGCTTCACTCTGTAACTACATCCCTTAATCTGAAAACTCACTATAATTACATCATGGTTTTCTTGAGATGTATGAAATTATAATAAAGAAGTTTTACAGCAAAATTTACTGTTAGGATATTTAAAGTATATTGCAGCAAGCAACTTCAATTCAACTAAATATATCATCTCAGGATTCATAAGTGATATCAAGTAAAAAATATAGTGTATGATCTACATTATCAGGTTACAGTTACAGCATCTTTTTTTTTACGTCATACACATTTCACTATGACATAGTATCATCTAATGGAAGCATATGATAAATACAAATGTATTAAATCCAGCTGAAACTTTGGTATTGAGACACTTATTAAATATTTATCTAGTATTCAAAGAACTAAAAAAAAAAATCTTAATGGGTATTACTAACATACAAAATTTGCATTCCTTGGACTAACTGGCAGTTACCCAAGTTTAAAGTCTTCACTACTTTTCCTTTTTTGGAGAGACCAAAGTCTTAAGATCTACAACTCTATCCATATTTTAGTTGCTTGCATTGTAGCCATTTTCCTAACTATTTCTATCATAGTAAAGCTTCCCTCCACAATTTAAATTAACAAACCTGACTGATCTTTGTTTTCATATGTTCATTATTTGTCATAATGCCCTGTGATAGGAAAGCAATCTCTGCGATCAACTATCAATACTGCTAGAGATTAATTAAGCACTATAAGTGAGAAGCTAGTTTTTTTATCTTATTTTCAAACACACATGAAAAGTAATACCTCAACTCCATCATTAAAGAACCTAGAAGTCTCTTTGAATTGTTTGAATAATCAGATCTTTGAATTTTCAGAGGAGCCTGGAAAGGCTGAAGAAACTGGTAGAGAAGAATCTCAAAGTTCAACAAAAGGAAATGCCATGTCCTGCACCTAGGGAGGAATAGCCCCAGACACCAGTACATGTTGGGGAGGGGCTGATCAGCTGGAAAGAAGCTCTACCCAGAAGGGTCCTGGTAGACAACAAAGTGGTGGTGAGCTAGCAGTGCGCCCTCAAAGCAAGGGCAGCCAACAGCATCCTGGGCTGCATTAAGCAGAGTATTGCCAGCAGGTCAAGGAAGGTGATCTTTCTCCTCTAGACAGCACTGGTGAGGCCACAGCTGCAGTGCTGTCTCTGGTTCTGGGCCCTCCAGTACAAGACAGACATAGGTATACAGGAGCGAGGTCAGCAAAGGGCCATAAAGATGATTGAGGGACTGCAAAATCTCTCAAACTATGAGGCTGAGGGAACTGGGGCCATTCAGCCTGGGGAAGAGAATGCCTGAGGGAGGAATCTTACTCGTGTATAAAATGGGAGGGAATGAAGAAGATGAAGCCAGACTCTTTTCAACTGTCTACCAACAAGACAAGAGGCAATGGGCACTAATTAAAAACATGAAATTCCATCTGAACAAAAAAAAAACACTTTTTTTACTGCAAAGATGGTCAAATACAGACCAGGGAGGCTGTGGAGTCTCCATCTGTGGAAATACTCAAAACCTGACCGGATGTGGTCCTGGGCAACCTGCTCTATCTGATCATGCTTGAGCAAAGGTGTTGGACCAGATGATCTTAAGAGCTCCCTTCCAATTTAAACAATCCCATTTTGTCTACAACACCAAGCTATGCTTTTGATTTGCATAAAGATAGCTCCTGCAATGAATTATCCCATTAAAAAATATCCTTTTACTCCTACCAGTGGGGCAAGTTATAAACAGGAACACTTCATTACAAGGCTTGACGTGTTTCATGTTTTTCAGCCCTCCACATAAAGTTCACAGCTGCCATTACTCCTTTGTGACAAGGACAGACTTTTTCTGATGCTACTGACTGAACCAAGAGAAAACCTTGGACCTCTCTCTTATACTTTTTTTTTTTTTTTTAATTAAACAAGCAAGTGGAAGTCTACCTAAGAAACAAGTACTAAATCTAAATAGACCTACACAATTCACTAGTTTCAGGCAAGAACACTGTTTGAAAGCCAACTTTCAGGCCAATGCCAATACTGCTGTATTTATCAACCTCTAATAGAGTACACAAAAGATCCCTCTACCTAGTTTTAAGTTAATCACATTTGGTTTGCTGTCCACAGAAAACTGCAATTTATTACCTCAGCTTTTAAGCAGACAAGTTAACGTAGATAGAGTTAAGACACTTCACTTAAGAATTTTCATTACATTGTTAGGTTAGGCAAAGTATACAAACTGACATATGAGCCTGAGCACAAGGCAATTGATTCATCGCTCATTCTTGTTGCCAGCATGATACAATTCTACAGAGCTCGTTACTTCTTAGTATCTTGCAATACTCATGAACAGCTTTTGCAAATTTAGGTTAAATACATAGCCTTTCATAAAGACATTTTTTTAACTCAGTAAAGAGCTAAGAGTTTAATTCCATAAAGGTTTAAAATCTCAGTAAGGCGATCTTGAAACCTTAAGGTAGGATTATTTAAAGTACAGATTATCGCTTTAATTTAATCCTTTTTAAATAATTACTCCATGTGAAATTGCAAACTTCACCCATATCACATTCTGTGCAGTTACATACATAAGTACATGTACTTGAATTCTGTTGAAACACCAAGTGTTCAACATTTTTACTGACAAATTCTCATACACTTACTACATGACTTAGTAAATTATAAGCTAATATCTATATCTAAATATAAATTAATACGGACACACACATATCAAAACACACACTGTCAGTAACATGAGAGCCCACAGACCTCATTATTGCTAACATCCACATTAGCACTGAGGAAAGCCTCAGGTGCAAGGCTACAGACAGTAACGTTCTTTCACAGGCACAAAGTTTTTCTGGGTGCTGTCATTTTTCCACTGCAGCAGTGAATCCTTCCACCTGAACCATCTCCTAAAATAAAATGCAGTGCAAATCTCTGAAATCAACTCATACACAGTAAGCATGCAAGAGCACAGTCAGTATCCAGGACATCTATAATTCAGAGAACCTACAAGCCTCAGTCTTCTGCTAAAACCAAGGGCAAGTCACTTCACACTAGAGCCTCTCTGTCCACTGACTAGATGCAGGAACCTTCGATCTATGAATCTGTTCTGAATTATATCTATTTAATGCACTGTTTTATGCCTAAAACTATGGAAAGTTCACATTGTCTGAAGATGCATTTCAGGGAACATACTTCAGTGGGGTTTTTCTTCCCCTCCAAACTCAAGCTTCTAACACTATACTAACATACTAATTCACTATACTAGGATATTTTATTGCAGTTAATAGTCTTTACATTCAGACATCAATCTATTACATTTGTTTTATCATTTCAATTTAGCATCACAATGAATTCCATTTGATAATACTACATCTTTAAGAACAACTATCTGAGAGAGCACTGTGTTTTCAAGGAAGATGAAGACTATAGACCAAAAATTATTTCAGTAAAATTTGTGGAAAAGAGGTATAATAGATACTGTTTGAAAATAGTTCAGGGAGATGTGTAAGAGCAGCAAAAGCTGATTGCTATTAAGTCAAATGATATAATTTCATTTTGCAGCAAGTGAGGTCTCTGGATACTCGTAGCTTATTTTTCTTAAAAAAGGTTCACTTGCATAGGTTGATATGCTCTGTGGTCAAGTTTCATGAACTACAAAGCTTCTATACCAAATGCAGCACATTCTGCCATCAACAGAACACCTTACATAAAAAGACTAAAACAGCTGAATAACTCTCTGGAAGGCTAGGTAGAAAATTAGAAAATAGATGGCATACTTTAGGCTTAAATGATGTATCAAGCTGTATCAGTCTCATGCTGGGATTAAATAAAGAATAAGTTCAGCTTCTTAAAACTGCCATTTTCAATAAAATGGTATTAAATGCATTGAATGCAAGTACACTTAAAGCATATATATTTTAACAGAGTTAAAAGAAGACAGGAGTACTACTAGTTAAAAAACTGACTGACGTTTATCACCATGGAAGCAACATTCCACAGTGACTTCGTTACTTGGCATTAGGAAGTGCCTCATAGGTCTAGAGTTCCCAGCTACCCTAACAACTGCAACTGGAGATGAGCAGCCAACCTGACATACAGCAGGGTAACACTATCCACAGAAATACCTTGTGGGGGAAAAAAATTACCTCACATCCTCTCGAATTCTCAAAGTTATCTTATTCACCAAAAACATACAGCAAGCCCTGTCCCTCCATCTAAAATGTAATTAGTTAAGAAAATTAATTTTTAAAAAAATATAAGCCAAATGACATCAGAAAAAGTCCTCTGAGGTCTCCAAAGCTTCAAAGCTTCCTTGGTCACCCTGAGAGGGCAGATTCTTCCACAGGCAGCACATATAGATCTACCCCTTCTCATTTAGAAGTCCTAACATTTTCATTTTAAACACACACATGCAGAACTACCATCTTAGACAAATGGAAGTCAATGCTCTCAGGAACACTCACTAGAAAGTAAGAGGAAGATGGATAAAAATTAACACTAGGGATGCAAATGTTGGTACATAACTTCCCATCAATAAAATAGAGAAGACAGACTGATCAGTGATATGAAAGAATAAGGGAAACTGCTGCAGTCCCAGTTCAAAAGTCAGACTTCTCTAGGAAGCAGCCTGGAAGGAATCAGGTAAAGACTTCAATGAAAAGAAAGCAACTTCACAAGTCCGTTAAGAAATAATAGTGGTATTTGGCAAAGGAAACAGAACCCCCTCCACGTCTGTTGATTAGGAAATTGCTGTCTGCCTCTCAGCATTTTTCCAGGCAGGTATCCATGAATCCAGACTCCAGGAAGCAAGCTTTATTCAGTTGGATAAGATGGGAACTAGCAAGACACCAACATGCTCAAAAGAAGAAACATAACACAGTATTGCAAATAACATAAAAGAAAGTGCACTAACTCTTGTAAAAGCTGTTTAATATGCAAACAATTTTAGCTTAATACATTATTGTAGAAGTAAATAGCTTGCTGTCTCCTCTAGCTGCCACACTATCTCTTAGTCTGAAAAGTGCTAAAAAAAAACAAAAAAACAAAGAACATCACTAGCAATGTTTGCAATCTAATAAGGCAGTGGGAAGGTAACATTTTTTTATAAAGCAACAATACCTCATCAGACATACAGTACCTGTTGTCACCCAACCTGGATTATGTTCGCTGCAAACAAGACTGTTAACTATCAATATAAACAATAAGCTATAAAACAATAAAAGGCAAGTTCTACCTTTAGCCTTGACAACTCAGTCTCTGGAGATTGTATTAGTTCAATGACTATGTTTTAGAAAAGATTCTCTAAAAAGCTGTGTCAAAGGAAAGGAAACTCTATTGCTAGTAATACCATCTATCCCACAAAGAACACAACAGTGACTGGAGACAGAGACTAGGCAAACAGAGAGACTAACAAAAACATACTTAATTTTTTTAACAGAGGACAGACAATTATTTTAATAACTTTGCAAGAAAAAGTGAGAACATACTGAATTTTCCAGCAGTCTGGAAACTAGCACAAAATTTTCCTTACTCTCCCACCAAAAGGAAAATTCTTGCCTAAAACTCTAGAACAAGTCAAAATACTTTTTCAACTAGAGGTGAATAACCATGACAGTAGTCCAAGAACGAAGGTTATGAAATAATTATGCCAAAAACACTCTGTAGAAACTGAAATAGTAATTTGTAAAGCTATATGCCTTTCTTCAGTAACACATGCAACCCACAGTATGTAAAAAAAAAGTATATGGGAAGTTGAGCACAAATCAAGCAGACTGTCAACTCTGAGAAGCTTCTTGGATTGTGCAATCTCTTCTCAGAGCTCTAGCTACATTTCTGCGATAAACATTCCATCACAAGCAATCGCACGTCAAACAGATATTTGAAATATGCAACTAAACAAGAACTTAACACTATTTAAGAATTTGTACATCATTGTGCAGTTTCATAATGCAAAGCCTAGCAAAGCTCATGGACTTTTCCATGTATCAATTAAAACTTCACTTTCAATAAAACAGAAGATTTATGTATCCATAAAACCAATGTTTTTCTATATTAATACTTCTCCTTCCATGATTCGCATAGCCACAAGAGCGATTTTCAAGTAATGGTTTTGGGGGTTTTTTATTAAGTAAACTTCCATTAAAACTATTTTAGATATAGATAGGTTATTTCTATTGCCAAGTACTACGATTCTTCAGAACTGACAGGGTTTTGTTACTAATAAGAAGAAAACAGCAAGTTGTTCACACTTTTCAAGGATTTGCCCTGCTAATACAGAAAACAGCACTTCTGCTAACAAATTGTTTCCAGATTCCAACACATTAAATTTATAAATCGACCTACAACTACATGCTTTTACCCATTACCTTTAAGAAATTAAAAGAGTTGTGATATGCATGCTCTCTTTTTCAAAGTCCACCTGAAGAACAAATTATAATATTGCAGACAAGGCAATTAATAACACAAATTTTAATTAACACTGCATGTTTTTCAAGCCACTAAGAGTGACTACTTTCAGGTCAAGAAATACTTCAACAGTATTTAAAACTAATCTCCTCTAAGCATTCTTTTTACCATTTCTGACAGAGTCATGACTTAAATCATGAATGTTTTGGACTCCATGTGAAAAAACAGAGGTGTAACTACAAAATCTAAAACCAACATGGAAACATGGTTCCATATTCAGGTACTGAAATGTCAGAACAAAACTAAAGATGTCCATGAAAACTTAGTGTGGATTTTTCCAGTTCCAAGTTTCTCACATGATAATCAGTAAGGATTTTGGCATAAGAAACACTACAACAATACAAGTCAGTTTACCTGGGATTTTCAAGTACCGTATTTCAAGATTAGAGGAACAGAGGAACTACTATTAATTCATCAGTAGGTTCCAACAGTTTTAATTTTAAAAGGGTATGGAGATGTTGTAATTTATTAGATTTGCAAGTTTGTTTAGGGACACAGAAATAAGTTTTTCTAGGCTACTCTCAAGCCTTAAGAATTAAGCTTGAGGAAAACTAATGCCATTGATTTCATATATCAAGAAACAAGCTATGTCCCAACATTTCCAATACAGTTGCTCAAGCATGAGAAAAAGACAGCAGAACTTCATAAAACAGTTGTATTCAACTTTTAGAAAAGTGGATATTTTCACCAAGCTTATATACGGCTACCGTAGGGATAAAAAATACTAAAATGCTAAGAAACAGCTGAAAAACAATTCTTTCACTAAGTTTTCCAGGTACATTGATGTGAATGAGTAAATCAGCTCTTCTTTAATTCTCTCCTCCCCATGTAACACTTAAGAACTCAGGAAAAACACACACAACCAAGAACATGCAGTAGATTGATATGCAAGTCCTCCAAAGGCATTATTTTCTTTTAGATTTAGAAGAGGGGAGAAACAAAAACTTTGCCCAAGAGGACAGAGAGCCAGGGCTGTCTGGACCACTGCCACTGACATGGAATCTTGTCAAAGTCTCTCTGGCCTGTCCTTACAAGGGAGCAAGGCTGAGCTTGGGCCGATTAACTTAATCTCTACAGGAGATGTGCGTGAGCAGTATTTTTGTCACATCATAAAAGCCTGCCACAAAACAAATTAGAGCACACTAGCATTAAATTTTCTGTTTCTTCGTCCCACAGACCATTCTGAGTAGCTGTTACTTAGTTTCTCGTTAAGCAGAGAGCAAAACTGATTAAAACCAATTAAACTGATTTCTAAAAAGGAAAACAAAAACTAACAAAAGGGTATGTTGGACTTGCATCCAACTTCTATACAATTTTTTCCCAGCAATTGTCTCATGAAAGCATTTTTTCACCATCCAATAAAAATAAATTCCAAAAAACCCCCTAATAAAACCATAAAAAATTACTACCTTCTCAGAAATCTAAATTAACTAAGGACATTGTGATACCTAGTGTGTATGTGTAGATATATATTTGTATGTGTATTATATAAATACATATATAAAAAAAACATTAAAACAGTGGTTCAAAAGCCCTGTCCAGACAGGTCAGGCAGTATTTGGTATTTCCACTCATACAAACTCAATGTTTACAGAACACCTAGTAAAGCAGGTTCCCAATTTCAAAATACTAGAAAATATCCACACGATAGTCCAGAATATAATTAAAAAGCAGTAGTATCATCTCAAGAATTCTGAGTTCTACTTTTGTCAGATAACCTGCACTTCACTTTCCAGAAGTCCCTGCTGAAGCACAGAACCAGTTTCTGAAGAACTACATAAATATATGCATGCAAAAAGTAATTTTGGAAACAGATGCTTGTTACCAAGCACGGTCTTTTTATTACTGAACACACTTACGTAGCCTCAGAGACTTAAGAGGAGACTCAGAAAAGAGTTACATCTTTTGTGGGATTCAAACAAAATGCACTAGCATTGAAGTAAACTCTGTTATTAAAGTTAACTAAACTCTGAATTACAGATAAGCAATTTGATTTAGAAAGGGAAAAAAAAAACCCACAACACAAGCACTTGGCATTGGGAAAAGCCTAATAAGCAGGAAGTGCATGTATGCATTCTGTATACATACATGTATACATTCCAAACAATCAGCATTTAAAAATAATGAAAAAACCCTGACCTATCACTTTCATTTTGATTCACATTTTACAAGCTGCTTGCTTGGCAGGAGAAATAAGAAGAATCAAAAACTGCAACAGGAACACATACACTCTTTTGAACTTGAAAAATCACATATAGATGTAAAACTCTATGCTTAAGACAAAGTCTTCAGAGAAGACAAGCAATGCAGCATTTCACGTAAAACGCACTCAAACCCCTTACTTGCTTCAGTCAAGATACCATACAGTATAATATAGAGAAAACAAAAAACAAACACAAAAATTAATTGCTTTTCTTTTTTTAATCACTCTAGGTCAACATTAAAATCATATCACGTTCAAATGCTTAGAGTTTTCTTTCTTGCTCCTTCCAATTTGTATTTAAGGAACAGGCATGTGAACTAGACCTTTCTTAATAATTTTATCCCTTCCTCTACCTATCAAACTATGACATGACAAATCTCAAGTCTTATATGAAGATAATCCTACCTCATTGAAAAATCTCTTAATCCATTTACTCTCTAGAAGATGACACTCCAGTTTAGCAGATTAATTTCAAATACAATTTTTATAAACACAGGTTTTTATGAATACAGGTTGAAAGGTTATTGTATCACTTCTGATATAATTATATTTCTTATTTGTACATATAGTTGTAAAGAAATAAATAAAATAATTACTAAAAGAAATCCTAATTCAACCTCTTCTCCTTGCCACACCACAGTAACAGTGCTTGAATTTGCCTGTTTGGCACAGCAGATATTGGAGCAGTTACTTTCTTCAAAAATGAATGGAGGATGCCAATAACCTTATGTAACTGCAACTGAGCAAAGACCAAAAGCACTAGCTGGAACTTTGTGTTTTCCACTGAGTTTTTCTGATGAATTTTTACTTCACCTAATACATCTTCTACTGTTAATCATGGCTCCCGTCCTGCCCTTGCCCCTTGAAAAAACAAAAATATAAAATGAAGGTACATTTTAAAAGGCAGATATCTAAGTACTACAGCTACTGCATGAAGCACAAAGGCAGTAGCTGTATTAGATGCTGATTTACAAAGCAGAGACAAGATGCTGCTGCAGCAAGACTGTGTGTGGCCTTGCTCTTCATGGACAATGAGCTGAGGATTGTTGCTGTAGATCATCGTAAGGCCTATCTGATTGCAAAAGCGAAATTTTACAATGAATCTCTGACACTTTGAAGTTCTATTACAGAAGAAAAATCTTTTGTGAAAAAATATACTTAAACTGGAGCCCAATCTGGGTTTTTTGTTGTGTTTTTTTTTTCTTAATTCTTAGGGCTAGAAAGACACTGGATTTAATCGCCAGTTCTCTTTTGAAAGTATATTGATATGCACATTATAAGCCATGATTTTCTAACCAAATAAACTATCTTCAAAGAGTAAAACTTAACTGTTGCTTGATTCCAGTTGACTCTATATGGTAAAAATCTTTCATAATCCAAATTGTCTGTATTAATGAAAAATAATTACATCCCACTTACTGAAAACTTCATTCTATGCCAATTCTTAATTCTTAATTTGAAGAGCTCGATACTAACTGAGCAACTTCTCACCTAAAGCCACGAGACAAAAACCTACTGAGTTGTAAGAACTACTAGCTCCTGCTCGTTCTGCAAGTTTTTCTTAGCTTAGTAGAGATCTTTTTCCATCCTAAATGGATAATTTGAACTTGCTGGTTTAAATCTTGGGAGTATTTTTCTCTCTTTTCAGAGTTTATCTTTGCTTCAAAGGTATTAAATGCCACAAAGAGGAAAAAAAAAAACTCTTCAGGAGGTGCTTTTTCAACTGTTTTTCTTTTAAAAAAATATTAAGATATAATTGCAATTTATAGTTGCCATTTAGGATGAAAAATACTTATAAAACATCAGCAGTTTATCTTTTTGCCCATTTAGAAACTAGATTTGTTATGTATTCATTCTGTGGCTGAGTTTCTTCACCTCTCGACACCACTAGATTTAAAGTCTCCTTAAGTCTATTTTCTGTTTGTTTTGTTGTTGTATTTTTTATTCTGACCAGATTTGATGTTACACAACAAATTACATTAACATTGTGCTGCTCAGCATAGGTATCACATCCTCTACAGTGTCACCCCAGAAAATGGAGCCTTGATAGCTGTAGCTGAGAAAGCTATTTGTACATATAGCATATGTAATTACAGTGTGTTAACTAGCACTGCTGCAAACATTTTGCACTCATTCACAAACTCCACTGATGCTTGAAACCAAAGGCAGAAAAAGACCAAGGGAAAACCAACCATTGAAACACAAGGCAGGTATTTTCTAAAAAGCTTGAGGAATAGCCAAGGTTGGAAGGGATCTCAAAAGATCATCTGGTCCAACCTTTCACAGGAAGGGAGCCCCAAAGAGATTATCCAGGACACTGTCCAGTTACACCTTGAAAACCTCCAACAAAGGGGACTCTCTAGCACATCCCCAGAGAGGTCCATAACCAGTTGTTCTCAGGGTAAAAAAATTTGTCTTATACTGGTATGAAACATCTCCCAGTGCAACTTGTACTCATTGCTCCTTGTCTTCTCCATGTGGCTCCTTCTGAACAGATAGCCTTCAGCCCCCTTGTAGTTGCCCTTTAAGAACTAGAATACTGTGATGAGGTCCCCCCACCCTCTCCAGGGAGAAAAGACCTAATTCCTTCAGTCTTTTCTCATGGGGCAGGTGTTCCAGCACTTTGATCATCTTTGTGACCTTCCTTTGGACCCTCTCCTGTCTGTCCATGTCTTTCTTGAATTGTGGGGACCAGAACTGGACACCACATTCCACCTACAGTCTAACCAGCATCTACTGGGATGGTAAGATCTCCATCTCTGCTAGTAACAACCCTGGGGCTGCACCCCAGGATCCAATTTGCCTTTGTCGCTGGAGCAGCACACTGCTGACTCATGTTCAGCTTGCTGTCCACTAGGATTCTCAGGCCCCTTTCAGCAAGGCTGCTCCCCAGGTACACAGATCCAAGCCTGTACTGAGCTCTTTGGTTATGTTGTCCCAGGTGGAAGGGACAACACTTTGAACTTGCCCTTTGGTAAACTGCATACTGTTCTTGCTCACCCATTATTTCAGCCTGTTCAGGCCTCTCTGCTAGATGGCTCTGCCTTCTGATGTGTCCACCTCACCACCCAGATTAGTGTGATCAGTAAACTTGGTGAAAGTGTTTTCAATCCCATCATCCAGATCTTTTATGAACATGTTGTATAGCATGAAAGCCAGTACTCATCTCTGGAAGATGCTATCTGTGACAGGCTGCCAGCTTAAGTAAAAAGCATTTTAAAATATACTATTTGATGTCTCACTAAAATCAAGTCTAATTCAACTATGTATTAGTAAACTTCATGCAGATAATTCATTCCTTATGCCATTTTGTGGATGGTGCACTCACACATGATAGAGATGTTCTAATATTAGTTTATTTTAATAAAACCTAGAGTAGACAATTGTAATTTCACAGTACTGAAAACAAACTCAACGATTATTCTGAAGCTTAGAGTACTTTAACTGAATTTTCAGGGTTTTTATTTTAAAGGAAAATGTCAAGTCCTCATGTTTTTCATCATATATATGTTTGTTTGTATTTGTAAGTACCATGAATGTACTGAACATAGATCTTTATTTAATTATGATCTCAAATGATTAATGAAGCTTTTCACAAAAAGGCTTTCCTTGAAACCTGTGAAGCACATGCTCAGAAGTAAAAGGCAAGCAATAATTGCACATTAACTCATTAAGGAAGAAAAACACCACCTACTCAATATGTAAGGCTAACAAGAAGAAAAATTACTTCAAAAAACTAAAGAACTTTATTTATTATAGCCTTCAAACCGTTTAGGTCAATGGAACATTTTAGTGATCTTTCCCCCTTTCCTCCAGCAATTATACTACTGGCAACTATGGCAAACAGAACAGTCTCCTGTTACACTACTGAGCATTGGACACTGTAGTTTAAGTTTAACTGCAGTTTAAAATGCATACATCTTCATTTTAACAGTTTCATATACACACACAGAGCTCAAACAGTCAGGCAGTACTGAACTTATTCCATAAAAAGCATCAAATTTTATGAAGCTGCTCTTACTTTACCTTCAATTTTCCACCTAGAAAATACAATAAATCCCTACCATACAGTCTATGCAAAAGTTGAGATTGATGAATGTTACAATCCTTAAAGTTAACGTGCTACCAAAAAAGTTCAGGCATTGTAAAAATTTACTTATTGTATTGAAACAAGGTAATTTTTAGGCTCATTTACTAATATACACTAATACACAGATACACTTTTTTAAACTTAAAAACAGTGTCTTGCAGCCTTAAGTCTATGTTCATATATACCAGTTTCCCCTATTTATCTATGGGAACATCTGTAACTAAAGAAAATACAGTTCTAACTCAAAATACTTGAAAATCTGAAAGCAATGGCTTATATTAATATAGCACAGTTTAACATTGCATCTTCATTGGTATGTTATAAACAGACTTAGCTTCCTTTTGACTTAAAAAAGTTTTAGAAAGTTTAAAAAGTCTTCTTGTAAAGTTTTTTTTGGCCACTGATACTTGCCACACATGTGCTTGAAGCCTGATGTCTGTTTTTCAAACACACCATAGTACTACCAGTGAAATTTTCCTACCTCTCATAAAGAATACAAACAGTAGCTTGCCTCCACACCATCAAACACACAAACTGGGGGAGGAGGCGTGGGGAAGTACTTCCTTATTTTAGATGCAGGAAGTAGAAATTCCAAACAGTCTCAGAAAAAGCATGAAGAAATCAGGAAGCCCTGACTTAAGTCACCATAAGCCAAATAAACAATTACAACCCCAAATTAATCTTTAGTTATAGTCTTCCTAACTTCTCTGCTCATTTTGCAAACCTTGTATTTGCATTTATATCTTATGGACAGACAAAACTACCTTCTACACAAAGAGCGTTTCTTTTTGTTCTTGTCCCCTACCATCACCCTGTAAGTGAAATTTGTGTTCTACAGTTAGGAATGTTCAAAAGGACAGTATCAAAGTCTGATATTGCACTGATGCTCCATTTGCTATTTCATTTACTAGAGTAGGAGGAGAAACAAGAATACACCAACTTCGATTTTAACTTCTGTTTTTTCAGGTGAGATTTTATTGGTATTCAAACAAGAGGAAGTATTTTAAACACAACTACTGACTTTCCATGATCTTGAAGGAAAATCAATAAACAGTTTTTTAAAACTATTAAGAATGAAGTAATTTTATATTAGTAAATATCCACTGCATGTGTTTAAAAATTGAGAGCCTACGAATAGACAGGATTGCCATTACTGACATTATGTCTTTTGTCATTTGCCCAATTAGTCACTCCTCTTCCTATAAGAAGTTGACTACTTCTTTCTTTCTTCTGCAGTAAAAGTGAAACAGAAATTAAGCAATCCAAACAGTGAAGCATATGAGATCTTAATAACAGGCATCCTCCTTCTGCATAAAAAAAAAAAAAATTTAAGTGCCTTGTGTCTTGCAGAGCTGAGGGCACAGGTATCTTGCCCAACTTAAGAACGAGCTCTTTTGGTTAACACTGCTTCCTCTTCTAGATGAAGAAAGGAAACTTTAATAAATCAGTTCACTTGTACATATCTTTGTACACTTCATTAAACCTGAAAACCATTTGTTTATCATTACACAATTCCAAGGCAAGCAAGATCTACCTACACAAGATTGTCTACCCTTAAGTATGAGCTTTAGCTCAAAGCTGTAGTTTACTTGTTAGAAAAAAAAAAGTATTTTCCCATTGTTATGAACAATTTTAGAGATATCAACTCCTCTGAGAAAAAAATATTTTGTGAAAATAAGATTACTTCTGAAAGTATTTCTTCAAAAACTTTTATCCATTTTTCACTTTTGCTAACCCATGACTTCATAAGACCAACTTTTAAGTTAAATGTAAATACTTAACTAATAATTCCTCTTGCAGAAGAAAGCTTACCATTTAATCAACTGTTCATGAAAGTTCTCAGAGTGCAAGTTACTTGATACAAGACCTTCTTTGTGTTACAACTCTATTATTTCAATAAATAATCCAGAATTATCCAGAATATGGTATTCCTAACAAGAATCCCTACAGCTCGTTTCAGGACCACAGTGAGACTAGTTCTGAAGATTTCTCCAACCACCTGATTTTACAAGCCAAAACCATCGTCAAACACCTTAAGCTCACCCTTCACCCAGAAACCATATGCACAAAACGGTTTGTGGGGTATGAGAAAGGCTGAAAATAGCCACAAGCATTTTAGTAAAAGACAAAAGCTCTTCCAGGAAGCACATCTACCTATTCTCTAGAGTGCTAGCTTCTTAATGACATTTCCTATTTCAAATTTGGTGTACTTTAAAATAAACAACACCAAAAAACCCAAAACACACCCACAATCATAAAAACCAACCCAAAAAAGCAGACACATCAACAGTTCAGCTTTCAGTCCAGTGCCCTTAATGGGTATTTTGTAATTTCTGTCACCATCTTTGCTCTGCTAGAGTTGGCAACAATTGCCCCAGTTTCAAACACCATGATGATTGCTGCCAATACTAGCATCATAAAAACTTCAAGACCTGTTAAGTTTATCATCTGGCTGATACCAGTTTCAGCCTTGTATTCCTGATAGAGAGGATATAAAGCATGTAATAGCAGGTTTGAATGCTTCCAAGGCCACCACAAGCCATATGGCTAGTCTGTTGGCAGTTGTTTAATTGCCAATAAACTTGGCAGCAACTGGAGTTTAAGAAGAACAGCAGCTCACAGAAGATGTATTAGAGCAATAAACAAACTCCTAGGTAGATTGAAGTAGCAGTAGAACCTGTCCACTTTGCAAGGGGAGAGTAAATTCTCCCAGTACTGACAGGATTCTTTGCATGCTTACAATCAAACTACCGTCTAAGAATAAATTAGCATAATATTATATACAATATAGTAAGATTTCAAAAAGAAAGAGGGCTCTATGATTCCACCTTTAACACTGACAGCAGGGCATAATATCAAGACTAAGTTGTGAGGCACGAGTATTACCTGCATTTTCAACTACAGCTTCATGTCCTGCCTGGTATTATTGTGTACAACCCGACATCTGTGAAAAGGCACAGGGCAAGCATAACCAGCACCAAGTCACCGTCCTACCTTCAGCCTTGCTCCTCCCTAAAGGATCTTCCCCATCCATTCCTATTTTATCATCTCCTGACTGAAAAGGCGTAACTCCCCTCATAAGTACTTTAACATAGTCACTCCACAGTGATGTAATTAACACGCTGGACTCCATACTCCAGCAAGATGGTTCTTGTACTGTCACCTTGCACTTCATCTTCTACCACAGTCTCTTCTCCGTTTTCACCTTCTCCCCAGGGACAGGTTCCTGTCCCATCAATATCAAGAAGTCTTCACATTCCCACACCAGTAAGAAAGTCACACCCAGCCTTCCTCACAATTTGTCAGAATTATGCCCACAGATAAGAAAACATCATGCTACTAAGTATCAGAATCACAAAAAACTGAGGTGGCACTACTGGAGTGTAAACTGGACAGTAACTCTCTTATTATCTCCAACAGAAAAACCTTCATGTAAGCTGTTTCAACTGCAGTCACAAATTAAATGCAATGTGCTTACCAATTCACAGCAGCTTTCCCCTCAGATGCAAACCCTTGTGCTTAATATCTCCAAATCTACAATTGCTTCCATGCAGAAAGTTCCTTTTGGTCTTCCATGACAGATACCTTTCAGAAGAAAACCATGTAGGCTACAAAGAGGACATAACCTTATTTAGTATCAAATTTTCAATTTTCTAGGAATGGTAAGCGAAGTATCATATATTAATAGCCAGTATCAGATGAATGCCCTGACCATCTTCCTGCACAATTTCCCATTTGAAATAAACATTATCGTTATAATACAAGTCCTACTAACCATCTTCTGAAAAATATAGCTTCCCTAACCACAAAACAGGGAAAAATTTCCTAGCTTGAATCTCCAGTTGTCAGGAGAAGCTTCTGATCTCTTCTTTGGAAAGTGCATTCCAGACGACACATTTAATTTTGTGTAGTTAGGACTTTTTTGGCCATTATTTATTTGTTAGAAAAGAAGCTCAGCCTTCATAGAAACAGTATTTTCAAAGCAGTCAGTGACCATGTGTGAAAACAGCCATCTTGTTATAATGCATTTTATATGTGGACATCTAACATCTATAGACTTTATCAGGAAGTATTCATTTTCCTCTGAATATATTCATACCTTAGAACTTAATACATCTGAATACAATGCAGAATCATGTGAATACTATGCAGCTTTTAAGAGAAAAAGATAAAGACATAATTACTCAGTATTTGCACACCTATTAGAAATCAAGCAGTTTTAGTTATATTTTTTAAGTACTATGACTCACAAAGATCTGTTGGAAAAAACAAATACATATTACACTTGTGTTTCCAGATCAATTAAGTTCTGTAGCCCAGACACACACAAGCTAGAAACACATTTAGGTAGCTGCATTCTACAGTCCAAAATAAAGCCTTGGTTTGTGTAGCACTTTCTACAAAGGTTTCTAAGCATAAGGTCCTTTGCACCAGCTCGGACTATGCAACTGACAAAAAGAAATCTTTCACATTATTTCTCAACTCCATAATCAAATTAGAAAAATGAACACATGCAAGAAATAAAGCTGAAATAAAGAAATCAGCAATTCGATTTAAATTAGGATCTACTAATGAAGAGATCTTTAGTATTGTCCCCAGGACAGTTTGTATTGTATAAATATTGACAGGGAGTGGCAAGCTTTCAGTTAGTTAAAGCCAATCCTTTACAAGATTTTGAGTATCAGAATAGACTTTGACCTGTGCTCCAGTTAGAAGCTGGTACTGATCCTATGCTGGTTCTCCCCTTGCAACATGGGTAGCTAACCAGAGCAAGCAACTGCTGCCTGCCTAGACAGTCTCTAGATTGCTGTTACTGAAGATGCAACACAGCACGTTGCACTCTGCTGATGTTGTCCAGATATCCCTTAATACTAAAAAGCCCAAGAAGAAACCTTACTAGAGATCATACTACAGGAGATCATATCATCTCAGCAGAGCAAAACAGTACAGACAAGACCTCCAAACCACCTTTCATCTTCACAAAGATCAAGTTTCAGTTCTTTTTCAACCACTGTTAATTCAGGTGTTTATTTCAGCAGATCACTGAGAAAGCTTTAGCTTTAGATGGTATTACCAGCATTTGTTTTAAATTACCTATGACTAGGTGTTGTCTGCATAGTGCTTACAGTTTTATCAATATTGTCTCATCAGCCTTCTGGCTTTACTGCTGCTTGAATGACTGGACAAATTAAGACAGAGATAATAGCTTTCAACCATTCTCTAATTTTCTTCTCAAAGAAGGAAGTTCAATTTTTCAGTATCTCTGTTTGGATCTGCAATTTCTTGATGACAAAGGAATTTCAATAAATAGCAACAAGTAACACCCACCAAAAAAAAAAAGTAGAAGGTTTTAATTACATGGTTTGGAACCTCTCAGATTCAAGATAAACATCCTGTATAGAGACAAACATCTCAGTATTATTTGGTAAAAGACCTTAAAAAAGCTTTTTGTTTTTATGTTGTACTAAAGTAAGTCCTAGGGATTTCTGCTAACAGCAGCTGTAAAGCTACCAATATCATCTGCTCACAGTGTTTCTAAATATTTATTAAGTTTTTAATGAGTGGCTCCTGAAGCTATCATTGTCCTCAAAGTCAAACATTTACAGACTAACAGGTTGATTTTCAATTTGTCTAACAAACAAATTCCAGGTGTTTCCCTCTTCCTTCCCATCCCCCCAGAAAAAAACAAAACTCTCTGCAGTTGCCAAGGAAAAGGGCATTGTTTACAAATACTGTTCTTGATTAAGAGCATTTAAAATCTACTATGCAGTTCAGGTTTGTTTGGTTTTTATTCCTCTTTTTGAAACGTGTCTTAACATCAACTTTCTACTATCATTCCTGATTAAAACTTTTTCCAGGAAAAATGAAATAGTTGCATTCCTACAGCCTCTAGTTTTATGAGAAGAACTGTCTAAGTTAACTGTTATTCCTGTATAAAACCTACTATACTTTGTGAATCAAATGCTAACATTTTGACAGCCCCACCATCTCTACTGTTAACTCTCTAGAGGCTTACAGAATATTTAAAAAGTATTCAAAGTGCAACCTGAAATCAGAATCCATCAACTTACTGGATTTCCAAAGCCAATTTGCAGTTGCATTTTACCTTCAATTAACATACCCAGTTAGATATTTTACCTTTCATTTCACATCGACCTATATATTTCATAATCCTTAGTGATGAATGGGCAATATTAACCTGCAATTATGATCAGATTTGCATATAAAGCTTGGATATGGTAAGCTGAAAACAAAATTCTATTCCTAGGTCAGTCAGAAGTCTTATTTCAGATGTAACTACAGAATTGCGTGGGTTGGAAGGGACCTTTAAAGATAATCTGGTTCCAACCCCCACCCTATGGGCAGGAACATCTTTCACTAGATCAGGCTGCTCAAAGCCCTGTCCAACCAGACCTTCAATACTTCCAGGTATGGGACATCCACAAACTTTCTGAGCAACCTCTTCCAGCATCTTACCACCCCATAGTAAAAAACTTTCTTATATCCAGTGTAAATCTACCCACTATCCATTTAAAATTGTTGACCCTTGTCTTGTCACAACAGTCCCGGGTAAAAAGTCTGTCTTAAAAGAGAGAGATACTCGGATCCTCTCTCAGAATATCCCCAAGTCCTTTTCCACAGGGCTGCTCTCAATCCATCCAACACCCAGCCTGCGCTGATACTGGTGATTGTCCCATCAAGCTCAGGATCCTGCACTTGGATCTAAAGAATGGTAGAAACAGTCCAAGGAGATTTAGACAGTCATGACATTTCCCCTTACTTTGAACTACCTCCAGACAAGTTACAGTATTCTGAAGTTGACACTCTGCAAATGTTCAAACTCTGCTTTTTCTATGCCCGAGCTTCATTAGCCAACGGCTATGCTTCTCAGATACAAAGTTTGTCTAGCATTTTATCACTCAGTTTCTAAAAGCATAGTTAATGTGGTTTCAGTGAAGGTGATTTTCAACAATTATTCTGATAGACAAGAACTTCTGAAATAAAGGCACTTTGTGTTATATTATTTACTGGGTTTATTTATTTACCAAATATCTAAACACAAGGTCTTTGGAAGTGCTTTCTAACAAGTTAAGCAGAGTGACAAAAGGTCTAGTGACAAGAGATTTAGAACTCCAAATGTCAGAGGATGAGATCTTCTAGCTTTTTCATATGCAAGACATATCAATGTAAAAATCATTTAGCTGAACACGAAACAGACAACAAACCGAGGAAAAACAGGTGAATCAAGCACTGTAGTTGTGTATTTTTGGTGCAACAAAAATGGAAGCCTCTTAGGACTAGATGAAACAAGTTTGTCATATGCAGTGTTTACTGTTGCTAGTTAATTTGAACCCAAATTGCTGAACAAGTGAAAAATTTGACACCTTTGAAGATTAGGACCATGGACAGTCTGAAGTTTTAAACATCAATTATTCAAGTAATTGACTAAATACTTGAATAACTGAGTTACTGAAGTGTCTAGGTGAAACATGAAAAGACTCTGCGAGTTATTATCAGAGCAGAGAGAGCACCAAAAAGCATTTGCACAAAAAAGTGCTAGATGCTTATTAGTAATCAAAAGCATAGGCAGCTTCATACCTTCCTCCCCACTCATCAAAAACTGGAAGCCCATAAACCCCAAGAATTTAGCAAGAAACACAGAGGAATAAAAAAACCCAAATAAATCTGTTTTTATTCCAAAATCACTGCTCACTGAATACTACTTTCCACTGCTTAATATAATTAATGAGACACTAAGCTCTAGTTACTTACACTGTCTCTAGTTAGCACATCTATGATACTCACCAGCATCTGATCACTGCACACCCTGGAGTGTGACTACCTAATGCAGCCCTCCTCATCTTTAGATCTTTTTAGGACTGTAGGACTCTTAGTATCTGATATTTTGAGAAACAGTACTGCATTATGCTGTGGCACGAGCTTTACACAGAACTTTGGCTTTTCCATGGCTCCTCAAAATAGCCTATCCATTATTCCCCAGCTAGTACTAAATGAAGTGCATGGAAGCCACAGAGAAACAAATTTAGGTACAGACAGTTGCAACTCAGTCCATTTTCTTATTCTGTTTTTATTACAGTTGCATGTCCCTCAGCTTTATGTATTTCCTTCCCACAGCATGTAAATTGAAGTTATATAGTCCTCAGTGTGTCTTTTCCACCTGCTGTTGTCAGCACTCTTCTCCCACACCTTCCTCAATCAGTAACATACCTTCCTTTGTATCAGCTCACCCCATCATCTTAGTGCTCTTACACTACTTCACATATAAATTCAGAATTTCTCTTGCATACAGAACCAAGCTTATGACCTTTACAAACACCAAAATGGTTACAGAACTGATTTAAAGCTTACTGCACACCTGCCTTGCAGTCTACAGAACTACAAACTGATGGGGAAGAAGAGTAAGAATAGAATCAAAATGAAGTAAAGCTGAAGAGGATAAAACCATTCTAAGAGAAGCCAACGGCATCGCTAAGACTCTTCTTCGCATAGCCAAAAAAAAGGTTTCTTCATCTAAAGGAACTCCCACATTTTAAACCTACATGTACAGTGTCAGATGCTGAATGTGTCTGTGTATCGGTTATTCATGTATTACCTCTCAGATACATCTAGACAGCAAATACCTTCGCTCAATAAAAGTGAAAGCAATTATAAATAATATAAATTCACAACTTTAATCCTAGAAAAAAGTTTTCAGATTTAAAAAGTTTTGTAAAAGAGGGGGAGGGGAATTGTATATAGTGTGATTCTACTTTCTGTTTAAGTGTACCAGGCCCAGAGCCTGACAAGTCTCCCTCTTTAACCAGGGGCTGCATGGAAGGGAATGAAGTGTTCATTTCTAAGATATTTTAAGTACAGATCAATGACACCTAAGAATTTCTTCCTTAAAAACATACTCATATAGACTACAATGGATTTGATACATAAATAGTACCTTGGGACAAGAACGACGCTTGTATTGGGAATAATCACACTAAGAACTGCTGTAAGATACTTAAAACTCTTTTGGAAGGGTTACGATGCTTAAATTCTATAGAGAAGAGTCCAAGAACCAATTGAGGATGAGAAAAAAGTCCAGCCACCAGAGAGATTGCTATAGTAACCAAACACATATGAAGTTAACCTACCAGCTGATTTCTTCAGAAGCACTTTCTAATTGGTATTAGTTTAAAAGAATAGTATCTGTAACTAGGGCTAGTTAAACAAAACAAAAAAATAATTCTGATTACTATAAGAAGCTGTCTTTAAATGAATACAGAAAGGTATGTCCAAAAAAATCGCAATTTTTAAAAAAAGTCATTTTAAAGAACATTCTTATGATCTGAGATGCAAACATGTTCAAAAGCTTTACACAAGCATGAGAGGCGCATCCCATCAAGTTCATTCCCAAACTGAATACACCTTAGCTCCAAATCACAATTAAGGTAACTGAAAAGGGACAAACCCTCCGGCTGATTAAGATGTCAAGCAATACAGTTAAAGGTACTATCAACTGCATGTTTGATACCTGCAATCTCCTTACTATCATTGTAGAAAGGTCCCCATAGCATGGCCAGCATTAAAGCACATGATAGCAAATTTGAGTTACGGTTAACATAAAACTCTGGACTCTTAATTGCATCTATACTCGTGACACCTATCAATAGAATCTGGATGTAAACGTGTTGAATTTCACAGTAGTCTTGAGCTATCAAAATTGACACAGTATATTCTAAGCATCAGAGCTCTTCTCATTTGGTGGTTCTAAGATGATAGATCTGTTAAACAGATCAAAAGCAGCAAGTCAACTGGTAGATGTAGTGCTATTTTGCCTTGTGGCAGTAACATCCACAAAAGCTCTGCTTTTATCCAGGGATGTAAGTTTGACCTGCTGACACTTCAGAAGCTCTCACATCAGTAACAAGCTAAACAGAGTATACAATATAATTAACTTGTACAGATTCTTCCATTACATTATTTTCACCTCTCCATCACGTCATGCTCAAGCAGCTTTCTGCTGAGAGCCATGCAGCAGAAGATGAAGAATGACTACCAAGAACTGTTTTCAATCCCACAGCTCCCTTCTCCTCCAACCCCAAATGTTAAGAGTACATACTAGGCACAAATTAAATTAACTTGTTCCCCTCTCTGACAACAGAAAGCCAGGAAAAAAATACACTAAACTTGCTGCAAAGCATAAATTCACTACTATTTAAGGGTATCTCTAAGCATATTTAAGTGGCTAGCTACATGCCAAATTGGTTGTATGGCATATGCATTGTGGAGGTACTAAAATACCATCCACTTTTGTCAAGCAACTACCAAATAATGTCAGGAAGTGTTACGGTTTGCTTTTTTAACACTGACAGCACGGGAGTGATCCACTGAACCATCAGGTATGATCAAGCAGGGAAACAAGCACGCAGCCCTCTATCCCAGGCTAGCACACCACCTAGTTTGAAATGCATTTAAACCCTTATCATTACTACTTGCCCACCTGTAAGGGCGTATTAATCTTAGAGCTGTGTTTTACACGTCATGAGTTAGCGCTTGCAAACGTCTATCCTAAACTGGCTGCGGTTAGACCTGCAGTGCTAAGGACCACATAAGACGACCTCACTCTTAAAAGGCAAAAAAAGTGTTGAAGCTGTTGAAGGTGGACTTGGTATATCAAAGGTGTTTACAGCCTTCCTCTAGCACACTGGACTGGCACTCACGAACTTACGCCTCTGCACAAAGTGTCCACCGCCCCTTATGACAGCTGGTGAAGGAAAGAAAGGTGCATGAAGCGAGAGACATGACAAGTCTGAGGCAGGACTGGGCGGGCGCCTCCTTGGCATGAAAGCCGCCCTCCCTGCACAGAGACATTCACGCACCCTCAGCTCAAAGCTGAGTAAACAAAACACTAGCGCGGAGTTAACCAGAGCGGTGACTCAGCCGGGAGTGCGAGATTCGGTCCCACAGGGTAAGAAATTCGGGGAGACGGGACCGGGGGCCCACTGGCGCTCCCTACTCACCAGCAAACAGTCCACGTTCACTTCGGATTTGGGGTCCTTTAAAGTCACGTCGATTTTTTCAAACCGAGACTCAAAACTTTCTCCCGTCGACATGTTTCCGGAGATTTAAAAGTTTCCCTTATTCCAGAGCAATGCGAGGTTAAAAATAATGAAGTAAAAAAAAAAAAAACCAACAACAACCAAACAGGAACAAGCACGCACAAAAAAAAAGAAACCACAGAGGCTGTAGCAGGCTGAGGAGCGCTTCCTGCAAAATCCCTTCAATCACAGAAGTCTCTGAGGCGAGTCCCCCACGCTGCCCCGCCAAGGGGAGAGAAAACCGAAGGAAAGTCCGCGGCGGTGGGGGGGACACACACACAAGTCTGCTTCTCCCCTCTCCTCGGCGCACGCACACACTTCCCTGGGCTGCTCACAGCTCCGCAGCAGCAGGTTTCCTCTCCCTCCCTCCTCTGCTCGGGCCCCAGCGCCTCAGCAACCTCATTTTCCCAGCCGGGGAAGCCGCCCTGGGAGCCAGCGTAGCGGTCCCTCCTCCTCGCCCTGCAGGAGCGGCGGCGGATCGGTGCCAGGTGCCGGCGCACGCAGCTTGCTTTCCAGAAAACCAGATGTAAAAAACGCGACAGCAATAATAATTTAAAAAAAAAAAATTAAAAATAGAAAATTAAAAAAAAATAATAAAAATTAAAAAAAATAAAGGCGAGAGTCTACAGTCACACCGGCAAGGGAAAAACGAGAGAGAGGACAAACCCGCCGGGCCCCCTCCGGGCGGCGTGTTTCAGCGCCGCGCCGCCGGTCCTTCCGCGGGCAGCGGGCCGGGGGGAGGCTGCGCCCTGCCCGCTGCGGGCGGGCAGCTCCGGGCTGCCAGCTGCCTGCCTGCCTGCCCAGGCCGCCCCGGCCCCGCCGCCAGCGCCCCGCGGGCAGGGCACGAGTCACTTCAGCGGCGGAGCGGCGGCGGCGGCAGCAGCATCTCTCTCTTCTTCCTCTCTCCTCCTCCTCCTCGCTGCGCGGACGCCGGTAGCTCCTTGCTGCCTCCCGCCGCTGCCAACCGCCGGCCCCGCTCCCCCTCGCTCCTCTGCCTGACGTCCGGGGGCGGCAGCTCAGGTCACTTCAGGGCCGAGCGGAGGTTGCAGCGTGGGAAGGAGGTGGCTGGAGGGGAGGAGAGCGCGCAGGGTCCGGCGGCGGCTGCAGGCAAACCTGCGACAGACACCAACATGTCCGCCTTCCTGTTTGAACGGGCGGGGGGGGGGGGGGTGGGCCGGGTGCTGGGACGGGGGCTCACGGCGCATGCGCGGGGGGGGGAACGGCTGCGGGGAGGGGAGGGAGGCAGGAGGTCTGCGCGCGGGGCGGGGGCGCGCGGGGCGGGGGCGCGCGCGGCCGCGGTTCCTCTCCCCCCCTCCCCCCCCCCCCCCCCCCCCCCGCCCTTTCCGGCCGCGCGCCGCCGCCCAACGGTCGCAGGGGGCGCGCGCACGCCGTGCCCGCCAGGCGCGGGCCGGGAGGGGCGGGCGGGGCAGCCCGGGCGGCGCGGGGCCCCGCGGGGCCCCCTGCCCCTCGGTCTGTGCTGCGGTGCCCTCTGTCCCGCGCCCCGTGGCGGCTCCGGCGGGCGGCGGGCGCAGGCCGAGGTGTGCGCGGGGACACGGGCTGGCGCCCCGCCGCGGGGAGCGGCCGCTCCGCTCCGCTCCGGGCTGGGCTGGGCTGGGCCGGGGAAGGACGCTGCCCGCCGCCGGTCTGCCCCAGCTGCCTGGAGGCGCCTCAGAGCTGCCTGGTCCTTCGGGGGAACGGGCGCGGTCCCGCCTCGGCAGTCGGAGCGTTCCACACCTCGGGCCTGTGCTCGCTGCCGGGAGGGGACAGGTGCCTGCAAGCCTGCGAGGGTCACCCCCCTCGGGGGGTCCTGGGAGCTGCTCAGGTCTCCGTGCTGCGAGATCTTCTCGAGTCTGGGCAGCCGGCCCGCGGTGGCCCTTCTAGAGCAGAGGGGCTGGAGAAGTTAGACCTCCAGAGGTCCCTCCCAGCTGCTGCCATCCTGTGTCCGCAGGCAAGTGGAGGCCACTGTCCACAACACCAGAAGTCCACAGCGTTCCGGAGGATGTCCCGACAAGAGCCATGTCCAAGGTAGCACACCTAACTCAGAAAGAATAGAGGGGTACAACTTTAAACATGGAAGCCGTGCAGCAAGCCTTCATGTTTTCAGTTTAAACCTTACTCCCAGATTCCACCAGGGACTGTTTCTTCAAATAAGGAAACTCCAGGAAAGTAATGAGTTAAAATAATAGCAGACAGATGCCACTGTACTGGTTCAGTTCTTCAACTTCCACTGCAGTTCCAGAAATGGCAACGGCATTTTTACAAAGATGACTAAAAATTATGTAGAGAATGACAAGCCATAAATCTCTGGTCACTGAACAGTTGCCAGTAGCAAACCTGAATCACAAGCACCATGAGTTAGTTTCAAAGTCATGGCCAAGAAACAAATTGTCTGTAGCCAAGTGCTAGGGCATTTGAGCTGTTCAGTTGTGGATATTCACCATTTGCTATCTGGCTTTATTCAGAGGAAAAAAAATAAATTGCATTCTCCATTTTGCTTTTTCTTGTGCACAGCTGCTTGCATCTTTTTTGTTTTGTTGGTTTTTTTTTAATGAGAAGTATGTATGGCTAAAGCAAAATACATGCTGCAACAACGCTACACTGATGTTTACTTTCACTCGTTTTGTGCTGGCTATTACCACAGCCCTTTGATTCAGAGGGTTTGGTCGCTCTTGGAAATGCAGATGTTCCATTTCAGCAACCACAGTCCAAAGAGAACAGCTCGTGTACTCCGCAAGCTACCGGGTGTAGGCTTGGGATCACTTCATATATGATGCAGCAACTAATTCTTAAAATACAAAGATGCAGTCCTCACATTATACAAGATGAAAATAATTGTTAGAATTATAGATCCTAATTTGAGTGCTCTTGGGCACCTGGTTTAGGGATTAAAACATACACAGGGATAATGGCAGGCCTCAGCAGGGTGATTTCAAGCACCCGGCTGTAAGGTATACAAAATTCATGAGGCCTGTAATAGAGGAAGGAAGAGAATGCCTGAATCTTCAGCTCGGTGGGCAGGGTCACCCTGTAGCAAAGTTGGTCCTGAGCTGTGCTCCAGATGCTGCTTATGCGTGTTATCCAGTGTCTATAGGAAAAAGTATAGATAGTCTTGGAAATGCAAAACTTCTTCCATCCTCTCCAGGCCCCCCTGCAACAAAGCTACATGGGTCTTACTCTCACTTGCCCATGGCACCTGTGCATTACTTTTTCAGTAAAGCCCAGCTTCAACACAGTAAGTGGAGAGAAGCACCATCCCATCTGCACGGCAACATGGAGAATGCACGGAGATACGGGAGGTGGGTGTTGGACAGGACCAGAGTCACACATTTACTTGCTAGTGAACTTGCCACTAGAACAGTAACACCCGAATAACTCTTCCAGTGTTTGTGGCGAGGGAAGCTGCTGTGTTTGTGTTCAGCAGTGTGCAAACTCAGTGTGTTTCAAACACATCTGTCAGACTGGGGTTTTCTCACGACTGTGGTGGCTTAAAAGTGCTTGTCTGTCTGTCTCAAACAGAACAGAATTTGTGTGGGAGGTTCTTTACCCAGCTGTCTAGGAAACTCTGAGCACTGCTTTGAAAATGTAAAAGGGAGGCTGTGGGCTACAAAGACCAAAAAGGAAAAGAAATTCTAATTTTAAAAGCAGGTATGGGTTAAGTGTCTGGTGTGATAAGAGTGCTCATGTTGTAACTTTAGAGTGTAATGTAATAGCTTCTGATCCAATGAGCGCTCATTTGTGCCGAACTTGGAGCACATTTTCATTAACTTCAGTCAAACTGTACGATTATAAACTTGTGTATTTCTAGCATTGGCCACTTGGAAATCCTATGGAGTTCCATCCTCCGTAACCAACCACAGTTTATTGAACACAGTATTTTAGTTTGTTTTTTCCTTCCTGATCACAAATAAACTAAAAATGGGTAATTTCTTCTTCCTGCATTTGTTGCATTACATGTTTTGGAGTTCAGCTAGCTTTTGTTGAGTGAAATGGAAGTTACTCAACATATGTATGACTTGATAACATTGAGCTGATCAAGCACACCAGCCTGAGAGATATTTTCTCTCTTCAAAATCATGTTTTCTCTAACTCATGAAAGTGTCTCTATTTAAGCCCATGTCCATGCTTAGTAAATAAGCAAACTGGTAATCATTAGTAAAACAGGAATCATAGTCCTCATATTCATGTTGTCTTGCCTCTTTTATAAGATCATTAAATGCTTTTAGTGCGATACAAATATGATAAATTGACACTGACAAGAGCTGATTGTTTGGCAGAGATTGCAATTTCCCGTCAAATACAGAAAATACTAAATTATGGAATTACTACACAGGATTCCTGTAAAACTTTAAACCATACTTGTAAAAAGTGTATGTAATAGCGTTTGTTACATAGATGGCATTCTTGCACATTAAAGTGGTAAGACTGCATCATGAGAGGTTTCAGTAGCGCCCATTTCAGGAAACGATCAAAGAGCAAGAGCAGTGGAATACCTGGCAAGTGTTAGCTGTGCTCTCTCCAAGCAGGTACTTTTGCCCCATCTTCTTGTAAAAAAGCTAAGAATGATTAAGTGAAGGAGCTTGTAATAAAGTCAAATGCCATCTAGATTTTTTAGGTTCCTGACTATGCACCCTCAAAAGGCATGCAGTCTCAGAATGAGCGAAAGGGCTTTTCTGCATCTCTGATGTAACTACTGACTTCAGAAGAGTTACCCAAGGCAGAAATGAGACTATATCCTGTTCACCATATTAGGCCAAGTTAGCAATGCTTGATCTACCTTCACATTCAACTTCCTATTTAGTCAACTTGAAACCTCCAGCAGCTAAATCACAATACATTAAAACTGCCTTTGGTCCACCACCTCTATCCTTGTTTGCCTTATGAAACTGGCTCAGTTTCACCTCAGCTCTAGTTCTCTGTACACTACATAGTCCAGGTCAGTATTGCTCAAAGCTCTGAGATGAAGGCTGCACTCAACAAATCCAGTGCTTGGGCAGAACGTTTTACCATTGCTAAAGCTCATCTGTGCAACCGGAGGGCTTTAACCAGGAGCTCCCTCCTTCAGGCAAGGAGTGATGGCTGCTCATGCAGACATATCTGAACTGACTAGGTAATGTTAAAGTCACACACCACCTTTGATCTCAGTGGGCTTGCAAAATCTGGAAAAAAAAAAAAAAAAAGAAAAAAAGAAAAAAGGAAGGGCTGTGTTAGGTGGTGAATGGTGGTGGCTGTAGGAGGCTAATTTAAATGCACAGCTCCCTCACATCCCCTGGGGGCTCAGCTATGCACTGAAAAAACTCCCCAAGGAATTAGAGACTGTAAGTTTGAGGTGCAAGGTGCTTTGAGTAATGAACACATTAAAATGGTCTACCAGTAAGAGGGAGAGAGAGCAAGGAAATGTGACAAATATTAGTCGTATCATTTAGTATACTGAGGAAAGGCATGTTGGTTCTTCCAGGATGAGGCAAAATGTAGGAATTAGAGTAGAATTAAAATAGACTAGAAATTACCTAGGCAAGAAATAATTGCTAGCAAGAGAAAAGAAATTTGGATAAAATGAATCAAAAGAAAATTTGGCATTGCATATACTCAACAAAAGTAGTATCTTTCAAGCATCTGTAGATGCTGAAACAGTGCAACATATATATATTTATATATACACACATACATACATAAATATGTATGTTTTTCCTGCTTGTCACTAGCTTTAATAAAGATGTGAGGCTTCTGGCATATGACCTTGCATACTCCAGTGTATCCCAGCTTGTTGACAAAGGGCAGTTGCTGTTTCCTCTTACAGTGCAGCTCATATTCAGGCACTGCAGTACTTTTTTTTTGCATCCAGCACTTGAACCCTGAGGAGAAACTGTTCCCACAGTCTGTGCACGGTGAATGGTGAATAAGTAATGGGACACCAGGATCTTTGTTTCATTTTCGTGAACAAGCTAGAAATAGGCCAAAAAAATAAAATATCACCCTTTGGAACTTTTGCAATGGCCTGGGTTGATGGGGAGGGGAGGGTCTGAAAACAAACTGATGGGGAGGTAGTAAAGTGGATGAGATTGTCTGCTCCGGTGCAAACACAGATGCATTTGCTGCCAGCAGACAAGGGCATAGTTGTATAAACAGTTCAGTATAGGCACTCCCAAATAAACTTTTGCTGTATCTGGAAAGGAGGGGAGCTGTGAGCCCAGAGATAGATACAAATATCTGGTCTCCATATGGCTCAGGCCAATATCAACCATGATTGCATATACAGTGCAGGCTCCCTTTGCTTTTATGCTTTGAAAGTGTAGGAAAAAAAAGAAAGCCTGTGACCAATGTATGGTAAAAACTCACAAAGTTAGTTGAAATCAAATCAAAACAAAATTCCACTGGAATGCTGAAAGCTTCATACCTCAGTAAGGACAATTTCCATAGCAAATACTGTTTTCCCACTGAAGCCACTTGGTGGGTACAGAAAATGTTAAGATGCCAGAAATTCTTCTTTTACCCTGGGAAAAAGCTTTTTATTTTCTCTATCCCAGAGCTTTAAAATTATCAGAGTGCTTCTTGCTTGAAATCTTCAAAAACCCAAACAAACTCATCTCTAAGTCAAAGAAAAAACATGGAAAAATATAGCCTGAAAAATGAAGGTTTCAGAAAGTTAGGGGTATGTTAAAGCAGGAACTAAAAATTATTCTTCTGATGGTATCATCAATCAGAATATGAAATATATGTAATATATTAATTGTGTCTTTTTATTTCCATTATAAGTAGATTGATTACCACAATTATAAACCTCTGCAGATTAAGCTATCACGAACCTGACTTCCTGCTCTGCTATTAGTTTGTTAGCTTTGAATCACCTACAAGTGTCAGATTTTTTTTTTCTTGTTTCTCCGGTTCTTAACCCTAAGCGCTCTCTCCCAGAACAAATTTCTCCCACCCCACCATAGTGCTACTTCCCTCACATACACATATCACATTTCCTGTGGTTGGATTAGTTTTGCAGTTCTTGCTCAAATAGTTGTTCTTCTGAAGACAAAAGTTAAAAGTAAACTGGGCTGAGTTTAAAAGTAAACTAGCTTCAATTCTCCTGGCTTTGGTTTTATGTATACTGTTCTAAATATCTACACTCTTTCTAAATGCTTTCCTTTGCTGAACACTATGTCAAATTCATTTTAAAAGCCATGTTTTTATCTTGGGCCTGGGAAATACTCAAGAGTTTCGGATTTCAACAGATATTTAACCTCTAATTTCATAACTGAAATAAATGGAGCCATCTTCACATGATCCCTCTCTGGGCAGAATGGTGGAAGGTGCTGTTCTTGACAATTACAGCTTAAAATTTTGAAACACAAGTTAGAGACAACTTCTTTTATATCGTGAAGCTTCATGGGATTCTATAGAGCTTGTCTTAAATTTAAGGCGCTCAAATGGCACTACATAGACAGTTTTAAAAAAACCCATGTGTTTCATACGACCACCTTCCAGATATTAAAAAAATTTTTTAAGAAGTTTACTTACCAACAAATAATTCAAATTCATTGCAACCACAGGAATTATAAATGAGCCAACTTAGTAGTTTTTAGTGGCTTTTAATAAATAAATCACAGAAGCTGAATTACTAATTTTGTTCGCACTCTGGATATTTTCACTAGATAATCAACTAGCAGTTATTTTACACTAACACTACCACTGTTGCTAGTTTTGTAGTGCTCTACTACACTTCCACCACACTTGTAAGCTTTGAGATAGTCTGGTTTTAGAGGACAGAGAGGATTTACATTTTATTTTTGTTATAATTCTGTTTTCATTCAGGCATAACAACGCACAATGCACAAATGGAAGTTCTATAGGTGTGATCAATAGAAAGAAAACTATGTGTTTGAAAGTGTGAGTGAGCTTCTTCTCAGGTCAAGGGTTAATCAAAGGGTTAATCTCTTTCTTCTCTTCTTCCCCTCCTCAAAGATAAAAGAGGATAAACGTGTTGCAAAACACCATGTGGGTCTGTTGGGTAATTCAGCTCTTAATACTTGGAAGGTGGCAATTTTATATCAGTTTTGCCCCGTTATTATGCTGATTACTTCAAGTCAGCAGTACTGCCTTGAACTGTTTTGAAATGGGGAAACAGGCCCATAGACTCCTAATTTTATGAGAGCAAAAGTAGCCTGACAAAGGCACGAACTAAAGGCCAGGAGCAGGCCTCTTGCTGAGATCCATTTAAAAAGAGTTAGACCCAAGGTAATACCTTCTTGATGGCAAACTTTTAGGCAGAGGGGAAAAAAGAGCCAACTTGCCCACGGAGTCAAATATTGCTCATCCAATAGGATTGGAAAATGGCAGGACTGTCCTAAACTGGGTCGGAGCAAGCACCGGTGTGTGGCACAGGTTAGGAGAGCTTCCAGCCTAGCTGACAGTCCAAGAAACTTTTTCTACAGCACAGAGCAGGATTTTAGCCTGGCACAGGATCCAGCCCTGTAAATCCAGCACAGTCTGCAAACTACATTAGGGGTATTACTAGACCTGATGATGAATTGCAGGATTTCCCTCTAGGTGTAACTGTGTGTTGAATATGAGGGGTGGATGAGTGTGTGGATAAAAGACATAATTATTGGAAAAATCAAGGAAGCAATTAGAAAGGAAAAAAAAATCCTTAGAAAGACTCTCAGATATTTATATGAGCTTGGTTTTTGTGCCTGACATTTAATCTGTAGTCATTTCTCCCTTCTGGAGAGACTGTGTCAAAGGGATGTTTTGGTTTTTTTGAAGGACAGAATTACATTTAAAGTCCTCTGTCCAAACCTTTTGCTGCAATCTCCTGAGAAGTCATGTTTGCCCTTTTCTTCACAGTGGACTTGCAGTGACACTCCTAACATACCACAGTGCGCAGTAAGAATAGATGAGGCTGCCCTGTAAAGAACTGGATTAAAAAAATTACAAGGTGATTGACTCATTCATGGCCTGTGGCCATATGAATGCTTGCAAAATTGCTTCCGGACTATGTTCTAGCACCTTTACCATAGAAACAGGAGGTAGCGTGGCAAGCAGAACTGTCCCTCAGGAGTCTCATAAAATGAAAACATAGCTGTGAAAATGCAGATGCAAAAGCAGTGTTTGTAAGGAATTACATTATTACACCTTTGCATGCCAAACTGTGTTGAATAAATGGAATAAGATAAATGCAAAACTACAATAAGGGCTTTTTAAACAAATTATGGAAACTACTAGTACTATCTTCAAATTATTATCGAGATTGGGTTTGCTTTAATGAAAATGTCTTTTGTTTACCTAATTTTATGTAGTTCACAGCAACATTATATTGCCTGCACTGTAAAATGCCTGCAGCAACTTAGACCATGTCTGCACCATGCTGGCAGACTTGATGGTGTAATCCAGCTGGCAGAAGTCGCAGCAGTTGCATCCTCTTACCCCAAACCTGAGTTGCCTGCTAGCCCTAGGTCATAAGACCAGAAGTTTGTCCTTTTGCCTGCAAAAGTGTGTGCAGAAAAGGGACAGACAACTCCACACCTCCAGACTTACCTGAGCTAGTTTCTAGCCAGCTAGCTGAGGTACCCGCAGCAGCAAAATTTGCCTCCACTTACCGTCGTGTCACTTACTCAGGCCCTGAAGCCTGTGTTGCCCCAGCTTTGTGCAGCTGTTCTTCAGCCAGCTGGATTACGCCATCACATCTGCTGAGCACAGTGTGAACGTGGTCCGAATTGCTGTGGGCATTTTATGGTGCAGGCAGCATCATGCTGCTCCCTCTGTATGGGTAGAAAACCGTGGCCTGGCCACTGCCAAGGAGCACTGGGAACTACTGCAGATGGGGTGAACATGAGACTTTGTTCACTGAAACAAACCTGGGCTCTGTAATAGTTCGGAGATAGTACTTGTCATTTCAGTAATTTGAATATAGGAATTGCAAATAAGAATCCATCCAGTTATAAAAATTCACGCAATTGTGACAGCAACAGTGGTCAGTGATGTTATCTGCACTGCAGGCAAATATGGCAAGAATGTCGTGTGGCCAATATTTCTACTATTTGATGACCACATTATTATTGTTGGTTGGCTGTTAGTATTTTCTTCTTGACTCATTCCTAAAGGGCACTGAAACATCACACTCTTATAACTCGGACAGCAGTTACAGGAACCATCTTTAAATGAGTTTTGCAAACCTGCATCCGAAGCACCTCATACCAGAAGGGTGTGTGCTCTGCATCTTGAAAAACTGAAATCCCCCCGCTTCATTTGATGTGAGCCATGGGATCCAGCCTTCATCATTTGGGCTCCTTGAGTCTGGGCCAAGTCTGAGGGAGAGCCAATTGCAATGCACTGGAGGTAACGTCACACCACAGGAAAATGAGGAAAGAAACATTGCTCTTGTGCAGTGGGGGAGATGATCAGCTATTCACCACCGTTCTCTGCGGCTGGAGGCTTTAATCCCCCCATCCCACCCGCCGCAGCCGCCACATCATTTCACAGCAGTCATCTTTATAGCATCTGTGTGAGCGTGGCGGGGTGCCTTGTACTTCTGAGCGCATGCTTTGTTACTGCCTTTGTCATGTCCTGATCAGACTGTTGCAAAACCCTGTACCAGACTCCTCAAAATGAGTCATGTCTGCCGGCATGGATGTCTGCAAGCCGCCTCTCTCTGCACTGAGGTGCGGCGGCTGTGCAGAAGCGTGGGATAGGACCACTCTGGCACAGCACAGCAGTGTATTTGTTAAAAGAGAACGCCTTAGTGGAACAGAGAGGGGCTAACAGGTCTGCACCAGCTGCCACTTAGCTTCCAGGTAAGATTTAATTGTGACCCTCAAAGCCCTACATGATGGCCTGGCTGCCACAGAGGCTGACCCCCTGTGAAATACATCGCCCCTTGCATCTGCAGAGGGTTTGAAGCTGTGCTCTGGAATGGTAATCCCCCAGAGGGACTTGGGGAGGCAGAACATGATCTGCTCCACACCTCTGGGACCCCAACCTTTCCTCGCTTGTGGCATATTCTGATTTGTCAGGTTTTAGACTCATTGTCTGTGAGGCTTTCCCAGTATGTTGAATCCTGTACTGGGAGAAGGAGCTGCATTACTCATACATAGTTTCAAAACTGTGGGTAAACTGGATGGTTTCATGCTCCCATAGACATATGACTTAATCCTCTTCATCTTCCCAACTTCATGCACTAGCATGGCTAGATTTATAAGATGATCCTCTGCTTCAGAGGCAGATTCATGGTGCTGTATCACCAGTTGAACAAGAATTGCTTCCTTATCACCTGTTAAGTGGAAGGATCAGTGTGTGTTGGAGTGGAGCAGCTATTATCTTTTGGTTTCCGCCTGTCAGTAAATTAACTGCATTCAGATTCAAGAACTTGGCTTTTCTTAATGCGTCTTGTTATTTAAACAAGAAGGAAATGGGTTGGTATGCAAAATTCAAAGCCTCCAGAGCATAGCAGGCTAATACAAGAATGTCTCGATATTGAACAAGTGAAAAATATTTTCCACTCAGTGAATCCTGAGCCTTCCACACCACCATTAACTGGGCTCTTTACTCAGGACATTAATGAGGAAGTTGTCATTAGCAGTGTGCTGAAAAATAAATAACTAATTGCTGAAACCCTGTGGTTTGCTATTATCGTCCAGAAAGGATAAGAAACTCTTAGGCAGCCCAGTCCATTTCAAGCCTTACAATTCACACTCACTAAATTACTAGAACCAAAACCACATTCAGAAACTGTTCCATCCTACTCTGTGTGCTTCCTCACTCTGTTTTCTAGCATCTCTTTCCAAGCCTGTATTGGACACTTTCCTTACATGCAGAAAATAACATCTGTAAGACCTATCTTTATTTTTAAAATGTTTATTTTCCCATAATTGCTCAAAAAAACCCGAATTGCAAAGCTATGTGCAAAGTGATATTGAGAAATAGTAATGCAAATTTACACATCTTTCACACTCAATAGCTGTTTCTAGCAGCCTGCCTTTGTCCTTAGGATTTAATTAAATCTGTCACAGAAAACAGAATTTGCTAGTACTTGACCTTTGTTTTCAGAGTCCTAAAACACAAAAGGCACTTAGAATCAATGACAATGCACAATACAAAACTGCACTCCACTCAGTGCTCAGCACAACACAATACTCATCCTTTCTATGAAGAGACCCTGGGTTTAAGAAGAGTTCAAATTAAGGTACAGAATTCTTTTTCAGGTTGTCCCCTGAAGAATCAGGACTGCCACTTCCAACTGATTATACACTATGCAGTCCAGCAGCACATGATGCCCAACGCTACCACTCAATAATCTCTTTTTCTCACTGCATAAACTACATCACTCTCCGCTCTTTATTTGCCTTCCCAGGCTTCCTTCCTGTCTCTTAACTCCTCGCTTCAGGCTCCTCACCCTCTGCTGGAAGACCAAACATAATCTCCCCGCTCCCATTTCTGCTCCCGCTTCCCCTTCCTCCCTGCATGGCCGCCCACAGTCTGCTTTGCTCCAGCAGCCTCTCTGCTTTTGTTTTTCAGCTGCTCTCTCCTGCATCCTTTTGGACACCACTTATATCCCTTCCCTAAATGCCTCTTTGCAGAGATACTTCACACGATTTCTTTCTTTTCTCTCATTGACTTCTTGCTGGCTTTTCCTCTGCTTCTTCACTTAGTCAGAGATTAGGTGGATTTGTGATGAATAGTCACTAGAGAAAAAGTGAGTACAATTTTAATTATTGCAAAACTCATTAAAACACATCTGTAAATTAACACTCAGGTAAAACAAGAACTGGAAGAAAGCTAATTAAGGGAAAACATCATATTCAGTGGCCTTGAACTGTATAGAGGTCACTGAATGAAAAGCTACAGAGAATAATGTTGCTTCTGGTCATGCTAACAAGGGACATTAAGCCACACATTAAATATATTCCATTAATTAGGAGCAGTTTCAAGTCTGAAACTCTTCTTAGTCCTCGCAGGGAGGCCCACAGTAGGAGAAAGGTGTGCTCTTCCTATTGTGCTGGCCCGCCAGGCCCGTAACTTTTCTTCCTGTTCCTCTTAGTCATTTACTGTCCCACGTGCTGCAAGGAAGCACAGGCACAGCTTCTTTCCCACCCATCAGCAGGCTACACCTCTCCCGGCTATTCATGCAGCTAGGGGAAAGCTCGTCTGCTTCCCTGAGTAAAAAAGGGTCCTTCTGGTGTCTTCTGGAGGAGTGTTGCTCAGCACAGCTTGCAGCCTTAGGGTTCACAGCCTGGTCTTTAGCTTAACTAGAAATCAGGTATTTATTTTTTATTAATTTGTTGTGCGAGAGGAAGAAACAACAAATACAAGGTGATATATTAGAGGGAAATATTTGAAACAATCTAAATTATATTGTAACGGATCTTTTTGCCACCAGTATCCTGCAGAAGGATCACCAGGTTTGCTTTGGCATTTTCAGACCCCCAGTAATACTGGTCAAGATTTACATTGCTTAGGGGCCTCCTGCATATATGGCTTCTGGGATGCCTGGTTCTGGCCCATATGGTACAAATCATATATTTGAAGCCTTCAGTAGGAAAAGTAGGTGTCCACAGCTTACAAAAGCAAGGAAGACTGAGAGAGATGTGCTCCACAGACTGGGCAGCACTGGTCCCATTTCCATCCTCCTTGTTGGTTTCCCTGGAATAGACTATTTTATTCAGAGCAGATTATGCTTGTAGGTCATTTACACAAATTCCTGTAATCTCTGCACAAAATCTGAGGGCTCGCTGTAGCCTTATATTTATATATTTTTTATATATATATATGTATATATATATATAGTGTGTGTGTGTGTGTATATATACATAGAGTGTGTATATATATGGCGGAATCCACCTCTGCCTCTGCGGGGGCCTCTCCAGCAGCTCCGCTGGCAGGAGCTGCTGCAAGGATGTGTGAATCATGAAGGTGTTCCCAATTTCTGTTTTACCAGCTGCCAGGCAAGTTGCATTGCTACAACCCCCTGCCTCAGGGACGTTGTCTTGCTCGTGGCCCTTTGCCGGGCTCTGCACAAGCAGAGGCCTGATTCCTCAGACAGATGAAGGAGGGAAAGGCAGATGTTCTCCCGAAGGAAAAAAAAAAGAAGCATGAACTCGAGACACATCCTGTACCATGACTGCACATGCCTACAGAAAATGCTCCACGTTTCTCTGCTACAGAAGCTGCCTCTCCAGGGCTTGCTTTTCCTTTGATTTTCCTATGGCCAGAAACAACAATAACAGACTGGGAATTAAAACCTGTACCCACCTCTGAAGCCCTCTGCATTCAACAGAAACCAGTAAAAGGTTGTTTTTCTCCAGCATATTATGGTAATCTATTAAGCTATTTCCAGATTGCTTGAACCAAGAATAGCCAGAGAATGTCAAGTCCTCCCGTACATGGCTATATCCTTCACTTCCCTGTGAGATACATTTCCAGGCAAGCCTACAGGACTTTGACAACTACATCAAATGTGCAGATCAAGATTATGCCCAAGAGGTAGACAATTTCCCCCCTGCTGTGTCCAGAAGCAGGCAATATTCTACAACTCGGCTCCTCTGCTGCTTCCCATCACATATGCCAGTCACTGTTGTTTTCGTAATTCTGTCTTCGTCCAGAGTTTTGACCTCTGATTGACTTTGAAGTTTACATACAAGGAAAAACAGTCAGACAGCTGCTAAAACAAGCGAGGAGAGATCAAACGGTTCCAAAAGAATTAAAAACAAACAACTTTTATCTTTTTCTTTTGTGTTTACCAATACGTTAACGAATCCAGATATGTGGAGAGATACACAAACGGGCATACATATATTTAAATGATAACATTAAAAAAATTACATTGAAAGAATAATGTTTAGATTAGCACAGCCGAACATTGAAGGATAAGGAAATTAGGAAAATTAGGAAATACCAGATTAAGATTGCTATGCTAATTTATTTCTGCCACTGGGTGTGATTATCCTGTGTTGTACAGAATGAGGCATGCATCCTGTGGGAAAGTCTTAAATATGACTGTGTCATGGAAGGGTTTCTAAGAAAATATATGCACATGGGGAAGGACAAAAAAAAGGATTACGCAGAGAGTCTTAAATCTGCCATTTTGTAATGTATCAGGAACTGACACTGTAGCTTAAATGACACTATTTCATGATGGGGGCATAGGAAATTGGATGTGCTAGCTTGTCTCTCGGGGAGAAAAAACCTAGAGGAGAGCAGCCCCCTTCAACATGAATAAAGAAATACAGACTCTTGCCATGTATTCAGTAGCACCAGCTGCCATTGCAGACATTTATTTCGGCAACTTTTGAGTGGAGATATGATGTTGTCCCTAAGTAGGAGTAGTTTGGTCCTCATTGTGGAGCTGGAAGACCAATTAGCAGAAATTAGATTTTGTTTCCTCTACCTTACTAAACCTTCCTCACCCTCTTCTCCATTAAATCCAGTCCAGAAATTTCATCCTGCTTTTGCTGTACAGTTTCTCCTAGTAATTCACCACCTATTACTGTTTTAGTGTCAGTGAGAACTTGGGTCTTTAAAACGGTGATGTTGTCCAATTACTATATTGGCAGACTGCCTTGACCTTTCCCAGAGAAACCAAGAAGACAGAAGCAGTGGAAGTTCCCAACAATTGCCATTTCAGTGTCTCACACAGAAATTCATAGAACACAGGAAAATTTTTCTCTGAGTTGAATGACTTTGACTTCCAAAGGCCTGCTGAAAAAATAAAGACATTAAACAACCTAAAAAATGTTAAATTCCCCAAATACTTTAAAAAATATATATTCTACAGATATCATACAAGTATGAAATACAATATAACCTAGAATATTTTAACTGAAAATAAAGCTCTACTTGCTTCCTTAGAAATTTAATTTTTTTATTATTTAATGAGATTACCCTGGCCTGTATAATCTGAACTCTGAAGCACTCTGTAATCTGGGACAGAGGCAAACTTGTCCATGCACTCCCCTGCCCTGGACATTGCATATAGAGTTAATTTATCTCATATTGATCAAATCTGTGATCTAAAGAAATTATAAAAATGGTCAGTTTGGATAAATTAAAATACATTTTCCTGCATGTTTGTTTTTGTTTTTTTTTTAATGCTGAATTTCACAGATTGTTATGATAGACTTTGTAGAGCAGAGTATCACTATAAACAGAAGAATAACTTTTCAGATTAGCTCTCAGCTGAAGCAGTTTGTGTATGGCTATCTTCTCCATCTATCCCTTGGGCATAAAGGCAGGCAAAGAATTCCTAAAGAAGGGATGGAAATGGCATTGGTCAAGATCAAATTGCCATGCATAATTCGATGTACTAATGACCGTCCACCAGATACTACTGCAGGAGACTTGCCAAGATGTTAATTGTCCTGAGGACTGGAGTTCAATGCTTAACAAATACCTCCTCAGTTTTGTTGTGGAATGAAAGTTATGACAGCTGCAAAGACTGCTTGTCTTAGCCGAATGTGCAATAGCAAGTAGTGTTGAGAGAAAACCTGATCTTAAATTAAAATCTCTGCTTGCAAACAGCAGTTATTTGTGGGGTTGCTGAAGAGATAGGAAGTGTAACTCCATAGCTTCAGTATGTGGAGTCAATATAAGGCCCCAAGGTTAACTTTGGGGCTTGAAATTCACTCAGATTCTAGAGAAGAATGTAATTTTATATAGCTCTTTCCACTTCCGGAGCTGTAAGGTGGTATCATAGAGACAGTCTCATATAGCATAGGGAAGTCCTCCTTGTGTAAAATGACTCAAAGCTGCATTGCACACTCTTTGCATGGAAGTCTGCAAGTTGCAGACTTTGTCGTTTGTCACCTCTCATCTCCTGACATAAGAGCCAACAAAGAGAGAGGCTACTTTGTTTACTGTTTTCTGAAGCAAAGAGGTCACTCAACAGTACATTAAAAAGACTTAAGATGAAAAAAATATTCCTAAGCACAGAAGAGTCTTCCAATCTGACTTCTGCTAAGCAAGGCTACTACTCATCCCCCAGTGCTAAGCAGCATATATAGAGAAGAAACATTTCTCCACATATGACAAGAAATATTCTTACTTTGATAGCTAGGATTTCATCACAGAAACTCTGACCACACTAATTACTATCTGCAGAGCTCTGCTGCCCATGGAAGGAGCAATCACCTCATACCAGCCAAGTAAGTACTGTCCGGTCGATCAATGCCTTTCTCTCTGATATTTCTCCTTTCCACCAGACTGAGAAGAATATTTCTAAATGTATGTTAAAACATCTGATTTATTGTAGATGTTGTTGTGGAAACGGTGGGCTTAGATTCCGCTTTTGGGTGAAGAGGGTTAGACTGCAGAGGGAATGCTTAGAATTACCCAATAATTATCACACATACGCTCAAGTGCTGAAGCACGTAGATGATCAGCATTTCACACAGGCATGAGTAAAAAGTCAAGTCCTTTTCCTGTAATAATCTCAATTTACTACCAATAATCTTCTGAAATATAATCTGAAATAAAAACTGATGTTCATCCACAGCCTCTCTTTGATTGTTTCGGTTTCCTCTCTGTATAAAACTACATTGAAAAAATTATCCAGGATGAGATACACGAAACTTTCTTTGCTGAAGATATGGTTATCTCTACTATAATATTCCTAGACAGTGTTCTTGGAAACAAATGGAAGATAAAATAACAATAAATAATGTTGCAAAAAAAAAAAAATTCAGAAGAATTACTGTACGGCAGGGGCTGAAAGCTGAGTCTTCATGAGGAATACATCCAGATGCCTAGAAATAGTGTGCACTTCAAAGCTCTGTACATCTGTATAGACGATGAGCAGTAACAGTCATGTCATGGCCCCTTCCATAATTGCTACCAGTTCCTGAAATCCCTGTGTATCTCCAAAGGAGTCTGTCCAATGATCTCAGTTGATCAAACTGTGAAGTATTTTTCTGCAAAGCAAGAGAACCTGGCAGCAGCCTGGAGCTCAACCTGGAGTAGTTTGGACGAGTTGTGAGGTGGGGAGAGCAGCTGCTGATCCTGTTTTTGTTTCAGCTGCTGCTTGCAAGGAGGTACTTATCCTGCTGCACTTCACAGGCTGCTCCAACTTGCCATAAGGCTTTTCTTTCTTTCTGCAGCATTCAAAAGAAGCAGGACTATAAATTGTCTTCTCTGATTCGTCTGAATCACATTCGCCTGCTGTATTTTGTGTAAGAGTACCCCATGGTGACCAAAAAGCCTGGGGTGGCTTTATTGGACAGGCGATGTTGCTGCAACTGCCCTTCCCTGTGTGTACACACACTCCTGCGTGCAGCAACCTTTGGGGAGCACATACCAGGGAGCAGCTTTAGCCCCAGCACCAGGGCAGCTCTGGGGGCTCCTCTGCTGCAAGAGCAAGGGAGGAAAACCCCGCTCGTCTGCCCGCTGGGGGATGTGCAGCCGGTGGAAGGGGCAACCTGTGAGAAATGTAGATTGCAGGGAAACCATCCTCGATGAGAAAAATCTCCCTGGACACTTGGAAACGTTTTGTTTCTAACTTCCAGGGAAAACACTGCCGTTTATCTCTGGTACTGGTGCCAAGTTATATTTTTATTTGCTCATGCTGAGGAACTTTCTGGCTTGGAGAGAGAAGAAAAGGAAAGCAGGTAGCCACAAGGCTCCTTGCTGCCTTTTATTTTGCCCACCTCTGGACTGCTGCCTTTCTCCTCACTCTGCAGCAATTCATGTGGGAGGGGGAAGAAGCGACTGTGGGAGGGGAGAGAAGCGACTGCGGCAGCAAAGCACGGCAATGAACAACAGAAACTGGAAACAATAACCTGCAAATTGGGGCATGGTGACCAGCAACTCTGCCGGGAGCCGGGGATAATAGCCAGGGCACAGTAACCCATGCTAACAGCTGGGAAAACTACTTTATGTGCTTCCAGGTTTGCCAGCCTGTCCTCCCCTTACACCTTCCCAGGGAAAGGCGTGGAGCTCCTGCTTGCTGTCAGCCCAGCCGTGCACCTCAAAAGAGTTTCTCTGTATGCTGAATACTTGCCTCTGGGAGGTGAAGAATTTTAGTTTGCATAAATAGTTCATATTTTATTATTACAACTTACCTGATCATAAATTGCATTAATTTTTTATTTTATTATTATAAGTTATGTAGCTTATGTAAATATATTTGATTCTCTAAATCTGATTTGGACTGCTGGCTTTGCTTTCCTAGAGAGGAAGAATCCTTGTTTTGGGAAAGTATATATCCACCCTCAGAGGAATCATCCAAATGGCTGTTCTCCTGCATTGTACAAAGTGAGGGAAAGGCCATTGGACATTAATCCCTCAGGCTGAACTGAAGATGACCAACAAAATCTGTGGAACACACCCAGAAAAAGGGTGAATTTTTCTGCTCTCCCATCCTGGTCTCCTTTCTGCTCTATCTTACAGATGTTGGCTTGGGTCAGTTTCTGTGTAGACAAGCTTTTTCTGAAGGGAGATTAGCCTGGGATACTGGGGTAACTGAGAACAACTGCTGAGCAAAGAAGATTCAACACTTAAGTCTGAGCAAAATACTGTTTACTCCTTTCTCACTTGTTCGCCTCTCCCATTTCCCTGTTTCTCACTGGAGGCAATGGCTGCCTGAGGCATGGGAATACCAGCAGATCCCACAGCTGCTATGGCTGTCAGACCGGGAAGGGCACACCGAGCCCCACAGAGCAGCCACCACACAACCAGGACCCTTGGAAATCTGCTTTTTGCTGCTTGGTCCTTTTACCATGCCCAAAGTACACCTGCCCAAAGCCCCTTACACACAGGAAGATGCAATTGCATGGTCTGACTTTCTTCACACACATATCCCACCCTGACTAGGGCACTCTCTCATTTACTTCCAGGTGCCACTGCACAGCATGCTTATACACAGCCAGAGCTGATTCCCTTCTTACCACCACCATGTCACTGCTCTGAGATATGAGTAGAGGACCCCTACGGATACCTGCAGAGGGAGGTCTCTAATTGTGGTTTCCAGTCCTAGCTGTGCTGGTGCCAGCACAAGTGGTGTCCTTCATTCATGGAAAAGCAGAGAAGGGAGAGGCTCAGCAACTAGACCCATAGCTGCTTGTGCTCAGAAAGTCTCAGGGGTTCAACTGCTGGCACTCAGACTTGTCTTTCTCTGAGTGTCTGGACCCCTCCTGCTTGCCCACAGCTCTTTTTCGGTCTTGCCTGTCTTCTTTGCTGGGGAGACCAGGAGGCTTGGGCAAACTAGTTCTGCTTATACTGGGTGAAGTGGCTTGGGCTCTGGTTCTTCAGGACTGGTTTCTCCATATCTGCAAGGTTCCTCACTCATCACAGACACCACCACCCTTGGTGAAACCCCAGGTCTTCACAGTGGACCATGAGGGAAACTACAGCTTGCCACCAGCCAGGCCAGATTCCTCAGGGAGACACTTGATGCCAGCAAGAGCAGAGGAGCCCAGCTAAGCAGCCCTTGGCACAGGACGCATGTGTAAAGGTAACTCTTACCTGCATGCACAAAGGATCCTGATGCCCCATGTTTCTGTTTTTGAGTCGTCCCAGTTTTAAATCTGATGTTTAAGATTTGCTGGACCTGTCTATGCCAGCTTCATAGTGTATACACACTGGATCCAACCCATCCAGCATCAGACCTGTTGTTCACTGGCAGCTGCTGTCAGGGCCTGTCTTTCCGATTGGAAGCTGGATGCTTTTGTCCATGAATTTAACATGGCATTGGAGCCAATGTACTGAGGGATGTTTCTATTCAAGAAGAAATTTGTGGTGGACCCACTTGCCCCCAGGTTAGTTACAATATTGTTTCCTTGGATGAGCAGAAGCCAAACAGCAGGATACCTTTCCTTTGCTTGCCCCCACCAGCTCCTGCCACGCAGAGCTTATCTGAAGAGATTCTTCATTTCATTCCCTGGTTTCCTCCTAGGCCATAAGATGAAATATTCCCTTGTTGCTTCATCTCACAGACTCTTTTCTGTTTTCATATATTTCCAGTGTGCACTGAACATTGGCCATAGTCACTTCTCTCACATGTGCCTTGTACGTCTGCCCTGCTATGGGCATTGACTTGGTCCTGTGTTTGGGATAGAGATTGGTGCTGTCTGTATGGTCTGGCTACACAGAGATGCCTTTTCCTGGAACTATCTTAAATAAGGAGCAACAGTTGGTAAAATATGTAACTGTTTAAAGTATCAGATACCCAAGTTATTTGAAGAAGCCCACTCTGAACCATCCCAGGCTGCTCACCCAAAGTTGAAAGAAACCTTTTAGTTTGATCCACTTATTTCATACATAGGGATGACAATCCTTCACTTCACTAGTGTATTAGAAAGATAAATATATGTGTATGTGAAGCTCTCAGATGTAATAGTGACAAGCACAGAAAAGCCTAGGAAGAAGCTAATATTTTGTACTCTGAAAATGGGGCTTGGGTTAAGGGAAAATCTGATGCAGAAAAACCCAGTTCTACCACAACCTTTTCTTTCTTTTCCTGCCAAACTTTCAGCCCACCCCCTGATACTGTGGGACATGGGGGAATTACTAGGGTAGGAATGATTGCACCGCCTCCACCAGATTACAGCAGCAGAGATTCCCTATTCACTGGGGAGGATCTACTGTGGGAATCTACAGTCGGTTTAAGTTCAAGCTCTGCTTATGCAGAGCATAAACTGCACAAACTTGGCAAGCAGAACAGCCTGTCCCTTAGGAATATTAACAGATGAATGCAAACTCAATTACCTTGCTTTTTCATTCCAGTTGGGTTATTTGTATTGTGTACTAAGTATATCAGCATCTGGAGTCACTTTGAACAACAGGAGAAAGCATCTTCCGGTGTCAAAAGTAGAATTTTGTACAGTATTTATGACTCAAAAAAAGTCAGGGTTTTGGCTGTGCTTTGTTTCTCACCATCCTGAAAAAAACAAACAAACCAAAACCTATGTAGAAGGTTCATCATCTCCAAGCTCGGGGGGCGGGAGGGGTTTGGCTATATGGCTAAATGGCTGATAGCCATTTTGCCTATGACCCTGTAAAACTGAAAGACGTAAAACCAGCTCCTGAATTTTCCTTACCATTCTCCTCCCCACCACCATCTTCACTATCCATTAACCCTGCTCATTACTGAAAGCTGAAAACACAAAAGGAGTAAACATTAGTTAATGAGGTTTGCACCTGGGGGTGGTAAACAAAGCTGCTCTCCATGCCTGTGAGCTCTTGAAGGGAAAACTCGCTGCTGTATGAAAGCAAATCTCAGCACAGAATGGACAGGCCTGCCTGTTGTAGGGTATGTGTGCAGGAATGGGAAGAATATTTTCATTTTTATGATTTCATAATTACACAGGGAATGACGAGGAACAAAATATTTCCTAAATTTGTTCCTCCAAACAGAAAATACTTATTTGCCTTGTCTTTGTTTTCATTGTAGCTAAAAGGAGAAGTTGATGCTAATCTGATTCCTCCCTCCTCTGTAGTTTGGGACATTTCAAATCCGTACTTTTCATCCTGGGGTTTTGTCTCAAACAGAGAGAATCGAGACTTTGTCTTGGACTTAAAGAATCAAGACTTTGTCTGAGATGCAATCATATGGTGCATGCTAAACAGAACAAGTCTTTGTGTACCATTGTTATCAAAACATTATAGCACCAGGAAATAGCTAGACATGGACTTTTCTTTGCTAGTTAACTGCTACCATAGTTCTGTTAAAGTTCAACTCATTTTACTTTTAAATCTTACTGCAGTAGCTGAATGCTTTGGCAAAGAAAGAAACAGTCTATAAGACAGTTCCCTGCAAAACAGTTCTGCACATATGGAATGAGCATGTTTTCACCTTACCGTTTCCTCCAGTCAATCCACAGGTCTCTGAATGTGCCCTCCCTCTCACCTACCTGGTGGAACATCACCAGTGAGCAGCAGACAGGGGCTTCCTGGGCAAACTGGCCCCTTTTGGGAGCTGTACGCCAGGGCCAGGCTCGCCCCTTTGGTCATCGGGTGCCAGAGTCAGGCTCAGTCCAGGTCTTGAAGGTGCTGCTGCAAGTTGTTCGGTCCTGCGTGGTTTCACTTCCGTAGCAGAGTCTGCCTCTCTCTTTTGGTACTTTCCCCTGCGCAGGGCTACAGCATGAAAGAAAAGCCAGCTGTGTACAAGCAGACCTCCCTAGGCATACATGAAGGGATGGATTTTCTTCTGTTCTTCTGGAGCTCAAATCAGGGTGAGGATTAACTCCACTTAAGACAATGGAGCCAAACCAACACAAAGTCAAAGGAGAATCAGCCTGTAGCTCTAAGAAACATCCATTCCCATTACTTCCCAGACTTTTATTGCTGCAAATATATAAATCTTTGTATTAACTGACTTCAAAGATCATAAAGCCTTAATTGTGTGTGCAGCCTACTAGTAACACAGTGTGCTGCTGATGCATAAAACACGCATAGATAGTACACAAATACAGCCAGCCAGGGCTTAAATTTAGCTTCAACCACACAAAAGATATCTTTATAACTAAGAATGATGGGAAGAAAGATCTCATTCCAGACCAGACGAACAACTCATTTTTTCACTGATCCTGGTTTTGGCTGACCTGACTTAAACGTGACCCAAGACATTTCTTAGTGCTTTGGAAACTGCATCAACATGCTTGGGTTGGAGATGCCACAGTCAGAAAAGAAAAAAAGGGGGGGATTCTCTTTTTAAAATTCTGCTGTTCCTTTTTAAAATAGATCAGTGAGGCACAGCTTTTCCTATAGCTGTAATTTTTCAGGCTAAGCAAACTCCAGTAATTTCAAAGGCAGTTGGGAGCAAGGGGTCACTTAGGGCCAGCCAGCAAAAAAAAAAAAAAAATTAACTCTTTATTCTTTTCCAGTAAAAGCTTTCATCATGTTATTATTCTTGAGAAGAGTTTGCTTATAAAAGAACAGGTAAACTTTTCTGTGCAAGAAAAAACAAACTGAGAAAATATGTAGCAATAGCAGTCTCAGAGGTGTACGATAACATTGATGAGGGAAGAGAAGGGAACACCAAGGGCATTTCAGCTACACGTTTGTCCAGTACCTATCACGAGTGCAGGACTAGGTTTAATTAAATGATGACTGTGACTAGATAGCTGGTGTCAACAGGAGACTGCCAGAAGGTACGTACACCTTTCAGCAGCAGGAGGCTATTAGCTGTGCAGCAGAGGAGCTTTTCCTGGTATTATCATCAATGCTGAGAGATCCAAAGCCTTTCCCTATGAACATATACCTGAAAGTCTTCAGATTTAGGAGGAAAAGAGTAATGATCTATCAGCACGTCCCCATCGAATACTTAACACAAATAGAAGGTTTCATGATTGCTTTGTATCAGGCTTCTCTGCATGCTTCATGTAACAAGTGTTTTATGAGCTAATGTGTTAGGTGATTTTTAGATAATACATTTTATATAAATGACTAAATAACCCCAAAACACTGAAATGCCAAGTGTAGTTATGTAGGCTGTCCTTGCCATTAGGATGTCTCTAAGTTGAAGAGTTATGGGTTTGATGGGTGGACTGTTCAGTGGATAAGGAACTGGCTGGATGGTTGCATCCAGAGGATAGTGGCCAATGGTTTGATGTCCAGATGGAAAACATTGACAAGTGATGTCCCTCAGGGGTCCGTACTGGGACCAGTGTTAATATCTTCATTAATGATATTGACAGTGGCATTGAGACCACCATCAGCAAGTTTGCTGATGACACCAAGCTGGGTGGTGCAGTCGATACACCAGAGGGACAGGATGCCATCCAGAGGGACCTGGACAAGCTGGAGAAATGTGCCCAGGTGAACTTAATGAGGTTAAACAAGGCCAAGGGCAGGGTCCTGCACCTGGGCCAGGACAACCAGAGACATGCTAGAGAACAGCCCTGTGGAAACAGACCTGGGGGTACTAGTGGATGAAAAGCTGGACATGAGCCACCAATGTGCAGTTGCAGCCTAGAAGGCCAACTCCATCCTGGGCTGCATCCAAAGAAGTGTGGCCAGCAGATCGAGAGAGGTGATTCTGCCCCTCTAGTCTGCCCTGGTGAGACCTTACCTGGAGTGCTGTGTCCAGCTCTGGAGCCTCCAACACAAGAAGGATGTGGACCTGTTGGAGCATGTCCAGAGGAGGACAATGAAATGATCAGAGGGCTGGAGCACCTCTCTTATGAAGACAGGCGGAGGCAGCTGGGGTTGTTCAGCCCGAAGAAGATTCCAGGGGGACCTTATAGCAACCTTCCAATACCTGAAAGGAGCCTGTAAGAAGGCTGGGGAAGACCTCTTTCACTAGGGCATGTAACAATAGGAAAAGGGGTAATGGTTTCAAGCTAGAGAAGGGTAGATTTAGGATGGACATTAGGAAAAAGTTCTTTAATATGAGGGTGGTGGATCACTGGAACAGGTTGCCTGGATGGGTGGTGGGCCCCCATCCCTGGAGGCATTCAAGGTCAGGCTTGATGGGGCTCTAAGCAATCTGTTCTAGTGTGAGATGTCCCTGCTTACTGTAGGGAGGTTGGACTAGATGACCTTTAGAGGTCCCGTTCAACCCAAGATATTCTATGATTTTATGATTCTGTGTGTTTAGCGGAAGGATGGACTCCAGGCCTGAAGTCACACCTTTCAGCATTGGCCATCCCACAAAAGTAGTGGGACTTGCTGCTCTTGCAGTAAAACTCTGTCCTTTCTTCACCTGTCCGATGTAGCTCAGGTTTGCTGATTTCAGCAGGGATTCAATTCACATGTATTTAAAAGTTATTTGCCATCCTCCTGGCATGTCATAGTGTAGATTTAAATTTGTTTAGTACTTTTTGAGTATTGGTATGGCATTAAAAAAACCCAAGCAAATCCTAAGTGGCTCTCAACTAGGTGAAATAATGATAGGTTGGAACTGGAAAGGCCTGGCCTCTGTAGTTTGAGCGCCAAACTGGGGAAACTGGGATAGACATTCAGGCTTTGAAACACCAGCTATCTTCTGTTTGTTTGTATCTACATTTACATTGGGATAAACAGCTCTCAGCAGAAGAAAATACAATTTGTTTAGGTATTTCAGCCGAAGGACAGCAATTATAACAATAAGGCACTCCTTGCCCTACCTTCAAAGCATCTGCTAGTATCAACAGTGGACCCGAGACCAAGTCCTGAGGCTTAAATGTCTTCCAACTAATCCAAATTGACACTTCAGACATCTGCTATTTGGATTAGACACTGTGAAATGTTACAAACATTTTCTAGTTAGAGCATTTTTCTCCCATTGATTACAGACTAGAAGGTACTTTTGTACACTGCAATGATGTTGCACAGTCCTTCTTGAGAAATTAGTTTCTTCATCTGCAATTGCAGAACGCGATCGGTGAACAGATCAGACACCAATAAATCTTTAGTCTCAGACCATCCAAATGGTTCAGCAGTGACCTCTGAAATGTCTACGGTTCCTTAGTTGTCAGGAAATGTGTTGCCTTACTAAACCTTATAAACGTTTAATAAGATTTTTAAATTACAAAGCACTAAGCATGCTTGCTGCTTTTTTTCTCACCCTCCCCCACCGAGCCCCTAGGAAAAACCACAACACACAAATGGAAGGATTTGGTGTAAAAAACCCTTGGTGGTCTGGAAGTGTGTACCAGCAAGGAATACCCTGTAGCAACAACTTACAGTAGCTCCCCGTGCTGGCTTTGACAAAACCAAAGGGAGCCTTGTCCAGTGTTCCTGAGATTTCCATAAGTTGACTGGGACATGCAGACCCTTTAAGCAAAAGTCTCTTCTTTTACTTTATAAACACGTCTGCAGCATATAAACCGTTACAAAGAATAATTTTTCAAGGCTAAGTCAAATATGAATTTATTACATGGTTTAAAAATGCCAAAGATAACTTTTTAAAAAGAATGGTGACTTTTATTTATGCGGTGCCATTAGATTAATGCAGTAATATGTTTTGATTTTCACTGAAGTGCATACGAGAACATTTTTTCGCCTTTTCCTTTCAGTACAGATAGTACAGTTTACAAAAGTGTAAGTGTAGAGAATCAGAAGGCAAGACAGTTAATAGTATTTAATTCTGCTTGTGCCTCTTTGGCAGGGCTGCAGCAAGTAATTCTACTGGGTTTGATTAATTTTTTCTTCCAGGGATACTTGATCACTTTTGTAAAATACTTTAAGATCTGTGGTTGAGAAGTGCAATATAAAGGTTAATTGTTAATTTTGTGCCTGTTACTGAAAAAAAGTAGTGCTTTCATCCTCTTTTTTTCCTTTAGCTTTTCAAGTATTTCTAAATCCTCATTTTGTTTCTAAAAAAACAGCTTAAATATTCTGCTGTCATTACATTTGTGAATGACCCTAACTGGTGTGGACAAGTAGCTCAGTGCAAACTGTCTGTCACAATCAAAGACTACAGATAGATCTGACATTAAATACTTTCACTAAAACTGAGTCACCTCGGGCAATGGCTGTTTTGAATTGTGTAACGTAAATAGTGCCACATCACCAGTCAGATGAGAAATATGCAAAGAAAAAAATGAAGATATTTTAAGGAGCTGTAGTTTGGGGACATGGTAAATTTGGCTTTAGAACTTCCAGTATCAGATCAGAAGTTTGCAGTCACAAGTCACATACTGCAAAACATTTTGGTAAAAATATCACGGTTTTAGCTGAATTCTGTTTGAAACAGTGCTAATTCTGTGCAGGTGGATCTTGGGCTTGTTCTGATACTCTCAGAGCAAGTTTCATCAGCCAGTTCTTGACTTCTTGTTGTATTTTTCATTTCCAGGTTGCTGTTGCTGGTCACTGGTGTCCTTCAACGGGAGATTCAAGTCGGATCCTCTTTAATCTCTCTGTATTGCAGCTGTTCCCAGCTACCTATCCAAGCTTTTCCTTGGATATCTTACACACTCTGCTTTTGACCTCTTCTTTTGCACCATCCTCATATGCTGAAGGTGGTGAAGAAACATAAGACGATCATGGGGCCAGAACTGGGTTTCTATCAGTAAAAAGGCACACTACGAGTCATGTACATCCTTTGTATTTCCTTAGCCCTGTCTGCCAAAATCCAGCCTGAACCCAGCTGAGGAGCTGGACACAAGTTGGCAGCCTACATCACGATGGAGTTCATAATGTCATTTCCATGTGGATATTGCAGAATGGACACCAAGGAGACTGGAGCAGTGCAAGGGGCAAAGCTTTGAAGTGTGACTACAAGAAGCCTAGTGACAGGGACGGATGGCCTGGTGCAGTAGTGTGCTGCATGTCCCTGAGGAGACTGGCTTATCTAAAGCAGGTACACTGGCAACTTGAGGGCACAGTTCCCTTCATCTGAACCTAGATGATCTCTCATCAGACAAAAAAGGGAGATTTAGGGGTGGTGTGAGTGGAGTGTCCCAAGATGTGCAGTCACAGGGGAGAAGGGTAGGCAGGCAGTGCCTTCTCTGTCACAGAATCATAAAATCACTTAGATTGGAAAAGGCCTTTGAGATCATCTAGTCCTCGGATGTTGCTTACAGGAGGTAAAAAAAAAATAAAATCAATCACCTCTGGCCCAAGTAAGGAAGCCTGCTTGAGAGCTCTTTTCTACTTGCATTTTTTTGTTTATTTGTTTGTTTGTTTTACTTCTTTTGTGGGGTGCTCCGGATTTCTGGGCATGTTTCCAGGGGCTGTGTGCTTTGCCAAGCAGCAGCCTTGCATTCTTGGGTGGGCAACATCCTGGTTCCACCCTATCCTGAACAGGGTGTGCTTACATGCACGCATGTACTGTCAAGCACACTTTATTTCAGACAGAGATGTCTGGTGAAGAGAAGTTAGACGAAACCTGCATTTCTCCTTAGTTAGCATACCAGCAGCTATAAAAATGAGCTGTAGCTTGACATAGTGCTGTATCTCTTGGAGAAATCCCAGGAGAAGAGATGCTCCCCCAGTCATGCAGAGCCTCCTTCCAAGGTCAGGTTCACAGTATCTCTTGAGGCAGCAATTTGCTGTTGCAGTATTAGTGACATACTTCGACTTGAATGACAAGTGACTTCAACCAATTAGAAATTATGTGGACGGATCACTGTCACATTCTCCAGCAGGGCAGAGATTTCCTCTGTGAACCACTGCCCACAGACATTTCCTGGACAGAGAAGGAAAAAACTAGCAACGCAAGGGCCTAAATAGAAATGAAATCTTTGTAGCGGAGGAGAAAATAAGAAATGCTTAAATTTTACCACAGTGCCCCGGGACACGGGTGTATAATTCAAGGGGATCATCATAAATTTGCAGCAGTGAAAGCCAGGGAGCAGGAAAAGGCAGCCGGGGCGACAAGGGAGGATCCAGCCCAGCACAGCCGCAGGCCCCGGAGCAGAGCCCTGTTGCGGGGCAGCCATGCGGGGCAGCCCCGGCTGCGCTCACGCACGCTCGCCAACACCCCAAGGAGGTGAGCGCAAACCAGCCTCCCCAGGGGAACGCAGCGCAGCTCCACCAGTGCCACCCGCAGCCGCAGCGGCAGCGGTGCCGCCTGGGCCAGGCCCCCGCGGGAGGCAGCAGCTCCCCGCAGAGCAGCCAGGGCCGCCCGCAGCTCGGCAGGGCGGCCGGCCCGCCCCTCCCGCACGGCGGCACAGACAGGCCGGCCCGCTGCGGTGCGGGCGCGGCGGTGCCGCTGGGCGGCGCTGCGGGAGCGCGGTGCGGGCCTGGCGGGCGGCGCGGGCGGAGGGCGCGGCGGCGGCGGGGGCTGCTCCGCCCTGCCCTGCTTCCTGACCAGGCACCGGCGCTTGTGGGGAGCGGTGAAACTCTGTGGAAAAAAAAAAAAACAACACGCGTTCTGTATTAAAAAATATATAAATCATCAAATCACAGAATGGTTTGGGTTGGAAGGGTCCTTAAAGATTTATGATTCCAACCCCCCCTCCATGGGCGGGGACACTACCCGCTAGAGCAGGTTGCTCAGAGCCCCATCCAGCCTGGCCTTGAACACTTCCAGGGATAAGGCAGACACAACCTTCCTGGACCACCTGTGTCAGTGTCTCACTACCCTCACGCTGAAGAATTTCCTCCTAATGTCTGACCTAAATATACCCTTTTACAGTTTAAAGCCATTCCCCCTTGTTCTACCACTACAAGCCCTTGTAAAAAGTTCCCCCCCCACAGCTTTCCTGTAGGCACCTTCAGGTACTGGAAGGTGCTATAAAGTCTCCTGAGAGCCTTCTCTTCTCCAGGCTGAACAACCCCAGCTCTCTTCAGCCTGTCTTCATAGCAGAGGTGCTCCAACCCTCTGATCATCTTCGTGGCCCTTCTCTGGACCTGCTCCAACTGTTTCTAGGCACAGAGGAAATGTTTTGTGGGACGATGACACCCCTGGTGCTGCTTGTTTGTACGGACATGAACCCCTGATGACCCTGTCCCCTGGGACCCCCGGGCAGCAGGGGCACCACCAGGCTCACAGAGAGTGGCAGGCACTGCTGAAGGATCACTTGGGAGCGTGGTAAGAATGCTTTAATACATCCCCCGCACTGAGGCTGTGCTGATCAGGTATGAAACTCTCTGGAGGGAAAAGTAAAGATTTCTGTGGAAAGGAGAGAAGGATGAGCAAGCAGCACACGGGGAAGGGCTGGCAGCCAGGAGAGGGCTGCTGCTGTACAGAACCCCAGACGTGCAAGGAGGCTACAAAGGTAAAGAACAGCAGAAATACAGACAATAACGGCTCTAAAATTATAGGAACAAAGGCGTTTTAATAACATATTAGTTGCTATATAGGATTGGTAAAAGTGCTGTCAGTGATGCAGGCAGGTGAGAAGCTTCAACCAACATAACTGTGTTCTTGTTAGGAAACACTTCAAAGGGCTTTTTTAAGACTCTCTCAGGTTTGACGCAAGGTTTCCTGGGATTTCTGCCTGGGCACAGTGTAAAGCATAAGGTGGGCAGGGGTTGGCAGTGGACTTCAGGAGTTTCAATAAATACCTCAGTTCTGCATTTGGGGGAAAAAAGCAAGCAGTGTCAACTGATGGGTTTACAGAATGTAGATTTTGCTGAGATAATCTGGTACCTTTTTCAGAAGAGTAAGAGCTTAATTCATAAAGACAGTTATGAAGACAGCTATAAAGCATGAGGCTTTAGTTTTGCACACTCTTTGATCATGACGTTATCACAGATATACCAGGTGGTTCAAAATGCAGTGGTTAACTCCATTTTTAGTTTCAACTCTAGGCAATGAACCATTGTTCAGTAGCGGTGTTAAGTAGTCACACTCCACCTGGATTGTCTCCTGGCCATTTTCCATTTTCATCTGTGATACAGAAGAAAACATAAACGCGTTGTATTGCAACAGACATGAAGACCAGAGGAACAGAAACAAAACTAGGTCACTGATGTAATCAGTTGGTAAACAGAAAGCAAGCATATAATATTTTTCTTTATCACAGGTAAACATGAAGCTATCTACCTAAGAATGGAGAATGAAAGTTACAGTCTTAAGATGGGAAACTATACTTTAAATCAGTGGGCTCTGGAAAGGACTCAGAAAAGAGTGGCACAGCAGCTGAACAAATACTCCCATTGGAAGGAAACCTAAAGGGGTAATGTAATCCATCTAGGTGTACAGGCAGGGGAGTCTTGAGTCAGGCTAAGAAAGTTACGGTATTTGGGGATCTGGCACTGATCTTGCCCTTATGCTGAAATGCTGGGTCTAGTTCTTCTAGTCTCAGCTCAGGGATGATGTTGCCACATGAGTGGGCAAAAGGTCAGTGTCATTTTGCCATGTTAGAACCAGACATGAGAAGGAGCTCCTCATGCTCCAGGGGCTTCACTTATAGACAAAAGGGTGAGTGGAATGATACAATTTGTGAAAACAGAGCTTTTTATATCTAAATATTGATTTCTGATAGTTATCAGGAATTCCTTTCCTTGAACTGAAACCATTCAATATAACTGAATTTTTCTCATAGATGGAAGTACCTTTGAGGTCAAGGTTTTATGCTTCTCCCCTGTGGCTGGGAACAAAATAATGTCCCCTAGCAGAGTTATCAACTATGCTATAGTTATCTACATAGTTATACTTCCTGAGGATAAATGTGAGACCATTTCTTTTACCAGACTTCTGAAAATACCAGACTAAATGACTTGAGTTTTCCCACTTTGAGAAAGACAATTTGCACTTTTTGGAAAGCAGGTGCAAAAAAAGGAAGGGCTTAACATGTACATGGGTTGTGCAAATAGCTCTCAATGCTAGTTATATTACCTTCCATTAACTCAGAGCTCTTGCTCAGTTCACTACAGGGGCTCAATTCAAGCATCTTGGAAGCAAAATCTGGCAAGAGGAAGGATTGATGCTTTTTCCAAGGGTTTCTTCAACCTCAAGCACCCCTCCCTCTGCTCTCATATTTTGTTGTTGAACTACCTTTCCACAGAACAGCTAACATAAATGCTTACATGTGTCCCTGCATGCAGGTTTATGTGTGTGGAAGCTAACTGCATCTTTATACCTCACCACTGTATTATTTTATATTTTTTTTGCTAGCTACAGCAGCACAGCTTACATTACTGGGAAGTTAAAAGTACCTAAAAATGTCCATTCCTTTTTACTGAGCCTGTATGCAGTTGCTTACTGATGACAGAAAAAAAGAGACTGCTGGAGAGCATCTGCTCCAGCCCCCTGCTCAGAACAGGGCCAAGTTAGCACATGCTGCTCTGGGTCTTTTCCAGTCAAGTTGTTAATATGCCCAAGAATGGAGATTTCTCTGTCCCTCTGGGCAACCAGTGCTTGAAAGGCTTTTTTTTTTCCTAATGTTGTGGTGGAATTTAACTTCCTGCTCTCCGATAGGCAAGTGCCAGCTGGTGTTTACAGGAGAAGGCAGTATGCTTAATGGTGATGCTATGAAGGACAAACTTTTTTGCAGGGAGGTGGTATTTGCATTCTTCAGTGTGCTTTTGGTCTGACTGGTTGCTCAGCAACTCATCTCCAGTGAAACCAGGTAAGATTTGAGTAGCAACATTGTTCTCCCAGCCAGCAGGCAGTTAAATGACCAGATAGTTGACCAAAGTGTTTGATTAAGTCAAAGTAGACTGTGTTTCGACCAGTACTTTAATGATCATTGTGTTTGCCTGTCTCCACTTCATGTCCATCTTCACATGCCAGTTTTAAGGATTTCTTGTGCCCTCTCCAATAGCATATCTTGGAGGATTTTATAAACCATTCCTAGTATCTGTCTGCTTTCAGCTCTGCCTTGCCAATAGCACTGGACTGCTTCCTCAAGTCTTCCACTCACAAGTGATACGCTTTTCCTCCTACCCTCAACTTCATTTGGAATTGAAAAGTTCAAAGTCTTGTGATTTCAAAGTTTACTTTTTTATAATGTTCAAGTTCTTGGTGCTGATGATCACAGCAGATGTAGATCAGACCCAAGCACCAAGATGTCTGGCAACACTAAAAGCTCCCACAACTGCTGGAGCCACCACACAGCACGAACACATTTACTCTCAGGTGATCTCTTGAAGAGGTTGCTGCTAAGCCAAACAGCAGTATGCCTTATTTTAATTTTGGGATGCCAAAACACAAGAGGAATAATTTCAACTACAAAATATTACATAAACCTGAATTTACCTGGAAGGAAAATCTTTCTTCAAGGGCTAAGGGAACACAAAACAAAACAGAAAGCAAAGGAGTGTAGAGATACCAAACATGTAGCATTACTGATCTGAAAACTCTAGTGCTCTGGAAGCAGAAATCCAGCTTATGTGGTCTAATATTTTACATCAAGTTCATAGACTGCTAAGTGTCATGAGCAAACACAGTAAGAGACTTGGCTGCTTTTTGTTACTTCAGATGAACAAAAAACTCTTGTAAACAAACTAGTAAACCCAGAGGGATTTGTATTGCATAGCCTGGACCTATCCTTTCTCTGGAGCTGCTGGGACATGGACCATTCACTACAAGAAACATGTAATAATGGAAATTAATAGAGATTAGTTATTTTTATGTTAAAAATAACCTACAGCATAAATGAGTCCAGTGTTTTCTAGCCCTCGGGATTTTCTTCCTCTTATTGGCTGACTGGACAGCAGCTGGTTTTGGAACTGTTCCTAACCAGCAGGGAAGCAGGCAGGTTTCCTTCTCTCCTGACAACAATCACAATCCTGTCTGCTCAGCTGGCAGGAGGTACTGAGAAACCTGTAAAAAAAAAACCCCAAGATGTAAATAAAACATGACCTGAAACCTCATGTTGCAGTCATGAGGATCCAGCCCCGTCCAAGCTGTGACTAGGGGCTATATTCTGGCTCTTGCGGGTTGCAAGGTGAAGTGATGCAGGGGGTTAGTGCAGCAGCAGCTTTCCCTGCTGACCAACCCAAGTCCAAATCCCAGTGCAGACTGCTTTCAAAACACAAGTAGGGACCCTCCACTGATTCCCCTTCATTGATGCCACTGGAAGACTCACAGAAATGCAAAAGCTGTTCAGCAAGTTGCTAGGAAATATAACTTGCTGCACATTTGGTAGTACCATGTGCTTGAGAGATGAGAATATAGAGAAAGAGAACTAATTATATTAATCTTGACAAAACATCCTATTTTCTTGACCCCCAGGTGAATGCAACTCAGTATTAAAACCGTTAGCTTTACAAAACATTAATCTCCCAGAAAAGTTACACAGAGAGAAAGAAAAATAAGAGGGGTAGTTAGACAAAAATATTTGTACTCAATACATTACAACTCATACGCAGATTTATTTTTGCAAGGAGATTTGCAGGTATATGGATACAGCAGCACTTGCTTTTTCTTTTCTTTGAGAACTAAGAGAAATAGCTGGGAGATGAGCTGCTAAAATATTGAGTCTGCGTGCCTGCGGAGTGAAGGTTAAGACAGCTCCATGCCAAGATAGAAGCTGCCCAAGAAAGGCGTGGTGGCTATTAGACATGTTTCTGAAGCCCTGGGAAACCTTCACTGTGGAAAAGCCAGCTGGCAGGTCACACCCCATGCAGCACACACCTACCTTTCTTTCTGTGTTTCAAGAGAGCCGAGTCAAGCTGTCTCTGCATTCACCTACATCTGTAAACTCTTTTGGAGAAAATGGAGAATTTATAAATATGAGAGTAGACAGCTGTGTATGCTCAGAGCCACCAGAAGACTAAGAGAGAGATCTACTGTTGACAGCACTTAAGCCAGTTAAGATAGAGTGAATGGTGGACTAACTTCACTTAGCAGCTAAGCTTTTCACAGGGATGAAGTCCGGTCTACCATGATGTGTATGGACCTGGTAGGAAACTGGGAGGGGAGTGACTGTTAGTTCTGGCAGCTACACAAGCCTGGGAAATTTACTATAAGCTGCTTTAAGTAGGAATTTTGCCTGTGTAAAGTGAACAGCGACAAAACCAAGAATAGTTAGGGCTTGTGCAGTCTTACCCACCTCACCTCAAAAATATTTTCCATCTGTAAAAACCCCAAAAACTCAAACATATCTGTGACTTTCTGGCAAAAACAAAACAAAGTCACAAACCAAGATGAAAGTTTGATACCCTAGACAGATAAACCTCCATAGATTCTAGGCAGCAAAAAATGTAAAGCATTTTTTTAAACACTAAAAATGTCTTGCACTACAAACATTACACTAAGGCCACAGGTACTGTAATTGTGAGATGTCTGTTTTTCACCTTTAAAATGCCCAGTTTCCATGGACTGATTCCAGTATAGATTCAGGGCCATTTTCTCTGGTATTAACATTCTTGTTGGTTCATGAGCAACACCACTTATAACTATTTAAGAAAAAGGCATCAAAAATAAAGATGCAAGTGAACTCACTGCCATTTGCCAGCTGGGTTCAGAATAAATATCTCAACAAACATCAGCCAGCACTGACATATTGATGCTGATGAAATACACTGCTCTTACTGGTAACAGCTACGAGAACATTGCAAATTTGGAATTTTAAAAAAACTTTACCATTGAGCTTCATTCATTAAACAATGCCAGTTCCATTAAAAAAAAAAAGTCTTTGTAAGCTCTGAATTTAATTGCTTTTATGAAACTGCTGATCGTCCTTTTCCTATGTATGACTAACAAGCCAGGGGACTCAAAATGGGGTTTTGTTGAACATGTCAAATGGGGAACAGCGGAGGGAATTTTTTGAAAACCCTGTGGTAAGTGATTGAGTGATCACAAGGAGGGGGACTGCCTTCACCCAGTACTGGTTGTGAATAGGTGTGCAGTCTGATCTAGGTCTCCAAGCTCCTTCAAAAGTCAATAAGGAAAACGAGGGGAGAGGGGTTGCCTTATGAACACCTTATGAAGATGTTCATTTAAGAACAGGATAAAACTGCCTGCCCAAGCTGCCAAGTTGTTTTCATTGTCTATAAATAAAAATACATAGGAGCTCAAGTTTTAGACAGCTTTAAGTTAGGCAAAACTACCTCCTCTGTACGTAAGTCCTATTTAAAAGTATTATTTCACTCTAGGCTATAAAATAGTTTGATTAGATTATGTGTTTGGCAGTGAAGATATCATTTAGGAGTAATGGATCAAAGTGTCAGTGGTGTCTCTTGAGGATGCAATGCAGGGGATGGTGAAAGAGCCAGATTATAGCTGAGTATTTCATAGAATAGTCAGTACTACACATACTTCTCCATTTTGTTGAGGTTGTTTTTCATACGGTCTTGCACTTTGGAAACATTTCAATAGAAGGTCCTATTCCTTTTTATAGCACATAATTATCTAAGTAGCCATGGCAGCACTCCTTTTTTCATAGTATCTCCTGATGAGCAGAAGACTAACCTATATCTAGATATCCCAGGGGAAAAAAAAATGTTTAAGTCCTCAGATCTGTGGTCCTCATGAATGTCCTAGCCACGCTTTCAAAGATACATGGGAATTCTTTATAATGTAGTTAAAGTGAACAAATCCAACTACAATCAGAATACTCTTCTTGAATAATTTAAAGCAATCAGTTACCATGCTTTAAATTTTCCTTTAAAAAATGGAGTGTTGCTAACATTTTGTATAGTAAAACATCAGAACCTATCTTCCCATTGAAAGAGGTCAAAATGGATTGTGCTAATTCCATTATGTATAAAAACTAGTCTCAATCATAATATCTGAATTCACATCATATGATTCATTTCAATCAGCCAGTCTGAAGTGATGCACACGTTAGTTACTAAAAAGGATTCTACTGAAAGATTAGTGAATTCTGAAAATGAATTCTGAAATAAAAATTTATACAAGTGGAAACCCCATTATCTAGAGGCTCAGCTTTGGCAAATGCTAGCTTACAGAGCTTTCCTTAACGCAGAACTTATTTTTCACAGTAGCTCTGATAGTACTAAAAAGGGGTAGTCCTTTTGCACTGCCTTACCTGAAACAAAACTGAATTAGAAAATTATTTAAAAGAAACAGTGTTAGAGCCTCTCTCATGCAGCACAGTTACTCAGGTGCCACAACTTCTTGTTCAGAGAATACCTTTGATTTAGGCAATGCAACACGTTTTCCCTTTTGCTGGCACACAGCCTGCTGTTAAGGGCATGCTTCTTGGCAAAGGAAATGGCATCCTCCTGGGTCTTGCATGACAGGGTACAGCTGCCAACCTGTAAGCAAGAGCTGACATTGCAATACCAAGTATTTTATAGAAAGATCGAAAAAACCCTGAGAATCTGGTTATAGTTTCTACAGTCAGGGTGACCAAGATTCTAGTGATTAGCTCCAGGACTTTTATACAACTGTTTCTTTTTATGGAATGATTATATCATAACAGTGGTCATTCTGCAAACTCCAATCAAAATCAAGAAGGAATAGAAAGTATTTGTGTTCCACTAACTATGTGCTACTGCTGAGCTTCCAGTAAAGCCTGCTGATTAGTTGCCCAATTTCTACTGAGTGAATACTAGAAAGATAAAGCCAGTTATGTTCTTACTAGTTGTAAGAAACACTCTGCCTTTTTCATCTAACTGTGCAATTCATTGTTTTTTTGTAGGACGTGTGCTGAATATTAATGCTGAAAACACGGATGCCAAAATATGTATTTTAAGAACATTTAAATAAAAGATCTAAAAAAGCTTACATCCAGTGACATCAGAATTACAGCAGTGTCTGAGCATCAGAAGATATGAGTTCAGTTCCTAGCTCTGCTCTCAGGGGGTCTGCATTAAAAACTTTTAATTGTGCATATTTCTGCTCCCCACCTGCAGCACTGCTTCCTGTTCCGTCCTATCCACCTGTTCCATCCATTTAGAAAAAAAAAACACCAAACAACTTATTTAGGGAATAGCTCTTAAGTATTTGGGTAGCAGAATTTCATAGATGCCTCAGTGTTAAAGAGACCAAATACAACTTTACAGTATGACAACTAGGGAAAGAGTAATTCACATCACAATAAAAAAGGGATAAAGGTATAATGAATCACAAAAGACCATTTGTGATTTATGCAGAAATGTGGAAGTTACTTAGAAGACTCATAACGGAATTACCCACCAGGATGGTGGGATTTGCTCTAGCCCCAGCAAAGGAAGACAAAGTGAAGTTTATAGTCAGCTTTTAACAATGGTAAGATCAGGTCTGTGGAATTCAGACACTTCATTAAGGCAAAATGTAATGTTTCATTGGTTGGATCAATTATAACATTCATACTAATGTTTCTAGGATAGAAATGACTCGTTTTAGTGTGTATGAAATGGATAGTTTACAAATAACAAGAAATTAAAGCAGAGAGTTCCCTTGTGTGGCTATTTATTTATTTATGTTTTTTGAAACCTTATTTCTGAGGTTGGATCCATCGAGTTATCTGTGAATATTTAAAAGTAACTAGAACGACAAAAATGTAAAGACAAGCTCTAGTTCAGAGAATTACCTCTCAGATGAAATTATGACCTTCGCTTTCAGGGAAAAAAAACAACTTGAAGTCTGTTGGGAAGTTTGCTCTCATGGCAAGGAAGGGTGGAACTGTCAGTTCCTACAATCAGCAGTATTTAAGCATGATATTCAAAAGTATCTCATTTCTATTGCTTTTAAAACCAGAAAATATGAAGAAAGGCAAGAGATACTTAAAGACAGGGGAAAATGCAATCCATTAGGGAGGCTCAGTTCTGAAGGATACCTATCAACCCCTGTAGTTCCTCTGGGGGCCCATTAACCTTTGCACAAACTAGTGTCATATTATGCTCTTACACAGCCCTTTATAACAGAAGATAGAATAGGTGATGGTATCTTGCCTTGTGGCTATGAAAATGGCCAAAACTCAACCCATGAATGACAATTTTGTTCTATGTTTCCTAGTCAGGGACCAGAAAATACTGCTTGCTAAACCAGGTGCTTTTTTGATGCTGCCTCTTTACTTCAGTATTAACTGACCTTGCTTCCCGAAGCAAACCTCTAATTGCTGTGTGACTGCATGTCTGCTGTCAATAATTCCTAATGATTGACTCCAATTGCTCACTGCTTGAAGCTGCACTTTCTTGTTCCCTCAAACATCCTGTTGTTCACGATGCCTCTATGTTCCCCAAACTGTGTGGTCTCTCCTTAATTTCACTCCAGCAGCTGCTTTGGCATTCTGTGTCTTCTGTTTCAGATACATGAGCAGCGCTGCACGTTTGTGTTGTGAGTATCATGGCTTCAAACCCTGAAAGACTTTTATGTTCCAAAATATTCTTGTTACAGATTTTATCCTGCCATCTGATGTGCAATATGGCCCACAGATGGTACAGATGAAACCACTCTAGAAGCTGTAAATGTTGATAATCAAAATATAAAGTTGGAAAAAAAGATATAATGAATGTTTCTTCCTTTTCAAAAAAGCAAACAAAAAATAAATCCAAATAAGAAAAGAGTTACTGCATTAAAGCTGTCAGGGTAATTCTCACTCATTCAGTAGATGGCTGTAGGTAAAGAGTTTGAAATGTCAAGGGAAATCTACACTGCTATTACTGGAATCAATTTAGATATAATTAAGTAATCTAAGTTAGAATGATCGTACTCTATAGCAGGAGTTTTAAAGGCATCTTGATATGCTTTTGAATCTCTCATTAACTTCTAACAGTAATAATAAAGTCACTGTATAAATCTCTCCAGGGTCATATGATGACATTATCTCAAGGGACTGATAGTGATACTGCTAAATTCCATTATATTTTGCAGAGTATCAACAACCTAGTTGACATATACAACATTCAAGCAGATATATTAGAATGGCAGCCTGAACTCTTTTGCAGCTATTTTCCAGAAAATTAAGTGTTCAACTTAGAAAAGACAAAGAGTCACATCTTTAGGATTTGACCTTAAAGCCTGATCTGACTCAACAAAGTCTCTTAAATTCTGCTTCAGCTAATATTTTTAGCTATCTATTGTTAAGAGTCATATTATTAGCAACTTTATAAATACCCAGATACCAAGATAGTTAAGATGATGGATGTAGCATGTCTTCAGGTAATCCATAGGTGAAGCTCAGCTCTAAGCAATTCAGGTATGTGAATAGTTCTATCAAAGGCAATTGATTTTCAGCTACTGAAATTAAAAAATACGTAATCACAGAATCAAAGTAGCCAATGAAAAAACTAGTAGCAAAGCTTTGTTTGGGAGAAACCTTTTATTTTTTTCCTTTGTGAACAACTGTGACATAAGAATATACGTAAGGAAGTTCTGGAGCCAAAGTACTACAACGAAGTGTCGAAGAAATTGATAGGAAACCAACTTCTTTTGGTATTTGCTACCAAATGAATTGGTAACAAAAAAGCAAAAATCCAGAAATACAAATTCATATGGATGCATAAAAGGCAGTGATATATATATTTTGTATATATGTGCTGCATAATCTCAGATGGCTTGCAGATTCTTTCTTGGCAAGTTTGCTATGAAGACTGCATAACCATATGCCCCAACCTTTGATCTCTAACTTATCTACACAGATATAAACACCCATTACTACACTTTCACGTCCCATTAAATGAAATTAAGTGCAAATCAGCATGCCATAAAACAGCATTGCTCAAATTAAACGAAACCAGAACAAATAGTGAAAACCTCCTATCAGAAAGAGAGTGATGACTGCAGAAGAAGGCTATTTTTGTGGACTGTTCAAAACCATTAATGTTCAACACACCTCTGTTTCTCACTTCTGCACCGAGCAGCATTAATGTAGTGCCACACTGTTGCTGTGCCATCTCGACTTTATCCAAGAGGTAGGGGCAGATTTTTCCCTTCCACTTTTTGGTGGAAAGGCTTATTGGTGGTACTGAGAACTCTCACTGGGATGCTAGAACTTACTATTTTCACCAGCAAACACAAAAGAAAGGGATGTAAGAAAAATACTGGACATCTTTTTCTCAATGTCATACAGCAGCAGGTTCCTGTCAAAAAAACCCAAACACTACTACCACTTTTCTGTTGCTGCTCTCACTTTTCTTTCAGCTACTGAGGTGGAAAGATAAGGCACTGCGTAAGACTGAGCTCTGTTATGGTCACAAGAGAAGATAAAGGCTTTTTGAAAGGCTCTCAAGAAAGATGCCCTGTGAAAAGTGAAAGAGAGGAGATGGCTCATATGGCAGCTTAATCAATCAAAGGAAAAAGGAAGAAAATGCAGAATCATTTTTCCCCCGCTCAATACCCTCAGGGCACCCTGCTGTATCTCTAGCCTCCTTCCCAAGCTCATGCTACCTCCGACCTTCATCTTTACATACACTAAGAATCCAAAAACTCCGCTTCCCCACGCAGCCTCGGCCCCCACTTACAGCTTCGAATGTTCCAGATCCTTCTGCTTCCATCCCCTCGTGTCTAACCTGCCTCGGCTTGAGCCCCGTGCGGTTACATCTCTGACACGACGACGTGCCCGGCGCCCGTCTCTCTCTCGCCCGTCTGTCTCTCGCCCGTCTCTCTCTCGCCCGTCTCTCTCTCGCCCGTCTCTCTCTCGCCCGTCTCTCTCTCGCCCGTCTCTCGCCGGTCTCAAGCAGGCGAGCCCCTCCGGCTCCCCGATTAGCTCCGTTGCTCGCTAAACCCGAAACAGACACGAGGGGACCCCTCCGCAGGGCAGTGCAGGTGCCCCCCCCAGTGCCATCTTCTGCCTGCCCCGGCCACCGAGCCACGCTGGGTTTCTGGCAGGATTTCGACGCTTCCCAGCTCCCTCCTCGGCTCCATCCTTTCCCACCCCGGCGGGAAGCACCCCAGCTCGCTCTCTCCCCACCTCGGCCGCCATGTCCCGGGCCTCACCGCCCTCCGCCTGCTTCCTCCAGGAACCCGCACCCGCCCCAGCGCCCGCACCCATCCCCTCAGCCCCCGACACGGCGCGGCCGGGTTCGGGGTCCCTCCCCAGCCCTGCCGTTCGGGGGCCCGGCCCGGGAGCGGGAGGCCGTCTCTCAGCCCCGCCGATCCGCCGGACACCCCCTCACCTGAGCCCAGCTCTCCCGCTGCCCTGTCCCGCCGCCCCCCCGGCCCCGCTCCCTCCCGGCTGTCAGAGCCGGAGGGGCGGCACCTGCGGGCCCGCCCCCTTCTCCTCCCCTCGCCTCCCCTCCCCTCCTCCCGCCGGAGAGCGAGAGAGGGACCGAGACCCGGAGGGAGGCGGCGGCACCGCCGGGTGTGAAGGGACGGAGGGCGGAAACTACAATACGAACAGGCAGACACAAATAGATTAAAAAGCGAGGAAAGGGTGGAAGGAGAGCTCTTCCAACTTCTTCTCTCTCTGCCCGGCGAGGTAAGGGAGCGACGCGGGGCGCGGGGGGTTTGACTTCTGCCTCTGGTCGGTTCCTGAGGAGGGCACACGGGGGGCGAGGGGCGGCTGGCTGCGCTCGCTGTCAGTCCCGCCGCGGAGCTGCCCTTGGCGCGGCGGGCTGCGGCCGTGCCACGGCAGGGCTGCCGGTGCCCGCCGCCGGGTGGGCTCCGGCCCTTTGTTACTGCGCCGGTGGTACCGGCGAGGTGGAAGTGACACGGGTCCGACGGGGCGAGGCGGGGGCGGGAGAGCCTTGGCCGGGCGGCTAAGGCAGCAAAGCCGTCCCTGCGAGCGGGCGGGCGGCAAAGCCCCGAGGCGCGGGGGTGCGGGGGGTGCAGGTGGTTCTGCCGGAGGGCGGGCGGCCCCGGCCCCGCGCTGCCATGCGGGCGGCTGCCGGCAGGGGGCTCGGCCGCCTCGCCCTCCGCACCCGCGGGCGGCTTCGCCTGGCGGGGAGCGCGCAAGGGGGTGGGCGGCCCGGGGGGGGTGTTCGGAGGGCATTTCTAGACGTGTGCGGGCCGGTTTTGAGGGAGGGGAGGAGAGGACGCGGCGTCTCCTCCCCGGGGAGCGCTTATCCCTGTCCCCGGGAGGCGCGGCAGCCTGGCGGGCCGGAGCGGTCGCGCCGAGGGCGGGCTGGCGTGGCCGGCTCTGTCAGCGGCCGCCCGTGGGTGCTTCCCGCCACGGCGGTGACAGCCGGTCGGCGGGACTTCGTGCTCGCTGTCGGGAAGCGAAGGCAGAGGGGCAGAAGCGGCTCCGGAGGACCGAGCGCGGGTGGCAGGTTCAGGAAGGGGCTTTTCCCCGGCCCGCGGCAGCCGCGAGGGACCGGCGGGATCGGGCCCTTCCCCTGCCTCTCCTGAGGTCTCCGAAGGGTGAGAATTGCGTTTAAATCATAGGATTCCGGCCAACCCAGAGGGTGGGCCAAGGTGTCCTCTTGGTTTAGGCCACAAACCTGCAGATATTTTAGCCACACTCTGGCATTTAAGAGTTATCGGTGGTCAGATGTGTTTGAGGTGCAGGGAACTTTTTAAGTTACCTGGTGGAAAAATATATTCCATGTCTACTGCTTGTCAGTATGTTTGCCTTAAATACCCTGAAGGTGTGACGTTTTTTACCTAATTTTGTTTGGCTTTCTTTGGATTGGTGACTCTTAAAACTTTTTTCATTGAAAGATATTTTAAGTATTACGTTTCATAGTCTTACTTTGTTGACAACTTTTACAAAGAGCTCTTTAAAAGATTGCGGTAAAAGGCTGCTGAAAAACAAAGCGCTGTCCTTTATTTCCTGACTTTAGGAATAACAAGCATCATGTTGTGTTACAGTCATCCCTGTATAGAGCTTGAGAGTGAAGCATGTAGGTGCCTATTTCAGCTGCAGATACCTGTCCTCTCAGAGGTTACATATGTAACTGTAAAAGCTTTCTGCTCTGTTAAATACTGTCATGAACACTAATGTATGGGTTTTTAAAGGGGCCTGGGATATGTCCTCTAAAGAAAAACAAGGGTGGGCCTCCTACTGATTGAAAAGCGTATTAGATAAGCATTACTGGGATTTAAAGAAAAAAACCTAATCTTTTTACAAATATTAAACCTTATCCTGAAGAATTTGCTTGTGAGTAGGACAAAAGCATTTTTGGAGCTGGTGGATTAACTTTTTTTATACCTCTTTGCAAAGGAATAAGGGTTGTGTGAGGATTCCCAAAGCTGTGGAGAAATGTTTCTTTATTTCTCATTTTAACACTTGTGGATTTCAAACATATGCTCAAGTATTTCCAACAAAATGCTCCAGAAAATAAATGAATAATGTTCACTGTATGCCTAGTATTTTGGTCTGAACTCTCAAGGTTTAATTAGACATCTGTTAATACAGCTAACAAATACAGTGTATATTTTTGTTTATTACTGGTAGTGTTTGTGCGAGACAAATTTTTGGCTAAGGTGTTTAACAGAAAATAATTAAGTTATAAAAAACAATATGTATGTACCAGGTATTTTTATTAGTTTTGGGTTTGGCTGTAGATAATGTAATAATCAGAAACAGTGATTATTTTTTTGGTAAGGCAGTTTTTTAAGCACAGGATGTAATACGAAGGGAAATAAGGAATAATAGACAACCTGACTGCTGAGCTTTTTTACTGGGTTAATTAAAATATATGAAGTTTCTTAAGATCTCATGAGGACATCACGGATGAAAGGAGGGGTGGTCTGACTGTGTGAAAAGTTTGTCTAGAATTCAAAAAAGCACATTTGATTCAGGGTCTTCTTAAACATGTAACTATTGACACTGATATTTGACAGTTCAACAAGTCATATTCAAAGTATTTTGCAGATACAAGGAAGAAGTGAAATTTGGCAGTGTAATTTAGGACACTCTAATTAGTTGCTATGAAATATAGCTAGTTAGGTTATTTGTTTAAAGGGAAATATGGAAGAATCTTTGTACTGTGAAGCTTATCGTATGCTCGACTGTTAATTGGCTGTTAAGCTAAACTCTGTGGGATGTCAAAAATATATTCTAGAAAATCTTAGTAATTATAGCTAAAAAAGAAAAAAAGAGGCTTGAATGAATTTCTCTATAATTTTCAGTGTTTCCTGGAAATTTTAAGTGGGCATAGAACTGTAAGGATTGTACTTCCAGCTGTGTAACCTTTTGTAATATCTTTCATATTAAGCATCTTAGAGAGGTTTTTAAAAGCCCTTTTACGCTTTGTATCATGCTGTACCATATGTTTTGTATTTAATTCTTTGAATGACCACTGAAGTGCAGCCAACTTGGGGTGAATGTGGCAACTGTTAACTAGTGCTTAGCAACAGTGCACAATAATCAAGACGGGAAGTGAAGAAGAATACCATGTCTAATTGAAACTACAGGGGGCATTTAGGTAGGTAGGATGTAATTAACAAAACCTGGAGCTTGGACATGATATTAAGGCATCACATCTTTACTCTTGTCAAATGGACTGCAAAGTCATTAGTGGAAAAAAGCATTTTAGCTTTTTGGTTTTATACCTTGGATGGATAGCCTCTGTGAGACATATGTGTGTAGCCTGTTCTTGTGTAATGGTTTCTCACACGTCATGCAGAAGGCACATTTTCCTTTGCGTCTAAAATGGAATCATGAAAAGGAGGACTGTTGAGAAGACTGACAAATGAAGGAGTAATAAGCCTTGACATTTTGACAGTGATGTCTTTCAGAGAATTAGTCTTGTGAACTAGTGCTCATTAGATATAGTAAGTGATTAAGGTATCTCTAATATTCTGAAACAGATTACATTTGCATTCATAAAACAACACTACATTTTTACAATTAATGTGTTGTTACTGTCTCTTAAAAATCACTGACTTACCCTCAAATCCTGTCTTGTCATGGCATTCCTTAAAGTGTTGTGAAAAGTGTTGCTTGTAAGATTATTTGTTCAATATGCATTTGCCAATACTTGCCTAGTAGTTTCATTTAAAAAAAAAATTCCAAACCTGACAATTTTGTTTCATTCTGTATTCTACATGGAGATATATTAATGAGTCAATTTTACGTTGTGTGTATCCCAAACACATCTCGTTTCTAAGAACTCTGGAAATACCCTCATATAATATGGACAGAGCTAGTAAATGAATTTTCAGTGAGTCATTACAGAGGCTCATTTGCCACTCTGAGCATGGCTAGTATAGCTCCTGGCGATGGATTTGAACTTGCAGGTAGGTAGTGAATATGACCTCATAATAATGTTGTAAAGGTGCTTATGGTGGTGAACAACCTAGCAGCATTAGGCTCTTAATATTATATCAGAATAACAAATGTTTTTATAATCCAGTAGAAAAACTGCAGAATATCTGATGGGGAAACACGTGGATTTCAAAAATTGTCACTGTTCACAACAGCTACAGCCAAATTTTGTACCCTGAGGTGGTTAGCTTGGAAGTATCAAATAGGAGTATAGAGTTGCTTAGAGAAAGGGTGCCAAAATGTAATAATTTTGTTTTGAGTGACTTCTGATGCCATGACAGCTGATTCCTGTTGTCCTACTATGTCACACAGTAATGCTGCAGTTTCTGTGAAATTCTTTTATGACATAGGGAGGCCACAGAGGATTGTTAAAATGGCTATTTTCATTGAAGTGTATTTAATGTAGTTTACAGTGAGTTAACATTTTAAGTTTCATTTTAAGTTCCCCTCTACTCCACTCTCATGAGACCCCACCTGGAGTACTGTGTCCAGTTCTGGAACCCCCAACACAAGAACAACATGGAGATGTTGGAGCAGCTCCAGAGGAGGTCCACAAAGATGATCCAAGGGCTGGAGCACCTCTTTAATGAAGACAGGCTAAGAGAGTTGGGGTTTTTCAGCCTGGAGAGGAGAAGGCTCTGGCCTCCCAGTACCTGAAGGGGCCTACAGGAAAGCTGGGGAGGGGCTGTTTTCAAGGCTGTGTAGTGACAGGACAAGGAGTAATGGATCAAAACTGTAAGAGGAGAGATTTAGTTTAGACATTAGGAGGAAATTCTTCACTGTGAGGGTGGTGAGACACTGGCACAGGTTGCCCAGGGAAGCTGTGGAAGCCCCCTCCCTGGAAGTGTTCAAGGCCAGGTTGGATGGGGCTCTCAGCAACCTGATCTAGTGGGAGGTGTCCTTGCCCATGCAGGGTGGTTGGAACTAGGTGATCCTGAAGGTCCCTTCCAGCCTAAACCATTCTGTGAATCTATGGCACTTCAGGGGTTTAACGAAAAACCCCCATATACCTAATCTGAAGATCTTGCAGCATGTATTGTCAAATGCTTTGGTTAATTTGCATTTAATAAATGTTTAATTTTTTTATTTGCAGTCATACTACAGTAACTAATAAAATGCTCATAACAAATGAAAGATTGGAAGAACTGTATGTTGTGACATAAAATGGCCAGAAAAGTAAGATGGTAAAGAACAGACTCAGTCAGTATAAGATCTGATTAAAATGTTAAATTGATATTCTCCATGTAATGTTTTAGGGAGATTATTTTGAGGTAGTTTTTCAAACTGATGGAGCTATGAACAGCAAAATAGTGTGGGCAGACTTAAGATACTGTTACTTAAGAGATTACCAGACATCTGTTGTAGTGATTCCATGAACAAGCCCAGAGTGACTAGTTTTATAGAATGCTGTGCAAAGATCCTCCTGTTGTCTCTCCTGTCTCCATCATAGCTTGTAATTAGCTCTTTTCAAGAGCACTTTGAGGCAAGTGAAGAAGTTAGTTACTGTATGTAACTATAGTCTGAAATGCACTCTGTTTTGGGGTTGTTGGTTTTTTTTGTTTGTGTGTGTGTTTTGTTTTTTTCTTTTTAAAATGAAAATGCATCTGTGCATCTCACCATAAGGAATAGGACTTCCCTGGAATCTACAGTGTGAAGTTGTTAAGATTAGATGGATGGCTGACTTTTAAACTGATACATCTAGGGTGGCAAATGCAATTGAACGTTTTGCTAGTACCTCTGTCTCTTTGCATTGAATTCTTACTCCGCAGCACTGATTCCCCTGTTGAATGGAGTGTACCACCAAAACTTCAGAGAAATCAGTAGCCTTCTTTGGAAGAAAGTTTAGGCTGCTGTTTTTCTCTAGACCCATACAGCATTTAAATTTGGCTTCACAGAGAAGTATTAGTGTGCTTATGAAATGTTTCCCTCTAACGTTTTACATATTTGAGAGATACTAGGCTTCCCATTCCCTTTCTCTTATAATGCTGCCTCCCACTTTGAAACTTGCTTTCTTGTAGACTCTTGGGTCCCTAGACATAAGGAAGCCTAAGGAGACCTTTTCTGGGGACTGGATAGTAAACTTTTGCTTTTAATTAGGTGGATTTCTGCCCCTGCCCCCTCCTTAACTACAGCTGTCTTTTAAAAGATAGAGATGGTTCACATGCAATTTTAATGCCAGTGCTCAGTGAGACTGTATACTCTAAATTGTGTGTTCCCTTCCTGGTTTTGTTATCAGTTGGGAGTAATTAGTAGAGTGTTTGGAAATTGCTGCATGCCTGATCCTCCGCAATCCTCCTAGTAAAGAGGAAATGACCACATTTAAAAAACTGGAATGTGGCATAATACCTTGGCTTGGTGATATCTGAGCTCTTTGGAGTTTCCTCCATCAAACTCACTTCAGGGAGCTCCTGTGGGGAGGAAGAGCAGTTGTCAGGAGCTGAGTTCACCTGCTTCTGATGCTGGAAGAAATTTGGGCAACTGCCTCTTTACACTGGGAGTCACTGGTGAAAGAGGGACATCTGCAGCACAGTTTTTATAAGCATTTCTGTTGCCTACCCATGTTACTGTTGTCTCAGGGTGAGAAGCGTATGTGGCAAAACCTTGTCTTGAATTAAGTCAGTCAGTTTGGGTTTTGCAGATAGCCACGAGCTCCACCCCCTGTCCTGAGCCTTGTGGCCCTCCACTGCTTGTCTGGTACTTTGTCACTATTAGTTCTTGGTGATAAGGTCTTGTTTGTAATACAGTGTCTCATAGTGTATGATTGCATCTCAGTCCTGCCATTCAGGAGATCATGCCATTTACTTTTACTGCTTTTTTTCCTGCTTCACTGACTGTCTCTCTGTGGCTTGTCTTGAAGCTCCCAAATTCTGTGTTCCTTTAGAGCTGTTGGTAGCTTTATTCTTCTGTCCTTTCATGCTTTCAGTCCATTTTAAGAACAGCTGCTTCATAAGCTAAGTTTAATATTGTAATTTCCTTAAACCACTTACATAGAATCAAATTCTTAGTGAACTAGGTGATTCCTTTGAGGAGATGGGGAATTAGGTCTTGATTTTTACAGCTACAATACCCTTCACTGCATCAAGAAAAGGAAAACTATTTCCTGCCAATCATGTTGTATGTCACATTTCAGAACATGGTGGTTTCCTAGTCTTGTGGAAAATGGTTTCAGAAATAAATGTGTATAAATGAAATGTTAAGACATAGTTGTTGTTACTCTTTCTAATCTTAATCTCTTAGAGGGAAAATTTTGGCTGTGACAACACTTGCCTAACTCCACCTGATTTCTTACTGATCAGTCCAAGATCCCAGAGGAGCAATTTTGAAGAAAACCTAAGGGAGGGAAAGGGCAAAAACATTCAAAACTACTTTAGCGCTTTGGATAGAGGCACACAATACTGGTGGGGTATGTAAAAGCAGAAGTTGAGAGTAAAAAAAAATACGCATTTCCTTACAGTCCCAATTGCAGCAGTTTTAGCAAATTTTGAAGATTAGCTCTTGCCAATTATTATTATTATTTTTTTTTATTAGGACAGTTAGCTCTCAGTTTCCAAGCCTCTTGAGGAGTAGGAAGATGACTTGCCTGCCAGATTGTTATTTCACCTTCTTCCTCCGGGTCAGAATCATTATTTTAGCAGATGTGGGAGGCAAGCTGGATTTCAAGGGCATCAAAATTAACACGTTAGCTGTCACAGGCTTTGTGTCAAGAGCTATGGAATCATTCCTAATATAACAGCAGGGCATCTAAACATGCAGGATTTTTTTGTTTTGTAGCATTAATTTAGTAATAGCCTTCTTTCTTACTATGTGTCTGAGAACGTATTTATTTGGTGCTGCATGGAAAATGCTTAGTAGAGAGAGTTGCCTTCTCCAGAAGTCCTCTAAGCTGTAGACTTGACAAACTAGGGAGGATATTCTGTGCATGTACACACACATATATAGATGAAAGAGAAAAGGACATGAATTTGAAATGCTGGGGTATAATATAATGATTCAGTGTCTCAATGGGTCAAATGATTCTTTAATAAGTGCTTGGCTGAGATGGCCTATGCTGCTCTAAACTAGTAACATTCTGTTCACAGTTTGCCTTTATATATGTATATGACTAGACTAGCAGTTCTTAGTGTGTAGATGTCCCACTAGTAATGTTATTCAAAACAGTATGCCTCAGAAGCTCTTAAAAAAAAGCTGCCACCAAAAAACCACTTTAGTTTTGAAGAGCAGATGTGACCTTGTGGCAGAAAAGCCTGAGAACGGGGAAAAAAAAAAAAGAGCATTCTTCTGGCTTGTCTCAGCTATCATAATGACCAGTGTTTGCTTGCTGACTGTCCAGCATGGTTGTTTTATTGAGAGATGCCTTGTGCCTGAAGGCTGTGCAGATGGATGCTCAATTTTAATCTGCATCACAGCTGGCTGGCTTTCTGTTTGGCCTGGCTTTGGGGTGGTTCCAGTTGTGCAGTGCATTTGGTGTAGAAAGAGGGAGGCTGTGCTTTTGATAGGGGTTAAGCACTCCCCTACACAGTGCAGTGTAGGTTTTCAGCTCCATTTGCTGTTGTTGTAGTAAATCCATTTCTGATTATGTGCTAAGGCCAGACAGATTAACTGCCGAGTTGAACTGCGTGTGTGTTGCCAGAGTTCCTTCTGCTGAAAATGGCAAATTTATGTAACCTGTAGGTTCAGAACAGTTGAAAATCCATCCTAGTATTGTTTCTTTGATGTCTGTTTAAAATGAAAAGAAAGAAAAAAAAGATTTGCTTTCGATCTCAATGTTTAAAGGATGCTGTCCCATCAGTGTAATAAATAAGAATTGGATCTGGGACTTACTTTCAGTAAAATACAGTATTCTTCCAGATGCTTTTTAATTGAATTGCTCTGTGAAAATAGGCTCAACTTTGAATTCAGTAACATGCAGTTCAGGGTCTTAGGGCTGAAAAAGACAGAGGAATGCAACAGATGCTGCAGAGTTTTGATACTTCTGATGTCTGATGATACTGATACCTCTAAGCTTGTGTTCTCTATTCTGATTAACTATATAAACAAGTACAGCATGAATCTCAGTGTATAACCTTGACACATGAATGGATCTTTGCTTAGTATTTCTTCAGTAGTTTGTCCAAATTGCAAAAATGGTGTATTGGGAAACATAAAAAGTATTTGCACTGATGAAACATTTAATTTTATTTGATAAATACTGTATTTTGTGCCTCAGATGCTTTATTTTTAAGAAATGGGCCTTCAATTCTTGTTTCATTGTCGTCTAGCTGAGAATTACTGAGAACCCTACATTTTAACATTGACAGGTTCATGAGTCAATACTATTGATGCGTATCTGTCATGAACCAAAATACATCAGAACAGTGTTTTATTTTCACAGCATTTCCAATGTGGCCCTGCCTCGAGTGTGAGATTGGACTGGCTGACCTTCAGAGGTCCTTTCCAACCCAAATTAATCTGTGATTCTGTTGTTTGTTGTAAAGTAGGGTAGTACAAAATCCATAAAACTAGACAATATGATGTATTGGTTAAGATACAGCTTTCTGAAACAATTCATCTGGCCTTAGGGCTTTGCAAACATATTCAAGGAATAGGCTACTGGCAGACTGGACTGTTTTGATAACCGGCTTTCCATTGTCTTCTTTCTGGCCGTTTTTCTGCTGTGTGCTAGATGTGCTTTCTGTATGTCATCAGAAGTACATGCTGATTGCATATCCAGTCACACACATCAATGGAGAGACACAGTGAGTTCTGTTACTGGTAGCTGTCTGCAGGTCTTGCCATGTTACTGGAAGGCAGCCCAGAAATGTTCTAGTGACTGAGACATTGCTGGGCATATATTAATATTAAGACTGCAAAGCTTGTGTGAGAACATAAGACCAAAATGAAAGATTGAGCATCAGAAGGTAATGTTACCTGGTGGATTGACTCTGATGCATTGTCTAAAATCAGTTTTTCTAGATTAATGCTCATAACCAAACATAAAATAAGCTATTAATTTCAGACCTTTTCAGGGCTAAAAGTAAGCATGCATAAAAAGGAGATATTTGTTATTTCTATAATCTTCTACTTCCTATTTTGTTAATTGGTGAGATTTGGGAATTGCTGTTCTTGGTTACATGCCCTTGTGCATCTTTCTGATAACTGAGTTGTGTGTATGTTCATATGTTTTATTTTTCTGGACAGATTGATGCTTATGAGGTGATACAGTATGTGGATTGCAGTTTCCTTTTAGCTGCCATATTCTAGCTGAACATACTCCATATGCAGAGGAAAAACAGCCAAGTATGGGAAGAAGGGAGTTATTCTTTTTAGTTCCAATTATGAAAAGAGTAATGGAGCCTGGATGACAACATACCTATTCCTGCTCCAAATTATTATCTGAATAAACCATGGGAAGTTAGGGTTTTATAAAAAACGCAGCTAGGGGGAAAGAAAAACTAGAAAATAGCAACTACAGATTGGATATTCTTTGAGAAACCCAGTTTTGGGAAGAAGTTAACTGGCAAGTTAACAAGGATCAGAGAACAGAACTGTTTTTATGATTCATAACTAATCCTTTACCCCAAGGACTATAAATGAGTGTATTCAAGGCCAGTGCCTGGAAGGAGGCTGGCCTCAGGATGAATTCATTAAAACAATTCTGTTCTCTCTATTCCAAAGTGCAGTTAATGCTGAGAGGGACCGATAAATTTCTCATTAAAAAATGCTTGTTGAAAATGCAATCTGTTCTGTGTGTTGTCACAGTGCCCTTCTGATGTGGAAGAAATCACACAAACTGTGTTCTTTCAGCCAGCATGCAGAGATAAGAGAATACCCTGGTGAATCTTGTGTCCGTACTGTCATTATGTGTACCAGGAAAATAGTCCTTAGCTATGGATACATAAGGAGCAAATAGTTTAAGAGGAATGGCCTTTTTGAAATGGATTGATGTCAGACTGGTGAGTTAACAGTTAAACACAATGTCACCATATAGCCATATAAAGAATAGTAGTCAGATTGTGATTATCTTTGTTGTCAAAATAAGGCTTGCATTGATCTCTCTGCAATAATTACTGGTTTACTGATGTTTTCTGATTTTTCTCTGTCGCTACAGCTAGACTTATTTTTACTTAACAGAGTTTTAAACTGATGACCACTGTTCTTTACTGTTCTATTCCTCTTCTTATCCTTTATTGCAGTGAAGCACTATTTTAAAAGTATTTTTGTATTCAATTGATCTTTGGGTTCCACTTCTACCACTGAGTTACTTGCTATTGAGAAAGCATAGTTTTGTAACTTTAGCTTGAGCTTAGTACATCTGACCAGAGCGGGTCAGAGGTACCTAAGGAGTGTTCTTGTGTTCTGAATATGGCCAACTGCTGTTATATTCCATCGCAAAAAAAGATGAGGTTTTGTTTGGTTCTTTTATGGATACATGCTTTTTTTTTTTTTTTCTCTGGAGAACAGCTTAGTACAATGTAAAGAGTCAAGTTAAACTTAATATTATATTATATTGAGTTAGCAGATCTGGAGTTCTAAGCTAGCAGTTTGAGAACTAGAGAATCGAAGGAAAATCTCTTGTGATTTTTAAAAGAAGCAGATACTGGAAAGCAGGCTTCTTAGACCTCACTTCATAGAGTCATAAAATTATTGAGAGAGATGCAACGTAAAGTTGGGTTCTTTTACATTTCAACAAAAAAAAATGTGCAGTGTGTCTGGGGATTCCACCTTGGCTGAAAGAAAGGTTGTTTCCTTTTCTCCTCTTATGTGGTTATCTCTCTTACCATGACAGGGTGGTGTAAAGGACATGTATTTGTGAGTGTAAGAGAAAAAGCCTCTTCTAAAACTATGAAAAATGCTTATACAAAACTACAGTGTAGGTTTTTTCCCCCCATATGATGAATTGCATACTAGCACATAAAGAGTATGGAGCTTCTATTGCCTTGGTGTGTAAGTTTCACACCATTTACACTGATGTTCACATGAAACAGAACCGTCACGGTTCATAATTAATTTTATATCCTATAGCCAAATTACTAACATGCATTAGTGAAAAGCTACAGTATTTTTGTGTCGCATTTGGCCAAATTCTAAATATGTTAGAAAAAGAGGTATACCTGTTCCCGAGTAACTCTGGGATAACTATAGTTGCCTGCCTGATCTGAGACTAGTTTCAGTGAAGAATTTCAGCTACAGGGCTCTCACTCAGCTGTGAAGAGGCAAGGAAAAACAGCTGTAAAAATGTTTATATTGGCCATTAATTTACATAAAAACCAATGTGCTTTCGTTTGAATGATCTGAGTGATATTACATTGTGGGCTTGAGTCTGGCCTTACTTCTGAATTCTGCCTCTGAGAGAAGATACCTCTTCTCTGTGCCTCAGTTTCCCTATCTCTAAAGCAAGGATGGTAGTTGTCCTGGGAGTTTTTAAGGACTATACACTGTAATGATTAGCTTTTATGGTATTCTGTGGCTGAGCCTAGAGGGTCCTTAGTTCAAGTCTCTTGTCTGGACCTTGGGCTGCTGAGCTTCGTCCTTCTGTCAGTAAGATTTAGACATAGTAGTCCTGTGTTCTTGCCATGCATACAAATAGTTAATAATTTGGCTTTTGTGTCCAAACTTTCTGTTTAATTTAAATTAACTTAATTTTAATTAATTGAAGGTAAAAGTCTCCATCTCCAGTATCCCTGTGAGGTCTGGCTGCCGTGTGCCAAGAACCAGGGCAGCTTCTCCACCAAGATGGCTTTGTGGTGAATTGGATTTGAAAGTCCAAGCCTTTGGGCTGCAAAAGCAGCCTATGGCCAAGGCTCTTTTTACCCACTGTAGCGGTACCAACCATGATCTGTGTTGGTCTTAAAGAAGTATATAAAATATCCAGTGAAAATAGGTCAGGCTCTGTCTCACAGATTGTCTTCAGCTGGCTAACGCAAGCAGTAGTTGAGGAGGGAGTAAATAAAGTGTTTTCAGGCCACATGCTGTCACAAACTTTGCCCTTCCCCCATACCGCTGCTTTTTTTTTTCTTCCCCCCTTTTTTTTTTTTTTTTTTTAAATTTGGCCATAGGTTTTAGTTGTCTAAGTATGTGTCAGTGGTGATCCTGGCTCCATGGTTTTAAGGATGATTACCCAGTTTGTTGCCAAAGTGAGACTTTTTCTTCCCCATTTAATTTTTGTGAGGGTCATAATACTAAACTTTTCTCTTTTTTTTCCTTTTTTTTTTTTTTAATTTTATTGCAGGTTGCTCTTTGTATGGCTACTTTCAACTACATCTCTTTGCAGTCTGTTACCAGTTTGTGTGATAGGGGTCAAACAAACCGGTTTGTTCCCTGGATGCTCATCTGAATTTCAGAGCTTCTGTCCTTTACTCCCCGGCTCTCTGATCCCCTCCCCCTCCCCTCCACAAGCAGCCACATCAGGTCCCTTTCTCCCCTTCACCACCCTCCCCCTTTTCCTCCTCTAGCCCAGCAGAAAAGTAAATGTTGATGATCTTTTTCCTACTCATCTCTTACCCTAAGTAGCTGATTCTCACTTAGGGTGGTTGATGTACTGGAGAATTAATGCTCTGAAAATTCAAATTATTTGAAATCTGCTGGTCTGTATGTTACATTAAAGGTACCATGGTGCTTTTGGGGGATTACATTTTATGGGGTTTATGATGACTTTTTTAAAAAGGTCACCCCTCTTGTCAGGGCGTGATCACGGTGAGGTCAGTTTTATGTAAAACGATCATCAGGAAGTCTCCTTCTCAGTGGAGTAGTTTCTCAGGTGAACCTTTGGCCAAACACAGCTAGCACTGGACCCCTGCTTGTAACCCACTTTCATGGTAACAGCCACCTTCTTGCCTTAAAAAAGGCAAAGTGGCTAGTGGGCATGCAGAAACATGCTGTCATTGAACAGAATAAACCCTCTTACCTGTTCTGTAAAAAGTAAACAAAACCACCATCCTTCTGCCCTAGTAGATTGAAATGTGTGTGTGTGTTGGGGAGGAGGGGAATAACACGTAGGAAAAGATTTATGCCTTCCTTTGGGCTGTTGCTTGGTAACAGAAAATGCCTCTTAAGCCTATTTTTGGAGAGGGGAGGGGTGAAACTTGATTCAGTGACCATCTGTCCAGAGCTGGTTGATTTCCTGTTGAGCTCCCCTTTGTTTCTGTCAAACAATTGATTGTTACCCTCTACAGATAAGGATACTGTTGGTGACATTGCCCTGAATCAGCAGGTTGGCTCATGGCAACCACAGAACCGACCTAATAATTTAATATTTTTTTAATTTTTAACTTTTTAAAATGTGTTTAAGGTATTTTGGTTCTTCTGAGGATACTAACTGTAGTTTTACAGGGGTTTATTTACATGTGTTCTAGTTTTGGTAATTTTTTTTTTCCTCTTGAGGAGTGCCCATCAGTACAGTAGGGGAGTGTAATAAATGCAATTGAAGCATTTTTAAAAGGGAATGTAGTTATGCCTTTTTTTTAGTCCAAAATAGTTGGGGAAAATGCAGCCATGGGCATGTTAAGCCTTTTGGCAGTGGTGAGGGGAGCAGAATTTAATTGAAATCGCTATTGAGGAAATCCTCACTGTTTCTGTGAAAACAAAACCCAGATTCTTAATTGCAAATGGAATCTTTGCTATTGTTCTTGCTTAATGGTCAGAAAATCATTCTCTTGAGTACCTCCCAGTGTTTGCTTAATAGTAGGGTGCTGGATAGTTTTGAACTCCAGTTAGGTTATTTTTAAGCTGTCTGCTTTATTTATATTGCAGAAACCTCTATTTTCCCCTCAGTTTTATGCACGCAATGTACAAGGTGCACGCACATGTGAATGTGTGTCCTCTGTAGCTGCCATTTTTGTTAAGCATTCCAATACTGTTTCCTTGCCTGCCCTGAATTTCAGCATTCAGAGTAGAGGTTCGTAGTTCCAGATGTCTGCTGAAGAAAAAATAGAGCACGTGTGTCTAGAGGAAACAGCTAATATCTACAAAAAGAGAGTGAAGCCCATCTATGCAATAGGACAACGGTACTCACTGTTATTTCCTTTAGTCAGTGAAACTGTTCTGGAGTATTTCCATGATGCGGCGTAATAGAGAAGGGCGAGAAGGAAAAAGCTTCAATACAAATGTATTGGCATCTTACAGGTCTTTGCTTATTTGAGTTTAGCCTACTTATCACTCAGTAGATGAAATTTAGAGGCAATTCCCAAAAGTCACTTCACAGAGTAGAAGGTGTTAGGAAAGTTAATTTCCCTTCCTCTTATTTTTCCCACATGCTCTCCGGGTTGCTTTCCACAGGCAGAAGAGCTGTAGCCTGCAGCTTTTCAACATGGTCACAATGTAGGTCACATTCACCTCTTTTTGAAGCTGCTGGCAAGGTGCCTACTGAACATTGATAGAGGGGATCCTACATTAGGATTAGTTTGGAAATGTTGTAAACCAGATGGAAGTACAGACATTACTTCTGTAAAATTAATTGAACATGCATATGTGCTGCCTTTTGCCTTTCTTTTGGTAAAAAGTGATAGAGACCACCAACATGTCTCCCAGTCTTGAAATCAAACTGAGATAAAAAACCCCAAAACATTAGTAGAACTAATACCAAATAGCTTGATGTCTTTGGGCCAGCGGGCTTAACCTTGGCAGTGAAGAGACTATTCTGACTGGTTTCAGAACAGATTCAGTCCTTTTTCTTCCTGCAGAACTGATTTCTTGTGAGGGGGAATAAAAAAAGAAGAAAAAAAAAAAAAAAGAACTTGGGAATTTTATTTAAGGCTTGAAAACACTGTTCTAAATATTTTTAACACAGTTTTGTATCTGACATAGAAAACCTGATGAGTTCTGATCCAGATTTTTGCAGTTTCCTTAAAAGAGTGTTACTAATCTGTATAGTTCAAGTTGTAGGGAACTGACAAGAAGCCCAGATCTTCTAGTGTCTGGATGAGCAGTTGACAGAGCAGTTAGAATACAGACCTGCACTTATCTTCGTGCTTTCTCAGGTCGGGTCATACTGCACTTCTTCCATTAAAACAGATCTGATGTGTCCTTTGTTCCCAGATAAAAGCAGCTACAGATCTGGCAGTCAGAAGGCACGGCACCTGTGGTTTACCTTACATACAGGAAGGCAGTAATTCTAGAAAGGGAAATAGGCAAGAGGCTGGCATCTGCTTGCATTCACCTTCTCGTGTTGCTATTGCAAGAATGGAATTATTTATGTATATTTTTTGCCTTCTCCTGAATGCAGCCAACCAGAGTCTAAACAATGCTGTTCAATGTTAGGGTGTTCTGTAGGGTTGTTCTTTTGAGAGGGGAAGCACAGAGCCAGGGTTGTGATCAGCTGCTTTTCCATGCTGGGTGAATTTGGGTACCCTCCTCATGGACGTCATAGCTACAGTGCTTCTATTGATGCCGTAACTCAGCCTCCATTTACAGAGCTGACAGTGGTGCTGTCCTTAATACCAATCTGAGAAACCTTCCTCTCTTGTGATAAAAAGGCCTGTTTATGGTTTGCAGGAGAGAGTTTGGACACTGTAGCAGTGACTTCCTGCTCCAAGAAGAAGAATGACTCTATTAGTCTCTTTCCAGTCCACATCCCTGACTCCAAAACCACACGCTGCATCGAAGGTGACCGTGCCAAGCTTCCCTTCTCCTGGGAAGGTGTAGCCATCAGTACCATTGACAGACTTTGCAAAGAGGAAGCAACAAAGCAAAGGTTTGTAGGGAACCTTTGGTTTCCAACACGTGGCTTTCTGAAGCCCATTAAAATGAAGTCTAACTTTGGAAATAAAAAACAAAACCAAAACATGTCCTCAATGAAGATACGTGGCCAACTACTTAATAATCCATCACTGCCCTCTTCTATATTTGAAGCTATTCCCCAGGTAAACGCTCATCTTTTGAAGAGCTCCAGGCCTTGGACATACTAGTTTGTGCTTATCCTCCATTTTTTCTTTGAATTGGCTTGGCTACTGACTGAGCTGCTCCAATTAGACCACTTCTGGCAGCGGTATTTATTTTCAGTGCTCTGAAAGTGTGTTGCAGGAAAACAGTTGTTATCATCAGTTCTGCCCTGTAGTCTTCTGAACATCTAGCATGCCCCCTTGATGATAGCTGTGGGTTCTGGAATTGCTTAGTAGTTGGCAGCAGCCTCCTTACAAGGTGGAAATTTCTGGGACTGCTTGCAACTGCTGCTTTGGCTGTTTTTTTCATCTTTTATCACAAGGGAACGAGATCCACAGCGAAGCTTCATAGGGGTTAAATGAAATCAGCTGATTTAAAGTAGCTTCGGTTGCATTTCTGCTTCTTCAAGGTAGAGTAATTTCAGGTGTACTGCTGGGAGAGAATCTGTCTTCTTCCTTACTGAAGGAACCTTTCCAAGGTCTGGCCAAGCAGTGGCAAGCAAGCTGACCCTGCTCAGGGCAGCAGTCAAGACTTGGCCAGGCAGAAAATGTGTGCGAAACTAGTCTAAAGGTACAAAGCAACATGCAAGTAGATGGATTCTTGGAAAGAAATAGAATTGATGGTGATTTATGCAAACTTTTACCTACTTTTAATAATAAGATTCTGGAAATGGTTTGTATATTAAATAAATGTAAATCAATATTTTAGGAAACTTTTTTTTATTTCTTGAAACTTTTGGTTTCTGATGACATCCTTTTCTTCTAAAAATGTTTTGTGGTTTTACTTATTTTTCCTTGTTTCCGCAGAGAAGTGAGTGACCAAAAAGAGGAGGGACTGATTGACCTGAAAACTTGACTTCTGAGGCTTAAGTCTCAAAACATGAGATGGCCTTCCTTCTGCCTATGGATGGATAAAATGTGCTTTTTTCTTTTTCTTTTTTTTTTTTTTTTTAACCTGCTGTCTCATTGCTGTTGTGGATGTGCCTGCCATTGCAGAGATGAGCCTGTTTCTAGATGCCTGACTGTGCTCGGGAGTGGGGAATAGCAGCTCCTTTCTAGATCTGCAAAATGTGTCAATGGATCATGCAAAAAGTATTCTTCCATACATAGTGACTAATTGGATTTAATATTCTTTTCAATTTAACTTGAAGTTGCATTTGCCTGGACATACACTGCTGTTTCCTGTGAGCAGCGCTTTGAAGGTGTTTCATGCAGCAAAGTGTAAAAGAAGAGAGTCTGTGGCATTGCATCTAAAATGGGTCTTGCTGGTGTGTGGTACTGCCTTATGCATGTGTATAAATGATTGCAGAAGACTGCAAACAGGCAGAGGCAATAGGTCTTCTATGTGTCAGTGATGTCCTGAAATGGCAATTCCTGTACATGGAAAAGACATACCTTATCAGTCAGAAGTAAGGCAGGATAAGACCTGTTTCTGAACCATTGTTACCTGGCTTTTTGATGCAAGGACTTTTGTTATCACATGATGACCAAGTAGGCCATTATTTCTACTTTTTTTTTTTTTTTCCCTCTCGCTGAGCAACAGCGTGTTCCTTCCCCTCCCTTTTTCTCACTCTGCAACACTGCTATGCTTTATCATTTTATCTAGAAAGTTGCTCAGGCTTTTAGAGAAAACTTGGTTTTGATTAGGTGGATGCTTTGTTTGGATATATGGCTGTGTGTTTGTATTTTGTAGTTGATTGCAGAATTGGTGGATGGGGAGTGTAGCTGACTTTCTCTAGCTTTCTGAACAGGCCTGGTTTGCTCTTGGGGGAAGGAAACTGTGGGCATAAAGCTGCATGTGTAAAGTTCACAGAGCATTTAGATGTTCTGAAGGCTGGGTCTAACGGAATCCAGATGGTTGAGCTTCATGCTCATTTTTCCAACCTTTTTTCCTGGAGTTGCGCTTTTTTTTTTTTTTTTTCCCCAAATTGTTTTCCCAAGTGATGAGATAGTGGCAGAGAGCAAGGAGATAGACCTGGAATTAAGCTGGCTAAGGCCAGCAGTTGGGAGATCTTTGTTCTGTTCTGTCTTGACCACAAACTTCCCATCAGACCTTGGTGGGGGTAGGGACATCAATCTTGATTCTTTATCTGCCTTTTTTTTTTTTTTCTTTTCCCTCTCCAAGAGTATAATGGAAATATAGTGTTACTTAGATGAGCAGCTAAATTGTTCTTAGTGTTGGTTTTGAATTAACATAACTCATAACATAAAGCCTCTAAATAAAGTGTGGGGTTACAGAAATGTCCTGTGTGGATATGCTGGCTTTTTTTTTTTCTTGCAGTAAGTTTGTTTAAAGTAATTACCTACTAAATCCCAGGAAAGTGGCTCTTCGTTTTACTCTTCTTTTTGGAATGCAATTTATTAGTGATATCCAGAGGGGTCAGCAGCATAAATAATGTTTGTTTTGAGGCTTATTGGGTGCAAAGGCAGGAGGGGAGGGGGTTCACAGTGAAGAGAGCTGTTTTGTTTGGTGTGGCTCATCAGGAGTAAGGCTGGAATTGCTCATAGCTGTCATTCAGGTTTTGTTTCAAAGTCCAAGGACCTACTGGGAAAAACAAAAAGCTAATGAAAGCTGACTGTATTTCAACCCAAACCCTGTGGAATCCAAAATGATGTCCTGACACTCCGTGTATTCTTATTCTCCTGCATTCCCATGGTTACTAAGGTAACAGGTTTTTAGAGACTTTACATCTTCATTGTCAAGTATTTGCTACACTTATTGTTGCTGTTTGCAGATTAGGGCAATTTAAACAATGCCTTTTGAAATGGGGACCAAAAAGTACAAAAAGAAATATAGTAGAAATAGATGTAATGAATCAATTACCCTCTCTTGTTTAAATTTTCAGTGCTGCTTCTCAGAAGCTACATCCAAACTACCACATGGGTTTAGTGTAGGGATTTCAGGCATGGAGAAATGCTTTTTTTTTAAGGTATGTTAATCACAGAACTCTTTGAATACAGATGTGAAGAGTACTGTTACTCACTGCCTTTTCCCGCCACCAGAATTGTTGTGAAGAAACTTAAGTTTGTATTTGCATCAGATTGCTGCTTCTCTTCTTATAATACATCCGAGACAGTTACCTGAGTCTTGTAAGGTGTGTTACTTTTGCGTTACTGCATCTGTGAAGCCATACTTTAAAAATCAAGTAGCCTAGAACAAACAGTAAATGACTTTTTTTAGCAAAGTATAACTACATGTAGAACTCTAGCTGAATGTGTGTAATTGATGTTCCCCTGTGTCCATTTAGCTCAAGCAGAAATATCCTTGTTTACATTATTCTATTGGAAAACTGCACTGTGGAGGAGGTGGTCAGGCTTGCAAATTTATCTCCAATAAGACACCTTTTTAAATTGTTGTAGTTTCTGCTGGCTTCCTGAAAGTTTGTGCATTGCTGCAGCAAGCATCTTCTGCATCTGTGGTAGAAGAGCTAGTTTTGTTTTTTAAATCTGTGCAAATTTTAACTCTTGAACTTTGTGAGGACTTTATATCAAGCTGATTGATGGGTTGGCTGTTAGGTGAGTAGTTTTCAACTTGCCGAGTCCTAGTTTTTCTTCTGTAAAATACAGCTAATGCCCAGATACAAGTTTGGAAGGAAAACTGTAGATATTATAAAGTGCTGTGGGAGATTTTGATGCTGTGTATATAAAAGATTACATGCTCAGATCATGACATGCAAGATATAAAGTTGGAACTCTTCTTACTAGTTTTTTTTTCCCGATGTTTTGGTTAAGGTACAGTTAATTATATGATTAAATAATTTTAATATTTTAATGGTAATTTAGTAGTTTTAGTTGTATATGTGCTTTAATCACAAAACCACAGACTTTATTGCACTCATGCAATGAAGTAGTGCTACAATTGTATCACAGTTTAAATAAAGCTATTTTTGTAAAAATAATGAAGTTTAAATCTTGTTTCATTGATGGTTTTCAGTGTCTCTCCTTTTTGATCCCCCTTCACTCCCCTTGCCTCCTAAACGTTTTGTTGGGTTTTTTTGCTCTTTGCCTGCTGCAGTTTAAAAGCTTTTAAAACAGCAGTTTGTTAGCACCTTGCTGTAGAGCTGCTTACGGTTGATGTCGCTAGAAAGATAGTGTGAACAGAGTTGGAAGATGCAGGGGAAACTTTCAACTGTTGTTGAAGCTCTTTCAGATTGAAAAATGTTCCTTCATACATAGTAGATAATACTCTTCTCATTGCTAGTAACTGAGTTGGCATCTTTTAATTAATAAACAAACTGAGCTGCTTATTATATATTCATGTATTCAACCTGTACTTATCTTTAATTCTGCAGCAAGCAGTAGCATTTCTGAGCCTGCATAAAAGCCCTTGTTTACAAAATATTTTGTATGATTTTACATGCCTGAATTTCAGAATAAGTAATCCTACAAAGTCATTTTCTAGGAACAATCAACATTTTTCCTCTGACTGAAACAGTGCTTTTAATTTGCCCTCTCTTTTTCCTTTACAATAATGCTGTGTCAGAGTAAACACTTCAGAGTTTCTGTGAGACTGAGTGTATGAAGCGGGTTTGGGATTGAGTTTGGAATGCTGTTTGGTCTGGAGTTTTCCATACTGCCATTTTGGGCATTGCAGCAGTTTTTATGTAGGCTGTTGTGGACGGTCTGAAGCAGAATGTGTAAAGCTGAGATATATGTGAGTCCTTTTTACCTGGCAGAAATGAAATGTTTCTAGTTGAGAAGGATTCTACCAGACTGGAAGGATGCAGGTATTGTTCTGTCCGTGTCCTTGAATTGAGTCCATTGCCACATGCTCCGGAGCTCTTCACTGGACAAACTTGTGCAGAAGTAGTAACTGTGGGTGACATCCCTGTGCTGCTGAAATGAATCACCACCACCCTCCATGCTGTCTTAATCTAGGCAGGACTCTGAGACTATGCCATTCAATTACATATTTTTAATAAGGGTGGGTTATATAAGACATTATTTGCAGCTAAATTGAGTTTGTTTGGAAGCATGGGCTGTAGTGGCCTTGTTGAATGCTATTTTATTACAGTTTTGCAGATGCTTCTGATGATGGTTTGTACTTAGCTAGGCAAGTAGTTACCCATTTTGGTTACAACCCTCACTACCTCCAGTATCAGTGAGAGGCAACATTCTTGTGGTAGGTGAGATGTAGGTGGCTGGTGTGCAGACACTCTTTTAAGTACAGAGCAGATTACCCTAGAGAAAGGGAGGTGACAGATGGGTGGCTTACACCAGAGGGGTGAAGTGAAGTGAAATGCAGACTGAATTATTCCCTCTGAGGAGGAACAGAAGGTGCTTGGCAAGCATCTCTCACAAATTATTATTACATTTTAAAGTGTTTGCTGGGAAGCCTTTAATTTTATTAGGTCATTTCCTTAATAGTTCTACACGTGTGGTTGTTACATTGCCCTGGACAAAGGTGTGATTTGACATCAAAATGTCTGTGAATATTTAGCTTTAGAATAAACTATTTATAAGAATAAAATAATAGTGGCAAATAAGAAGAGCTGAATGAAGGAATGTGAATATAGGAAATAAATGTATACACTTCTGTAAGATTCCAGAAGGAACTGTCATCTTTCCATCTCATTTAAAGGTGTGTACAGAGCATGATAGAAATAAGGTATGCAAGCAAAAAAAAAAATTATACCATATGTCATGGAATTAAAATGGTGTATTCAAATTTTAATTTCTGTGTTCATGATTTAAAAAAAAAAAATTCTTTAAAACTCTTGTTACATTTGCAGGTCTTCTTTTATTTACATTGCCTGGAAGTTTTTATAAAGAGAGGAAATATAAAGAAAGGGGAAAAGAAATGCTTTATACCTTGTAAAGCTTTTGAGGTACAAAGCTACTGTTATTGAACATGTGGCAGCTGTAGGCTTACTAGGAGTGCTTGTAAATTCCTTAGTTGGAAAAAAAAAAGTCACCAAAATGTTAAGATTATAAGGACAAACCTGAATACAGAGAGGTCCACAATAACTTGCTTTTCTTTTTTAAACAGCAAATTCATATTGCTGCTTTACAAATTTGGAATAAACACGGAAAGTTAATGTGGCAGGAAGATGTAATGACCCCCTGGTAGAATGTTTCTATTCTGTAGTAGCTTCCTTGCTGGAGAAGGGATGAACATTCTCCCACCTCAGGTGTATAGAGCCCCTCTGAGGAGGCCGGAGGGGCCCCCCACCACAGGGAGTGAGAAGGATGTCTGGATGTTTTGTGTATGCTCTGGCATTCCAAATACAACCAAATATAATATAAAAGCATTTGTGTGGACCTCAAGGGATCCTTGCATTTTGCGAAAGAAAACCAACCTTCCTCTATCCCTCTTCTGATCCCCCGTCCAACTATCTTTTTCTTTAACTATACCTCTTTCTGTTTTTTTAAGTAAATTTTTTGTATTTAACTCCAGAGGATTTTGTTTGTTTGTTTTTGTGAAACAGTAACTTTATATTCTAAACAGACTGCCTTGTAATTGCTCATCAAGCAGAGGAAATAAACTGATAACTGCAGAACTAGAAGTACAAAACTGTAACAGGACAGGAATTAGCAGCTGTTTCTTACTGGACCTCAGTGAGTACAGGCTCACAGGCTTAAATCAGAGTGTCCAGTGGAGGAAGGTACTGTGTGCATCTGGGAAATGCAAGCTTACCTAATGGTTTTATAATTGCAATAAAAAAAAAGCAAGTATCTAGGAACAGAAAGGAATTAATCTTCATAAAATTAGTGAGCATAGAGAAGCTGTGATTAAGCAACTAAGAGCAGTTAAAGAGTGAATGTGTGGAATTTAAATTGGGCTGACAAAATGATGGGGTTTATTTCTGAGGGAGAAAATAGTGGAGAAAAAGAAGCAAATTTGTGAATAAAATGCTTCTTGTAAATACGTAAAGGAAATATGGGCAGTTAAAACTCCTCCCTCATCCTGGATTTTTGTTGTCCCATGTGTTGCCCTGTTTTGAGCTGTTCTAGGGAGGAAATTGGTAGGTGAAAGGTAGGGGGGGGTCCCTTGGCTGAGGCTGAACTGTGAGTTCAGCCAGGCTTCCCCACAGCACGTGGGTGTCCTGCTGCTGCCGGCCCCTTTCTGAGGGTGCTCACCACCCTGGGACCGCTGGCTGACCATGCTGGCCTCAGGGGCTTGCTGGGGCAGGTGGGGTCTTCCCTGCTCTTTTGTTTGAGATAGGGAGCATAGTTTAGACTAAGGATTTTGTTTCTTATGCTCGCTTCTGCCATGTATAGAATTTAAATAATTGTTATCTGAGGAGATTTCATTCATTTTAATGGAAAGTACACCCAGGAAAGTTGCGGACTCATCATCCCTGGAGGTGTTCAGGGCAAGGTTGGATGGGGCTTTGAGCAACCTGGTCTAGTGGGAGGTGTCCCTGCCCATGGCAAAGGGGCTGGAATTAGATGATCTTTAAGGTTGTTTCCAACCCAAACCATTCTGTGACTCTGTGGCTTCACTTTTTGGAGAAAAACGTGTCTGCCTGGAGCTAGAACCTACATGTTTACTTACGCTGTCAGGGCAGTAATGCTGCCTTTGGCCTTGTATACACATGCTCTTGAAACGCAGCATGAGAAAACATCTGTTTATTATGTGGAAGTTAGAGTGTGAATTTTTAAAAACCAACAACAATAATAGAACCCTATTTTGCTTAGCATGAATTCACAGCACATCTCGTATGCAGATAAATGGCAGAGCTTTCCTTTATGTAGAAACCTGTGGCCTGCATTTAAAGTGAGTGTGACCTTGCCATCCTAACAAACATGGTATTTAATCTCAACAAGAGGCAAGGAGAATTGGTAAGTTACAAAATGCCAATGTTAGGTATGTGTTGAACATCTTGTAACACATTACAGTTATCAGATAAGCTTCAGTAATGTATATTCTGTTAAGGCATGACACTGAATTTAACACTTAAGTATTTTGGACTGGAAAATCATCAGGACAGAATTCTTCACTTCTTCATGTTCTGCTTCTGCACTATGTCTCTCTTGTGTTTTAAAATGGTGCATTTTAAAATGTCATCTACTGAGGTTCTCATTGCCTAGTTTCTAAGCAAGTGCACACATAAACTGGCACTTCAGCCAGTAGCCTTTGGAAGAAGAATGAGAAAGGACAGTTATGCAGAAAATGGGTGTTCAGATAACAAAAAAGAAGCTACGTATTTCTGATTTTTTACTTTGCTAGGCTTCAGCTTTTGTTTTCATTCCATATTAGATTGATGGGTTGAGGACAGCCCACAAGTATTTTGAGCACAGCTCTTGAAAGATACAATTTCTATTTCTGTTTATGAAAGTTGCAATAAGCCATATAACAGCATATTTAATTTGGAGTCTGAGTGTGCTTGCTAAATAACTTGTTCTGCTGCTCTTTCCATATAGGAATTACTTGACCAGCCCATGTAGAATACTGCTTTTCTGTCAACTTTTTAGATTTCATTTTCAATTCTTTCTGAAAACTTCTTTTCTATTATAATTTAAAGAAAGGAGTCCCTTGAACATAAGTGTTTTGGTCAAACTGAGGTATGTTAATACAGTCATTAGAAACTTACACTTGAGGTATTAGTACAGGTTCTTCCCTTCAACACACTGATCAGTGATTAGATTGTAGGAGATTGTGCTAGTTAAGTGTTTCACGTGTGTGTATGTTTAGAAATGCATGTGTAACATTTCTGCATGTATCTAGCTAGAGCTAGATAAGTAAGGGTGCCATCCTTGTCAGTGAATTTAAGAACAGAATTCTGCAACTTTGATTTTTTGTGTGTGTGTGTTTGAAAACATAGTTGTTGTTTTTTTATTAATGGAAGATGTTTGAATGCCTTTATTTTTCAATAGCAGTCAGAAGGATTTATTTATTACATGCCTCTTTAGATCTTTCAATACTATGCTTCAGTGGGGTAGAGTGTTACTTACCTCAGTAGGATCCAGGTGTGGTTGAGCTCCAGAGAAAACAGTTGTAGTTCAAATGCCAACTTCCTTGAATTGTTTTTGTCATTTTTTTTCCCCTCCCCCCCACATAGTTTGTCTGTTAAAAACAAATTAAACTTTGAGTTGACATAGTTGTTTGCATTCTTATGCATTGCGTACATTTCTGCAGTTCAGTATGGGTAAAACCAACAAGATTATTTAATTGCTGGAATTTAGCATGGCTCAAAGTAATGACTTTTATCCCTTATGGGTAAAACAATGTAATTCTTTAGCAGATGTATAATTTCTGGAAAAATAGTACATTATGAAGGATAATGTGGATTGTAAATTTGCATGATCTGAAACTGAAGATCTAAATTCTAGCAAGTTCATCTTTGTAATAATTCAAAAAGCTTTTCACTTGAGAAGAAGCTGTTCACCTGAGCTGTTAGGCAGCCTGCCAGTTTATTCCCATCAACAAAGATGGCTAATGAAGTGGCACAGATATTGCAGAATCAAACTGCATCCCTGGCACTCTCGAAGCTCCTCAAAGTGTTGTTTGTTGACAAATGAGAAAGCTCTTGCAACATAAACAAGTGTTGTGTCTTACGACCCACATTGAATTAAGATGGAATGAATGTAAAAATATTTGGTTTTGATGAAGTGGTTTTCTCTGATGTGAGAGTAGAACATAGAAATTATTCAAGAAACCTTTTAAGGCTGCAAGATTTTATCTGCTTTTTCTTTTTAAAGCATCCAGTCATGAGCACCATTTGCTATCAGAAACAGGGACTGGAGTTTCTCCTCAATAACAGTGCATAAATGAAGGATTGATAATAAACAGTATGGAGCTGTTCTTTTGTTTCTCATCCTCTTTCTTTCATATAAACTGATTTCCTGGAATTTTCACACACAGACCTTGTAATGAGACAGTCTGGGCCTGACAAACTGGGGAGCAGCTTTCCTTTTCACTTTGGGCAGGATCAAGCAGAGGCACGAGTTGCCCAGGGTGGTTGTGCCGTCTGCCTTTTTGGAGGTTTTCAAGGCTTTACTGGGCAAAGCCTTGAGCAGCCAGGTTTGCTTTCACAGTGGACACTGTTGTTAGTAGGAGGTCGGAACAGAGACCTTCTGACATCCATCCCTATGTGAATTATTCTATGATTCTAAGAATAAGCAACACTTGAATCTGTTTGACCTAATTAACTGCACATCTTCCAATATAAAAGGCAGTTTTCCATATGGGTTCAACAAGAGCAAAATCCTGTTGCATTATGTTTGTCTTCACAGAACCAATTAGTGCATAGGCTCCTACCTGAGCCACTTGTACTCTTGAATTGTCTATAAAATGCATAAAGACAGCTGCACAGTAAATTGTGCTTGGAGAGTGTTGCTTCTGTTGTAGTTCTGCAAGCAGTGGTCTTGGATCTTCAGCATAGTAACACTGAAGTGGATTGCAGAGTTGGAATGACCCATCCTGTAACTTGTGGAACAGCATTTATGTGGATCATGAATGATCTTTGTCAAGTACTGAAGTTTTTAAAAAAATTCTTAATGAATATCTGTATTAGCAACATGGCAGCTCAAATCTGTGTGGATAAGCTGCAGGCCATGCAGCAGATCTAAAGTAAATTATTTGTAGAGTAACATCTTCCTTGAAATTTAGTGCTTTAATAGAAAAGTGATTGTAACTTGCCTCATTTATTCAAACTATCCAAGCTGAATGTATGTAATGACAAATAGACAATTTTGGTAATTTTTGCATTAGCCTATTAATCTTTTTCATCGTTAAGTACATGGAGTGCTACAGCCTGTGGCTAGATAGATATTGGTTGAATACTCTTAAAGGAGAAAATTTGCTGGTTTTCAGCTCAGTAGTACGACAGCAGCATGAAACAAAGACCAAACAAGTACAAGAGATTGTTTGCAACTAACTTTGGTTTGTAGCAAGGGATACAGTGGAAACCAGAAGGCCAAAGGGGCTGTCTTCCATCTGTGCTGAAGATGCAAAGTCATGCTATCTAAAAGAAAAGAAAGATGACATTGCCCTTTAGCCTGGGCTTAATGTAGGTCAGTTGGGTCACCAGATGACATGACTTTAATGGCCAAACTGCTTTTAACAATTGCCTTGGGCAGTGTTTAATTTCACTGATCTTTGCCAGCCTTTAGGAGAAGAGAGAGGAAAAATCCACCTTATCACACTTTGTGTGCTCTGCTACTTCTGTGATCTTTTATGACTGGTCAGTATAGAGCAACATGTGTCTGTGTGATTGTCCACATACAAAAAGTGTAATTTATTTTCAGATTGCTCACAATCCATCACTCTAGTTACTTTTGTTTACCTCAGTTTCTTGCTGTTGATGATCCTGGGGCCTAAGCAGGCAGATAAATTATATTCACATAATCTTTGTAATTTCTTATAATTTGTTCTTCCTGAAAGAGTTCAAATTCAGTTAATTCTTTACATAGAGGTATCTATAATAATCTTTATTCATATTTTGATAACTTAATTATTTTTTTGTACTGAAATTTCCTAGTAAACATTTTCTAGTATGGGATGAAAGCACTGTATACTTAAGTATAACACTGGTTAGTACTAAATTTCAGGCTGGGTTTATTCTTGGGCTGTTCAACTATCATGTGTGGAATTTCTAGTCAGCTTAAGTTGACTATGATTTATGATCAGTCTTTCACTTGTAGTATCTGCCTTCTCATTGCAAAGCACTGTGACAGAGTTAATCACATACCATAATAACAGAAGAGGAAGGATAGAGCTGAGTTCTGATTGTCTTACTATTTTTCTGTCTTGGTGATCTACTGGGATAGTAGTACATGGAATATGCAATAGTCTGTTTTGGAAGTTCCTTAGTATGTATCTTGGAAAGTGCATGCATGTGTGTCAGTTTTGTATAGATGGTCTGAATGGGCTGTTGCTCAGAAACAATGTCTTGAGGTTGTAATGGGGAGTGCTATTAACATGCTAGCTTAATGATCCATAATGATGGGGAAAAAGACAAAGAAAAGCAAATGCTAAGCATCATTAGGAGAAAAAAAAAACAACAAAACCACCAAAGCAAAAAAGCAGGATTCTGCCACAAACATGCATCTTTAGCATACCTTCATCGTGAAGTTCATGTGCAGTTTGTCTGCTTCCTCTTTTTTCTGCAATTAACAGGTACTGTAATTGGTAAAAATAAGAGCAGTAAGGGTGATCAAAGGTGTAGAACAACTAATATTATGTAAGGAGCAACTAAGTTGACTAGACTTCAGCCTGTGAGTAAGACAGCTGAGGTTCATAAAATACCACAGGGCAGAAGGTGATAGCTGTTCATGTCTTCTGTAGAAGAAGAACTGAGAAGCATCAAATGAAATCAGCAGGGGCTGTGCTGAATGCAAACAAAAGGTGCTAAGTCCAAGTGTGAGGTTGGTTGTGGCACTCCTTTCTCAGGACAGAGGCATGCTGAAAACTTAGGGCGGTTTCTAAAGCAGATGGATCAGTTTATGGTTGCTGTTAATGAGCCTTGAGCTGTGGATCAGTGGAGGTTGGGAGAATATTTTGGATAATTACTACTACAGGAATGTCACAAGATTTGTATTCTTCTCTGAGTATCTGCTGTTGGCCACTGTGTGGCTTAAGGAAGAAGGCTGGTGGTCTGGCATGCTGTGTCTGTTTTTAGGTTGTTCTGATCACCCCATCATTGTTCTTTGATTGTGTGGGTCACTGGGTTGGGCCAGGTGGGCTGCAAAAAGTGTTCTAGGTCTGTTCTTTGCTCGCAGTGTGTTTTCTGCAGGCAATGAGCCAGATGAAAGCAGTGTACACTTTTCTGCACTGTGTTGGTTTTATAGGTAGTAAATTAAGTATTACCAGCAATTCCAGGAGTGCCAGAACTAAAGAAGCCTAGTTTCCTAAAGATTTGGATTTCTTGGTTGATAACCTCTGATTGAAAATGCTCGGTTTTTTTTATATTTAGGATGTGGTTAGGATCAACCTTTCCAATGGCTTCTTTTTGTAGTGCCTCTACCTGTAGCTGAGATATAGTCAAATGTCTTGCCTAATGGACTAGGTTTCCTGATGAATATTGAGAGAATGAAATATCTTTCAGACCTCTTTCAGACCTCTGTATCTCTGCCTCATTTGTACAGAGTTTTTTTGGGTGTAAGAGGTACTTGACAGAAAACATGGTAGCATTGGCCACATCTATCTGCAGCACAAAGAAATAGTACAAAATAAATACAAATAATACAAATAAAATAATCTCCAAAGTAGTAATAATATAAGTTGAAAAAAAGGCCTGTGAATATTAAAAATAGATTTTAATCTTTCTAAAGATGTAAGTATAATACAGATTAGCTTCAGTGCGCTTGGCTGTGCACAGGAGCAGTGGGGTATGAGTGTGACATCCATTTTTTCTAACATTATTTAGTAACTGACACACATGCTGTGTTCTTGCTGGTTGTTAACAGCATGTGAATTATGAGGCCAAAGAGGTCTTCCTCATGACAATGGCTAATGTTTGTAGAAATGCAAAGGTCATGATCATGACTACTTTTTTTAACACCAAGTGGATACCACTGACAATTACTAAAATAGACAGATCTTAAATTGTCAATTTATTGACTTACCTTCCCTGCTTTATGAGTGATGATGGAGTCATTGCACCTGACTGACTTCTGTGCTGTGCCAGTTTGTGAGTTTGGCCTCAGATAGTTTTCTTCATATTTCTGTGAAAAACAGGAGAACCTGGTTCACTAGCTTTATTTTTCTGTGAAGTGCTACTTGATGTTAGCAGTATTATTACTGTCTTTAAAAGATAAAAGAAAGCCAGCTACTTAAAACATATTTTGTGCTTTTGGGATAGCTTTATTTTCTTTCTAATCTGTAGTTTAAACTTTAGGGGAGCAAAAAATCGGTGGTTTTGTACTTCCAGACCATACATGTGAATACTGACAGTAGTGTATGTTTGAATAAAGACCTCTTGAAGGCCATTCAAACAAAACTCTTTACTTACCTTTGGGTGAAAATACGTGAATGCATGTTTTGGTTTTTAATCAGACATAATGTGTTTGGAGGGAAGTGCAAGTGTAGCAGGTGTGGCCATGGATAAAAGCAAATACAGGCTATGCTGCTGCCACTGTTGCTGCTAGTTAAAAGAGAGCTTACCAAAGGGAAAAAAAAAAAAAACCCTCAGTAAAAGGAAAATTGGCTTCATTCTGGCTCAAACCAGGACATTTTGTAGCTTCTTTCCAACTCAGGTGTTCAAAATTGTACACAAACTTTTCAGTTGATTCTGAATCAATTCCTCCATGGTACAGTGACCTGACATCTGTTTATAAGTGTGTGTTTGTCAGGGTAAGATGTTGAAAGTCTGCACTTCTGAGTGTTTAGCCACCCCTTGCCAAAATTAAAAATTAGAGATGGAGAAGAGAGAGCCATTATGTGGCTCTTTGGAAACCACAGTTTCCAGTTACTTCACTGGGTGATTTCTGGAGTGGTAAAATACTAGACTAGTATTTTGAGAATACTAGACTAGATGGAGAAGAGAGAGCCATTATGTGGCTCTTTAGAAACCACAGTTTCCAATTACTTCACTGGGTGATTTCTGGTAGACTAGTATTTTGAGAGAAGGAGTGTGGGTCTCACACATCAGGGAGCTGAGTCACAGCTGGAGTGGATGCAGCACTAGGAAGTATTTTTCTTAATAGCCTGAGAAGGCAAGAGGCATCACATGACCTAATCTTTTAGATCTGACTTTTTTTTCCCTCTCTTGTGACTGTTTTCCTAGTTGCTGAATGTGGAGGTCATGTTGTGTTTTGTTTTTTTTTCCTTTACACAGGCAAGTTTCATCAGTGTAGAGCTGGTTAATTTGAACATGCCTAAGTCTGTGGCCTTCTGATAGAGGTATGGTAGGTGTATAGTAGATCCAATAGCAGAACTTAAAGTTATGAGTTTACAAAACAGTCGATTTATTATCAAAAAGACAAACTTTTCTTTGTGATGAAAATCATTGTCTGAGAAGAGACTGGAAATAAATTACTTTGTGTTTGGTAATAGCAAATCTGTGTGAACTTTGTCTTAAGTTAAAAGAGTTGATCTAGAGCCAGTTGTATCTATGCAATAGTTGAGAGTAAGCTTAAAGTTCTTGTTTGAATCCTCTTGGGAGCTGGGGGAGTGGTGGCAAAATGGAGGTTTAAAGTTGGTGATGAAAGAAGAGTGACTTAAAAGCAAATAAGAGGAAACAGCAAATACTTCTTTTCTTTTTCCTTTTTTAAAAATAACTATAGGTTAAACTGGTAAAGTAATCTGCTGAGATTTGCAAACAGTTTCTGTTACACAGCTTATATTCAGTACTTCAGTCATCTGTGTGAAACTTGGGCTTGCTGAACAGCTGTTGTAGGCTGCTCTGTCCCTTTATTTCAGTCAAAATAGTCAGCAGGTTTTGGCATCAGGCATACAGATGGAGTGATGGCTTTGTTTGCAGAAGGGAAAATATTAGAATAACATTGCTCTTTCTTGCCTTTTTTTTTTTAACATCCTTGAGCTCTAATTACTTTGTGGTTGGCAGAAGTAGATTTAATCTTGAGTTTGCATCTTTACTGTCCCTTCAGCAGTCAGCCAAAGCTATCAGAGTTAAAAGCCAAAACTTCTAGTTTATTCATCCATAGAAACTTGCTAGTGTTGTGCTGCTAAAATTCTGCCTCCCCTGGGACTCCATTGCAGTCTGTGGCTGTAACAACCTTTCATTGTACCCTTGGTCTCAGTCTTCTGAAGGTCAGGAACTGGAACTTAGGTTTGTAAGGTTGGTTTGCTGTATGTCTAACTGTGTGACTTGGCTTGCATTTAGACAATGTGCAGGTGGAAGCTACTTGCTGATGAGTAAATGGAAACCATCATGGGGGGCACTGAACAAAGTCGCTGAGAAAGATATGGGAGTTTGGAATGAAGGCTGTAGGATAAAATTAGAAGGAAGTTGGACTGTCCATACAAGAATCAGGGTTTGGAAATTAAAGGGGAGGCACATGCTAGAAGAAATCAAGATTGTCTTGATGGGAATCAGAGTAAGAAACAGAAGTGAAGAGGCTGGCTGGGCAGTAACACTGAGAATATATTGGCAATAAGTCTAAGAACTGCTGAGATGAGGGGAAAAAAAAGATATGATTAAATGCTTCTGACGAATTCAGATACAGACTTGGGATTTGGTTCATAAGGAGCCTTTGGATGATGGGAGAGAGTTGCTGGGCTGGGACAAAACTCAGGAGTGGGATGAGGATTCTATGGGATGACTGGGTCTGACAAGTGAGATGGTCTGGACTGGAGTTGGACAAACCAGTGGGGAGAGGAGGCAGGAGGATGAGAATAATCAGCTGTTTGTCCATTGTAATGCCCAAAACAGAACTGAAAGGTTTTTTAACCTTGTTGGTCTTCTGCTGCCAGTAAATCTCTTAACTCTTATCGACTGACAGTGTCTTGCCTCACTGCTGGTGGTCTGCATGGAGCACCATGACCTGAGCAGAGGAACTCCAAAGACCTTTGCCACTTCCATTTGTGGACGTGGGAGAAGTGAGCACCACAGTGTTCTCTCTGAGCTGTAGGAACACTGAAAATAATTAAAATAAATCATCAACCAATACCCCACCTCCTCTTTCCCCTATTTGGGGTTTAAATATCCCCACAAGTACTCTGTGATAACTGATGTGGCTAGGACATTGGTGGGTTTGGCTTAGTGGCTGGGCCAGGCTGCTGCTGAGTTAGAAGCGGGTCAGGAAAACCCAAGGTCAGAGACCAAAGAAGTACAAATGCATTCATTTTGAGGGCAAGGCAGAGGTGTGGATGCCAGGCTGTGCTGTGGAACCTGGGAAGTGCCAGTGTGCCGGAGTAAGCATCAAAGCCCTGGGCTGAGGCAGAGGCTGGACTCAAACTCAGCACCAGAAGGCAGGAATGCCGGGAAAGGAGCATCATGAAGCAGGATGGTTGGGAGTGAGTCCCTGGGTGTTAAAGCACAGGATCAGGGATGAAGGCTAGAAATTGTGGCATAACACAAGATTTTAGGAAAACTGGCAAGCTTTCAGAAAACCTTCTGTGAAGATGTACCTACCACTGTTTGAATAGCTGAATTTGGGGCTGCTGCCAGCTCTGCCAGTAGAGCAGGGCACTCCTTTCAGTTATGTGGGAAAAAAGGGTTGCATCAAAGCATAGTCGCATAAGTGGAGATAACTGCTAGTGTTTTTTCCTAACTTCCTGCCAATATGTAGGTTTCACTCTCTAAGGGGAGTGTGCTACACGTGTTTGTACTGTGTGGTGGGTGGTACCCTTCTGTTCTCCTGTGTACTGCAGGTACACTGGCACAGAGGGAAGAAAAACGTTATTATGCTGGAATCGTGTTCTGAGCTCTGATTTTACCAAGTTTAATGAAGAAGGGCCTGACAGCACTGTTAGGATAGCAAAATCAGTTCTCTGAGAAATGGCTAAGTCCCTAAATTATTAAAATTATGCAATTATCACAACCATGCACTCAACTGTTTCAGAAAGCGAGAGTTCTTAACTCTTCATTAAGGAAAAGAAAATGTGTGAAAACTGGTATGAAATGTTAAGAGAAATGTAATTAGTGAGCTTTCATACAGGTAAAACCAATCTCACTTAGGAAAGCTAACAAGCCTCTCACTTTCATGACAATAATAACATTAATTTGATCCTGGCTGCTGGCAACAGAAAGTAGCTTAATAATTAGTAGTGAGATGGGCTCATTTGTGGGCGGCATGCAAGGTGATACCCAGTATTACTGAGGGGAAAATTCATATCTAGATATCTAGGCTGTCATATTTTTACCACCACTAGCCACAGTCCTGGCTGATAAAGGGACTGGCAGTTCCAGTTTGGCCATGATGGAGTGAGTGTAGGAGTTTGAATCTAGATTTCCATGGGGCTTTGGCTCCAACAAGTCAAGTGATTTACACTGTCTTGTGTAAGGTGGAAACTTGGGAAGAACTAAGCTCAAATACTTGTCTGAATAAATACTGATTTACATTTTTTTGGGCTGTGGTGAACAAATTCTGTTGAAATACTCAGTGTTAATTCATGGTGGGTGTATGAAAGGGGAGTAAGTAGGAACAGAAGTGACATGAATTTCCTTTAGACTGTCTTAATGTATAGCACAGCTTAGAGGATTTTCCCTGTGGTTCACACACTAGACCTTGTGTCACAGGAGATACATAATAATTTCATTTGATTTAATTTGGATTTCAATCCCTTAAAATTAATTACTATCACTGGATGTTTGTTTGCTTGTTTTCTTTAAAACATACAAAGTGCCTGCCTATAATGTTTCACAAAACTAGATGATGTTTTGGTGTATATGGCTAAGATTACCTTAACAGTGTAATCTCTTGCTGCTATGTCAAATTGAGTTCAAGAAGCATTTCAGTGTTGAATACAGTAAAATTAATTGAGGGAATATTTGAAAATAAAAATTTCTTCCTCTTTTTCCTCCTGCCTTCACCCAGCGCCACTCCCAGAAAGCCTATCCATGTATAAAGCTTTATTCTTCCTTCAGGACCGGTACTTGGTCATATCCTTATATACGTTTGCAAGTTATGAAGGGCACATCAAAACTTAAATTTTTCTTTACCTTTGTTTAGCCAGTGTGTTCATCCTGCCTGTCTTTGGTGTAGCACAGAGTGGGAAGGGAAACAGGGCTAAAGGAAAATGCAGCCCTTAAAAAAAATTTGCTTTTTCATTTTAAAGCTTGAATTTTTATTTAATGTTTTATATAAAATATATATAATATATGTATATAATGTTTTATATAGGATATGGATTCTGTTTTCCTTCAGTTTTCCTTTGTTTTCTTAATTGTAGAAAAGGCTGTTTATTAGGAAGCAGTCATAGGAAATAACAGCAAATTTTTTGGGCCTCCACTGCCACAATATAATAAGGTGCCACTGACTGTAAAATTTACTAAAATATTCCACATTACTTAGGAGAACTGTCAATCTACAAATTTCTTAAGTATGAAGATGTATTTGGTGGGGCTGTTATTTGTTGTCTTTCCCCCCGCTTTGATTTACCAATAACTAATTCTCTTAAAAATTTTCTTCCTTCCCCACCCTACAACTGCTTTATAGCTGACAAAAATAAGCCATTTCCTAACCTTATCCTCTGTCTACAGAGGTAATAAAAATTGCTAATGCAAATGCTGTTGCCTTCTGTTGTGTGATTCTAATAGGAAACGGATCACTGCAGTTTATGGGGTACTTACCCTTTCGGTACATGATGAATGGCTCACTTCAAATGATGTTTCCTCATTGATTTCCTACTGTCTATCACTAGAAATGACAAGAGCAGGAAGAGCAACCTTTAAACATGAAGTTGATTTTGAAGATGACATCTTTTCACTACAGTGTGAATTCATGGCAATATAGCATTTGTTGTAGTAGAGAAGTAAAATACATGAAGTCAGTTCTTTAAATTGCTCTTCAGATTAGGTGGCTCTAAACCTACTTTTTGTTACGCTGTATTAGCTTGCTTTGCATGTTCTTTGGTGGGGAGAGCAAAGGGCTTATTCCATGTAAAGGTTTTCATTGCACTCTGCCTCTTTGTGGCCATGTTCTTGAAACAAGCACGTGATATTTGTAATTAGTCACTTTAACTGTGTTGTCAAGCTTTTCAGGATATTTACATTTCATTCTTGGAAAAATCTATGTGCAAGTAAATTCTCTATGGTATTTACCAAATGACTCTAAATAATAGCATTTCTGTGGTGGTGTTTTATTTGGCTACATGACACTACATGGAGAGTTAGAGGAATCCCTCTTAACCTGTGCAGTTCCTCTCTGGTAGGGCTGGATTGACTGCAAAATGGAAACTCGTTGTTTAGTTCCTGCAGTGTCCACACAGTCATCTTCTCTGTGTGTTGCTATGAGAATCACTGGGCAAACCAGATATAAGCAAGGTAGGTCAGGGCAGATGATACAATCCTTCAAAAGATAGTTGATTTTAAGTTGACTAGAATAGAAAATTTACACATTCTCTTGCCCAGTAGGATGTCTTATTTCAATTATAAAATGATATTGCCGATTTGCTGCTTAAAAGACTGGCTTAAATTTCATTGACTTGACAGTCTTTAAATAAGTCAATTACAGCTCTACAGTAAAATAAAATTGTTTCATCTTCTTTAAATGTTAATGTTTAAATGGTTTGCTTTCTTCATTTTCTCAGAGTCCAGTGCTAGATAACTTGCTAGCAGCAGTGAGGCTACATAGAAAAAAAAGTGTGCAGTTTCAAAAGTCACTTTGGCTACTACTGAAGTTTTGTTTACTTTTAAATGCATATAAATTGGTGTAAAAAAAAACAGTATATCAAACCATTGAAGTGAAATCTACCTATTCCAGAGAACTTGCAATATTTTTAACTTTCACTATGTTAACAGCACAGCTGTGATTTTCTTGCATTATTTACTGCTTTTTGAGATTTGTCATTGCAACGTTGCTATTTTCTCTCATGTGCTTGGAGATTTTTAGTGTCAAACCTTGTTGCGAATAAATTCTGCAGAATTTCAAGTCTATGCAGTTTCCATTTTTTTTTTTTTCTTCTGAAAACCCTTTTGCATAATTCTGTGAACAGTCTATCAGGCTGCATATAGATGACTGCAAAAATATTTTATACTGTCTACTTCCATTGCTAAGCGTTATAGAATTGGTCTTCAAATATCTCTAGAGCAAATATGCTGCGTGTCAAATGAAAAAAAAAAAAAGGCAAATACTATCATAGAATCATATCATGGTTTGGATTGGAAGGCATCTTAAGGATTCTCTAGTTCCAACCCCCTTCATGGGCAGGGACACCTCCCACTAGATCAGGTCACTCCAAGCCCCAACCAACTTGACCTTGAACACTTCCAGGGATGGGGCTTCCACAGCTTCCCTGTGCAACTTGTGCCAGTGTCTCGTCACCCTCACAGTAAAGCATTTCCTCCTAAAGTCTAACCTAAATCTCCCCTCTTTCTGTTTTGATCCATTACCCCTTGTCCTTTCACTACAAGCCCTTGTAAAAAGTCCCTCTCCAGCTTTCCTGTAGCCCCTTCAGGTACTGGAATGTTGCTGTGAGGTCTCCCTGGAGCCTTCTCCAGGCTGAACAACCCCAACTCTCCCAGCCCGTCCTCATAGCAGAGGTGCTCCAGCCCTTGGATCATCTTTGTGACCCTCCTCTGGACTCGCTTCAACAGCTCCATGTCCTTCTTATGTTGGGGACTCCAGAATTGGATGCAGTACTCTAGGTGGGGTCTCATGAGAGCAGAGTAAAGCGGGAGAATCACCTCCCTTGACCTGCTGGCCACACTTCTTTTGATACAGCCCAGAACCCAAGTTGGCTTTCTGGACTCCAAGGGCACATTGCTGGCTCATGTTGAGCTTCTTGTCCACCATCAGCCCTAACTACTTCTCCTCTGGACTGTTTTTGATCCATTCTCCACTCAGCCTGTATTTGTGCTTGTGATTGCCCTGACCCACGTGCAGAACCTTGACTTGGCCTTGTTGAACTTCATGCAGTTTGCACAAGCCCACTTCTCAAGCCTGTCAAGGTCCCTCTGGATGGCATCCCTTCCCTCCAGCATCTTGACTTTGCCACACGGTTTGGTGTCATTGGCAGACTTGCTGAGAGTGCACTCAATGTCACTCTCCATGTCACTGAAAAAGGTGGTAAATACCCGTCCCAGTACCGATCTTTGGGGAACACGATTTATCACAGGTCTCCACCTGAACATCAAGCCATTAATCAACACTCTTTGAGTGCAACCATCCAGCTAGTTGCCTACCCAATGAGTGGTCCATCCATCGAATCCATGCACCTTCAGGTCCTTCAGAGGGTCACAAACCTGCTTGTCTCCTACAGTGGGGGGATCTTCCTTTTCACAGTCCATGTCATACCTCTCTGCTCATATTTGCTCTGAAATTGGCTTAAGATAAAGCACATATTCTTTCTAAATGTTAAACCATGACTTCCAGCTGTCCTTTCCCAAAATAGTGCTATTAAGTGTTCCATACTTAACTTTGTCTTCTTTCTCTTGCCCTGCTGCAGTTTCTTCCGAAAGAAGATCCCTGAGATTTGTAAGGCACCTCACATAAAATAAAAACAATAAAAATAGCTACTAGCCTTGCAGAACACTAGATTATATGTTTAATTCATGTACTGGGGCAAAAGTCGTGCCTCAGCTCTCAGAGTGTTCAAGTGGAGGCACCATAGGTAGTTACTGATTGACAATCTACTGATCACGTTCATTGGGAGGACACTGAGTAATTGTGTGAAAAAGAGCTGCAGCTTTACATCTGTGTAGTATTGTAACTCAACATATAATTAAAAACATATATTCAAAACCCGAAAATATTAACCAACTTGTTAGAAGGCAAGAAATAAACTATCTGTTGTTACCTTGGGTGTGTAAGGATATGGGTGAACAAAGGGAAGGAAAAAAAATACAGTTTTCTTTGCTGTACTTAATTTCCATGAAAAACAACCATAATTCATTTCCACAATCTGCTTTTATTTGCAACTTAGTGTTTGGTGTACATGCTTAAGTGGTGGAGAACAAAATGTACTTTTTGAAGATAAGAAATGTTTTAAGTGTTCATGATGAGAACAACATGCACTGAACAAGCACAAATCATTCAGACACCTCTTTAAACTTAAGATGCTGAATTTTAGTGACTTCAAATTAGGCTGAAGTAGTAATACAAAAATATGTAGAACCTTTTTTTTTCTCTAAATGCAGCTTTTAGAATTTATGTTCTTATTGTACATCAAGCAGCTGTTGATTGCAAGTCTCTAAATGACTGGCCTAAATCTGAGCTTAGTAGTATTCTGGCATGAACTGTTCCCAGTCTTTGGTCTTCTAAACCAACCTCATCTCTGACAACGGTAGAAATGTCTGCGTTTACAGTCTGGGCTTTTGCTGGTGGCATAGCTTGCATTAAAAATCTCAGATCTAGAGATCCTGGCATGTTGATGCAGCTGGAGAAGAGCATCTGAATCCTGATAGTCACAGAGCTGCGACTGGCACATTTGTACTGTCAGAAGAACATTGTTGCTGAAACATCTGTCAGTCAGGAAATTTCAAAACAAGTGGAACTGCAATAAAACTCTATCAGAATATTAGTAGTTATAATAGCTACATAAGTGTTTAAACCTATTTCACTTATATTTTTATCTCTTTCTTACCTGCCTCACATTTTTAATATGTGAACCTCAGAAATTATTACAAAATATGTGATATAGGTTCAGGAAGTACTTTAGCAATGCACCCAAATTATTCCATTACCTTTCCAGTAACACTTGACAGAGCTTCATGGAACTATAGACCTCAATGAAAAATACCTACTGAATTATTAAAATTATGAATTGTAATGGAAAAATTATTATGGGAGCTTTGGGTATGATGGAAGATTTTCTTTATTCAAATAATTTATACCAATAATTTTAAATTAAAAATCAGTAGTTTGTAGAGGACTTTAAGAAACATTTGTATTGTTTTGCTGTTTGTCTTTTAGAGGATGGATGAGAGAGGCTTATAATTGAGAGGAACCATATTTTCAGTATCAGTAGATTTACTAGGAGAGGTTTTTTGCTGCACTTTTGTTTGGTGGATTTCTTTGTGTGGGGGCTTTTTTTGTGTGTGTGATGTGGTTGGAGTTTTGTTGGTTGGGTTTTTTTGTGGGGAGAGAAATTAAATGGGTGATTTAATGAGGCTATGTAATCTGTAAACACTATTATACGTCTGGTCATGGTTGAAAGTCTTACTTTACTATAAACTAAAAAATGTTGCTGTTTTTTTTTTTTCATTGAAGCTAAATGGTTAAATAGAGGTTTCTGTTGTAAATGAGAATTACTCATTGCTTTTGGTTCCAAAAAGGCAGATTTCATTTAGTCCATGCTAGCTGTATACCACAGAGAAGAGCACTTCATTGGGTTTCCTTTTGCAGATGCCAAGTTTTGCAGTGCCAGAAGGTGCAGCTGTGTCTGTAAGCAAAAAGTCAGAAGAACTGCAATGCAGAGCATTTCATAGAATCATAGAATCCTAGGGGTTGGAAGGGACCTCGAAAGATCATCTAGTCCAACCCCCCTGCCAGAGCAGGGTCACCTAGAGTACATCACACAGGAAGGCATCCAGGCGGGTTTTGAATGTCTCCAGCGAAGGAGACTCCACAACCTCTCTGGGCAGCCTGTTCCAGTGCTCTGTCACTCTTACAGTAAAAAAATTTTTCCTGATATTCATCTTAAACCTCCTATGCTCCAACTTGTATCCATTACCCCTTGTCCTATCACTGGTCTTCACTGAAAAAAACTTAACTCCATCGTCTTGACACTCACCCTTTACATATTTGTAAACATTGATGAGGTCCCCCCTCAGTCTCCTCTTCTCCAAACTAAAGAGACCCAGCTCCCTCAGCCTTTCCTCATAAGGGAGATGTTCCACTCCCTTAATCATCCTTGTGGCTCTGCGCTGGACTCTTTCAAGCACTTCCCTGTCCTTCTTGAACTGAGGGGCCCAGAACTGGACACAATATTCCAGATGTGGCCTCACCAATGCAGAATAGAGGGGGAGGAGAACCTCTCTTGACCTACTAACCACACCCTTTCTAATACACCCCAGGATGCCATTGGCCTTCTTAGCCACAAGGGCACACTGCTGGCTCATGGTCATCCTCCTGTCTACCATGACCCCCAGATCCCTTTCACCTACACTGCTCTCCAGCAGGTCAGCCCCCAACCTGTACTGGTGCATGGCGTTTTTCTTCCCCAAATGCAAAACTCTACACTTGCTCTTGTTAAACTTCATCAGGTTTTTCCCCGCCCAAGTCTCCAGCCTGTCTAAGTCTCTCTGAATGGCAGCACAGCCTTCTGGTGTGTCAGCCACTCCTCCCAGCTTGGTGTCATCAGCAAACTTGCTGAGGGTACATTCTGTGCCCTCATCCAGGTCGTTGATGAAGATATTGAACAACACCGGTCCCAGTACCGACCCCTGAGGGACTCCACTAGTCACAGGCCTCCAACTAGATTCTGCCCCATTGACTACAACTCTCTGACTTCTTCCTTTCAACCAGTTCTTGATCCACCTCACTGCCTGATCATCAAACCCATACTTGATCAACTTATCTACAAGGATGCTGTGGGAGACAGTGTCAAATGCTTTACTGAAATCAAGATAGACCACATCTACCGCTCTACCATCATCTATCCACCTAGTAATTTCCTCATAGAAGGCTATGAGGTTAGTCAAACATTTCCCTCCAGTTTGTTGCTCACTGCCTAGTGTTGTTAAATAAATACGAAATAAAACTTTTACATGTACTGGGTTTTTATCTGTTCATCCTATGCCTTGTGTTTTCGTTTTCTGCTGTATCTGAAGCAAGTGTTGGCTGTTTGTAATTTAGTAACTTCTAGTTTTCATATGTTTTTTGTGGAAAGTCAAAACTTCAGGCATCTAAATGAGCTGGCAAAGAAAAAAAAGCTGCACGTGTCATGAAACTTATTTGTCACTGTGGCTCACCTCCAGGACATTTCCAAAAATGCTAACAAGTATTTACATGTTTAGTGCTCAGAGACACGACTTTTATTTCTGTGCATCAGAATTGTAATCATATGCTCTATAAAATTATCTCCTTTGATAAGGTTCGTAACAGCTCCTTTTCCTCAGTGTAGTGCTGGATGGTTACTTACTTTGCCCTGAGAAGGGAAACAACAGTGTCTTAAAAACAAGTGACCGGTGAAAACACACTCAGAGGGTCTGTGTAGAGATGATGTCAGTCAAAATAACTCTCGTTCAAGTACTCTAGCCCAAAGTTGCATGACTTTTTAGGGCTTCTCTGCTGGAGTCATCTTTCCCTTTAGTGCTCTTCCAGGCCCTGAGGTACCACTACATTAAGGGCCACCTCTAAGTCCTGGTGTAAATGCGACTACACCTTCCTCTATCTGCTACTCAGACATCGGGGGGGAAGAAGACTTGGTCTGGTTAAAACTTGTCATGGTGCTGTAAATGATGACTTAGTCGGAACCTTAACTAACCCAGAAAGTGCAAGTGAAAGGTGTTAGTAAAGAGGGGAGCAAATTTTCTGTCTGTAGGTTTCTTCTTTACTGGAATGGCTTCATTGCCCAGCTGCTCGTTGGTCCCTTCTTGCGTGCTTTAATATATAAAGAATATGCTTCACTGAGTTGTGGAGATATTCTGGCTGGCTCTGGCCTGGCTGGCTCTTGCAGACAGCTGTTGTGGTGGCATTCTGCTGGACCTCATTGCTTTGTCTGGTCTAAGCAGAAGTGGTGCACTGCTGCAGTAACTGCTCTTTTGCTGGACTGTGCCTTGTGACATCTCCAGCTGGTAGCAGCTATCATTTATTCAGCACTCTTATGGAGTATAGGTACTCTCCATGCCATACCTAAATGTTTCTGCTGATTAAAACAATTGTGTTATAGTTTGGATAAGCTTGTACTGAGAAAGCCTGGCTGCTGCTGAGCCAATCATTGTCAACTGGGATCACTGGCATTAACTATCTTACATATTTTCTAGCAGAAAGATAAATGCTCTACTCATTGTGGAAGACTTGTCTGTCAGTCACAGGGATGAACTATTCCACAAACAACCCTAGCATGGCACTGAAATGGCTGTTGTATACAAGCCTAACAGGCCTCATCTTTCTGAAAAGATTCATAGAATCACAGAATGGTTTGGATTGCAAGGACCTTAGGGATCATCTGATTCCAACCCCATGGTTGGAATGGGCGTCGACACCTCCGTCTAGACCAGGTTGCTCAAAGTCCCATCCAATCTGGCCTTGAACACTTCCAGGGATGGAGCATCCACAGCTTCCCTGGGCAACCTATGCCAGTGTCTCACCACCCTCACAGTGAAGACTTTCTTCCTAATGTCTCATCTGAATCTCCCCTCTTCCAGTTTAAAGCCATTACCCCTTGTCCTATCACTACATGCCCTTATGAAAAGTCCCTCCCCAGCTTTTCTGTAGGCCCCTTGAGGTACTGGAAGGTGCTATAAGGTCTCCCTGAAGCTTCCTCTTTTCCAGGTAGAACACTTCCAGTGAAGAGCACCTTGCACCCAAACTGCTATCTGATGACTAAAGGTCCAAGTAGTACTTAGTATGGTGGGGAAAATGTTTTGTACTTACTGTTGTGACAGTTATTGCCAGGAAAAAAATCATCCACAGTTCTGTGCTCCAGGGATTTGATCTAAATGGATGTGCATATACTAGCAATCTTCTATTAAATATATACAGGATGATACCATCAGTAACAAATGTAGTGCCTTCTTTTAAAGTATCAGTTTTACTGTAAGGGATTTAAATGTCCTGATACATCCTACCATCAAATAGAAAAAGCATCAGTGTGCTATTTCTTAATATGTCTCTTTTGCAGTGCCATGCAAAGGTACCAAAGTTTGGCTGTTTATAGAAAGGCTGGACTTCAAAAGACCCCAACCCAGGACAGCAAGAAGCTCCATGGGAGCTATCCAGTCCACTTCTTGGAATGTGCTGCCTGTGAGGCTGCCTTCAGCTGCGGGTGGGGTCTCTCTGGTTCTCAAGCTGCTTCCTGCCTCAGATGTCTTGGCTCTGCATGTGCTGGGAAGATACAGCCTAGTTTGGGCTGTACATCAGCTGGGTGCTAAGTTAACAACAGAAGGAGTTTCAAAGGCACATATTATCTTCACAGAAGCTCCTGCAGGTCCCAGTGCTTTCCCTTTCTTCCGAGGCAGGGAACTACTTTATTTTCAGGCGTGTAATGCAGAATTGGCATGTGTGTTGTTAAACTTCCCCTCTAACTGACAGAACTCTAACCTTGATTTTGGTCTTTCCAAATACAAAGGGGAATACAGAACTGTCAGATGAACAGATTGCAGAGTTAAATTGAAAATAATGTTTTGCAGTCCTCCAGTGATTTTTAGTGCACTCATCCAGTTCCTCTGGTCCAGTAATAATATTGTGACAGTAAACACATGGTACTGACTTGACAACAGAGAGAGGTAATTCTCAGCTGAGGAGTGGAGATCTCCTCTACTTTGGGAAGCTCACCTTTGGCTGGCCTGGACATTTGCAAGGTTACAGCTTATAATTTGTTGATCTCTTCCCCCCCCAGTTTTGACTCCCAGTCTCAGAAAAATGTCTTGCTAACAATGTGGGACTGCAATCCAGAAACAAAGTGTCATGATGTCTGACAGCAGACAAGGTGGCTTGAGTATGCAGGAAGGCAGTTTTTTTGGGGGAGAGGGGAGGAAAGGAGATAGTCTTGCATTTATTAGCACATCCCTTAAACCAGTATCTGCATTAGTGGTGCTTGATACTGAATTTAAAGAATAAACTCAAATTTTGTATCCCGAGATCCCTATATTCCTTCTATTTCCCATATGCTTGTGTTTCACAGCCTATTGTTCATGCTCACCTTTCCTCAAGGCTCAGGTTTCCTAGCCTTGCTGTCCTGTATCCCATCAACCTGATCTAGTGAATCCCAACTTAAAAAGTCCCCTTTCCTCTTATCAACATGCGTCAGAGTCCCCCTCCTTTCTCCCACCTGTGCCCTTTTGCCTCCCCACCAGCAGCTTCTCTGCTTTAAGCCACAGGTCTTTGCATTTGGAGGGTCCATTCACTGGTGCCAGTGTTCCCATCTCTGCCCTGTCCTTCCTGTTGGTCTGTTCCACTGTTGGTTCCTGCAACCCATCTTCTTGGCTGGCTTGGGAAACTGCATGAGGAGAAGTAGGAAAGTGCAGGTGGCTGTTTGCATTGCTGCCTTAACATCTGCAAGCATAAAATGCCAGTAAAGAGACAAGATGATCTTCCTCAGATTGTGGCTTACAGTCTTCTTTGCAGAAAGAACATTAATTTTTTTGTTTGCTCTGACTTAAACCATATTTAACTCGCAGACTGCTCCAATCTGGTTTAAATCCTTTTAAATGTCATGCAGTTTGTGGAAAGAACACTGTCTTCACTTTTTGAACAGCTGATTTTACTTAATTGATTTTATACATCATAGAGATAAGTACTGCTAGATTTTCTGGTGTAGCTGAATGAAAGAAGACTGCTTGGAGAGCTGGTCAGGGTCAGGTAGCATGGACAGCTGTTTTTATGGAAGGGTGAGTCCTGAACAAAACAGTCAAGGTCAGAGTAGCATAGCTAAGCCCAGGAGTCATTGAGCTCCTGTGCCTTGAATGAAGGTGCCTTTCTTGGCAATCTCAGCAAGAGAACACTGACTGTTGTTCACTTTTGCTTAGGTTGTTGGATTGGTGAGACTGAGGTCCGTACAGATTGTGGCCTGATTTATATTTGAAGTAGGTCACCAAGAACCGAGTCAGACACTCCCTGGCTGGGAGCAGTTCCCAGAGTGCTATTCTCTGGTTCTCTCTGACCCGGACTGGTTTCCTCCATGACTAGCAGCTATCAAAAAATTAGAGCTGTAAAGGAGCGATTAACGCAATTTCCTCTCTCTCTGTGAGAGCAGAAAAGAATTAAATGGGCATATAATTTTGCCCAAATCTCTTTCTTATCTATTTTTTAAGAAGATGAGAGTAACTATGAGATGCATGTAAATATATATAATAAAAATGTGTCTATACATGGGAAAATAGCATTTTGCATATGAAATGCCTGTTTTTGAGAAGTGTGCAGAATCTTCTTCTTTACATCAGGGCATCTGTGCTGGGTTACACCAAATAAGTGTCCTTAAAGATATGTTACTGGAGTGTAGTTTGGTTTGTAGTAGGTAGTATTCTCCTTTAAGAAGGCATTTCATAGTTTTGTCCCCTTAAAAGCTGAAATCCCTCACAATCTTCACAAGTAAATGTGTTAGAACTTGGGAGAGGTGGGGTAAGAGGAGGAAATTTTAACTGCGTTATAAAAAATTAATTTCACTGCAATTAATTAGGAATATCTAGGAGACCCATGACTGGGAGAGAAGGAAAGGAGACCTAGGTGTCTGATTCTGCTCACAAGAGAGAGTGAAAATGGAAGCAACCATAATTCAGTTCAGAAAGCATAGTGCAGAACTTCTTCCTGTAAAATTTATTCTCTTTCAGTACACAGTAATGCTGACTGTCTTTACAATTTGTCTGGATTTTAAATCAGATCAGTGAAATTAGCTAACTTTACTTATTAGCTTGAGCTGACTCTAGTGGTACAATGGTTGAATTGGCTGCCATTATATTTGCTTAACTGCTGTAAAGTAAGTTTCTAACAATAGGTTCCTACACTTAAATAGCTCTGTCGAGCACTGGTGCCCTATCAATCAGTCAGACCTTTCCCTCCTGCTGTCTCCTCTGATAGACAGTTCTGCTGATGTGGGGACTCTGGAAGAAGAGATCAGGAAGAAGGGATGATGGATAAAGACCATCTCCTGTCTTGAGAGGAAATCAGAAAAATCCTTTCTTTGACCATCAACAAGCTGCTTTGTCAAGGTGTCAGAAGATTAATTATGCTCATTCGAGAGGTGAGAGCAACTGTTTCACCCCCTGGTTTTGGTGTAATGGGATGGCATTCTTCTGAGCTGTGGCAGAGAATTGCAAAGAAAGAGGCTTAAGAGATTTCAGTCCCCTAACATCACTACCAAGTAAGCGTTTGTAAAGCTCTTAGGCATACATCCATGATGTTGTGAAGTTCTGCCAGTAATTGATTGATCAAAGTATTTGTTTCAAGTGCAGCATGGACTTGATCTCACAAAACATTTGGTGCCAACCTCTGTGTTTGTCAGAATTGTGGGGTTTAGGGTGGATGAAAATCAAGCTTTCAATGAAAAGAGATGCAGAAAATTTTTCCATAGCATAACTGTGAATGTGAGAACATGTAACTATTCATTAGTTTTTGAAGTCTATAAATCAGTAAAAGGGAAAATCTCCAGTAAGTGTAAAGTATTTTTTACTGGAACTGAGCAACCTTGCTTAATGTTTTGTTTTATCCATTTTCTTTTTGTATGTTTTTGAATAAAGTAAGTGGAAAGTATAATAAAAAAATCAGTTATCTTACATTTTGAGTTAATCTTTTGGGAAACGAATAAAATGTGCTAACTTGAATTCTGAGCAGAACAGGATTAGGTAAAAAGAAAAAAGCTTTTTTTTTTTTCTTAAAAAAATAATCAGGGACTTGAAGAAAAACACTACTTAAAATGTGAGGCCATTTGACTGTGTCACTTGATATATTAAGTGAGTATCTTCCAAAGCTTTTTAAATCTTACATGAACTATATCAGTAAAAGGACTCCTGTTTGGCCAGATCTGTAACTTAGGCCTGTTCTCAAATGAAGGAGAGCATTTTTTGGTGCTATGTTGATTTGATTATTTTTTTTCTTGAAAGGGTGAGGTCTTGAATTAATAAAAGGAAACTGGAGACTTAAAGAACCTCATCACTTTTTTAGTTTGGTTTCTTTGCACTAGTTTTTCTGGTTTGAATGTTTGCAGTGCTAAAGTATGAACAGTGGTGTATATAATTTTTTTTTGTGCTTACGTGCAGCCTTCCTTCAGATTAATATCTCTTTAGTATGTGCTGAACTGTAATATGCTATAGTTGAAATTGTAACAAAACCAAGCATTTTAAACATGGATGCGCCTGACCTTGAAATGCTGCTGATAAAAGCTAATGCTGTAAATTGCATGCCAAATTAACCCTCATTTCCAAATGCTTTGTGTGTGAGTTTCCTGTAGGATAGGCTTTGATCCTACCAAGCAGCACTTCTTTTACAATCAGTTATTTTTTTAATGAAAGAAAATCAATGATCAGTGCTTGATTTCAGCTGTAGTGAAAGGAAATGTTTTCTTTTGCATCCTTCTACCATTGTGCTTTTGTGTCGAATGTTTGACGCAATACAGTGTTCTGGCACAATGGTAATACTGATTTTCAGCTTAAAACTTTATTTTCTTATATGTAAATCTTGCCAAGGATTGTAAGTTCATGTGAGAAGGGCACAGGAAACTAAACAATGGACTGGACAAAGAATAACTTTCTGAAGCAGTTGGGTTTTTTTTAGTCTTATTGAGGCTTAGCAACAGTAAAAATAGGTTTTAATCTAAATCAAGAGAGAAAGTTGTTGCTTGACTCACAAATACTTTTTCTTGAAACATCCAGTTTCATGTTATTTTAGCAGTTGTCCATTTTGGAGCACACTTGGTACTGTTTTGTGTTTGTTTATATTCAGAAGTTACATTACAGGAGCATCTGTGGGTTTTTCATGTACATCTTTTGAGAAGTATGGACTTTGTATACAATTTAATAGGATATAATTATGTGCCTTTCTGGACCAGTGGAGCTCTAACTCTAATGGTGTAAACTCTCACTAAATCAGTTAACAGGCATAGGCAGAAACTGCTCACATGCAGATACTGGCTTTTTCTTGTTCTTGTCTGCTGAGGACCTTGAGTGTTTTCATTTTGAAATGAAAGTGCATCTTTTTATCCCCTGATGAACCATTGTCTGCATAAATTCATTTCAAGGGGACGTTATCTTCCTGTGTGAACTTTGGTGGGAAGTGCTTGCAGGCCATAAAGTGAATCATCCATCTCCCCAGGCTGGAGCTGGAATCTCAGCCTGTCTCCCTGACATCTCTTTCCGGATGTTTAGCTCCCGGTCCTCCCTCCCGCATCCCTTCTCAGCCACTGTGCCTGGGCCACCTCTGTCACTTGGGCCCATCCCTGTGCCTGCCTGGGCCAGGGCTGTGTCTGTTGTGACATCTCTGACCTGCCAGTTTTGCTCTTTCATTTGGAGAGGAAAAAATCACCATCTAGGCTTCCACTGATCATCTTTGCTACCTCAAGACCTTTTTTGCTGGCCTGGACAAGCATAGCCTCTTCCTGGCCTGTGTGAAAATTGTTTTCTGGACCTGTCACCTTGATTGTGTTACCTTTCTTTCTGCATTCCACTGCCAGCCTTTTCTTGTCTTTATAGCATCGAACCTAAGCGCTTTATCTTCTCTTTCAAGGCCCTGAAATCCCTGAGGGTTTTTTTTTCTCTCCATTATCTGCCCCTTGTCTCTCCTTGTTATTGAGATGTCAGCCCCGGGACCCATTCAGTCTGTGGTGCCTGATGGGGCAGAGGCAGCCAACCTTGATCTAGGGCCAGGCCAATGCCACTGAGGGTGAGCCCCACTGGGTCCCAGCTCACTCGCAGGGTCTCATTCCTGTGGTGCTTTCACATCTACAGAGGCATTTTGTCTCCAGGGATGGGAGAATGATTGCACAGAGCCAGCCCCGCCAGCTGCAGAGTAGGGGGTGGTTGAGCCTTCCCTCTGCAACAGGCGGCCAGTGGCCCTGGAGGCATCAGCTCTGCTCTGGGTGGTCTTTTTTTCACCCTGACTCAGGCCTGGCCTTGCTGCTTTCAGGCAGAGCTGCTTAAATGTCTCTGCTCTGTGGTTCCTCTCTCTGGAGTTGAATTTTTTTGTTATCTGGTGTATTCCAGTGACCTCTCCTCCTAGGTACTGGGGGTGACTGTATTCCCTGGTGTGCCATGTTTCCTCATGTGGATGCTTTGGAAAGGAGCCAGTGTGTAAGTCAGGGTGACATCTTTTCTAGTCTATACACTGCCAGCTCCGAGATAATACAAGCATTAAAAAAGTATACTGTGCTTTCCATACATTCTTTGATACAGGTGTTTGAGCCTCAGGGGAGGTGTGAAGGGTTGGAGACGCTGAGAGAACTGTGGTTGTTGCAGTGTGGAGAAAAGGAGGCTGAGGGGAGACCCTCTCACTCTCTACAACTGCCTGAAAGGAAGTTGGAGTGAGGAGAGAGTTGGTCTCCCAAATAACAAGCAACAGGACAAGAGGAAATGGCCTGAGGTTGTGCCAGGAGAGATTTAGATGGGATATTAGAAAAAACTTCTTCACTCTAAGAGTTAGTAAACACTGGCACAGGGAGGTGGTTGAATCACCATCCAAGGAGGTATTTAAAATCTGTGTAGATGTGGTGCTGAGGGACATGGTTTGAGCACTGGACTTAGTAGAGTTGAGTTATGGTTGGACTTGATGATCTTAAAGGTCTTTTCCGACCAGAACAATTCTGTGTGTGTGCTTGTGTGAGTTCAGATTGAGAAGTCTCTGGATTTTCCAACAGCTTTGATTTGTTTGCTTGTGTGCTTGTGAGTTTTTAAAGCAGCATTGTCTTTCCACTCTAAATGATGTTGCTTCAGAACAGTAAACCTTGATGCACAGTTTTTTCTTTATGCAAGCCCACATCACTTTCAGCCCGCTTTGAAGGACTCTGGGTTTGCCTCCAGCTGAAGTGCTGGTTGGAAGGGGCATTGTCTGGAGGTCTAGTCCAGCTCTGGCTCATAAGAGGACTGTTGCCAGCACTTGTATTAAAATTCATGTTAGAGGAGGGTTAAAAAGGTTAAAGAGTTATTGTATTATAACTTAAGGAACCTTAGGAAATGCTAGTAGTGAGAGGAAAAGATGATAGGTTTGTTGTTGTGACTTTTTAGGAGCATTTCTCTGGGAATTCAAGATAAAATGAATTCTGCTGAAGTGACCTTTTTTTCACCTCTTGCTGGCTCTTGAAAAGCCTGTGCTCCCTGAGTCATCCACACAAACACTTACCCAAATGAAAAATCCAAGTGCACATGCTCCAAGGGATAGTTAAGCATTACTAAAAAAACTTCTCATCGCTGCTGTTATGTTAGAGGGCAGTAGTTCCTAAGAAAAAATTGTTTCTTTTTCCCATTTTAATAACTTCTAAATGTTCTCAATCTGTCCAGAAGGAAAATGTGATCACTCCTAAATAACTAACTAGAAGCTTTTTTAAGCCAGGAATATCTTTGTTGCTCACCTTTTGCATATGTTTTCCTGTGACTAAGGGTTTTGTTGAAACTTAAAAAATAGTATTTAGAAAGAGATAAAGTATCTGATCTTGCTAAAAGTTCTGTACTTATCTGTAGAAGTACAGGGTAATTGATTATGCTGTTTTTTCATTTTAAAATTGGGTGTACAACAGATAAAATGAGAGCTTCAAAAGAGGCTGCTCTGGAAAGAAGTGAACTTGAGAAAAATTGACAACAGGAATTTTTTTTAGCCTTCCTTTTAGTACAGAGTGTTCTTGTTATACTTGCTGACCCAGTTGTTGCATTGCTATTTCAGACCATAATTATTTTATCTTTGATTTTTTTTTTCCTGTATATATTCTTGGAGAAGGAGTAATGTGCAATATTTGCCTGATCAAACATTAGATCGAACAGTCACATCTCTGCCTTCCAAAATGAGACTGTTTCCTGGTAATACTATTTCTTATGTTTTTTGAAAAAACAATACTTTTCTCTTCTGGTACATTAACAGCTGTAGATGGCACCTTGCAATAAAATCAGCATTTTGGTGCCATCCCTGTTGGGCCTTTTGTATTTTATGGGGGAGGAATCCCTGATCACTGTGTTGTTTTCTGTGCAAACACTGGGAGAATGCTGGGACCAACAAGGTTGAGCTGACCTTATGAGCTGGCCTGTTCCCTGCTGCTGACTGTCATGTTTCAAAGGTTAAACTAACTGTGGATGAAATGTAATCAGTAGTGCACTGGATCCTTTCCAGATCACACTGGAGGAGTGCAATAGCCAGCATTGTTAGCTTTGGGAGAGCAAGAGACAGAGGTCATTACCTGTGTGCATCTGAGCATGAGGAACCAACTGCCTTTCCTGCTACCTCCCACGTATGTTTATTTAAGTCTTATCTGGAATTGTTATCCTGCTGGCCCCTGCTTAAAAAAAAACAACACCAAAACAAACAGTCAAAACCAAAACAAAACGCCCAAAAAAACAACCAAAAAAGGGCTATTTATTCTTAATACACTGTAATTTTCATCTTTCAGTTGATTTCTCAGTGTTTCCATGAGATCACAAACCCTGTCATTAGATGGGAATCCAGATCAATAGCTGGGGAAGCAGAAAAGGCTGGAAAAAAAAATTGCTGCGTTTTTAGATGATAGCCAAAAAAAGGCCAGGGTAAACCAGACAGTACACTTCAGATCAAGACATGCTGTACCAGCAGAGGAAAGGTGATCTTGGTACAAGTTCCCTCCTTCACTAGCACATAGCTAGGAAAAGAGCTGGTACAGTAGGATGCTGCTGACCGACAGAGCAAACGTGGGAGGAGGAGGTGGAACAGAAGCACTGAAGTGAAGATGGCATGTCTGAGAATTGATTTCCTGTTTCTTTCTATAGTCAACCACTCATTTTCCCCAACTTCATCTCTCACTTGTGCAGTACCTTCAGTCCTCTGCATTCAGATCTGCAGCAGGAGTCTGTTCTCAGCATCAGATAAAAAGGCTTTCTGGAAGGCACCAGAAGCATGTAGCATATGGTTGGGAAGTACTGCTTATTGTCACATTAGGGATTTCAAGGGTGACAGCCGGTAAAGCCAGTGTTTTTTTTCTGCCTATTTAGCTCTTACACAACCTGTCCTCTGAAACTGCCTGTACAATAACAATAGACTAAAGTGGGAAAGAAAAAGTGTCTTCCTCTTGAATTCTGTGGAAAAGTTCCTACTCTGGCAAAGCATGTAGTTTTCTTTATAGATGAGTGTATGCGTAAGACCTTGAAAACGAATACATTTAGCAGCAATGGAGACTTTTCCCTGGGAAGAAGAGGGGCAGATGCTGGGTTTGCATTTCAGAGCAAGTCATATTAAATGGACCTGTAGAGAGGATTAGATAATTTTATATATGTCTTTGTATACACTTCTGATTGTTATGTTATAATTAGCAGCTGGGGATATAAATGCTTTTTCTTTTCCAGGATCTCTCTATTTGGATTTTTCAGTTTATGCATTTTGTAGTAGTTTCTAAAGGAGTCCAAAAAAGAACAGAGGTCTGTATCAGTTTATAGGAAGGTCAGCTCTATCCTGGGGAGCTCAATTTAAGTTAGTTGTGGTGTCAGGAGAAGAAAATGCCGTTATCCTTCTTAGCCCACCTTCACCAGACTCTATCAGGATTGTAATCACAAGCAGAAAGAGCCCCTTATCAGTATTTCCATCTGTTGCTCCCCTCCTGTACTTCAAGAGCAGAATGATCTTTTTCTTATTTCTCAGTCTTCGTGAGATCTCCTCTCTGCTTCAGTGTGTGTGAGAGAAGGTGTTCTCTTCCTGTTTACTTTTCTTATTAAATTCTTATTTTTGGGAGGCCTTTTCTTTCCTTGACCAATTTTTTTTTTCTTTCTCTCCATGCCAGAGCATTGGAGATGTGGAAGAACTGAGTAAAAGCACTAGCAACTGTCTTGCCCTTGTGAAAACTGAGTAGCATTCTTTCCCAGGACAATGTCTCTCACCTGGCACTTTGCCTGTGCTAGATTTCTCTTCAATTGTTTGAAGAGCAGCTTGGTTTCTTGACCAACCTTAAGGTAAAATGCTTCAATATCCACTTTCATAAATGTTCCTGGACTTTTAGCATACCAGACAGTGTCTGGATAAGGGATAATTTCTGTATGAGTAGTTTCTACTCTACCAGGATAACTATTCTAATGTCCAGTATTTGTGGCCCAAAATTTTGCTCAAGTATATAACTTCAGGGAGCTCTGTGGGCATTGTGGAAGTCTTTATTTGGAGGGCTTTTCAACAAAAGCAGTTCTAATGTGAGAGAAGATGTAGCTCAGCACAAGTAGTGAAGGTGCTCTAATCTGTTTGTGATTTTCCTAAGAGGTCTATAAGGAGCCCATCAGTTTTCCAGTGTATGTGGGGGTCTTCATTCCATTGACCTTCTGCCAGCTCTGCTGAGAGACCTTAAGTATTCAGTCAGCTGCCCAGAACTGGGTGCATGGCAATCCCAGCTGAGGGAAGAATTGTGAGTCAGGTGCTTGCCCCTCTGTAAAATTAACTAGAATTCCTCAAAGAGATAAAGGCTTTTGACACTAGCATTTTTAGGAAGGTCTGGCCACACTGTCTTTGCACAAACAGCAGCAGTTAGGCAGCAAGTCCTGACAGAGCTTCTGTTTGGTGGAATATATTAGTGATGAAGGAACCCAGGGCAACACAACTTGAAATAGCCTTGCTTGGAAAAGCCCTTTGTAACTGAAATATGTGGTCTGCTTGAATTATATATTTGAAGGTTTTCTAACATTTTGAATTGATCAACTTGCCCTTTTGTTTAGACTGCTCTGACATTATTATTAGAAAGATGCTGTGAAAAATCACTAATGGTAATGCCCTGTCCATGACTACCAACCAGACATCATGTTGTTTTCTCTCTGCAGTATAAACGCCAGCTGCATTAAAGTGGATAATTTTATGTGGTTACTAGCTGTATCTATCTTTGTATTCAGACAGGCTGATGGCTATAAATACAAATGCTCAGGTTTTTATCTGAATGGAGATAGACTGAATCTCTGAACTTCAGTTTATTTTTTCTTCTCCGCAGTATAAGGGTTCAAGAAGAGTCTGATGTATGACAGCAGCTTGTATTTCTCCTCCATGTGGATTTACAAAGCACATACATTTGCACATTATGACCACTGCCTTTTTCCTTCTGTGATTTTATGAAGGCATGTTTATGTCTGAGTACTGTTTTGAAGAAGAAGGTATCACAGAATCACAGTATGGTAGGGGTCAGAAGGGACCTCTGGAGATCATCTAGTCCAACCCCTCTGCTAAAGCAGGTTCACCTAGAGCAGGTGAACCTCCTCCATAGAAGGAGACTCCATAACCTCTCTGGGCAGCCTGTTCCAGTGCTCTGTCACCCTCAAAGAAGTTTTTCCTTGCACTAGGTGGAACTTGCTATGTTCCAGTTTGTGTCTATTGCCCCTTGTCCTGATGCTGGGCACCACTGAGAAGAGTCTGGCCCTGTCCTCTTTGACAGCTGCCCTTTAGATATTTATAAGCATTAATAAGGTCGCTTCTCAGTCTTCTGTTCTCTGGGCTAAACAGACCCAGGTCTCAGCCTTTCCTCATAAGAGAGATGCTCCAGTCCCCCTATCATCCTTGTAGCCCTCTGCTGGACTCTTGTGGAGAGCCTAGAGGTGGACATAGCTCTCCAGATGTGGCCTTACTAGGGCAGAATAGAGAGGGAGGAGAACCTCCCTCAACCTACTGGCCACACTCTTCTAAACACTCCCCTGGATGCCATTGTCCTTCTTGGCCACAGGAGCACGTTGCTGGCCCATGGTTAATATCTTTCAAAAACACAGTAATGCAGTAGGGACTTCTACTCTGTTGGTTATCTGTCCATCCATCTTCTTTGTCTCGCAGGTCATGTGTGCAGCAAAAGTACTGGGAGCATGGTGGCCACCATGGTGATACTCCAGAATGGTTTAGAATCAGGGGAAAACCACATGTGCTCGATAGCTATTCTGTACAATTGGGTTTGTCCTCATGTCATTATATTGGTACAACTGTCCTTAGAGAAAATCTGTATTGCATCTCTGGATGTCTGTGTTATGTCTTTCCCCTTGCAGATACATCTAATGGCTTTGTACTTATGCAAAGTCACCAGGTAGCAGAAGATGTCTGCCAAACTTTTTATGGCAAGCCTTTCATTGAGCCTTGAGAGCAGGATCTCCATCTCAGTGCATACCATGTATTTGTATCTGGATGCAGTTGTAGGTTGTGCTTTTATGCTCTTAGATTCTGCTGAGCCGTTTTTCTGGGTATATTTCTCTGCCAGTTGTCACTGAGAAGAATCAGCTTTCGATGCGTATGCTTGTGAAATCCCATCCCTACTGAAGCTAACATGTTTACTTCCTATAAGTGTGCAAAAAACGGGTAAGAAATACTGTGCTGAAGGACAGCCTTTTTCCTTAGCCTGTGTTAGGTTTCTGTACTTCACACTAGCAATGGGAGGAGAACCACAGAGCACAGCTAGCAAGGTGAAATGGTCTCTGTGTGCCACAGAAATTTCTTCTAGCTCATGGTTTTAAAGTTATAGCAGGGCAGTTTCCTGTCTTGTGAAGAAAGAAAAAGAACTGTTTTAGCTTTGAGTATATAGAATTTTTTATTGTATAAGAAAAAATAGTGGCAAATTTTCCAATTTTAGCCTTGAATGTTTTGACTTCTGTTCCTCTAGTATCTACATATTCTTGTGGACTTCTGTGTCTCAATTTTGCAGTTTTGTCCTTGCGATTAATATACACCCAGAGCTGTTTCAGGATAAAAATCCTTTGTTAACTTCTGGTAAGGGATGTGGTATGACTCTTTCCTATCTTGGGAGTAAGCAAGTGAGACATGCTTATATGTAGCACGGGAGGAGATTGGGACAGGGGAGAGAAGGCAATGTTCTCGTATAATATTTACGTGAGAACATTTGCAGTATATGCTTTCACTGCCAGAGATTTTTTAATGCAGCTAGAACTAATAAATCTTCTGTTCATCAAGCCTAGTCTTGAATAAGCATTAAGTCTTCTAACTGAAGTCTGTGCAACAGATTTAAAAATAATTATTAGGCCTTTAAAATGTCACAAAGCTTCGAAGGCAAGGAGGCCAGTTTGCCTCTTTAAATTATATTGCATTCATTATCATTATTTCAGGAGCTTGTCCAAGTTGCTGCACTGTCACATTTTCATTGCTTCAAATGTCACTTCAAGTATGAGCAGTTTTTATAACTACACAGTAAACTCAAGATGGCTTAATGGAAATGTGTCAAAATGACCCCTTTGTTTCTCATTTTACTCTTTTGTTGCCTGCAGCTAATCTGCTTTTGGGTTATCAGATCCAAGCATCTTACAATGCTGACTCTAGCGGCATTCAGCTGGAATGCTGCCTTTTGTTTACTGGTTTCACCAGGCCTCCAGTGCTTTCTTTGGTCATCTGGTGGCTCCACTAATGTGATTTGCACTCCCAGGCTCTGCAGGTAGTCATGGGCTTTTATAAGGGAATTAGAGGAAGGCCTGCCACCCTGGTTGCTAATGAATCCACAGGGTACTTCTTGTTTGTGTTTTGGTTTTCCAGCTTTTTTTGTTGTTTTTGTTTTTCTTTCAAAAGCAGTGCACGATTTCTTTGCAGTTTTATGGAATTTTACTCAGCTCTGCTCAGTCTTCAGTTCCTAAAGTCACTTTACCTGGCTGTGGTTATGTTCATTTTGTTTGAAACAAAAGTACCTAATCCTGTTGATCAGAATGTGCGTATGGGGTTAGAATAACAAATGTTGGCATAGGTAGGGAAGTTAAAGTGTTTTGCTAATGAGGCTTCATCTGGAATCGTAAAATTTTGCAAGCACACCAAAAATAGATGCAAGTTTGGAAACGCTCAGTGCAGTCTTACTGGTTTGAGCTAGAGAAGGACACAGTCAAGTAAATATTCCAGTATAGATCTTGCAAAAGCACCCAGATCTATACTTATACTGGGGATTATTTTAGTAAAAAAAGAATGTATATACTCAAAAGAGAACATATATTGAAAATGTATTGTAGTGGTCTTTTTTTTAAAGTAGGAAAGAGTTTTGTACTCCAAGGAGTTAAGCTGGAGAGAATGTCAGATGCTGAGTAAGGTGCCATTCCTTCTTATATCCCCAGCCTCTTACTTAATTATCTTTGTGGGTTTGAGTGAAGACTAATAAAGTGATTACATTGTTTTTTTTCAGATTAGCCCTGCAGTTTTGTTAGGGCCAGTATTTGGCTTGAACAAAACCAAGCACAGTGTCAGTGTTTTTAAAGCTTCCCAATAGACTAATTGAGACTCAACCTACAGTGGCAGGATCTACATGTTGTTATCTCTTCATAAAATGTTCTTAATCTGTTTCTGTTGTTTTAGAATGGAAGATACTTTATCTAGGATAAAACCAAAATCTGAGAAGGAATGGAAATAAATGGGCCCATTCCATGCAAAACCAGATAATATTGAATCTATTCTTATTGTTACTTACCTGGAGAGCAAGTCTATTTATGAAAGTCTGAAGAGTTTAGAGTTGTGTCACTGATATGCATTGTATAGGGCTGTGCCTTAAAAGTAGAAGAAAGTTTTAGAAAAACTGAAGTACATAGACATGTCCCAGTGCCCTTGCTTTGTGCCATTCTGTGGTGTTAATGCTGTAGGATTTGTCTCTGATGTCTGGAGGGGGTGTATGTTTCACTTACATATGCATGTGTTTATATTTTTGACATGTTAACTGAATATTGGAATATTAATTTATTTTCAAACAATGTCAGTAATGTTGTTGAGTTAGTGATTCTGCTTCAGAAAAATCATGTAGAAATTCAGGTGCAGGGTTTTAAATAGTGGATATATAAAACAAGAGTATATTGATTGAGTTTTACTAGGCTGACAGCAGCCTGGAAAGTCCTTGTGACCTAGAAGTTTGTGACCCATGAAATCTCCATTTTCCTTCTATTGGTAATGTATCTTGAAGTATAGAGGACTAAAAAATACATCTTGTGCATTATTTTAAGCTTATTGCTAAAAATTATATTATTTAAACAAACGTTCCCTCAACACAAATTCACTAAGGCAACAGCTGATAATTACAGGTATGAATAAGGTCTGCTATATTTTAATTTGAAAATAGGATTTCAGGTTCTTGGCTATTTTTCTGACAGCTTCATCAGCTTTGGATGCAAGGGAGCAGAAATCAAAATTTTGCTTTATACATTGTACTTGCTCCTGATTAAAGGAGATAAATGATGGTGAGGAAGTGGGAAGAGTTATTTCTAAAAACGGTAAATATCTAAGGTTCCTGAAAACGAGCCTGTAACATGCACACACCAGCAGGCAGATTTTACAGCTCTGTCCAGAGCACAGAAGGAAGATAAATCATGGCCATCCCCCTCTCATTTTTGAAATGGTTCAACCCTGGGGTTTAGCTGAAGGACTTAAGTAGTTTTTGAAGTGCAAATAGATTGGTGAAGGGTAAACCTTTTCAGAGTTTCATTTAGATGGATTTTTTTTTTTCTATGTGGATTTCTGGCACCAGCTGAGATCTGGAAGGCCAAAGGATTTTTTTGTTTTTGATCAATCAAGCAAGCAGAACTTGCCATGGGGGTGTACATTCTCTGCATACATATTGATCCTATTGTGTTTAAAAGTAGTTAATTTAATCGGGGCTTTTTGAAACCTTCCCCAGAAAGACTTGCACTAATGGAGCTGTCATTTCAAGGTCATGTTTCAGTGTCAGTAACTTAATGGTAATGACAGAAGTTACCTGTAAGTGTAATAACAGTATTTCAGTTTTTCTGTGTAAAAATTGCATTGAATGAAAACTAATTGTACATACGTGCATGTAAAGATGTTCGGTTTCAATTGAAAAATGTGGCTGTCATTAAATGAGATATTTTTCAAAGCAGTTTGGTGTTACTAAGCACATCAGCACCAATAGTTGTGTTACTACTATTCACCACAGTACCCTTGGCCTGCCCCCTTGCGTAGGGTGTTTGATTCCAAGAACGTGTTTTAGACCTTGTCTCTTCTAGCAAAATAGCTGTAATGTCAGAGGTTTTATTCAGGGCTCTTTCTAGTAGTTTTGACCTTTTACCTCACTCTTTGTCTTGTTTAAAAGCAGCAGTGTGTAGAAGATGGATTGCAAATTAACTATAAACACTTTTCTCTACTCTGATAAATATTTGGAGATACAACGTGTAAGGACTGTCTGAATGATAAGATCCTGATATTGGATAATCATCTTCTGTGGAGTTTCCTATCTGTGTTTGTCCCAACTGAATGGGATTTTATAAAAGATTTCAATGCCAGATCACTCGTGGTTGAGAATGGGAGAGGAACTCAAGAGTTGGGATCCTCTTGAGGAATGACCAGACTTGACTGGTTGTTAGTTTAATTTCCATAAATTGGATGTCCAAAATGGTGCTGCATACTATGGGAAAATTCACCTATCTTCTAAATGCTGAATTTATACTTTACTTCTGTATCTACTGTCTGGTGGTTTGAAGTTGGTTCTGCTCTGACAGAACAATAGAAAGATTCCAGATCAGGATAGGGACCTAAAATCACAACTCATCACAAATTAATACATGTGGCTAAATACAATGAAGTGCGTACCATGATTTTTCCCTGTCTTTACATGGAACAGCAGACATTTGGTTAATAGGCCCCCTATCTTGGTCTTCATTTTACAACTCTAGCTTTTATGTCCATTAAACTCACATGCTGTCAATCTCATGTACTTCAATAATGGTTATTTCCTGTAGTGTTTGAAAACGGAACATGAGATGCTGTTTAAAGCTTTTCTGAGAAGGGAATTTTTTGCATCTCGCCGTTGAGGAGGGATTCCCAGCATTTGTGGCGTCACTTTTGCGAGTATGTCACTGGGAGATGCTAATATGACCTTTCCTTTGTTAAGAGATTTCTAGCACCACTCAGGACTCCTTCTCTCTTCAGCAAATCCCATTTCACTGGCTGGATAGAGAATTTTTGGCATATTTCAAGTCAGCATTTTTTGCTTCTGTCTTGTTAGGCATAGAGTGCAGATCTCTATTTGAAAACAGACATCATTCTTTGGACTGGTGTGTGGGTGTTGGCTGGAAAAGTCTATTATTCTGATTATTATTTTTTTTCCTAAATGATGTGTGCTTAGATGTCAAAACACTGGGGGGCTGTTACTTGCAAATTGGAGATTTATCAAGCAATAGAGTGATCTTACTCCATTTACAGTGTGTATTCGTCAAGGGCACAGGCTTGTATGATGATTCTGAATTCCTGTAGAATTTAACTGAGCAACAGCTGGTCTGTAGGATGTGTAGTTTTTCACAAGGTAATGTTTGTGTTTTGTCGAAGAACTTGTGTGACATGCTGCTGAAAGAGTTCCAAAGTGCCTTCTGCCTCCATTTAAGACTGTAGGGATCCTGAGACAGTTTCTGTGTGAAATGTCTCCACTCTCTCTGTGCCTCTGGATTTTATTACAGGTAAATTAATCAAAACTCTTCCATGAGGTATTAGTTAAAAAAAAAAGAAAAGAAAAGGAAAAGTCTATCAGCACAGCTAATTACAGCTAAAACAGAAAGCATACTCTTTTTGGCCTTTAATTATGTCAAATTCCTTTTTTCTTTCAATTGTTTTTCTTGTCTTTTTTTCTTTTTCCTTTTCTCTCAAGTGGAAAAAAAAAAGTTTATGGTGCTGTGTCCATCAGGATAACCCTGTCTTAGGGTTGAAGTTGTATTTCTCCCTGAGTTCCTAGAGGTGATGTTATCTTTTGTTCACTCAGCAGTATGGTCATTCTTAAGAGCATCTGTCACTTCAGGCATTGTAAGATGGATGAGTCTCAAGTGAACTGCTGGTTGAAGCAAATGGTGAAAATAAGAAAAGACAAGGGGACTAGGGATTTTCAGAGGGGACAGACAACAAGGAAGCACTGTTAGAAATCAAAAGTAAGCCAGGGGGTGGTGGAAGAAAGAGCCAAGATGGACCACATGTTTGCAGATCCCACAGGTCTTGGAAATGAAGATTGGTTGTTGATGAATTCTGAAGAGATCTTCCTTGTCTTGACAAAAATGCCACTCATTTGTTTCCTACTTCATTTGCAAGTAAGGAAAGATCAGAAGGAGATGATCTGAACATCAGATGAAGAAATTAGGTTTTTGTCACTTTGTGTTGCAAGGTTAAGACAAATTAAAGCTGCCAGTAGTCAGAAAAAGGATTAGTGATATATTGTGTGTCTTAAATATTGTGTGAGAATCTCTCAGTACTGAGTGGGCACATAACTGTATAATACCAAAACAGCATGTTGGCGGTTTAGCTTTTGGAAAAAGCAGTTATCTTAAAATTCATAGCCATTTGTGTTTCTGAAGGTATTTAGTGTTTTTTAATCAGGGAAGATTCTCTACAGTATCTCTGAATTAGCTGGACTAATTGAGTTAGACATTTTAATAGAAAAAAAATTATGTTAAAAAACCCCACCCCAAACTCCAAGAAAACTCTCTGCAAGCCACTGATAAGCAAATCCATACCTCCCCCCGCCCTCCCCCATCCCTGCCAAGCTGAGCAAAGGTCTCTGTTTGCAAAAGCAACCGGCAAAGGCACTGACAGCCCAGTGTGTGTCAAGGTTTGGGAAGGGTCCAGGAGGATCTTGGCTTGAAAAATTATTTTGTCACACTATTGGCATTGGTCCGTAAGGGGAAGCACTGGTTGAAAGGCGAAGAAATTAAGATGATTAGAAGCTTTAAAGCTTCACAAATGGTAGAGTATCTCTCTTCTCAATGGATGTAAATAATAGATGAAAGACTGCGAGTGACAACAAAGGATCAGGGCGTTTAAGAGAATGTGTGCAGCCTGAATAGAGGTCTGTGGCCTAGGGCCAAAGGTCTTAGCTTTGAGTGTAATTAGGAGAAAATACAAAAATGTCATTACTAGCAGGTGAAATGTTCAGCACGTGTCTGAAAAATAGCAATTTCAGAGCCAGGAGCTGTTGGAATTGGATTACTGACGTTCTGCAATCGCTGAAGCCTCTGCAGAGCCCTACATTTTGGTCAGGAGCTGCGTGTGTCAACCTTGTTGGCCATCTGGGATGGGCTCCCCTTTGGCATGGCGGGGACGCACGGCAGGGTAGCAGCCGTGGGCCCTGGCCATGGGGTTGTGTTCTGCCTTTCCTCAGAACACAGCAACCCTTCCCAAAACCCTTCCTGAGTGAGAGGTGAGGGTTATAGCTGCCCTCTTAATCAGGCAGACTTTTAAAAGTGGGAAGAGGGGGAGGAAGCTAAAGCTATATTGCTTTTAATATTAGAACCTGGTTTTGAATTCTGCATGTACAGCTGAAGGAGTTGTGTTTGTTAAGGTTTGGATGGCAGCTGTGGTCCCAGCTTCAAGCCTAAAATCCCACTTGTGAGCAACACAATTCCTTTAAAATCTTTTGGCAAAATATCGTCCATTTCTATTGAGAAACAAAACCAGCTTGTGTGCCTAAGAAAGTCTTGACAAAGTTGAGTCAATGATAACTCGATTTAAAGCTTTTCCTGATGTTAATTACTGTTCTGTACAACCCTTAGTGTTTTTTAGAAGTTATCTGTCTGTCTGCTGCTTGCTGCACCACTGTTGTCATTCTTTGGGGTATTTCAGGTGCATTCTGTTTTATAAACTGCAGTTTCTATGAGAAATGTTTTCACTTAAATTCCTTTATGGAATGTCAGATAGGATAGCAACCAGCTAACTCTGATTTAATTTTGATAATTGATCTCTAGTTTAGTGTAGATAACCTCTCACTCATTTAGTTTGTTTCTTTTTAAACCAATAGTAAAATAATTACTTCTACATTATTATCTATTTTTATGTTTCTCTGACAGTTAATTTTCTCGTATTGATGTGCTAAGTTCCTAATATTTTGTATAGTGACTTCAGTGGCAAAAATGTGCAGATTCTGGGACAAACTTGTACTTTATTTCTGGTAGAATGCAGAGAAGCAGCCATGCAGTTTCAACCAAGTATTCTTATAAACAAAATAATGCTTTTTAAAGTGACCAGCCCTCCTTTCCCCCCCCCCAGTTCAGTTTTCACCCTAGACCAGGTTTAGATAGGCAGGTTGTGTTGGCTTTTTATAAACTATATGCTGGCATGAGTAATTCTAATTTTTTTTCTCCCTTCTTATTTTTCAGGTGTTTTGGGGAGTTTTAAGCAACTTTGCAACAAGGTTTCACAAACTCTTGGCTGTATCCTTTAATCATGACTGCATTTCAAACAGGCTGAGAGGAGTCTGAGAAGGTACCATACTTGCCTTTTCTAATAGACAATACATTGTATATTTGTGTTGTGTTCAGCATCTGTGCTTTCATTTCTGTTGACTGCATTTTAGGAACAGTGTGGACTGTTAGTAATGATTTTATTTTTGCTTTGGGCACGTACAATGTCTAAAAATCTATGAAGTCAGTTCCTATAATTAAACAGCCTTAACCAAAGAGGGCTGATTTGTGCTCACATTTTTTTCTTAGATAAACGTAGTGAGGTCAAACTTCATTATTTAACGACAGTTCTTTTGAAGCCTTAAATTTTCTTCTGCTGTTTTACTTAGAAGCACTGGAAATACCTAAGCAACTAGCTAAATATATGTTTTATGCACTTTGAGGGTGGATGTTTGTTTGTTTGTCCTCTCAGAGGGTTTAAAACAAATGGGAAGAAGAATGCAGATCTTTGTGATGATTGGGATGGATTTGTGCTTCCAACTGAGATTCTCACAGGTCTTTTTTTTTTTTTTTTCCTGACTTCTAAGAAGGGGGAGGCTTGTCTCAGTATACAATATTGGGGTCGCATAGTTTCTTGTTGCATTTAAATAGCCAGTGTACCCAGAAGGCTGAAGATCTATTCCTGCTTTATGACCTGTTGTATCCCCGGGGCAAGGGCAGCGCTGAGCCGAGCAGGGGGGGTCATGGCCACAACCCAGGTTCTGAGCAGCCCTTGCAGGTTCCTAAAACCTGCCTGCAGGAACATTTTGCTCAGCAATATCTGGAACATCGTAGAAGTCTGGAAGAAGGGGGGAACCTCTAGGATTTTGCTTCACCAGGTGCTAGGAGGAAGCAACATTAGCCTTTTTGACTGGGGGGGGGGGGGGGGTTGGTGGCAGATTCTGTGGCCCTGAAGTTAGGCTAAACAATTGGGGAGGTCAAAGGACAGCTGAGTGCGGTCAATGAGACACCCTGGGGTGTATTTTGTTACTTAGTAAAAGGAGCAGCATCCTAAAACCCTAAAGGATTCTCTTGAAAATCTGTGTTGTGAAAAGGTTTTATGAGTCTGATGGCAAAAAGTGCTGATTTAGCTAAGGAATGCTTGCTTTTGTCTAAATGAAAGGCTAATCCTTACCAAATGTTGGCAGCTATTATAGTGCAGTCAATGCAGGGCTGAAAGGACAGTTAGAGTAGAAGTGTACTTTGGGATCCCAAATGTTTATCATTTTAATGGTTCTGTAACTGAAAAGATTTCTGAACTTTCACCTTAGATCCTAAAATTTGTACCATGAGCAAAATACTAGAAAAAGTAAAAACCTTCACTTACAAATCAAAATACTTTGTTTTTTAGGGAGCTGTGCCTGCCTGGTTACTCTGTATCCCCTGACAAATTCGCTTTAGATTATCAGGATGCTTCCTAGTTTAAACTATAACTTCTTTTAATCTGCTGAGATTTATTCGTTGGTTGGAAAAAAAGTGGTTTTTTTTTTCTCGTCTTGAGCAGTTTTTGCTGTTCTTGTTTCAATGCTCACAAACCAAAAAATATTAAAGAATAGTTTTTGAGTAATGAATTCCTGTAATTTGTTTAGCATTATCTTTCTTTAAGGCAACAGCTTATTAACACTTAACATTTGCCATAGAAACAGATAAGAAATCAATGTCAGAGCCAAGACCTTGTAAATAACCCGAAAGGAAATGTAATAATGGCTGTCTTCACCAGAGGGGTGGTGGGGGAAGGACTGGGCATGTGGCAGAAAAGGTTCAGTGCTTTTTGTTTTCCTTTGGAAGGGGGGGGTTGCTGCAAGATACAACCCGAGGCCTCCAACTCCTTGGCCCTACTGTCTTACACAAACACTCATGGTAGAGTTAGAAGAAAAAGATACTCAGAAGCCAGCAGTGGTGGCATTTGTATAGTGACTGGTGTTTCACAGTCTTTAAAAGAACACTGTAAGAAAGTTGAAACAGAATAAATTGCATGATTTTCAAGAGGAAAAAAATGAGCAAGGGTGCTGATAAGTAAACTTTTTTTTTTTACATAAACATGCTTGCAAATATAGCTCTTCAAAGAGCTTAATTTTTAAACTCTTTAAAAGTACTCTATACAGATGCTTAGCATTGATTTATGTCAAGGTTAAGGCACCTTTAAACAAATGAAATCAGGAATGGATAAGCCTCCTAAAATACAAATCACCTATTAAACACGGGAGATGTTTGTATAGCATTCAGGTTGGTACGAAACTGACACATGTCTTGAAAATCTCCTGATAAGCCCTTCTAAACTCATCAGGAAATGATTGCATGTGTGTTTAAGGGGTACACAAAAGAGTGGCCAGATAGGGTGGAGATGGAAGGTCAGGCCTTAACTTTGACTTTCTAGACTTCAGCTTCATACTTTTTGCAATAAGGCAATAACAAATGAAGAAAGGATTAATGGGATGTATTTATCAGTGAGATTGGCTTTTGCTGTAGGAACTCAATGAGATATCTGATTGAGTCTGTTTTCAGCTTTGTCCCTGTAAACAATGAACATCACATGTTAGAAATATATCTATATGGTATTAAGTGCTATATAAAATAAACTGCTTAATATAACTGCTTAGAGAAATACATATTTTAACTATAATGCTTGATTTTGTTTGTAACACTAGAATTTAATTACTCAAAGTATGTAAAATGGAAGTGTATGGATTATTAAGATTTTTTTTCTCATCAACTGGAGAAAATTGTTCTGTATCTATAAAGTGTTTATTTATCAGGTGTGGTTTTTTCAAGTGGGTCTTAGCCCACAGTGAGAATTTTGTGCATAGTATTTATATTCCACTGTGGCAGCAGTTGCAGAAAAAAATTATGAGCACTAATTTCCTGAGTGCCATTATTTACTGGTATTTTTATAAGCATGCCTTTAAAAATGTGTACAACCTGTGAATTTTCTGTGTTATTGACTCACTAAACCACAACAGCTGCTTCAGGAATTAAGATTGCCTCTGCCAGCATGTTTATGTTGTAGGTAAATTAAGCCCAGCCTGTAAACATCATTAAGACTTTTCCTTTTGGGAAAAAAAACCAACAACAACAAAAACAAACAATCCCCCCCCCAAAAACAAAACAACAAAACAAGCAGAGAAGCACATCTCATGTCTCCAACTAATAATGTAGTTTATAATCTATTTTTCTTCTTTCAAGATATACAGACCTCATACACAGTTTATTGTCACGAGTGATTACTTGTATCACAGAACAAATACAAGCATTAGAAATAAGAAATTGTTTTTTTTCTCCTGCTAAGTGTTAATAGTATGTTCTTTTGAACTTCTTCATTTCTCTTTTAAGAAAAGATAAAGATTTTTCTTTGCCAAACCTAAATGTAATTGTAAAAAATGCCATTTGTGGACATTTATCCCACAAATACCTATTTGGATTCCTAAGTATCTAGAACAGGTAGCTTAAATGTTGAAGCTCTTCTTTTTAGATATATCCCTGGATGTGTAATTAATGTTTTGTTCTGTCTGCTTTCTGTTTGTTGCAAATTTTGTTTTTACTGAAATAAGGATGTTGCAGAAGGCCCAGTAGTGGTGTGCATCTTTGATCTCAAACTGTGGTTACCTCAAACAGTGGTAATTTCAGAGATTCTGGGCAGAGCTTTGTTTATTTTACAGAAGAATTTGTGGTATTCTGGGGAGGGGAGAAAGTAGAGTCAGCTTTGACACATGACAAACACATGTTCCGTAAAAGGCAAAGGAAGGACTCTACAAAGGTCTCTGCACTTTGAAGTTCATTTCCACTAACATTCAATACAATAAATGTATTGGTTTTTAAAAACAGAAATTCTATGAGCAGTTTAGACACTGTTTCCCAGCAGCAGAGAAATTGCAAGAAGTGCACGAAAAAATTAAACTTGACACTATTTGTAGGTTTAAGGTGATTGTTGTGGTTTTGGCCTATGCAGATTTTTCTTGTCTGTTCAGTGCCTTGTTTTTTGCACAGAAATGGCCATGAGAGCAGCTGGCTTTGCTGTTTTTTTTTTTTTGTTTCTGCATCACAGTCTCAAAGTGACTGCAGAAGAATAATGTTAGATATGCCTCTCAATTTAGAGACTCCATGGGAGCTTCAGATAAGAAAATACTTGTTTGTTCTTTCTAAAACACTCCAAGTTCAGATAAACAGAAATGTGATCATTCAGACCTATTTGAAAATGGTATTTTCAGAAGAACTGCACAGGAATGTGCTCTGAGTAGACTTTATAAACATTTTAACAAAACCTCTCCACAAAAGAAAGGGGACTTATTTCCACCTTTGGTGGCTCCATTTTTAGAGATGATTGTTTCCAAGCTTTGTAAAACCAAGAACTCTCTTTCAGACCTTAATTGCTTTTAGATAGGTCTTTAGGGAAGAACACAGTCATATCTTGGAGAAGGTAAGGAACCAGCAACCCACCCAACCTTCTTCTATACAAATGTGTTAGTGAAGGCAGGTTTGATTATTTAAGACTTTCTTTGTTACTCCTTGATTTAATTTTGCTTTTTATTCTAGAAATCCATATTAGGGATTTGTTTAATCATCTTCCTGCAGAGGGAAAGGAACAAAACTTGATGGATCTTTTGGCAGGATTTTGCATTTCACAGATGGAGGAGATGTTGGAAATGCTGCATGTGAGGCTTTTGGGTGCGGGGTGTTCTCCTTTGTACAGTGTCACAGACATGCTCTGGCTGCAGAGACCATCTCTTTTTTGAGGTGGAAACCCTGAAATTACTTCCAGGATGCATGTTTGAATTACTTCCAGGATGCATGTTTGAAGAACTGCCATGCTACCTCTCCTGCTCTTTCAGACTCAGGGGGGAAAAAAAAAAATGCTAATAGCAAAAGAAATGTTGAAGTTTCCGAAGTCCTTCTCCAGTGTGTTTTTAGTCTGTTACAGCTGTCATAAACCAGAACATGAACCAGATAAGACGAATACTGTGGAAAAAGAAAATAGTGAGTGAATTTTCCTGAAGAATTGGCTCATCTCTGTTTGGAAAGTTTGTGCTCAGAAAAACATTTCAGTTCAGTAAGCAGCAAAAAGCTACGTGTTGTTACAGTTATTTAAATAGCTATTATATTAACCACTTAGTTACTACATTTGTTTTACCTACTGTGTTATTAACACTAGTAACTGAAAGGATTCAAACGTAGCTTGCTTGACTGTGCTAACCCACTAAACTGTTAGGAGAATAAATTGTAATTCACATCTGCAATCAACTGCAAAACCAAACTACACAGCATACATATGGCTTGATTCTAGAGCTGGGATTAAGCACCAATACTGATTTGATTGTCTTGCAGTGGCATGAGTGAGGTGGTTAACAGTTGTATTGATTTAGGGCCGAGAACATAAATGGGGAAAGCTATGTATGAGCATGTTTGCTTTAATGAAGGAGGCTGAAATTTTCAGAAGTGCTCCTTAGAGATTTATTTGTGCTGCCTCTGCAATGAGTGTGTGAGCATTGGAGTGTGAGGACATACTCCTTTTAAAATAGTAGTCTTTTAACATTAGCAAAACTTAAAAATTAAACTATAGGTTTCTATAGGGATTAACTTTTTTTTTGTTGTTATTGTTTGTTGGTTGGTTTTTTTTACCAGAAGGTTTTTCTCTTAAAAGAGAAAATGTACTTCTCTTGAAGATGCTTTGTTCCATTCCCCATGTACACTGTGAAAGATCCCAGTAGCATAAAAGAATTTGCTCCATCTTCTACAAATTAAATTTAAACCCCTAGAAAACCTCCACAATAACAAATTTCATAACATTGTTTAAAAGGGCATTGCAGTCAAAATAGGGTAAATCAACGTATTTAACTCGTGAAAGCTTCTATATCATGAAGGACATAAGCCTGTTCAGATAAGGTTTGTACTGCATTGTAATCTTCTCATTTGTGGTTATACACTACTGAGCATTTATTTTTTTATTACTGGCAACTGAATTTTTATTAACTCTTCTACTCTTTTATAGGCTTTATGGTCAAATTTGTGGTCATCTGACTTTCTGTCATTGTCCACAATTCTGTATCATTGACCTTTATGGGCAACACCAGGGAGTGCAATGGGAGAAGCCTGAAAAGTGTGTATATATATATGCATATATATACACATATATTTTATATATATACATAAATAAATATGTATGTATAAATATATATACATATATTTAATATTATAAATACAAAAATTGTGGTTTATAATTAAGTTCCTTTTTGCAGAGTAGGAAAGCAGAGGAGGAATAATTAGGGAAATGGTATATTTTTAAAAGCTTGGTGGGGAGGGGAGGGTTGTGTGAACAGATACAGTTTTTTACACTTTCATAAAAGAGATGGTACAAGTGCAAGTGGTTACAGAACATATTTGTGCCTGTTTGCATCTGAGCATTTGCCTGCATAAGACAGTACTCATGAAGATGAGCTGTGCATTTATTACTGTTGTCAAAAGACATTCCTTGATTCCAAGTACCCTGCCAAATGGTATCAGCTACTGTTTTGCTCCACGAGTGTTCAAGTCTTTTTATGGTACTTTTTAATGTAGTTTTCCGCGTTCAGGTAGGCATATGTTGCCTTAAATGCTTCTAGCATAGCAAAATTTATTCACAGAAACTGGTCCTCTATAACTTTTGCATACTGTGTAGTCACTGTAGGTGAGTTAATGTCAATCAAGTAGTGAGGTCATATTTTTTTCTTTCATCTGCTTGTTGCCTTTCACTGAGGAAATGGCATGAATGCTTAATCCTTAAATTATCTCAGTCCTCACTAAAGGAATGGTTCAGCATTCCCAGTGCAATGACTGCGGCAGTTTTCCGTTTGCTGTGCTGTAAAAGTTCAGCCTACCTGGGATGCGATATTTTTTATCAATGGGAGCCATAACCTGGAGAAAAGTAAAGCCAGTGCAAGGTCTGTACAGTTCATGTCACAAAGTTTCTTGCAAAATTACTTCCAGCTCCAGTTTGGAGACATTAACTGATTGTTTTCAGCCTTAGATATTTTATGTTTATGATTCTAATTACATAGACTTTACCATTAAATGGTATTGTAAAACTTTAGACTTGCAAAAGATTGCATCTGAAGATTCTAGGACAGTTTCATCTGAACATCTGAAAGATGAAGAAAAATGCAGGATGATAGGCAATTAAACACAAATGCTGAACTCCCAACTTAAAATTACTGAACTACAGTTTTGTCAATCTTTACTTCAGCTTAACTTGCACTGACTTCTGTACCATTGCCCCTTGCAATGTATTCTATGTCTGATTGCAGTTATAAGTCATCTTTATGTGTACAGCTCAGTAAATAATACTGTTAAAATGAACTAAGTAGACATAGCAGATTTTAAGTAAAAGAGGTGAACTTGAGCTTCAGCTTCTGTGTCTCGGTGGTTTTCATTTTTTAGCCTCAGTTTTACATTGCTGCTGTTTTATATCGTGAAGCTGAACACTCCCACAACACTGAATTTCAAAAATGCAATTCAGTTTTTTCAGTATTTGGGGTGGTTTGAAGTTGACAGCTTCATGCATACAGGTTCAATTTACTAGCACTATCCTGAATTCAGGATGACTTTTACCTTTAGTATGTTTATTGTTTTGTGAATTGTGCCTGACAACCCTGGGGATAACATTGGGGTGGAAGGGATGGAGCAGTAAGGGCACAGAAGCCTCCATATTACCACCACTTATGATTTGCCTTCTGTTTCCTATTGTGGGGGAACAGCTACCCTGTTCCACCATCCTGCGTTTTTCTCTGTTGTGTATCCATTTGTCTGTCCAAGGAATTGTCCAAATCCAAGTTAATCTGTTCTACTACTCCAAGTACAGATACTATTAACTGAGCAATAAGAGGAAGAACCTTGTCAGGAAAAAATGGGTGGTCTTGCTCTTTCTCATTCCTCTTACACAATAATGGCAACATCAGACTGAAAGACTAGATTCTAAATGGTATTGAATGCTATCAATATTTTCTTCAAATAAAAAACAAAAGTAAAAATGAAAGGAAATTCCAATGTAAACAGCATGCAATACCAACTAATAATTAATTTTTCCTGAAAGATTTTGTGAATTCATTATTTATCTATCACTTGCTACATTGTAAGCTCTTTTACAGTTGGGTTTTAATATCTCTAACCAAGGCAAAAGCAGGGTGAACATATCAGGATCTTGAAAGGACTGTGGCAGAAAAAAAGGGATCTTGCACAGGTTATGAGATAAGAGGTCTGTTAATGAGACTACTCTGCCTTGCACTCTTGTATTGACTCCCACACAAGTCCTTTGCCACTGAATGCTACAACTAGTGCTGGCTGTATATTTTTGTCTTAGAAGTCTACACTTTTAGTTAGGGTATATATTTGTTAGTGTCATTATTATCCGTCATCCTTTCTGCTAAATACATGTCCAAGATACATCCTAATGATGCTCTAATGGGAAAAAATTACTGCTCCCAGAACATCAATAAGAGTGATGTAAATAATTGAAAATGCTAGCTGTACCTGAAACAACCAGTTCCCAAACAATTCTACAGCATGAATAGATGCCTGGTCTCTCTTTGACTGAGATAACCCTCTGAGATACAGAAGCTGTGCTGGGCCTGGCAATGCCTTTGTGAAGGAACTTGCTTTCTTTCCCTTTGAAGAGAAACTTTCCTGTGAGGTTAGGCCAGATCAGAAGCCAGATTATGTGTTTTGGAGAACACATCATTAGGTTAAACACAAAGTAAGGGCTTGATAGAGCTGACTTAATGGAGGGTGTTTGCATCAGATTCATCATTCGCTATCAGGTAATTGTGAAATTGCTTTACGCCATAACAACACCACTCACCCCCTCCCTCATCCTCCAGTTCAGTTCCTCTCCTTTAAAGTCTCTGGGGTCATGACCCACCTGGAGGCCAAATATGTGGTATCTGGTGTACTGAATGATCTGATAATATTTTTACTAGCAGAGCCTTCAACTCAGTGTGCAGTTTTCCTCCAAAGAGCTGTTGGGCAACAATCCACTTTGCAGAGGTTACTTTTTTTTCTGGTACGTGAAGGACCATAGTCACCTATTTTTCTAATTAAAAGTGAGTAGTGTTCACTGTATTTACATACTGCACACTTCAAGGCTTCTGGAGTTGTAAAGAAGCTGGGGTCTGGTTCTTCTTGAACATCCAGTGTCATGTTTCTGCACAGATCTTTTGAAACCTGGATGACAGCATAGGACAAGATTATCTGATTGAACTGACAAGACTTTCTTGTAAGTTCAGCTGGAGTTGGAAGAATCATCAGAATTTCCCTGGGTCCTTCACCGCACAGTTAAGTGATGTGGTGCTAAAATCAATCATCTTTGAAAATTTAGATTACTTCCATTTCTGTCTGCTCTGATGGAAGCTCACAGCAATTGTAGTTTTATTTTCTGTAAACGATGCCCATATTTACTTTTTAAATAAAAACGATAGCATTAATACTTCTTCATGTGTGAGGTTAGTGGAATTTGATGATTTTCTTCTTCATGTCTCTTTGTAAGGACTTGGATAGAGATGTGAGGGCTGCTCCCAGCTCTATTGTTAGGGCAGCTTTCAAACTGTGTTGCGAGCCAATGCCAGGGGGGCTACCGGCAGTCAGGACCATTTCGCACACTCTGGCAAATCTCACAGTTAATCTTCCAGTTCAGTGATGGGCCACTGCAAAGAAGACTTGAAGTACACTTAGGAAATCTGCTTGGAAGAAAGAAACACAGCAACAATGGACATGTCTTGGGTAGGAATCATAAGGCCTTCATCTCTGGATCTTTGCAGAGAAGTGCCCTGAGAAGTGATAGAGCCTGGAGGTGCAGGTCATCCGAATGGTAGGAAATTCTCCTCTTATTTCATGTTTTGCTGCAGATTTCATTCTGGTATTATTCAATTTAAAATCTGTCTTCTAGTGTCTCTATAGTAATTTTTAAGGAATTATAGAATCACAGAATGGTTTGGGTTGGAAGGGATGGTCTATGTCTAACTGCCCTGGGTAGGCAGGGACTCCCAATAGACCAGGTTGCTCAAATTTCTGTCTGGTCTGGCCTTGAACACTTCCAGGGATGGGGCATCCACCACTTCCCTGGGCAACCTGTGCCAGTGTCTCACCACCCTCACACTAAAGAATTTCTTCCTAATGTCTGATCTAAATCTGTCCTCTTCCAGTTTAAAGCCATTACCCCTTGTTCTATTGCTACATGCAAGAACCCCTTGTAAGAAGACCCTCTCCATCTTTCCTGTAGCCCCTTCAGGCACTGGAAGGCCGCTATAAGGTCTCCCTGGAGTCTCCTCTTCTCCAGGCTGAACAACCCAAACTTTCTCAGTATGTCTTCGTAGCAGAGGTGCTTCAGCCCTCTGATCATCTTTGTGGTCCTCCTTTGGACTTGCTGCAACAGCTCCATGTCCTTCGTGTATGAGGGGCTCCAAAACTGGACACAGTACTCCAGGTGGGGTCTCATGAGTAGAGGGGAAGAATCACCTCCCTCAACCTGCTGGCCATGCTTCTTTTGATGCAGCGCAGGATACGGTTGGCTTCCTGGACTGTAAGTGCACAAGGACATGAAAATAAAAATTTTCTGTCTGAGCAGAGTTGCAAAGCTGGTGAGGGGAAGCCTGGAGAGTGGCTGTTGTCAAACTGATCTTTCTTGGTGGAAGGCGGGCAGGGAGGGAGGAGAACATAAAGCAGCAAATCTTACTATATTCTATATTAGTGTATATATATAGTGTATATATATATATATACTTATACACTATATGTTGTGTGTAATGCACATATTAACATCCTGTAGAGTCCAATCCAAAACAGAGTTCAAAAGTTTGCTAAGAGAGGTAGGAAATTTATGAATTACACAGGTACCCAGCAGTGCAGGTAAAAGGAAGGGTGAGGGCTGGAATACTGTATTACAGATGTGCAAGTTGATCATTGCTGGGAATGTAACCAGCTTTGTGTTGAGCTAGCTGCAATTAGTGAGCATGTAGATCCAGAAAGAATTATTTACCCTCAAATAAAACCTCCTGCCCATTAGGAACCTCTCAGTGCACCCAAGCAGGCTCTGGCGTAGCTCAGTGCAGTAGGGCTGGATCCAGAACAGTGTCTGTGAGGGTGAACACTGATGTATCAGTGTTGACAGGAGAAAAACAAGCATCTGAGATCAGGGAGCAGCTCCTTGGTCAAGTCCAGCTCCATTTTCTCTCGGATACTCTGCCAGGTAGTTTCAACTGCACTCAGCCTGGGACCATCTTTCCCACATCCACCCAGTGACACTCCATCGGATGTGCAGAATTTTAGGTAAAATTTGCCTTAATTTCATTCTTAAAAGCAACAAGGTATTTTCTGTTTGTTTTATTTTTACCAAATGGCCTCATATAGGAACGTAGGATAGACGTGTTATTTGGATAACTTTTTTTTTAATAACGTGCATTCATTTAGTAGCATCAAATCCCTGGCTTTGGTCACATTTAAATGCAGATGTAGCAGGTACATGTCTTAGCAAAAAAAAAAAAAAAAAAAAAATCCCTTCAAATACTCCCAGTTTATTTTTCCTCCAGCCTCTTTGCTGCCTCCTCAACCCCCTTCCAGCCGGGAGCACATGGAGAGCACATCGCGCGGCTCCCGCCTCCGCTGAGCTGCTCCTCTGTACACTGGCAGGAGGCAAAACCAAAGCACTTCCTAAGGACACCAGGCCTTGGGGGGTAGATTCAAAGGCACAAAGAAAGGCTAAGGCAGTAATATCTTGAGTTGGTGCCTTGGCTTTTGCGCAGGCTGGGTCCGGATGGCACAACACTGACCTGCTTGCTGTCAGAGGGACTCTCCAGCTCCTCTCCCCTGCAGAGAAAGAGCGTCCTGCTCTCTCCTCTGCTGCTCCCTTGCACTCCAAATGAGGCCCAGCTGTCCTAATGGCCTCGGGCAGTGTTAGGAAATCAGCTGCCCGCTGCTGGCTCCCTGGCGCTGGGCTCCCGGGGCTCCCAGTTTCCCTTGCCACAGCTCAGCAGGATCCCCGGCATCTCTGCCCTCCGGTACCTCCGCCTGCCCCGTCTTGCACCCCTGACAAACCTTCCTCCTTCTCTGCTCCTGTGCCTCAGAGGCCAGTGCTCACACCAGTTGCAGCTCCTAAGCTTTCGTTTTCTTGGCGTTTCCAGTTGTAATCTTGTTTTCTCTTGGCAAGCTAGAAATATCCTACAGGTAAATCCATGACAGTCACCATACACAAGCAAGTCTCTTTGTGTAGATTCCAGGGAAACAAATTAAATAGGCTTGGCCTGCCAGGATTTTTGCTGTGTGCATGCAATATTTTACGAATAGTTTCCCTTAAAAATGAAAACAGTTGGCACAGATTGTGTCCAACCTACAGATTGCAGAAAATGTGGAGGATGAGCAGAGTTCAGCAGATAATGTCCTGTGGGAGTTACAGATTTTCTTATTATTAAATATTGGTTCATCTTTATTATGGTATTTTAACAAAAGTATTTTCATTTTAATACATTCCTGAAATTCTACCTTAACCACATTGTACCTGACATAACATTTCACAGCACAGAAATTAAATTTTATTGTATGCAATTTAACAATATGATAGTTTGTCATTATTTCACTGACATGTAGGAAAGTATCATCGCTGATTTCAGTAACACCAGGATTTCAGTCACTTGGCTGTTTTTCATCAATTCTTTGTTCAAAGGCATGTGATAGAATTTAGTGTACTGCAACCTTAAACATGCTTCATTGTGACCTTTTCCCTATCTCACTTTGTAGTTGTGCATTTGTACACCCCCTGCCATTCCAAGTCTAATGAAAACTCAGAGAATTAAAAAGATGATCTACTTCTCTTCAGTATCTTATTGCTGAAATGCCTGAATGTGTCATGTTAATAAATTGTGTTTATCTCTGTAGTGTCTCTGGTTGGGGTAGGGAAATACTGTTGCTCCAAAATTTATTAAAAGCAGGTCTAAGTCAGATACGTGGAATTCTTTCCCAAAGTTCTATCAAGTCTTTAACTGAACGGGGGCCTGAGACCCTCTCGCGTGTTGGAGATGAGTAATTAGGTAAGCTTCATGCCTGTGTATTCTGGTAGTATAGTAATATTTAGCTCTTAGGTATTTGTCTGGACCAGTAGATCTCAAATGCTGCTGTTAAGTGGCCATCATGGTCATTGCTCTTTTGCAGGTGGCCCTGAGGACCTTGAGCCAACCCAGTGATAAAGCAGGAGAGGAATTGTAGGTTTTCTAAATGCCAATTTATCTCCTTGGCCAAGGTCTCTTCCTGGTCATGGGGCTAGGTGACATCTAGTGAAGGGAAGTACAAAGATCATGTTATAAGGTTTTGTACTTTTCTATCTATTGATTTTACTGTGGAAGAGTTACCTCTGTTGAAAAAAAATTCTCTGAAAATGCAGTCTTGTATCCAGAGTACTGGGAAACACTAGATTGCCATTTCTTTGGCATTAATGTCATATGGTGTAATGTTCCAGGAAAGCAGAAAATATCATGTTTCAGTGTGTTTCCCTCAGCTTATTGTAAAACTTCCATGGCCATCCAAAAAACTTAGATTTGAGAGCCTGTATCCTAATGGGGGAGGCACAAAAATAACAGGCCGTGGGCTGTATAATGTCACCCAAGGAGAAGCAATTGTCTTATTTGTGCTCTAATATTTAATGAGGTTCATAAATTCATCATTGTTACAAACACTGATGTTAATTGTCAAAGCAGATATTTAAATGATTGTTATCACTATAATGGTGTAAAGCATGGTTTAAAATAAAAATATTTCACAGCATTTGCTGTGTGTGTTTTAGATGTTGTTTATCTCTTTTTTAATTACTTCTTCTGTTGTAAGAGTGTAATTAGACAGTTTGAATTGTATGGATCAGACTCCATGTAAATCATAGTGTTACACTGAAGTTAAAAGGTGGAGACCTGAAAATACAGTGAACTGACCTGCCTAATTTTAGTTAATATTAGCAAGAGCAAAAATTCAAGTTACTGGATGTCTCTAGGTTTTATTTCTCTGCAAATGATGGGATACTGACAAGTAAAATTGTATTAATAGAGACAACTAGTGATTAAGTCAAACGTGATGTTTTAAGTTCTCTGTATTACGTACCCTTCTGTACTCTACTCTGAAGATCCTAAAAAATACAGCAATAATGACTTTATCTGTGCTTCATTAAATTATATGTGAGGCAGGTTCTTGAGGCTGTTGAGAGGCCATGTATGCAGAAGAAGGCACAAAGCAGTGTGTTGAAAATGTGCTAAAAGCTGTTACTGAAACAAGAGGACAGGGTCTACCAGATGGAGAGACAAATGAGAACATGCAGTACTGCTTAGAAGTGTTACTTTTGTAGCATACTTCCTTACTCGTTTTATGTCACTGTCATGGTGGACTTTAATAAGACCTTACTCTTAATATGTAAATGGTCTGCAGATGCGTTTTCCCACCCTCTTACCAAATGTTTTCTCTGTGTTTTTAGATCATGGGGAATTCATATGCAGGGCAACTAAAATCTGCCCGTTTTGAAGAAGCTCTTCATAATTCTATAGAAGCCTCTCTGAGATGTAGCAGTGTTGTCCCACGGCCGATCTTCTCGCAGCTGTACCTGGATCCTGACCAGCCCCCTTTCTTGCCGGAAGGTAACCATGAAAGTATGGCACATTTCAATTGTTGTTTTTCTGTGTGAGAAAAGGGTGGGATATGTTTCATTTAAAAAAAACCCAAAAAAACAACACACCAAAACCAAAACCAAACCAAAACAACAAACCAAAAAGCTGCACAACTGTTCCTTGTGGGGTGCAATATTTGAAACTTGGGCCTCCATAGAAGGAGTGAATGGCAATCTGGTTGTTTTAAAAGGAGAAAAGTGCAAGTACTGATGAACGGTTTATTTTATTTTTTTGTTCTTGCTCAGATGTGAAGCCAAAGGTAGAAGAGCTGGATAAGGAGTTAGTACATCGCTATTCACAAAATGGAAACCTGGACTTTTCTACCAACCAAACTGTTAATGACATGGAAGATGAAGAGGAAGATGAAGACATGTCGGATTCAAGTAGCCCACCGATTCCATATTCACAAAAACCTGCCCCAGAAGGGTCTTGCACTACTGATGGTTGGTGTCTATTCTTCTACTTATGTGATCCTAACAACTAATTCTCAGTATAAAGCATCACTTCTAGAGATAGAAACTCTTGAGCTAGGAAGTCTAGAAATACATTTTATAGTCAAAGCATTAAATCTGAGACAATACAGCATAAGAGGACTTTTTTTCAGGTCATAAAATGCAATGTCTTTGAAAGCAGGATCTAAGGGTTGATGAGGCACTTTATTTGTTTCTGAAAGGCCCTTATTTTCTTCGGTCATCATTGGTTTACTGTCCTCAAAGTTGCATAGGTCAGCATCAGTATGGCTGGATCTCTGTCCCTAAATTGTTCTCAAAAACATTGGCAAAGCTGGATTTAGTTACACCCATAGGCAGAAGGATGAGTCTAGAGAGAGAAAATGGAGAAGAGACTTGGTTTTCCAACTCCTGCCAAGGGAATAAGAGGGATGGTAGTGAAAGAAGCAACCCTTACCACCAGGTCCAAAACCATTCTTGACATTTTTTTCAGTATCTTCTTGAATTATGGGCTTCCTTGTGCAGAAGTAATAAGAAGTAGTCATTTGTAGAATGGTTTTGTACCTTATTACTAGTGACTGGTAATCCTTTGACATTTTTTGGGGTAATTTGTGGCAAATATTGTCTGTTTTGCCTTTACTCCTTCTAAGGTCAGCTTTTATAAGTGTGTTTACTCTCTGTAAGAATATGCCTCCAGTTCTGTGTAATACAAAGAACAGACAGGCTGGCTGTTATGGGAAGCTGGAGAATATGCTTGGGAGAATTTGTTATTCACACAGAATTTTGTTTGCCTCCTTTGGAGGCTTGTAAATTGGTAGGAGCTGAGGAAAAAGTGTAAAATTATGTATTCCTAGGAAGGTATTCTCAGTTGAGGACAAGTATCAGTAAAGGCTGTAAAGTCTCCTGTGCAGAACTGGAACAGTTCTGATCACTTCTGTTAAAGGAACATAAAATAAAGTGGGTGGGATGCAGAGGAGAACCAAGAGATAGTAAGAGGAGGGAGCTCTATCTAATGAGGCTCTTTGCTGACCAGCACTAAAGCTGAGATGGTGAATGCTTATGCCTTCTATATCCATCAAATATAAAAAAAGTTAGTGCCTCACAAGTGACATTTTGTTGGATATTCCTTCTTAGCTCCCCATTAGGTTATATCCCTTAACTCTCCTGTTAGCCCATTGGAAAGAGGAAATGCATTTGCCATCCGTACTTACTGTAAGGCATAAAAACTTTGCAATCAAGAAGAATAATGGTATGTGGGCGATTCACTTATTTTCAGGGGCTTTCCTTTACTCAGAACAAACTTTTGTAACTCGTTTACTGGTTCCCTGAAAGTAAGGTTTTTGTTTCCCTTTAAGTACCTGAAACATACAATAAAATAATACAAGAATCTGTTCTGAACTGCTTGTTTGCTGTAGCTTTAAAAGAGGCTGTTTCTAATTTGTGGAATAGCATTTTATGCAAGCTGTGGGAAAGACAATAGTAGCACCTTTCTTTTGTTAGTAAATCCTCCATTTACCTGATGCTTAAAGAAGTGCCAAGGTAGTTTCAGAAGCAATTAGGTAAACAGGTACTTAACACCTGATCAGTTACTGTGAAGTTACAATGGCAAGTGACAGTGACCAGTGATTCATATGTAATTCTTGGAAGCTAATTCCTTATGCAAATACCCCATTTATTGCAGTACAAAAAGGGGCTGGTACCCCACATTGAAACTACTTTTGTTACTGATGGGGAAAGGGAAAAATATATACAAAATACTTTTTAAAAAAGATTCCAGCACTTCTACCTATGTACAATTGTAAGGATACGTTTTCATTTTTGGGAAAATGGGACTGGGTTAGTTTAAATGAATTGATGTTGGAGAGTGCAAATCTGCTTCTCAGAAGCAAAATCTAATGAATTTTCTTTCAAATAAATGTGATTAATGTCCGTAAAAGCTATTAATTATAACCAATTTGTGACACTTTTTGATATTTGCAAATCTCTAATCAGAATATAATGCCTGTTCTTTGTTTAATACAAAGCTGAGATCTGGTTAGAATATGATTTTTTTTTTATGGAACAGTTCAGCTCTGTGCTTTTACTTTTTGTAATTACACATTGATAAGCAATTTCATAAAAATAAGCTGGATGTTTTTCTCCTCTTCATGCTTAGACATGTAAAAGTTACACAGGTATGACACTGAAGAACCATTATTTTTTTTCCTTAAGAGTTGTATGTGTTACTACTGCTTGACATAGAAATTTAGATGCAAACTAAATTATAAATTATTAGCTATGAAATGTAAATGGATTTTGCATCTTCTAAATCTTAAACATGGCTAGCACAAGTTCTGTTTGTATGAAGACATCATGTCTTGTCTTTCCTAATGTGGAAATGGCTATCTCTCACAGATAATTAAATATGAATGCAAAATCAGGCCAAACAAAACACATAACAACCAACAAAAAATTTGAGGTCTCTGTGTTGCTTGCTTGTAAAAACCCCACGATTTTATTATAGAAATATAGCAGATAGAAGGGTTAATCCCTCCTTCCTCTCTCCACAGTCTGTTACTTGCTTCCAAATTAGTTTCTTACATGGAATTTTCTCATTCAGTTTAAAAAAGCAGCAGGAACTTAAGTGATTTGCAGGCCCAAAAGCCAAGCGAAAGAAGGATAATTAAGGGCTCCTGAACATATAATCTACTTTGAAGGAAAATTCAAGACTTTTACTGCACAGAAGCAGATCTGCATTCTCCCCGTATCTGCTGGTGGAAGTCAGGCCCAGCTGTGCCTGGCTAAGCTCCCCAGCCCTCCCTGTCTGTCCTCTTGCAGCTGTTGAATAAATGAGAGAAGAGACCCCAGCAGCTCTGGGTTCTGTCTGTGCTGCTCTCCCATAAGGATCCCTTTTTCCTCTGCAGAAGGGGAGCCAGGGGAAACTATTTTTAATGTCCTCCATGTTACTTGTCTCACTTTCTCAGAAAATGACGTTTTGGCAGTTGTTTGTGAGCTCTGCTGTGTGTCTGTCAGGAAGCTGGTACCTGCTCTCTGCTGGTTTGGGCAGGAAGACCCTACAGTACTGAATTTCATCAGTATTTGTGAAGTTCTGGAGCTGGTTGAATGACATTGATGTCCCAAAACTAGTGTTCCCTGTGGCAGAAAAGTAATTACAGCTCTCCTCTTACATGGCCTGAACATTACAGAGGCATGTGCTGGCCAGCCAGTCTACACATACCTTACCTCTCTGATCCAGAGATGTCGCCAGCCAAAGCAGAGGAGGATGCCGGAGGAGATTGTGCAAGGAGGAAGAAAAGGAACATGGAAGAGATCTGAGATCACTTTGGGTGGAGTAAGAGGTGATACAGGGGCTCAGTCTTAGGTAATATTTGCAGATTAGGCAGGTTGCAGCATTTCTGCACTACAGCCCTACATACCCTAGATAGTGAGAAGTATAAAATATATTCAGATCAACAGTCTCTCAGGTAAAAGGCTGCTGTTGCCTGTGATAGCAGACTGAGATACATCAGTTTGTTTGAATGGGTACTGCTAAGGTGTTACCAAGTAATGCTTATAAACGTGTTAAGAACTTTTGATGGGTTTCTTAGTGTTTCCTTACACCTTCTCCCTTGGGGACTCAGGCAGAATGATGGTGTCCAGCTGCTCAAAGTGTAGCTGAAGTTGTTTTTCTCCAAAGTGGATGATAGAAGAGTCTTGGTTTCCATCTCAGGTGTGGTAGAGTGCTGGAACATTGGTTGGCCTCACTGGGTCATCAAAACCCTCAAATATCCAGAGAGTTTCTCATACCATATTCAGCCCTCTTAATGTCGTGTGCTCCTTCTGAAAGCAAGTATGCAGTGAAATAGAACTGTTAAGAACACTGGAACCAAAATTCTATTGCTCTTGGCAACAATCCATTCAAAAGCCTCTTTTTAGTCAGTGTTTGTGCTTCTGGGCATTTCCTGAAATTTTTAGGTAGAGACAGGCTAAAGAGTAATTGTGTAAAAGCACAGGTTTAAATCTGTCTTGAAATCTGACAGCATTTGCTATTTCATAATCCTTATCTACACATTTCCTGTTTGCCCACATTGTCATCAATGGGTAATTTTTCTATTTTAAATCAAGATGTAGAGTGGTATTTTCTAAGCATGTCAGCTACTCAGATTTCACCAAATGCTTCAAAACTTTAGACTAGCTTTGACAGTTCTGGACATAGTACCTAAATGGGGAAAACATCTAAATATGCAAATTCTATTTTGATTTTAAGGGAGTTTTGTTTGTAGATCTTTCTGCAACTGTTTCTTCCTAAAATACAATGAAAAGTCTAGATAATACTTAGCCTGGTACTTAGCCTTCCATTTGATTAGGATCAATATGGAATACACCTTAAAAGAGTTTAAAATACTAAACTAAAATCACATCTAATCAGAAAAGAATAGATTTGCTTTAAGCATGCAGTTTTAGCGCTTTTCCCCTAAACCATATGTAGCTTCTTATTGGTAAGTTATTGTTATAATCCATTGATTTATAAATAAAAACTTCAGGCAGTTCGTTTTACTTCCTTGACTGGAAGAATGCATGAGTGAGGGGCGAGTCCAAGCTAGCTTTCAGCTCAAATGAGTTGCTGCTGGTACAGAGGTGGCTGAATGACTGAAGAAACTATTCAGCCAAGAACTGGTTCAGCAGATACCGTGGGTGTAGGCACAAGACTGAACCCGTATCAGGCCCTGTTTTCAGCAAGCTGCTGCTTGCCAGGAAGTTCATACTAGCTGACTCTGTGCATTCCACTCCTCTCATGCCCTTTGCCTGGTACAATTTTCAGATAAAAGCAAAAAACAACATTAGCTTTCACCATCTTTGCTGAAGCTTTAAAGTAGGGGTTTTAGCACAGTGGGTAAGAGTGCAGAGACAGATATTAATAGTGATTGAAGTGACACTTGGTTAAGGTGTGATCACATCATGTTCCCAGATGCTTAATCACTCTCTCTTCACCAGTGATTTGATTTTTCCTTACAATTTCTGTAATAGCTATGGACTACTTATATAATATTTTAAATTAAACGTAGGTAGTATACAGCACTAGCTGAACCTTACGTAGACACCAATTTCAAATTGAGTTTCATAGGTTTGTTTTGAACAATATTAAAACAGGACATGTTATTTTTAAAATTGTCTTTATTTTGAAAGACTGATTTATGCAGATCCATGCGTGTCTTGTCCGTATTGTGGTATTTCTATGGTTGTAGAGAAAGAGAGGTGGTCAGTGAATGAATGTGTGATGTCTTTGGACATCCTGAAATTGGTAGGGGGGTTTCTGCCAGTTGCTGCTGGGAGAGGTGTGAGACCAGACTGTAGCACTGATCTTGCAGCTGGAGAGGTGAGAATTCCAGGGGAACACAATGTAAGACTTTTGTTCTTCATAAAATCTGGTGGTGCTTTCATTGACTTCTGCCTTGGGGAAAGCAGAAGGCCTGGTGTGATAATTTCCTTTCCTGTGGGAGAAGCCACATGCCTGTTGCTTTCTCTCACACCTGTCGTTTCCTAGCTTGAAAGTAGATTTACTCAGTACAAATAATATGATAAAGCTGCGCAGGAAAGTGATGGGTGATTTTGATCCCTGTAAGACCAGTGCTGAAGCTAATGGAAGAGTCTTTGAATGTTGTTAATTTACTTAGTCAAAATAATTTAACTTTGAAGTTGGCTTTGGTTTGAACAACAGGGTGCACCAGCGGGACCTCCACAGGTCCTGTAGTTGCTCTAAGCTGTTTCATCCAACCTTTCAAAAATCCCCACTGTAGCTGCTTTGGTGCAAGGCTGCCCAACTCACCTTGAGTCCTGAGTTCCAAGGGCCCCGTTGAGGTGCCCAGCCACAGCTCTGGACTGCCCTGCTGTGCTTGTTTTGTGTCTCAGCCTGCCACCTGCTCACTGCAGCGTGTGGAACAGAGGAAGCTCACTCCAGTCTCCTCTTTTGTCCACTTCTGCCACTGGTTGTGGCTGTATATTGACCGGTTGCACAAGAAACAATGTTACGTTCTTATTTTGTGTAGGTACGTGGCCTTGGGTGGGAAAAAACGTAATTGGAGACTGGAAGTCTATTGAGACTTCAAGAAACTAAATTGCAGACTTAGAGAAAACATGGTGTTCATCTCTAAAACCAGTGAATTAATCTTATATTTGCTGGAATTCCTAAAATGCATAGACAAGTTGAAAATTAGATTTTAAAATAATTTTCCTTTAGTAGTCAGTACTAAACTTCAGTCAACAATTTTATCATTCCTGTGTATGATTTAGTGTTGCTTGTGTACCAATGCCAGCCTGTTACAAGCAGTAGAGACAAAACTGGTTCTCTTGAAAAGACTCTAAACTGAAATTTGGCAAAGAAAAAGCATTATTTGGCATGTTCTAAGAGCTCTTTTCTGTAGCAAAATCACAAAATTTCCTTCTTATTTTGAACGTTTTTTAAAAATTGAGTTTCTATGCCATTTTATGTCTAATTTTAGAGACTCGGGTCTCTGCCTGAATGTGTTCAGGATCTCTTTAAAATCATGTTTATCTGTTGTCTCTGAAACCCAGAGCTAGTGGATCTGATGAGATGCTATCTCCATTTCCTCTGTTTCTCTTAAAAAGGGCATATTAAAACCCTCAGTTACAGCATCAGGTTCTGAACCCCCATTTGCTTTTGTAACTGATAAAAAGAAGATTAAACAAAATCTTTTGAAGATGTATCATTTGTTTTGTTTTGTGGTTTTTTTTAGGTTTTTGTCAAGCAGGCAAGGATTTACGGTTAGTATCTCTGTGCATGGAGCAAATTGATATCCCAGCAGGCTTCCTGTTAGTAGGAGCCAAATCTCCCAACCTTCCTGAGCACATTCTAGTCTGCGCTGTTGACAGGCGGTTTTTGCCAGATGATCAAGGAAAAAATGCACTTTTAGGTAAGAGATTTTTTTTTTACTTTTCTTTGTGTCATAATAATTCAGAGAAAAAGGTCAGTTCAAAATTACCTGAAGTCATTTCAGCTAATGACCTTCTATCAGAAATATGTTGAAGGAGAGGCTTGTTTTAATTAAATTCAAATCTGTAGCTGAACCTGCCTTAAGAGCCCATTTTGAAAAAAAGTCCCTGATTCTGCAATTAACCACAATCAAAGCTTGGTGATTTCTGTGTGGGCAGAAGTCAATTGCAGCCCTGGCATTTTATATGTGGACTATCCACAAACTATTTATCTCTACCGATGCTTACAGGATTTTAATTTATGAAGAAATATGCTCATACAACTGTAGAAGATGAGCTATCTATTTTTCTGTGGATTAAGGGACCGAGTCTGCCCTTGGCTCCACCAGACACATTGTTTGCAATAGGAGCTCTGAGGGCAGTTTGCTTCTCAAAATCTAATACATAGGGGGAAAAAAAAAAGCATTTATGTCATAATTGGTTACATTTATGAGCTTTACATTTTAATCCAAGAATGCTTCTTGCGATTGAAGATGGGCGTATGTGCACCTAGATTTCCTGCCTGGGTCACAACTTTTACACATTTTAACAGGCTAGTAAAACTAATTTAATGTGTTTTGTCTCCTTTAGCCTGAATTTACTCTCTCATTTCTCCCTCTAGTCATTGTGCTGCCTAGAAGATATTCAGAAAGGCCTTTCAACATGGAAGAAATTACAATAAAGCATAAATACTGACTTAACCACACTGCTCAAATTCTAGTCCAGACCAGCAGTCTTTTGCATAACTATCAAAACCACCTACTTTTGTACTTTTGTGTTATAATGTTATTTATCCCTTAGACCCATTTAATATGCCACTACACACTGTAAATTTTTGAACCTTAGGTAAAAATCCCACAGGGCTGAGTTAGATTGGGAGTTGTGATGTGCCCTTGCTGGGTACAACTGGAGACATGGGACAGTGGGGTACTCTGGAGTATACTACCATCCTCAGAGGAGCTGCTCCCCCATTGAACAGGGAGAGTGTCAAGAGCTGTTCAATTAAAAATATCTGATAGACAGACAGATGGTATTTAGTCTGATTAAATGTGGTACTACTTGTCTTGTTGGTAAGCCTTTCTCTCCCGCACCCCAACTCTGTACCCATCTATCATCTCTGATGTCATTTGATAATAAGCCTAGTGATTCATGACTCTGCTCTGGCATTGCTGATGTTATGTATTTAAATGCCTCTAGGCCTGTAGTTTCTCTGGGTCGCAAGGGAGAATCATAAAATCACAGAATGGTTTGGGTTGGAAGGGACCTTAGAGGTCACCTCTCACCAAACTAGGTTGCTCAAAGTCCCATCCAGTCTGGCCTTGAACACTTCCAGGGATTGGGCATCCATAACTTCCCTGGGCAACCTGTTCCAGTGCCTCACCACCCTTACAGGATAGACTCTCTTCCTAATGTCTAACCTAAATCTACCCTCTTTCAGCTTAAAAATGTTACCCATCATCCTTTTACAAGCCCTTGTAAAAAGTCCCTCCCCAGCTTTCCTGTAGGTCCTTCAGGTACTGGAAGGTGCTATGAGGTCTCTCTGGAGCTTTCTCTTCTCCAGGCTGAACAGTCCCAACTCTCAGCCTGTCTTCATGAGAAAGGAGGGAAGGATGATTCGGTCCCAGGAGACACAGGATGAAGAAATCTAGTTCTTGGTATTCTCAGCACATGATGGTATAAGATGATAATGAGGCACGGGAAGGCTAAAGACAATGGCCTAATTAATAAGAGTTTTATGGAAAAAGGCATATTGTCAAGAAGACTGAGTATCTTTTTCATAAAACTATGAATTTGGCTGGCAGCAGAGTATAAGAGCCAGTGTTCTCCAAGGTTCTTTGCTTTGTGAAAAATAAGGACAGCAGTGAGGATGAAAAATTGGTTCTGTTACAGATCTTGAACCAATTAGTAAATAGAAAAAAAGCAATACAACAAACCCACAACATTTCTACTAGGTATTAATCTGCCCAGCACTATCATAAATCATTGTTGATGTTCTAGAAAGAATAGAGAATATTTCTTCATTAAGATTTGAGTGCAATTCACAGATGACTGGAGTAGCAAGTTTAACTGTTCAGCATTAGATAATAGAGGGCTTATTCAAACAACAAGGATTTTAAGGCAGACCTATTTCAGAACATGCCTTGTGCTTTGTTCTGGGAGATGTTAGACTAGTGCCATCTATATGCAATATTCCCATTAATATAGTTGTCAATGGCACTGGAAATCAAGGGTGCTTCTAATCCTCAGCCTGAAGCCTGTCCTCCAGACCCCAACTCAAAATGTCTCTATTTTCTGTGAAACCAAGTTGAAAATATTGCAGAAGAGCAGTCCCTCACCTATGTTCCTAAATCTGTTGCTTTCATGAGAGGTTATAGATTTTTAAAAAAATTCTGAAGCACTCCTGACTTTTCCCGTTAAAATCTTGGCATCAAATGTTTGCTTTTAAGACTTTAGTGAGCTGTAAGGTCCAGCTTACTTGGAAAATGCTTTGTATTTGTATAAGGAGTCTCAGAGAAAATGTAGTAGGTTTGAAGGTTAATTTTAGTCACAAGAAGTTGCAGGGGCCACTATGGATTTAACCGTTTGTTTTGACAGAGATATGTGCAGCTTGAAACCCATGGTTTTTTTTAATGTAGAAAAAATGGATATTTTTTTTTCCTTATGGGACTTCCCTAGCCTGGCATCATAGCTCTTCACCTGCAGAGTACTTACTACTCTCTCTGCACTGTGTGGAGTGGAAAATTGGTGGTAGGATTTTGCATAAGTTAATATGACTTAGAAAGATGGAAGAGTTTCAGAAAAGCTAAGACTAAACTCTGCTTGTGTTTGGCTGCTGCCTGACACGTGTGGAGCAGGGCATCTGCTGAAGCCTTCTGTCTGTCCAGTCACTCTGATCTGGATGTACAGGTAGGTTAAAATGGCCTTGTTCCTAGGAGGTAGCACAATTCATTAATCTGTATGTATATCTTCTGCTTCATTCTTCCAGGATTTTCTGGGAATTGTATAGGCTGTGGAGAAAGAGGATTTCGGTACTTCACAGAGTTTTCCAATCATATCAACCTAAAATTAACCACTCAGCCAAAGAAGCAGAAGCACTTAAAGTACTACCTAGTAAGAAGCTCCCAAGGTGTACTGTCAAAGGGACCCCTTATTTGCTGGAAAGGTAATAAAGGTGCCCAGTCACCTAGACGTTTTTAATAATATTAGTGTGATGGTGAATGAAAAATTATAAGTTGCTGTTGAAAATGTATGCATTCAAAAGGAACTATAAGAAATTACTTTCTTTACTACTTGAAGGAAAAATTCCCACTGATTTCACTGAAGTCTGGATTTTGCCAAAGAGGTTTATTTAAGTCTTAATAGTAACCATGCAATCATAAATTGTCTTCCTCTGTCTCCCCATACCTTCAATGGGAGCCCTAAATCTGCCCTTCTTCAGGATGTGCAGTCATCTTGGTAGTAGAAATGAGGTTGCTTACTCTGCTGATTCTTTTCTGTGCCTGAAGCAAGATGACTTGTAGCCAGGGCTCCACCGATGGCTTTCCACTGATACTCATCTTTGCAGGTGCAATTCAATGTCTAATGCCTGAGGATAGCTGGCATGCCATAAGATTAAGAAAGTTCAGGTCACCGATCTCAGGAAAAGAGGAGAAATCTTGCATACTCTTTCCATTTACAGTGTGTTTTACACTTAGGTTTACCCTCTACCACAGCAGCCTGTGCAATATTGTTACATGCTAGAGATGACATTTGTGATCCCAAGGCAAGGTAGCCATGGAGCTGTTATTAGAGGATGCAGTTTTTTGGAACTAGAGCCATACAAAGACTCAAGGATCCTTGAGAATTATTTGCCTGCTTGCTGTCTACCAAATTGGTGCATATGCAGACTGCCTGTCTTCATCAGCTGTGGTCTCACTCAGTAACGACAGAGCTCAAGCTGGTGCCTGTTGTTCCAAAGAGGATGATGTGAGGAGAGGAGAAGCTCCACAGGAGAACTGACATGCATCTGAAGACTCGCATCCTTATGTGAATGGCAGCATGACACCAGAGAGAGATGGTTATCACTGAGCTGTATGAGTGATTATAGTACTGTATCAGTTTGTGGTTCAAAGGGATCCTGGTTTCAGCTGCTTTTCTCAGTTCCAAGTAAAAGTAACTACTGCTTCAGAGTGGGTGTGTTTTTCAGCTGCATTTTCCACAGAATCTACAGATAGATGTAACGTAGTAGTCTCCTTTTGAAGTTCCAAAAACAGAAAAGGGAAACCTTATTTTAATTTTGGAAGGTTTTTTTCTGAAACCCCTCACCAACACTTATGCAGTTGGGGTTGGTATATGTCCTGGTAAATGCTGTAAGGGGTCATGCACCTGAAAAACTATTTAAAACCTTCTTCTGGTCACAAATGTGAAGATGTGGAAGAGGCAGATACTGGGGTCACTTTTGGTTATAGACTGAATGCAAGTGTTTTGAGCACCCATAGAAGTTTAGAAAATCGACCAAGAATCAGCCTTATGGGCATGATGGGCCCTGTCCCCTTATTGAAGCCATTGGTCTGGTAACCCTTCACTCTTTACATACATTAAAGGTCTAATTAGAAGAAAACACCCCATTCTTTTCAAACAAAAACTGATCAGATCTCAGTTTAAAAAATGGATTAATGTGTGATTTCTAAGGTCACTTTCTCCTCCCTCAGCTTAGTTTTCATCCAAACAGACCCTGAAGGCATACTAAGAGTCTGGGTTTTAGCAAAATTTCTCCTTTTAAAGGGCCAGAAGTGACGGTTTGTATAAAGGTTGTGCCACAGGAGTTGCTGAGTGTTTCCTGGGGTATGTCCAGTGCCGTCAGATCTCCTGGAAGCTGCCATCTGAGGGCTCTTGCCATTTTGCAGCATCTGGTCTGTATTTGCCTGGCCCTCTGAGTGGACCCCAGGGAGGTTTTCTTAATTAGATGACAAAGTTGACTAAGCTCGGAGAGCCCGAGTTTCCCTTGGATGCTGCCGTTTGCTGCTGTTTGTTGTCCGTGCTGTGTGTATGCTTGTAACATTTTGTCACCTTTCGCCACCGTATTGCTGAACTGTCGCTACTGGCAGGCAGGCCTTGTTAATATGTACTGTAGCTGCTTCATTTGCAGAATGTAGAAGCAGGCAATCATCTGCTGCTAGCCTCTCTGCTAAACCAAATTCTTCGGTGTCACCGTCCACGACCCCAGAGGGTGGATCAGCTAATGGATACAAATCAGGGTTCACTCAGACAGGTAGGAGCTGAAAGTGCTATAAAGATAACCATTGGGGGTGGTAAGTTACCTCAGCTATTGTTGGTTCAGGGATGCTGTGAACAACTGGGTAATTACCTCAAGCCGTGTATGGACTGCAATGAGGAGGATGCCTTGCAAAATTGGCTTTGTGAAAGATTAAGACCCAGGTGAGGCTGAAGGTTAGCTTAGTCCTCATAAGAACAGTCGATTAAAAAGTACCAAAAAATCTTTTGATTCCTTTATTTGATTCTGTGTTTGTTTAATTTCTTTTTTGTGGATCTCAAAAAACTTCGACTACAGATTTACAGGGAGATGTTTCCTCAGCATATAGACTAGGTTATTTGTCTTGAAAAGGAACATGATCTCCTTTTGGGGTTAGGGGGGCAGCTTTTATATATTTCCTTGCTTATTTATTTAAAATTTATTTCACACAAGGGTGTACTCAGAATAGCAATTTCCCCATACACATGTGGTGGTTTTGTGTTATGTGAGTTAGCATGCACCTCATAACTCAAGACTCAGCAGGGGGGTCTTCCTGAACTCTTCTTTAACATCTGGAAAGCTATTAGTGACATACTTAAACAAGGAGAAACTTTAAAAATCGAGTGGACATTGGCTGACAAATAAGCAGTATCTTAAAATTTTATTCTTTAATTGCAAATAGCCAGGTTGCTTTTCTTTGAGCTTTGCTTCTCATTGCTTTATTGCAGCTTCATCTGCACTGTTACATGTTTTTGTGTCTATTTGTGCTATTAAAAAAAAAAAATTAAAAACAGGAGAAAACTCTCTCTTCATTGTTGTAATTGGTTGATAAGAGGTACCAGAACGTGTATTTCTCCAGAGGAGTATGAAATGCAGAGGAAAAGCCAAGATTGGTAAAATCCTTCTTCCACTTAGAAAGTAGGTTAGAAAGGAATAACAAACAAAAGCTGAACATAGGCATTCTTATGAAATTGTAATCACTGATCAGTATGTTCAGAGACACTTTCCCCAGGTGGTCACCCCTCTCTGTTAAGGAAGCTGTATGCTTTAGGCTTTGGCGAAAACTAAATCAGAGTGATGTTTTAAAAATCTGCATTTCACTGCATGGTCCCTTGGCTTCCAGATCCTGGCATGAGAACTGTGCAGCTACAGGAAAATCTGTTTATTTGTAACAAGAAGTGATCCAATATTTACGCAGCTTTGTCTGCTATTGTATCTGCCAAGTTAATGGGTACACCTTTTATATACTGCTTTCTCTTTATCACTCACTGTGTTTTTCAGTCTGCTTGGTGTTTCTATGTGTTACTGTTTGTACTCTTAGGTCACGGTTGTCAAAACCTTTTAATCTCCTTCTGCTGTTATCTTCTAGTGAAGATAATGTCACATGCATACATATGAATTCCCTGTGACTGGGAGAATCTGGGGGGGGGGCACCTTTTTTTGGTGGCGTGAATTCTGGCATGTATTGCCTATGATGGGGGTCTGACTTTTTCCTCCTAGGGTCTGCATAGCTGTACTTTGAGTTCAAGTCTCAGTTGTTTTAAAACAGGAGTACTTATTATCAAGTTTCTGCCATCGTTTTGAGTTTATTGTCAACTCGTACCCATTTAATGTTGTATAAGCAATTCTGTTTTCTGGCCTTGGAAGTGAGCTGTTCATACTCCCAAGTTCTAGAAGAAATCTGTAGGTAGACAGTTGTGGGCACACTCAGAGCACTGCATTGAAATGGTAATTCCGTGATGGAGAATAGAGCACAAGAGAATTTTGAAATACCATAGTTAAAGGTGACAGTATGGTGTGGCCATGACACAGCATTCAAGTGTTGGGTCCTCCTTTCAAAACTGCAAGTCAGGAAGCAGCAGTTCCATGGCAGAGGAGAGGCAACTGGCTGAAACCATGAACAGAATAACAAATCCAGTTTTAGGCAGACACAGAAGAGGGAAAACTTCAATTCAGGTCTTAAAGGAGTGCTAAGCATCTAGAAACAGGGTTTTACAATAGAAAGATGAACAATTTTAACTACTGGTAGTACCAAAAGTTCTGCTTAGGTCCTGGTGTGATATTTAAACATATAACAGCCACATCTGTATTCACAGACAAAATTTCAAGAAAGTATATTCAAACCACTGAGAAAGAAAAAACAAAGTTCTGGACTGTTTACTTTGAGGAAGGCTTTAACCCTACGTATTTGCTACTTCATATTTAATGAGAGACCAGCATTTTCTTTCAAAGCCCCTGGTCTGGTCTATTTTGTTAGCCATTCAGCAGATCTCCTGTTAAACATGGACAAGGTTTGCCGGTGGAGCGGCAGTAGCAGAGGCTTCTGTGTTCGTTCCCCATCTCATTTACTATGTCTGGGCAAAGCAGACTCTCTTCTCCACCCTCCTTTGCCAAATGGTGTGTGGCCTGAGGGTGAATGCATTTGGCAGATCGAGTTGGTCTTTGCCTTCTGTTTTCTTTCCCTGGCTGTTTTACTAGGACATCTGTAGGTGAACGTAGCCTACTTGCTCCAGATTACTTTCTGGACAGACACTGAGTTAATATTCTTTCATCTTGGTTTTAAGAATTTGGATTTTTCAGTGTATCAGCATCCCAATGTCCAGTTTTTCCTGAAGTAATCTGCAGATCTTAAATGTCTGATGTTAAAATAGGGCCTGCATGCTGAGGGGCTTGGAATCAGTTCTGGTTTACAATTTTATACTGTGCAAGTATTATAATTTTTTTCCTTCAGTTTATCCATCTAGGGCTAATAGGCCTAATATTTTTCAGCCTTGGTAAAGTGCTCTAAGGAGTAGCTGCTTGGTAATTCATGCAAGGAGTTTGGGCTCAGATACCCTTCATTTCTCACCCAGGCTTATAAGTGCACATACACTTTTCATAGCCTTATAGACAGTACTACTTTAAAGAGGTTACATACTTGATTTTTTTTCTGCCCTAAGTCAAGCTCAGCTGTGTATCACAGAGGTTCAATAACTTGTTCTTGAAAATCTCAAGGTTGTAACAGTTTCAGTGCTAATTCCCTGTGCTTGCTGGGGGCAACTCAAGTTAGCTCTTTGTCTTAGTTTTCTCATCTGTAACATGGGATGGTTGTGTTTACTTGCCTATCCCAGAGCGGTATGCTGAGGAGCAGGGAGATAGACCTTTCTACAGTGTGTGTGAATACACAACACTGTAAAAGAGATCAATCAGTAGATTATGAAATTTGATAGAAATACCCAGTTAAATGTTTGTTACTACTCCTACAAGATACTGATACATTATGATGTTTTGGGAGTGTAAAAGGAATTTGCATTATATGCAGAGATGTGTTTAGATAGATGTGTATGACTGTTCATGTGTATAGAATACAAATTACATATGCATATACATATATACAGTTTTTAGTCAGTATTTAATTAAACAACTTGTTTTCTTAGATTCTTCAGTATTCAGTCCAGCAAAATCATCTTCTGCTGTTAATTTAAGTGGAACTCAAGACCCATCCCGGAGCAAGAACATTGTGAAACCTCTGGCTCTGTCAGTACAGCTCGTAGGAAAGACATTTGCTGCAGGTATGGCTTTGCTTTCCAGGACAGCTGAGAGCCAAGGGATTTATCAGCCTAACAGCCAAGAAGTAATGGAGTCATCTTTTGGGTGGAAGAAAGAAAAGAAAACATTCACTAGCATTCTCCAAAAGTCTCATACTCTTGCAGTCCTCTGCACAAGAAATTTCCATGGCCATTATTTTCCCCAAACTAAGCAACACATTCAGATTTGACTTTCTGGTAAAAGTGCATGTCATATCCCTCTTTGCATTTTTTAAGATACCTAGGAGAGCATAAAAGTCACCTCTTCATATGACACTGATTCTTGCCTAAGTAACTGAGAGCTGTGTGTAATGGGTATATATTTCCACCAGATGCCTTTAACGGTGTTTAGTCTTATTTAAAGGAGTTTTAGTGTCTGTACTATTTTAATTACTTCTTATTTCAGAAATTAGAACCTTCAGCTGTGTCATCTGAATCCCTCATTAGTATTCTGTTGTGATACTCTGACTGTTTATTAATTTAGCTGGTTAGTCCTTTAAGCAATGAAAAAAAATATTATCACACTTATTAAAGGAGCATGCTTGAATAAGAAGAAATATGCATTTGTTTGGTTTATATATATGCACGTTAGCATTATGTTTTGTACATGATGTATTATATCTGCTATTTTATACAATACATATTGTTATATATACAGAATATTGTTATATTGTATCTAATGAATCATTAACAGTTCTTTGTGTAAAATGCCCTTTCCCTTTCATATTTGTGTAAGAAAGAGAATTTACCATGCACTGAAATTACTTCCTACCATTTCAACCACTTCAGTAACTCACCTATGTTCACCATATCTGTCCATACCAAGTCGTTGACTCAGAATATAACTGGGAAGCTTACAATGGGCCAGTGATGCTATTGAAATTTTGCTAATTGGCAACCTAAGACTCTTGTTCCTGAATTAATTTGGCTGGCTGCTACTGGAGAGTTCCATGTTGCATTGTTTTAGGCCGGTAGCCACACCTCAAACTCTTCTCTGTTGCAGCTGACATCTGCAAGCTGCTGCACCATCCCCTGCTGTTGATCCTGGCATGTGTTCCTGGGAGCTAAATTCCTGTGGGACTGGCAGTTGTGGCCAGTGGCACTGTAGTCCCCACTGGGCTCCATGTCTGCTCTGTGCAGTTTATGCCTTTTATTTTTTCTTGCAAAAAATTCGGCTCTGAAAAAGAGTACAGAGCAGCTCTGGAGCATGAGGATAACTTCTTGTGATCCTCCGTTGTAGTAGTTTTGTTTTGTGATCTGGATGTAGTGGGTCCTGCCAGGATGTCAGGCTTGCTGGGACTGAAGGATTATCTTAGGCAGAGGTAACAAAATTAAGCATAGTTTGTAAAGCTCAGAGCATGTGTACTTTACAATAAACTGCCTTGTCTTCCCTGCCCAGTCTCCTTTACGAACTGAATTAATGGTGTGCATTTTTTTTTTTAATTGTCAGTGTTTAAAAAAATGCATCACAAACTTCCAAGTAATTTTTTTTGTGTGTAATTTTCTATTTTTCTATTTTGTTTTGGGGGGGATGTTTCGGGTTTCTTCCACCTATCCTCCCTACCCTGAAATCTGGACACCCTGTTTCAAGGCTAGGATTTTGCAGCCTGTGCCCAAATTATTCTCTGCCAAGTACACTTCATGCTTTCCCTGGAGTGTGTTTCTCCCAGTCATGCATCTTGCCCTGTTCTTTTGTGTCTGCATGCAGCTGTATTATGTTGTTTGTTTGTTTTCAAGATTGTCTCAAGCCACACACTCTGTATTTTATTATACTCAGCTCCTCTTTCACTGCGTGCCACTGATGTTGCTAATGGAAACACTAATGGAGGAAGAAATAATGTATTGAGTTCTACAGTGTCTCGGCCAGTGCCTCACTCGACATCTCCAAGCCCTGGCTGTGCAGCTGGAGACCAAGGTAAAAAAAAAATCCTCTTTGTTCTTTTATTTTGTTGAGCCTGAAATTCGTGGTTTTGTTTTTCTTTCCATCATAGCTGTTTCTGCAGCTCAGTCTTTACAGAGCCATTGGGTTTTTGGCATGACCGTTTATCATAATGCTGTACATTTCAACACAGGTGGCAACATTTTTCATATCACAGTCTGGCTTTGTGTAAATCTAGGGTTAAACCTGTTGCGCTGAGTGGTGTGATACCAGCTCAACACCAGTGTGATGGAAATGTGGCCTGGAATCTGGCCACTTGGGAGGATGGTGTTTAGAACTGGTTTTTACTTTCCTCCTCAGCATCCATGTCCAGTTCTGGACCACCAAAGAAACGTCACCGGGGATGGTCTCCTGGGTCTCCAGTCCCTCCTCCTGGTTTAGCGGTACCTGTTCCTACAATTCGGCCTTCAGCAAGAACAGGTAAGACTTGATTAATACAGATATGTAATTTGAAAAAAACTGTACTCAACCAGACGAGTAACCCTCCTGCTCCACAGAGGTGTTGCACAGAAAACATAACTGAGCTTGTTGAAGTAGTTAAGGACACCATGGTTTTACAGATGCCCCAGAAAAACACACAAGATTGCCTGGCACTTGTTGCCAGAATCTAAGATGATACACAGTGAAAGTGAAGCTGTTGGGCAAGAGAGAGAAAATGAAGATGTGAGTAAGATTCATAAAATCTGAAGCTATCCAAGTCCTCCAGCTGTAACTCAGTCCTTCTAAATTGTGCAGGGACATGGATATATTAACATATTAGCTGGATTTCCATTAGCCTTCACCTTGAATGCATGCTACAGAAACCACCCTCTGTTCCTGTACAGGAAAAACAGCTTTGTATAATTTTGGCCTAGCAAAGGACACTGATGTGCACTAGGTTGTGTTTAGTTCTAAGCATAAAGTTTGTGACACTAAATGTCTTTTGTACTTGGAAAAGCTGTAGGAGGGATATATAGCATCATTATATGAATAGGATTAATTACAAGCACGTGTGAATACTCATATCCATGTTGGTACCTCTTTGTACATGACTTTTAATAAAACTGTACACTGTTTAAGCTCTTCTCAGTTGTGGGATTCAGTGTACTTTGTAAGGGGGAATAAACAATGGCTTATTCCTGTCCCTATAGAGTGAGAGAATTTTTAAAAATGGAAAAAAAAGCCATTTGTAAACATTCACAGTGTGTTTTCAATTCTGCTTTGGAGGACTTGGTTTTGAGATATTTTGGAATTCATTTTCAGATATATTAATTAGATGAAGAAGGGCTACGTGGTAGTGCAGGCCTGCCTACTTGAGCACCTCAAATCAGTTGCAGCTTTTGTAGGTTTCTAGTTTCAGAGACCTGCTGGAGATAAGTGATACAAGGCAATCTCCCTTTTTGTTGAGTTTGTCTCCACCAATCTATGACATCAACTCCACTTTCCATGAGTCTTTTGTAGTATTTTTTTCTAGTAGATAAACAATTTCTGCTGCTAAAACATACACGTTCATTCACGCTGCCCTTGATGCTTTTCTGTTAATGACATTGTCTGAAAAATCTGTTACAAACCACCAAATGAAGCCTGAGAAACTTCTGAAGCAGACCTCATGCTGAAACCTGATTACAGATTACAAAATTCTTGCCGTTTGTTTCCTTTTACTTGTGAAAGCTGCTTTTACTCTCTCATGAGAAAAGCCCAATTTTTATCCTTGTAGCAACTGTCGAAGGACAGCTTTGAGATTTTTGACCTGCATTTGTTTTTCTTATCTATGTATATTCTAGGTCAGAAGTCAGAGTAGTCTCTTCTCTTGTATTGAGAGGTAGCCTCTTTGGCCTTTTGGCTTAGTACTTGGCTTTGTTTGAAGCTGCATATTCAAATGTTTGTTTTCCTTTCTCATTCCCACCAACAATACAGTGGCCAGAAAAGTTTTATTTTAGGGGTGGGGCTATGGAAGGATATAGGCTCTTAATTTAAATACTTAAAACTACAGCAGGAAATGCAGAGACCTTTTGAATTTTACTACAGTTAGTGATCTGCAGTAATTTTTTTTATTTGTTCATACGGCCAAATCACAGTATGAGCCTTTTAGTAATGGAAACTTCTCTTTTCTTTATTTTATAGAGCCTCTTTTGTCAGTCCCAGTTCCTCAATCCATGTTAACTGGAATTTTACAGCCTCAACCCATCCCAGCAGGGGAGACTGTAATAGTTCCTGAAAACCTGCTGAATAACTCGGGAGTCCGACCTGTGATTCTGATAGGTAAGTCAGATCAAATTCTGTGTTTTGAACAAATGCATCTGCCCTAGGACAAAGTGGGGTTTGATTTTTTTTTTTTGTTGGTTCTATCATTCACTATGATGTGAAGTCAGTTTATCATGGATAGTTTGCTTTAGTTGCTCAACATTTATATTTGGAATTTAGGCCATTTCTGGATAATCTGATTTGCAAGCAGGTCAGGACTAGGCCAAATTTACACAAAATCTCTCACCAAATTATTTTTGTACAACTAAAATTTTTGTAAAATCCAAGAACAGAAATATTTCCATGTAATGAAAATAGCTTTCCCATGTAAAGAACTTAAAAACCAAGCAAATATTTCCTGCACCACTTACAGTCCCAACCTTGAAGCCCAAGGTTTCTGCATGAGAATGAGAAAATCAATTTGGAATCAGTCATCAGAATTGAATCATACTAACTTTTTGTCTTTTGTAGTCCATGCTTCTTGTAAGCCACCGAGATAAAAGATCAGGCTTTTAAAATCCATTAGCTGCATGAAGTACATTGTTAACCCTTGGAGGGACACTGCTACTTGGGCATACAGTGTTACAAAGATGGGTCAGCTAGTACTGCTGAAATTTTGATGAGAGATTTTTTTGACTCTTTAATATCTCTTTTCAGTCCAGCATCATACAGATAGTTATGTAAAATAGCTTCAGTGGTAACAGAATGTGCTTATGAGTATAATCCATGGAATACTTTATTATTCCTGAAGAAATGGAGAAGTTCTTAAAGTCCTCACTTGCACAGACAACCCTAATACACACAATTCCCAGAGAATTAACAGGACTGTGTACTGGTAAAACCATCAAGGATAGGGTTACATTTCTTCTGGTCTGTTTTGTTTAAGGTTTTTTTTTTTTCTGAAAGCCTGTTCTAAAGCTCCAGCGTGGTGCTCTAACGGTTTTCAGAGAAACACTTATTAAAGATGAGGGTGCCTACAGTCATCAGCTTAAGTGCAAATTGAATGCAGCCCTTAGGCTCTTGGAGAGTTGCCAGTGAAGTCCTCAGTTAGGCTAAACGTTAGTGGCCCTGAGAAACAGTGTCCTATTAATAGTACAGAACCAGATGTACCCAAGTGGATGGGCTTGGCAAAATCTGTGCTGAAGTTTTTTTTTTGAAACGGGGAACATCCTCAAGGAAAAGAGGAGTTAGCCTGTGTTCATGTGCTTTACCTAGCAGAACAGCATGTTTAGTTGTTGATGTTTATTTGAGCTGTTTATGGAAACATGGCAAAAAAAGGTTAAATCAATCCCTCAGTAGCACAGTGGCTGAATCAATGCTAATGTGACTTACGCTGCTTTTATAATGTTAAGATCAATGCACTTTTGCTTCCATTGATTTTTCTTTTTTGTACACTGTATTCTGCAGTACATTATAGTATCTATTCAAAGGTCAGGGTAAGACCTAAATAGATAACATTCTCATTTGTAGTTGGATAACAATAATTATTATCCTGCTGATATGCCGTTACTGTTATTTTTTTAAAATCTATGTGATCACTTGTAAAAAACTGCAGAGGATCACTGGTCTATATCCTTTATTTTGTAAGCAATTCTAATGACCAGAACAGTCACTGATGCAGTGTATTTTGCAACATAACGTTAAGGAGAGGTTTGGGAAGGAATACATTGAGCAAGATTTCAGGAGGTGGCATATTTTGCAAATTTCTGGGTTGTTTTTTTTGTTTGTTTGTTTGTTTTTTCAAAGGTTATGGCACTTTACCTTATTTCTATGGAAATGTCGGTGATATTGTTGTAAGTCCCTTGCTGGTGAATTGCTACAAGATTCCACAGCTGGAAAATAAAGATTTGGATCTCTTGGGTTTGACCAGCAGTCAGCTGCTAAGTGTGGAGAATATGATACTTTTAACTATTCAGTATCTCGTGCAACTAGGTAAGCAATTTGTCTTAAGCACTTGTGTTTTTTTATTTGTGACTATGTTTTTTCTTTCCACCCTCTTTATGTCCGTTTAAGAGCCAATTTTCTGGCTATTTTTGTGCCTGGAAGAGGTAAGTGGCTCCATCTAGCGTGTGTTACTTAGCTGCTCTGTTCATCACACTGAGGAAGTCAAGTGAATTTAAAGGCTGCTTCTGCTCTCCATATGGGGATTGACCAGGTCACCTTTGTGAAAATCGATTTGCAATGCAGATAACTCATTTGCTTAGGGTATCAAACCATCAGTTATCACAGCTCCTTCTAAGGACACTCGATCTGTTTTATTCAGTTTGGTGACAAATGCTGGCAGATGTGTGATGGTCATGATTGTTTTGGTGACAGCACAGTTTACATGAAAACCACATTTGTTATTCAGACTAAGGCAAGTGACTCAGTGAATTACTCATTCTTGTAAATGTTTTTGAATGGATTGTTTGCAGCAATCTTAGCAGTAAGGTTTTAGAAGTGAAAGAATAATTACAGGATCATAGAATGTTTTAAGTTGGAAGGGACCTTAAAGATCACTTAGTTCCAACCACCCTGCATGGGCAGGGACACCTCCCACTAGGTGAGGTTGCTCAGAGCCCCAGCCAACCTGGCCTTGAACACTTCCAGGGATGCAAGATAATGTTGGGAAACTTCTCACAGCAGTCTGTCTTAATTTGAAAAGATGCTGCGTATCATAGAGGAGTGTGAAATGACTTTTGTGAAGAGCACCCTGCTTTCCTGTACTATGTTTCCACTAGGCCATCTGCAATACATAATGATATGAAACGTGCAGATATTTCAGAAGAAGCACAACTGGTGATAACCCTATCATTTGCAGGTTTAACCCACATGTTCTTAAGATTTGCTGCTCTCTGTTGATGCAGTACTGTTACAGAGAGGAAGGAAGTCATCGTCCGTGTTGTAATACTGACCTGTTTGCTTTATTTATCATTCTCTGCCTTAGTAGTTCATTAGATGTCAGGTTAGAGCTGACAGAGAGTTCCTTTATTTTTTACAAGCTGAATGTTTTTCTGATGCACTTCTCTCAGTGGGCTTAAACCTATTACTTGAGATTTTTATCTTCATTGGAAGTTCTGTAGAGTCTGCATGTTAAAACCAGCTGCCTCAGACAGTTCTGGATTGAACTTGAAGGCAGCTTGTGAATTTCCTTCAGAGAAACATACAGCTGGCTGATACAGCATTGCCAATTAAAAAGAAATTATCTGTTGAAACCTATCAAGTCAGTGAACCACACTGCATGAGCAAATCCAACCTCAGATGGATGCAGCAAGTCTATACATGCTGCAAACTAGAGGAGGCTTTGTGAAAAGCTTCTGGAGCTGAGCTGAGCTTTGTCTAGCGAGCACGGTGCCTTCAGTGTAAAGAAGTTCCCTTATTAGCAAGTGTTTAGTTTGGCTTTTGTTCTTAGCTGTGTAAAGCTGAAGATTTTTCCATTTGGCCTTGTGTGGAGATGGGCACCAGCACTGTGAGATGAAAAAGCCTAATGAGGTAAAAAATAAAAACATTCTGCAGAGCACAGGCTTCAAAACGTGTTGGATGTTTGAATATTGCAACAAGCTTTATAAGGTTGAATTTGTGACGGTTGCACTGAACTGTAGCCCTTATCCTATTTTGTAAAATCACAACAGATTAAAGGTGGTTGGAGGGCAGTCAGCTTCAGAAGTATTTGATGAGGAGAAGAGATGAATATACACATAAATTAACAGTTTATTCATGTGAGTCTCTTCTTTTCTAGAGAAAGTAGGACTAAAAGATTATTCTCTCCTCCAGAGTGTGTTGTGAAGAGTAAGGTGAAGGCAAAGATAAAAAAGCAGGCAAAAGAATAAAATAGATACTGGGTTTCAGATAATTTTTTAAGATCTTACTACTTGTACAAAATATGTTTGCAGCTGATTGTGATCACAGATCAGAAGAATATTATTTATGAAAGTGCTCCTTTTCCTGTGGAAAAAAGCTGTATCTGAGAATTCTTTTCAGTTTTCCTGTAGGATTATGGCAACGTTATTGTAGGATAATGCTGTTGTGTTTCCAGAAATTGACTGAGCAATCTCACAATGGTATTACAAGTCAAAGCAAGCAAAATAACTGGATTTTTGACACTTTTATTTTAAACCCACCATTGTCCCCCTGTACTCAGGAGTGGTGAGGCTGCACCTTGAGTATTGTGTTGGGCCCTTTGCTACAAGAAGGACATTGAGGTGCTAGAGTGAATAGAGAGAAGGGCAATGAAGCTGGTGAAGCATCTGGAGTCTTATGAGAAGCATCTGAGGGAGCTGGGGTTGCTTAGCCTGGAGAAATGGAGGCTGAGGAGAGACCTTAACACTCTGCAACTACCTGAAAGGATGTTGTAGTGAGGTGGGGGTTGGTCTCTTCTCCCTTGAAACAAGCAACAGGACAAGAGGAAGCAGCCTCAAGTTGTACCAGGGGAGGTTTAGATATTATGAGACATTTCTTTACTGAAAGGGTTCTCAGGTGCTGGAACAGGCTGCCCAGGGAAGTGGTGGAGTCACCATTCCTGGAGGTATTTAAAAGACATGTAGATGCGGTGCTGAGAGACATGGTTTAGTGGTGGACTTGACACTTCTGGGTTAAAGTTTGGACTCGATGATCTTAAGGGTCTTTTCCAACATAAATGGTTCTATGATTCTATGAAGACTATACACAGTTAAAACTGTGGCTGTAAGCACAGCACTGCTATAAATAAGTTCCACTGACTATGATAACAGAATAAGTAAAAAAGATTAAGAGATATGTTTGATTTCAGTGGATTTTTTATGGTCTGTCTTCTGTACTTACTCAGATTTCACGTTTGTTATCTTTGGCAGCATTCATAGTGAAGTATTCTCAAGCTTTCTTTTTATACCTCAAAATGACCATATTTGTAGTATGGGTTACATTCTATCATTTGTAATAATCTGCTTTTTACTCTTGCGCTACCGTGTCTACAAACAGAACCTCATCCTACACAGTGCTAAGGTCTGTGTTTTGGTTTTTCAGCTGGAGGGGATTTCTAGACTCTTTCTTAGTTACCAATTTAGAATTTTAAAATAATTCTCCCTCTGTCTTGTTGTGGTACATCTAAATCACTTTGCCTGTGTGTATGCTCTGACACCAAGAGGTGTTTTGTAGCTGCCATAACTGTATGCATATCCAAACTTAAGGCAGGAACAAGCCTCTGACTTCAGTGAAAGACGTATTCAGACACCCGAAGCAAGAGATTATTCCAGAAATTCCCCCAGTCTTAGGTGGTTGGAGGAGGTAGTTCTCTGTGGGATGGACCATGAAGTGTGTTTACCAGAAATGGATGGCATTTGGATATGTTGTCTTAAACTGTAGGTGCCTTTGGAAGCCCGACTATGTTAGTAAGGTCTTTCCCAGCTATGAATTTTATGTAGTATTATTCTTTTTGCAGTTTCATATTCTGAAATCAAGGTGATCCTTTGCCTACACATTTCTGTGGAGAAGCTTCCAAATACTCTCTTTTAAGCTGGACAGATTCCTGTATATGTGTTTATGAAATTGTTGAAATGTCTATAATTTTGTCTTCTATCTCATCTGATTTTCATTTTGTTGTTTTTCTGGATAGTTGTGGAGAAAGACTGCTGTGAGCCAGCTGTGGTATTAAACACTATTTTCAGAATATTCCCTTATCAAAGCCTTTCTGATAATTAACTTTATTTTTTAGTTTCTGTCGTAGAAATAATCTGCATGAAATTCTGTGTGTGGTCATACAGAATTTTTTGAATTTGTGTGGTAGCTTTTATTTTCTTGGATTCATGGTGATCCCTGTCTCTAGAGCCAGTCTCTTAAGTAACCTCCCACAATTCATCAAAAACTTGCTTTTATTTCTTTTAGTGTATAACATCTTCTGTGTTGTGGCTGGTATGTTGTAGATACAGTTCATTTCCACAGAAGATGATTCATCTCTTTATTAATAAATGTCTATTTTTTCTGTTTAAGATGTTCAAAGATCTAGAATACATGATGCTGTATTAGAAGGGAGAATATATTTTCTAAAAAACTATAGGGAGAGTATTACACCCATACTGAGTTAAATTAGACTTGTAAATACGTTCTGATTTCCATAAAAATGAAAATAAATTTGCATTTACAAGTCTATAGTTATCCTATCATCCTGTGAGATTTGGGTGGTGACACTCTCCGTATGTTACTTCTCAAAAAGGCAAAATGACAACAGGCAACAGTTTTAACAGATTATGTATTTCAGGTTCTTTACCCACACTCCCTGCCCTGCTTCTCACACAACCTTTGTTTCCTTTTTTTTCACTGCCCATTTTGCTTGTTTTCTTTGCCTCTTAAAGAAAACAGAAAACCCAACCCCAGCACTTCCCATATCTCTGGTATTTAAGCCTCAGTTTTTGTCACAGGAAAGCAAGCTGCTGATGCATGAAGCTGTCTCCTTTGGCACTGACCTAGGATCCTGGAAATTTAAACCACAGTTACTTTTTACTCTACATCCATGACTATTTTTCATCTGTTCTCCAGTGTCATTGACAGTGAGACAAATCTTACTGAGCAAATTGTTAATGGGAACCGAGCTGGGGGACTGGTGCTAAATAGCTTGTATTTCTGTTTTCCAGTTCAAGTTCACAATACTGTTTACAAATTCTGGGGAATATAGATCTAAAGCTGCATATCCATCTTAATGTTAGGAGTTTGAAGATTTGCTAAATTAAACTAATTTAACTAAAGGAAAAAAGAGATTAAACATGTTTATTTGCATCCATGCTTAGTTTACTCATATGTATTATGAGAAAAAGCAAAATGAAGGCCACTTCACAGACTTTATTATACTGCATGACTGTGATCAGACTGCAAGGATAAGCATTTGGGTTTTCTGCTATAAAAACATATGGAGACTACATGATTAATCCTTCTGTTCCAGGCGAAAGGCACGTTTTCCCACTCTCTTGTTTGTCCCATCAGTTTCTGAAGGCAGAAAAGCTAGGAGTAAGAGGGAATACATAATTAAAAATAAATAAATAAATAAATAAAAGGAAATGGTGGGAGAGAGAGACTTCTAATAGAATAAGCAAGAATATGCCATATGAGTACATATCCCCTGAGACATGAGTGGGTTTTGTAAAGGTAAAAATGTAAACATAAAAAAATATGGCAAAGGAGCTTGTCAATCAAGACAGACACGTAATTATCCCTGGTTCAGTAACATTTTGATATGAGATACTGTTCTTGTGTTTGTTTGTTTTCAATGTAGGTCCTGACCAGATACCCCTGAGGGAAGAATTTGAACAGATCATGTTGAAAGCTATGCAGGAGTTCACTCTGAGAGAGAGATCCTTGCAAATGAGCACACAGTGTATCTCTGTGTCACCAGGTCAACTCCCTTGGCTTGCTAGGTTAATCGCCAGTGTGTCCCGGGACCTGGTGCATGTGGTTGTTACCCAGAACTCGCTGGCAGAGGGCATCTCAGAGACCTTGAGGTCTCTCAATGAAATGAAACATCAGCAAAAGCTACCAGATTATGTTGTTGCCATTTGTGCGTCAAAGATAAGAGGAAATGAATTCTGTGTAGTAGTCCTAGGTGAGTATGTTTGCAGTATGCTTCAAACATCAGTACAATTCTGCCAAATTAATTTTCTTGGGTTGTTGTTCCAGATTTTAAATCCCTTTTGTACTTTTTATTCTCCTTTGTATTGTCACACTGCAGTCTCACAGTTTACTGTTCCTCCATCAAGACTTGGAGTACTGACATCCATGAGAATCCAGAAAACTAGCTGCAGGCTAGACATTTCTATTCCTTGAGAGGCCTGAAACTTCACTGTTTGTGTGGCTCCCTTAGAAAATATCTTGGAGTGGCCCAGAGACAAAATAGTTGGGTTGTCTTTCTCAGTTTTGTGTAACAACTGTGCTATTTGACATGTCAATCTTCTGCAGACCACTGTAAAACAGAACATGCTTTTTATCCTTTTTACCACACTGATTTTCAAATTCTAAAATGTTGACTGTCTGTGATGTTTGTATGTGCATGAATGTGTCTGGATCAAAGTTAATTTTGACTAGTCATCTTTCTTTTGTAGGCAGATAAATAAGTAATGTCAATTTTTCACTTTTTTTTTTTTCACACCAGGGTTAATTAGTTTTTAATATGTATCCAGAGTCTTCCATTCCATCTGAGATACGAGTACTTATTTTGCATTTCATTTGTCACCCAAGTGTTCAAAACTATTACGCAACAGCCTACAAGGATTTGATAAACTGATAATTCTCCTATCACTAACAAAATAGACTTGAGACTCCTCTCAGTCTACTGGGTAAAGGCTGTGGTGATCCATGACCAAAGACCAGCGTGCCCCCCCATCTCTAGGAAGAAAAGGTTGTGTTGATAGTACACTGTATTAAATATTCCCTTGCTTTTTACCCCCTCTTCTCCAGGTCAGTATCAATCTAGGGCACTTGCAGAAAGCATGCTTACCACCAGTGAATTTTTAAAGGAGATCAGTTACGAGCTCATCACAGGGAAAGTTAGTTTCCTGGCATCACATTTCAAAAATACATCTTTAGGTGAGTGATCCTAAGAAACACAATTTCCAACCAAGATAATAATTTCTTAAAGGTGGGTGTCTGCTGCGAGCTGATGCCACGGGGAATAACCAGCAGAAGGCCTTTGCTGACTTAAAAGGCATTTTGTTTAGACTTATGTGGGGAAGAAGAAAAACCGTTTCCCACAGTGTCTATCCTGTTCAGCAGTTAAAAGTGCACCCCTCCACTGAGAGGCATTCTTTCCCTCTCTCCATTCCCTGCATGTGAAGAAATGCTCTTCTCCTTCAGCCGTGCAGTGTGAGTTACTCATCCTGTGGCAAAACACTTTAAACACTTAATATCCTGCTGAATGTGATGGCAGGTTACCCGTAAGTGCATGAGTCTTTTCCTGTTTGTGCTTTTAGCACAGGTTTTAGAGCCTGTTTTATAGTGTGTATTTCTTTGTAATCATTAGATGTCACTGCTAAGATGTAAAGGCACAGAGATTAAATTATTCAGCTGTGGTTTCTTTTTTTTTTTTTAATTCATTCAGCTGGCAAATCGGTAAATAAAAGAGAAAAACATTCACCCTCCCTCTCTTCCCTGTATCTCTAGTCCCCTACCCCTTCACAGGTTTGACATCAGCTTTGTGAGAATGTGTGTAAGTAATGTTCTGCATCAGGTGCCTGAAACAGCTTCCACATAATTTGATGTTGTTAATTCTTATCTAGGTGATGATTTGGACAAATTGCTGGAGAAGATGCTACAGCAAAGAGGGGAAAGTGTCATTATTCCTTTTAATGGAGATGTTAGTGAGTGTGTGTCATCTCAGGAGGCAATTGCCATGGTTTCTACGCAAGAACCAGGTAATTTTTTTTTACATGCAAGATATGAAATAAGTTAATAGTTTATTAAATGTCAAAGTGCATGTGCCTCAGAAGAGCCTGAAGGCACAGCTTCAGTCGGTGTGCCAACCTTCAGATATTAATACTGCTAGCTGGATGTAGCAAAGCAGCAGTCTCTCAGACAAAAAATCTCTTTATTAAACTTCAGCAATGTTTCCTCCCCTGTTTTAGAATTCCTAAACTAAAATATGTGGTCTTCTGTCCTGTACTAAGTGGAGTAGAGAAGATACTCCTTTGTAACAATGACAGTGTGGACTCTTCTCACCTTTTGTGCCTAGAAAAGTTGTATAACCTTGGTCTTAAGGCAGAGGGGAACTGTGTCATCATTCTGATCTCCGCAGGTGTCCTCCTATATCTTGACTTTTTATATTCCTGACTTTACATATGTAAAATGGCAATAGTATCTGCTACACACTTGTGCCCTGAGGCTTAAACTTTTAGGGAAAGAGTTTAGCATCTTGGACTTGAAGTACTAGGCAAGTGTAATCTATAATTTGCTTATTTGAGATCTGTCTTACTCAGATTATTGTGATGAGTTGCAAAATACAAGCTAGAATTACCTGCCTAAAATTGCTAAATATAATATTCCCATTTTGGAATTATTTCACTATTCAGAGTTTTAACCAGACTTTCCTTTCCACATGACAGTAATGCTGAAAGATACACTGAGCTGCCACAGAATCATAGAATAATTTAGGTTGGAAAAGACCTTTAAGATCATCAAGTCCAGCCTTTAACCCTGCTCTACCATGTTCACCCCTAAACCATATCCCCAGGTACCATCTATATGACTTTTAAACACATCCAGGGATGGTGACTCAACCACCTCTCTGGGCAGCTTGTTCCAATGCCTGGCAACCCTTTCAGAGAAAAAAAAATTCCTAATGTCCAGCCTTAACCTCCTCTTCTGCAGCTTTAGGCCATTCCCTTCTTGTCTTATCACTATTTACTTGGGAGAAGAGACCAGCACCTACATCTCTACAATGTCCTTTGAGGTAGTTGTGGAGAGCAATAAAGTCTCCCCTCAGCCTCCTTTTCTTTGCATTAAACAGCCCCAGTTCCCTCAGCTGCTCTTTGTAAGACTTGTTCTCTAGGCCTTTCTCCAGCCTAGTTGCTCTTCTCTGCACCCGCTCCAGCACCTCAATGTCTTTTATGTACTGACATGCCCAGAACTGAACACAGTACTCGAGGTGATGCCTCACTAGTGCTGAGTACAGAGAGAGGATCACTTCCCTAGTCCTGCTGGCCACACTATTTCTAATACAAGCCTTCTGTTGGCCTTGTTGGTCACCTGGGCACACTGCTGGCTTGTATTCAGCTGCTTGGTGATCAGTGCCATGAAAACTGATATTCTTTTAGGTGTAGTATCAAAGCAAGTTCAACCTCCAGTGAAGCTTTTTCCCTGTGAAAGAAAGCTCTGATCTTGGTTCACATTAGTTAGTTTAAATTAATCAGCTCAGTATTTGATCTGAATTAAAGTAAGGTGGCTTATAGTCTCTACATGGATCAGAAGATCATGTTAGGATGGCTGCCAGATGCTTTGTTTTGGAAGTCCCAGAAGGACAAGTCTTGAGCTTCCCCTCAGGAGTAATTTGAAGGGGAAAATAATATTCTGATTATTATTTTTTTGTTCTTACTACATAACGATGCACAGCAGTGCTTTTTTAAACCTTCATGTTTTCTCAAACGATTACTCTGAGGTAATTTTCTCTCTGTAATATGGCTGTACTCTGGTTGAAGCTACTGGAAATCTGCCTAAATAAAAAAAGGACAGGTAAGTCCTCCTGCCTTAGGCAGCGAGAGGGACCTTTCTGCCATGAGCAGGAGATAAGTGCACACCTACAAACACACATGGGTCTGTAGGTAGCTAACATACCAGGTTTTCACCACAAACACCTTCCAATTTTCCTCTAAATGGTAAGATTTTATAAAGTGGCTTATTACTTTAAAAAGCAAAAGTAGTTTTGTGTACTAAATGTGCAGTAGTTTGAGGGGTTTTATTTGTTTTTAAAAGAAATTTACCCTAGGCAATTTTTATGATAAGCAGTCCATTAATCAGAATTAATTCATAGTAGAAAAAAGTGCCAAACAAAAACTGTAATGTCATTATAGGATTCAGTTGGGTAATCTGCAAGTGGAAAATATTCAGGGGCTAGAGAAACATTGATTGTTTGGCATAGGATTTACCTACTGGAAATACTGAAATACGGGAACGTGCTTTTTCTTTGAGGAAACATGAATGCTGTGGTATCTGTCTATAGAGACAAAAGCTCCAGTCCACCAGTTCTCTGCAGCTAGTGTTACATTCACATTTATTAAGTTCAAATAAATCTAAGACTTAAATTTTGGTAAAAATAAAAAAACCTCCAAATAAATAAATCCCCTCCCCCTAGTCATTGAGATTCATTGCCTGGGTACATTTCTCATCTTCCCTTCCCAGCATCTATTACTATCAGTCAGTATATTGACATACAGCTGTCTCAGTCATGACTTGGGGTGGGACTCAATGCTTCAGAACAGAGATGATGTATAAATCAACTCCCAACTGACCTGGTGTCCTGTTAGAGTCTTTTTGGCAGTATTATCAGTACAGTCTCAGTTTCCTCAGATTAATGGGTGTGCTCATCCCATGGTGCCCTGAGCACAGCAACCTGAACACCCATGGCTGGTTCTCCCAGCAGGAGTGATGGAGGAAAGCTCCTGAAGGAAAACAGCAAGTTTCAGGAGACCATTAGATGTCTGTGTGTGTGTACATATATGCTTTCTATATATGCACCCATACACATCTTTTATGTATATATAAAAAATATATATATATATATACATTTTTTAAAGTGGAATGCATTTCGCTATGTTGGCATTGAGGTTTCCTTGGGTTGTGCTGTTAAAAGTCCTCAAAGCACTGAGGGTGGTTAAAAAATGGGCAGTGCTGTACTTGAGATCATCTGATGTTACCACATTTTATTCAAAAAAAGAAAGTTGACATTTGTGATCTGGACCCAGCTCTCCAGTGTTGGAATTTACTCTGGTGAGTGATTTTTCTTCTTGTAATAGAGGGTAGGCTATTTGGAGGGTAATGTTTATTGGGGGGGTGGGAAAGTAAACCTGTTTCTTGTTGTGTTTTGTTTTCTTTTTCAAACAAACACACTCTAGATTTGGATGTTGATACCTTCCAAATTTACCAGCCACAGCTTACAGTTGCCAGAAAGCTCTTGTCCCAGGTTTGTGCTATAGCAGACAGTGGCAATCAGAGCCTGGACCTGGGCCACTTCAGCAAAGTAGACTTCATCGTTATAGTTCCCCGCTCGGAAGTCCTTGTGCAGCAGACTCTTCAACGGATTCGACAATCAGGTAAAAGGGAGGGGAGGGGAAAAGAGACTGTTAAACCAAAGTGTGTGATGGAATCAAATCATATCTGGTATAAATGGAGAAGTAAGTTGCTGCAATCTTTGTTTTGCATGTCCAGTATTAACTCCGTTAGTCGGTAGCATAGATGAATTAAAAATACCTTCCTTTCATAAACTGGTCACAAACTGTACCATGTAAGTGTCAGAACAATTTCCATGTTCATGCAGGCTGACCTGGAGAAGTATTCCCTGTCAAAACAGAGAGGGGATGAGCAAGTGTGACTGTTCATGTCTTTTATCCCCTAGCATTAGTGCCATTTGTTCTAGGCACATGTGTGCATATGCTTCCATGTGTTAGGACAGATGCACGTGCAGGAAGCTCTCTTGTTAGGAAGTTAAATGCCTGAGTAATATATTAACATTGGCACAAAATAATTGCCATGCTGCCTCAGATGGGGAGTTTTCTTGTTCGAGGTTCTGTGGTGGCCATGGCTGGTATCAAGTGCTTCAGGAGGAACAAGAAAGCTTTGGTGGACTGCTTATATCCAGGAGTATGTCCCCCTGGAGAATGACCTCTATTATCCACTTTGTTACTGTCTGACGTGTCCAGAAAAGCATAAGAAAATTACTGTCTAATAATACTGAGGACTATCTGTGTAACAGTCTTGTCCTTTTTAGCTCTTGATCTCTGGTAGCTGGATGTAATCAAGGCCTAAGGATAGTTGTGTGTTTAGGATTTTTTCTTTATTAGCTGAACATTTTTTCTCTGCTTTCATTTTTATTTACTAATACCTTGAATTTGAAAAGTATGAATATGTGTAATGTGTCTGTGAGTGGCTTTTTTTCCTCTTATTTTCTGCTCTGAACTAAACAATCCCACACTTTTTCATTGTGCAGATATGCCCTGATATTGGTCAGTATTGTGGTCTATGCAATTTTTATCTCTTCTTTGTACTATTTTCCTAGTTAAATGGAAAGAATAAAATAGTTTTGTTGAAGATCAGGCTTTTGTTTCCTTTCTAACATAACTTTTTTTGTTCCATTTTGTCCCAGAGGTTTTCTGGTTAACAGTGTTTCACATTTATTTAATTTTGTTTTTTTTATAATGAAGGGGGTTTAGTTGACTTCTTTAAAGTTTTTTTTAAAATCATTAAGACCCTGTAAAATTCATTGTGACCCACATTTCATAGTAGCTTGTTGCTACTTCTTTAATTCAAATAGTGTGCAAAGCCATACTCTGTGATAGCTGTCATGCCTGCTTTATGACTTTGATGACAATCAATCATTACAAAGACTGCTAGAGAGTAGTTGTATTGACACAAAAGTTGAAGCACGGCGTGAAAAAAACAATAAATGATAGTATATGTAAATTTATGCTTTTTGCAAAAAGGAAAGGTCAGGATAACTTCTTGTGACTCAAGCAGGATTAATATATTAGCTAAATGTGGGCAAGTTTGGCCTAGGATCATGGAGCATGGCCAACTGAGTGCTGCTCTGGAACTTTTTGTGGAGGTCTGATTTTACTTTTTTTTTTACCTTTTTGGTAACGTGAGAGGTCTTTGAAAGGTCTGCAGGCACTTTAGGGAGGAAATCCAGAAGCCAAGAAGCACATTTCCATCCCAGCTGTGAGAAAAAAATGCATTTGGATAATCACCTTCTTACTAGGGCTTGTCAGTGATTTGTCTGATTCCTAATATTGGTGGGCAAGCGGCGACCTGCTGTTGACACTTCATTTTTCGGGTGCACTCAAAGGAAAAGATTTGTGTTGTGTTCTTTCTGACAGGTGTCCTGGTTGACTTGGGCCTAGAAGACAATGGGACAGCATATCAGAGGGCTGAGAAATATGTGGTTCGGCTGGACAATGAGATTCAAACAAAATTTGAAGTTTTCATGAGACGAGTGAAGCAGAATCCCTACACACTGTTTGTGCTAGTTCATGACAATGCCCACATGGATTTAACAAGGTAGCTGCTTCAATCTACTAAAGGAAAACTAGCCTCTTCCAGTACTTTTCAGTTAAATTATTTAAAAGACTTTCCATCTTAGACACCCAGTGTTTTCTCTAGGCCCAAGGCATTTTGTGCCTCAAAATCAGAAATAATAATTTTTGCTTGCCTATGATATTTGATAACTAATTCTAATTCAGTTGAAGTTGGGTGAGACTAGTTTTGTATTCTTGGATCCCTAACAAAACCTGTTTGTGGGGGTAAGTGCTATGGCACTGAAGTCCTGGAAAACAGGCTTTGTTCCTCTTGTCTTTTTGCTATTCCCACCCTTTTTCCCTACTCAAACCCAAATCTCTTCCATGTTCACAAGCCATTCATGTTTTAATTCTTGTTTTTATCCTTGATCATAGTATTGTTTTTAATGTAAGAATTTACAGGCATTTAACTCTTCGTATCTTCTGAAAAATGCCCTAGCTACTGCAAGAAAAGGATTTAAAAAAATGGTTGTGTTGGATTCAGGCAGCATTAGATCTGAATACCACACATACACACGTGCAGCATTTTTTCACTGTGAATTACAACTTTTCTATGGAAAAAGTTATAAATGACCAAAGCTAATTATTCTGCTCTTTTTAAAATAAGCAAAATACCTTCCTTGAAGGACAACTGAAAATAAGTAAAAGGAACATTCTTCCTGCCTTATCTCCAGCATCACATTTTTGTTACTCTCCTTGCTGTACAGTGAATTTGGAATTCTTTAATAACCTGGAGGTGAAGATAATTCCAGGAGCTGTAAATCAGAGACTGTGATGTTCCCTGGTCGTTTAGAAATAGTTGTTTTACCCTGGAAAGTCCACTGGATTTTGTAAAATTGTTGCTGTATTCTCACCCCACAGCTCATGCAACAGTGTTTCTCAGTGAGAAGGATTTAATAATCTTTGGTTCATTTTCTGCTCCCTCCATCCAATGTGAAGTTGGCACACTGAGTCACCTTCTCACTGTCAGCAGGTTTTGGTTCTTTATTTAGATTACACACACATCCCCCCCCCGGTTGCTTGAGTCTACCCACAGAGAACACTAGATGGTTTTGACATCTTTCACCCTTCCAAAGAGATTTTTCTTCAGGAAAAGAGTAATCCATTGAATCTGAGGATGTCAGTAAGGCAATTCTTTGCATTCTTATTTCTGCAGTGCCATTTCAAGTTCCCTGTCACATGGTGAGCCTAGTCATGGTCTGGCTGATAGAGTTATTAATTGCAGGGAGGTCCTTGAAGCATTCAACCTCCTTGTTCTTCAGGTCAGCTCTTTTCCTTACGCCTTGCAAACACAGCAGTCCAGGATCAGCTCCAGCAATGAGGTACATTGGATACAATTTGACACTGTGGTAAGTGTTTAATTGTTAAATTTAACTCTGAGTTTTAATGTGACTTCACACCTAACAGAATCTAGCAGATGCATATGTTAGGAGGAAACTTCCTCTGCTGGAGTTTGTTCTCTCAGGCTACAGATACAGAACCCTGGGATGCTGATGGTAGAAGCAACACTGACGTTTAGGCCCAGGAACTACACATTTATCTCTGTCCAGTCATGTTATATCAGAAATTACTTTCTAGGCTGTGGTCAAAGATAATGTAGACATACCATAAAGTGTTGGAGCTCACTTTCCATTTTCAATCAGCCTGACAAGTTATATGACACAGCTTATCAAGGCTACTCATTGCTTTTCTGGTACTAATAAAAGTTGTGTGCAAGGTTAACAAGTTATGGCTTAGTAGGTGCCATCACTGTGCAGAGAAGAAAGGTCTGTTGCACGTTCTGCACCGTTAGCCTTTTTCCTCATTTCAGCCGATTCTAGGGATGTTTTGGCTAAACCTTCTTTAAAAATAGCCTTTTCCCCTGATCCTTGTTCAATACATGAAGTTTGACTTCACTGTGTTGAGTGGACAATTGGTTTCTGTCATGTGTTTTAAAGAGGTAGCTGTAAAAAACAGTTGAAGTCAAACAAACAGACTAGTGGAAATGAGGGAGTCAATGAATACTCTAAGTTTGCTTTTTTGGTTGCTTGTTAATATAAACCATTGTGGTGACCTTCAGTAAAATGGTCTAGACAATGTTTTGTTTCCCAGACTTTAAAAATAAACAGCTTTCACTCTTCTGATTTAAAAAAAAAAACAAACAGCCTACAAAAGGAGAGGCTGTATATGGTTAATTGCATTCCTAGTGATGTCAATGCGTTGGAGACCATGATGTGCCTCCAGCAAAAGCCTCAGGAAAATTGAGGCAGAAAATATTCTGCCTTTCTGATTTTCATTCCAGCGAAGAAATTATCTGATTGTGTCAAATCTGACAATCAAGAAGAATTTTGGAAATGAATAATCCTTCTGTTTCCAGGTTCTGCTTTAAATAGAAATGAGATAACAGTTGTCAGTAGATATAAAGCCAGACATAGGGAGGCAGAAAATGATTGGCAGGATTCTAGAAACCCCCAGCGATCACAGGTAGGAGATGAGATACACACTGAAAAATTTACAAGGACTTACAACTCTTTCTTTCCTAGCTTTAGACAAATAGGTAATTAAGTAAATAACTATTTACATTGTACTGTATTCTTTGAAACAAACAATTAGCATAACTAAGAGAGACAGAATGACAAGAAAAGGTGCTTTGTTTTGGAAAATACTTTACTCTTATTTTTTAAATGACAAAAGAAGATAACATTGGTTCTAGTTTCCCTTATGTTTTTGCTGTTTCTGTGTGGAACAGGATGATGCAGCAAGTGAAGACAAGCTGTACTTTGGTTTGAATGAATACAGCAAATCCCTCCAGTGGGGGGTCACAAGTCCCCTTTTGCGATGTGATGAAACCTTTGAAAAAATGGTCAACACGCTTTTAGAAAGGTAAATAGTAACATGGGAACTTGGGATTCTGCTTAGTTAGGGTCTGAAGGATGCAGATAGGATGCAGATGTATTAATGAGCCACATCACAGGGGAATGAAGACATGACGACCTTTGTTGTCGATATTGGAATCTGTGAAGTATGTGCAATTTTAATTTTTGTAACAAATATAGTGCTGTTGAAGGGGGAAGGGATATCCTTCATTTGTTTATAGAAGAGATTAGTCCCATTCAACAGCAGTCCAGGCTCAGCTGTGCTGCTCTCTTCTTCTGGTTCAGCCCTCACTAGGCTAAGAAGGTACCAGGAGTTTCATACCTCACCACTTCTGGTGTCTCTCTGCTGAGACTGCCAACACATTTTTCAGTGATGATCCAGGCAAGTGACTTCCTTTGAAAAACATCATTTTAGTTATTTCATTAGCTGGCTATGGTTTTGGTTTCTGCACCTCAGAGTCTGAAAGTGGCTGAAAGTGCAGCTGCCTGAACAAGCTACTTTCATAACACACATCCAAGATACAATTAAGTGTGCACATTACAGGAATTAAGGCAATATTGTCATTTCCAGCAATGTAGAGTTAAGCTGTTCTGTGTATCATATAACACTTCAAGTTACAGTTCTGATTGTATTTTCATATTTACTAAAGCAGGATTGTTCTGTCTTCAGTACTGATTTTCCTATTTTATTTAGGTCAATATAATTGTAATGTATCTATACTTATTAGGTAAAATACAATATAAAATATGTTAAATTAGCAACATAAATGAATAATTAGGTACATCATTCATATTAATTGTTATCTATAAATATATGTAAACAATGACTGGGATAAATAAGAACAAGATCAGGTAATCTTAGTAGGCCAGTTCTTTAGGCTTCTTGTAGTCTTTTGGCCAAGTCCAATGAAAGAGATAGTGGCCACTATTGCTCTGTTTCTGTTCTTAAAACATGGATGGGGAAGAGAAGGAAGGAGGATTAGTTCATGTGTAAATACTGGCCTGATAAGAGGTTTGGATAAGACTAAAAATTGACAGGAAGTGAACCTGTACTTGGGAGCTAGGATAGACTTCGATGTCACAGTTTATTGATTTAGCCTCTGTTTTCAAGAAACTGGGTTAGTCCCTCTGGGTGGGTGAGCCATACAAGCTTACAAGTCTGAAAACATTGCAGACATTTTGGTATTTATTATAAGAGTCCATTTGTCTTAGTAGCAAAAATACAGTGGGTACGTTCATGGGAAGAAGAGTAAAAAGAGTTTTAAAAATGTATTGATTTAATGACTAACTTATGGTACACAGAGCAAGCTACTGTACCCACTGGTTAAAGACAGACACATAACTTCACTCAAATGGATCCCATATTGTCTGTTAGATTACTCAGGAAAGAGACCAGAGAAATTTGGGACTTGTGGTTGTTTTAGTCATTTGGACTTCTGTAGTGCAAGACTAGAACTGAATGCATAATACCTTAGTTTTTTTGTTCTGTATTATGGTGGTGAGTGAACTCCTGGGGACTGTCAAGAAATGGAGTGCTTTTTTTGCTTGAGTAGGTTTTAATCTTTTCTTTTTCCTGGCATTTTACTTTATGAGTTCATATCTGTTGTCACTGCATTTAGCTGTAATGAGGGAAAAAGAAGCATTGGGTATGTAAGTTAAAAGGCAAAATGGAAGTTCACATTTGGCCGAGAGCCAGCTATCCCTGTGGGTAAGTCAGACTTTCTGGTGAGATGTGACATTATGAAGTACTTCTCCCACAAGCCACCCGAAGCAGTGATGGTTGTCCAAATTCAGAGAAGAATAAAGCTTGTGGACAGCAAAGCAATTATTAGCCTGTGCCACAGATCTTGAGATGATCTGTATCTCTATTAAGTTAAAGATCTTGAGCTGAAATTTTGGTCCGAGTGAAGATAACAGAAGTTTATAATTCCTGTAACTTGAGTGCAGGACTTGGCTGTTGTGTGTCTGGACCATGTTTTATATATTTACTTAAAACACAGATTTTGTGCAAAATTATTGTCCATGAAAATCAAAGGCTAGAGAAAAAAAATGGGCACTTCTTTACAACGCAGCCCTGGATCTTAGCTAATTTTCAGGCACTGCTGTGTTTTTTCACATGTGCTAACGCAGAGCTGTGTCTCCTCCAAGGTACCCCCGGCTGCACAGCATGGTGATTCGCTGCTACCTTCTCATTCAGCAGTATTCCCAAGCTCTGATGGCTCTCACAACCATGGCCTCACTGAGGGATCACAGCACCCCCGAAACGCTCAGCATAATGGACGACCTTATCACTTCTCCAGGGAAGGACAAGAACGGCTGCGGCCACATGCTGGTCATTAGGGTGCCATCTGTGCAGCTGGCCATGCTGGCCAAGGAGAGGTTGCAAGAAGTAAGAGACAAGTTAGGTCTGCAGTATCGTTTTGAGATCCTCCTTGGGAATCCTGCCTCAGAGCTTACTGTGGCGAAACACTTTGTGACACGGTTGAAGGTTAGCAGAGACTAAATGTTTGTTTGTGTGCCCACCTGACTGTTGTACATGCCTTGTGTTTATTCCCACGTGTTTATGGGTTAATTATTCCATAGGAAAAAGGTGCATGTTCTGTATCTGGCTCCATGGAAGTGTACTTTTAATGAGCATAAATGATTTAGAAACCTGGAAAAAAACGGAGTTGTTACTGGTCCGTGCAGTCAAACTCTGGATGTTGTCTCACTTCTTAAAGTTGAGTAACAGCACAAATAGGATAGGGTTTGTCTCTGAATCTCTGAAAGCAAAGCTCAGATCTCCTTAGAAAAAACTAATTCTTTCCACCAACTTATCTGTCTGTCCAGTGTATCTGTTGTCTGCTCTGTCCATCCATCTTCTGCCCTTCTGATAACTGGTAAAGTATGCTGTTTGTCATAGACTTCTTGACTCAAACCACTGCATGCCAAAAGCCTCTTCTGCACAGCATATATGCACCAAGCTAAACTTTTGCATGGATTTATAAGAGCATGGTACAACTAGCTAAATCCACTTCTTGAATTAGCCTCACTCACTACATTAAACAAGGAGAAACAGATTGCCTGCCTTAGGTACTGAAAGTTCTGGTTATTTGTCCTGATCCCTGCTCTAAGTCTCACGGGGAGATGAATTTTCTGTTTCTACTATGAGTTATACAGTGTGTTCAGAACAAGACAGAATTCATTTTGTGAGCCTTTCTTTGCAAGCTTGCCTACAACCAAAACCAGATAAAATGTCCTGTAAAGAAACTGCCAGCTCTGCTTCTCAAACCTTATCTGCAGTAGGAAAGGAAAGACAGGAAAGTAGTTTTCATGAAAGAGAAAACATGTGAGATAGCAGCTCTGTGCTGCTGTTATTTTTTGGCTAGGCATTAATTCCAACCTTAAATCATTCTGGACTGTGTGTCCTGCGAAGGCTTCATCATAGCCCCTTGCCATAAAGGGCTGCAGCCCTTACACATTGCTGGAGAAGCCTGTGAGGCCTTTAGAGCAGATCAGGATTGAGTGTGAAGCTGTTGCAGGTAAATATCCATGTAGCTATTGATGAGGAATTTGATCAGATGGAGAATTAAAAAACTTCTAAAGAATTCTTATTCTTCTCTCCCACAACCTAAGATGATTTTTTGGAGTAAACAAAGCTGCAGGATTCTGGATTTCTTTTTTTTCCTGCAGGTGACAAGAAAAAAAAAACCCTCAGTTCTGAAACATGCATATGAGGGGAGTGAGGAAGGGAATTCAGTTGCCCAAAGATAAGCCTGTAATGTCTTTTTTAGGTGGGTTATCCCAGTGGCACTCCAGAATGACAAGGGTCGCCTCTGAGTCTCGTGCTGGGCTGCTGTACCTGCTTATTTGGTGCCTGGGATAAGACAGGATACCTGAAATGGTGTGAGCATGTGTTTGGGCAACTGATTCCCTTTGCAAAATGGATCAGCCATGCTACCATTGAGTCGAGTTTATTACAGACAATTTTGATTTAGTTTCTGTGCTGCTTGGCTTTTCTCCTGGTGTTTGGTGGAGTACTGAAGCAGGAGGACTAGGGCAAATGGGGCACTAATTACCTAAGACTTTTGTTGGGTTGTTTATTTTTTTTGGGAGGGGAGCAGTATGAGGCAATTGTACGTTTTCTGGTGTGGCTGAAGCTCAAAATGCTGCTCCTACCAAAAACAGCTGTTGGCTGCAGGGAGAATGAGACTTCATCCTGACTTTTTCAGGGCAGGGAGGGAAAGTTTATAGCTGTTAGTGATCCCAGTTGAAAAGTTTGACTTAACTTAGCCTAACCTCTCCCTAAGAGTGCATTAGCAGTGTATGTGGTGTTGCAGCAGGGCAAAGAGGGTGGGCAGCTGTCTCTGCAGTGCTAGTAGCTGGAATGTTCCCCTCTGTCAGACAAGCCCTCTCGCCATCCAGACAGGTCATTCCTCTCCATTGCTGAGCCAGGCTTCAGGGAAGATGGCACTTTCAGAGGTACCGAATGAAACAAGAGATGGAAAATAATTTAAATAACTGTTTTGTTAGCTAGGCAGGATGCTATGGCATACTCTTTAAGTGTAACTAGAATCAGACCAGTTGGGAGGTATTCAAGACTGAGGAGCCCAGAGGGCTGCAGCTTTCTATCCCTCCTGAGTAACATGGCAAAGAAATACATTTTCTGTGTGCAAGTTTACAGCTCAAAGACCCAGGCATTCAGACTTCTTTTAAGCCCTTAGGCTAGCAGAGAGAAAATAGTCTTTGTATCTGTCTTCCCTTATTTAATTTTATGGCTGTGCACTTTCACAGTAACTTCTGTCTGAAGAGGCAGGGTAACACACAGCCAGGAGATACCTCTCTGCTGCTGAGGGTGCTTTATGAAGCCACTAGATGTTGTTATGTGGAGAATTTTATTTTTTTTTTTCTGTGAACACATATACAGAGGATGCTGAAATTAGCAGGTGAAAGAAGTCAGAACTGGGGAGAGATAATACAGCCATAGCTGAAAAGGGGAGTATTACTCCAAATCGTGCTCTTCCAAAGCTAAGAGGAAACTAATAATAGGGGTTTTTTCAGTGGAAGTTTTCAAAAGGCCAGATGACACACTGGGTTACTGATCTGCTAGTGAGTCCTTCTTTTCAATCCCCTTCATCTGCCTGAGAAGATTACTCATAGAACATGGCCTTTCTGAGGAGAAGGAAGGGTAAGGAAAGAATAGGTCAAGGGTACAGGCTGAGTCTAGAAGAACCAAGAGAGAATTCAAGATTGGGTTCTTCTTGCAAGGTACTGCAACCTTGCACAAAGCTCTCATAAGTCTTGTTGCTCTGTCAAGAGTCCTGTGTCTTGTCTTGCACGTCTGTGCTGAGAAGAGTAGTGTGTGTAGATATATATAGATATATATATTCATACTTTCTAAGGGGCAGTTTGAGTGGTTGAGCTTGCTGTCATGACTCAGCAAAGTAGGTTCTTTGCCTCAGCTAGATAAAAGTCTTCCCCAGAAATGGTTTTGTATGTTATCAATAAGAAACAAGGAAAAATGCTTTCCAGCAGGATGATATATTGTAGCTCAAATACTTGATGATACTGTAACCATTAGGGCTTAATTTCCTTGTCTGGAGAGACTTTAATGTCTGATCACTATGGAAATGTGATACCTCTAGGTTATATAAAAAGGTCTTCTCTGCTGATTTCCTGTCTTGACTGGTCAGTGATCTAAGAGGCTGTGTTGTCAGTTTCCCTGGTAGTGTACATAATATATTGACAGGAAAGGCTGAATTTGAACCTGCATTTTTGCATTTCCGCTTCATAATACAGTTTCAATGTTTGTAGAAATAGAATCGTTTGTTTCCTTTCTGAGTGAGAGTCTCTGAGTCTTTTAGCTTTAGCTCCTTTTTGCAGTTGCTGTAGGGTGCTCATGCTTATCTTGATCAAACACTGCCTGTCTCAGCTGGAAATCTGGGCACTGTGCCACACAGCACAAAAGATATTGTTGCTCAAGCTAGAGCCATATTTTTAGGAGGCTGCATCCAAGACAGAGAACACAAATGGGCTAAGCCAGGTTCAGGAAGCTCTGCTGAACTAAGGGGACTGAAGTGTGTAACGACACGGGACTGATGCAACCAGTCTTTCCAGTGTTAAGGGGGAATGGTAAAGTTTTGTGGTCTTTGGCCTTGGTAGACTGAAAGGAAGGAGTTCCTCCTTGTGGAATTACGTCCTGTGAAAGGAAATTTTTTTTTCTTTCATTATATAGAATAATTAAGCAAATTTTTGAGGATCATGGAATCATTTTCATACCCCACTTGAAGGTCTTACCTTAGCTTTACATTAATTTCAAATAACTTTTATCCATGCCATCTTAAAATCAAAAGCATCAACTGCATTTTTCTCTGACAAACCACACTAATACCACACCAGGTGTATGTTTCTAGCATTTAATAACATATGCTATGCTTCCTTTTTCTGTGCATTTAACGCTTGGCTAACACTTTGCTACCAGAAAAATGCATGCCTGTCCATAAGGTTGAGTAAGCAAAATCTGTATACAGAGAAAAAGCAGGAACTGAAAAAAAAACAACAAAGCAACAGGTGAAGGTGCATAAAGTGTCATGTAATTGTGACTGGAAGTTTCTGTGTTCACAGGCTTGGCGGGGAAATGAGCAGGATGACTGGATCCCTCGCACCTATCAGGATTTGGAAGGTCTGCCTTGCATCGTTATTCTAACTGGCAAGGACCCTCTAGGAGAGACCTTCCCCAGGTGCTGTTACTACTCTTGCAATATGGTTGTTCTCTGCCTTGTTTAGATAAGTTGAGGAGAGGATAAGTGGTTTGATACCATCTGGCTGTTTTTCTTTTTTCCACTGAAAAAAAGCTGTATTTTAGAGTTAATTTGGGAAAAGTTTAAATTTTTGGAAGTTGGGGTTGGTGAGAAGTAAAGCTGCTGTACTGTGTGGGTCAGTGAGTGTCTGTGCGAAGTACCACGAAGCGTAACTTCTGTGCTGAATATTTAAAAATCATTTTCTGTTTACAGGCTAATGAAATTGTCATGAATATTCAATAAGAAATTGAATATAGGGAGTATTCTTCAAAGAGAAAACAAAACTTTGTTTTGGGTTGGGTTTTCTAGGTCGTTGAAATACTGCGACCTTCGGCTTATTGACTCGAGCTACTTAACTCGGACGGCATTAGAGCAAGAAGTAGGCCTGGCATGCTGCTATGTCTCAAAGGAGGCAATTCGGGGGCCTATTGTAGCTCTTGACCTTAGTGAGAAGGAGCATGAGAAGGCTAATGGTAGCGAGAATGACTCTGATGAGCTGTTGATAGACTTGGACCGACCCCAGAGTAATAGCAGCGCCGTCACTGGAACCTCAGGTCAGTTCTTCTGCTGTTGCTCTGAAAAGCAAGACTTCGTTCCTATGTCATTGGAATTTGAATGCAAACATTGAGATGTTTAGTCAAATGAGAGTTGCTTGGCTGCGTCCTGCTGCAAGCTGGGCAATGAAATACTGGTAGCAGATTCTTTCCACAGTGAGCAATTTTCCTGTGTGCAGTTAAAAGGGGATGGTGCTGCAGTGGGAGGATGGTATGCCATAGCTAAGGGTCCCTTGTGATTTTTATTTTTGAACTTACATATCACATTTGTTGCTAACTTCATCTGGTGGATCCTGAAAAGATCTTATTAATCAGAGTAGAAATGGACAGTATAAAATTCTAGCAATAGAAAAATGCTGTCTAACTTCAGGGGTAGCTGTGGTTGAGAATGGGCATTTGTTTCTTTGCCAAGATCAACAGAATGGCTGGGTCTTGCCCTACCTCTTCAGGCGTCAATGGAGCATCATCTCCCCCCAGGCCTTCCCTTCCTTGCATTCCTCAGTCACTTCTGCATCCTTCCCTTTGTTTACCTCTGAGGTTGGGTTTTTAAAACAGCTGAATTGGATCTTGGCCATATAACAGATCTTCCCATACACCAACTAAACTTGACTGGTATGGAGGAAGGAGCATAGCCCAGTTCACACTACAGTTGCAGGGGAATGGATTCTCTGTTCTACATAAAAAGGAAGGTCAAATTTATCTATGTATACGGTGGTGTGTTATACTTGAATTTCAGAAGGTTGTACCATCATATTCCAAATCCCAGACGGGAAATTGCAGTTATTATACAGAATTTGGTTTGGGACACCCATGTTTGGACTTTGAACCCCAGCAGAAGGGCTGTTACCCCTCCAGCAAGAGGGACAGATGGACGCCCATGATTTCCTTTTAAATAGTGAAACACTGACCTAAGCCATACCAGCATTCACTGAACAGAAGTATTTGTACATTAGGATTGTCCCATACGTCAAAGGGGTTTACGATCTTCATATGTTGGCTGATATCTGTTCATTGCCTGCTCTTTATTTCCCCAGGCTCCCTGGCTGACAATGGTGTGAGCTCCTCGAGTGCTGCAGACAAGTCTCGGAAGCAAGCACCGTCGCTTAACTTCCAAACTGTGGCGCACAGCTCCGTGGATGAGGGAACCTACCCCACTTTCACAGCCGGAGAGACCTTGAAACAAGAATGTGACTCCCTGGGTAACCAGATGGCAAGCAGCACCACTTCCAAACTATCATCACTGTCTTCGGTCTCCCAGACGTTTCGCTGGCCTGCCCATTCAGCCAAAGACAGCAAGGCCCTCCGTGCTGCCCTGCCACGCATCGTCATCCTCTCAAAAGCTGCCTACTGTCTCCTGAGCTCACAGAAGAGTGGGAATTTGCCTTCCTCCTCTTCCCTCCTGCCTCATGCTGATGTGTCTTGGGTGAGCTCTCTGAGACCTCTGCTTCACAAGGACATGAACAGTGAGGAGCAGTCTCTCTACTACAGGCAGTGGACGACAGCCCGACAGCACCATGCGGACTTCAGCAATCAGGGTGAGGCATCTGCCTCGAGGACTTTTCACCCCAGGCGGCTGCTTTTGACAGGACCACCTCAAGTAAGAGAACAGTTCCTTTCTCTTGCCTTATTAGCAGGATGAGAGGACCAATGATGAGAACTGGAGATCGTATTGTAAAGGTTGCTTGCAAGGTTGCATGCAGTGATGTGTTTCTGGGTCAAAAATCAGTCAAATTTTAAGGTTAAGTCCTGGCTTGAAGTGGTAAAGAGAGGAAAGGTGATGCTGTAGGTCGTATTTTAGCCTAAAGGAAATACATGTGGATGGCACTGGGCATGAAATAGCCATGAGTGTATCAGCAGAGAAGTGTTATCACTGCCAATCTCCCTGTGTACAGAAGTGTTACAAGCGGCAGGCCAGGTTTTGCTCACCAATCAGTTTTGTTACACTATTCAGCATAAAGGGGAATATGGTATCTTGTAATATTTCCAGGCAGAGCTAGAATGGGGTAAGCTCAAAGGCATTTCTCTGAAACTAATCCTCTGTATTAGTCTGAGTTGGGATTTGGACTTTTTTCCATCTCTGGCCCAGGTGGGGAAGACTGGTTCATATTTGCAGTTCCTAAGGATCCTCTTCCGCATGCTGATCCGGTTGCTGGAAGTAGATGTGTATGATGAAGAAGAGATTAATGCCAGTAAGTGTTTAGTAGTAATTCTTAGTATGCATTATAAAAAGATTCTGTTACATATTATTCAGCAGTGACAAATTTTTAGGCTCAAGGAAAGACTATAAATTACACCTACCACTTGTTCTGTCAGTTAGTGTGTAGCTAATCTTGCTGTAGGTGTCTGCATACGTTTAAATACAGATGAATAAAAATTTATATTTGGCTTAGCTGAGAACTATTACATGTATTTTGGTTTTGGATAGCACTAAAGTGAAAGTGAACACGAAACTGTAAATGGGCAGCATTCCCTCATGTTATCTTGCCTTGCTAGTTTTTTAAGCACTGGCAACAATATTTTGGTTCTGGCCAAAACTTCACTATTGTTTATGTTTATTTATAAATTAGATACCAATTTTCAGTAAGTCTGTCTGCAGTTTACAGATCTTATGCTGAGGAAAAAGGGGAGGGAGAGCCACTTTGGATTTGCTCTCATTTGTCAGATCTCACAGATCCATTAACTGCTGTGGCAGGACTTTGCCTTGTAATGCATGAAGACTTTTAAAAATGAGTCCTCTTCAGGGTGTTCTTTACATAACTCTGTGGTTTTGCAGTGAAGGTAACTCCATGGTGCATAAATCTCATGACCAGTAGACTGGCGTCCTGAAAATGTAGTTGTTGTCAAACCTTTGAGAAGACTAATTTTTGCTTCTGCTTAGAAAGTGCCATTAAATTAAAAAAAAGAAAAAAGTATTTTCCTTGGATTTGGAGCTTTGGGGACTGTTATTCTCATTATTTGAGCTAAAGTGCCTCAGAAACTTAGGATGAAATATCAAAACATTAGAGAAGTTTTGCATCATGCCATCTGGCCTGTTGTGATCACAGCAACATGTCACACCCCTGCCAGGAATGCATGGAGCTCCATCAGAAGAGCAGTTGGGGTTTGTTTGGGGTTTTTGATTGTGGCTTTTTTCCTCCCACTACTTCTGTTGGAATGCTTTTGCAGAGCCCTAGTGTTCTGATGATTGAAAATACTATTTTTTTTTTCTCCAGCCCCAAGATGTTCCTGGTCCGATTTTAAACATTCTCTTTGGGACCAAAGAATGTATTAATTCAAGTTAAAATACTTTTTGTCTTCTTTCATGTTTGCTTCTGTGGTGTAGTCAGGCTTACCCCTCTCTCAGTGTTCATCTAGGTATCCTGAATCCTCTTACAGGATCCTCACAAATTGCAGTCTCTTTTTTTCTGGTTTAATATCTCTTGCCTGCACATCTATTTTCAGTTTGTCGTTCTGGTACATGGGTGACCAGAACTGAATGCTGTGTTCTCCAGGATGTTTAACCAACCCACTGCACAACAGCTCATGTGTTCCCCTGCCCCCACTGAAAGCCCCATGATTATTGAAACTTTTGATTGCACGGGTTCCTCTGCAATTCATTCATTTCCAACTGAGGTGCTCCCAACTTGCTGCAGAAATGCTTGTCTAGTCCTAGATCTTACATATGACTCATGTTTTTTCTTTTACATGTGCAGCTTCTGTTGTCATAGTTTCTGAGGGCATTGACTTCTTTGTGGATGATTCCTTCTCCACGTTCACAATTACTCTTAGAGTGTACCACCAGCAAACTTATGCCAAATTTTTTTTGAGTTGCTGACACTAGTGAAAATATTGAACAGTATGCCCCTCTGTTGATCTTCTAACTTAACTGGTAATCTCCATCTGCTTTAATGCGTACGATGCTGCATGCTGCCATCTTCTGTTTAATCAGCTTGTTAAATTTACAAACTATTCAGTGTCTCAATTTTCTTCAGCTGTATTAATAATTTGCCATATACTATCATACCAAATACTTAAGTCCAGAAGGATAAAATGTGTTGCCTGTCCTTTTTTCAGAGAAACAGAGATATCATAGAGATATAATTAAAGTAACACGGGATTTCCTTGCTGAACCCATTTTGCATTTTGTTACATTTTTCATTTACTTCAACGTCTTTAATTATTTCTTTCACTCTCTCCAAGTTTTTAATATTACCAAGGTCAAAGTAATGAACCCAGAGCTCTGTAGAGTACTGTATCTCCTCTTAAATGTGGATAATATATGCATTATGCTTGCACTGAAATCAGGCTCCTGCCTGTTCTTTCAGAAGTCTGGCATGGAGATACGTCATGGCGTATCTCTGTTTTAAGTCTGCATCAAGCTTTTAGAGGTTTTTTTCCATCTTGGCTTATGGTAAACCTTTTATTCCCTTGAAAACATAATTGTCGAAGTAAAAAATAAAAATGAAAAAAAAATTATCTGTATACATGTGATTATAAAATAAAATTGTTGCTTGTTTTCATGTACTTTTCTGAGGTCTACCTCCGCTTGACATTTTGCAAAGCTTATTTTGTCTCACACTTGTTGACATTTAAGACAAACTTCATTAACTGGTGAGCTTTTTCCATTCCTCATGGACTTTGTTCGTTCTTAGTGTCCTTTTAGATGTAGTCCTTCTGAAGCCCCTTCATCCTGGTGGGTTTATTTTGATTGGTGTGCTAGTTAGTGGTTGTTTGCCAGCTGCAATTCCAAGAGGTCCAAGTCTCATTCATAGGCAAGCCCCTGTTTTTTTCAGAGCGAGCTTGCTCATGATTTGTCTGTAAGGACAAAGTATTATGCCTCACTTGACCAACAATTCATGTTCATTTGAGCATGAGATGGTGCCAGTGAGATTAATGGCCTCTGAACTGCTGCTGGCTCACATCCTATTGGGCAAGTCAGGGTAGGGTGAGCATGTGCTTGTCTGTAGATTTAACCTTCATTTCAATTTAATTGGCTTTTATAAAATCAATAACCTCAGTAACACACCTACTTTTGTGTGTTCTTCTATCTCATTTTAAGCTGAATTGACTCATGTTCAAGCTGCAGTCCAAGGTTGTTTTATTTGACCAGTGCTTTCTAGTGTTCCCAGTACTTACACTTGCTTTTCTGCTTTAGACTTATCTCTGATCAAAGCAAAGGAGATGTAGTTGATCCTTGCTGGCCACATCCAATTCTCTAACAGGAATGTGTCTTTTACTGTCTTTATCAGGTACCACCACCTACTAGTTCATAAATGTATACAGCCTCTTTCTCCTTGCTTTCATCCTCTGCCTTTGGATACTTTTGCATCTCCTTTAACCAGTGCTCCTCATTCCCCCATAGAGAGGCTCAAGACCACACCTGTATCTGCTGCACAGTCAGGACCATTCATTGGAGCATTTTGTGCTTAAACCAGAGTTTGTGCTTAAACCTCAGCAGCTTCATGAGGAGCAGAGCAGAAAGATACCTATGAGGCTTCTTCACCTACATTCAGTTTCCAGGGAATTGCCATTTCTTTGAATGTGTGCAGATTGTAATTTCAATTTTTGTGATATTTAGGATGTTCAAAGATGTCTCTGTGTGAGTGTGTGCACCTGTGTGAGTTTCTGTGCAACTGTAAATCAGCAAACATCATGTAAACACCACTTGGTGGGTATCTGATACTGCTTACCTGAAGTGTGTTGTTGCAGGTCATACAGAAAACAGTGAAATTACTCAGTCTAGCAATGACCACTGGCCAGATATTGAGATCTTCAGCAAAATGCCTTTTGACCTGAATGTACATGACCCCAAGTATAGAACTATAAGCCCTGTATACACAGAACAACTGTCAAGAGTGAAACAAGGTAAGTAGAATTTTTTAGGACTACTTTCCTACAAAGAATCATGTTTTATTGGTTTGATTGAATACATGAGTTCACAAGAGCATTTAATCTCCAAAATGAGATTAAATAGAACAGTTTGTGTGTTCTTTACCATCGTTGCTGGGGTCCCAGTCTTTTTTAACATTTGTAAATTTTCGGTTTTCTTTGTGCACAGAAACAAGCAAAGAAACAAAATCAGAGGAACCTAAGAAAAGGGAGACTGTGTCCATGATGTTGACTAAGTATGCAGCTTACAATACCTTCCATCACTGTGAGCAGTGCCATCAGTATATGGACATTAATCCTGCTGCACAGGTTGGTGTCAAGGCCCAAGGGTAAGCTGCATCCTTGATTTTATTGCGGTCTCTCCAGGAGTACTGCTCTGGTCTCAAGACTCATGCTTTCACCTTCCTGGAGATGGAGTTGTTTAGTTCTTCCCCTCTCAGGGGAGATACTGGGCTACAGACCCTGGTGCATCAACTGTGTCTGCTGTGTTCTGCATGAGCAGTTCTCCTCTCCAACTGCCTCTGACAACGGGTGAATATTGTGACTAGTTGTCTTGAGCCAAAGCATTATGCAGCCTGCCCAGAGGCTTGGCAGGATCTCATGGGAGAGGACTGTAAAATCAGGAGATGCCTGTCTTACCTAAATGCCAGCCTTCCACTCCTCTGATGGGAGATTGGAAGGCCTGCTTCTTCCACCTTTTGTATGTAGCTATGCATGCTTCTCAGCAGTAGTTAATGCGTTACTAGGCAAAAACGGTCAATTTGAACTGTTTAGTTAAAAAACTGTTGATCTTTAAAACAAGCAGTTGTGCTTACAGGAGACTGTTGGGTAAGATTGTTCCTGATTAATAGCTCAGACATTATTTCTTCATGAGCACCAGTGGTTTACTTGGAGGTTTCTTACATCAAATTGTTGTTCTTCTCCCTTGCTTGCTGATCTTTTCCAACAGCTTGCTACTGACCTAACACAGCCTCGGCACACTGACCTTGCAATGTACAAGGTCAGTTACCTTGGAGCAGCCCTGGCAGGTCTGATTTAAACCTCATGCTTCATTAAGTACCTCGACACAAGCAAATCCTCCCTAAGGACATCTCTGTTGTTTCCTCCACTCATATTTGTGCGTGTGGTCAAACATAACGACTAGTAATAAATACGAATATCTACTTGTATGTGCAAGTGTGAGTTGTGTATATAGAATTATGGTCATTGAACTTGGAAAAATTTCACATCCAAAGACGAGTCACTGGACAGCAGGCATTATGAGCAGAGAGAGATTCTTCAGTGCTCTAACAGAACCTAAATAAAGCCCCTTTCATTTTTTGCCTTTACTTAGTCTAATTGTTTCAATTGTTTAGTAAAGATTATAGAAAGATGGCTGCTGAGAGTACATTATTTGACCCTACAGTAAGACAGATGATTCTGTAGGATGAAATCTTACCAGATACGCAGGCACTTGTAGGCACTTAAAACATCCAGTGAAGTGCTGTGCAAGACTTAAGCTCACCCAAATTCTTCACAGCCTTCTTGACAGTGTGGGCTGCCTTGGGTGCCTGCCTGGAAGAGAATTGCCACAGGAAAAATGCCACACTAATAAGACATGCTCTGCTGAGGTTGCCCGAGTGGCAGTGCATTCTGCTGTGGAGGCACAACCACACTGCACCACCCTTTGAATCTTCTGGGGACATGTATTGGGATGGTTTGTTTCCTAGCACATCTATTTTTAATTTCTCCTTGTGAATATTGATAAAGAATTTCCAGCTCCAATGGACTTCAGAAGAGCCCAGCTTGGCCAAAGATCATTACTGGTATAGAAAACTCATTCAATAGCAAGACCACTTACATGCCTAAGTAATGTGGCCTATCGTAGGGGGAAAGGAGACTATAATGGAGTTCACTTCAGTTACTGAAAGAGAATATTTTGGATATTCTTCTCTGATGGCTTCCAGTGTTGTAACTGTAAGAGCAGGCTGCCATATACTCCTCATGTGTTACCTGCTTGCAAATCTTTCTTTTTTGTTGTATACAGATATCTGACTCCACTCTGCATGCATTCACGTTTTCATCCTCGATGCTAGGAGAAGAGGTTCAGCTGCATTTTATAATTCCCAAGTCCAAAGAGAACCACTTTGTCTTCAGCAAGCAGGGAAAACATCTGGAAAGCATGCGTCTCCCACTCGTTTCAGACAAGGTGCGTGGGCTGCTCGTACCCATCTGCTGGCTACATATGCTGAATGCAGTCAGTTTGACATACATTTGCAAATGAATGGTGGTTGGCTGGTTTTGGGGTTTTTTCTCTTTTCTTTTTGTTTGAAAATCCTCTGCATTATTCTTGCCTGACTATCCTTAGAACTGGAGTTTTTGAGAATCATCATCCCTGTTTGCGTTCCTAGTTTCCAATTCATATGTGTTGCAATGATCAATAATCTTAAAGTCCAGTATAAGCAATAAATAAATAAAAATCCATATCAATAATAGCCTTCTTTTTACCTAATGATGCCAAAATATCTCCTGTTCCAGCAGAATTTGAATGCAGTCAAGAGTCCTATCTTCACTCCATCGAGTGGACGTCATGAACATGGCCTCTTGAACCTCTACCATGCCATGGAAGGCATCAGCCACCTTCACCTCCTGGTGGTCAAGGAATATGAAATGCCACTCTACCGCAAATACTGGCCCAACCACATCATGCTTGTCCTGCCTGGCATGTTCAACAATGCTGGCGTTGGTAAGAAACACCGTCAGTGCAGTGCTTTGAAGATACCAAAATCCATGTTGGACAACGTGGATCATGTTGTTGAAGGAAGTGTTGCAGCAGTTCCTCACGTTTGTGCTGTGATAATAGCAGCAACATCTGTGCAAAACAGAATGATGTGTAAGAACTGCCATCAGGGACCTGAAATATATGTTTGCATCGATCTCTGCCTTCTCAATTTAAAATCTGGTGGTTTATAGGCCATATTCACTCAGCCCTGCTGTATGAATGCTCATGCTAGACATTTTACACGTGTTTTTTCAAATTGCAACTTTTTTAGTTAGCTGAAGCTGAATATTAACTGCAGCTGAACAATGGGGGCTTGAACTTTGGACTTGGTTTTCATGAATGCTCAGTTTTTCCTGCAAGAAGTTTTAAGTAGCTTCAGTTTTATATTATCATCCCCATCTTGGTTCAGGTTATTTTATTAATGCCCCCAAAATCATGTTCTGCAGAGTCCCTTAAAAGCTCTAGTCTTCTTGGTATCTGCCTTCTGGTTTTACTCGCACTGAAAAAGGGAGATACTGATTTCTTTTTAAACTAAGATGTTAGTGAGCACTAAGTTCAGAAAGAGTAATGACTGCAGATGTTCATGCATCCTTTCTCTGGGAAGAGAAAGTGATAAAGCCTAATAAAGATATCTCTCTGTTTTCTTTATGGCATTTTCTTAGGTGCTGCCAGATTTCTTATTAAGGAACTTTCCTACCACAATCTAGAACTGGAACGAAACCGCTTGGAGGAGCTGGGAATCAAGCGCCAGTGCGTGTGGCCGTTCATCGTGGTCATGGATGACTCCTGTGTCTTGTGGAACATGCACAGTGCCCACGAGCAGTCGAGGTAAGTAACTGCTCCATGCCAGGTCCATGCACTGATCCAGCACAGGCAGCAGCACTCCTGACACTCAGGCTCACCTGTAGCAGCTGAGAGGGTGTGAAAGACCAAGCGACTGGAAGAGTTGGACAGTTGGAGCTGCTGGTAGCGTACTTGAAATGTTGCTAAGCAGAGGCAGCTTTCAGCAGTGACTTTGATGTAGTAACCCCAGGCTGCCTGTCCAAAGAGGTCATTATTCACTCAAATATTGTTTAGGTAGCCCAGGAACATTGTATTTGGACATTAGAGATATTGTCTAAAATGCAAAAAATTTGCTCTTTCATTTGGAGCAGCAGAAAGGCTGTACATTTGTCTTGTTGACAACCAACACCTAACCTCCTGCTGTTGGACACTTCCATATGGCTCTACCCTTACATCCATGTCCCACCATCGGTGCCATCAACAAACCTCTGCTTGTGCTTATTCTTTGCCCTAAGCCACTCTTGCTTTTAGTGACTTTTTGAATGATTTCTCAATATGTTACTTCCGTGATCTGTTTTGATTCAATTTATGTGTCTCCATGAAAACAGTTTGTTTTGGGAACTTTAGCTTTTTAGAATGCATTAAGCTCTTGCTCTTCTCAGTGCTTATGCTGTCTGTTATGGAGAAAATAGCCTTCCAGAAAAGGTACATAAGGCAATTCCTTTTCCCTTTTTAAATTGCTGTGTAAGACCATATTCTGCTGAAAGGCCCATTTTCTTATCATGACTAAATTGATGGGATAAGAGTAGTTAGCTGTTGTTTAAAAAGTCTGCACTTACATATATGTTTTTACAGCATGTAAACACTTGCAGTTGTTAATGGAGTTTCTTGGTCCTTTGTATACGTGTATATGAATATACATGCAGTGTATGTTATATAAAAACAATAACCCATGGTTGTATGTTGTGTATGATCACATTTTACAGCCAGTCCCTGGAGCCTGGGGGTTCCAGCAAGAATGTGTCTCTGAAGAGTGTCCTCCAACACATTGAAGCCACCCCCAAGATTGTTCATTATGCAATACTGGGCGTTCAGAAATGGAACAGCAAGCTGAGTGCCAGGAAAGCAAAGGCTCCGTTCTCCAGGTGCCACGTGCGAGATTTTATACTGCTCAACATAGACCTGACCCAGAATGTGCAATATGATCTAAACAGGTAGGCTGTGTGTGTGTATATATATACACACCCCATATATATAGATGTGATAAAATAAGGTTATGATAAGAATCCTGTCATCGTATTTCTAAATGCTGTTGAGATAAACAGAAGGATCCTGTCTAAGGTAACGAACGCACCATCACGGAACTAAAACACAGAGTGATAAACGTTGTGTCTGAATGAATAAGGCATCAAAGTAAACTTACCATAGCCAACAATAAACTGGGGGAGACAGACTATGGGGCAAGGGCAGAGGACGACTACGGAGGACTGAAGAGGGAGGGGGGAAAGAAGAAACTTCAAGAGAAAAAGTAACTGGGAGACCAAAGGTAGAATTAAGAAGCCAAGTCACAGAGGAGTGTGGAGCTTCCAAAGTGCCTCTGTAAGAGGCTGGAGAAGCCTGTTGCATGACTAAGAACAAGATTATAGGTAATGGCTGAGCCATTGCTACATCATGCTAAGAGGAGAGATTCCTTCTGTTTCCTTCAGTCAGCTATTTCTCCCTATTGGGTTTGCAATAAAAACAGATGAATAAATAATTTCCCACTGTTTTCTTCCTGTTTTCCCCCTCCTCATCTAACTACATCCTAAAGCGTTTGCAATAAAGCTCTGTTGTCATAGGGCTTTACCTCTGGTTTTCATCACAAATTGAAGCAATATTGAATTCCCCCCCTTCCCTGACCAAGTAGGTTTATAATAAGCCCTGTCTGTGCTAGCCACAGACTGGCCCTGAGGTGGCTCACCCTTGTCTTCTGCTGCTGTTTTCAGGGATCCTGTGTGTTTGAGTGAGGAGCTGTAACCTGTCAGGGCAAGCTGGGGTCTGCTGTGGCTAGCAGGGCTCTTGATTTCACATTCTCTGGCTGATTGAATCATGAGATGGGAATCAGCCCACAGAAATGAGCAATTGCGTCATAAATAGCAGAGAATAAGCTTTAGTTCTTGGCTGCTTTGCCTCCCCTAGCCAGAGATTTGTCAAAGCCACATTTATCCTGGTACCAGTTAATTGCAAAATATGTCATATAGAACTTGCTCGTTCCAAAATGGAGGTTGGTCACTGCAGAGCTTCACTCAGTTCCATAATATGTATTAAAAAAAGACCTAAAAATAGTTTTTAAAAGGAGGAAATTATTGATGCCAGTTTGTGACAAGGATGAGCGAACTAGCTAGACTTGGTTTAGGGAGGAAGCGTATGGATGTACAGAAAAGTGAAGACTTGTTTGGTGTTAAGATGACCAGAAATTGCTTTCCTACACCAGGAGCACACTGGAGGAATGTGGCATCAGAACCGTGTAGGGAATTTGGAAAGGCACCACATCAGATGGTCTCCACAGGTCTCTGCTGAGCCCGTTCTGGTGCATTTCAGCAGTGGGCATGTGAAGGTTTGCTCACACACAGCAGCCACACAGCTGGTTCAGTGATCTTGTGTTTAATCCCCAGGTATTTCTGTGAAGACGTCGACTTTAATCTGCGGACAAACAGCAGCGGCCTGCTCATCTGCCGCTTCAACAACTTCAGTGTCATGAAGAAGCATATTCAGGTTGGAGGACAAAAGGACTTTGTTGTTAAGCCAAAGATCATGGTGAGTGTGGATGTGCACCCTGTCACATGTAAAGGGTAAAATCAGGACCTGTTTCCCCTAGAAACAGTGAATTCTTTAGATTTATTTATTTAGTGCTTATTTTACATTCATGGCCTGCTCTGTGGTGGGGCTACCACATCAGAAATGGAAAACAGTGAATATTTTGCTAATTATAAATTATTAACAATAATCCTCCTAATCTATTCGAAGAGGGACTGGGATTGGAAAAAGTTTGGTCTAGCTATTCAGTGGTATCTCTGCAGATGACAGTAGGTTGGGAGGGAGTGTTGATCTGCTCGAGGGTAAGAAGGCTTTGCAGAGGGACCTGGACAGGCTGAATCAATGGGCAAAGGCCAGTTGTATGGGGTTCAAAAAGGCCAAGTGCTGGGTCCTGCACTTGGGTCACAACAACCTCATGCAAAACTATAGGGCTGGGGAAGAGTGGCTGGAAAGCTGCCCAGCAGAAAAGAACCTGGAGGTGTTGATTGACAGCCAGCTAAACATGAGGCAGCAGTGTGCCCAGGTGGCCAGGAAGGCCAGCAGCATCCTGGCTTGTGTCAGAAATAGTGTGGCCAGCAGGACTAGGGGAGTGATCATGCCCCTGTACTCAGCACTGGTGAGGCTGCACCTCCAATATTGTGTTGAGTTTTGGGCCCCTCACTACAAAAAGGACATTGAAGTGCTGGAGCAAGTCCATAGAAGGGCAAACAAGCTAGTGAAGGGTCTGGAGCACAAATCTTATAAGGAGCATCTGAGAGAACTGGGCTTGTTCAGTATGGAGAAAAGGAGGCTGAGGGGAGACCTTGTCACTCTCTGCAACTACCTGAAAGGAGGTTGTAGGGAGGTGGAGGCTGCTCTCTTCTCCCTAGTAACAAGCAACAGAACAAGAAGAAATGGCCTCGAGTTATACTAGGGGAGGTTTAGATTTGGTATCAGAAGAAACTTCTTCACTGAAAAGATTGTCAAATACTGGCACAGGCTGCCCAGGGAGGTAGTAAAATCACCAGTCCTGGAGGTGTTTAAAAATGTGTAGATGTGTTACTTAGGGACATGGTTTAGCACTGGACTTGGTAGAGTTAGGTTAATGGCTGGACTTGATGATCTTCTGACTTCCAACCAGAACAACTCTGTGATTCTGGTGGAGGAAGAATTGGCAGACATGCACTCTGATCCATAGCAGGCAAGTTGTTCTGGACCCAGTTGTAAAGATTTTAGTGGAGCCACTAGTTCCTAGTGTTTGCTGGTTTGTGATGACTTTCAGTCCTTGCATTTGCTGACAAAAAGAGACCTGAGGAAAGGCACTGAAAACTGGAACCTTCTGAAATCCACCTGGGAATTCCAAATATTCACAAAACTGGTGTGGGGATACCAAATATTTTCTATAGAGTATGTTAGACCTGTGCTGACTTTAAATGGAGATCTATTTCAAAGAGTTGGGTTTAATCTAGGAATCTTACAGTTTGTGTTCCTGCTGCTTTTAAATCACCTCTGTATTTCAGATTTAACTGTGATTAAACCCTGGATTTGAGTATTTCGGGAGGTAATTTTCTGAGTTTCCTTTTTCCTGTGGTTGCAATGGAACCTGTAGTGATGGAACTGGCCTATGAGAAAACTCTGTAGAAAATGTTTTGTGTGGATGACTCCTCACAAGGAGGATATTTCCTATACTGTCCAGCAGTAAGGCAGGATGAAGTGCATTGTGACAATTTGAGCTCCCTATTTTGTGTCCCTTCTTTAGGCAACTAGATACCCACAGAGGTGCTTAGCAACCAGAGAACAAGTAATTCATTTATCTCTGTGCTGGGATGCTATGTCAGAATCGAGGGGGGATTTTTGACTCTTAACTGCAGCTTCCTCTCTCCTTCTGACCTGCCATGGTGATCCCCTCCCCAGCTGGAGGAACTCCCGCAGAGACAATACACTGGGTATGTGGGATAATAGGGGCTTCCTTTTATTTCATTGCAGGTTTCAGACAGCCTGGCACCAATAATGCCTCTTCAGTACATCTGTGCCCCTGACAGCGAGCATACATTGTTGGCAGCCCCATCTCAGTTCCTCCTGGAGAAATTCCTTCAACATGCGACGTACAAGCTCTTCCCGAAGGCCGTTCATAACTTCAAGAACCCAGTGTTGGCCATTGACTGCTACCTGAACATCGGGCTCGAGGTACAGAGTCTTTGCAGGGAGAGTGGGGACAAGTACATGCAAACCTTTACTTCAGCCTTTACTTCTACCCCTTCTCTTATGAACCTTCAGCAGCAAGGGTAGCGTTTGAAGACTTTGGTCTCAAACAGTGAGACTCAGTTCTTGGAGCCAAAGGATAAACTCCACTGGAAAAGCTGGTGGTAGAGCCTCCTAGCTGGCTGGTGTGCATAGAGACCAGAGGTCTGTGATGGATTTATGTGATTTGCAAAGGAATTGGGCGTGTCTGTCTGAAGAGTATTTCATATGAAGCAAAAACCTCAAAGATTTTGTTGTTTAGATTTTTGTCAAGATTCTTGACGGAACTTGGTGTGCTGCATCGTCTGTACAAAACCTTATCCACAACATATTCTAGATCGCTATCAAATCTTACAGCTTTTTATTATCTGTGTTTGGTTTCCCCTTGCAACAAACTTGTTTCGGCTTTGTCTGATGGACAAAGCTCATCCTTTGTAATGCAGCTCTCCTTTTAGATGCCTTTCATTTTATGAACCTGGGTTTCTAGGGAAACTAGGTTTTTGCAAGTATGTCCTAGGTGTCTGTAGGTAAGGAGATCAGGATTTTTGAACCCACTGGTCAGTTTGAAATGGACCTGAAGCAGGCTGAAAGTCAAACAAGGGTTTTGTTCTGACATATTTTATGGAGGCCAGTGGCAAGAAAGGAAAGAAACCTTTTGGTACAGAGCAGCCATCACAGCACTGAAGCACAGGAGAGCCACAGGGCTGGGAAGCGCTTTATGCATGCAGTCAGCAAGAGAAGACATGCGGCAGCACAGAGGAGCTCAAGCTTCAGCAGTTTCAGTACTCACTGTGTTTGTCAAACGTACCCTTACTAGAACAACCTAAATAATCCTAACAGTCATTATGAGCAGGTAATTCACAGTGAAGCAGAAAATCAAACCAAATTATGGAGAGCCCTGAAATAACGTATTGCAGACTCGGTGACCAAATCTGAATGTAGAAGTTTGTCCCACCCGTTATTTCCTAGGGGAAGTTTGCTCAGCCCTGCATTCTTGATGGTTGTGTTTTTACCAGCGCCACTTGACTCACCTGTTACCACCAAGTTGTATTCCATTCCCCGTGCACTCCTACGTAGGCATTTCCCAAAACAGAACTGCTTCCTTTCTCTCCCCCTGCTGTTCCAGGTGGCGATCTGCTACGTTAGCTCCCGCCCGCACTCGGTCAACGTCAACTGCGAAGGGGTGTTCTTCAGTGGGCTCCTGCTCTATCTCTGCGACTCCTTCGTTGGCGCAGACCTCCTCAAGCGCTTCAGGTTTCTGAAAGGTAATTTCATTGCTCTGCTGGGCATCTAGGGGGCTTTCCTGCCACGTGGGAACACGGAGCGAAAGGGAAAAGTAGAGGAATAACCAGCTTCATGAAGCAGCTCCATGTTTTTGCAGTTAGTGCTGCCACTGGTTTCAGAAGAAATAGGTGGAGTGTTTCTTTCGGGAGTGTATGAAACTTCTGTTTTTGTTTTGTAATAAGTAATTGAACTTCGGGTAAGCTTTGATAAGTTACATTCATTACATTATTTTAAAGTGACACCATATGGAAATAGGTGCAGAAAAACAGGGATGCGTGGAAGTCAGTCCATGACTCATGCAGTTAGCAATGTGAAAGAGTTTAGAGCATCGGTGTTCCTGATGGAGATGAGAAATTCTGCTCTCATGACTTGTCTGCAATGGCAATAAATGCTCAGTACTGTAGATGGGGGCGGCTCTTAGCTGGACCTCACCGGAACTTTATAAACCTTGTTAAAAATCTTTCTTCATCATTTTATGTCATAACACTAACAAAGAGCAAATTGCCATAGGTGTTCAGTGATGCTGAAGTGCCCTGAGCTCCAGGGCATTTGTGGTGGCACAGTTGAGCTGTTCCCTTCTCAGGCTGAGTGAAGCTGGTGCAGGTGCCAGGACATGGTCGGGGGTGGGGCCTGAACCAGCACCGAGAACCACACTTCAGAGTTTGCTTCTGCTCCTGCTTAGGCCACCCCTGACACCCCAAAGTGCAGGAGCAGTGCAGGAAGGCACAGCGTGGGATGCCTGGTAGGAAGGGCCTTTCTCTGCTCAGGTCAGGCTGGATAGGGATCTGGACCTGAACTTCCCACGTGCCAGGTGTGTGGGCTGGAGCACAGAACAGAGAAAGCCCTCAAGTGTCCATCTCTCTTGCTCATTAAATGACTACACATTCTGGCAACACCTGGTGGAAGGAGGCTTGCGAGTTGGTTAAGCCTGAAGAACTGGGGTTAGTTTAGTATTCCTCTTGCAGTGGTTTACCAAGGAGAAGGAGAGCTCTTGTTCTTAAAGGAAGTTACAGCAGATTTTCTCAGGAGTCAGTTGTGGGCCTGACTGTGGTTTGGCCTAGTAGTTTCATCACTGACCTTTACAAACCAAAACATCCCATGAAGCAAACAAACAACAAAAAAAGCAGGCTTTATTCTTTTGGCATAATTATCAGTGGTGATGTAAGGATCTTGGATTCAAGTTAGTGTTCTCTCTGCTCCAGCTCACGATACCAGCACCAGTCAGGCAGTGACATCCTGTGGTATCACACTTGCTTCTCCCTGTCCGTGCCCTCTTGCAGGAGGACACAAGTGCTTCTGTCCTGGAGCTCCCAGGACTGATCAGAGTCCAGGCTGGCTGGTTGTTGATAGACCCTTCTAATACTTCTGTTTTCCTACCTAGCAGCAGAGATGTCTTTAAAATGTCTTAGGAAAACGAACAAAGGTAAGAGAGTTGTTACTGTGCCCGGAGAATCTAACGTGCTTTTCGATTGAAGGTGCCACCCTGTGTGTCATATGTCAAGACAGAAGCTCGTTACGGCAGACGATAGTCCGGTTGGAGCTGGAGGATGAGTGGCAGTTCCGGCTTCGGGATGAGTTTCAAACTGCTAACAGCAGTGATGACAAACCGCTCTATTTTCTCACTGGACGCCACATATAAGCTTTGCTAAGACACCGCTAACAAAGAAAGGAAAAAAAAAAAAGACCCTTTTTTTTTTTTTAAAAAAAAAAAAAAGTACAATCACTGTGGAGCAAAGTGCAACCGATATTTATCTAGACTGCTCTAGAGAATTCCTCACAATTCCAAAGTAGGCTTTATTCCTAGGGATGAAATTGCCACATCAGTTACGATTGAAAGCAACCTTGGATTCCAGTTATTTTCACATCAGTCTCACAGCCGCCGACACCGATCACACAGACAACCAAGCTGTAGAATCTAGGAAGAGGACATGATTTGGCTGAAGAAGAGTTCTTCTTATATTCAGCTGAGCTCGGGGAAGGAGCTGCTCCCAGCAGCTGCTAGTTTGAATGTGTTATGTGAAATGCAACCCAGCATGTGGAATTTATTGAGGATGTGTGGAGGAGAGCCCACTGTGTCTCTTCAGCTCTGTACTGTGGTACAGGAATACTCAGGGGTTTGAAACTACAATATAACTTAGATATTTGTATTAAAAGGAATAGTCTTGTTCTCTGTGCAGTGTTAGTTTAAAATTCTTAATTGTGTTATGTATTGAAACTGTCTTTAGCAAAATTTCCACAGGTGTTCAAAGTTTACTACTTAAACCTGAACAAATCAGCAGAGGCATGGCAGGCACTGTGCGCACAGGTTCTCCCGGCAGCCTTATTTCCCCCCCTAGACACCTCCTGACTCCAGGGACAAAGCAAATGGTTTCTCCTGGATGCTCTCTCTTCAGTTAGGGGCCAGAATAACTTCCCAGCAAAACACCTGCAGTTCCTCACTCTCATCTGAGTTTTCAAAACCTGCGGTCCATCCTCCTTTGTGTACGGAAACAAGTCCCACCACACACCCGATGCCTTTGCAGTGGGCCCTGTGCAACGTCCCCTCTGTGTCCTTTTCTGTCACCATACCCCCCCTGTGGAGCAACATGCCAGAAAAAGTGCAGGAGGGCAACGCTGCCCAAGCAGGAGCTGAGTGAAACAGAAGAGATGTTACAAATAGCTCTAGAGGGGGGGTAGCTGAGGAGAAGTCCCAGGGTGCTGGGACCACTAAGGAGATGCTCTGTCCAGCAGCAAAGAGCTTTGAAGGCATCACCAACCACTGTCAGCCCTTTATTTTTTTTATTAACGTTTGGGGTTGCACATTGTTCTACTTAGGAGCATGTTACTACTGATCCTTGTTAAACTGTTGCAGAATTAACTCAGTACAGGAGCTTTTGCTTGTCAGGGTTAAATCACAGCTCACGTGGTGAGCGTGGGTCACCCCACTCAGGTTTCCATATAAAAAAAAAAAAAGTAATAATCTCCCCTCCATGACCCCTTTATTGAAAAGAAAAATGCAGCATGTTCTGAAAAACAATTCAGGAATATCAACTTACTCCCCCCCAAAAAAAAGAAATTAAATTAGCACGTCTTTATACTTGACCTGCAAGTCATTAGAGAAGGACCTGCCAAAGCTGCATTGTTGTTTGTTTTTTTTTTTAACACATAGTGCTAATTAAGCAACCTTTTTGTATCTTGTGAGGAGAGATGTTTACAGGTGAAAAAACCATAATATATTTGACAGAGGAAAGGAAAATGGCTTGATATGGCTGTGTTAGCGTAGCTGAACTCTGCTGCTGTCAAGTTTCGCACATTTCAGATGAACAACCCATTTCTGTAAATGTGTTTTTTTGTTTTCCTTCAGACACAACCTGCCTTATCTATTTTGACGCTTGGAAGAAGTAGGGATATAAAAGATGTTTCTGGAAGCTTTTGCTACACACCTGAATGTGTCCCGGTAGTTCTGGTTTTGCCAGAAGGGCTTCAGGCCGAGGCCGAGTCCTAGTGTGGTGCAGAAGCTTCAGGTGTGACGTGTTCAAAACTGGTTTCCTTTTTTTGTTTGGGTGTTTGATGTTTGCACTAAGTTCTGAAAATTCCAGGTGCTGAGACTACGATGAGGCATTAGCCCTCTGGTGAAGCCCTGCAAAACTGTCCTGAAGGTCAAGAATGCAGTCAGAAAGTCAACGTCTTGTCCCACCTTTCCAAACCAAGAGTAAACCCATTTCCCTCACTCTCTCCCACGTGAGTATGAGCCTGGCCAGAGCATCCCACACCAGCTCAAGTGTGCAGGCCTGTCCCCCTGAACATTTTTACTGGCTGCCTGTGCACCCCCTGGGAAGGAGAACGTTCTTTCCCATCTAGATGATTCCTGTTACATCTTGGTTCCCAGCCTCGCCCTCAAGGCCATTCTTATGAATGTATTCAGCCGGCCAGCGCTATATTTTACCTGTAGATGTTCTTGTCTATTCACAGGTTAAATTTGAATGTAAACTAAGATTTAAAGAATCATATGCAGATGCTTTTTTTTTTTTGCTTAACTTATGTAATTGCTTTTTTGTGACTTTTGGAAGAGGGTTAAAAAATGTTGCTATCCTAGTGTAAAGTTTTCTTAACCAAAAACTTGGTGAATTTAGCTTCACTAGTCGGTCTACCTCATGTTATTGTTTATGAACTGAAACTGTCTGAAGTCGTGGCTATGGTATGTTTATAATGTGCTTTCATTAAATTTGAATATATGAAGTTCCCATTGCAGACTGCCTCTCTGGTGCTTTGCACAGGCCCCTGCTCTTTTCTGTCTTCATATGCAGGGTGCTTGTCCCTGAGAACCTCCCCTGGTACTGCTCACATGAACCACAGAATGGTTTGGGGTGGAAGGGACCTTCAAGATCATCTAATTCCAACCCCCCTGCATGGGCAGGGACACCTCCCACTCGACCAGGTTGCTCAAAGCCCCATCCAGCCTGCCCTTGAACACATCCAGGGAGGAGGCATCCACTTCCCTGGGCAAACTGGAACCCCACTGGTTGATTTTTATGGTGTTAGCATGGCGTGCTGCCTATACCAGAGCCCTTTCACCCTGGGTACTTGTGCTCTGGGAGAGCAGCTTTGTGTCCAGCAGAGGTGCACAAGCTGTGAGTACCAGCTTTGGGCCACCTTAAGTATAAGCAGTTGAAAAATAGGCTTGATCCAGCCACATGTCAGTGCTGCTCAGGCAAGGACTGGAGCAGCACAAGCGCCTTGGCACTTTGTACTTTCCAATCCCACCTGAGGGGATCTCCTTTGGCTTTGCTGTGAAGCCACACCACTGGTGTGACAAACCCCTTGACAGTCTGCCCACACTCTCCTTGAAAATGACAAGTCACAGCTTGGAAACAGCAGCCTCTACAGCCCAGAACTTGCCACCCTTCTGCTGCTTCAGCTTTTAGTGCTCTGAACAACGAATGTTTCAGAGGGTCTGTTTGCTGTAGTTCTAGAACAAGGTTAAGGACAGCACAATATAAACTGAATCCTACCTGCATTTAGGTTCCAAAATTAAAAATTAACCGTAAGTTTCAATTTAATTAAATCTTTCCCATCTTATATTAGGGGTTTAAGCTATTGTTGAAGGCTGCAGGCATCACCTCTCAGCTTACTGTAAGCCCTCTAACCAGGATGGTATTGCTCCAGAGCTACTGGGGCACTGAGCCTTGAGGTGTGATGCAAATGCCTGGTCACAAAGCGAATTCTGATCCCAGCCAGGTACAAATACAGCAACTGTGTTGTCCATAGACTGCTTCAAAACATGCAGCCCTCAGGCACTAAGGTAACATTTCACATGCAAAACAGAGAGATACACTAAAGATTAATTCACACTTAGTACAGAGTAACTTTAAAAAAAGCTATCAAGTATTTTATTTTTAACCTATCTACATTATGTACAGATCGAGAAAGGCCACAGCAGTTTTTCAACATACAAACCCTTTAAAAGAGGAGAGATTTACGAAGGGGTGACAAGTATCAAAGTGAAGTCCACTAACAAAGGTATATACTCAGTACACTACTGGAAGAAAAACGACTGCGCCGGCCCTCGGGGTTCGCGTCCCACCTTTTACTCTACAGCGACTCTGGGGGGCGTGGAGAAGGAGCTTCCGAGGCAGCAGCACCGGGCAGGCTCCCCCACAGCCAGAGGGCACAGGACGCCCCCAGCAGGGCTGCACCGTCACGCTGCTGCCTCCGTGCAGCCTAGCACAGCCCCGGGCACTGTCAGCCTGGGCCCCTCAGAGCCCGGGCCGGGGCAGCAGCTCAGCCTCAGGCACTGGTATATCACCAGGTTAAGAACTTCAGCAGGTACTCGTCAGCGGCGAGACTAGAGTCTTTGCATTAGTTTACAGTCCACTATGAACAATTTTTCTGCTGCATGTAAACATGACTAACTAGATAAAATACAATCAAACTTTTGTAAAAGTTAATAAAATATCTTTCTTTTAAAAAAACAAAGTTAACCTATTACTGCATTGTTTACAATTTTAATAAAATAGTATACAACCTGTTTTGGTTGTTACCAGTCCTGAGTTCACTGTAATAAAAATGGCCCTGGCTTCTGCTGAAGGTGCGTTCTGGCAGAAGTCTCCCAGTAAAAAGGGAATTCCTTCGGGAGCAGTTAAGTCTGGTGCTGTCCATTGAGGAAGTTGTACACCAGGAACTGGCCGGTGCCACAGTACTGTGTTGCAAAGAGTTTTCCATCAGGAGTGGGGTCAGAGAAAGCAATTTCTTCTTTACTTAAGTATGAGCCATATATGAAGTTGCTCCTGTTTAAAAGGAAAAAAAAAATTAATTAATAATTACCCTTAGGGAACAATGCAAGAATATTCATGCTATTAGGGTGGCACAGACATTCAAAAGGAAGAACTCCTATTAGAAGTTCTATTAGCTGATGGCTGTATTTGCACAGGCTCTCCCTTCCTTCCAAACAGCAAGGAGAAGCACTTCTGCTGGGAGGGGTTTTATAAAGTTCTGGTGTTTTAGAAGGAATGCTCATCCAGGGCAATTGTTTGCTGCACTAGGAGTTCAATTTCAGTGTTAAAAAGTTTGAATTAATTCCAACTACTTCTTCATAGAAAATCAACTGCCAGGACTACAACCAATCACTAGGAATGGAAATGTAAGTGACAAACAAGTTAGGGTGCTGAAGGACCTGATGAAATTCTGTGTTCCTGGTTTGAAAAAACACATCTGACATTTGGATGAGAGCATATCTTACATTAATTTAGAACACAACCTTAAGGCATTAATTCCTAAGTGATACACTTTCAGCAGTAACTGTATGAAAAGGAAGATTCCATTTGCTTAACACCTTCAGGAAATATTTCATGTATGTTTTATTCTTATTTGAAGAAACAGGAGAGAAATCAAGGAATACCATTGTACTTTCCTGGACAGCTGGGTGAGCAAATTCAGAAAATTGGTCTCAGTTCTACTTGATAAGGAGAAGGAGGAAGTAATGTTCATCCTTGGAAACAAAAGAAACTCCCACTAAAGTTAAATTTTTTAATTCCTATAAAATAAACTTACTTAAGAGCAAGTGTGAACTACAATCATATGGATGCCTCCATTAGATCTTGAGGAAATGCAAATAGCAACAAAATCCTTTGTAATTATTATCTGCTTTGTTCCCTTTAGTTTATTTAGGAAGACGATTTTGCAAGATTCTCAGGACTGTCTGACTGGGTTTGGGGACTGCAGGTCAGCTGTGAAAGCTTGGGTGAAACATGGCAGACATTCTCAAAATGGACTTAAAAGTTTGCTAGGACACCAGCATTTTGAAGTCAAAATTTAGCTGGCTACCAGAATCATCCCACTCAAACTACCTTTTGCTACAAAAGACTTTTATTTAGGTTGAAGTTTCACTGGCAGCTGAGTAGATGTAACTGCTCACTGCCCTCAAGAAGCAAACCACACTCCTTTCCTTTGCCTTTTCTAACTTTCATGGCTCCTATGTCTACACCAACTCCAGAGCTCATCAGACCTTTCTACAAACCAGCTGAGCACCAGAATAACACGAAGCTTTTCTTGGCGAGTCTGTTTTCTACTAATGTAACAATGAGAAAATGGAAGGCCAAACTGGCCCTGAGGACAGGATAAGATGCAGCACACAGCCAAGAGGAAAACTGAGACCTATTCTTGCTAAGCCACAACAAACCATTGATTCTAAAGATCCTCTAGAGCTGTAACTGAGGGAGCAACTTCTGCATTGCTTTGGGGAAGAAATCTTTCCTTTAGGAACAGTTACTAGGAAGCTACTAAATACACAATTAAAAATCAGTCAAATATAAACCAAATCACCAAGTTAATATGCTTATCTGTACACAACTTTACAGTTGATAGTTCAGATTGAACATGATCCACTAGAACTTTCCGGTTGCTCCACCGGCCAAGCAAGATGCATTCTGCAGAGCAGAACAGCTTTGTTAGGATCTCCAAATACCCAACAGGGTGAGGATTGGCAGACACAGGAGCACCGGAGCCACGAACTCCCAATAAGATGCAGCTAGCCTGGCTCCTGGCAGAAACCTGACAGCCCAGCAGCAGTAAGATTTAGGTAGCCTTTGGCATCACTCAGAACAGGAATTTAAACTTACTGAAAATGTCACTGGAAGAAACCTAAGTTCTGGAGATTCTACGCTTTTAACACTTACCTAAACAGTAGAACAGATGGTTGACTCTTTTTATAGATCCAGCACTTAGCATTCAGGTGAATACACTAATCACTAGCTACTAGCACCTCACAGAAATTGAAAATATCTCAAAAGGTTTAGTGAACCTGACCAAAAAAAACCCCAAACCAACAAAAAAAATCACAGTTGGAAGCCACAGGACTATATCAAATAGTTCAGTGCACTCATCTCTGTTCTTTCCCCCTTTCTACCTCTAAGGAAAGGACATTCAGCCAATGACTAGGTCATAGTACTTGACACTCGGGTAATCTCACGCTTTAACCAAAGACAGTCTCATTTCCTTCACTCATCATCACCTCAGAGGAATTTACCCACGCCCACTGGCAGCCTGCTAGGCTGACTGACTGCAATTTCGCTTAGCAGGAAGACTTCTATTAAAGCCCTGCAGAACACTGAGGTTAGTTACTGAACTCTGCATAATGCTGGAACTGTCAACTTTGCTCAGATCTACATCCCCCCTCTCACCAGCAGCTTAAAAATACAAGCTTAAGACATACAAAGCAATACATCTCTTGGACCAAGTTCTACCTAAAACACAGGTAACTGAGGAACTTTTAAAATACTACCTCAGACACTCTATCATCCGAGAAGCAACCTTCTTCCGACGCATCATGCTGAATACCCATATTCGACTAATCCCACAAATAGCAGGTTCTGGAGAAGTTGAACAGCACCAGGCTTTCTGTCTTTCAAATATGACTTTCTCATTTTCTGAACTGATTTCTGGAACCTTCTCTTCTATAACTCTGTAGCCCTGCAAGTGATGTAAAAAAGATTTGTCATTTTATAAAAATATCACTGATGACTGGACAAAATAATTATTGTGTCATTTATTTCAGTTAAACATAGCTACTTGCTAAAATACCAAAGTGACAGAGTTTTTGTGTCTCATTTAATTTCTCATTAACAGTTTCAAAATTGGAACAGATGATAAAAGATAAACAAAAAAACCCCTCTAAAGCTTATCCAATTTAAAATAACAGCAACAAGTAATCAAAGTTCTGACACCAGTTTTTAGTGCTGCAAGTGGCAGCACAGCTTCTTGTCCTGCTCTCCACCACACAGTTCTGCCCTCTGCTTCTGTTCACTGCAGAGATGCTTGACCCCTCGGTGATTCAAATCAATCCTACAGAGTTTCCACTCTTTCATCCATGTTGGATTTCTGCCAGGCATGGAGTCAAAGCTGCTTGTCAACAAGAAAGAGGAGGGCCAGAGCTAGTATAAACAGAGCAGAGGAAGGAAAATTCGACCCTTTGGTTGCAGCAAGTTCTTACAGGATCAGGTCTGAGCCAAGTATGATACCATACATGTGTCTCAGCTGCAGGTCAAGAATACAAAAATGAGTAGCTACATTTCACAGTGGTCTGCCACTAAGTGTCTTTTCCTCTGTGGAAAAGGCATACACAGAATGCTTATTTGCTGAATGGCTAGACATAAATTCTGAGGTAATAGTATAGTTTCAGAATGTTTGAAGAAAACAGTCACAAAGCACTGACACAGAGTGCCTTCCTTCAGTTCAGTCACTTACCCACTGGATATGTTCTGCAATTAAACAGCCGATAACTTTTTTGTCATTAGAAATAAAAAGGAGAGTTTTAGTTCTAGAGTAACACATGAGTGGAGCTTGCTGAAATCCCAAGTCATTGTCTACCATTTCTCTAATTTCTTCAACCTGTCAAAGTAAGTTTAAATGCTGTTTAAGAAACACAGGTAAATATTCATTTGCATAAAAAGATATATTTACAAAAACGCACTAAGGTATCTGAAACACTGAAAGCTATTCCAGAAGTTTAAAATTACCCTGAGCAACCTGCAATCCATCAGTCTGCACAAATGATCCTTAAATAATATTTGGCTGGAAATAGGGAGAGTAGACATCCAAGTCAGCTTCCACTAACTTTGGATTAGCTGTGGTAACCCTGGTCCCTGCCAGTAGCTCTATTTCCAGTCAAAGAAGCCACTCTTGTTTATTAATGCTAAATTAATAAAAATTAAATGTAGCAGTATTCTTATTTTATTCATTGGACTCTTCACCTACTTCTAAAAATAACAAACATGGCTCCCCAAAATTAGTCAAACACTAACAGAGAGAATGCAAATAACATGAGTGCGCAGAGTGTGCATAATGTGAGATAATGCAGAGTGTGGACTCTGATATTCTAGAAGTAAATGAGACCAATGCCAAAAGGTAAGCTAGCTTAGTTGAATGTTTCCTGTTTGTTATCTTTTAAGTCTTGAAAGAACTAATCCATTAAGGGTTCTGAGCAGATGACAGCAAGCAGAGTGCCAAGGCAGCTGCATTTGTTGTAAAGGAATGAGTAACTGCTGTCTCTTTCCTCAGACTTTCTGCTCTTCCATCAGCTTTGCAAGGAGTAACTGAAACTAAAAACTGAAACTAAACATAAAATTTTGTTTGATATTAGCAAGTTTAGAACAAATATATAAACTCCAGCATGAGTGTAAACAAAAGCTTAGGTGTAAGCTGAGAATTTACTGGGTGATTCTTGTACCTACAAAGGGTCACTGAGACAGCCTCTGTCCTCCAGTATCAGACAGAAATAAGGTGGCCTTTCCTACGCAGGGCATGGAGCAGCATCAGTTTCTTTAACACATGTTGTAGTTATATTAGTAAAACAAAACTAGAATTACAGGTGCTATGAATAGATGAAGTTAGTACTGATCAAATGAAAACTGTATTAAAAAAATATCTTTAAAAATAACTTTTTAAAGGCATGGTATCAGTTATTCTCTACTTTCTCATCTAACCACCAGGTACCAGTTTTTTAATGACAGGGCCAATTAGCAAAATTGAAACGCTGGGTAACCACTCTTGATGTCATTCATCCACAGTGGTGACAGCTGTAGATGCTCTCGAGTTTAACCAGACAGAACTACAGAAAACTCTGTCTTAAATTACTTCATTTACTGCAGTCTTCCTTTTATTTGCCTAACTTAGGTATTTTAAGTAATTTTTTTCCACAGCCAATTTAGTAAGACATGATTATGCAATAAATATACTAAAATTAAGATAATACCAGCAAAGAAAAAAACCCACAATAAACAAACTTAACTGCATTCAATATTGTAAAGGGAGAATTGGTACTTTCTTTTCAACTCAGTAATTTAAAAATTCTATGTTAGTCTAAAGAAAACCCACTAAGGTCATGACCTCAGAAAGAGCTGTCTCGGGCATCAATTCAGGCTCTTGAGGTCTTTTCCAAACACAAACATTCCGTGATCCTGTCACAGTGATACTGTAAAAAAGTACCTTTTGGTCACAGCAAATCCCCAGCTAAACAGAATCAATACAATGCTACTGAAAAAATAAATGTAATGACATATTAAGATACATGAACACAGGCTAGACAGCAAGACACCAAAGCACCCTGCTGCTTTAAGCCTCCAGTGTGTGCCCTTTGTGCCCAGTTTTAGAGAAAGAGTTTCAAAAGACAGGAAAGACATGCCACAAATGCAAATAATGAGGAGTATGACAATGATCAGAGCTGTATAAATCAGGAGTACAAACTAAGTAACAGCACATCCCATCCATCTCCTTAAGGTGAAACAAGCAGAGCTTGTTCAGGCAGAAAAAGAGCTGTTGCAAAGAGGAAAAAGAGGCATGTTTTCTACAGCTGTGGCAGTATGACTTGCACTAATGAGCTTAAATTGCAGTATGGAGATTCTGCTGGCAGTTGAGGGAAAATTTCCTAATGTTACAGATAGCAAAGCACTGTTAACAGTCTGAAGAGGTCAGAAAAACCTCCAGTGGCTGAAGTTTTAGAAACTTGCCAGATGCATCATAATCACAGCTCATCCTGCTTTGGACGTGTGAATGGACTAGATGACTTTGAGGCAGATTTCCAACTAAATCTGGTTTTATCCATAAATCATTTAGCTAATGGTGCCATATTCATGCTGTGTAATAGTGTCAATACATTTCAGTTTGTTTAAATATAGTAAGAATTTTATATTGCATAAAATACTTGGCTGACATTCAGCAAGCATATTTTAAAAAAATGTTAAAAAAAAAAATTATTCAGTTGGTTGATGCTCTTCCCACCCCTGCCTTTTACTCCTTCTCAGACTCATCCTCTCCATCAAGAGAGCAGTAGTGCATCAGAGTGAGATGTCTGACCTCTTTGTGGAAAAAGCTACAGAATCACAGCAGTTTTGAGTCCACCTTCAACTGCTCACACTTAAATTATCAATCTTTCTATGAATATTCTCATTACTTGTATTAAAACATCAAACAAGTTCAGATATACAAATCCAGTCCTTTTCACCTTACCTTTTTAAGTGCATACTTTGGGTCATCGGGAAGAACCATTATTATCTTTCCATCAGGATATTCAGCCAAAATTCTCTCTTTTTTCCAACCCTAAATAAAACAAACATTTATCTAAACCATACATGAGGTGTACTTTCACAAAAAGAAATTGCACGTTATTTTCTATACACTGAACTAATGCAGAGACTTCACACTATTTAGCAGCTGCTTTGCTAGAGAAGAAAACTTCAGCTAGCTTTTTAAAATGAGCATGACAGATACAATATGAACTTATTTATACAATACTTTATACAATAGCCTAACTATATCTAGACATAATTTGTGAAAGCGTCTTCTAAATTCCCAACTAGATTTTTTCCCCCAGGACTGCAGTGCAAACTCAAGTTTAAAACAGAAGTAGCAAGCTTGGCTCACATAACTGATTTCCAAACCTATGTACAACTTCTTTTCCAAAGTCCAGTGAATGGGAAAAATCCTAAGTTTTAATAAAATATTTCTTTTTAACATAGTTACCTCCACAAATACACACTCAGTTTTAAAAGTTTGGCATGCGAAAGACCTCCAGGAGGTTCTAAGTGAACTGATTGGCATGCAGTTGCCCAAAATGTAAAGAATAGTTTATTTTGTTACTGATCATAACTGTTAAAGCCACAAGAAGGATACTAGAAAAAAATGTCATAACTACCTTCTAAGAATCTAATAGGGAAGGAGGCTACGTTGTGTGTATCTGAAGTATAAACATACTCAAAAAAATAGAGGTAATTAACTCTTCTTCAGATCCACACTCGTGGTGAATAATGAGCAGTACCTGCATGGAAAAAAACAAAACAAAAAAGCCACTTAAATCTAGTAAGATGGGACTGGTAGATAATAGAACTCAAGTTGCTTTGATGGGACCTAAAAATACTGAATGCAGAAGTAACTTCAGCCACTAAAAAGGCTGATCTACAAGTCTTACTCAAAGCAACTTCATATAAAAAAGCCTTTGAAGAAACAATATTGATGGAATTATTCTCATTGAAATCTGTACCTTCCCATAAAATAATGTTCAACTAAAGAACAAACAATGGAATATGGCACTGAATGAATGCCATATATACTACTAGTACTACTACTACAAAAAAGGACAAATTTACATGTTTAATACTTGATCTGTACCTCATTTTAATAATGCTGATTTTACTCCCTTATCCCAAACAAGATATGAAGAGAGTAATTTTAGAAATTTATCTACTCACTGGCAGCCCTGGAACTATTTATGTACAATTTTAGCACCCAGCATGGCAATGGTTGCAACACAGACACCATTTCAATCCTATCTGCTTTTCTTCTCAGTATAGTTGCACTAAATACCAGAACAGCTGAAGATCCTATTTGAATTTTTATATATCATGGTCTGAACACAAAATGACAAACAGCAGTGTAACAATATTCATGTAAGCAGGAAAAGTGCAATTTGTGGGATTGTGACATGCCTTTTGAGACTGTTAGAAAAGGTGTAAAAAAAATTCAGGCAAGAATTACTACTCTCCAGCTGCAAACACTGTCCTCTCTTTTTTGTCTTTTGCTGCCTGGTAAAAACTTTCTATAGACTATTTCAAACCAACCCTGACCACCACTTAGCAGATAAATGTAATGTGTTTGGTAACTCTACTGTTACAGAATCCAGAATGTTGCAGGCCTAAAGCAAAAAATTCAACTCTCAATTTTAGGTTAAGGCATTCTGCTAAAGTAATAGTCAGGTATTTCCAACAATATTAAATCTGATGGAAAAAAAAGTTTCTGAATGGCTTACTATTGTTGCACTTTCACGATACAGTGTATTAGCATAAGTTTTAACATTCCATAAAAACTCAGTAACTGACTCTCTAATAATTAGAACTCATATTTTCATTATTGTCTACCTATGAATTTTCTTAAATTATTAGTGTAATATGGGGACTGATCCTATTCACAGGACAGGCAGTTTCTAAAAAAGTATTTTGGAATTTATTCAGAAATATCTTTTAGACGAAGCTTTCCAAAAAGCTTCTGCAAACTGTAAGTTTATCCAAGATTTGCAGTTAATTTGGTTTCCATCAGAGAAGACATTTTAAAGTCATATTCCTTTGTTATTAAAACAGCTCCAAGAGTTTCAAAATGAAAAAATAACATTTCACACAAGCATCTGCAGTATCCTTATTATTCAGTCTTACTAAGGAAGGAACTGTGCTTCCTTTAAACTAAATTGAAGTAAAGCACAAGATGGGTCACAGCTCTTTCATATTCTAACATTAAAGCTGTTAAAGAAAATGTGCTATAGCTTCAACTGGGACTGATCCTATTAGATATCTATGATACACAGAATATGCTTTAGTATCAGTATCTTGCATGTGGTAGGAAGGCTATTTCCCTTAACACACCTAACTATGGTTGCTGGTTCTTTGGAAGTATTTTGCAGACTGCTGGATTTTGTTTTCATCACTGAGAACTAAAGTAGGGCTCCTTCACTCATGCAGATGGCAAGAACACCTCACTACAGCAGGAAACCAGAGCACTCCTCCTTGATACTGGGAGTCTGTGCCCAACAACACACGACCTACAGCCAGCAGCAGCCAGGCACATACAGCCCCATGACCACAGCTGGGCAGACTGGTGCTGTACAGAGCCCCATTGGTGTGTCATAACTTGCAACATCCTCCTCCCCTCCATGTTTTGGCTATTTATCCTATAGATATTTTTTTGAGAACATAAGGCAACTCTGCAATGAACAGTTAATTCATTTTTAATCTACCTCCTCCCACTTCAAGCAAGAGTAAAATTTGCTGCTTCTTGCTTATTAAGGTGCAATGGCAATAAAATTACAAAATAAAGAAATAATTCAAAGAAGTGCCAACCAGACAAGCAATTGCTAAGGCACTGTGAAACAGTACAGACAGTAATTACAACTATACTGTGTGGTACATTGCTCTCACTGGGTATTAGACATGTATATAATGAATGATGCAGCATGTAGCTGGAAGATGGCTCAAACACTGGGAGCACTGTAGCCAAAATCCTCAGCACTCCATTTCACATGACCTGTGCTCTGCCTGCCAGTTAAAATAATATCTGACGTAGATTTGCCTTTAAAAGGTTAAGTGAGAAGACACAAAAGCCTGCTTCCCATGCATTTCCTCATGTTTCTGAAGTTCTTATGTAAGGGTAAGAAATGGGACAGCAAATCTGGTATTTTTATATAATATATATAGATGTATATATACGTCAGTTCTGACTTCTCTGCACTGCCTACTTTCCAAATGAATAGAAAATCAGTGCTTTTTTCTAATACTATTTTTTCCTCAAAAATATTGAAGCAGTGAGGAAACATGGCTAATACTGTATAATTCTTATCTTTCATACTTGTGAAATTTCCCCTCAATAATCAAGTTTAGTATGAAATTTTGTGCCTTTATACCCTTGATAATTTGTAGCAGAGAAATGCTCTACTGCCTTCCTCCTCCTGACTCCTTCATCAAGTTACAGATATTCTGCCTCTCCTTCCCACATGCATACTACAGAGAATAAGGTTTTGGCTGTAATACATACTAAGACCCTTGAATTTAACTATTAAGTACTACCTTCTCCTAAATTAAAACTAAGATTCTTACAGCAGATAGCTAATGCTAACAACTTTATTTGAAAAGTTTATTAAGCTATTGTACAGACACATCACTTTTGAAATTAATGCAAATTAAGACAACCATCAAACTTTCTATGATGACATGAAGTTCATCATCATCTTCAATCCTGATATCCCGTTAGCCTTAGGTTTCTAGAAGTCAAACATTGCCTTTTGTTTGTTTTAATACAAAAATCCTAAGAACCTCACAGACAGGCTTGGATGCAATTATAGCAGAATAGCAACTTAACACTTATCAAATTAGACATTAGACCAAACAACACCTTCTTCCACTTTCTTCAGCTCCAGATATTCTCAACTAAGAGGATAAGCTTGAAGGACAAACACATTAACTGCACTCACATCAGGGACCTGAATCCGCAGGCATTTTCTAACTTAAGTATTTGTCTTCGCAACTTAAAAGCATCATAAAAATAATGTCTCGCTCTTACAAGAAAAAATTGCAGAAATACTGAATTGATACTACGTGATATCACAGAGAGGATACACCATTTATATTTTGTGGTATCATAGCTAGAGGATTTTATAAAACTCACCACGTATGCATCCCATAAAGCTATCCATCCCATTGGAGTTAACACATGATATACATATCATCACTCAATGTGCACTCATGCTAGAATGGTGTATTTTTTCTGGAGACTTTCAGATGTCTGAAACCAGAAGGACAGTGAGACAGATTCCTGCATTTGCCTGCTGAAAAGGACACCTCTCATTAATCTACTCCTGCTCCAGTACCATCCTTGACCACCTTACCTTATTGCTTACTGAATTTGGACACAAATTTTGCAGCAAACAGCACCCTTCAGAAAACTGCCTGCCTTCTGTTCCCATATCCTGAAAACATCATTAAACTTGCCAAACCTTCTCTCCACACAAGGCCTGCAATTTCCTTACTGACCCTATCAGCCATTCATGACCAATCAAGTATCCCAATATCATCTCCTTGTTAGCCTGCCCTACTTCTGTGGGCATTGTGGAATTTCTAGAGACCTAAAAAGCTCTTTTTTTTTTAATAGAAGAAGAAAGATAGGCCTTAAAAAAAAATTATATACATGCAAACTATCTTCTGTCTACTCGGTACTTTAAAGCAGCTGCATGCAGGTAGACAAGACATTAATAATGAAGACCATTTTCACAGTTCATAGCAAGAATCTCTAGCATGCTAAAGTATATAGGCTTTCTTTTTGTGATTCTGTGAAATGCATCATCAATAGAACTCTTAGGCATGTAACTAGACACTCAAAAGGGAGAAAAACTGAAAAAAGTCTTCTCAAGTCAGACTGGGACTGCATCATACAGCATGAAGAATGTCAATGACAAGAGAATGAAAAATGCTTCTAAGTTACCTTAGAATGGCCTCCGACAATAACATCAAATATATTAACTACATAAAAAAGAGTATCTGGAGAGCTAATAAAGTAACATACCAAGGTCATTAGGAACAGATGTTCCTCGACCAGAAAGTCTAACCAAAAAAATTACCAAGACTTTCTCTAGTACAATTTTTATAATCCCATGATGCTACTGTCCAGTTAACACTTTCTGTCTGAGAAAGGAAGATCGTTATAGTTTCAACACAGTAACTATGTACAAATACCAAGAAACCAACCATATCACACCCCCAAGTCATTCTCCCAACAATCTCCACTAGAAACCTAGAAAAATAGGATAACTAGCGATGATTCTTCTGGTGTTTCTGGATGACTAAGAATCAAGTTTCAGTTCTAAGAATTAGTCCTTGGTGTACTAACCCACTGGCAAGAAGGCTTACCTAAAATTCAAATTATTTTCTAAGAGATGAGGAAGTTTCTATCACAGACATTGCCACAGCACAATCAACCAAGAACTGCTGACTACAGATTAAATGTGTTTGAGACTTATCTATTTAGCATGGCATAAGTTATTAACCATGCAGAAAACAGTGTTAATCAAATTGTTACAAGAAAAAAAATAATCAGAGAGGAATTTAAAGATTCATGACACTCCCTCCCTCACCTCTAACTCCACAGTTTCTGTTATAGAATAACCATCTAAATCATTGCTCTATAGCTGTCTACAGTGTCACAAAATGAAACTAGAGTCTTAGAAGATTTCAGAGATAGAACAGTTTACTCACTGAACAGACAATACAAATGGTTTTCTTGCGTACACACTGTGTAAAGTTTTTAAAAGATGCCTAGCAACTGAGAAAACAACAGGGAAAGTTCTTCCTCAAATTAAAATCATACCTGACTTTATACACAGTTACAAGTGGTTTAAGGCATTCTGCACTTTCATTTTTATTGTAATCATGTTGTTACTCTAGACATACATACAAATGAGAAATTTCAGCTCTTTCAGATTTCAGAAGATTCAAACTTCAGTGCAACTTCCCACCTACGTGAACATAGCAGCTTAAAGTAACTATTGAACTCATCTGTGAGTTTCTGTCCAAAAGAACTAACATCATCTCCTGTAAACCATGTTACATCTTTGTTAACATTCAAGATCTGAAAGTACCTAAGTGCTTGGAAGGGGGGGATGTGACACGACTGAAAAAGGACAAACAGGAACAAAATGGGGAAATGTATTCTATGCTGCCTTTATAACATACTGTGTTCCATCATACTCTCTGCCCAGGCTCACCCTACAATGTAGCTAATGTCTATCAGATAGATTAAATATTTCAAGAATATAACAAATACCACAACTATTTACCAGATGGTTTCAAACACTTCAGCTATGAAGATATATCTTTATGTTTGTGAACAGTGGGATAAAATTGAGCTTAAGACTTAAGAGCAGCTCAACAGCCACTTAGTACCTACATGAAATGAATTGGTGGCCTCAGTTCAGTTATCCTGGAGGTCTTACCTACTCGAGTGTAGAGTACTGAAGGTAACATGTATGATAAAGAAAATAGACTTTGTGGATTCTATTCTGGATTTCAGACATGTGAACAGATATTTCCTGTAAGTCTTGTAATATCAGCTAGTGTGAAGTAGCTGATTTTACAATATACTTTAAATTGCACAAAAAATTAAAATCTGAGCTTTAATATGATAAATATACTCAGATACAGCACATGTAATAAAGCTATGGAATAGTACTTTGGACTTCATAATTAAAGACTACAATCACACTATAAATTCAGTAAAGTTTCAATATACAATGAAGTTGTATCAGCTGGATTCCCAGATTCTTAAGAAAAAGTAATTTAGAAGTCATCTAAGACTACACAATTACAAAAATAGTGCAATCAACTCTTTAGCTGACTACTAAGGCAACCGCTGCAAACACCAGTCATACTGAAACCTGTGTTTATCATTTTCAGAACAGTGACATTCCTTTGTCTTCCTATCACATGTGCACCCTCCCCCAGGATTGAGGAATTTTAACGGAAAGTATACAATGCCAATGAAACACCACTATCCTACTAAATATTTTTATATATTACATATAACCTCCCTACCACAGCTCTAAAAAACAATTATTTCACAAAGTGGATTATTTATGGCCTATTGTGATACTGATCTATTAAATACAACTTAATGCAATATGAACTTTAGCTAGTACCAGCAAATAAAATATAATGCTTGTGTCTTTAAGAAGATGAAGTTTTCTTACCACATATCTTACAGCACTTATGAATTGGTTATGAAAGAGCAGATGCTGGGTTTCATCCTCTGGATTTGATGCAGTGTAAAGCATTCCACAAATATTACAGGAAATAGCACCAAATCTCTTCTGTCCTGCATCCTATTAAAAAAAAAAAAAAAAAAAAAAAGCTATTTGTCAATTGCAAGCATAGCAAATACAGTTCAAAAGAACTTTAATCACACATGCCTCTTATATCTTCTGGAAACTCAACACAGAGGCTAAAATGAAACAGGAGAAAACAAGTAAAATAATTTAGAATTTAATATTTTAAAAACTCACACAGCTTTAAAAGGCAGAGGCATCAATCACAGAGCAAACATTAAAATTAGCTCCCCTCCCATTAGTTTTGAACAAATTACTTCTCTTTTATTTTATGAAATACAAAGAATAGAGGATTCTTCCTTCATTACCCTATTTGCAGTAAATATAAGAAAATGTACACATCCAGCCCCACATTATCTGGTTTTCCCAATTGTTCTACTGCTTCCCATCTTTTGGTTGTGAGTTGTCTTGAGGTGGGCCAAACGTGAGCCAATTCCTGAATGTTTGGGAGGATATGATAAAGTTACAGAAATAATCTTTAAGATCAGCAACATATCTGCAACAGCTGATCATTACCTTTTTGTTTTTTATGAAAACAAAATCTTTCAAGGCAATCAAATAGCATTATGGGTTTTTTTAACCCTCTCTTCATTGATTAAAAGCCTCATTTAATATACTTTCAGGATTTAAATCTTAACTCTTAATTGGAAACAACTAACTATGATGCCTGACATGCTATCTTAATTGCACAGGGCTCATAACTTCTGTTTTTCAGACATTGGATAGCAGCTACAATACAAATGTATTTTACTCATGATCCTTTAGGTTATCCTCCTACTCTATAACCATCCATTACAAATTTAAGAGCATTAGTCAGTACCTATTGTTTTGCTATTTTTACATTAAAACAGTGTTATTAATTTGGAAGTGTGCTCAGTGCCTAATAAATAGTGAAGTGTCAGGTGCAGGGAGTACCTTTTGCAAAGAGCAAAAGAATACCAGTTAGATTGAAGTCTCTAGCCAAAAAGCTATGTTTTCAGTTTTGGCTTAATGCCCAAACAGGTGTTTTTTCTTTAATTACATTTGGAAATTGAGTTTATGTAAGCAGCAATAAAAGTCACTATTATTCTATTTATTACTCTATTTTAATATATATCACAAGTAACGGAGGACCAAAACGTTGTTTTATACTTTAAAATAGGATACTCTATAAGCTAAAAAACACTTGGGGGTGTTTTTTAAAAGTAAGTTGATCTGTGTACAAATTGGAAGTGCACAATTTGCAAGAAAACAGACCACCTGAACTTAATTTTGTTTTCTAAGAGCTGAAAATATTTATAGTAAAAAAAGCCTACTTTACAGAAGCATTTTGCAACAGAGCAAAAACGTTTACAAACAATTTTTTTACTTCTTCCATCTTCAAAGATATGTTTGAGTACATCTAAAAGCTAGATAAGTTCTTCACAGAACAGCAACTTATTCAAGTAGTCATTAGTGAAATCTAAAATGTAGGCATCAGTGTCTTTCCAAAAACAGACTAAAGGTATAACTGGCCAGGCAAACTCAGGGTGGAACTTCTCTTTAAGATCCCATACATGGAAATCAATCAAAAGAAAGAAGCTGAATCTGAGAAGTCATTGTTTTAATTATACATCAATTTATACATTTCTATTGTATACAGAATGAGAAAAAGAACTACACTAAGTTTCTTGAAGGAAAAAGGAAAGATGAACTCTGAAGTTAGATTTGCAAAGTCTGAGTAAGATGAGGTTTCTAAAAGAGTAAAAATTGAATCAAACACATTTTGTTTTACTTGCAGACTTCTTTTAAAGCAGCAATATAATTCAAAATGAGGTGCCCCTGCAGCCAGCAAAATATACTGCATTTCAACGGTTTATACATGAAAGACTTGAAAAGGCAGTTCAGCAGGAAGGATGATGTATTGCAATTATCTTAAGATGAACCAATTGAACAAAACTTAGTAATTCCTGTTGTGAAGATGGAGAATATATCCCCTGTATGCAGGGCAGGATAAGTGAAGACAAAGCCTATTTTGATGCTTGGAACATACTTTAAAAAATTAAGATACCTAAATTAGAAAATCAGCTACATAAAGCAACTCTTAAAATATTTCACACATATCAGTACCTCAGTGAGTCTCATTAAACATTTTGTGTTCAAATGATCAAGAAGCTAAAGGCATTTAAGCAAAAAATATCTATTAGTTTACTACAAAAAATCTCAAGGAAAAAAAAAAAAAAAAAGCCTAGCTATCTAGGAAGTCATACAAAAAAAACGGGGCAAGAATATCCTGAAAGTTGTCAGGCTCCTTAGCTCTTCCCATCTTGCCTTGTAAATACATATGCTGTTTTACAAGTGTCCAGGAACAGACACATTCCCTGGAATAGTACTGCCATATTGCATTTTACAGTTTGACTTTTTCGAATCTTGCTGGTATAATTTGGTTTGGGGGGAATTTTTCAGTTTTTTGTTTAAGGATTTTACCACTATTACAAATCTTACATGCATTCCATTGTATCAATGGGCTACACACACAGGTTAATATTAAAAACCTGTTACGTGAATATAAGAAAAAACACACTGTAGTATCTAAAGTAATCTTTCGAACTCTGTATAATGCTGACTATACTTTTTTTCAAATACTTTACAGCATCCTGAGGGTAGTAAAGACAGCCTTTTTGTACAACTGAAGCACAACTTCAAAGACACACCACAGGTTAGAATGCTTCAGACAGAAAGAAAACAAAGCAGCTTTGTAAATCCTGTGCACACTACAACAATAAAAAAACCCCAAGAAAACAGGACATGCAATATAAAGTCAGGAACTATGAAGAATGCATTTTTGTACTTCGACAAAATATCTACAGAATCCAACTGTTTTTAACATTATGTCATTGCATAAGCAGAAGTGGAAAGGGCATGCATCAAGGGTGAAAAAGTGCCCCCAAATAATAATACTGCATTAAACATTGCCAGTCCTTTCTAATGGGGAGGGAAGAACAACAACAAAATCACAAACAAAACCGGAAGAACACCTTATGCACCAGGTATGAGAGTAAACAAAAACTTAAAACTGGAATTTGGGGGCGAGGGCATGAAATCTTCACAGCAAACATCAGATACTGGGTACTGGAGAATAAACTGTTGACTTGTCACAACTAGAAGACGACGGAAGCTGATTAACTCTCAAATAAATGTTTTTCAGAGAAATATTTCAGAAAACGTGTTGTTGCAGGCAGAAAAAATGTGAAAATGTGCTGCTGTATTTAAAACTGAATTTTCTGAACAGTGACAATAAAGAGCAATGATACTTTTATTTTCTAAGCAAATTCTGCATGGGTAGATGGCAGATAAGCATTCCCAACATCTCAAGCAGTCCAAATTAATACAAGAGATAAAAGATCCAGTGTTTCAAGGCTAACTAATTGAACATTGAGACAATATTGTTTTAATTTCCAGAAGGGTTTCTTAATTCTGTGTTAGACAGAAAGAAAAGTCTTACCAATATCTTCTTTGAGAAGGTGTATGTCTGCTGATCCTCCATATGTAGAATAAGGAGCCCTGCAAGCAAAAAAGGCATTTGGTGCCTCTGTAGGAGATGAAAAGGGGGCCTTTTTTTTTGTTTTCCTTTTTTTTTTTTCCCTTTCTCTTCAGGCACAGACTAGGTCACCTCCTTCTTGATTACCTAGTGTTAGTTAGAGGAAGATTATTTTTTCCTCTCGTCTTTTCACAGAAAAAAAGAATAAAACCCAGCCACAGAAACAGGCAGGCTGGAAAGGAAATAGAAGAAGAGCAGGAAGGAACAACACAAATACTTTTGGGCTCTCCACAGAAAATAAAAAGGTCAAATACTGCTATTTCAATGAAAGATGCATTCAAGACTGAAGCTGATGGGTATTACCCTTGCTGACCAGGAGGATCAGAAGACATGACCCAACTCAGAAACAAGTTTCAATTAAAAATGAAGACTGTGGAATTTAACAAAAAAAAAAAAAAAAAAAACAAAAAAACAGACCTAAAAAAACCAAACAAAAACCCCAGTGCAAACAATTAAAAAACAACCCCAAAATCCAAACCAAAAGAACAAACCATCACCAGTACCCATCTTTCTGAAAAGCTGTTTTAGCCAAAAGGATATAAAATTACTTCAAACTTTCAGAATTGTAATTTATCTATTTTTATCCAACATTTTTTAAAAATTAAATTGGAGGGTCAATATCCATCATGAAAGTATGTCCTCATTGGTCATTATCAACGTGATAAAAATATAAAGTTTAAAAACAAATCCACAAAATATTTACAATGGATGATTAATCCATTCTCAACCCATATAAAAACATAAATAAAGTATATTACAGAGTTTTCCAACATGTACTGGTTCCGGCTAGAATAAGGTTAATTTCCTTCACAGCAGCTGCTATGGTGCTATGTTCTAGGTCTGTGACCAAAAAAGTGTTAATAACACAGGGATGTTTCAGTGCTTGCTGCACAGTTCTTACATAGTGTCAAGGCATTCTCTGTTTCTCACACTGCTGTGTCAGCTGGGGGTGCAGAAGAAGCTGGGAGGGGACATAGCTGGGACAGCTGACACAAATTGACCAGAGAGGTATCCCATGCCATATGGCATCATACTCAGCATAAAAGGCTGAGGGAAAGAGGGAGGAAGAGGGGATATTTGGAGTTAGGGTATTTGTCTTCTCAACTGTTACCCATGATGGAGCCCTGCTTTCCTGGAGATGGCAGAACACCTGCCTGCCAGTTGGAAGTAGTGAATGAATTCCTTGTTTCACTTTGTATGCATGCACAGCTTTTGCTTTAACTATTAAACTGTCCTTATCTCAACCCATGAGTTTTCTCCCAAAACCTACCCGAGGGGAGTGAGCGAGCAGCTGCACAGAGCTTAGCTGCCTTCCCGAGTTAACACATAACACAATGTTAGTAGTGTTGGTGCTTCGTTTCCTGTTATCAGATGCCCAGATAACCTTGCAAAACATTCACACCCTCAGGACAAAGGACACCAAACACAACCCACCTGAATTTGTTAGAGAAAGCTGGGATGCTGCAGCAAAGCAGAAAGGAGTGACAATAAGGAAGGACGGCCATTACTGCCCCTCTAAGAGCAGGGCTGTCCCTGTACGATTTGTGTGGGAAGAAAGGAAGACTGATTGCTCTCAACTACCGAACTCAGTCACTACTCACTTACGCAGTAACCACTGCCTTGTTTTTACTGGGATTATGGGGGAAAAAAGAGGCAGCACGTAACTGATGTGAACAACAAAACGCTGCCTAAAAGCCATTCTCCAGTTCTTCAGAGAAACTGCCAAAACTGGACTATGGCAGTTTAAGGAAGAAAACAGCAACTTTGAATTATCACTAAACAACTTCCTTCAGACTCACAAGAAATCATTATTTCCACTGAGGATTTTGTTCTCAGCTTAAATAAAAATAGTTATTTTCTGTATCACCTATTTTCATCAAATAGGAAATTATATTCAAGTTTACCAAAATACATGTAAGGAAAAATTCAAGTACAATATCCAAGTGGGTAAACTGAATTAGCCTACACACCACTTCCATATACGGCAGCAGTTCAAACCTCAGAATTAAAAGCATCTTCCATCAACCAATCCTGATCCATGCATTTGCTGATAGTCATAATGATCATCTGCACTGAATCATGTTTGCTTGCATCCAGGCATTAACTCAGATCTCTAGTAGAGGCAGAAAAGTCTCTATAGCTCTATCTTATGTTTTTATCACTACAGTTCCTTTTTATTGCTGTTCATTCTTTTCACACATTCTTTCCTAAAATTGATAAGTAGCATTTTCAAAAGCCTTACTTAATTTTCAAGGGAACACATCTCCCTAGGGGCATAAAAAGGAAGAAGGCTCCCAATTCCTCATGGGTCATTATTTAGAACATTGTAGCATTAAGGCTTTTATCAATTCTTATTCTTATGGTCAAAATTTTGTCCTGTATCTGGCAAGCAAGCAGAATTTTTACAAGAAGCAAACAACTGACCTTCCCTGTCTTGGATGTAAAGCATATCTTATTTTATGAAAATTAAAAACATATGCTTTGCACATTTGTGTTTCTTTCAATTCCAGAAGTTGAAGAAATAGTTGATTTCATATTCGTGTTCTCATATTTGCACATCAGGTTCAAGTACTGGGAAAGTATAGAACAACTTTAGTGCATTACTCTATAAAACTTCCAATATGGAGCTTCACATAACCTGTCAACCTACCAACTGAACATTTAAATTAAATGTAAGACAGTACAACTCAAAAACGTTCAGAACAGACTACCTCTCTAAACACCAAGTCATGGATTTGGAAGAGAACTTACTTTTAGCCTCAATCGTAATTTCTTTCCTCCAGAAAAACAGATCCTACTTTTCACAAAGTATCTTTGCAGGTAACTTCAAACACCACTGTTAACATCCTGTCACTGTTTGTTTAACAAAGTTTGTTGCAGCATTAGATTCCTTACTGTTTTCAGCTGAAGTTCTACACTGTGAAGAGACTTGCTTTTTAAGTGTTTGACAGCAAGCAAATCTGAAGAAAACAGAAACATCTCATCTTTTGTCTTAGTTGTAACTCTACAAAATGAAGATACTTTTATGTTTGAAAGCTGCTCAGACAACTAGATAACACACACCAGGAAAGAAAAAGGGACAAGTAAAGCTAATAAATATTTCCTCTACAAATGGAAGCTGTATTATTTTACTTCTGTTACAGTCAAACAGCCTTAAAGTTTGTTAAAGAATCTATTAGTTAAGAAAAATAGAAAATAAATCTCATCATTGTAGTAAATATACGGGAGAAGAAGGAAGGTAAGATACACACTTAAGGATTAAATAAAAAGAAGAAAAGTGTATTGCTGAAAACAGACTGGTTTTACCATAAAGCCTCTCTAACTATAGTTCAGGAACTTGAAAGGTTAGAATATACAGACAATGTTGTAAGATCAGACTCTGAGCCTCAGAGACTGTAAAGACAAATAAAAGGACAGGTGTCAAACTCATAGAGAAAATACTATGAAAATTCAACAGCAAAATAACCTAGCAAAACAAAGATAATTTATCATGGGGTGAGTCAAACCAAGCCAAACTAGTTTTTCCCCTTTGACTACAAAAAGAAAAAAAGGGTTCTGCACATACATTAAGATGGACTGACTTCACAGATCTCCAAAACAATTCACTCTCACAGCAGAGAGCCCAAAGTTGCACCTTACAGGTATTTTAATTTTTTTAAAAAGTGTAACAAAGTGCAAATTACATGCTTCTTGCTACGAATAAAAGCATGAATTCCCAACTTTATTCAATGTAAAGAAGAATAATAAACTGCTTGTCTTAATACAACACACCCAAAACTTGGAATAAACATTATTTACAGCTATTAACTGTATAATTTTACTATAAATGCTAATTTAAGTGATTTGGCTGTGTGTAGTAAGACTGCTCTCTGTACAGGAGAATTTTCAGCCTTGACAGCTTCTAAACCAAATGAATATTTCCTCTGTTCTCAGAGGTTCACTGCAGTATGTAAGCACCTTGGAAAATATTTCATTAAAAAAAGTCCAGCTGTTCAGCATCAGCCCTTAAGAAATTAATTATGGTTTTGCAAACAACACTATTAATTACAAAATATATATATATATATATTTTATTACATGCACTTAGTCCCCAATCTTCTGGGGCTTAATGAGCGAAGACTGGTACTGCAAAAGTCTATTTAGTGATTTTTCCCCTCCAGATGCTAGCACAATATATTCTAGACATAACTATGTCTTGTCTCCACAGTAACTAATGTGAAGGATAGTATTTTACAAAGACGCTTAACAAACATTTGGATTCCTATGTATGTTTTAACAATGCTAAAAGCAGTTTTCCCCCCAGGCAAAAGAATAACACTGCAATTCCTCACCTAATGCTTCCTTGGAAAAGTGAACTACAGCCATTACCAAAATGCCCTTTCAACACAATAAAAAGCCTACTCTGAACTGAATCAAGGTGAATTAAGATTTGTATGAAGAGCTGAAATACATTAGATATTATGAAGCTGTAACTTTCACATTGAAAATTAAATACAGTGCTCACAATTTTCCAGAAATACACCAAGAAAACAACAAACTACATCTCTCCCTTTCTCCCTAGCGCTCTTCATTGGTGTTCCATTCTTTATGTTCTAAAATTTGGCTAGGTAAACAACTGAGAACTTTTACCATGGAATATCCAGGGGATAAATTCTCTCATAATTTGGGCTGAAAACAAGAATACTACCAGCACAGTCAGTAAGTTGCAAAAAATGTCTCTATATGAATACTGTAGAGAAGAGCTATACATCTCCTCAGCAGTGACCAGAAAGTTACATATTTATTCTTGTCTAAGATCCTAGGAACTCTTCAGACAACTTCCATTACTGCATGAGCAAAATTTGCTAGCTTTACTTAAGTGAAAAGGCAATATCCTTACAGTCCTTTTAACATAGTTGAGATATTTAATAATGCATTTTAACTCTGTTGGCAAAAATTCCTAAGAAGCTTACTACAGAGCGCTCCTAATGGCCTACATTCCTCTACCTCTGCAGCTTCCTAGCTCCAGCCTTTCATTTCTCAAGGATTATCTGATGTGTGGATTGTTAAAAAACCAAAACAAATCCAAAAGCTCCGATTGTTTCACTATCAAGTAGTGGGATTCTACAACATGGAAAAACTACTGCGCATCAATCCCTCCCTCTCCTTTTGCAATTTCCTGTTATAAGAGAAATCAGCATTTGGTAGCTAATAGCAAATAAGGGTAAGAATAAATAATCAAACTAATATTGCTGCTTAAATATTATGGTGAAAATGAGTGCAACCACAGGAAAATATTTCAGCTTGTTCAGAACAATGGACATTTGAATAACGAAGGAATCAATCTGTTGATATGAATTTTGCACACAATCTGCCACATGCACTTCCCCTGTAATTCTGAAATTTTAAGAAACTTGGATTTTGCACATTAGTAAAGGCAAGTTCATTCTCCCTAAAACAACTGTATCTTCACTGAACAACCATTCTATTAAAAAAAAAAAAGGCAGAAATTTAGTTTAACAAGAATCAGCTTTAAACGTGAAATCTGTCAGCCAACATTTTTCCATCAACCCTGAATGACAATCAAGTACAGGTTCTTTCACAAATAATTTACAATGGCAAGTTGTATGTAAAAGTAATGATTTTCAGACAATTTCATAAAAACACAGCACTGCAAATTCAAAAAGGATATATTCAAGAAGCTGTAAGCCTTATTAAAAGGGTATTACTTACTATAATAATCTGCTTTTCGGTATCTTTTCCTGCTTCTTTTAGCTTCTGAACGTGTTCCTCAGTTGGTAGCAAGTTACTGCCTTTTGATGCTAATGAAGGATTTGACAATGGAACCCTTGAAATATAAATATATTTCATGTTAAAAAAGAGAACTGCCTATCCATGTCACTGTAGATATTCAAAGTCATTGTGATTAGTATAACTAAAATTTAATGATATGCAAATCCAAGATAATAAAAAAAAGATAACCTAAATACTATCAGAAAATACAGTTTGTGACTAGCCTAATTACAAGAACTTTTTTTTTTATTAAAAAAAGTAGACTTTATAATCAAGTGGGGTAGGTTAGTCACAACCAATAACACAAATATTTAACTGAAGCATTTTCAGCAGCATGACTGATGGTGTCTAATGCTATGCATTTCCTACATAAGGTTTAGGTTTCTAGTTTAAGGTATCATACATCAGGCTGCTACAGCAGACCATGTAAATATTACCACAAACGTAAGTGGGAATGACAGATGTCATAAATCTCTCAAATTCAGATCAAACTCATTATCTTCTAATGGCTAGCAGTGAAGGGAGGGAGAACACATGGATGGGTATCAGGGGAATCTCTCTCACCCAGCTTAAGCTTCTCCTTGTCAATACTGAAAGAAACCCTGGAAAATTACTACAGACGCATCATCAGCCAAGTTATTCTACGAACCTGCAACTACATTCAGGGGAAATATAACATCAATTTCAGGTCTGGATAAAACTCCTGGAGATAACCAAAGCAAAATACACACAAAATACTTCTACTTCAACTAGGTATTTATGTATTTTCTGTTTCTGACCAAACTAAGGATATAGGGCTAAACATTTAATTGTAGCAGCTGCCACAGTACATGTAGCAGGTTAATTCAGTGAGCTTTTTTTTTTAAAAAAACAAAAAAACCCAAAAAAACCCCATGCCAGACGTTTTTAAAATTAGCTCTTATTTAGCACAAAAAAATGCTGGTTTATTCCTGTCATGTGCCCCAAAATCTGCACTAAGTAGGTAATTCAAGGTTTGCTGTTTCACACCGCAGCCTTCTCTGACAAGGCCCTGAAGAGAGCTGCGCTGTGTTACGGCAGGTATCCACATAAAGAACAACAGCTTAAATCTTGGATAACATATGGAAAGCAGGGTAAAACAGCTCTCCAGAAAAATTTATATCCAAGTCATAGTAAAGCAATATGGGCTTGTTCAGCTAATAAAGTGAATAAATTTTAATAGATACCATAAAGCTATTTGGCAGTTGAGAATAAAAATATGAAGAATCTAAGTTATTCTACTGTTTCTAAAAATACTCATTTAACTAGTTTCGCATCTACCTCATCATTCATTTTCTGTGAAATTTCACAGTAGTACAGTTTTCAACATGTACCAAAGGGCTGGTTAGTCAGAATTGTTAATCCGGCCTCAGATAGATCTATTTAAAATTAACTGAATCATTTATTCTTTTCTCCATTACAAATACAGTCTCAATATACTAACCACTGTGCCAACACTGTGTCTGTGCAAGGTATCAAGTACAAAGAAATTACTGTCTTTAGCATGTGACTGGCTAAAATGAGACTATGTCAGAATTGTTCAGCACTCAACAGGACCAAGGATAAAACCTAAATTTGAACTGTTAGTAGTAAGAACAGGAATAATTTTTATGTTACAGCTGATACCTTCATTTCACATCACAATTAAATCCTCTCTTCCCCATCTAAAATTTAGTATCTACATGACTTCCATAATTTAAGGATTACAACAGTCTTCTAGAAGCGAAATAATTCAGTAAAGTGAAAATTATGTGGTAAACCCTTCCCATACTCTCTGGTTATCATCTGATCTGAGGAAAAAAAACATTAGAAATATTTTCCCAACCGTTAAATTCTGCTTTTCAAAATAAATGTTCCGTTACAAATATCTTGCTTAATAATTTCTTTATATAATAAAACCATCCCTTAATAACATGTAAAGTCAAAGCCTGTTTATATAAAGTACAAGTCACTTATCTGAAATTTAAAGTTGAGGCTGATAGATGATAGAACAGTTAGTCTTATAACAAAACCTCTCATAACTCTATGAAAGGTTACAGTAATTTTATAATCTATGAGATACTTTACCTGTTCTCAGTTTCCGAAGTTTGATTTGTAACGGCAGTTTGTGTCAATTGCTTGGGAGCCAAACCTACAATTAATCAAAGATTGTAAATTAATTATAAAGTTATTAGTTGGAACGGAAATTTGAGCTACACAGTGATCTCCAAAAACACATTCAAGACAATGCTGCAATTTGTTCATGGCCAGTATAAAAAGATGCAACCTTGAGACAGTACGTATATGTTTCTCCACAAATACTTAAAAAACATGCAATTTTATTCAACATTTCTTCAGAGGTTCTGGAGAACGGTTTGCCAGCAGTTAAACTAGATCAGCAGTGAAACTACGTGTAAGTTTAAATCAGATTAAACCAACACCCATATGCACCGGGAAGGGACAACTCTCCACAACCAACTCTCCATGGAACAACTCACTACTCAGCCAACTCACCACTGGGACAACTCTCTGCTGGACATCTTGCTGCCAGGACAGCCCTCCATTGATTGGCAGATGAGGAGCAGCACAGCCCTGTGTCATCTGCCAACCCATGAAGAGTTGTCCTTGCATAGAGGTGTCCTAAACCCTGTATAAATTGCTCTATGTATAGTATTAGAATCATAAATGTATACTGTGCCCCCACACAAGGTGTTTTCTATACCACGTAAGGAAAAGAAACAATCAAGAATAACAAAAGAAGGACAGAACATATTTTACACCCTCTAACAGTACAATTAGAGTATATTGCCCTTCAAAAATACCCTGTAGGGGCATGGAAAAAACCAAACTATTTCATAAATCTAGATGGTTGAACAGTGCACTTGGGTTCAGATTAAATTAAAAAAACGAACAAACAAAACAAACAACAAAAACACACACACACAAAAAAAAACCAACCAAAAAAACCACCCCAAAATAAAACACAAAAACCCAAAATCAAAAGGATGAAAAATCAAGATGGAAGTTTATGAAGAGATGTATTAGTGATCCATCAATGATATTTCTTAATCAAATATACTTGACTCAAAATATTCAAATCACACTCCTCATAACATTTGACAAACAGCCCTCACAGGCTGATAAATGAAGACTGGGTAATAAAAACAGGAGAGCAATTACTCAATTAGCAATTTGGTGAAGACAACAGAACAATTTAGGACAAAGAAATGCAGAAAGGCAGATACTTATTCAAAGTAAGCAGTAACCAACAGAGAATCCTTAACAGAAACTGAAACCCAATTGAAATATGGAAGTTTTATTACTTTACTACATGGAACAGAAAAGGATTTAGGTGGGGTTTTTTCTGTTTGTTTAATATTTTTTTAGAGTTGTCACTTTTTCTCAAATGGAGGATAGTTAAGCATTAAAATATTAATGTATAAAGTACAAAGACACACTAAAGTAAGAGTGGAGTAGAAGACAGACACCTCTCTTTCCCACTACACAGCCCTGAGATAAAAGGACATTAACTGCTACTAAAGTGGCCACGGATGTAACACAAAGAAAAATTAAAGCCCTAGCGAACAGTTCCAGTCCCAGAAGTTCAGCTCTGCACCAATGGTACTTTATTCTGTGAAACATTCCTCTGAAAGGAAGACTTAAGCTTCCCATATAACTGGGTCAGAAGAAGAATAAAAATTAGCAGTGAACACTTACCTTGAGGTTCACTTTCTCCGGGTTCTTTTTTTAATTGTTTTGGTGGTTTAGGAGCTGTAACATACTTTACTGGAGAACTTTCTGGACTTGATTCCAAATGTAATCGAAAGTTCTGAACACAACAGAAAACATTAAATAAAAAAACAGAACTATTTAACACTCCCAGTCTATTAACAAAACCACTCGGTTGACTAAATATTAACATCTGCAATCCAGCACCAGTTTTCTGATTCCTATATTATTTTAAACAAACAAAATACAACCCATTAGCTAGTTCATAATAAAGTTTGTGGTATTAATTTAGCAAAATATCTTTTTCATTTTATAGATAAGCTTGTAAAATACTTTCTATAGCACACTTCTGTTCTTAAAATCTTAAATTGCAACAGAAGCTCATTCAGACAGAGAACACTTCCCCCCCATTACTTTTAATATACCTTTTCAGAACAGAACAACTATGCAAACTAAGTTGTTAAAAAGTGTTCATACGAATCTGTACACCTTGCAGCTCCAGCAGGAAATGTTATCGATCAACATTTAGTTAACTACAGAACTTAGGAGAGTGAACCAGATTCATTTTCCAGGTTACTATCATCCTGTCTTACAGCAACACACCAGTGAAGAATCTTTAATACAGCTGAAAACTGTTAAGTTACTTTAAAATGAAGTAATTTTTAAAACGAACTTTCTGAGCATGGCAGTCTCAGAAGACAGAACAGATTAAGAACACCCTCCCCACCATACACCGTAATTAAAATTACTTACCTCATCTGGTCTTGGCTCACATAAATGTTTTGTCAAATTATGCAACAAGCCATTTTCTGCACCTCTCTTTGTGGGCTGTTTTGCTTCTAACGTCACTTCTTTAGCTCCAGATCTTTCAGATGAAAGATCTGATTTCTCCTGCACACAACCTGCACTTTCATTCTCGGAGAGTCTTGTTACTGATGGCTTGCCTTGTGTCTTCGAAAGCTCTGCTTCGGCAGCTGTTTGACTTGCCTCTGAAACTTCAGGGTAATCTTTTAACAACGAAAGCCTGGGAGTATTTGCACAATTTAAGTTACTTTGCTTCGTGTTACTAGCTTTCAGTAACTTAATTTTGGTCCATTTAGAGTTCTTGTTTGATGAGTTATTTCTGCCATTCAGGGTGCATTTGACAGGCATTCCTTTTTTGCTAGGAAAAAAACGTTTGCATTGACTACTTTGACCAGGCTCTTTCTGAGTAAGCAATTCACTTTGCTGAAGCTGTGTGTTGGCATGCTCTGCTTCTGTTTTGCTATACTCAGCATTAGGGGAATCTTTTTTCACCTCTACTGTATCTGACTCAATCTCACCTGCAATTTCTTCACAAAGTTCGAGGATGCTTACCCTTTTGGATTTCGCATCGTTCTCTGGCTGATCAGACACATTTGTTTCACTTACAGTTGGCTGTGAAATCTTTTTAGGCTTTGTACTGGTTTTTACATTCGAATGCATTTGTTGCTGTTCCTTAGTTACTGTCTTAGAATTTGGCTTAGGAGAATCTGTTTCCACTTTCTTTGTGTTGCTAGGAATAGGAGTGCCCATTTGGTCTCTCTTAACTTCCTCAAAACTGTCGTCAGGACATAATGATGACCCTTGAAGGTTGTGCTGAAAGCTGTTGGAATTATAATTTTCATTGTTTGCTTCACATTTTTTCTCTTTCAGAGAGCTGGTCACTTCCACATGTATTTCTTTACCCTCATTTGTATTGCTTGGCTTTATTTTTGTGTTTTTCTGTTCTGTTTTCTCTCTAGCAGATTTAAGGCCTTCTGCTGCAACACTTGGAGCACGTTTTTTTGTCTGACTACTTCGTTTAACTTCCAAGGGTTTTTCTTCTTTAACTTCTCTGCTGCGCAGCGATCTTGCTGGTACATGTACACCTGTTAACTGCTGCAGTCTCTGTGATCTCCTCATCACTGGCTCATTTAGCCCAATTATGCATTTTGACTTAGGAATTTCTTGCACAGGTTTTTTCTGGCATACCTCCTTATTTTTTGCAGATTTAGGCTGCTGCTGGACCTTTCTGTCAGGTGTTGTCTTATTATTCAAATTGAATCCTGATGATCTTGTAGTCATGCGCATTCCTACTTCAGATTTGTTGGTGCTGTTGCTGAAAGATTCAAGTAATTATTTTTCCAGCATCCAGAAAGTACAATCTGTCATAAGACTATTCTCATTCCGACTAACCCCTACCTCTTCCTTTTTTCCCTTTTTATTTTTAAACACTAGGTCCTACACCTTCAATACTTTTAGAAGAATTTTCTCTAGAATAGTTCTAAGAAGACTTCACTTCCACCCGGTTACTCTTAAATCCAGTACTTCATGTTTTTTATGCACGACAAGACTGAACTATGAACCCCAGATGAATACTTTTTAACATCTCTAGCAGTTTTAATTGTTGACACTTGGGGTTTTCAATTGTTGGGACTTACAAGTGAAGTATTAGCTTATGTAGTATTAGATTTATTTTTGCTTCAGAAACTTTTTCAGCAGTCTTTCTGGATTTCAAAACACTAACATAGGTCTAGAAAAAGATCATGTAGCAGATACACTCAATCATTTAAGGCTGATACTCCCACTACTACTATTTTTTTTGCTGTATCTTTAACTCAACTTCATTCTGCTCAGATTGTTTCTGCACTTATTTATTCCAGAAAGATAACCCAGAATTTACTTTTTTGTCACTGACCTGTTTGATTTGACAGAGGTTTTGAGTACAGTTTTCTCCTGCACTGCACAGTGAATAGCCTTTGATTTATTTGAAACATGTTTTGTATCTGACACCTCTTTTTCCTTCTTCGTTGATGATTGTTTGCTGTTCTTGTCCAGCTTTGGACGTTTAGCAGAGGGCTCTACTAACATAGACTTTCTTTTCTGAGCTGCCATTTCTGTAAAACAGAATAATTGATTCAGCTTTTAGAGTCTTTGGCAACTGTTATTACACCGTCTTTTAATACAACCAAAGATTTGCCCATCTTAACAAAATAAAGAAATCATATTCTCTTTTCCTTGTAAAGACAGATCATACTGTGATCAGAAAGCAAAATATCAAAGCAATCTCAATTACATTTTATTTTACTTACAGGTTTTTACAAGAGGCAAACGATGTTTAGGCCAAAGTAACTTATCAAGGTGTGCCAAGAGCATTCCTTATGTATATGCTTACAAACAGGACGTTTCATGCCACCTGTGAAAAAACCAAAACGTTCATACAGTAAGCACTTTATTAACTTCCTTCTCAGATACTGAATTTGGCATTCCCACCCTCTCCCATCCCTTCAAACAACACTTAGCTGTAAAGTTTCTTTGATAATCAATTTTTTAAAAAGCCTACATATAGCCATCAACTTTTGGCATTTTGCTGCCTCAAGCATTACCCTTTTACTTTCTGAAAGGTGGCAGACACAGTACAATTTGAAAGGAAGCTTCTCAGCCTTTTAAATCTTTCCAGAAAATGGTATGCTGATGTCTTTCATAGCCTGCAAGTAAGTGGGCCTGCTTTCAATTCTGTGCCCCACAGCCACAGTGAATAAATACATTACAATAATACATAAATCCATGAGCCAGCAGTGTGCCCAGGTGGCCAAGAAAGCCAATAGCCTCATGGCCTGCATCAAACATAGCGTGGTCAGCAGGAACAGGGAAGTGATCGTTCCCCTGCATTCGGCACTGGTGGGATCACACCTCAAGTACTGTGTGCAGTTGTGGGCCCCTCACTACAAGAAGCACACTGAGGTGCTGGATTGTGTCCAGAGGAGAGCAACCAAACTGGTGAAGGGTCTAGAGAACAAGTCATACGAGGAGTGGCTGAGGGAACTGGGGTTTTTTAGTCTGGAGAAAAGGAGGCTGAGGGGAGACCTCATTGCCCTCTGTAACTACCTGAAAGGAGGCCATAGGGAGGCGAGTGTTGGCCTCTTCTCCCACGTAAATAATAATAGGACCAGAGGAAATGATTTGGAGTTGCAGCAGGGGAGATTCAGATTGAATATTGGGAAGAACTATCCTGAAAGAGTGGTTGGGCACTGGAAAGGCCTGCCCAGGGAGGTGACTGGGTCACCACCCTTAGAGGTATTCAATAAACGTGTAGATGTAGTACTTCAGGGCATGCTCTAGTGGCCAAGGTTGTGGGGTTTTTTGGTGGTGTGTGGTGTTTACTTGGGCATTTCTCGGCTGTTTTGTTTGTTTGTTTGTTTTGGGGGTTTTTTGTTATTCTTTTTTTGCACTGATGGTTGGACTCGGTGATCTCAGAGGTCCGTTCCAACCACGATAATTCAGTTATTAGATTCTGTTAAGTTTTGTGGCTGCTACTACAGAACTTCGTAGTCATCAGCAACTGTCTATAACTGTTCCTACTCATATAACTTAAGCTACAAATCAGAGACAGGAAGCCTAGAAAGTAGCATTATTTGAGACGTTTGCCTTGGGCAGTTCAAGATGATGTCTTTATGAGAACTGGAATTACGTTAACAATGCAGAAGTAAATACACAAAAGAGTCCAAAAACTAGCAGAAATCCTCAGTAAAAGATCTTCACAGATTTAGTCAATTATACCTCTCAGATCTATTTGTAGCTTCTGAAACTTTAAAGTTCTCTTATTCAAAGACACTGTTTTTGTATTATGGCATAAGTAATAACTGTTCAGCTAAGTTTCACAAATATCTTTTTAAAATTCAGTTTAATGGAAGACACAGTGCTCAGAACTTCCATATTGCCTTTTAGGTCAAGAATTATCTATTAAATTTTGCCATTGACTGACTGACAAAGGAAGATCTCTGTAAAAAAAATTATGTTACTTTTCAAACCTTAACTAACCTGATGTTAAACCTGACAGATTTTAAGGTCAAACAGGAACTTTCCAGTTGTTTAACACAGGCTGGATAGTTTCATTACACTTACAGTTAGCCTTCCAGCATTGACAAATGCGTGTCTTTCTCCATTAATTTGAAAGATCCTTACAATAAGCTCCTGGTTAATAATTACGCATTATCCAAAAGGAAAAAGCAAAAAGCTGTACTTTTAATTTTCTTTCAGACTTTAAATGTCCTTAACCCTATTTTCATGTATCCACTCTTTTCTCAAGACACTTCTAACCATGCAAGACTGGCTTCTGACTTTCTCTTTTAAGGTGCAGGACCAGCAACTCATATTGAGATAGAATTAAAAAACATATCCAGGGAAGAAATTCTTAAGAGTACTTTTTGTAGTGCTATTTCCACGTCTCTCCCTAAGGAGCAGGTTACCACAAGTCAGATTATTATTACCACAGTATAGCCACTCACACTGGAAAGAACAGCTTTAGTTGCTGAGCAAGTCTTTGATTTTATAATCTCCTAGTTTAGAGCACATCGTTGACTCTCAGAATTTGAGAACACCATGACACATACTGCATACACCTAGACCTTCTTAAGTTTTTTTTTCCAGATATATAGAGACATCACTGTCACTTCTCAGCCACATGACATGGCATACTCAAGACTTCCAAGTACAAATCAGAAAATATAATCCTTCCCTTACCAATTCTGCTTCTCAGAATACTGACAAATACACTCTCCCTCCACAACGAGGACTAGCTCTTTAACTAGCTCTCCCAGTAATACTCTGCACAACAGATCAAGGGTTTTTCCAGACGTTCAAGAACTGGCCGTTTCTGCCCTAGAGAAGTCCCCTCTGGTAAAAACCAGATTACGGAACGAAGGGAAAACACGGAAGTACAAGAACAAACTAAACAACAGTCAAAGCTTTTGGTGCAAGAAGCAGAGGAACAACTGAAACGCGCAACTCCCACCCCCTCCAGTCCCTAAAGCGGGGGCAAGGCCTTGGTCTCTGCTGACACTTGGGGCTCAGCGGCTTGACAGGGCGCTGGAGCCCTCCCTGCTGACGGCCACGCCAGGATCCCGCCGCCTTCCCGAGAGGTCGAGACCCCGCGGGGGAACTAAGCCGGAACTCAAGAGAAAGGAGGAAAAGGGAAGGCCTCGTCCAAGCGTGGCCCAGTGTCATCGGCCCCAGCTCCCCGCCGTGACAGCCCTTCTGGAGCAGGGCCTGCCGGGGAGCCCCCACACCCGGCCGGGCTGCTCAGGCAAGAGCCGCCGAGGGAGAAGGAGAAGAAGCCGCGCACCGCAGCCTCCCCTCCCTCCCCGACCCGCTCCCACCCGCCAGCAGCCGGCGCGGGGGTATCGCCTCCTCACTCCCACCGCGACCGCGGAGACAGCGGCGGCCGCAGACAGGCCCGAGCCCTGGCGGCGACCGGCGAGGCAGGCCCGAGGAGGAGACGCCGGCCTGTCGGCCCCGCGGCGGGGGCAGGCACCCCCTCTCCGCCCCCGGGCGGGCTGCGGGCCTCGGAGCGGGGGGCGGAGGCGGAGCGGGGCCGCTGGCACGGGGGGCAGGACGGGCCGGGGGGGGGGGCAGGACGGGCCGGGGGGGGGGGGCAGGACGGGCCGGGGGGGCAGGACGGGGAGGGGGGGGGGCAAACTTCTCCATCCCCCCCTCCCCCCCCGCGCCCCGGCACGAGGCGGCCGGTTACCTCGCGCCAGTGTCACCGACGTGCCGGCAGCGCGAGCCGCCCTCCCCGCCCGGCTCGGCAGCTACGGGGGGGGGGGGGGGGGGGGGGGGGGAGGTGAAGGGGGGGAAGGGGCGGAGCCGCGTGACGGGGAGCGGGAGGGCTCAGCGGGGGCGCGCGCGCGCCTGTGCGTGCGTGTGCGCGGCGGGCGGGGGGGGGGGGGGGGCGGGGCTGGGGAGGCGCGGTCCCGGCGGCTCGCGCCCCCGGCCTCCGCCCCGGCCCGGCTGACATCCGGGCACCGCGACCGCCCCGCCCCCGCCGGTGCCGCGCGCCCCGGCCGGGGATGGGCCGCTTCCGGCGGGGAGCGTGCCCCGCGCAGGCGCAGCCGGTGGGAGGCGGCGGGGGGAGGGGGGCGGTGCGGGGCCCGGCGGGGCTGGAGCCGCCGCTCGGCGCAACCGGCCGCCCTTCCAGGGGCTCCTGGAAGGGAAGGAGGCTGTCCCGGCTGCCGGCAGGGCGGGAGGCTTTCCCCCCGCCTCAGCCGGGGCCCGCCATGGCGGCGGGTTCCCGGCAGCTCGGCCGGCCCGGCTCGCCCCCTGCCGCCGGGCTCCCCGGGCCCGCGGCCCCGTGCGCTGGCAGGCCGCGCCGCGCCGGGGCGGGCGGGCGGTGGCGGCCCCGCCGTGCCCCGGGGGCACCGCCCGGCTGGCGCGAAGCCCCTCCCGAGTCACCGCAACTCGTGGGTGCGTGTCCAGCAAGCGGCGTGTGGTCGCGGCAGCGCTTCCCCAGGGCTGGCGGGCCGCTTCCCGCAAGCAGGCCGGGAAATCCCTCTTTAAAAAGACGGGCTTGGTGCTGCTCTGGAGGTGATCTCCGCTCTCGCAACGCCTGTGGCAGCTTCTCCGGAGAGCTAGAGCCGCGTTCTGCGGGGCTTTCCCGCAGGGGCGCGGGGCGCGGCTGGCCTCCCTGCCGCGGGTGCACCGAGCGGGACGGGGGCTGGGCCGCGCCTCGGAGCCGGGCAGAGCTGCCGGGTCTTGTGCGGCGTCTGCTTCTCCAGAGCCCTGAGCTCGCCCCGAGAACTGCCAGCCCCAGTACAGGGAGGTCTGCCCCAGCTTGATAGTAACCCTGCAGGTGCCAGCGAGCTGTTGTACCAGCACTTCACAGGTCCGTCTGTAGCGCAGCCACGCAGTTCTGATTCATTTATATATATGTATATATATATATATATTATTTTTTGTCAACTGCCTGGGATATTTCAGTCTTTACTACCCTGGGTAGTGGGTTTTTACCTCATCTAGCCTTACATTATGGCTTCGTTGCCTCAGGGTATTTCTGGATCTGAGCCTTTGTCTTCACTGTCTGCAAGTAATATAAAAACTTTTGCAGGACAGAAGGGGAGAGGAGTCCAGAGCAGCTTTAGCCGAGTCCCGTGGCTGCAGGGACTGCTAGGGTTGGAGCCCACCGGCTGTGTTCTGGAGATGGATCTGTGGGTTTGGTTGCCTTCAAAAGGAATCCGTTACGCACGCTCCAAGACCCTGCTTGACAAGTGGGAGCAATCAAGTGGTTTCCTTCAGCCGTGTGCTGCTGAGCCTAAGTAGAATACTAGTGTCAAGATACCTCCCTTATGTGGTGCACTCCATCCACGTGGCTAGGCTAGAGCTAGCCTGAAGTGTGCCCTACCTATGGTATGTGTATCAGGATCTCAACATAAAGTAGTGTTGCTGTTCATATCCACTCCTGCTGGGAAGTTCTACTTGCTGATAGAGACACAGTCTCGGCTCACCTGACTGTAATTTTACCTAGGGATGTGTATGTGTTGCTTACATCAGCATGACTGGAGAACAGCATGATGGACCTTCACATTAGCCAACCAGTAACTGACCATGAAAAGATGGTAGAAGGAGAGTATCCCAGTGGCAGCATTTGACAGGGTTTTTCCCAGATACTTGATTTCTTGTACAGATTTGCTGATCTAACAAGAGACCACACCAATATTTTAGTACTTGGAAGCTACACAGCATAAACATCCTGCACATAACTCTTTTGTTAATGTTTGAAGTTTTGTAAAAAGTGGGGGTTTTTTGTTTGTTTTATTTTGTATAAAAAAAATCTTAGGCCTTTTTTTATATTTGTCCAAACATTTTATTGATTTCTCTAGCTACTATATTTATGGGATCAATTGTTGGAAATTGCAGTCAAGTTGCTAAATAGTGTAAAACTTTTTTTATATAGATAAAACTACCTCCAAGATACTTCGTTCTGCCTGTAAAATTTTTTTTGTCTCTTCATGAAGTGCCTTCCCTGATGAGTCCTCTTTCTGGACATGCTTAATTGAAGCACAGTTTGTCCTAGTCCAGTGGAAGTTTTTGGCAGCTAAAGTTTTTGGAAAAGCTGATAGGAGAAATGTTATTTATAACTTCATAACAGCTCCTCTTTAATATATCATAATTTGCTATGACTTTACAGTGAATATAGCAACGTGTGGCCTCCTGATTTCCTAAAGTAACCTGCAGACTACTTTCCAGTTGAAGAATATTTTAGTCATTGAGTTGCCTGTAAATTTCTTGGAGGATGATAAAAGTATTTTCTTAAGTTATTGCTCACTTTGTAATTATAACATGGTATTTTCCCATCCATCCCTGTTTCTTAGGAACATCAAGTAAGCAAAGCTAGATTTTCTCACATCCTTCCATGGAATTGTAATTTGCTTTACATCAGGGAAGTAGTAAACAAACAGGCATTCTTATATAGCATTCAGTTCCAAAACTTGGGAAAGCTCAATTCTTGGCACAGAAGGTTATAAGTACATTTCCCGTTTTCCACAGGAGATGGCAGCATTTTGAAGCACTGATGCCAGCGTGAATTTGCTAGCAAACGCCACTTCACTCCCATAACACAAACTTTACAGGAAGTTACTCTCCTCAGAAGCTGCAATGCATGTGAGCAGCAGGGCTCGGGCACGGATTTGCTGTAGAACCAGGAGACCCGGGGAGGAGAAACTGCATTCAAATAGGTAGAGTATGTGGACAGGACAGATGTAACCCCAAAGGGGTTTTATGTTAATTTAGCCTTGCCTGCCACTACTGTAATACTGCTGGAGTGCCTCCTGTCTGCAGCTATGTGAAAAATTGCTTGCTTCTAGGTTATGCCTTTTTTTCACGGGAGCAATTGCTCAGCTGACACATGGATCATCTGAGAGCGTCCCGTTGGGCTACAGTTCTGGGAGATGGGGTCACTCTGTGTAAGAGTTGACTGTCACCAAAAGGGGGAAGCTTCTCCCACTTTTTTCTCCACTTTGCTCCAACTCTTTACCTCACACCATTCTAGCACCCGAGGGACCCCTGTAGGCATGCAAATTTAACTCACTGAGCTAGCAAAAAATCAACTCGTAGGAAAACTGCATCATATTCTGCTGGGACAAAAAAAAGGTGAGGACCACATGACTAGAATCAGGGAGGGTAAGAAAAGACAGGGGAGTAGGAAGAGCAAGCCTTCCCCTTTTGGCATGATGGAGCTGTTAGCATTGGCAGTTGCTTGTGAAACTGCAGCATTGGGGCAGGCTGCACAGTTAGAGGGTTGAGCTCTTGATCTCAATCTCAATCAGCACTCCTGCTACATCTTGCAGCCTCATTTGACTTGCTAACACACTCCCAACCTGCCTTTCTGCTTATCAGACATCTCTGAGTAAGGAAGCAGCTGCTTAAACCTCTCATCTGTAATTAGCTCCGCAAGCACTCCTAGTGCATCAGAGGTGCACCTCAGACAGATTAGCCAAGACCACAGGTGAAGCTGATTTAAACTAGTCACCATATGTAGAGATTCTTCATGTAACTGGAAGAGCAGCTGAAGCAGCTGTGATTTCTATCCATCCAGCAACTCAAAAAGTCCTTTTATCCCTATGCAGGAAGAGGGAAGAGGCTGGATTTTTGTGTCTCCAGTAGAAAAAAGAAAGAGAAACTGGGTCCTTTAGAGGAAGAGGTGTTTGCTAATGAAGAACTGCTGGCTGTTGTGGCTGCTGGTGCGGCTGCTGGTGTGTTTGGCAGGTTTTTCCTTTATTTTGTTGGAGGGATAATTAAAAAAACAGAAAACACAACAAAACAAGACCAAAACAAACATTGCTAGGATATTCTACAGTAGATTAGCTGCAGGGAGTTATTTTCCTGGCTAGCAAGAAGCATTGCTAGCCTATTGTGAGGAAGGGGTCCAGCTTTTTTATACCTTCATCTTTCTTCTTGATTGTCTTGACCATTATAGGGCTCTTTTTGACCAGCTGGCATCCTGGGATAGGGTGCCTGTTGTGACAACAACTCAGGGAATTAATGTTTCCTTCCCCCCCCCACTCAGGGTGATGGTGCATTGAGCTGAAGTGGCCTCTGGGACGTGTTTGCTCGTGAGCAGCACATGCAGGGCTAAAAGGCCTCTTCCTGGCAGGTCTCGAGTTGTTGGCACGAGCCAGGTAGCTGTATGAGTTATGGGTGAAAAACGGCAGTTCCTTTATGAAATTCCTGTGCAGTTGGCATGTGGGACAACAGGGTTTTGAGGGTGCCCAGACTGCCTAGAGTTAAGGAGCTTTACAGGGGATCTATCTAAGAAAGCAGAGGGGCTGTGATGAAAATGGGCAGGGAGTCAGATTAAGGTTTTTTGTTTTGTTCATTTTGGTGTTTTTGCAGGGAGGCAGGAAAAAAACTGGGCTGGTACTTGTCAATTTTTCTTGCATGTTGAATGTGAGATTTTTTTTGGGGGAGGGGGATGAGTGGAGCAGGGATAGAAGGGACAGTAGACAGCTACATCTGGAGGGAAGGCTGGCAGCTGGTTTGCAGAGCTTTGGGGCCAGGCCAGACAGTGGCTTTGTATGTATGTGAGTGGTGCACAGAGGTGCAGACAATTACAGGGAAAGGGCAGGGGGCAAGGAATGAAAGAGTTGACTACTAGATCTCAGGAAAAAGCAACTTGCAGCAGGGAGGAGGCAAGGAGAAGCTTCCTAAGCCACATCTGGAGAGTAACTCTTGAAAATTGAGTCCCTTTCCAATCTTTGTAATAGTCTCGTCCTTGGAATGGTCACACTATGCAATGGTGTGTTACTGAACCTTGATACTTAATGCCATTTGCACAGGATGTGAGGGACCAGTCCTCAGGACCCAAACTTGCTGGAACTGGTGTAAGCCCTTGAACAAAGCTTCCTTTGCATCCCAAAAGGACTGCCAGGAGAGGGAGAGGATGGAGACAACTATGCTTATGGCCTGAGGCTGAGATCACAGGTGGTTCCTGGGTGACTGGAGGTCTCACATAAAAAGAACAGTAACTTTCATTGACTCCAAGAATGAACAGAGAATAAGTTAATGTTCTGAAGCACATATGTAATATATACTGCTTTGATAAGGGGCCTGGACAATCTCTGGAGGACTGCTCTGACTACTATGTGATTCTGAACTAGGAAGAAAGTTAAAAGGTGTCTGCGAGCTTTGTGATTTGGAATTTAATTTTCATTATACTCCATCTTTCCAGTAATGACTACATTGATAACTAATTATTTTCTCCTACCGTCAACATTTCATATCCCCGTTGCTGTCTAAATACATAAGATCACGTGAAAAGCCAAATAAAGGCACTATGAATTCACATTAAATAGAGTTGAATTGAATTCTGGAGTCTGTATTTTGGCTGACTGGTGAAACTCTGTCTACAAGGTACAAAGATAACGGCAAGAAGTGCATTCAACTTGTTTGCTAGCTTGTGTGTTCCCTGAAAGAACTGAGTTGTCTACCTCAAGTGTTTTATAAAATCTGACTGGTAAAGCTTGATAATATCCATAGTAAAAATTGATTGTTGCCACTTTGCACACTGTGCTTTGAAGAATGCATTTTCCCTAATAGAATGTAAGGAAAAACACTCCATATTTGGAGGAAAAAGTCTGAACTTTATAGATATTTGCTAGATGTAGCTTTAAAGAGAAATGTCTCAGTGGGATTTGTATATGGGATCAGATCTGAATGAAATAATTGCGAAGAGACAGAAATTCTGCCATTAATCATGTTACTTTTATTTAAACAGTAAGGAGTGCTTTTAATTTAAGTAGTTTTACATTTATTAATATTTGATGCTGAGCGTTGAACAGTACTGTACCCAAACAATTAAAAAAATGTAACGCTTAATACAATGTTTATTGCTTATTGGTTTTGTATGAACATTAAAACTGGAAATTAATGTGAGAATAAGGCACCCTACTAATATGCTGACTTCCAGTAGTAACATGCACAACATTATGTTTTGCTTTTGCAAGTCACTTTTCTCATTTTCCTTATGAGAGAAAAGTAAGTTAGATTTTATTATTTGGGCAAGAGCCAATGCTTGTCTGAGAATCCACAATTTGAAAGCATTTACTAGTTTTTTATTTAAACTTCCATCTTACAAAGCTAGCTTTCATATGGCATATCCCAATTTCTTTTTCTAAGGACAAAAAGTATTTTTGTTCTTCCTTTGCTGTTACTAGGAAACATGCCTTGCAAGAGGACTGTTCACGTAGTGCTTGAGACAAAAGACCTGACTTGCTTTTTTATCTGCATTTTTTTCTTGTGCTGACCCTGCTTGAAAGATAAAAATAAAAATGCAAAGGCATCTTTCCTGCCTTATCTTGTGTAGCTGGGCCTAAATCAGTGATCAGCACAAGGTGGCAGCTCCACAGAAGCTGCTTAAAAGCCTTTCTAAAAATTTTGGTATGTCCTAAATTAGGGCTTCCCAGCAGTTTCAAAATAAATTCTGTCCAACTGTCCTTTTTCCTCAAGGATCTCACATTGGCTCTCACTCCATTTCAGGGCTGAGGAGAACAGTGATGCCTTGGTCAGACTCACAGACATGTAAGTCCTAGGGCAGAAATCACTTGCAAAGGCTTCAATGATTTGACAACCTATTGCTCAAGTGCTGACAAAGGATCAAATTAACAAACCAGAGAGACTTGGGTTCACCACCCACCCCAGCTCCCAGCTTTCTTTAAAGAGTTTGGTACATCTTTTTAGAAATTATCTGAAACAATAGCAGACACAAACGGTTCTGATTTTTTATTTTATTTTCTTTTTTTAATTTAAAGCAGATTATATAATAATTTCCTGATGTTCTAATGTTTATTCTTTAAAACTGAAAAGTGCTTGCAGGGTAAAATAAACACAACAGATAAACTTAATTATTCTATCAGTTATATGAAGTATGTATTACATATATGGCAACACCCAGCTTTACATGAACTTTGAAATGCAAGATGTCTTTTAATTACATAAGTTATTACAGTACTGTTTTAAAGAAATATTTTGGTTATATGTAAACACTATAAAATTAGCTGTTTAAAAAATAATCATGTAAGACAAGTATGGCATTGACATAGTTTAAAAAACAATAACTAGCCCTAAATCTGACTACTCTCAGGATAGAACAGCAGAAGCAGGTATCAATCCAGTGCTATGGAATAACATGCTGAAATTTTGACTTAATTGAAGACGCAGTGCTTCTCTGTGTTCCCTCCTCCTTTTGTTTTTGTATTGTAAGATTTTTGACCAGCAGTGCCCTGAAGAATGGGCCAACTTATGTGTGACAGGGTAATATATGCTATTTTGAGTTTTGCCATTCTATATTAAAAGCCATCTAAATTAAGTCTCCTAAATATATACTGGTTTAAATTAGAATCCTGAGGAATTATATTCTGTTTACTTGATGGTTTTGGTTAAGTGCAATTTGATGTATGCAGAATGCAGTTTCATTTAAGGTCATTCTTAGTAAGGCATATTAAAAATAAATACAAAAGTGACAACATAATATTTAGTTTCTTGCTACAAAATCTTAGGCAAAAAATATTTTTGCATGTAGTAATGGACTTTATCCACTTGCTGGCTTAACAGGAGTTAAAATCTGTGCATTAAGCTTAACTGCCCTTGTCAGAATGTGCCATTGTGCTGTAATCCTGGTCCAAAGCTACATGCTGAAGATTTTGTTTCCATGCTCAAACATCGCTTGCACAAACTGCTTGAAGACTCTGTCCATGTAAGTGCACTTCCTTGGCCATATGCCTTCCAGAAAACCAATATGGCCTCCACACGAAGTCAGAACCAAAGCAACGTTCGCATTTTGTTTGGCAGTTTCCACCGGTATCGCTATAAAGAGGGTAGAAGAAAAAATGTCTTTACTGTTCTATGAAATGCCAGCCTCTGGATAATTTCTCTTAAATGGTTCTCATATTGTACAGGAATAAATATGCACAATATTAACGTTTGCTTTAATGGACTGCAGGATGTAGAACCATAGCTGTATTAGAAGCCTTTCTCCCTTCATCATTAACTCACCTTACCAGAAATCACTGGACTTCATCTCTCTTTCAGTCCCACTGATGGAACAGCACCCATGTTAATGCATATTTACATTTTGGTATAAATAGTGGAAGTGAAAGGACAATCATGCCTGTAGTTGTTAACCTGTGTTGCAATGTTCAACTTTGGGAATACCAAGGAACTTGGACCTTAATTGTGAATCCCATTCTTTTTGTAGGAGACTCACTGACAGCCTATAGTTAGCTGAAAGTCATCCATGAACTGCACCTGAGGCACGTGCTGATCTCGAAATGGGCAGAAATGGAGACTGCAGTGCATCTTATTTGAATATGCAGAGATGTGGGGCTTAATCAATGCTATCACCTGGGTAGTTCAGTTAGCACAACCTGACATGCATAAGACTTTATGAATGGTATTTTAGCGTGGTGGGATATGACACTATTATCATATGATCTGGTTGACACAATATTGGAGCAACATTCCATTCCATAACGCATTGTGGTGTTTGTGCTTTTGATGTAATAATTATTTACTCCTAAACAAGCAGAAATCTCAATAAATTTCCATTAAGAATGCCTTTTAGAGTTCCAGGTTTCAAATGATAAACTTAATGGAAGGGAAACAAATACAATTCATACATATTTTTTGACTACTCAGGATTGACGGAAAAAACAATAGCAAAAGAAGACATGCTTTGTCGAGACAGAAGGGAGTAGCATGAATGTCACTGCATCATCTAAAAACAGGTATGATTCCACAAGAAAAAATTCCTAATTCTAGGTCATAAGCTGCTAAAATAAAAATGCCTCAGCACTGCAACACAACGCAGCAAGTAATTTCCAGGATTTCTATTGCCACTTCATTTAAAAGTATTTTTGAAGGGAGGTTTTTAATCAGGTTCACTTGGATGTGGACAACTGAACCCCCACCCCTTTCTGACTGAACTTCTTGCAGAGATACCCACCATTCACTTCTATTTCCAGAAGTCTGTATTCCTTAACCACTTTATACTTTTGCTATCTCAAGTTATCCCTGAATAGCCATTATGCCTGCCTATCACTACCCAAGTTCCCGACTTGCATTTGGGTGCTGGCAGGGTCGCTGCTGTGTGCTTCAGGTGCAGATCTGGCTTCACTTTCAGCAACTAGAGAAACAGCACAGCACCTGTTCCTTGGCCAAAGAAGGACCCACAGCCAGAGAATGTCACAGGAGATCTCAAATGCAATGACTGTGGTGAACAGATGCACAACTTAAAATAGATCAGGGCAGAAGTACTGGACCTGTGGAGTCAGGGGAGCAGTCTGAGCCTCAGAGGCCCTTCCTTGCAGTGTCTTGAACAATATGCTCTGTTCCACTCCAGGGCCTCAGCATAGATGCTAAAATAACCATATTAATGGCAGGGTTAGTGTCTTTTATGAATGCTGTGTTCTAAGGTTCCTGCCCATAACATAAGGTAATGGACTGTGCCCTGAATAGAGCACAGACTGAGCTCCAGACAGCAATGGGATTCTCTTGCAGAGTACGTGAAATTCTTTGCTATTCAGTGCTATTTAATTTCTCTCACTCTCTCCCTCCTTTCAAAGTTGCATGCATCTAAGTACTTTATAGATTCCAGCATTTAGTAATTCCAGCATTTTGATTCTTTACTAGGTGAAAAAAAACATGCTCTTCGCTGTCTCTCCTTGACTCTTCTTCAGCTGGAAAATTGAAAATACTATATGCAGTATCTGGGCCTTTTAAAGTATGCTGAGGCAAGACTGAAAAAAAAAAAAAGCTAATGACATAAAAGCCTAGGGCCTGCCAGCCTTGACTGGGAAATAGCAGAGGCTGAAAACAAGAGATGCAGAAAACAATGTGCTATTTCTTGCAATCCAACACATGCATCATTTTCAGACTCCAGACTCAGCAAGCACTTGTCTGGAGTTCTGCCCAAATTAATGTGCCCAACAGTTTCAGCTCTGCCTCCCTTGGATTCTGTGGATGAACACAATGCAGTGTACAAGACAGTAGCTATGATTCATGTGAGCTTCTGCCAACTGCATGGGAATTTGCCCACTTATCTGTACCAAGCCATCTGCTCCTCTTCCCTCTAGTAGCATGTAGGCCATGTTAAACAGAAGGCTGATAAAGAACTGGGGATCAGACTCAAGCCCAAGTCCCCCACTCCAGCTTCAGACAATGAAACACACTTTCCATGGTTGTTCTGCAGCTGTTTCCCTGATCACGGTGGGGACTAATTGATAGGATTATATGCAAGGGTATGGGGAAGAGTGTGCGAGGAGAGACAGACTTGATCTCCAAAAAACAGAGGTAACATAAGAACTCTATTGATCCTAATGGATTCAGGATCAGCTGCGTACTGACCTGAACATATTCTTCTCTAGCTAAAATTTTGAAAAAGTTGATGGTTGTTGTCTGACTAGTGTCAAAGCATAGAGAGAATTATCCTTTCCTGATGAGAAACTGCTTTGCTGGGGGTGTGGAAGGGAGATGACAATAAGCGTCTCCTCTGCTGTGCCAACTCAGCTGGCAAAGCCCTTACAGGCAAGGCTTGCTGTCATGTCTGCACACCTGTCATTCAGAGGTTGCCAGCATAATGATACCTCCACAGTAAGTTTGGTGGTAGTGAATTTTTCATTCCCAAACTGACTGGAAATACTGTAGTAGGTGCTACGTGCTGCCTGCCTCCAAACAGCTACAGCAGCTCTGTCCTACAAGCCTACCAGCACTAGGATGCTGGTTATCTTCTGTGCCAGGTAAGGTGCGAGCCACACATAGGTCTTCACGGAAGTCATCTTCCCCATCCTGAAGTTCTCCCTATTATAACTAACAGACAGCAGAATTATGCCACAGATCATTGCTCTTACCACAAGCTGCAGCACAGTGCTGAATATGCAGTCATTTGCTTCCATCTGCAGTGAGGATTTTTAGCAAGTGCCAAGTCAGACCTGCTGGTAGCTCTGCTCTTAGCTCCCCTGTGGCCAACAGAAGAGCCTGCCCTTGGCATAGTCAGTCTGGATACAGTTGGGTCACCATTTGTATCATTCCTTCCCAGTGGAGTTTCTTGCTCTGCAGCTTCTCAGGAGACAATTTAAAATGCTGTGTTGCTCTCCAGTGCCAAAATGCAAATTAGGCTTGGCAGTGGTGTAGTATTTTTCTCAAAGCTGTTTCTAGGGTCTGTTAGCCATCCACAAATAAACCCACAACGCAACAGAGCAAATTTTGCACTGTAAAGGGCACATGAATGGAGCACTGGATGTGATGCACTCTAGGATAGAGAGTGGCATGACAAAAGATACTACTGTTCATTTTTGCCCACATGTAACCTTGTTACAAACTTAATGTTTGAACAGACCAAAATCTGTACTGTTTGATTCAGTAGACACAGACCTGTTATTTGTGATCACAGAACCACAATGTAAATATGTATGTGCATGTGCACATGTGAAGCACTGTTGCCTTAAATAAGTCACTACTGTCAGACTTTCTGTTCCATTGTTTGGTTGATTTCTCCCTGTTTCTTAGACCTTTACACCCTACTTGTTATCTGTCTGGCCGTTCCTTGGCCATTTGGTCTCCCCAGACAGCTTCATTCAACTGTGCTGTTCACAAATAGGATGCAAAATAACACCTAAGAGCAATTACTCATAAGTTTGGATTCAGAGGGACAGAAAAAGTTCAGAGTTCAATAAAAAGTGTAACTGGGCTTGAGAGAAACACTTACTTGGCACACTGGCTCAGGAGAGAGTTGGCATGGTACTTAGCTTCAAGGGCAGGCTTTCAGCTTGGGCACAACACTCACCAGTGGCAATAAACTAAGCATTAGTCTAGTGAAATTTAAGTCAGACACTTAATACGCTGCTTAAAGCCTCTGAGGAGAAAAATGCCACTTCAGATGAAAAGTTAAATGTGACACTGATAATGAATGCTATCTTTCCATCTTCTTGATTTATTTTCCACACTTACAAAATAAAAGGGCTTGACTTGGTTATATTACGTATTTCCTGAAGCAATGACTCATTTAAATTAGTTATGGTGAGAGAAGTGTCATGCAATGAAAAAAGCATGTGTTTTAATTTGTTAGTATTATGCAATATGAGAACTGCATTCCAGAATTGAAACTACAGATCCATTAGCTGCCAAGCTCTATGAACTTTAAACAGCAACATTAAGGAAAGACTGAAAATGAATTGTTTCTTCATAATACTCTATTGAGAACAAAGGGCACACTTTCACAATATATTAAAAAATAATTGCTGCGAAGTACAAAGTGTACCAAAAAGTTATATGAGGAGAAATGATCAGGTAGAAAGAGGCAACAGAGACAGCATCTTCTTTTTAAGTAAAGTGTCTTTAGGTCCATACTGTGTAATGACAAAGCAGACTTGCGTTTGTATCCCTCAGGCTCTGTTATAGGAAGAGAGATGTGGCTGGTTTTATAAAGGATATATAAACACAAAGGAATTCTGGCACAGCTTTCTCCCTAATGAGTTTTCTAGGCCTGTTTCCCAGCTGTCGGAAACTACAGCTATCTACAACAGAGGTGGAAGGTACATTAAAGGCTGGTAGGTATTACTGGGAGAGATGAGGCATAAAATAACCAGTCCCCAATTTCAATAAAAGACTGGGGTCTGGATTAGAATAAATGTTGTGGCTTTGAATCCATCAGACAGCTGTGAGTGGAAACTGCCTCTGGTTGCCACAGGCTTACATATGTCCACAAACTTTTAATCAGAAAAAACAAGCTAGTTGCCAGAATAAAGCCACCTCCCAGAGTAACACCAGCCCTTTATGTTTGCTAACATAAAACAGCCCACAGAAGTGTCAGGATGAATGAACTCCAGTAGCTGATGGCAGCAGACAACTTCTAGGCTGCCAGTCAGGGTGCCCTGTATCTCCTGCCAGCACAACTTCTCACATTGAGGATGCACAGTACAAACAAGAAAGGTGCCAAGGATATATACACATAACAAAGTCGTGTCATTAGCTGAAAATCAACATTGTCCTGATGGCCCTTTCTAAGGTAAACTTCTCACAGTCAACAGCAGTAACTCTGTGAACTAAGAATAAACAAATGCCTAACCACCCCAATATTTTCACAGACAAAAGCTGGCTAGGGTCAGAGTCTAAGAGATGACTGACAGTCTTTGCAACAGGCTCTAATACATCTTGATTCAGGTTTCTGGTGGAGTTCTACCTCACCCCTCTCTACACTGCAAGACTTCTAAGACATTCTAACATTAGGTTTCACACTTAATCTTACAAAAGAAACAACTCCTATAATCCACTGTTTACCAAGGGTTGGGTTTCTTTTAAAAACAAACCAGCTCCAAAGGAGGAGAGATTTGCTACAGCTCTACTCTAGGGGACTCAATATTTTGGCTCGTCAAGCAACACAATCCCAGAAATGTTGAGGCTGTAAGAGACCTCTTGAGAACATCTAGTCCAACTCCTCTACTCAGGCAGGGTCATCCAGAGCAGGCTGCCCAGGACTGTATCCAATCATGTTTTGTGTATCTCCATAGATGGAGACCCCACAACCTCTTTATGCCAGTATTTGAACACCCTCACAGTAAATAAGTGCTTTCTTGTGTTCAGATTGAATTTCATGGGGTCAGAGTCAATGGTTGGCTCTTAAAAGCTGGAGGTTACATTCTAAAATGAAGAGACAAAGGGATGTAGGATCTGCACTGCCTTTAATCTAGCTAACAAAGGTCCCAGTCCCAGTGGTGACAGGCTGAAAAAGGTTAACGCATCCTACAGGGACAGAGATGCTGTCTGGTTTACTGCTGTTGTTACTTGTGCTAACTGTCTAGCTTACTCCTGCCACAGTGAACTACTTCACTTAGGAACATAAACCACAAACTGAGCTAGAACTAAACACAGAGGTGAAGCTACTGTTCCCTCTCTAAGATACTTAATTGCAGAAGCACAGCAGATCACCCAGGAAAGTCATGCTTGGGGTCACCCATAAAAAATTACCTTCAGAATCACCACCAAGATTTCATATTTGGACACAGATTTTAGGGTCATGACCCCATCCATTCTCATTTTGAGGACATTATATGCTTATAACAGGAACAGCAACTGGGCAAAAATCCCACAGAAGACAGTAAATACAAAGGGAGTCAATCTGGCTTAGAAAGTCCCCAGGTTGCAAATTGCTGAAGGTGGATGTGGAATTCTGCAGAAGTATTGCTATGTTTTCCCAGATCTTACTGTTTTAAAGCCTTTGTTTTGGCCAATGTAAGGGATAGGTAGTATGGCTAATCCAGAGTCACCATTTTTTCCTTTGTATTAGGTGGCTGTCACCTCTTAATATTGTTCATGCTTAGCATGGATGATGGTTGCTCAAGAGAGGAAGGAATCAGACTTTTTCTAGTGCACTTTATTGGAGTGGTCCTTTTCTCTTGGTGTCCCATCTGTCTCTAACAGGTCTTAGAACTATAAATAGTAATATACGTGTGTGTATCTTTCTCTGTGTGTTGTACATCTACGCACAAACAGTACACACAAACATAAGAGTCTCTTCCAATTCCTTCATTCTTCCATTTGTTGTTCTAATCTGTTTGCCTACTCACTTTGGTTCCGTGACTGATTCTACAAGAATCTTGACTTGCAGTGACAGAAGAAAACATCCCTGAAATAAGTGCAGTGTATGAACTTCATGTATCTTTAAATAAATAATGATAAATAAAGTATTCACTGCTGAAGACTCCCCTCAACCAGCTGATCATGATAGTAGTTTTCCACTTTTATTCTCCCTCTTTACTCAGACACTCTAACCAATACACAGACCACAGAAACAATCGTATCTTTTTAAGACAGTCAGCAACAGGCTTTTGATCTTCAGATCAATAGCAAAGAATGTTTGTAATGATAAGGTGTTCTGCAGAAAATGTGAAGAATGGCTAAAAACTCTGTTTTCCCTTGTCTGCTTCACCTTCTGGTTAGATTCTTATTAATTTCAGCATGCTTCCTTCTAGTAGCTCACCTTGTCTGTATCACTTTCCTCATCCTAGAATTTAGCCTACACGCTAACATTTTTCTTACTTTTAATTTTAGACACTGGATGTGGCAGTGAGACCATAAGCAACAGCAGCTGAGGATTTCCAGTAATCTGAAAGACAAGCAACTCCCAGACATTCTTTATAGGGAGTGGATTGAAAAATGGCAGTAAAAAAAATACTCTTTTTCAGTTTCATTGAACTCTGAATGCCTACAATCCAGGAATCTGTATCCAAGTTCCTCATTATAGGCTCTCTTCATACTTGGTGAACAGAAATAGGTGCTTCTGGGAGGGCAACATATCTGCTATCATCCTTACAGTGAGATAACTCTCACCCTAAATCTGCATATTTCTTTCTTTTGACTGTAAAGTGTCTACTAAGGGCTGACAATTGCCACCCCACCTGCTTCTGCATTCTGTACTATATCAGATCTCTCCATTATCAGCTGTTTTATGCATCTTACACTTGAAGTAAATTGCAAGACTGATTCATCCCTGGAGGTTTTGATACGGACAAGGTTTTTTTTTATATACAAGTAACATTTAAATACACCTCCACACGATATCATTTTTATTAATAATTCCACAGACAGATAAAAATATTTTTAAAAGCCTAGACTTACCGTGACCTGGTGAGAAAACATCATCCACAGAGTTTAGACACAACACTGGAATTCCTACCGACTTCAGCTTGCGACACGGGCTGGCATCTTCATAGTAATCGTCAATTGTACGGTAGCCAAACATGACTGAGGTGAACTGCTTATCAAATTCTCTAACAGTTCTAGCCTGAAGAGCAGAATTCAAATAGGCAACCATGTCAGCATTTGGAAAACAGCACCCAGCTAAAGCAGAAGTAACATTTTCTGATTTGGATGTGATACCTGATTTTAGTCTTTAATTCTAAGCTACTGATTAACATTATGATTAAGGATGATTAAGAGACTGGAACACCTGCCTTATGAGGAAAGGCTGAGAGACCTGGGGCTTTCCAGTATAGAGAGGAGAAGACTGAGGGGGAATCTAATTAATGTCTATAAATACATGAGGGCTGAGCATCAAGAAGGCAGGGACAAGCTCTTTTCACTTGTGCCCTGTGATAGGATGGGGGGCAATGGATTCAAACTCGAGCACAGGAAGTTCCACCTCAACATGAGGAAGAACTTCTTAACTGTGAGGGTTACAGAGCACTGGAACAGGCTCCCCAGAGAGGTTGTGGAGTCTCTTTCTCTGGAGACTTTCAAGACTTGTCTGGATGCCTTTCTGAGTCATCTGCTCCAGCTGTGTGTGGTTTTTGGTCCTGCTCTGGTAGGGGTTTGGACTCTATGATCTTCAGAGGTCCCTTCAAACCCCTAATATTCTGTGATTTTCACATACCTTCATCACAAGATCCATATCAAATAATTTCTCCAACATTTGTCTATGCCTAAAAAGAGAGAAAAATTGGAGGGTTTGTTTTTGTTATATAAACAGATGTAGGAATCCTCTGCTTTATAGATACAATTATAGAAATAGCTTGCTAACAAGAACATGCTTGGATTTAATATTCTGTCCTATTAAAAATTCAGTTCCGTGCCTGAAATCCAACAGCAGAATTGTTCATTCATATGCAGGCACATGCAGCAACATAGTAAAAATCTGCATAAGCCATGAGAAAGATGCCAAAGATAAAAGAATAAAAGAGAATTACGTATTTGGGAACACAAAATACACCCTAATTTTTCAAAGCAAAGAATGAACTAGTCCCTCCCATGCTTTTGCAGTTGAGATTGGCTGAAAAGAATTAGTTTATATACATATATACTCAAAGGAAATATCTGAATGTGTAAAAAATTAAAAAATCCATTCACTTAATCTATAAATTAGTGTCCTCTTGTGCTGAGGAGAGGAATTGGTCTTGAGGAGTGGAGAAATTTAGTCACACCGATGATCTTCTTTCTTGCAAAGATGCTTTTGATTTCAAAATTTACAGAAGAATGCACACAGAACAACTATGTGAAGTGTTCATTTTGCCAATATTATACCTGCTGTAGATCTCATGCTAACATCCTTCCACCTTGCTAAATAGTTTATAAGGCAACTCACCTGCTGATAGAGGATTGTAGACAAGTAGTCAAGTAATAGTTGAAAAGAAGCCAGTTTAGTGGCTTCTCCAGAGATTCTACAGATTCAAAAACATTCCAACCCGCAGAGAAAATTGCAGCTGCTATTAAAGGGGTGTCTCTGCCAGTTTTGCCCAGGTAATTTAAAAGAAGCATCCTACAAACAGAAATGAAAAACAGAAACATATATACTATCAAACTGTTTGCTTCAATTTAAAGCAAATACAACAATCAGCCACCTTTTTGTTTGCTTTTTAGTAGTTTATTTTGCCAGCTCTACAGTTGTGCCTCATACTTCTAAAAGGCAGTCACTGTGATCAACATATGACTCATGAAGTTTGCTTTCTTTCTCTGCTGTCAGAGAGGAACTAAGTGCACTGTGTAGGATGCGGGTAGGAGTGCATTTAGAAATAGGTAGATACGTACTAATCATATTTAGATCACTAGAAGGGAAGAAAAGTTCAAATAAATGTATCTTACTCATGGAACAGGTCTTTCAAAGTTGTTAGTAAGTTTTACCACTTTACACACTCTTGGTCTTCCTGCTCTGATGAATCTGACAAAAGCAAGACATCCCTGGCATACCTGCCTCACCATGAAGCTGTCTTTTGAGTTGAAGGTAATGCCTTTACCCCACCTCGCACGTATGAGAGAACACAGCTGCTCTTTAACACCAAGTTTGTAAAGAATGTGTTAGATAATTAATAAAACTAATGAAACAACATTATGAGCCAAATAAATGGCTTATGTCTTGCCTTTCTGACCAATTGCAATATACAGTCGCTATTGCTGATGTATAGTTGAGTTGAAATGGGGAGAGTTCACCAGTACCTAAGCCTTCAAGTGGAGAAAAAATAGCAGTAAGAGAATAAAGAAAAAATACTATCAGAAAAGTGTAGTTATTTTACTGCCTGAGGCCCCAAAGTTTACAATCAGCATTTCAATACCAAGCCTTTAACTCAAAGCATTACAAGTTCTACTACTTAATATAGCTCCCTGGGCCACCAGTACACTGTGCCTTGGCTTCATCTACCATACTTCAGCAGAAAGCAACTTCTAGCAAAGACGTAATGAAGCAGCCTACCATCACAGAGACATTATCCCTGTGCATTACCTTAACAGGTGATAGGACAGCAGTACAAAAAGGAAACCAGTCTTTGGTAGGAACCAGCAGGAAAAGAATAGCAAACAGCACTTGGGAGTGGGCTCCTGCCATCAGCTCACACAGTTGAATGAAATGAGGAAAGTCACCTGTGGCACATACAGGAGGTAAGTAACATATGTTCCCTCTCACCACAGAAAAGGAGGAAACTGAATCACCAGTGCTCTAAGAACACTGAGCCATAAAATAGTTTAAAAAAATGTTGCAGTAATAGAAGGAGCCAATTCTCTAACAGAATTCAGAGAAGATATGAGGTAGAGGGAAGGTTTAGGAATCTTTATGTTAGAAAACAAAGTCCCTTTCCAAAATAAGACATAGTGGAGATCAGTAGAACAAGTGGACTTTAATTTACATTTACACCTTTGTGAAGTGACAGTTTATTTTTCTTCTTAATTGGACAAATGTGTCCTATATAGATGAAATAGCTATGCAGAAAAATTTGAAAAGGAAGAGATAATAAAAACTATTGTAAGATTAAGAAAAGTGGATGTTTTTCACATTATGCCCCTCGTAGGATTTCTACTGCTGCTTAATTCTAAACATGCAAATGTTCCAATTAATTTTGAAGCATGGAAACAGTCCCCATGTGACTGACTAGGGACTCTTACAGTTTTCTGTAAAATTCAGCATATGCTTTCTCTTTGTGGCTCTCCTCCAAAAAAAACATTGGAGGAGGAAGGCAGAACATTTTGCCTAAAACCACCCAGTGGTGTTGATGAAGTAAAAGCCAGGAACAAAACCAGATCCCCCGTGCCATACTAACAGACTTTGCCACTAGGCACTATACCAAAACTAGGACAGAAATGACACTAAGGGCCAAACTGGCCTTTTGCACCAGTAGCAGAACAGCTAGTTTCTACTGCGCCTTCAGCCCTGAAAAGCTGGTGCTTCATCTGCTACACCCTGGCTCTCTGAGTTCTGGTGTAATGGTGCACCATGCATGAAGACAGCCTTGGAGAACTACTGTGCTTTAAATCTGTATCTCATCATTGAAACAAGCCTCTAGTGCAGATGCTCCTTGTTTTTCACCACTTCCAATGAAACAAGTTTTTGCAACACATCATGTTACTTCATGTTTTGCATGCAAAAAAAGTATAAGCTAGGGAAAGAGCATGCCAAGTGAGATAAGAGCCAACAGGCTTGCTGATCTTGTGAAGAAGAGTTTTATACCAGGTTTGTCAAGGGATGGAGTACAAAGCCTGCAGAGAAGTGAAGGCCTGGCAGTACTCAAGGGACAGCATAGTGGGGGAGTCTCCTCACACTTCCCTGAGAAAGCAACACAACTGTGGCCCATCTCATGTGCCAGAACAAGCACAAACACAGTGTAGACAAGACTATGGTATGAGGGATGCAAATAGACTCTTCATGAACGACTGGCCTTGAAGGCAAGGAGGAGGGTTTGCAACTTAGACAAAGACGCCATTTAAATGCACAGAACTTTTCCCTGGTGCAGATTACAAGCTAATTCAGAGCTATCAGGTCAAAATTAGATAGGGGGTCAACAAAGGATATCATGGTGCATGTCTGCTATGGACCCTTGATCAAGAGGAGGAATTAGAGAGTCCAAGACTTCACACAGCTAAAAGAAGCTTTATAATCACTGGGCACAGGGAACTGTAACCATCCCAACATGAATTGCAACAACACCACAGCAGAGCACAAGCAGATGAGATTTCTGTAAAGTATAGAGGACAATCTTTCAATACATGATTGATGACCCAAACAGAGGCAACAGTCTATGGATCTGCTACTCACATGTAAGGAAGAACCCATCAGGGATAGGTGCAGAGCAGCCTTGGCCACTGAGATTATCTGATGGCGATTTTTAAGATCAAAAGAGAGTGGGGAAGGCAAGCAGTAGAATTAACAATACTGGACTTTAAAAGAGTTGCTTTTAGTTTGGTCAGAGATCTGCTTGGCAGGATCCCATGTAAGATGGCCCTGATGGGCAACGGGGTCTTGGAGAACTGTTTGACCTTAAGGATCACTGAACATAAAGCACAAGTGTGGTACGTTCTGATGTGCAGGAAGTAGAGCAAAAGTGCCAGAAGACCACAGAGAGGAACAAAAGACTCCTGCTTGAGTTCAAGAAGGAAGTACCCTGAAGGCAGAAGGGTAGACATTGCCCAAGCATGCAGGGATGCAGTTAGAAAAGGTAAAGCTCAGCTGGAGTTGGAGCTAGCAAGGGATATGCAGGGCAAGAAAAGGGCTCCTGCAACAAGAAAGGCTTCTGTAAGTACACTGGTACTAAGAAAGGCTCCGTACAAACAAGATCCACTCCTTTCCCCTCATCAGTGAAGCCAGTCATCTCATCATAGAAGGCAATCGGATTGCTCAGGCATGCTTTGCCCTTGGTGAATCCAGTCACCTTCTTATCCTTCATATCCTTGGAATTCACTTCCATCGGATCTTCCCAAAGAACTGAGGTTAGGCTGACTAGCCATTCTTCTCTCCTGGGACCACTATTCAACAGAGCAGGGAACATAGTGACAAAGGATTTGTAAAAGGCTGAGGCTCCCTGTCTTCCCTGCTGAGGTCTGTTCTTAGGCCTCCCAGGATTCTGTGTCTAGTGGCAGAGTATGAGAGAATGAAGTATTTATTACTCATGGCAGAGGAAGATCAAGTTAGGACCCAGTTATGCAAACTGGACATAAGACATGTCAATGGGACCAGGTGAAGTGCACCAAAGCTCCAGATGGAGAGAGCCAATGTCATTATGAGACTGCTCTCTATGGCTTTTGAAAGGTTACAGCAACTGTGAAAAAGCAATACCTGGGAAAAAAGCAACCACCTACAAGAATGGCAAGGGAAAGGAAACACAGGCTGGTCAGACTAACCTCAGAACTTTGGAAATATTCTCTGGAAGCCATTTAAAGGTAAAGCATGTAAAGGTAAAGAAGGTGACTGTTAACAGCCAGCATGAATTTACCAAGAACAAAACATTCCTGAGCAACTGTATTGCTTTCTATGATGAGCTGACTGCTTTTGCTGATTAGGGAAAAGGACTGGATGTTGCTTATTTTTACTTTAGCAAGGCTTTTGACAGTATTCCATGTAGCCAAACTGGAGAAACATGGTTTGAATAGGTGACCTGCAATGTGAGTCAGCCTAGACTCAAGAGAGTTGTCATCAGGAACTTGGAAGTCCAACTGGAGTGGCTGGACCAGATACTAGCAGTGTTCCTCAGGGGTCAATACTGGGACCCATGCTCTGTAATGTCTTCATTAACTGAATGATGAGATGGAACACACCCTTAGTAAGCTTGCAGGTCAAATTGTGGGGAGTGGCTGGTGAAATGGAAGACAGGGCTGCCATTTGGAGGGATCTCAACAGGAGAAATGGGCTGCCAGAAATCTCATGAAACTCAAAGGCAAACGCAAAGTCCTGTACCTAGGACAGACTGATAACTGCATAGAGAGCAGCTGAAAAAGACCTGGGCAAACAGAACAGGACTCAGCAATGCACCCTTGCAGCAATGAATACAAACAAGAACATGCTGTGCTCTGTTAATAACAGTAAAACAAGCAGGTCTAGGGAAATTATTTCCCTGTATTTGACACTTAGGAGATTGTATCTGGAGTACTGTACCCAATTTTGGGCTTCCCAGCAAGATAGGCACTGACATACTGGAGAGATTCATGCCTTCATCCTGAAGACATGTGAAAATCCCAGCATGACAAATGGAAAAAGACTGGCCTGATTTAAAAGGCTTCCAAGTTAATTATTGATTTTATTATCAATAACTATATTGCTTGAATAAACCTGTATTTATCCCAGAGCTCCTACAAGTTGTTAGTAGATTAATGTCAATATACAAGGCACCTTCCACCTTCTTCCCACCTTCCTTACAATTTCTCAGAATCATAGAATCATAGAATCTTAGGGGTTGGAAGGGACCTCGAAAGAAAGAAGGGAAGTCTCAGGAAGTTACTGCTGTGTCTGCAGCATTTCTAATGGAAGTTATCCTTTCCTGTGAATTTCCTTAAAGAGGCTGTCTGAACATTTCTCCTAGATTCCAGCAGTGATTTTTCCAAGCAACTGCGCTACCATTGTCTGTGCTAGTTGTCCTTTCTGGAGAGAAGCCAGGACACAGCAAGTCTTAACACCACATGCTATATCAAGCCATACTGGTTTCAACAACAATACTACTGCTTGCTGCTGAGCCAGACAGAACAAATCGGTGACTAATAAAAGTATTGCAGAGTAGTAATTTACCATCAGGACCCAACAGTCTTACTATCTTACGATCTAAGTGAAGCTGAAGCTCGTGTTAGGCAATACCTTACCCTCCCATAGAAACGCCGGCTGCCAGGAACGGAGCCGAGGGGTGCAGGCTGTGGACATGGTGGATAACGGCCTCCAAGTCCTCCGTGTTAGCTGCACAGTAAGTCCTTGGGGTCTGTAAGGAGTCAGAAAAAGGCATCATCACGTTTTGTGTCACCCTTTAAGGGCAGAGCAAACTGAGCAGCGGATCATTTATGTAACGATATAAATGTAGCGTTTATCGCGAAGCCGCAAATGGCAAATATAAACCCAGAGCGTTTCAGAAGGATGTGGAGGAAGGAGTTACACTTGTTATCATTACAGAATAAGACACATGACAAATATCTTCAGTATCTGCACCAGGTCATTAGACAAAATCTGAACACAGAGCAATGAGCTAAACTAAATAGAACAAGATCAGAGCTAGACAGGCACAGATATTTTTAAAATACCCTGAGGAAATGGAAACATATCATAAAGGCTGCAATTTACAGAAAATAAAGTTATAATGACAATTTTACCATCTTCACCCACATTCAAATGCATAGGAAAATACCAGATTTCAAGTTCTGCCAGCCAGCATTTGAAACATAGCAAACGTTTAAAGGCTACACACGTTACAAGCAAATAAATTAAATAAATTCACCAGTGCTGTTTACCTACTCTACTAAAATATTTTATTAACTAAAGCAAGGAAACACACGTCATCCCTTGTGTATCTGCCATTAGTGTCTCTTCAGCTCTTGACCTGAGACATGGAATGACTTCCACCGCCATCTCTGATATTTGGGTAATCCCTTCCTTGCTTTTGAAGGATAAGCACAGCTTTTGAGCCTCACCTGCACAGACAAGTGCTACAGGCCATAATCTGGAGCACTGTATGGGAGGTTAAGTCCTTTTGGGTACAGGAAGAATCACAGTAAAACATGTTTTTTCTGATGGTCTTCTCTAGATTTCTTCTACAGCAGTAGGGTATTTTTAACTATAAAGTGGCTACTAACATATTAGTGACCTTGACTTAACTACCAAGGTCAGGTTGGATGGGTCTTTGAGCAACCTGGTCTAGTGGGAGGTGTACCTGCCCATGGAGTGGGGGTGGAACTAGATGATCCTTAAGGTCCCTTCCAACCCAAACCATTCTATGATTCTATGATAGGTAGTGGCAGACCTGCCAAAATTCAGTATAAACATTAAGACTGGATATAAAGCACTTAATTAAGAGTTAACTGAACTTATTTGTTGCCTAAAGCAACAATGTATTTTAAGCATGTTTTTTAAATTGCTTTTGATTAAACACCCTGGATATTTGTGGGGAATTTTAACAAGTTTAATTAGATGAAATTAATTACTTAAAATACATTTAACAAGAACATTCAAATGTGTAAGTCAAAGATTTTTTAAAAAGGAAAGAAAACTTAAAGCTGAATAATTAAAACTGAAGATGTTTTTAATTTCTATTTATGTTGCTTTTCCAGTTCTCAACCACATGAGTCACTCTTCACTGTTTTACATGCTACTAATTAAAAACAGTGTGAATGTGTTTTATTTTAAATTGTCAAGTTTACAAGGAAAAATAAATTATTTTTGTTAACTAGGGTCTAATGTATTCTAAGCGAAAGTGTATTTGTTTAAAAGTTTATAAAACTAGAGAGATTCCTTGAATTTTAATTTGTTAATTCCTGACACTTTACTGTCTATCTACTGTTATTCCACGATAATAAGTCACAGTAACTTTCAATAACAAAAAAGAACAGCATTTTACAACTGATTCTTTAAGAGCTATTATTTGGTGTAAATTTGAATCTGTATTTAAAGAAACTAGAAAAATAACTACTTGCATGACTGATTTCTGCTGTGGTGCTTAACTACGCTTCAAACTCATTAACTAGGGATTTTATATTAAAATATAGAAACCCCTTTCCAGAAAATGTGATCATTTCAGCTGGTTTGTTTCACAGTAAGATTGTATAAAGCTTAAAGATGTAAATCCGATTACAGTAAAATACACACAATATCTCCCAACAAGAGATCTTTTATCTTACTGATTCAGAAATGTATCAATAAGGACTTTGTGTGTCACAAAACTGCTTTGTAGATCCATCTCCAAAAGTATGCAGAAAACTACTCTTAACATGGCAATATTTGCATTGAAGTGTTTTATCTGATTATGGGAAAACATTCTGAGCTTTTTAAAGTTTGAAACCAGGGAATTAAAAAATGCTAAACAATACTGAGTATTATGCACATTAATTCCAGCTGCAGAACTATCAACAAAACACATATGAAGAAACAAAGCTTATTCAGCAATATTTCATCATGCCTTGTCCCTAGCTACAAAAAACATTTAGCTTCAAGACTTGTTCATTTGTGGAACTGCCAGCTATTTCTAAGTGAACAAGATATGACTGTCCCAAAGACAAAAAATGCCTTTCGTAGCTGAGTTTGTGTCAATTGCTGAGAAAAATACCAGAACACATTTAACTTTTAGGATATGGCTATCCATATAAATCTGGTTCATTAATTCACTAACACATAATACGGATAAATTTTAATGGCACAACTTCTTAACTACATCAAAATCTATTTTAACCTCATGTTGGCAACTGGGAAAGTAATTACTATTGCTTATATTTGGATTTGCATGTTAAGAGTGGGAGAAAATTGCACTGATTGAACAGAATGTCTTGTATATACGCATTTTAGATGCTGCAGTATTTTTAGAAAGAAAAGTGTAAGGTTTGTTCATTTCATGTAACAGATGTCAATAATTTACATTATTTCCTAAAATGAAATGTTCATCAAAAAATTGTGTTGACCAGTTGGCCTCAGAGTTTTAAAGTAAAAGGGGAATATTGGCATGTTATTGATCTACTAGATGACTAGATTTCCTTTTTTGCATTTTCAACATATGCTGTGAGTTTATCTCATTTAAATCCAGCTGTAGAAGTAGACATGTATGATTCCATATATGCTGCTTATAGACATTTATCTTAATAGTCATCCTTACCAAAAGTTCCTCACCAGCAATTCCCCGATTGTTAAAAACCACGCATCTAAAAATTGAGAAAGTAAATTCAATTACACACATAGTTCATTTCACTGAAAAAGGTAACTGAAACACAAACGAAACTGAAAACGCATAAAGAAAAACAAGCCAGTTCTATGAATACGTTCAGCTCTGACCTGTGTGGAAGAACCTGTGAACCAAAATGGATCTCACTGAGTTAGTGGGACTCTATATGAGCTCTGTGATTTGCCAGTCCAGGTCAGATTTACCTCAGGGTGCTACGTGTACCTTGTTCTGCCTGCAGTCTGAGCTGGCCAAATATGGAGCCATAAGCTCTGCCCAAGTAGGGCTAAGCCTAAAGCAGAGCTCTGAAAGAGAACATCAAGAGTTCCGTATGTAGACATCCTCTGATGCTACATAGCAAGAAATGAGCCAAATAAAAACTATAATGAACAGCTACATCTAAGTTGCAGGTTCTTGGGGATGGGAGGATTTGTTTGTTTGGTTTTGTTGGGTTTTTTTGGCTGCTATAGCAGAAGTTTATCTTCTCTCTGTGCTGGTGGGAGTGTCCGAGTTTTCTAGCAGAGTTACCTTGATTTAAGGATCTATGCTTTCTTAATAAATCTTGCTTTTCTGTTACTCTTCTACTATTCTCACTGTAATAATTGTGTTAAAGGATATATACATATTTTAGATGGGGTAAAGGCATGAAAAATTACTTATTTCAGTCTTTTTCTCAAATGTTGCTGTTTAATGAAAAAAATATAGCATTCTGTTGAAATCTGATCTAAGGCTCACCTTTTTCATGCTATACCTTCTTTTCTCAGGCAATCAAATGCAGGTATTTATTTTAGGAACACTTAAAAAATTATTAGTAAGATGTTACTGATTTGAGAGCTTTCCTCCTCTGATAATTTTTTACTATTAAGTTTTAAAGTGATTTTAAAAGTACTTTGAACCCTCATAGTGTTACTTTACTTTCGTAATTTTAGTACACCAGTTACCAAACCTCCAAAGAGAGAAAAGATGCCCAGACATGTGGATAAAAGCTCATATATACATATTTGAAGAACTTATTATAGTCAGTATCAGAAGCCAATCTGCAAAGACAGAATGTAATATTCCAAATACAGATCCTGGAACAATGACAGTTTATTTTAATGCACAGCAGCAGCAATATGATTACATAAAGGAATCTACTCATCGACTAATCCACTTATTTTACCCAACTCTGACCAAAAGGCTTAATAACAAAAGTAAATTAAGCAGTAACAATTAAGAGGTGACAAGCCTCTTTCTTCACCACAAGTAAGAGCAGTCTAGCACCCCTTTCTGCTCTCAAGGATTTGAGGCTGCTGAATAAGCAATTTTAGCATCCAGAAGCTGACCTCTTCTGAGGTCTGCCGCCAGCAACCCATCCACATGAGTCTTCTTGGAGCTGAACACAAACCCCTTCTCTAGAAAGTGTAAAGGTAACACAAACAGTGATACTAGAATTAAAGCAGCAGCAGCACAGGCCTATGCAGACTTAGCTCAATTCCTCTACAATCTCTGGGGCACGTCTGAAGATACTAAAACTGCCCTTCCAAATGCACTGCCTGTTACACCAACTCTACTACTGTTATTACTAATGATACTTTCTTACACGAACTAATGTCTTTAGATCTCATTTGCCTTAAAAAGGCATCTTATACATTCTTATATTTGATCTTACTAGAAGAAGTGAAATACTAGCAATTAAATGCAACAGCACCTATATCCCAACGTTTCACTTTGATGGATCATATGAAGAATGTAGGATTCCTTGCTCGTTCCCGTTAGTCCAGGCAACAACAGGACAGTGGGTCTTGTGCTGGCATCCGGATAATATAAGCTGTCGTTATTATCAAACCAATCCAGTGAAATCTGTCCTCCATCTGCTGTTTTAATAAGCTCACTGAAAGGCACATTTAAAGAGAACACTGATTAGATTTTAAAATACACACATACTATCAAGAGTGCTTACAGCATGCAAATTACCATGTAGGAATTCTGCATTTTTTATTATGTTTTAATACCCAAAGTGCCACCCAACTCAATGTTTGCATGTTTACCATTCAGAAAGAGTCACACCTCCAGCTGGCATGAATGAGCACAGTCACTTTGCAGAGTAATTCCCATTTACAGTTAATGGAGGGACTGGCCTTCTTGAATTGTTCCTGATGTACTGGAAGCTTGTAACTAATGTGATTTTTGGCATTGCCTTCTATTTTATATAGGCTTGTGTATTGCAGGTTTCCTTTGGATCATCTGAGAAGCTTTTGATAGCACACTGGGCAATGCATTAAAAATTTATCACATTTTTTCCCTCTTTATCCAAAGAAGCAGCATGCATAATGGATGGCACTTTGATATGTTTAAAACATGCAAAAACAGACACATACTACTGTATCTTTCACCCTCTATCTCCACAAACTTTACTAAAATGCACTCTTAAACTATGTATCTTAAGAATGCAACAAACATGATAATATCCCAAGAAGCTAAGCATGCATTACACCATTACAAGATTTCAGTCTTTTTTTAGAAACATACAGCATCTTCCCTCTTCTCTGGCAATGAAGACATTGTACAAGAGAGCTGGTATAGGAACTACCAAAATGTAAGCCTACCTTGCATTTGATTTTTCATTTGAAAGTCCTGATAGCACCTACTCCAGATTTTAAAGCTTGTCAGCCTTGTTGGATTCATTAGCTCAGCTTTGCCCTTTTTCAGTAATGAGAAGTAGATGCAATGCTGGTGTGTACTGCCAACACAATCTCAAATGGTGCAAAATAAGCATTGCCCCATGGAACTACGTTTCTTCCCTCACAAACCTTGAAATAAGAGAGTATACAAGAGGGGCTAAAAAAAATGGACATGGCCATACCACTGAAATGTTTCCTAGTTACTAAAACTAAGGGAAGCTGCTAAATGCTAAATCTATTCTACCATGCAAACAGAGCTGAAACAACTTGTGCTGCATCCAGGTTCCGGCGCATAAAAGTACTTCTCCTTAGGTCTTGTGCCAAATGCCTCATGTGCCAGACTAAGGCTCATTTCTGTGTGGGAGAGATCAGCTGAGGACAAACAATTAATATAAGTTTTTTCCCTCTTAGAATTTAGGCATCAAAGAAAACAACATAAAACCCACAGATAAAAGTTACTGTGAAAATCCCAGAAGTTTTACATACTTGAAACAAGACTGAACGTGGCCATGCTATGGTCAAGGTAGAACACATGGGCTCAATGGACAGATACAGTGACTGCATGGCCCTTGCAAAAGGATGGCATTTGAACACCAGAATATTTGATACACCAGGTGACTGTGCTGCCATCCAGAGAGACCTTAGCAGACTGGAGAAATGGGTTGACAGGAACTTCATTAAGTTTAGCGACAGGAAGTGCGAAGTCCTGTACCTAGGAAGGCACAGCCTGCCAATACAGGGTAGGAACTGACTGTCTAGGAAGCAGTTTGGCAGAAAAGAACGTGTGGGTCTTGGTGGACACCATGCTGAACATGAGCCAGAGATGCGCCCTTGCAGGAAAGAAGGCAAACAGCCTCCTAGGCTGCATTATGGGGAGTGTTACCAGCAGGTCAAGGGAGGTCATCCTTCCCTTCTACTCAGTACTGACGAGGCCATATTCAGAGTACTGGGTCCAGTTCTGAGCTTCCTGGTACAAGGGAGACATGGACATACTGCAGAGAGTCCAGCAACAGGTCACAAAGATAATGGATTGGAGCACCTCCCCTGTGAGGAAAGGCTGAGAGAGCTGGGATTGCTCAGCCTGGAGAAGAGACAGCTCAGGGATCTTACTAATTCATATAAATACCTAAACGGAGACTACAGAGAGGATGGGGCCAGGCTCTTTTCAGTGACGCCCAGTGACAGGATCAAAAGCAATGGGCCCAAACTGAAACACGGGAGGTTCCCTCTGAACATTAGGAAACACTTTTCACTGTGAGGGTGACCAAGAATAGGCACAGGTTGCCCAGGAAGGTTATGGAGTTGCCATCCTTAGAGCTATTCAAAAGCTGTCTGGACACAGTCTGGAGCAACTGGCTCTAGGTGGCCCTGCTTGAGCAGAGGGATTTGACCAGGCAACTTCCAGAGGTCCTTACTGACCTCAACCATTTTGTGATCCTGTGAACATATAACCACATCAGCTCCTATATTGTCACCAATTCTTCAGTGCTCCAAAACTCTTGGAGCTAAAATGAGGCCATGTGGAAACCTTGACCTTTTTAACCTACTGCATCTCAAAATCCAGGATAGAGACAGTTCCAAGCTTATGACAGAGTTGTAAAGACATAACAAAAAAAAAATGGGCACAAGCTTGAGCAATGACAGTAGCTGTGACAGAGGAAGGTATCTGCTGGCTACCACATCAATCACTTTCCAGAAGAAAGGCACTTACTTCCTGTACTGTACTTGGGGTCTAGAGGTGATAAAGGGACGCAGGAGTGTCTGCACCCGACCTTCCCAGCACCAAATTGTGGGATAGTAAGTTTCTGTCACAACAGGGCAATACTCCTCCAGAAAGCGGCAGAAACGGTCATTGCTGGCCACCAGCCGGGGTTTCTAAGGAGAGAGACTACAGTCAGGCATGGGCATTCACATAAAACAAACTAACAAATAAATAAAGAAACCTTGTTTAAATCCTCTTTCAGTAAACAGATTTTCTTCATACAAAAATTTGCAATGTTTTGTCCTTTCACTGTAAAGAGACAAGTAAACAAAAACCAAACGAAGTGCCAAAACGCCCAACTGAAAAGTGAAACCCACTAAACATTATAGATTCCTTACCTACTTCTAATAACATGCTGTTCTAGCTCAGCTTTTACCAGCATCCTGCCTCTCACTGGGGAATCAAAACCACACTGTCTCACAGTCGGGGAGAAAGATGCAGTTTTCTTGCACCACACAGAAATGACTCTTAATCCCTGTACTCTGACTGCACCTGCAATACCTATTTTAATTTGGCAGGACACTCCTCTTCCCATCTCATATTATGGTGCACATCTGCACTGGTCACTCAGCTCTAACAACAAACACTCTGCATACAGAGGTTTTTTCTTACAGCTTCCATTTGTCTACCAATTAACAGGGAAATCCCTGCATACCAAACAACTCACGTTCTAGCAACCACATTTCTTACACTCCTCTTTTACACTGACTCTCCAACATGCAGACAGTAATAGCACGATAGTAGATGCTTTGAAGAAAACAATTACACATAGCAGCAGTGATACGTACATCCACCTGACCCCACATCTTTCTTCGCTGACCAAAATCAAGTACTCTCTTCTCGATGAAGAGGAAGGCTATGTTCTCAAGTGTTTCTGTGAAAGGCTGTGGCAACGCGCACACCTTCAACAGTCACAATCCTTTTAATATGCGTATTTTCAGTCAATTAAGCATTCAACGAGGTGCTCTCACCGCGGGGCCACTTTAGATCAGGTCAGGCTCACTGTATCCAAGTGATTTGAGAATGCCTCACTTATCTGTGAAACCACTACCCCCCCCCCCCCCCCGAATAAAACACTGCGATAGCAGCTCCAAAGCTGATCACCGAAGGGGCCGAAGGCAGGCACAAGGGCAGCAAACTATTTTACCACCTGCCCTGTTCCTAAACCAAAGAGCTCGGGTCTTTGTCGTGGAGCGAGGGCTCCTGCCCTCCCTTTCCGAGCCATCTCCCCATACCAAGCTCTGCCCCCCTCCAGGGTACAGCGGCACTTCGGGGCCGCCCGAGGTCAGAGCCCTTCCCCTCCCGGGCCGGGCACGGCCAGACGGGCGCTCCTTCGGGGGCTGGGGGGGGGGGCCCGAGGAGGAAAGGCCGCTTCCCGAGAAGGAAACGCCTCAGCCCGTCACCGGCGGCCCGAAAGCCCAGGCAGCCGGGGCAGGGGGGGCTGCACGAAGCGGCGGCCGAGACGTGTCTGTGCGGGGCGAGGGGGGGTCTGAGCCCGCCGGGCGCGGCACCCCCGGAGGAAGGCCGGGGGGGGGTGAGGACGGGGCAGGCGCAGCGCCCTGCCCAGCCGCAGCCCTCGCCTCCCTCCCGGGGGGGCGGGCGGAGGTGACCTTCGCGGGACGGTCACCCCTTGGCCGGGACACCTGCGGAGCCCGGCCCCTCGCCCGCCCCCACCGCCCTCCCGCTCACCTTGGCGATGCTGCTGAGGTAGTAGCAGGCGTAGGCGACGCCGAAGCCCAGCACCAGGGACAAGCCCACGCCGGAGCCGAAGAGCCCTACGCGGACTTGGCTCTCCAGGTAGAGGGAGAGCTCCCTGGTCAGCACCTGCCAGTCCATGGCGCTGGCCGGGCAGGGCACGGCGGGGCAGGGCAGCGCAGCCCGGCTGCCGCGGCCGAGCCCACCCCGGCGCGGAGGGAGGGAGGGAGGGAGGGAGGGAGGAGGAGAGGGAGGAGCCGCCGCTGCCCGCGGACCGCTCCGCGCTGCAGCGCCGCCCGCGGCATCTCCGCACCCGGGAGAGGGCTGGGGGGGCCGGGAGAGGGCTGGGGGGCCCACCCTGGGTCGCGGCGGCCACAGCCTGGCCCCGAGAGGGGAGGAAGGGCTGAGCGGCGCGGCGGGGCGCGGCCCCGGGCAGCTCGGCGGGGCGGCCGGCATCGCCTGCCTCGCGGCTGGTGCCCTCCTGGGGCGGCTGCGGTGTCAGCCCTGCGCCTCGCCCTCAGAAGGGCCTTCGGGGTCCGAGAGGAGACGCAGCCGTCCAGAAGCGTGAGGAGCAGCTGAGGAAGGCGTGTGGCAGCTCAGTCACTCCTGGACGGGCAGCGTGTCCCCTTCCCCGACATCCCTGTTTGTGCAGGATGCAAGTCCTGCGTGGTACGGGAGGAAGAGGGGACACCAGGGCTTCCGGGTGCAGTAGTGGTTAATCAGCATTATCTGTGTACATATTTTAAGAGATGCTGAAGCGTGCAAACTGCTTTTCCACTTCTGACCGCTGTTAAAATGTGTTAGCACTCATCAGAGGTGAGCAGAAGTATTCTCTTAACTCCCAAGAGAAATCCTGCCTGCTCCCTTTTCAGCTGTATGGATTGTTCCATGGAGGCCCTCACATGTTTGCTAACTCAGGTGCTTCACCCTTCAGCTTTAGAAAAAGACGAACAGTATCTGTGTCTTCTCCTTGGCAAAGTCCTAGGAGCACAGCTGATACACAAAGATCCTGGAGCTGAGCATCTCCTCTTGGAAAGGGATGCATGTACCACAGGATACAGAAATAATTTCCTTTATTTTATGCCTCAACTCCATGACCTGGTGAGAGAAGAGAGACTTTGCTTGGTGAAACTCCTCTTACTTTTTTTGTGTTTTCTGACTATAGCTAAATTAAAAAACCTAACTGAATTGCAAACTGCAGCAAAAAAGAAAATGTAAGAGCAGAAAATGAGATGTGGCCTATTTCAATTGCTTCTCCTTACGCAGACACATTTTAGCAGAGAGATGCTGCTCTCCCATAAAGCATCTTGTTCACCACAAACTGGTGGCAAGCTGTCGGGCCCGATGTGGGAAATACTGAAAGGGACTTTAGCTTTCCATACTGTAGAGAAAAGTGCTGCCATGTTCATACCGTGCGATCAAACACTCCGCTTGGGTACAGCAACAGTGCATTCCCATCCTGCTTTGACAACTGTCATGAAAACCCATTGTAACATCTAAAGACTTGGCAATCAAATGGTGGTTTCTGACTGCATGGCTAATTTAGATATGAGGTTTGGAAATCTCCAGCATGTCTGACCACTGAGTCTGACAAGCAGAAATCCTCCTCTTGTCACCTGCTTTTTCTTCTCAAGTAAAAGCAGTTTGTACAATTTTAAGCATTTTTCATTAGAGTCAGAATGATAGAAGTTTATGAAGTAGTTAATTGATATTATATTAAGAAAGGTAAACTAATAAGAGTGTTTTGCAAAGTTCTGAACAATTTAAAAATTCCTGTTCTTTCTGTGCAGTCAGCTGTCCTAAGTTTCCAGAGACATAGGGGCAGACCTACTGCAGCTATTGAAAAGAGTATAGGAATTGGTAAGCAGAGTCTAGGAAACATGTGAGGTTTGTTCTTTTCCCTGCAGCTATTACAGAAAAAGGAAACAGAATGGGTGGAAAACTTATTGTCATCAACACTGCTCTGCTTCTGCTTATGGAGAACAGCCATGCTCAGTTCAAGGTCCTGACTTGCTGAGAATGTATGTTGTAGACCCCAGATAAAATGTTTTATCATGAAGGAATACTCCAGTGTGAGCAGCTGGAGTAGATAGCTTAGTTCTGAGAACATGTAGGCTTCATCAACAACGGGAACTTTGGAACCTTCAGAGATGCTAATTTGTCTGAACTGAGGACTAGACTTAAGGATGCAGAAGAACCTGCTACTTCCAAAGTTGGAAACTGGTTGTTGCTTGCAGCAGACTGTTCTTGTGCACCCAGGTCCTGTCCCCATTAAGGTGAAGGATCCTTGAGCCAAGCAAAGCCTAAAGAAAATTAAAATCACACAGCGTGTGTCTATGGGGCTGGAAGGCCTATAAATGCATATAATAGAATTATAAAATGGTTTGGGTTGGAAGGGACCTTAAGTATAATCTTGTTCCAACCCCCTGCATGGGCAGCAACACCTCCCACTAGACTGAGTTGCTCACAGTCCTGTCCGGCCTGGCCTTGAACACTGCCAGGGATTGGGCACCCACAACTTCCTTGGGCAATCTCTTCCAGTGTCTCAGCAAGCTCATAGTGAAGAATTTCTTCCTAATGTCTAACCTAAATTGACCCTCTTCCAGTTTAAAGCCATCACCCTTTGTCCTATCACTACAAGCCCTTGAAAAAAGTCCCTTTCCAGCTTTCCTGTAGCCCCTACAGGTATTAGAAGGTGCTACAAGGTCTCCTTGGAGCCTTCTGCTCTCCAGGCTGAACAACCCCAACTGTCTCAGCCTGTCTTCATAGCAGAGGTGCTCCAGTCCTCTTACCATCTTTGTTGCTCTCCTCTGGACTTGCTCCAACATCTCCATGTTCTTTTTATGTTGGGCGCTCCAGATCTGGATGCAGTGCAGTACTGTACACATATACACACATTTGGCCAAAAAGTGGAAGGCATGGCCTTAATGGTTAGAGAAACCCTCCTGAGGCACACCAAACCAGCAGTTCAATGACTTGATCAACAATCTAGAGAGACTGCACAAAACAAGATTCAGACACAAAGGCTGATGAGGTTTTTCTCATCTTTGACCGCTATTACCCTGTGTTGATTACTCATGGGAGTATTAACAGTGTCAGGCATATATGACATGCCATATATGCCACCGAAAACAAATTACACCTACTGAGAAGGGCTGAGGGTTTTATGTTTCTGTAAAAGCATGTTGCTACACTGTCAATAGCAATAATGCTAATAACTTCCTTCTGTTTTTAGCAATCCCCATCAGATCCTCCAGTTCTAGTGTTGAGGTTTTTTAAGTCTTTAAAAGATTATCCTTCCACCTACAACACAGTTTGCAGAACTGAAAAAGAAAAGGCTGCATTCTACTTATATTACAACCACTGCCAAGTGATTTCATAATTGCATATTGTGCGTGTGGGAAGAAAACAAGGTGGAGACTATGGTGTTTTGAACTCTTGCTGCATTTTTTCAGAGGAAGACAGTTCCAAATTCCCAGAGACCTGCTGTTTGCACTATGCTCTCTGCTCTCTAAGTGCTTGATAAACGATTGCATCAACCCAGCTCTAATGGATTATAGATTAGGCAGAAAGCAAAGGGCATGGGGATTGTCCTTTTGTATTGTCTCCTGATTTATTTTTCTTAAGCAATAGGTAATTTACAGAAGCAATTGGTTAGTCATAGCTTGATTTAATTTTTTTAATTAGGAGGCTACACTAGTGATATGTTGTCTTTATTTTATTTTTTGTTAGGGGATATTGTTCTGTGATTATCTGGGGCTTGGGGGTGGAGTTAGTATGTTCTTACTGATGTTCCAGGGACCACTGCGAGCTGGTTCCAGCACAGTTCTCTGTAACACCACTCTTGGAGTTAATTTCAATGCTGAAGCACTTCTGAGGAGAGGAAAAGTGACTTGTAAACTCAGAGTTTTACATTTGAGGTTCTGTTTTTTTGTATATAGTTTTTAACATTTATTTAACTTCAGCATTCATCTAACAAAATGGGAAAAATATCTTTGTGTCAAGCTGACCTATTTATGAATACTTTAAAAGCTCCAAGTCCATGTATAAAACATCTGAAAAGATTTCCATCAGTGCAGGGAAGAGGGCACTCACTGTTCCTGATATTTATGATCTGCAGGAGAATGACAGAAAAAAAAAGTGCACGTGAAAAATTCCAATCAGCATTTCCTAAGACTTCCTCATGCATATTATAGATTTTTCTTTCCTTAAAGTGTGAATGAAGTAGGGAATTAATTAGGTCAATGTAAATATTAAGTTTTGGGGGCTCTTCAAATTTCAGAGGAAAAAGCCAGCCTGTGTTTATGTTTGTACTCTTGGTGCTCATGAAAAAAAAAAAATCAATGATTGTGGCATTAGGAATAGCTCCTTCTGTTTGTCCCCTTCTTGAGCTTTGCTGCTCTTACAGTCACCATGTTTCCATGCATCTATGCATCCATCTATTTTATTTCCATGCTTCTTTTGGGGGCCTTTTGTAGTGAGTGGTGTTCCCCAGGGGTCAGTACTTGGTCCGGTCTTGTATAACATGTTCATCAGTGACCTAGATAAGCCTCAGCAAGTTCACTGATGATACAAAACTGTGCTGCCATCCAGCGTGACCTGGGCAGGCTGGAGGGTTGGGCAGAGAGGAACCTAAGTTCAACCTAAGTTGAACCTTGTTCAGCAAGCACAAATGTAAGGTCCTGCACCTGGGGAGGAACAGCCCCATGCATCAGTATAGATTAGGGGTTGGCCTGCTGGAAAGCAGCCATGAGGAGAAGGATCTTGGAGTCCTGTTAGACAGTAAGTTAACCATGAGCCAGCAATGTACCCTTGTGGCCAAGAAAGCCAGAGGTATTCTGGGATGTGTTAGGAAGAGTGTGGACAGTAGGTTGAGGGAAGTCACCCTCCTCCTCTGTTCTGCTCCAGTGGGGCCACATCTGGAATACCAGGTTCAATGCTGGGCTCCCCAGTTCAAGAGAGATAGGGAACTACTGGAGAGAGTCCAGAAGAGGACAACAAAGATGTCTGGGGGATTGGAGCATCTTCCTCATGAGGAAAGGCTGAGAGAGCTGGGACTCTTTAGCCTGGAGAAGAGAAGGCTGAGGGGAGACCTTATTAATGCCCACAAGTATCTAAAGGGTGAATGCAGGGAGGTTGGAGCTGGACTCTTTCAGTAGTTCCCAGTGACAGAATGAGGGGCAATGGGCACAAACTGGAACACAGGAAGTTCCATTTAAATAGGAGGAAAAACTTATTTTTGGTGAGGGTGACAGAGCACTGGGATGGGGTGCCTATGCAGGTTGTGGAGTCCCCTTCTCTGGAGATACTAAAAATCTGCCTGGATGCAGCCCTGAGTGATGTGCTCTAGGGGATCCTGCTTTAGCCGAGGGGTTGGACTAGAAGGTCCCTTCCAACTCTGAAAATTCTGTGATTCCCTGTTAATACTCAAAAATATTTGTAAGCATTTGACATAATCTTAAGTGAGATTTATATTAAAAACGTTTATTTTTGCAAAGAATATAGGCTAGTTAATCAACAGAGGTGTTTTTTTTATTTTTGAAAATTTCTAGCTGTGTTTTAAATAAATACATATTTCAGTCAGTCTATCAGAGTGCACTGGAAATCTTACTTCTTTAGGATTACATAATGCTGAGACTGGGACTATTTTCTCATGACAAAACAGACAATGTTTAGATTCTGCTGGAGTTATTAGATGCTTATTACCATTTTATCAGATTATAAAAATTGAACATAGATGTTATTCCGTGCTTAAGTTATCTTTCAGGCATTACTTAGTGCATATTGAGCACCTTTGTAATACAAGAAAGACCTGTACTTGACTGTAAGCACATGATTAGTCCCATTGATCACAACAAAAATTATGCACATAAATTAGGAACATTCTTAAAATGTCTCGATGGCCCATGCAGACAGTTTATTTTCCTATCAGTCTAAAAATATAACCTAGTTGGTTCTGACTACATGTCAAGCTTTAACACTGGGCTTAGAATTTCAAGTATTTTCTTTACAATCAGGCAATTTAATACCAGGAAGAAATCAATCACTCCTTCCTTTGTATAATCTAATTTAAAAATAATCTAGAAATAAAACATGTATATGTGGCTAAACATTTGGAAATACCAGGTAAGTATAGGTTCTTCAATCCTCGGGGGTATGCTGAAGTAGGTTTGCACATACACATGTGCAAACACAAACTGTATGGTATTGTAATGTTTATGCCCTAGATTGCTACAATTTTTACTTATTTTATTTTGTCTTTCAGTTTTTAAAACCTCAAGTGTAACTTAACAGGTATGTTGTTTTCTCTCCACTCAAAATAGTTCAGCCTAGTAAAAACCTAAAACCTTAACCAAGGGAGAAGGTTCCAGGATGTTCCTGCGGGGGAAGGATAATCTTCTTTATCCTGAAATGCTTTTTTCAACATGTCGACGTTTTTAGCCAGATACAGAAAAAAAAAAAAAAAAAATCTTTCTTGTTTTTATCAGATCTCCATGGGATTAGTTTTATTTCACAGCAGAAAAATGAAGTGATGTATTTATAATCTGTTCTCTGCTCAGCTGTTTTTCCATCCTAGAACAGAAATGGCATGTAGGACTTCTTAGGGAAAGAAACAGTTGCATGGACACTGTGAATTAATAGATGTGTTCTGATTAACAGTTTTGTAGAGGATGCCAATAGCACAGTAAAAACCAAACTCACCAAAGCCATTTGCTGTGTTGCGTAACAGCTTCCTCACTATCCGGCATTAAAAAATGTTTTAATCTGCAGAAACTGGGAAATAAAAACCAATGCCAGATCCTCGTGACATTTCAGAAAATTGAGGAAGGAACCGGATTATGTGATGGATAATGAATCCGGTAAATAAAGCAGTAGAAATACGGTGCAACAGTTAACAGGATAGGTGTTTTAGCATTAATGAGAGATGGTAGATGGCCACGTGATGGCAGTAGAGGCTGAGGAATGACCGGGTTTTGTCTACAGTAAGCTATCGATAAACAGTATATGGCCTAAAGTTCCTAACTGACTCTTCAGGTTCTAGAAAATATACATTATGTACAGTATTATTATACATGTATCTATTATGTGCCACTTAAAAATATGTGGCAAGTTCATCAGACCAGAAGTTTCTCTGGATTACAAACTTTTCACTTAAAAAAAAAAACCACAACAAAAACATTTGGGGCAATTCTATCTATCTATCTATCTATCTATCTATCTATCTATCTATCTATCTATCTATCTATCTATCTATCTATATCTATCTATCTATCTATCTATCTATCTATATCTATCTATCTATCTATCTATCTATCTATCTATCTATCTATCTATCTATCTATCTATCTATCTATCTATCTATTATTCAAACTGTAGTTTTCATGTCCTTTGCCAATACTTACATCTTTCTTCTTCAGTTAGTTGAGTTGGTTTTGTACAGAAGAGTAGGCATATTTTGATCAAAATAAGGCAGTTGCTTACTTTTTCCTAATTCCTTTTCCTAATATTGTTGTCCACAGGAAAAAACTACATTATAAACCCCCTTTTGGGGAAAACCAGAACATTAACATCTAGAATGCCTTCGATTTTTAACTGGAGGACTAAGAAAACTGCTTGTTCTAATAGTCTTGAACTAAAGAGGCAGAATTTTAAAATTCAGATTAGTATAAATTAATAAGCTCTACCTTTGTATTTTAAAAAAGAAAACAACACTTTGCTCATTATATGTAAACTAGATGCTCTTTCTCAACTTGTAGGGAGCTATTTTTATATATATCCTTCATATAACAAATTCTGAGAACTTGGGGTTTGGGAAAGATAGGAAACAAAACCTCAAAACTCCATGAGTTAATAATTCTTTCCAAGAAGTTGAATTTTTTTTCTTCTGAACTACAGAAAAGCAGGCTTTTCACATGAGATTCTCTCCTGTAATAGGCACAGTCCCCTTTCTGCATTGCACGTTCCAGTTCCTACATTGCAAGTTCAGCTCTAATCAAACAAGACAGTCTGGAAAAACTTGTATCAAAGTCTCTCTTCAACCCATGCAAATACTTGTATTAGGAGTCCCTGCTGTGTTACATTTTGCAGAACCAAAAGGCAACCAGGCAGAGTTTAGGCAAGCAGCTCTCTGGAATGACTTAGATGAGCAGGAGAAGAGGCTGGATAACCTCCAAAATCCTTTTCCTGTGACTCTATGAGGGCTGTCTTGAGAGCTGTCCTGCTCTCAAGGAATGCAGCGGCTGCTCTCACAAAAGGCCAGTGTGCTCTTCAACAATAACAAGGAGTTTAAAGGCTACGCACAGGCTGAATTCTGCATAAACCAGAGGTCTTCTTGCATGGCCCCTCGCTGGGTTGGTTGCTCTAATATGGCAGGAGGTAGTGAGGAAGACCATAATCACCAGCTGGAGGACGGCATGAGTCAGCAATGCACATAATTTTGGGTAGCCATAAGGGAACTCATTCTGTAGTTCTTTTTGTGCATCCTGGTTTCTGTCCTAGCAATTACAGGTAAGTATGCCTGAAGCAGTGTGGATTCCCTTCCTCCAGCTGGTGATCTAAGTGCTCTGTCATGACTACCTGAGGTAGTACCCTTTCTCATTCTCAGTTGTGACCTTTTAAATCTGTGTTTGAAACTGGTATTTACTGGTTATTTTGAAGAATAATTTAGATAAAAGGTTCAGGAGCTAAATACCTTTTTTTTTTTTTTTTTTCCCCCTTACTGATTGGTTAAACACCCAGTTTGCACACAGAATAAATAATATATGATTCCAAAACGTAACACCAAAAAAATATTTGCAATTCTAGAAACCTTTTTTTCTGTAGCCAATGACACTTTTGTGACTTCCACAACTTTGTGGCCATGTAGGACTAGCAGTGACGGGAGATTAGAGTTCAGAAATTAGTCATGTAGTCACTGGCAAGTGAATACATCTTAATTTTCTACCACACCAATAAAATGGTGCGAGCCTCAGTATTTTCAGCTATGGAGAGCTCCCTCTTAGCTGTTAGGGGAGCATTCACATTCAGCCAAATAGGTAGATGCTAGGACCCAGATGTTACCTGTATTCCTGTGTTTCTAATCCACCTATAAAATAATGCAGGCATCTTTAGAGATTCTGGGTTTTGCAAGTTTTCAGACTTTAAAAAAAAAACCAACAAACAAACCAGGTGAGTCAGGGGCTATAGGGGTAGGTAGAGCAGGAGTTGACAGGAGAAGGATTATTAGGAGAGGAGCTCCAGGATAATTATATGCACACATGCACTACTGCTGAGCTGCAGCAGCACACACTCTGAAGGTCTATAATTTAGAATTTCTTGGAAAAATACATGTAAGGATGAAATCTTCTGATTCCCCCCAGGAGAACTAATTCCGATCTCAGACTTTATTGTTTTTTCCTGGCACTCATTTCCTGGTTGCAAAAAGCCTTTTTTATCCAATCCTATAAAAAAAGTAATAGAAAAATGTGCTCTGGGTTTTCCTTATACTTGCCCATAACTCTCAAAGCATGAAAAAGTAGAATGAGGCAGATGGGAACATTATGACCATGGATAGACCCTAGCTAGATCATTCAATAGATCAAGAACTCTCCAGAATTTCTGGGAAATTCTGCCATGTGTTACACATTTAGTTTTAATTACGTGTACCAAATGTAATAAGCTACTACAAGCTGCGGGTAGCTTTTGTATGGGGAGAAGCATCTGCAAGGAAACCCAAACTGCCTGGCAATGACATGCTTTCCTCTGGTGGCATCCGCTACCATTTTGGGGTTTCCACTGTAGAAGTGGAAATCAGACACTCCGTGGGAGTGCCTGTTGTCAGGACACAACTTCATGTTTAAGGCAGCATTCTTTAGCTTTAGCATGGGTTAGGAAGGAATGAATTATGCGAGGAATGTGGCAGTAGTCTGGTGGTTGTATTTGCATATTATTCTGCTCTTACATGTATATTGTGAGAAAACTACACAAAAGAAGTCAATAAATTATCTCACAGACACTTCTAGCCGTAGAAGGTGGAAGGAAGAAGCGCAGAAACAGCAAAAATACCCAGGAGACAAAGGAGGCTGGGCTGCCTTTTATCAGCCATTTCCCAGTTGACTAAGAAATGGTATTTTTTAGTCTCGTCCAAACTTGTCTGTCCTTTAAGATGGATGCTTTTACAAAGTCGGCACAGAGCGTGATGGGAGAGTGAAACAAACAATGGTCGGACCATTTTAAAAAGGAAGAACCATATTGTATGTAAGATTAGCCGGGATGCGTGAAGTGAAAAGGGAATCCTTGGGTGTCCTGAGACCGCCAGCGAAGAGGGCAGCTGCTGAAGGCGCTGCAGGTCTGTGTGCAGGGTGGGTACATCCTCCAGCAGGGATCCCTCCAGGTGGGAAGGGCAGGTGGAGGTACAGGTGCCCCTTCTTCCGCTGAGAAGCCGCTGGGCCACCGGAGCACAGCCCCTCTGGGCTCTCCTCCAGGCAACGCAGGACGCGCCTCCGCAGGGTTAAACAGAAAACAGGATTTCAGGGCACAGCGTGACTGGAACACGAGGGAAACGCAACACGGAGTTGCCCAAACTGCCCCGCTCAGCGCCCAGCGGGTGCAACGGGTCATCCTGCCGCCGCAAGGCGAGACGACGGGCGCTGCTCCCGCGGGATGCGGAGGCAGGAGGGCGCTCGGGGAAGCCTGCTCGCTCACCAGCTGCCGCCCGTCACCTTCAGCGCCGCCCAGAGCGGAGCTGGAGGAGCCCCGCTCCCCTCCGCTGGCAGGGATGCACCCGCCAACACCCCCGGCTCCCGCCCCGGCTCCCGCCCCGCTTCCCGGGCCGCGGGGGGAGGGAGGCGGCGCGGCCGGCCCGCCCGCTCAGTGCCCCCCCCGGCTCGGCAGGTGGCGCTAGAGCGCCGCGGCCGCCCTGCCCGCTCCTGCCGCGCCGCGCCTGCGCGGAGGCGCCGAGCGCATGCGCAGAGCGGGGCGGGAGGCGGGCGCTCCCGCCGGTCTCCCTGGTGCCGCCGCCGCCGCGGTTCCCGGATGTAGCGGCGGGGGCTGGGCCGGAGCTGGGCGCGTAGGCGGGGCGGGGGAAGGGCAGGGAGCCGGGAGGAGCGCCGTGCGGGGGCTGCCGCCCGCCGGCTCCCGCCGCCCCCTCGGGAGGGTCCCGCCCTCGTCCCTGCCCCGCTCAGCGCCGCGTCAGGACTGCCCCCCGTTCCCCTCCCTCGCCGCACCGGTCCCGGCGGCCTCGCTGCCCGCGCCCGGGGCAGCCGTCCCCATCGGGGCCCCGCTCCGCCGCCTGCGGGCTGCGCGGCCCCCGCAGCCCCCGGGCCCGGGCCCGCCGGGCGCCGCCGGGATGAGCAGCTCGCGGAACAACCGGGTGATGGTGGAAGGAGTCGGGGCCCGAGTGGTCCGAGGCCCGGACTGGAAGTGGGGGAAGCAGGACGGCGGCGAGGGCCATGTGGGCACCGTCCGGAGCTTCGAGAGCCCCGAGGAGGTGGTCGTGGTGTGGGACAACGGAACGGCCGCCAACTACCGCTGCTCCGGGGCCTACGACCTCCGCATCCTGGACAGCGCGCCCACCGGTGAGCGGCGGCCGGGGGCGAGGGGAGGGAGGGAGGGAGGGGGCGGCCCCCCCGCCCTGTGCCTTCCTCGGGCTGCTGTGGGGAGGGGGGGAACACGGCAGCCGAGAGCCCCCGCTGCGGGGCGAAGGGCTGGGCCCGTCCTTGGGGAGGAGAGCTCCCCTCTGCCTTGTCGGCTCTGCGGGGGGAGAGTCTGCTGCCCTCCGGCTGCGCGGGGGTGTCCCTGTGCGTGTGTGTGCAGAGGTGCACGCTGCTGCGGGATAAACAGGCAGCGTGTGGCCGTGGCGGGAGGAGAAGTTGTCCTGGGACTGGTAGATCGTGTGTAGGCAAAGCAAAAAAAGGGATGACCGTCGGGAGCAGGCTCCCGGCGTGCTGCTGGTGGGAGAGGGGAGGCAGGGGAGGGTGGGAACCGAGACGGTGGTGCCTCACGGGTCTTTTGTTTTGGTTTTTCTCCAGCCCTCGCCGCGTCCGATTTGTATTTCAGAGCCGTTTTGTAAAATGGTGGCAGTCATTCTGAGCCGAATACCGGGAGGATTGCAAAAAAAGTGTGGCGCCTTTTTTGCTAAAGATTACGTGGAGTGGTTGAAATAGGGTTTTGTCTCGTGATCTGCGTGTTGCCTTTTATCTGTATTGCCAGACCTGTTGTAAAATAGCTAAAGTCCTAGAAAAGGAGTGTATTCGTTCAGTCTTTTAATTACTTGGATGCTCGATATTTATGCTTTAAATTCAGTCTGTTCGGACAATGGGTTTAGATCTGCACTGGCATTATGCGGCAGTGTTAGTGTTGCAAACACTGCAGGGTTCATTTCAGCACCTGTTTTTACAGTGGAAACTCACGGAGAAAAAGATATTGTTCAGTTTCATCAGAAATATAGTGAGGTGGTTTGGGACCAGGCAGGATTGTGTCAATAATGAGGTGATTGGACCAATTTGTAGGGTTACTTAGATGTACTGTTTCTGTAATGTGTTTTTCATTTGGAATATGATGGAGAAGAGAGACCATCTTTGAGCTGGCTGTGTGTAGTGTTACAGAAAGGGGAATTACAGCAGTGGGTTGAAGAGACAGAATCATGGAATCGACTCTTAATTACAAAAATTTTGCTAAGGGAAAAACCCACACCACACATGGCATGGTGACCCTTTGAGATGGATTTAAATTTTCTGTGTCAGTGTATCTTCCTCTTGCCTGGCTGTTTGTTTGTTTGGGGTTTTTTTTGGGTGGTTGTTTTGGGGGATCGAGGCTGCTAAAAAGAGTGCAAAATCTTTTTGAAATGGACCTTGGAACAAGAGATTGAGAGGAGTCTTTCAAGTTGTCTGTCCTTGTCTTGCAGATGTTTAGCTTTATAACTTCACCTGCATTTGATGTCCTGTAGAAACCAGTGGGACTACTTCTGCTTAAAACTGAAGTGTATGTATGAATGTTGAGTATGAGCCTTGAATGCTCATTATTCTAGCTCTGCTTGATGTATTTGCAAGCTGACAGTATCCTGTTAACTGCATCTGGAAGCCTACACTTCATTCTCAGTTTTGTGTCCCTGGTTTTTGTTTCGGGTGCTTTATTCTATACTTCCATATTAGAATTTAAATTTCTGCTTCAGGTAGGACTATGTATATTGCTTTGGGGAAAAGCTCTTGAATATTGCTGTTTTCAGGCTTTGGAAAATGGTATTTCTCTCCCTGAGGCTTCTGGCCAGCCATGCTTCATCCTCACTTGAACTGCTGCATGGAGATACCCAGGGTTGGTTTTCACTAGAGGGAGTTATGTTTGAGGTCACTGTTCCCTGGAGATAGGAAGAGTAAAAATCTGTAAAGTAGAAGCAGCAGAAGGGAAGCACTGTGCAAAGTTAATGGAATTAGGATGCTGTCAGTTTGGCTGAAATCCTGGTTTTACTACTGATTAAGTTTGTCTCCCTGGGCAAATCACCTCCCTTCTTCAGTTTTCCACCGTTTTGTAATTATTTATTTTCTCCATAGTAGTGTGACCCTCTGTTGTTCAGAATAAGGGATTCTGACTGGATGATTATTTCATACTATCTCTAGGTGCATTTAGATAATTTTGATATAAATAGTTAGACAAAAAGTGGCATTAGGTGACAAATTTTTAACTGTAGTATTAATAGTGCTCTGGAGCAGGAAATGTTAGAAAATATGGGGGAATTATTGGTTTGGTGATACTTAAACACTGTTAAATTGTGACTTTTACAGTTTAAAATGAAAAAAAATTATCTGGTTCATAAATTTACAGTCATAGCACATTTTAGTGAGTTTATTTAAGCTTATATTGAGAATAAATAAAAAAATACAGCATTAGAAAGTAAAAATAGATTGTTGCTGGGAGTTGTTTTTATTAGGTACTCAAACTCAGACTTGATTATAAGTTCTTAAAAGTGGTGCTTGCAGCCAAAGTTGCTACTTTGATGATTTTGAGGCCTGTGCATCCAGAAACAGTAGCGATGGGTCAGGAACCCCTTGTGTAACAGAAGTAAAGTTAGAAGCTCATTCCTTTAAAAAAAACCCCAACAAACCGAAGTTTGTTGTGCATATATGTTTATGCCTTTCCTTTAATGCCAGAACAATGTTTCCTAAACTTCAGGATGTATTGTTGTGTTTTAATGATTGTAGGCTGTTAACAGCATTGCAAAACTGTTAAGATTTTCTAGAACTTGAATAGTGTTAGTACTAAGTTTTGGGGTGGTCTTTACATTAAAAAATCATTGATTTATATGAAGTGTCCCTTGTGAACTATTTGCTCCAGATGTAGTCATTTGGGAAATGAATAATTTATGGTAGGAAGGTGTTTTGTGTTTTGTTTTTTTTTTCAGTTATGTCTGCCAAACTAACTGTTATTAGCTGCCCATTGGTGATCATATTTATACTGGCCAGCATTTCTTTAAGAAAGACAGTGATTGCGAAGAATTAGTAAATTTAAGAATCTGAAACAAAAAGGAATTTAATTTAGAAGAGGGGAAACTTCAATTAGATCCTGCATAGTGGGCTTCTAAATGAAGTGGTCAGCTGTGAAACATTAGCAGTATGGTATGGTTGCTTGATGACTTTCAAATAAATCTGGATCTTACTGTAAAAGGGCCTTTTACCAACATCTAGGAGTCCTGAGAGATCTCTTTTTCTGGTAGTATTGTGGAAAAGAAACATAAAAGAGTAGTTTTCTGATGGGCTTAACAGAAGCTAAAAGTAATTAACCCTAAGCTTTATGTTTAGAAGGGAAGGTAGCCTTTTGCCAGAGGTAAAGGCTGTATAGTAGCGTGTTTTTAGAGAGCCGTCCTGACTGTCTTCACATAATACTCATGATCATTATAGAAACTTTGTGTATTTATTCTCTTTCTGAATATTTGCTTTCTACAAAGCTTAGGCAAAAATTTGCTTGTCCTCCATTTCGTCTTTTGTATGATTGGTTCAAGGTAACAATCTTATTTTCCTGCTTAAAATATGTACCTAATTTTGAGTAAGGGGAAGATGAAGGAGGAGCTGGGGTCAGGAAATGGAATCTTGATGTTGAACTATCCTGCAGCTAGAGTGAGTGTCTGTCTGGTGTGGAAAGCTGTATGTATCTGCTGTATTCTGCTAATATGGAAAATTTAGGTGTTATCTGTTAAAGATCTGAATGGCTTTCTGTACTTGTATTAATAGTTTTCTGTAGCCTGAAGAGTTGCATAAATCATCATGAAGTCATACATGTTGGAACATTTTAAAAGATAGACCACCTTGGATTATTTATCCCATGTATTTGTTTATTTGTTCTTGCTTTTAGCACATCAAGTGTAATTTCAGGCAAATTGTCTTAGTCAAGACTTTTTGTGGCTATTTGTAAATACTTAAAGAACCTCTCAGAAGTAAAAAACCTAATAGCTCCATGAACAGTGGTATGTGGGAAGCCTGTTTTTTTTTAAATGAACATGTCCTTTGTTCTTTCTGCCCTTCCCCCATGTCTCCTACACAATCCTTTCCCTCCTCATGTATCTTGCAATACCCTTACCAGATAGGACACTTGCTTTGGCAAGTCTGGAATCTCTTGTATATAATAATTGGCCAGCTGGCTGCTGCCAAACAGGGTATTTAACAGATGACTTATGTTTATGGGGACGCTAATTTGAGTTTTAGAATTTATTGTAATCTGGTTAATCTCAAAGAATTCTTTGTTCTCAGTTTGCATGGAGTCTGGCCATAGTGTAAAAATTACCTAGAATGGAAAAGTGGGAAGAAAAAAATATTTCTGTAGCCTTTTTTTTTTTTTTATTGGGGTGTAAATGAATCAGTTTTTGAAGCAGTTTATGGTATCCCTTGCCTGATAATAGTATTGTCACTATGATATGAGAAGATTTTGGTTTACTAGAGTTGTGGAGAATAACAAGTCCTTTAGCAACCAGATTTTTTAGGTTCTGAGAAATAATTGAAATCACTATTGTCTTCTGTGCTTGACAGGGAGTGGTATGGATATCCCTTGAACATCTCTTTTTACAGTTAAAATATTACTTTATTGTACAGTTGTATATTGTCACTTTTGAAAATTGTCTTTAATAAAAAAAAAATATTTATAACAAATTTGAATAGCAATTTGAGTAAAACTGCCTATATTTCCTTTTTCAGGTTTGAGGGTGAGCATGGGTTGCAAAAACTTGTAGGCAAGGGCTGTAAAATTGATGTATAATTGAGTGGTGACAGAGTGGTAGTGGGCCAGGTAATCTAGGGAAGATTTGAGGATAGATTACAAAAGTGCAAATTACTATGGCAGAGACATAGGAAACTAATATGAGATGCAAATAGTAAAAACGTGAATGGTAAGTGGAGGTCAGGAATACTGGATTTTATGGTGTACTAAGGTTGGAGGGACATCAGGAAGTGACAGCTATTTAAAAAGTGAATTGAAAGACACCATATCAGTACTGATGAGCATTCAGTCCACTGGGCTAGTTGGAAATATCAGAAATAATGACACCTTCCCTTCGGCCGATTGTGTGCAGTGCCAACATTGTGTCCTTAGTACTGAATTTTGCTGAGTAGATGGTGATGAGTAGATGGAGACTACAGAAATGGAGGTTGTCCCTTTGCAGTGCAGGGAGGGTGGAGCAGATATCCACACTGTAGCCTTTGAGGGACCCCATGCTGGAGCAAGTGAATATGCCCTTAAGGAAGCGGCAGCTCATGGAGAACCCATGCTTGAGCAATGTTTTCCTGAAGAATTGCAGCTGTGGAGAGGAATCATGCTGGAACAGGGGGAAAGTGTGAGAAGCTGTTATGGACTGACCGTAACCCCCCATTTCCCATCTTCCCCGAAATTTCTTTACCACAAGGGTTGTCAGGCACTGGAGCAGGCCACACAGGGCAGTGCTTGAGTTACCATCCCTGCAGGTATTTAGAACACATGCAGAGGGACATGGTTTGATGGTGGACTTGGCAGTGTTAGGTTAGTGGTTGGACTTAATGATCTTAAAGGTCTTTTCCAACCAAAACAATTCTATGATTCTATCTATCCTAGGGAGAAGTTGGGAATGAAGGAGCGCAGTTGAGTCTGGGAGAACAGGGATTGTAGGGAGAAGGTGTTTTAGGTTTTGTCTTTCTCACCATCTCTTTTTTTTTTTTTTTTTTTTAATTGGGCAATAAGTTTAATTTTCCTGTCAAGTCAGTTTTGCCTGAGATGGTAATTGTTAAGTGATCTCACTTTTATCTCAACATGTAAGCTTTTTCACTCCCTGTTCTGTTGAGGAGGGGAAGTGAGAGCCGTTGCCTGGGCATCTAGCAGCTGGCCAAAGTCAACCCACCGTACTCCTGTACCTATAATATCTCACTCAACTTAAAAAAAAAAAAAAGAGAGAAAAAAAAATCCTTTCAACGGTCTTTAAAACATACTATTAATTTAAATAGTGCATTTTGTTTGTATTATGAGCATGAATAAGAGTTTATCTCTCGCATTTTGCGATCCAGTAGTAGCACCTTATTTTATCATCATCTTTTTGGCAGATGAAGTTAAAACTCTCTTAGTGTACTGTCACCAGAGGCATGCACATGTACTTCTCCCTCCAGATCTCTAGTGCGGTGGTTAAACATTCTGTAGCAGGATTACTTGCCTGCTCCTGCCCTGCAATTCTTTCTTAGTCATGCCAACAGTGTTGTGTAGCACTACAGAGAGCAGGACTGAGAAACCAATCCAGCTGAATATTTTTCCTTCTGACTGTTTTTAAGCTGGGTATGTCTCTTGATCCAGTTTTCAGCTCATCTCTGTAAAAACCTTTTGCTACCATATAGGAGAGGAGGCCTGGAGGAGGGAAGACTCTTCACTATTCAATGAAGTGCATTACGAAGAGTATGTCCAGCCAATCAAGGGAGGTTCTCCTCCCCCTCTACTCGGCCCTGGTGAGACCTCACTTGGGGTTTTGTGTCCAGTTCTGAGATCCCCAGTTCACGCGGGACAGGGATCTACTTGAGAGAGTCCAATGGAGGGCTATGAGGATGATTAAGGGACTGGAACACCTGCCTTACAAGGAAAGGCTGAGAGACCTGGGGCTTTTCAGTATAGAGAGGAGGAGACTGAAGGAGGATCTCATTAATGTCTATAAATACACAAAGGCTAGGCATCAAGAAGGCAGGGACAAGCTCTTTTCACTTGTGCACTGTGATAGGATGGGGGGCAATGGATTCAAACTCGAGCACAGGAAGTTCCACCTCAACATGAGGAAGAACTTCTTTACTGTGAGGGTTACAGAGCACTGGAACTGGAACCAGAGAGGTTGTGGAGTCTCCTTCTCTGGAGACTTTCAAGACCTGTCTGGATGCCTTTCTGAGTGATCTGCCCTAGTTGTGGTTTGTTGTTTTTGTGTTTTTTTTTTTTTTTTGATCCTGCTCTCTGGCAGGGGGGTTGGACTCGATGATCGTTGGAGGTCCTTTCCAACCCCTAATATTTTGTGATTCTGTGAATGTAAAGAATGGAGCAGCATGGTCAGGTGAGGCATGCACTGGAACGAGTGTTGCTGCTGAAATCGTGTGTCAGGGAATGGATGAAGAAGGGCTGTGTCTGTTGCAGTGATGGTTAGGGATCTGTGAGAGATACGACTCTTGTTCAGAGGCTCCAAATACAGATGTGTGCTGTCCTTTTTGAAGTTCCAGACACTGTAGTCAATAAAATGGCTTTTTTGTTAATCATCTTTCCTAAGGAAGTTTTTTTGAGTTCTTTCACAGCAGCTTTTGCCTGACTGGCTAGAAATGTGTAGTTTTTATTTAAGTTCACTGTGGGATGACCTAGTTCTGTATTACATGACTCCTGATTATACCTATCTTTTGCCCTCTTTCCTACTGCTTGGACAAACTGAAAAATCCTGCAGGACCCAATTCATTGATCCTGTTACATCCAGAATAAATACGATCCTTGGCAAACTTTCTTCCCTTACGTTTAGCAACTGTTAGAATAATTCCAAAGATATGTTACTTCTCTGTTTCTATGTGAAATACCAATTTAGCAATCAATTAGAAAAAAAGTAAAATAAATACCACCCCTTAACCCCAAGTGCCATAACCAAGGCAACAAAACAGTAACAGGTTATCTGGGTCTTTGTAATGCACCTGCTCTTGAAGAAGACCAAATTAGTACCAAATGGTTCAATACAATTCATGGCAGTGAGCCACTTTGAGATCATAGAACTATAGAATGGTTTGGGTTGAAAGGGACCTTAAAGAACACTTTGGGGGGGGGGGGCGGAGGGTATTCACAGCTTCTTTGGGCAACCCGTGCTAGTGTCTCACCACCCCCACACTAAAGAATTTCTTCCTAATGCCTTCCAGTTTAAAGCTATTACTTCCTGCCCTATTCCTACAAGCCCTGGTAAAAGTCACTCTCCAATTTTCTTGTAGCCCCCTTCAGATTCTGGAAGGCTGCTGTAAGGGCTGCAATAGCTAATCATAGAGCTCATAGCTAACTCTATTTTTTTGAGTATTACAGTTAATCAACACCACCAGACATCAAAGTCTCAATGTAGGTAACAAGAAAGATAGCTTTCACCTGGATGTTAATCCTCCATGTTGAGAACAAGGTCATTGATGGAGTTGTGTGTGTGGGAGAAAATGTGTGAGTGATTTTCAAGTTCTTGTTTTGTAGAAAAATAGCAGTTTTAGTTGTTGCTACCAGGTAGCAAGTAGTTCTTAAGTACAGAAGGTTAGTTAAAAAGAATGATTATGTTATACAAGGTGTGTTGTTTGGCAGTTGGAGTTGGCAAATAGCATTATGGACTGTAGGACTTGTCTGTGCCATACCTTCAAAATTTCAGCGACAGACTTTATGGTCAAGGTATGGATACTGCCTTAGTCATGACCTGCTCCAGGAATTACAGTGGTCATTTAGTAATGTCAGCAGTTTCAGGGTTTTCGTTGTCACTGAAGAGCTGCACAGATCTTTGTGGTGGTATGTGCAGCCTTTGTTTCAAATGTCTTGCCTTTTCCAGCCTCAACTAAATATTTATTCTATGCATCAGGAAAATTTTTTATCATGATGCGAGAAATCTTCCTAAATACATTTATAATCAAGGCTGGAAGAGGGTGGACTGAGAAGCCTCCTTGGTTAGGAAAAATGATAACACCAGATGATTTTGCTGGCATTCAGAGAGACTTTGGTAAGCTGGAGAAATGGGCCAACAGGAATCTCATGTAATTCAGCAAAGGGAAAGGCTGAGTCCTGCACCTGAGGAGCACTGACCCATGCACCAGTACAAGCTGGCATAACTGGCTGGAGAGCAGCTTTGCAAGGGAAGGACTTGATTGGTCTCAGTGGACAACCAAGTGAATATGAGCCAGCAATATGCCCTGTGGCAGTGAAGGCCAATGGTATCCTGGGTGCATTAGGAGGAGTGTTGCCAGCAGGTCAAGGGAGGTGTTCCTTCCCATCTGCTCCATACTGATGAGGCTACACCTGGAATACTGCATCCAGTTCTGGACTCCTCATTGCAAGAGAGACAGGAGCACAGTGTGTCAAGCAAAGGGGTGCAAATGTGTTCTAAGGGATCTTAAGACATCTGCTATGAGGAGAGGCTGAGGAATTTTGTAGTGTTTAGCCTGGAGAAGAGACAGCTCAGGGAGGTCTTAACAGTCTATGTAAATACCTGGTGAAGGTTGTTGAGAGGATGAAGCCAGGCTTTTCTCAGTAGTTTTGAGTGACAGCACAAGAAACAATGGGCGCAGATTGAAATACAGGAATTTCCACTTAAGCATAAGAATAAATATTTTTACTCTAGAGGAGATTGAACACTGAAACAGGCTGCATTGTGAAGTCTGCATTCCTGGAGGTGCTCAGAAACTGATTGGATGTAGTCTTGGGCAGCTGGTTCTAAATTAGCCTTCTTTGAGCAGTGGTGATTGGAGTAGGCAATCTGCAGAGGTTACTTCAAGCTTCATCTATCGTGTGATTCTATGAAACGGTCAGACAGGAAGGCATTTCCTTCAGTTTTGCCTCTCCAGCTGTTGGTTTTTCTTCGCTGGAGGTGGCTCAGCTGTTGGACACAGTGACTAATAGGTTTAAAGTGAATTTGGCAGTCATTTCCAAAAGCAAGGAAATGACTGGAGGAAAAAAACAAACCCACATTCTTTTTGCTTATTAATTTCAGAGTGACCTGTTGTTTTGTTTGATTTTTTTTTAAGGGTGAAGGACTGGGAAAGTTCAGTGTTACTTCAGCCTTTTAGTGCCCATTTTTATCTTGTGCTACAAACTGAACGCCAGTGTTTCTCTTTTGTTGCTCAATTTTTTCCAAACAGCAGCAGCATTTGACTTTTTTTAAAAAAATAAATAAACTTGTGGCTGTTCACTGTATTCAGAGGGAGTAGATGGAAACTGTGACTGATCACTTTCACTCTTCTGTAGCTCTGCAGAGCTGTAGGAGTAAGTAGTCTTGAGAATTCAGTTTTTGTGAACAGCTGGGCAGATGATGTGCTGGTCTGTCTTTGGCACTTTTTTTTTTTTAAAAAAAGCAAAAAGCAGTAAAATGCTTAAAAAATGGTAACAGATTTTAATGAAGATAATGGCATCTATCCAAGAGAGCTTAGTTTTTTCCTATATATAAAAAAAGAAGAGTTAAGCACTTTTCCAGTATGCAAAATGTGTAAGTCAAACCAATGATTTTTAAACTGTCATGCACAGTTGCACATAGTAGTCTTTGTGATATCAGTTGTGTTGATAGTCTTAATCCAGAGATAAAATTACAGATTGCCTGTGTAATTTGGTACATGTATTTCTTACCCTTTACTTGTAGCTAAAGAACTTCTCATTTTCTTTCTCTGATTTGTATGGATGAAAAAAAATAAACATAGTTTTCTCAGCTTTTTGAGCTGAGAAAAAGAACATTTCAGGAAGAGGCTGACAACTGGAGATATGAGGTGAAGTCCATTATCAGTACATCATCAGACAGGGTATCACTAGCAGCCTTTCTTTATTGTTAACTTTTTTTGTTTCGAGTTATAATGATCTGATATAACAAAGTTGTTAGTCGTATTTTTCTTTTTCTCCCCACAGGTATCAAGCATGATGGGACAATGTGTGATACTTGTCGGCAGCAACCCATCATTGGCATCCGATGGAAATGTGCTGAATGCACTAATTATGACTTGTGCACAGTTTGCTATCACGGGGACAAACATCACTTGAGACATCGTTTTTACAGGATTACCACACCGGGAAGTGAAAGGTGAGACATTTTTTTTTCCGCCCACAATACTAAATAGGAACAGTTAATTGTGGTTCACTTTTAAGCTGCAGATTTGGTTACTGAAATTTGGATTACGTGAGATAGTGGCTTGAGTTGTAGATTCTGTTTATTGTTCTGCTTCTTTGTGTGGAAGGGCAGTTAGAACGGATCTTTGGAACTTGGAAAATGTGGAAATTTTTGGAAAAAAGGAGTACAGTAAAAAAGTTATGATATGATTATTCAGGTTTTTAATTTTGTTCAGTCTTCCTAGTTCTTGTGTTATCATATAGTAGCTTTAAAACAAAGGCAATTAATTATCTTTCCACTATGTATAACCACAAAATAATTTGTCATTGAATTTCGGAACATGAAAGTTTAATTAGGTTAAAAAATGGTGTGGATAGATTGAAGAAAATAGACTCCTTGTGGGCTATGAAAAATGGGATGATCTGTAGACAAAACCTTTTACTTGAACTGTTTAAACTGCTTTCTACAGAAAGCAGAAAAAACATATTGTGAAGGGTTGTTCTACCCTTGCCCTGGTTTTCATGTTCTTTTCTTACGCATCTGTTATTGTCTCCTAGTGAAGAACCCTGAACAAAATTGGCATTTAGTGTGTTCGTGCAGAGCTGTTCTTGTGTTCTTTAAATTACTTGTCTTAACTCCAAAGCCCCTCAATGTCATGATTTGTCTACCAGTTAAGTGAGAACAGTGATATTTACCTATTTACTTGGAAAGCGACAGTAAAAGTGTCGTGTAAAGGCTACATGCTGTGATATCACCTCTGCTAATTCTCCAGAATGTTCTTTCATTAAATCATTGCAAGCTTTTTTATTAGATACAAAACTCAGTTAAATGTGATGTGTATAAGACAACATTCACTTGCTCTTCTTGGAGAATCAAGATTTACAAATATGTTGCAATTCAGTAACGTGCTTTTACAGTTAAGGGAAGCAGTTGGAACATGCTTGTGTCTTACCTTGTAGGGACTGTGTTTATTTTCTAAAACATTTGCATTGAAGTTTAACTGTGGCTCAAATGCCCAGGTTTGTGGCTTAATCAAAAAGTAACTTCTGTTTTTTGAGATTAATGCCAGCAGATCTAGGTGCCAAATAGATGGCATAAGCTTAGTGCCTCAATTATGATGTTTAATGTGGAACAAGACTTACCCGTTGGATCCAAGAGTAGAAAGTGCTGGGGTAGTATCATTAATAGATAATAAATAACAAAATAAGAATCTGTTTTTCTATTAATTTCTTTTTTAAAAAATCTCATTGCTTTTGAGAATGCATGCCAGACATCTTTTTTTCTTTTCACTGAAATTTACTATTCTGTGGTGGTGTATAAATAATAACTTTTAGTTTTTGAGATTATATGCAATGTGTAGAGTTGCAGGAAATCTTTTGCATCTTGTCACTTTCTCTGTATCTCTGGATACCCACACAGCTCTGGTTTGCAGCTCTTATCTAGAAGTAAGCTTCATCTGCCAAGTAGCTGTTTCTATTGGATCAGACTTAGCTGAAAAAAACTGATTAAAGTTAACTGTTTGAGGGAGGAGAGAAGGATAAATAAGTGCTATTGAAATGGAAATGTGTATCATAGGGAAAATGGTAAGAAGCATCTAAGTATGTTTGGATGAAGAAAAGCCTAAGTTCTACGTATTTTATTCTTGAATCTGGGTTATTATATGAGCAGCATACCAAAGCAATGTATGCCTCAGTTTTGTTGGTGTTGAGATCTTTCTCAAATGCTGCTATAAACAACACATCTTTGTGTTTCCTATCACTCTTTTGTATTACTTCTATAAAAATGCATAATTTTTCCATGTGCTCTTTGCATTGATTCTCAATTTAACTTTTTCCTTGTCTGCCATCTGCTGGGTGTTAAAAGCTTAGCAGGAGGGTGATAAACTTCCTGGAAAGGTCAGGAAATAGGAGGATTTTCAGCTGAAAAATACTTTTTTCCTGTCATGAAGTAAGAAAGTAAGTAAGTGGTTACAACATCATTGCTGGTAGTAGGAAGTTTAGAGAAGAAATCATAATTAAAATTAAAAACTAATTACAAACATACAACAAATCAGATTTAGAAAAATCACTTTTAATCTTAGGGGCTTCTGTTGAAGTTAAGAATGGACGTGATTCATACACTGAAATCTGCTTGTGGGGTTTTTTTTTGTTTCAAGATGCTCTCCTTCCTTCTTACCCCTAAGATTAGTTCTGGACTTTCTTTATTATGTTGACATATGTGGGTTCTTCTTTTAATAACTTCAGGGTATTGTTGGAGTCTCGCCGTAAATCAAAGAAAATTACAGCAAGAGGAATCTTTGCAGGTGCCAGGGTGGTGCGAGGAGTTGACTGGCAATGGGAAGATCAAGATGGTGGCAATGGGCGTAGAGGAAAGGTAAAAATATAACTGGTTTAAAGGAGAGGATGCATTTCTGCATGCTTATGTGAAAGCTGCAGTGGCCTTCCTAATGGTAAAGAAAAAGTGTGGCTATGAAAGTTACTATTTTAATTTACTGGATGTTTTATTCTGAGGTGTTCAAACATATAGAAAGAGGAGGGGATGTAAACTAGGACCAGTTCTTTTACATTTAATGTTATAATTTTATAATACCAGCAGAAAACTTAAAATTACTGAATTTTTGTCTTGGTTGTTCTGTTTAAGACTGGCTAGTAATCTTGGGTATATATCAACATTGCTAGAGAACTGTTATAAAAGCAGCTTTCAAGAATAGTCCTTTCTGGTTATCACTAAGTCTTGCTGCTTGTGAATCAGCATATGTATGTATCTCTTACTCTTGGTTTTTAGTGCTTGCATCTTGCATTTTTGTTTTTCATTTAATCATTCCAGGGACTTTTCCAGTTTAAAATTTAAAATTTTGCAAGTGTTGGATGTTATATTACTCACTTTGGACATTCTGAGTGTTTTTGATAAAGCTGTCTATGTATTGAAAATTGCATGTAATGATATGTTGCTGTTCATAACATCCTCAAATTTTCTGCTTACAACTTATATTCACCTTGAGAGCTAATGAAAGTTTGTTAGAAGTATGAAGATACAGCAGGGAGTGTAAAATATGCTGTGACTCTTATCACCAAATATGAGATGTCCTAGAAGGAGAATCGAATGCCCTTGTATTTGGATGAACTGGTGTTTTTTGTTGAGTTTATTTTTAGTGCACTTAAGCAGTATTTAAAAGAAAGTGAAAAGGTCCTGAATGAGATCTTTAGCCTATTTTATATCCTAGACGGTTACAGAAGGACTTTTGGGGATTTAATTTTGGATTTTATGGAAAAAATATTTATTGAGGTGATAATTTATTATTGTGCATTTATTTATATTCTTTATTATATCTATTTATTGAGATTATTAATTTCAGTCTCTTAAAGCAAGGAATATACAGATGCAGCTTTTTCATCTAGATTATTTATCCCTTGCTGTGGACTTGCCAAGATATTCTGAAATCTCTGAAACTTTGCAAAATAAGTGCATTAACATAAAATAAATTTTTACAGTTCAAATTTTGTTCTCTACTTGCATGGTTAGATTACCTACCAAATGTAGAAAAGAAAATAGGCCCACAAAGCATTTATTCAGGCTGCTCTCTTATTAAAGATACCTAGAGAACACTTGTATGAAACAAAAAACAACTTCACAATAAATTTTTTTAAATTCAGTAAAACTGCTGTGTCCTAAATTATTCTGAAGAGATTAATTAAGGATTTAGGTTCAAATTGTGTCTTTGTTCTAGAAACAGTTTTCTTATTTTTAAAACTAAATAGGTAACTGAAATCCAAGATTGGAGTGCCTCGAGTCCGCATAGTGCAGCATATGTTCTTTGGGACAATGGTGCTAAAAACCTATACAGAGTTGGCTTTGAGGGCATGGTAAGTACAAAAGAACACAAAGGGTAATATGCATGATGGGGGAAGGGTAATAAGAATAAATTGTTGTGCTTTATTATCCTGCTTTTGTATATCCTTTGTCAGTTTGCATGCTATTAGTCAGGTCATTGTGAATACAGCTGTATGGATCATGAATATGTATTAAGAAGTTTGATCTGAAAACTTATAAAATATGAATAACTTAAAATGGGGGACTGGTTTCTGCCAGAGTATAATAAATGTTTACATTGCATACATGATTTTCTTACTATGCTACTACTGTGCTTAAATGAAAATTCAGAAAAGAAGCTTAGTCATGAACTTTTTTATGACCACATTTCTTTAACTCTTGAACTCTTTAGTTCACCTCAAATTTTGGTGTGATTACTGCAAGATTTGCAGTTTTCAAATTATTGGCAACACTCGGAATCCTTTGGAGAGCAATTTTTTTGTCAATGGAAAGTTACAACCTTAATTTGTTTTTAGCACTGGTTTTTTTCATGTTTTGCTTCCTAGCTTCTACAGCTACTTCTACAGCTTTAGAGAAAAAATGGTTCAGACTGTAGCCCAAGTCCTGTCTGTTGCTGGGTTTTCTTATCCTAATGCAGGTCAGGGAAAGGTTGCTTTGATTATCAACTGCTTATAACATCTTAATTAGCATTTTCTTTCCATGAATTTTGTTTGATGCAGAGGGACAACCATGTTAACTTAACATTGAAGTGTCATCTTGTCAGATGTGTATGAGTAGTAAAATGTTAAACAATGACTACTGGACTTCTGTGAAAGTAAAGTAGTTAGCCTTACATAGCCTCAATTGAAAGAAAGTGTACCTTTATAATAAAAAGGAAATACTAAATACCACTTCTGCAGTAAATACATATTTTAGTGTGAAGTTTAAAAAGAGTAAACATCTTTAGTGCAGGTCAGCTTTAATGATGCATTAAGATACTAAGCATAAAATATGTCAGTATTGAATTATGTGCTTCATGGTCCTACTCAGTTCTAAAGAAAATTCTTTATATACTGGCAAAAGAGGAAGAAAGTTAAATATAATATTATGTAGAATAATATCATGAAACTTATGGTTGGTGTCTTCCCCCTTACATTTAATTGTGATGCATGGAAAAAGAACACATTTAGAAAACCTAGGTAGAATGAGATACAGATAAATGGATTTTTTTGTTGTTGCAATTTCAGTTACTATGTTTAAGTTTGTGGACTGCATAGTAGGAGTGCTATGGAATCATTAAAGATTCTGTCTGACCTCTGAAAAAAACATTTAGAACAAGTTATATTCTGTTATAAGTATTCCCTTAATAATAAAAATATATTTATTATTTGTAAATCACCTATATTCTGTTGCAAAGCTATTGCCACATATGGAGGTTTTATATATTTGTAGAATACCTGATTAACTACTGTAACTGTAAATATGAATTGTTGAGGATTACACTTCACACGAGATATGAACAGATAGAAATATTTGGTCGGTCATTTAATTAACAACAAAAAGCTGTTAAAATGTGTGTGAAACTACATATATGTATTGTATATACAGAGGACAGTATGTAAGTAATAGGTGTACATACATCTCTATAAAATGGAAAATTGAGGCTTTATATGTAGTGCTTACCTGATTGTAATCCATTCCTGCAATAATTTTATGTTAGATACTTTTACCAAATGCAGTTTTCACTTCAGACAGAAATTATGCTTGGATATCAGTGAGAAATAGTAATTTGAATATAAAGCTAAATTTTGTAACATTAATTGCTTGCTAAGTGTACAATTATGATTATTTACTACAATTTATATGCTGTTATGTAAAGCTAATGAATAGACTGTTAGAAACTGCATATAAAGTTGAGGCAAACTTGTCTTGGGACTTAAAAATTGGTTAAGAATGTCCAGAGAATGTGGAATCAACAAAACACAGTGTGTGTGCCCATGTAAATACAGCTGGGAACAGAGCTCTACTTGCAAATGAATAACACTTGACTCAGACACAAATGGAGCTGATTAAAGAAACACAGCTTATTGTTCTAAGTCAGGGTTGCTTGTTTGATGGCTCACAGGCTGCATCTGGTCCTCAAAATTAATCTATCTGGCCTGCCAGCTTTTCCTTGGGAGAGACAAGGACTGGCTGGTGGGGCAGCAGGTGCTGGCTGAAAACTTGCATTGATTTGTGATCAGATCCTTAGAGTTTTTATTCGAGTTTGCTGTTGCTGTGTTTACGTATCAAGTGATTGAGAGGGGTGAATATTTCCTTTCTTTGTGAAGCCTGGCATTTAAATTTGGAAATTTCTGCTGCCACAGGCCACAAATTCCCAGCTAGAAATCTATTGTTGTTGTTGTTATTAATTATTGAGACCACGTGGCAGAGCGGAGAGCGGCAGCAGCAGGGGCCATTGCAGAGCGCGGCCCGAGCCGGCTGGAGTGGGTTGGCGCAAGCAGTTTAGTGTGGGTGTCTGTGAGGACACGCGAGGAGCAGCAAACAGCGCTTGCTTTCTTGTAGCTAGACAGACCATCATGGTCACAACAGAGCCACAAGCTGCAGTGAGGATGAATGTGGGAACTCAGACTGAGCTTTCCTGCAGACATGTGGCCATGCAGGTCTCTGGCTGCAGCGAATGCCTGAGCCTGGCACTGGTACTGGAGGGAGCCAGTGACACCGCGTGTGTGCTGTGTGAGCAAGTAAGGGATCTGCTCAGGCAGGTGGCTGAACTGAGGGGGGAGGTAGAAGGGTTAAGAAGCATCAGAAAACGCGAAAGCGAAATAGATTTGTGAAGCCACACCTGAAGGCAAGGGTAGAGGGAAGAAGTTCTTGAACAAGTGATGATGGATCCCCTCCTATCATCAGACAGAAGGAGGGAGCTCACAGGACAGGGAGGTCTGGAGGAAGGTCCCTCCTCAGAGAGGCAAGCAAAAACACTCACGGCCCCCCCCACCCTCCCAGTTGCCCTTTAAAAATAGGTGTGAGGCTTTGGAACTTCAGGGCCAGACAAAGGAAGATGGAGAGGTAGATCCATCTAGTGAATCACCTAGGGCTTGTCACTCACCCTCTCGCCTTAGGACTTCTTCAGCTAAGAAGAACAGTAATTATGGTGGGCCTCCCTTTTGAGGGGAACAGAAGGGCCCATTTGTCGACCAGACCCATCCCACAGGGAAGTCTGCTGCCTCCCTGGGGCTCAGATTAGAGATGTTAAAATGAAACTCTGATCTGGTGCAGCCCTCTGAGTACTGTCCACTGCTGGTTTTTCAGGCTGGCAGTGATGAAATTGTTACAAGGAGTTCAAGGGCAATGAAGAGAGACTTCAGGGCCCTGGGATGGCTGGTTAGGGGGTCTGGAGCACAAGTAGTGTTTGCCTCCACATCTGTTGCAAGAAAGGATGAAGAGAAAAACAGGACGACTCTGCAGATTGATGCATGGCTATGTGACTGGTGCCGTAGGCAGGGATTTGGGTTTTTTGATCACGGGCTGCTAAACGAGACACGTGGCCTGCTGGTGGCAGGTGGGATGCACCTGTCCCAGAGGGCCAAAAGGCTTTTGGGGCAGGAGTTAGCAGGGCTCATTGACAGGGCTTTAAACTAGATATGAAGGGGGAAGGGGAGATAACTGGGCCTGTCAGGGACAAGCCTAAAATGAAACATGCCAGGGCTTGAAGGATGGTGGGCTAGGGAGGACTCTCACTCTATTGTTTCATTTGAGAGAAAGGATGGATGTTTAGAAATCATGGAAGCAACCGAGAAGGGTCTGGTAAGAAGTGGAGCCCACAGTGGAAAAAAGGTGTTGGAATCATTAGCTCAGCTGAAATGCATCTATATCAATGCACGCAGTATGAGCAACAAACAGGGAGCCTGAAGCCATGACACACCAGGAAAACTATGACATAGTGGCTATCACAGAAATGTGGTGGAATGCATCACATAACTGGAGTGCCACAATTGATGGCTACAAGCTCTTCAGGAGGGAAAGAAAGGGAAGGAGAAGGGGTGGAGTGGCCCTGTATGTTAGAGAATGCTATGAGAGCTTGGAAATTAAGTACAGTCATGATAAGGTTGAGAGTGTTTGGATTAGGTTAAGGGCCAATAAAGCTGATGTCACTGTGGGAGTCTGCTATAGACCTCCCAACGAAAGCACTGAAGTGGGTGAAGCTTTTTATAAGCAGTTGGGAGAAATCTCCCAGTCACTTGCTCTTGTTTTTGTGGGGGTCTTTAACCTCCCAGACATCTGCTGGGAATACAACACAGCAGAGAGGGAACATTCCAAGAGGTTCCTGGAATGTGTGGAACATAACTTCCTCACACAGCCGATAAGTGAGTTGACCAGGGAGGGTGCCCTCCTGGACCTTCTTCTGGTGAACAAGGAAGATCTTGTGGTGGAAGTAGAAGTTGGAGGCCATCTAGAGCACAGTGATCATGAGATGATTGAGGTTTTAATCCTTGGAGAAACAAGAAGAGGGATTAGTAAAACTGCCACCTTAGACTTCTGGAGGACAAACTTTGACCTGCTCAGAAGACTGATAGACAAGAGTCCCTTGGAAGGCTGCTTTGAAGGATAAAGGAGTCCAGGAAGGCTGGGCATACTTCAAGAAAGAAGTTTAAAGGCACAGGAGCAGGCTGTCCTCGTGTGCCAAAAAACCAGTAAGCAGGGTAGGTGACCAGCCTGGCTAAACAGGGACCTTTGGCTGGACCTTAGAAAGAAAAGGAGAGTCTATGACCTTTGGAAGAGGGGACAGGTCACTCATGAAGTCTATAAAGATGAAGTGAACCTATGCAGAGTGAAAATTAGGAGAGCCAATGCACAGCTAGAGCTCAAACTAGCTACAGCTGTTAGGGATAATTAAAAATGTTTCTGTAAGTTCATTAACAGCAGAAGGAGCATTAGGGAAAATCTCCATCCTTGATTGGATGCAAAGGGAATCTTAGTAACAAAGGATGAGGAAAAGGCTGAGGTGCTCAACACCTACTTTGCCTTGGTCTTTTGCAGTGGAAGTAGCTGCTCCATGGATATAGAGCCACATGAGTTAGGAGACAGGGAGGAGATGCAGAATGAGGTCATCACAAGTAAAGAGGAAGTGGTCAGAGACCTACTACACCACTTAGACACACACAGGTCTATGGGACCAGGTGGGCTACGTCCAAGGGTGCTGAAGGAATTGGCAGACGTGATCGCCAGGCCACTTTCCATTACTTACCTGAAGTCCTGGCTAACTGGGGAGGTCCCAGTGGACTGGAGGGTAGCAAATGTAACACCCATCTATAAGAAAGGCAGAAGGGAGGATCCAGGAAACTATAGACCTGTCAGTCTGACCTCGGTAGCAGGGAAGGTCATGGAGCAGATCATCTTGAGTGTTATTAGAAGACATCTAGAGGATAACCAGGGGATCAGGCCCAGTCAGCATGGGTTTATGAAAGGCAGGTCCTGCCTGACGAGCCTGATCTCCTTTTATAACCTGATGACCTGACTATTGGACGAGAGAAAGGCTGTGGCTATTGTCTGTCTGGACCTCCAAAAAGCATTTGGCACAGTTCCCCATAGAACTCTGATTAAAACCTGGCTGCTCGTAGTCTGGATGAGCACACGATCTGTTGCATCAAGCACTGGCTGGACAGTCAGGCCCAAAGAGTGGTGGTCAGTGGAGTCCAATCCATCTGGGGCCAGTCACAAGTGGTGTTCCTCAGGGCTCAATGTTGGGACCGTTTCTGTTTAACATCAGTGTTAAACAGAAACTGGCCAGCAGTGTGCCCAGGTGGCCAAGAAAGCCAATGGCATCCTGACTTGTATTAGAAATAGTGTGACCAGCAGAAGTAGAGAGGTGATTGTCCCCCTGTCCTCAGCACTGGTGAGGCCACACCTGAAGTATTGCATCCAGTTTTGGGCACCTCAATTCAAGAGAGATATCGAGGTGCTGGAGCAAGTACAGGAGAGGGCAACGAAGAACGCTTGAAGGAGCTGGGAATGTTTAGTTTGCAGAAGAGGAGGCTGAGGGGAGACCTCATCAGTCTCTACAATTACCTGAAAGGTCATTGTAGAGAGGTTGGTGCTGCTCTCTTTTCACAGGTATTTAGCGACGGAACAAGAGGGAATGGCTTCAACCTGCAACAGTGGAGGTTTAGACTGGACATAAGAAGACTTTTTTTTCACAGATAGAGTGGTTAGAGACTGGAATAGACTGCCCAGGGAGGTGGTTGAGTCACCATCCCTGGATGTGTTTAAGGGTTGTTTGGATGTGGTGTTGGTGGATATGGTTTAGGGGAGAACTTTGTAGGGTAGGGATGATGGTTGGACTCAGTGATCCCAAGGGTCTTTTCCAACCTGAATAGTTCTATGATTCTGTACTCTTATGTTGAATAATAGGTTTGCTACATCACTAGTAGGAATTAAAGTACTGTTGGCTGATGGTTATTGACACTGCTTGCATTTCCTATCGGTGTGTATTCAGATTCTAGAGCCAGACCAAGCTGTTAACCACGCTATCAACTTTAAATGTGTGTGAACATAGTCTTCTGCAGTAAAAAGATACACTGTGGAATTAGAGTTAATGAGTCAGCTTTTTATGCTTATTTCTATTTTTTATTTCCTCATACTGCACAGCTCATAGAATCATAGAATCATAGGGGTTGGAAGGGACCTCGAAAGATCATCTAGTCCAACCCCCCCGCCAGAGCAGGGTCACCTAGAGTACATCACACAGGAAGGCGTCCAGGCGGGTTTTGAATGTCTCCAGAGAAGGAGACTCCACAACCTCTCTGGGCAGCCTGTTCCAGTGCTCTGTCACTCTCACAGTAAAAAAAATTTTTCTGATATTCACCTTAAACCTCCTATGCTCCAATTTGTATCCATTACTCCTTGTCCTATCACTGGTCATCACTGAAAAAAGCTTAACTCCATCTTCTTGACACTCACCCTTTACGTATTTGTAAACATTGATGAGGTCACCCCTCAGTCTCCTTTTCTCCAAACTAAAGAGACCCAGCTCCCTCAGCCTTTCCTCATAAGGGAGATGTTCCACTCCCTTAATCATCTTTGTGGCTCTGCACTGGACTCTTTCAAGCACTTCCCTGTCCTTCTTGAACTGAGGGGCCCAGAACTGGACACAATACTCCAGATGCAGCCTCACCAATGCAGAATAGAGGGGGAGGAGAACCTCTCTTGACCTACTAACCACACCCTTTCTAATGCACCCCAGGATGCCGTTGGCCTTCTTAGCCACAAGGGCACATTGCTGGCTCATGGCCATCCCCCTGTCTACCAGGACCCCCAGATCCCTTTCACCTACACTGCTCTCCAGCAGGTCAGCCCCCAACCTGTACTGGTGCATGACATTTTTCTTCCCCAAATGCAAAACTCTACACTTGCCCTTGTTAAACTTCATCAGGTTTTTCCCCGCCCAAGTCTCCAGCCTGTCTAGGTCTCTCTGAATGGCAACACAGCCTTCTGGTGTGTCAGCCACTCCTCCCAGCTTGGTGTCATCAGCAAACTTGCTGAGGGTACATTCTGTGCCCTCATCCAGGTCGTTGATGAAGATGTTGAACAACACCGGTCCCAGTACCGACCCCTGAGGGACTCCACTAGTCACAGGCCTCCAACTAGATTTTGCCCCATTGACTACAACTCTCTGACTTCTTCCTTTCAACCAGTTCTTGATCCACCTCACTGCCTGATCATCAAACCCATACTTGATCAACTTATCTACAAGGATGCTGTGGGAGACGGTGTAAAATGCTTTACTGAAATCAAGATAGACCACATCCACCACTTTACCATCATCTGTCCACCTAGTAATTTCCTCATAGAAGGCTATGAGGTTAGTCAAACATGACTTACCCTTGGTAAAACCATGTTGACTGCTCTCGATGACCCCCATCTCCTTGATATGTCTAGAGATAGTGCCAAGGACAAGTTGCTCCATCACCTTTCCAGGGATGGAGGTGAGGCTGACCGGTCTATAGTTACCCGGGTCCTCCTTCTTGCCCTTCTTGTAGACTGGAGTGACATTTGCTGTCCTCCAGTCCTCAGGCACCTCTCCTGTTACCCATGACTTACCGAAGATGATGGAGAGTGGACTAGCAATGACCTCCACCAGCTCCCTCAGCACCCTTGGATGCATTTCATCCGGACCCATCGATTTATGGATGTCCAGATTATGCAACTGATCCCTAACCCAATCCTCATCTGCCTGGGCAAACTCCTCCTTTATCTTGACTTCTACTGGGGCTATATGAAACTGGGGCTCATGGGGAAAGCCTGCAGGAGTAAAGACAGAGGCAAAGAAGGCATTCAGCACCTCTGCCTTCTTTAAATCCTCTGTCACCAGGGCACCCACCTCATTCAGCAGTGGGCCTATATTGCCTCTGGTATTAGTTTTGTTGGCTATGTATTTGAAAAAGCCCTTTCTATTGTCCTTAACCCGACTTGCAAGGTTAAGTTCCAAGGAGGCCTTAGCTTTCCTAGTTGCCTCCCTACATTCTCTGACAACAGTCCTATATTCCTCCCAAGTAACCAGCCCCTCCTTCCATGATCTATAGATTTTCCTTTTCCATTTGAGTTTGCCCAGCAGTTCCTTTTTTAACCACGCTGGTCTCCTAGCTCCCTTACTAGATTTTCTACCCATTGGGACACACTGATCCCGTGCTTGCAACAAGTGGTCCTTGAATGTTGTCCACCTATCTTGAGCCCCTTTACCTTCTAGCACTCTGTCCCGTGGGACTTCCCTTAACAATTGATTGAGGAGGCCGAAGTTCGCTCTGTGGAAGTCCAGGGTTCTGGTCCTGCTAGGTATTCTGTTCCTCCCACACAGGATCCTGAACTTCACCATCTTGTGGTCACTGCAGCCAAGGCTGCCATTGACCACCACTGCTTCAACAAGGCCCTCCTTGTTGGTGAGCACAAGATCCAGCAGCGCTCCTCTTCTAGTCGGCTTATCCACCATTTGCATTAAGAAGTTGTCATCAATGCACTGGAGGAACCTCCTAGACTGTGAAAGGCTGGCTGTGTAAGTCTTCCAGCAGATATTGGGGTAGTTAAAATCTCCCATGAGGACCAAGGACTGTAATTGTGAGGCTGCTTTCAGCTGCCTGTAGAAAGCCTCATCAACTTCCTCATCTTGATCAGGAGGTCTGTAGTAGACCCCCACAACTGTATCACCCATACCACCCTGCCCTTTAATTCTTACCCACAGACTTTCAACTTGCCCCTCATCAGCCCCTGCACAAAACTTGATACATTCTAGCTGCTCTCTCACATAAAGAGCAACTCCACCACCTCGCTTCACCGACCGATCTTTCCGAAAAAGCACATAGCCATCCATGGCCACATTCCAGTCGTGTGAGCTGTCCCACCATGTCTCTGTTATTGCTACCAGATCATAACCCTTAGCCGCACACAGACCTCTAACTCTTCCTGTTTATTCCCCATGCTGCGTGCATTGGTGTACAGGCATTTCAGGAAGCAAGTAGAGCACACTGGTGGGACCAAATCCTCTTTAGACCACCCCCCTTCAGGCCCTGGTATGTTTCTCTTGGGCTTGTCCCTAACAGACCCAGTTTTCTCCCCTTCCCCCTGAAGGGGGGGAGCTGAGGATGTAAATGTGACAACTTTCATTTGTTTTCAATAAGCATTATGTTCTACTACTTAACTAATAGAATGATCTTGCTATAAAATCTTAATAAAATAGTTTTGTCAGCAGGAGTGCCCTAAATCTGTTTCATTATTTAGGAATTGGTTTTGTGCTACCTAATTTCTTTGCTCTTGCCTTTTTTTTTTTTTCCCCGCGATTAACCTTCTTGTTTTTTGTTTTGCAGAATCTCCTTTTCATCTGTGTAGTCTCTGAAAGAAGTAACTGTAGTTTTAATCCATCATTGTCACAGTAGTCTGTAAGCCATCTGTGTTTGTGTACTTTTTTCAATGCATTCTGAATAGTTTAGTGCATATGGAAAACTGAGAAGATTCCTTCTCTTGTGAAGGGCAAGGAATGTGAAAGAAATTGCTTTAAACTTTCTTATCCTGATTGGTATTTCTGTTCATCAGTGTTCAATTGGGTTATCATTAAAGATAATTCTTGAAAATACTCTTTAGGATTTTAAGAATTACTTATTAATACCTTAAAAAACCCTACCAAAACCAACAATGAAATGTTAGCATACTAGGCATCGCAAGTGTTACATAGAAATAGGCTCTCTGGTGCAGTTACAACTGCCAGATCTTTAGCTCTCTAGTCCGTTATCTTGTTCCTGGTATGTTCAATATGAGTGGTTCAGGAAGGAGCAACAAGAATTTTCAGTATTTTATTAGTGTCCTTCTTTTGCTTCTAGGTGCTGATCAAAATTGCTTTATTACACAGATACATCAATGTTGGCCATTTTTACATATGCAGCAGCTGATTTTTATTACATTACTCAATGTGGTTTTTTGTTTTTTGTTTTGTTTTTTTTTAATCTAGATAGGAAGGAGACATTTATGTATGCCTTGTGCATTTATTTGTATTTGTCAGCAGACTTTCTTGCTTCTTGTTTGTGTAGTCCTGTTTTGCTGCATTTATCCTGTAGTCTCAGCCAAGTCAGGTTTGTCATCTCTCCATAACAGAGTTGCTTAGAAACATATTTCTGTTAAGCAGAAGTGTATTTACTGATCCTTTTCCAATTTTGTTATTTATAGTATTAACCCACAAGAAAGACTAAAAAATTATCCTCCTTAGGAAAAAAAAAAAGTTAGACAAAGGAGAGTTTTTATAAATGCCTATAATCGATAGACAGTAAGGTTATAAACTCTTCAGTCGAAATGTGCCCAAAATTTGATTTCTTCTGAGAGAAGCTGTTGCTGTACCTCAACACCTCTTCATAATTTCAGTTACTTTCTCTACCATCTTATACTTTCCTCTTTAACTTTTCTCAGCTTCTTGAAAATGAGCATTATTTGAGTTAATTAAATTTGAAATACAACATTTCTGAAGAAATTTCAGCTAATACTTAGGGATTTATCCCATCCCTTGTTATCTTAATCAGGTGACAAAGTGACATGCACTGAGCTTTTTCCATTTGCCCTGTAAGGGCTTATTTCCTTCCCAGAAGCTGTTGCGGGTTTAGACTTAAAATAACCTTTAAAGGGTGTATTCATTGCTACCTCAGACACCTGCAGCTGTGGCACCATTCCTGCTGGTAGATCTGTAAGATTAATATTAATTTATCTGCAGATAGTTACTGCTGATGTTAGATGCTATTTCAGTGCCTCAAACGTTCTTTTTCTTTGTGGCACATCTAACTTCCTTACCAAGTGTGTAGACTCCTCCTTAGTTTTGATGGATGATGTTCCATATCGATTGGAATAATTTAAGAGTTATTCTGGTAGGCAGCTGCTCCTTCAGCATTGTTTTCCTTTTCAAGGTCAGGGATGATGCTGCTTTTATACCGTCTGCCATCACTCCTGACTTTGCTGTAATGTACTTTTTCTGTTCCCTGAAGTTTTTATGATGATGGAATTGCTGCTGTTTTTTCAGTGGTATAATTGAACAGTAAGTCAGAGTAAACTTTTACATTTTCTGGATTTCCCATCTGGCTCAGCAGATCATGGTCTTTATGTAATCCAGTCACATACAGCTGGAATGCAAAGATTTTTTCAGCAGGTCAGAATGTAGATGATAGAAGACCAAAGTTCTCTGCTCTAGGCAAAAACTGTTATTACCCACTGCTTTTGTGCATCAGCTGGTGCTACGCATTTGAAAGTCCTGCTGTGCAATGTTTTAGATTCGTGCTGTTCTTGAGTTTTCATTATAATGATTTTCTGCTTAACTGGGGCTTCCGTGTCTTCTCTTAACTATACACCTGTTCCAGAAAATCTATAGCTTGTTTTTATGTTTCTTGAAAGAATCCTCTTCAGGATTCATTGAATGATTTCTCCACCAAGTTAGTGTATAAAAAAACCAGTGTTTTATTTTCATCTCTGCAGATTTGTCTCCTCCAGCTATTTACACCCAGCCTCACAGTTGCTACTTCTTTTTCTGTACGGAGTATCAGGGAGAGCCTGAAACTTGCATGTTAACATCCCTTGTGTTGTAGTGCATTTCCTTTTGCGCTTGTGTATTTCCTCTCCAAACGGTCTTCAGTTGCAATCTATTTGCAAGACTTGGGGAGACTCATACAACTTGTAAAAATGTCGGTGGGGTTCTGGGAAGTGTGGTACAGCAGAGGGCTAGCTGCAGGGATTCACTGGCAGCCTGGTCCGACTGGGCTTGAGGTGTGTTGGTGCTCCCTCCTCGCTAGAGAGGCCTCGTTTCATGCAGTGCCCAGGGAATGTGGACCATCAGCTCAACACCACCCCCGATTTTTTATTTAAACTACGTAGGTAGAAGAAAGCTTGTTTTCTGATAATTACAGTAGCTGAGTGCTAGAAGTAGGATTATAGTTGCTTACCCAGCTTTTGTGGTAGTGATGAACAGCTAAGTACAGTTCCCTGTCTTAAAACTGCAGGATCTTTTTGGGGGTTTTACTAAGGGTTTTTGAGACAACTGCAGGCCTTTGTCGTGTTGATGTTACTTGTGTTAGTAGTGCTGTTTGCAGAATTGCTGAAGTGCTCTTTGCTGTATATAAAGGATATACAAGTTAGTTTCTTACTGCCTTAATCTCTGTCCAATGCCTGATCTTCCTGTGTGTTTTCAGTCCTCATTTTTTGGTGAAGGCTTAGGTAAATAAAATGTTACATTGCTTTTCTGTGATACTTAGATCAGACTCTTTTTTCACTCCTTAGTAATTTGACATTGACTTTACTATGAAAGGAAGGCAGATGTGAAGCTGAGGTTCAACATCAAGCTACTACTTAGTTTTACAACCGAATATATAATTACACTCCAGAAATAAACTCTGCAGGGCACAGCACAGGCAGTGGAAAAAAGAGAGTGCAGTTTTGTAGGTTTCTGGGTTAGTTTATTTTTCTATAAAATGTAAGGTATTTTAACTTCCTAATAATTTCTGCTGCAAGATAGTAATTAGCCTTGTAGTGAACATTTTATTTCTTCTGCTAGCTTTTAGCCATTAGTCTGCCCTGTGTGTTAACACCTGCTGTAACCCAAGCGGTATTTTACCCAGCTATTGCCTGGCTGGGACGACAACCGCTTAGGACCCTCCCACGCTCCATTCTTAAGTCCTGAAGAATGTGGAAACAGTTTTTGTTTTGCATACCCCTTCCTGGCTCCTGCGCAGGCAGCTGGTTGCTGCGTGACGCGAAGAGTCTGTATTCAGTGCCTGAGACGAAGTGCCTCCCGGGCACGATAAATCTCTGGTGGTCTGAGGGAATGAATGAGCTTGCCATCTGGGCATGGTCAGCACAGCCCCTTTGTCTTCGGCAGAGTTAAAGCCAGCACCTGGGCGGCAGCAGCCCACCGGGTGGCAGCACTTTGTCACAGGCCTGCCGCTGCTGGGCTGAGCAAGCTCTCTGATTTCTCATAGGATTTGGAGAGCGGCAAATCCCATTACTTTCGTCTGGCTGTTTTCATAACTTTTTCAAAAAGTGGTGGTACGTTCTTTGTAGATCAGGATACACGCTGAATTTGGTATTGTTTCTGGCAGCTTAGCAGTTACAGGTCACTGAGGGGAGTGTTGTGTGTGTCACTATGATGATGATTCAAACTTGAGAATTTTCACTTTAATCCTTTTGTCTGTCAATAAATCTTCGGTGAAAGAAAAATAATTGTTGAAGTATTTGTTTAGTTCTGTTTGCTTATATCATAACCACCACCTGTCGTCTGTTTCCTCCTCTATCCCGTAGAATATTCTGCCACATTTTGCAAATGGTTTCCTATCTCCTTCCCAACTCATCCTGCACACAAAATGCCCTTTGTTCAGTAAGAATTGTTCAATAATGAGCAATGGCAGATGGTAGCCATTTGGCTTTAAGGGATGCACAGGGGAAAAACTAGAGGAAAGAAGAATTATAGGAACTCTGCTGGCTTTATGAATAGGAGCTGGTTATCACACTTGAACCTTCTGTTTCTCAGATAATATGAAACAGTCTTTCTGGAGAATGAACTTTAGAACTTTTCTCTTTAAAAAGAACATGTTTAGCTCAGCAAAGTGTTTGGGTTTTTTTTTAGTAATATCCTTGTGTTCTTGTTTTTAATTGGAAATTCTTCATTTTATAGAATCTGAGTGCCAGGTTTTCTTCAACATTTATCTGTCAAAAAGGGTTGGGAGGAGGGGCAGCACTGTTAGGCATTAAATGATTGGTACAAGAAAGGCTGTAGCCTCTGGCACTGTCTGCTGATACTTCAGGTTTTTTGTTTAATTGTTTGTGTTCACAAACTTCTTTTAAAAGGAAAGAGAACTTTATAGAACAATGCAAAGGAACTTTGTGTTATTTTAATACTTTTAAGTTAAAAATGTCTCATCCTTTATAGCCTTTTATAGTGGCAAAAGTTACTAAAAAACTTGAGAATGTTCAGGCTGATAAAGTATTTGAAATAATATGCATCAGTAATGAAATAATGGGATGTGCCTTTTGTACACATAATTTTCAGCCTTTCTTAACTGAGCTCTAGTTTTACTGACTTATGTTAACCTGGAGACTCAGTGAGGACTAAAGTTGTCTCCATGTCTTTCCGTAGTCTGACCTGAAATGTGTCCAAGATGCAAAAGGTGGCTCTTTCTATAGGGACCATTGTCCTGTATTAGGTGAGTTGAAGGTAAAGTAAATTTGTCTTGATGTGTGTTAATTATATGTAGTCTAGATTTCTCATTCCTTTGTAAACATCATCTAAAATGACTGTCTTTACTAGTGAAATGTATATGGTAGCATTTCTATGCATTAATGATAAATTGTGATACTTCTCTAAACGTGTTTGATATCAGTGTGGCAAGTGGATGGTAAGGGAGCTAAGTGTTGTCTAAGTAACACCTTGAGTCACATGTCTGGCTCAGTGAAGAGTTAAAACCACACATAACTGTGCAGCCTTAGACTGTCGTAAATATTCAGAGACGTTCAGTGAAGTAACGTACATGGCCATAAACGGGAGTCATCTGAACATAGCACTTAACCTGTTATTTTATACTAATGGTAGTGTATGTTGTGAAATCTTGGTTGAGGTTTTCCATATCAGCTGTTGTACTGACTTACTCTTCTAGTGTCTTTTCTGGGCTGCAGACGTGTGCAGATTATATTATTAAAAAAAACACAACCTGCCAGTTGTTTTGGGTTTTGAAACATGAGCAAGTTGGGATAAACTTCATAGACTATTTGACACAAAGTTCTTAATTATTGTGTGTTTCCTTGACAAAACACCTGGTCCTAAAGCTGGACACTACATAAAATTTTGCTTTTATTCAGGAGTTTCTTATACTTCAGTGCAAAAAAAACCTTAGCTGATAAAACTGGCTTTTCTAAAGTGGTAAGAATTATCTGTTTACTAGTCTTAATCTATTTCCTTGCACAAGTACTTGAAGTGTGACCAGCAAGCACTTATTTTTTTGACAGTCTTTGTGAAAAGTTGAAAACAGTAAAGGTCTGTTTTGTTTAGGAAAAAAAAGGTGTCCAAGAAGTCAGTTAGCTATTTACTGTCAAGTTGATGAATTGTTTGAAAGTAAAAAGCCAAGGCACTCTGATCTTTGTCTTTCTCCTGTGCTTAAAATTAATTTTGTCCTTTTAGTCTGATGTGAATAAAAATAGTAAAGTAGTAATAGGATCTTACTGGTTCTGTATTACAGAGGTAAATGTAGGTTCTTATGTACATGCCCTTCTTTTTGTTCTTGCTTTGAAAGTACAGGGCTGTGTATTCTGCATGTAGCTTATTGTTAGGGTGATACTGTATTTGAATGCATGAATATTAATTACTAAAGATAGTAGGACACTATTCTCTGTTAAATTCTTCCACTATATTAAATTGCACTTAATGGATAACAATGAACTCAGTTCATCATTCTTGCCACATTACACTCTATCTTCTCAGTCTTAGTCTTTGTTAGAACATCTGTCCCTTTAATTTGTGTTCTGAACACAGTTCAGATACTTTTGTGCTGTGAATTTAAATATATGCTTGCAATAAACCTAGCAAGTTATTTTTGAAGCTTTGCAATATTTGAAGGAGAGTGCAAATAATACTTCAGCAGGGACCTAATTAATAAAAAGTAGTTTGTAGCTGGGGCAAAATATTGGGACTGATTTCTTTCAGTACCATATCTGTGGCCTTGATGATGACAGGGACTACTATCCCGGCCAATTGCAAGTGATAGCAAGTCCGTAGGGGGGTGTGAGTGAAGGTGGAGCTGTAGTCTGATAAGAAGGGTGTTTAGAGATAGCACTTGAAGGGTAATTGAAAGCGGTGGCACCAAAATTTCAATAGTGGCAAATGGCATAAAAAACATAGTGGCCGCCTTAAGTGACTCGAGGTATTCAGGTATTGAAGAAATTTTCAGTTACACCTACAGCTCTGTATTGCAGCACTGGAAAAAGTTAGTTGGAGAGCTTGTGGACCTCTGTCCTTGAGGTCTTTCAGGACTCAGATAAAGCCACAGCTGACTTCAACTGGTTGTTGGTTAAACTTTGTGTGGGATATTAGACCAGATGGTCTCTAGACATTACTTCTTCCAATTAATGCTTCTACAGTTTTTTGTTGCTTTCTATCTCTTCCTTTCTTAGACTTTCCTCTCTTCCCAGGGTTGTCTCTGGGATGTTTTCTGTCTAAGTTTTCTGTCTAGTGAGTTCCATATCAGTAGACTTTCTGAAGAGTTAAGCTTCAGAGTTATTTTTTTTCCTGTTCACTCTTTTTTACTTATTGGCCACCACAGTTGCAGAGACATTGAATCTCAGAAATTAACGTACTGAAATTGTTAGGGAAATTAGTGTGGTCATGTACACATTTTCTTCTTATTCCATTTTAGGTGAGCAAAATGGGAACAGAAATCCCGGTGGACTGCAAATAGGTGACCTTGTAAACATTGACCTTGATTTGGAAATTGTACAGTCTTTGCAGCATGGTCATGGAGGATGGACCGATGGCATGTTTGAAACTTTAACAACAACTGGAACAGTTTGTGGCATTGATGAAGATCATGACATTGTAGTACAATATCCAAGTGGCAACAGGTTTGCTATATAGCCTTCATAATCAAGTATCAAACTTCCTTTGCTTTCAGCACTTGCAATCACTTGGTGAAGGAACTTTTTGTTCTCCCTTTGTGTTTATTAAGATTTCCTTGAGAATTTTTATATTCCTTCTACAGCGTGTACCTTTGAAGATGGTTTAGTGGTCAAAGGGAGTTTGTTGCCTTTCTCACTCAGTGAAAATTTGAGTTCAAAATAAGGAATGATGTTCTGAACTATCTTGTTTCCAAAATGTAGTGTTTAAGCAATAGTTGCAAAGTATCCCATGGTTTCAAGAGGAATGGTAATAGTAATACATTGCAGGTTTTCAGAAGAATGGGTCAAGAGGACAGGTGACAATCTTGTCTAATATACAGTGACCTTGGCATGATCTATATCTAGTGTTGTATTCTTATTCAAAGGAATGTTACTTTATGTAAACAGGGACCGAGAATGGGAATTGTTGGGGAAGTGTTTGCCAAAACCACTCTCTGCAAGCAGTTCAGGTTTGAAATGTGAGCTGCATCCATGCTAACAGGATTCAGCCCAGCTCTGCAACTGCATCTGGGCTGGTATGCCCAGAGGGTTTAGTGTTTTCTTGCTCTCAAGTATTAGGCTTATCTTTAAAAAGCAGCTGATGAATGGAGTATCACTTCAGCTGTACCTGGAGACTGACTTCTTCATTTTTTCCAGAAAGGATTAACTGCATTATTCAATCAGGCTTTCCCTCAAGATACTGTTTCTTAATACTGCAAAGTAATGCAAAACAAAGCTGTTTTCCCAGCTAACACAAACTGAAGGAGTGCAAGTGGCTTTTTGTCTGATGGTCATGGCTGCCAAAGCCAGTGAGAGGAGCTGTGGTTTTGTCCCTTACTTTACCCTTTGTAGGGATAATCTGATGCTTCTCAACTAGATCAGATAGCTGAATGGAAGTCAACCCCAAACCAAATGGCACATGAAGGAAAGGTCATGGTATTATGTATTAGAATATAACTCAATGTAAAACCAGATAAATGTCTCCAAAGCAGTACAATTCATAGCACAAATCAAGATAGTTTTATTAAAAAGTAAGGTGTATCCAGGGTATCCATTTAATCAAAGAGTATTTTTATAATGTTGCAGTTTTTGATCCCAGGGGAAGCTGTTGAAATTCCATGAACTTCCCATGTTGTTTCCTGACAGTCCAATCCTTTGTAAGACAGCTTGGATCTTACCTTTTTGAACCAGACTTGTCGCATTCTCTGCCTGGAAGAATAAATGAGCTGTATAGTTACTTTCAGGACTATTATATTGCTGTCAGCTTAATTCTTGTAGGCTGGATATTTCTTCATTGCTTTTTCAAATGTACACCTCTGAAGATTACCCTGGAAGTATTAATCTAATGAGCCACAGACAAGTTCATGAAAAAAAATTGTTAACAACAAATAAACTGCAGTATCCAACTGCAGAAAGTTTGTAGAGGTACAAGCAAAACCTTGTCCAACAGATAATTTAAAAACATATTTCACTTTTGAAATCTACTTTAAATGATTCATTGTTTAGGTGGACGTTTAATCCAGCTGTTCTCACAAAAGCCAACGTTGTCCGAAGTGGAGATGCTGCTCAAGGTGCAGAAGGAGGTACCTCTCAATTTCAAGTGGGTGACCTTGTTCAAGTATGTTATGACCTAGAGCGAATCAAGCTTCTTCAGAGAGGTCATGGAGAGTGGGCTGAAGCAATGCTTCCGGTGAGTAGTTGTATGCTTGGATTCATAGGTTTGTAAAACCTGTATCAAATTTCTGGTTATGGTTGGTAACAATATCTGGAGGTTGTGATTTTCTTCTGAGTTAGAGAAAGTGTTTTTCATCACATGTGGTAATCTTCTTAGCCTCATCAAACTTATCTAAAGGTTATTGGTGACTGTACTATTAAATAATGGACTTGATAAAACATGTGAATTATTATAAAACATTCAGCTTCCTAAATATTCTATTTTTAGTATTATTTGCATTTGACCTTTTCCTTAATGCAGACTTTAGGTAAAGTTGGTCGGGTCCAGCAGATCTATTCAGACAGTGACTTAAAGGTAGAGGTTTGTGGAACATCTTGGACCTATAATCCAGCAGCTGTCTCAAAGGTGGCATCAGCAGGATCCGCTATAAGTAATGCGTCTGGTGGTAAGTTTGAAGAATAACCAGTAAAATATGGCAGGTATTTATGTCAATTAAAAAAATGTTAAGGGCTAGTACATAGTTTGTATGCAAGGTTAATAATACTCAGACTTGGAGTATGGCTAATTGATTTGATACCTTTGACAATTATAGGAGGAAAAACTTGCTGTCAGTATCGAGATGGTGGTGGTTGTTATCTTGGTGAGGTGCAAAAACTCAAAGTGAGTTTGGCCTTCTGTTTGGCCGCAATGCAGCTGTGTCTTTGGAGGTCTGCTCTAAGGGCTTTGAAGATGATTGGAAGGCACATTAGGGACTAAGACATGAGGAGGGAGTTGCTGGCTGTAGCAAGCAGACTCTGCTCAATAGTTGGTGTGGGATAGCAGGTATAAGTGAGGGATCTGCTTCAAGCAGTTATTCAGGATAATAGTCTTTCTTTAAAATTTCTCAAAATTTAGTCAGGCATCCTTTGACTAATTACAGTGGGATTTTTTGTCCATGTAATCACATTTCAGGTCTCTGGAAGCTGCTCTTGTTCATCTAAACAGAAAGACAATCCAGTGTGGTTTATATTCTCTTGGCTGTTCCACAGATCAATTAAACTGGAATGTTTTTACTCTTTTTGGTTACAGCTCGCTGTTTTTTCCTCTTATTTGCTTTAATGCCAAGAAACCTTCTACATAGTTTTCTAGACATTTTCCCAGAGAGGCAGAGAGAGTGAGTTTTCTGCAATAAAGATGAAGTCAGTTGCCACAAAACTAGTTAGAAATAATATGACTTAGTGTTTCAGGTCACAAGTGGGTCTGATGTACCCTGAGTTAAGCTGGAAGACTAAAAAGCCTGTTCTGTGAATATGTAAATTCATGTTTTTACCTCATCCCGGCCCTTCTATTTTGTGGCAGACAAGCTATTTGTGATTCAATCAACTTGGTTTTGAAGGTGTCTGAAGTGACAGTCTCAACTGTCTAAAGGGTATTGGAGTGCAGCGCTTACTCAGAACTGAGTAATAATTTACAGCGGCTATTTTATGGTGGTTTGCATATTATTTTGCATATGCCTTTAGAAACATGACAAATTTCACTGTTCTTGTTCTGTTCTTGATTAGAATTGTAATCTTAATTGTTCTTTGTTTAATAACTATAGAGAGATTGTCCCAACTATTGAAGAAATTATTTGAGACCCAGGAATCTGGAGATCTCAATGAAGAATTGGTTAAAGCTGCTGCCAATGGAGATGTTGCTAAAGTGGAAGACCTTCTAAAAAGACCAGATGTAGATGTGAGTGTTCTAGTTCTGGGGATCTGTAATACTAATGGAAGTGAAGCTTTCTTAGATACTCTTTGGTCATCACTAATGTGTCTGTGTAGAAGTAGTACATCTGGTTCCAGTGTCTCTTCTCCCTTTTGTTGTCCAGTGAAATGTATTGGGAGTGTGTGTGAAGAGGGCCCTTCACACCCTTTTTCACTGGGGCAATTTTATGTGCTATGAGTTAAAATACCTTCCAGTCTCTGGTGGAGTTGGGGCAAAGAACAAAACACTCATGAATAATAAAGGGTCTTCAAGGGGATAGAAAGAAGGAGGGTTGATTTTGGAGATCTTTGCTGTTTCTGTGTTTTTTAACTCACAGAGTACATTGTCTAATCTGCTTTTGTCAGATGCCTTTTACCAACTCGTCTAATCACCTAGTAGTGAAAAGTCTAAAAGAAAATGCTTAAGAGTCATAGGAATTGGTTCAGGGAATATGTTTTAAAATCACAATCAGATGTTTTTCTCACTGCAACATTAGTAATTCTTGCAGATAAGAGACTAAACTCCTGCAGTTCTGAGGACTGATTTGTAGCTCAAGATTATACAAGACATGGCATTTTGTTCAGACTGACTCCTGTTGTTGCCATAAATTAGAAAATGAGGTTGAATATACAGTAGAACAGAGGACTGGTATTATTCTGAGACCAGTTCTCAAAATCTTGCCTTTACAGTAGCCCAAAGTTTTTAATCCAGCTATTGTTAAGGTCTTAGCATTCAAAATAAATCCATTTCTTGCTTTTTTCATTCAATCTCTGTAGCTGATTGAAGTTCTATAGCTTCAATCTCTTCAATTTCTATAGCTCATGCTATAAAAATGAAATAAAGACTTAAGAGATTATATGCCAGAAAGACATCTGTCTAAAATTTGGTCATTTGATGCTTTCATATGTGTGCTGTCAATTTTTCTAATACCCTTGGATGTCTTATAGGTGCCTATGTGTATCTTGAAACTTAACTCAAAGTATTGATATTCTTCCAGGTGAATGGACAATGTGCTGGACACACAGCTATGCAAGCTGCTAGTCAGAATGGCCATGTCGACATTCTGAAGTTGCTTCTGAAACAGAATGTGGATGTAGAAGCAGAGGTAACCTAAATATTTAAAAATACACTTCATGTCTCTTTAAGTTTTGAACTTAGCTACATACAGAAATAGCAATTCTATGGGAATTGTCTTCTTTTTAAGTGTCAGAGTAAAAAAACTTTTCTCCCTGTTATTATGTTCCCAAATTGACCTCCTACTAAAAATATTACAAAAGGTCAATATCTAGTTCTTTGGCACCTTTAATTAAGTGCAATATAATGCTAATATAATAGAGCTCTGTAGAGCTAGTATGTGATTGTAGTGGATGAAGTACCTTCTTTATTTCCTTTATTTAACTTCAACAGTCAAATGCAATAGGCAGCACCCTGTCTGGGGCATTCAGAGAAAAAGCTATAGTTGGATGCTGCATCTCTGACTTCAGATACTTGCCATGCTTTTTATATACAGTGATCAGTTAGGGGAAGGCTTTCCATTCTTAACCAAAGCAAGTTTGAGCAGAAAGTAATAACAGTACCTTTGGGTAGGAAATGGCAACTCTGCTTCCAGTTTTCAGTTTTGTGTTTTATTTTAACTTCACCTTCAAAATGGAAAGGTTTCTTTATTTTAGTTGTTTTTTTTAAATTATTGTGAGGGAATTATCAGCATACTGTAGCAAACAACATTTTGAATGGATTTTGCCTCATTTACTTACACAGAATGCACTGACATTGCAGCCTCTGCTCATTTTGTGAAGCACAAGAAGGATCTGTCTACATTTTCTTATGAAGAATATAAATTAAAGTCAAACAGAATGCTTAGTAGTTAATAGTGTGCCCGGTCATTGTTTGCATAACAGAAAAATAACTTGGCATGCTTGGGCATTTAGTGTTATATTGTAATAGATATACAGAAGTTATAATATGTTAGAACATTAGTGAAGGAATGATGTAGTTCTTGGAACTAAATTTTTATATTCATAGATACACCATTACTTTATAAAGGTTTTCTGATAAACTGTAAAGATGGCTTGGATTTGATGCAGTATATTCTTGCTGTGGTCAGATTTCTGTGAAGTAGCATCATTTTGGAAGTCGTGCTTTCACTGCCGTACACAGCACACACTGCTGCAAACTTGACTAAGCTGCTTTTCTTCTGTGCTGTGGGATTAAAGCTGCCGTGTTAATCAAGTGGTGGACTGATTCTTTATTCTCTGATAAAAGGAAGGATTAGAAGCATTAGAGAAGGAAGTAGAAGCACGGCTTAAACCGCTGCAAGGTGATACACCTGGAAATCAGCTAGCAGTGGAATTGTCAAGGGTTGGAGTGTTCTCAGGCTTCAGAAGTATTGAAACACTAGCAGTAAAAAATATTTTCAGGGATTTTAATGTGAATTTTCAAGCCTTTTCATGTAACTAACCTGTTTAAGTGAATATGATATTCCAAATTAATTATATAATTGCAATATTATAATGTTAATAATATATGGTTAGATTATTGATTATACATTTTAGGC